>NW_028324159.1:2880000-4095000 GCF_054372755.1 Phalangium opilio | reverse complement strand
CGTAGTAGTAGTAACAGTAGTGGCCGGAGTTTTCGCTTTCGTTATCGTTATTTTTTAGCTTAAAAGAAACTCCACAATACCACAAACCACCCATAGGGGTAACTGGGCTCGGTTAGAGATTTAATATTAATTAAAAAAAATTTCGGATCGCAGCCGGGAATCGAACCCGGATCGCTCACGCAGTAGACAGACATTCTACCATAGAGACTTGATAGAAACTCCCGGTTTTTGTCCTTAAGTTTTATCTCTAAAATGTCGGGGTTATGTGGGGTGGGGTACCTCTTAATCTGTGGGGTCGGATACTTGGGCTGCCGTCATTCCTCCGCGGGTTGTCACCTGGGCCGCCGTCATTCTTCCGCGGGTTGTCGCCTGGGCCGCCGCCATTCCTCCGCGGGTTGTTGCTTGGGCCGCCGTCATTCATCCGCGGGTTGTCGCCTGGGCCGCCGTCATTCATCCGCGGGTTGTCGCCTGGGCCACCGTCATTCCTCCGCGGATTGTTGCCTTGGCCGCCGTCACTCCTCCTCGGGTTTTTGCATTGACCGCCGTCATTCCTCCGCGGGTTGCCACCTTGGCCTCCGTCATTCCTCCGCGGGTTGCCGCTTTGGCCGCCGTCATTCCTCCGCGGGCTACCGCCTTGGCCGCCGCCATTCCTCCGCGGGCTGCTGCCTTGGCCGCCGTCATTCTTCCGCGGGCTCCTGCCTTGGTCGCCGTCATTCTTCCGCGGGCTGCTGCCTTGGCCGCCGTCATTCTTCCGAGGGCTGCCGCCTTGGCCGCCGTCATTCCTCCGCGGGTTGCCTGGGCCACCTCCATTCTTCCGCGGGTTGTTGCCTTGGCCGACGCCATTCTTCCGCTGGGTTCTTCATATCTCTCATCCTTCAAATTTTCCCTGGGTCTCAAATTATACCCTTGAACCTTCGAAAATATTAGAATGATTAGTTTTATACAGCATGTAGTTTTTCATAGGGGACTGTAAGCGTAGAATGGAACATAGTTTCAAACTTATAACAAGAACGCGCTGCATTGATTGTATACCTTGACTGCCCATTTTGTGTCATGCTTAGTGTCCCCACTTGCAATCTGTCATTACTACATTTGTTGACTGATATTCGTCAGAAGAGCTGAGATAAAGTTGGAAATCATCAGATTCTGAACTACTGAAGGAAAAAGTCATTTCGTATATAGGAAACGAGAGATATGAATAAAAAGGGAATGCTTGCAGCTTACTTATACACCCGCCGAAATAGTTTTTTAACCCACCGAATTAGTTTTTTAGTCTACCGTGGTCGGTATTGTTTGTGGTGTAAGCAGCTAAACACGAAGGATGATATAAAGAGGAGTCGAAAGTAAGAGTCCTCGCCTTTTATATTCAAATAAGATTTAGTCAAATGATGCTGATTGGTATATGTATGTGTCGTGTAGTGGTTATCTCATGGGCTTCTCACCCGTAAGAACTCGGGTTCGAGACCCCGTGGGTGAGGAGAAGTTCTTTTAAGCTCGATGGTTTAAATTCACAAAAATTACCTCAAAGAGGGTTCAACACCGTGTATCATGGCGCAGTTGGTAGCGGAATTGAATGTCGGAGCTACAAAGATAAATATTCAAAGATGGTCAGTATCCAACAGAGGATCAGTAAACGGAGTTAATTTTTATAGTTAGTATTTAATTCAAATAAGATTTAGTCAAACTATGCAGAATTTTATATGTAGCGGTCATCTCATCCGCTTAACACCCGGAAGGGCCCGGGTTCGAGACCCCGTGGGTGCGGAGAAATTCTTTTAAGTTCGTTAGTTTAAATTCACAACTAAATTAGCTCAAAGAGGGTTCAACACAAGATTGGGAGATACGCAAAATGCCTGCAATCACCCATGCCAGTAGCGGACACATCCCTTACCGAAAAAAAACCTCTAAAAAACGTCTTCAGCCCAACCTAAGACGTGTTTTAGAGGTGGTTTTTTCGGTAAGGGATACAACACACGGGCGTTTTTCAATTTCTCCTGAAGAAGCATTACACTTGCACCAGTTTTACTGCTTTTATTGTTGCATGAATATGTTCGCAATCCCCATTAAAGGACACGAAACCTTGCTTGTTTTTACAAAACAATCCTAAAATAATAAAAAAAACATAACCTAACCTAATCTAACCTAATTTGGGAAGTCAATGAAAATAAACAAGAATATTTTGGAAAAGGCATATTATTTTAGGAAGTCAAAGAACATAAACAACAATATTTCGGAAAAGGCATATTATTTTGTGAAGTCAATGAAGATAAACAACAATATTTTGGAAAAGGCATATTATTTTGGAAGTCAATGAAGATAAACAACACTATTTTGGAAAAGGCATATTATTCTGGGAAGTCATTGAAGATAAACAACAATATTTTGGAAAAGGCATATTATTTTGGGATGTCAATGAAGATAAACAACAATATTTTAGCAAAGGCATATTATTTTGGGAAGTCAATGAAGATAAACCACAACATGGTTGAACTCTGATATCAGTTGAATAAAAAGAATGTAAGCCTAAAAGTACTTGTCATGTTCCTTTATTAAATATCTCAAATCTTTCACGAAAACTTTACGGCAATGTCGCGGCGCCTAAATGTCTCGGTGCCCAATTGTCGAGGAGCCTAAATGTGTCGGTGCCAAATTGTCGCGGAGCCTAAATGTCGCGGCGCCTAAGTGTTGGCGCCCAATTGTCGGGTTCCGCAGAAAATTGCACTAACTGTTAACCAGTTGTAAAAAAGACGTATCAGCTATATTTTAGTATTCTAAGCTTCCGCGGCACAATGGTTAGCAGAAAGTTATATTAATGCACGTTTTAATATTATCAAATAAGCAATTTACCAACTCCGTAGATCGATTATAAACGTATAGAAATTCTACTTCAAGCTCTACGTTTAAAGTGGAAAATTTAACACCATCCATACTAATGTGCCTTGACAAAAAAGCACCGTTAATCTTTAAATGGTAGGCTACGTATTCCATCATTGCAACACCACTTTACACATGAAAATTTTACAAGTAAATTAATATTGAAATATAAAAAAATTATAAAATACGTACCCTTTCTCAACTTTAAATAAAAATCCTCCACACTAAAACATGGACAACCGGGAACCCATAAACCTGAGTCGAAAATGGAATGAATAAGTACATTTTTTTAATTACCTACTTCTTGGAAAAATTAAAACTAACTGTAATATAATAACTAAACGCTTAAGGTCGCACTAAAGCCAGCTTTAGTTTTTGCAAATTTTCAAACCAACAATGAAAGTGGATAAGAAAATTATATTTTATATATCGCATTGAAATAAAAATTTATAATTGAAATGTATCTATTCTTTATTAGTTTCAAATTGCACAGAGGTTTCTGCACAAGCGTAATAACATCTACTCTAGTGACTTATAAATACCTATTTGACAAAATTATAATTAATAGGCTAAAAAATAACACTAATTGTTAGGTAGAGATTTAATTAATGAAGTAATTATGTGAATTTTTTGAAATGATCCTCATTATACTAGTCAGAGATTTACATGCACCAATAAATATCGGCGCTCACTTTATTTCATTGATATGCGCATGCGCACGGACCTTAAGAGCAAGTTGACCGAGAAGGGAAACATTTTCAGAAAATGCAACATTTCTTAATGTCGTTGAATTAAATTAAATATTTGGAGTTTGCCAGAGTTCGCGAGAGATGTGCCATTGTATATTTCAGCGCAAATTCCTTTAGTCTTTCATAAGGTCTTTAATTTTTTTCTTTAAACATAAGGTTGAAAATCAGAAAAGACTAAAGTCATGTAAAAATGTGTCCAAGTGTGGTTTTAGTTCGACCTTAAGTTATAATTTTATCAAGGTTAAAAAATGACAAGATTTCACCTAATCGTGGTAGATACGCAAAATGCCTGAAATCACCCATGCCAGTAGCGGACACATACAACACACGGGCGTTTTTCAATTTCTCCTGAAGAAGCATTACAATTGCACCAGTTTTACTGCTTTTATTGTTTTGACTCGGAATATAATTTTTAGCCATGTGACACTCATCAAAAACCACCTAATCAATTACTCAATTGGTAATACGGCGTGAGTAAAACGATAAGTGAATAAAAGGATAAGTGTCAGAGACTACTTTACTTCAATGCAAAATTGCTTAATTGCAGAGCGAATGCGTAGTAACATAACTCGAAAGTACATGAGCGGCTAAATGTGCGCCTGTTTTTTATATTATCAAGCTTTATCAACTGAATAAATTTCCCCTATTCCAAAATATTTCTAAGTTGGGTATGTTTCTACCCAGAACATTGCTACTTTTACAAATTATTACTAATTAGTTTGTTTTATTGTCAGCTTTTTCCACAATACTGTTATTTTACTTCATTTCTACTCTAAAAAGGGGCGCACTTTTAGCCAATAGTGAAAATACTTGGGCTACTCGCGCCAAATAAATTTGGAATAATTTCGCAGTGAGGTTTGAAAGCGGTTATAACAATTTTCTCCGTTGCAAGCTCTCCAAGTAGTTTAGAGGGATAACATATTTTCAGATACCATGTTATGTGACTACGCAGCCGTTCTTCGATAAAAAATCGTTAAGAAATTTCTTTGTGTCACACAGCTCCTCTTATTCATTTGTGCCAAAACTTTTAATGTCTACTTACCAATCCATCGAACTCTAGTCCTAGAAAATCACAAATGGCCGAGGACCAAACCAAGTTCCCTTCTTTCGAACTTAATTTCGTGTACGTTGTAAAAATAACGCCTTCTTTAGCATCTTGCAATTTGAAAGACTTTAAATTGAAAATATCAGTGTTCCTCCCATTCAGGATATTCATTTCTCTTCTGAATTCGAGTTCCAAAGCCGATGATGTAGTTATAACTAAATGCAGCTTTCTACCGCATGCAAAGTTTTCTAAAATTGTAGCGCATATTGCTCGAGTTTTACCCATACCTTTGGAATATAAATTTAGATTACAACATACAACGGTAAAAACATATAAGAATGCTGTTATAATCGGACTTCTACGGAGAGAGGGCCATACAAATAACACTTTAATGAAATTGGAAATGGTAAAGCGATTTACCAATTACAAAATTGCACTACATTTTGGAATATTTCGTAACATGGAGCCAATTTTGAGAAACAAATTTCAAAAATACTCACCAGTCCCGTCTCCTAAATGTATTTATTATTATTAATACCTTACTTTCCAACTGGAAAAAACTCTGAAAATACCTAGTAAAAATACAGCGATTGCAAATATCGTACAACGCTTCCAGTTGAAAGTTGACAATGCCGGGATGACTTTATTTCGTAGGTTGGCTGTCCTTTAGATACTGCGCCAAACAATGCCCCTTCACAAACAGCAGAGGGATGTAAGATAGCAGATGTCTCCGCTATAAAACATAATCAATTAATATGAAATTAGTCTTAATAAAAAATTACCTATTGATGGGACGAAGTTTTCATACACATCGGCTCTTGAAAGATAGTCCTGAGACATATCCATTTTAACTAGTTAAATGAAAAGAAATAACAAATTTGATTCTCATAAAACGTTATTACGACAAGACACCTTCTATTGGCCTGAACGTCATATATTAACTTAAGTAGAATTATTAGTTTATAAAACGTTTTAGTTCGATAACACTGATCGAACTGTTATAGTGGAAGGCAAGTTGGTCTTAATGTAAAGACTATTAAAACGTTTCCGATTATTTTACAGGGATGTGCGTTAAAATAGAGAGCACATTCTCGCACTCAACGAAAATACATACGTCGTATTTCTTAAAAAAAGAGTCACGTGGAAATCAAATTATCACCAATTTGTCAAGAAGAAGGTGAGTATTACCATAAATATATTTCTCAAACATTTTAATACGGGAGCAGACTAAAAACGAAGAGCACTTGACAATTCTAAGATTTTTAAAATAAAAAAATCTACTCTTTTTTCAATTCTTGAGATTCCAGAGTTCCGTCAATCGCAAAGCCTTGGTTTTCTTTAAATATTTAGCTCTAGACCCAATGGACTAGGATGAGCGAGCAACGGTACTTTTAAACTCGAAACGCAAGTTATTTTACAATTAGAAAAGCATTAAATTCCATAAGAGCACGATATAATATAATACAAAAAATAACACTGATACTAAGTTTAACGAACAAAGAAGCGTATTGGACAGGAAGAACGACTGACCAGCGATGGTTTAGCAACTTCTGAATACAACGAGTTTTTATATTCAGAATTTGTTGCAAAATCAAATTGGATTTAACGGGCTAAATCCCAAAAGTGAATTAGAAATTGTCGCGGAGTGACAAACATGGAAGAAAAAATCAGGTCTGATATTTTTAGATTTTGAAAAAATATTGATATATCTTTACATTTTTACAACTATTTAAGTTTTGATAATGTGTCAAAGAGTTGTTTTTTTTTTTACTTTTTTGGCGGGCGATGGCTCATCAAAGGTTTCGTTCAATAGTTCACCTTAACAAATATTTTCTCAGTTACATAAAATAACGAATCAGTTGCATTAAATTAGGAAACTTACTTGTCTCACAAGGATGAGGGTTTTCGGTGGAGAATCCTAAAAAAAAAAATATTTAAATGTACGCTGTCATATTTTATCAAATTGTGATAAAGCACTCACCAATTACTTGATTCATCGCAACCGTTAAAATGTTGCTACTAGTTCCCACAACATTATCGTCGAGATCTGCTACAAAAGCAGTTTCGTTTGACGTTTCTAGTTATTAGTATAAATATTTTCCATTATATATTGCCATTAAAATCCATTAGAAGAAAGAGTTGAGATTAATGTTAAAATCAGGCTCACTTACGGTTTTTTACTGGTCCGAGATATATATCAATAAAGTCTGTAATAAACAAAGTTGCGATATCAGTTTTCAGAAAGTTATTTTTCTCTGACATTTTCAAATTTCGTTGCTTCATAAAACTTTGGAAACGAATTCAAAATTATCGAAAAAACACATGGATAAACAAACCTTGCTACTTTAAAAAAAGTCGGCCCTTAATTTTTCCCCCATTACAAATAAAATTAATACTAACCATCATTGACATTCAGATTTTGGTCTTGAGCAGGAATTATTTCTAAAGTAAATTTTATATAAAATGAAACAAACTTTGATAATGAAGTTTTTGCGTTTAATAAGACCCTTCCAAACGGGTCAATAAGTGCTAATTTAGCATTTGAACTTACCATTTGCGATGTTTTCTAAATTCTCTGCACTTGTATTTTCCATTTCGGAATTTGCTAAGGAATACAGATTATTTAGAAAAACAGAAAGGTGTTGAAATTTGAAAACATAAAAACTATCGAAAAAATGGGTCAAGAGACGCTTATTTATATTTATACTTACAATCCTCGCTATTTTCAAAACTGTCCATAGGACCTTATTCATCTGTATATTGTAAATGTAATGAAAATATATACAAATAACATTTAAGTTCGCCCTAGGAAATGGGTCAAGAAATGATAAATTTAACTTTGTACTTACCATCCGCGGGCTTTTTGGACATTTGAACATTTTCTGGAATTTCTCCATTTGAATATTCTGGCAATAATTTGAAAAATTAACGAAAAAGAACGATATAGTTGAAATCGTGTTACCATTAATTATCAAAATTCACCATTGTACTCACTATCCGTTAATTATTTCCAATTTCCATCATTATTTGAAAATGTTGCTTTTGAACTTTTTGTAGAAAAGTTTCGAAACAGAACGATATAGTCACATCCAATTGAAAAATACTATAAATTTTATGGTTTTAATATAATCTTCCGTATCTAATTAGATTTAAAAAGGGGACACAAATATTTACATTCTACCTTTAAATTATACTCTAAATATTGAGTAAATAAATGCAAAAAAGTCTGCGTACTTACCGCCCAACTCCTTATTTTCAACCGCTTAACCTACTGGGAAATTTAAAGCAAAATGAATTAAGATTTGCAAACTGAAATACAATATGACATAAAGATTACCTCTTTGGCTCATTTGCATCAGAGATTTTATAGCATCTTCGTAGGTGCCGACTTTCAATTCTTGTTGTAGACTATCTAAAAATGGTAGGACGTCGCACAACTGGTCAACTTTTTCAGAAAAATGTTGAGGATTTTTTTTCCGTTATTTTTCGGCTTGTTTTCATTATCAGTTTTTATCTTAATCTTTTTCTTGAGATCTTTCATTGAATTTTTGGGTTTTAAAATTTCCTCTTCCGTGATCTCTAAATCGTTTTTTAGAGAGGCTCGTTGCAAACGGAGTTTCTAGATACAAAAAATAATAAATTTCGTAATCAATTTCGGGATTTAATTATAATTAAATAAATCAAATTAGTAAGAATATTTTAGAATCATTTAAATGGACTAGAATTGAAATAAATTTAGAAAAGAATTACATAATATGACCGCCCATTATGTCACTCAAACTGCAACTTTCAACATCATCTTCACATGCATTAAATTACATATCTTTCATTTTTTTCTTTTAATGCCAACTGTTCCTCCAATGAGGAAAGAGCCTCCGCTACGACATTTTCTGTCAAAGTAGTACACGTTTGAGGGGCTGGTAAAACCTCTTCCTCCGCGTCTGTGTCTCCTAAGGTGGAACAAAAATACAAAAACTAAAGTTTAAGAAGTTTGGAAATATAAATAAACCTCTCTATGTCATTTTCAAAATATGAAAGTAACTCTATATTTCTATAAGCTTACAATTATAAATAATATATTACTTAAGTGTTATTACTAATTCCATTGAGAAATTCATTGCTCAGTAAACAACACCCTCTAGTTACACTAACATATTCTTCATAATAAAAATAAGTTATTTAAAGGAAATCCTAAAGGTATCATGCAGATAAAAATGCAAGCTTTGCCGTTATGACCCACAACCGTGGCTTCTATCATACAGCACAGAAATATTTGGAAGTATAATAATATAATAAGAAAGTTACCAGCAACAGAGAATCTTGGGTGTAAGTTGCTCTCATCTCCAGCGTGCACAAAAAAACTCAAAAGGTCTGACGGGATGCAGAGGTTGTTTTTCCAAATTGGATAATCGTTTCTTATTGAGTCGTACGCTTCGATTATCTCATTCCTGAAAGCGCTCTTTGTATTTGAATTATGCCCATTCTTTGCGTCTGTTTTACGAAGAAATAAAATTAACCAAACCTAATATAAAAATAATATTCCATATTACACGTACACACTAGCTTGACAATGAACGACGTTATCATATCAGCGAGGGGACTCGGTTCTTTTTTGTCTATTCTTCTTCCCATAAATCGCGCGAAACTTTTAGCACTTTGATTGATGGCCGTGCTATTGTTGCTGTTTATAAAATTTAACCAAAGTCAAAAATTTAATAAATAACAAATCTATTAATAAAAATTTATAATTACTTTGCGTCTGGAAAAACTCTGTATATTACACGATACCACGTGTTTTTTTACCTCATTGCTTGAGCACATTTTGTCAACTTCATGGGAAGCCATGAAGAGCCTGTTTACGTCCTGGGCGGAAACATTTCCGCAGTGATGTATAATTTGCGTGATTAAATCATGAAAGTCGTATTTTTTGGATTTTGGAACATTTTTATCTGCACATTGCAGTTCCAATAACTTATTTCTGACGTAGTCAAAGGTCAGATATCTCGATTGAGCTAATAAAATAAAATAAAATAAAATGGCAATAGCGCGATAAAATTCTAAAAAAATATTAGTAACAGAGATATAATTAGAATAAAAAATATATATTACCCATTCTTGAGGACAGTTGTTCTTTGCTCCAAAGTTGAATGACTAATAAACTACAAAACTATAAATCCTATAAATAAAGAATGGTTTGCGTAACTTACACTTAAGTCAATCAAAACCAACAACAAGCGAGCACAGAAGCCAGACTTAACCAAGTTACGCGTAGCTTACGCTCAAGTGAAACACTAACACCAACAAGCATGCATGAAGGCGATACTAAACCAAGTTACGCGAAACTTACACTCAAGTCAAACACTACCCTCAACAAGCAAGCACAGAAGCCAGACATAACCAAGTTACGCGTAACTTACGCTCAAGTGAAACACTACCACCAACAAGAATGCATGAAGGCGATACTAAACCAAGTTACGCGAAACTTAAACTCAAGTCAAACACTACCCTCAACAAGCAAGCACAGAAGCCAGACTTAACCAACTTACGCCTAACTTACGCTTAAGTCAAACAATAGAACCAACAAGCAAGCGAGAAAGCGATCTAAGCGTACCTAAAACTGCAATAAAGTCAAGGGGCTTCAAAAAAGAAAAATTAGATCACTTACTTTGGGCTTTAATTCTTCTTAATTAAAAACACCACATCTATTTCCACTTAATTCTATTAACTATTGGGTACGTTCAGTAACCCTCTTTGATGACAGCGCTTACTAAGCGATGTTAGATTTTCGCTACTGTACGCTTTTTCGCGCTTCCGGTTTTGACGTCATGGTGCTCAGCGCTTACCCATCGAAAAAACCATCTAATCGATATGGTTTTTTGATGGCGTGACGTAGCGCTTGACTGTTGAACACTTGACAGACGAAAAGTTGGCGCGGGATTTGAAAATTAAATTCCTATAATGCTATTCCTACTGTAGTTTTATTAGTTATCTTTACAAAACTACTTCTACCGTTCAAATGGACATAATTTTCTTAAACAATTTCATTATTTGCAAGCTCGTTAATAATTTAAAAGAGCCATTTGCGCTTCGTAACGTTTAGAGGGCCAGTACAACGTTTCCCCAACTCCATTTTCTAAAGCAGCGCTAACTTCAAAATGTCACTTTTCCGTTCAACAGCCTTTTACGTCACTAAGACATCTCGAGCCCATCAACCACACATCAAGAAAACAGCGATTTTCTTGACATTTTCGTTTCTGAACGTACCCATTGTATCGTTACCGAAACGTCGTCTGCTACCAGGAAACGGGTATTTAACATGGGTGAAGCGCACTCGATCACGCACCGATGGATTCAAATCGATATAGTAATATACATGGTCAATGGTCATGCAGGGACCATTTTATTTATTCCACGAAAGGTCGTTGGCCAAATGTCCAGTATAAAAATGATGGAGTGCGTGAGGAATCCAAGAGAGACGAATATAAGACAAAAAAATTTAAATTCAAAATCGTAGCACTGAAAGATGCATCCGCGCAATCGAGGGGGCTATGGATAAAAATGGCCAAGAGCATCTTTCGTTTATAGAGTTAAGGTGCACACCTATTTGTGACCAGGACGCTGGCCCACGTGGGTTTTGAGGCTGCTGTGACCACGTATCACGTCCGTCATCTACATATACACGTTTTAAGACCTCTTTCAACCCTCTAGGACTAGTATTTCTAAAGATAAGTCCTAGATTTTAAGTATCACTAGTTATATCATATTTTAAGCTGGGCAGCTATCTATTTGCTGGGCGATTGCCCAAATGATTTCTCCGCCTCAAGAGGCCACGGATTTCTTCCGTCGTCTTCTTCTAAACGTTTTAAGCGTTTGATGGCCCTCCTGCTACCTTTATTTCAGTAGATAGGTACTTTGGAAAATTTTGGCTTTCTCCGGCCACGGAGGAGATTTTCGGATTTTGGCTTCTAACTTTTTTTGGTGGATTATTTAACGTTCTACGCTAATGTTTTCTTACATAACTTTTGCCGCTCGTTTTAATGAGACCAACCGCGCAGTGATAGGCCCTGTACTTCAAAAGGTTTGGTAACTATAGCTCTTATTACTTATCGGTAACACAATTTTTTATCTACGGTGTTTTGCGTGTGTGGGAACTATTCCGCCGTGTATGTATGATTGATTCTTTAGTAACTCAGGAGGGGGCCTTTGACAAGGTCTCTAGCTCGGTTATTACTGAAGCTGTCAAGAGATTTGGCATCAGCGACACTCTTGGCCGCTGGATCAAGTCCATGCTTACCGACTGCGAGGTGTCGGCGTCCCTCCTTGGGGACTCTCTAGGGGTGACTACCAGCAGGGGCTGCCCTCAGGGTGGAGTGCTCTCCCCCCTGTTGTGGTGCCTGGTGGTGGACGAACTCTTGGGGAGGCTCGGGGGTGCTGGGGGCTGTAGCTGCTTCGGGTATGCGGACGATGTAGCGATAGTCTTTACCGGGAAGATCCCGGATACTGTTACCGCGCTTATGAGATCTGCTCTCTCTAGCGTGGAGCAATGGTGTCAGGCGGTTAACCTCACGGTTAATCCTGATAAAACTGTCCTTGTTCCTTTTACCAGGAAGAATACTAAGGATCTGTTCAATGATATCTCTTTCTTTGGCCAGGTCCTGACAAAGTCCTCCGAGGTGAAATACCTGGGGGTGACCTTTGATTGCAGACTCACATGGAAGCCGCATCTTGATCGGTGTATTAAGAAGGCCAAGATGCTCTTCAGGAGGACCAGGAGCTCTGTCGGCCAGACTTGGGGCCTCAACCCCAAGGCTGTACACTGGCTCTATACTGGGATCATCAGACCCATACTATCTTACGGGGCACTTGTCTGGTGGACAAGGGTCCGGCTTAAGACGGTGCAGGCTGCCCTGCGCAAGCTTCAAAGGCTTGCCTGCATTGGTGTTACGGGGGCCATGAGATCGACCCCAACTGCTTCCTTGGAGGTGCTCCTTGACATGCTTCCTCTTCATCTCTTCATTGAGGAGGAGGCTGTCATGGAAGCCTACAGGCTCAACATTAGTGGCTGCTGGGTTCCAAGACTTTGGGATTACAACCATACGAAGCTCTTTCGGGAGTACGCCGCACTTGAGCCGTCGCTTACGATGTGCTCTGACAAAACCGTTACCAGTTTTGATTTCACTAAGCCTTTCAGCATCCACTTTCCCAGTCAGGCAGAGTGGACTAACCTGCTGCCTCTTGGCACTGGGGGTGAAACTATTTGGTTCACCGATGGTTCCAAGACTGATTCCGGCGCTGGCGCCGGCTATTACTGCCAAACCACAAGGGTCGGCTCCTCTGCTTGCCTGGGTACCTTCGCTAGTGTGTTCCAGGCGGAAATTGCCGCGATCTGTTATTGCGCAGATTACTGCATTAACAAAGGGTATACCGGACGGACTGTGAGAATTTATTCTGACAGTCAGGCCGCCCTGAACGCGCTGAACCAGTGTCAGATTACCTCTCAACTGGTGCGCAGCTGCCTTGATCTGCTAGCGCGACTGGCATCCTGCAACAGGGTTCTGTTGTACTGGGTGCCAGGGCACAGCGGATATCATGGCAATGAGCAAGCCGATAGATTTGCGAAAAGGGGTGCGGAGGCCAAGCTATTGGGGCCGGAGCCGGCCGTCCCATCCCCTACAGGCACGTCAAACGGTGTCTGCATAACAGGTTGACTGTCATACAAAACCAACTCTGGCATAACATGGAGGGCCAGAGAGAGACTAAACTTTTTGTCAATGGTCCCTGCAGGTCTCGTGCCAGAGACCTAATTTCGCTCAGCAGATGGGATATTAAGCTGGCCACCGGTCTTTTGACCGGGCACTGTCGGCTTAATAGGCACCTCCATCTGATGGGTTTTGCCGACGACCCTCTCTGTAGGTCGTGTCAGGAGAAGGAAGAAACATCCGCTCACGTACTTTGCGAGTGCGACTGCTTCGCCTCGCTTAGACTAGCATATTTTGATTCACATACTTTGGAACCCTCGAGGGTCTCCTCTATTACGGTGGAGCGAATTCTTCGCTACGCTGCAGCTACGGGCCTATTCAAGGCCTGAATATGAGGATGCACAATATGTCTTTGGCATCGGTGCTAGGGCGCGTACCCTCCTCAACAACAATAATAATAATAACTCAGGACGATCTATCGTTTGCGACCAATCGCGGGACTCCAGGACAATTACTTACGAAGTTACGTCCATATTTGTGTTTACTCATAGCGTTAAGATGGACACATATTTGTGACTAGGGCGCTCGCCCACGTGGATTTTGAGGCTGCTGTGACCACGTATCACGTCCGTCATCTACATATACACGTTCTAAGACCTCTTTCAACCCTCTACGACTAGTCTTTCTAAAGATAAGTCCTAGATTTTAAGTATCACTAGTTATATCATAGGTTAAGCTGGGCAGCTATCTATGTGCTGGGTGCTTGCCCAAATGATTTCTCCGCCTCAAGAGGCCACGGATTCCAAAACAAATGAGAGCTGGAAATCAGCCTTTTTAATAATCTTTAAAGAGGAAAGACACTATATGAGACTATAATTACATAGAGTAACTGTTAAATTAATATTCAAGTAATGACGCCGGATTATATAAAACCATATTAGTTTATTATTATTCAGTTTAAGTTAAGTTAGTCATAGCTCTTCATTTCGGGAAAGCACTCTTACTGTTATTACATACTGGTTATAATTACAAATAGTTGAATACGTCCTACTACAATACTAGGTCTACCTAGCGTAAAACACGAGAGGCACATCCTGAGGGAGACTCACTGGTAGAGAACCGATCGAGAGAGTGTTGCATTAGCACTAATTCAGTCTAATCCTAAACTCGGGTTAGGTGCAAAGGTTCTTTATCTCTATCATGTGATTATAGCGAAGATAACTGTTCAGTTCAGTTCAGTTCCAACATGCTCCCCTCTTTTTTTTCGTTGTCTGAGCTATTATGCTTTATACATTTTTGTTTTGTTTCTGATTTTTTTTTCATACATTATTATGTTACTTCATTAATACATTGTTATGTTACTTCATTAATACATTGTTATGTTACTTCATTAATACATTGTTATGTTCTTTTGTCACATTATAGCACTTTAGTCTATTATCACAGTTTATATATCACGTTAGTCTTATTATCACGTTAATCTATTAATTATTTATCACATTGTCTATTTATATCATAAATAGTATCACTTTGGTTTAATAATACTACAACCTTAGTGTGTTGCAAAATTCCTTAAATTTTCTAGTTGGTATTGCCTTGGTAATCATATCAGCAATATTATCATTTGTTCTTATGAATTCAACATTAACAAGACCTTTATTAATACAATCTCTTATAAAATGATATCGGATATCTATATGTTTGTTCTATTATTCTCTATACTATTTTTAGATAAAGCTATGGTTGCCTGATTATCACAATATATGGTTGGCTTTAATTCATTAGTTCGTAATCTAAAAATATCTACTAATTCGTTTATAATTCTTGATATCCAAATTAATTCTTTCGTTGTCTCTGCTAATGCAATATATTCAGCTTCGGTGCTTGATAAGGCGACTATGTCTTGTTTAACAGTTCTCCATTGAACTGGATTATTGCCAACATTTAGTATGAACCCTGTGGTTGATTTACCATTATCTAAATCCATCCCATAGGATGCGTCGGTATAAGCGTCGACCGTTAAAGAGCTTAATGCGTTATAATTCAATCCATAAGCATTAGTATCAAATACATATTTCAATTAATCAAAAATGTCTTGATTATAATCAAGACCTAAAAAGTATCGATAAGACTGAGGTTATCACTTGTCTGAAGGATCAGATATTAATTTTTCTTTTTAAATGAAACTTAAATGCATGCTTAAGAAAAAACAACGTTCCATTACCGTTTTCCGTTGAAATAAATTATTTTACTGGTAATCAATTTCAAAAATTTACTTATCTCGGCTTTTCGACCACATTTCCATTCCCCGAAAACATTTTCTCATTACATTAATTACTTTTGGGAGAGTACGTGTATGGTTTTTGCGTTTTAAAAGGTTCCTAAAGACGTTACATCCCCATTCGTGACTAGCACGCTTCGCAGTGGAACATTTTAATTATTCTAAAACCAATGGCGCCAAATTCAATAGGGACAGTAACATTTTTACTCGCGGTTTTGCAAAATGATGTAATATCAAGTGTACTTTAGTGAACCGTCGTATTGTTCTTTCTCATAGTTCAGGGCATGATCAGTGTTACTGCCCAATTTATCTCTCTAGTTTCTAACAATGGTTAGAGACTAATTGATATGGCACGGCACAACGTTATATACATTTGTAAATTCTAAGTAGCACAAAAGGAAAAAGAATCCATTTTTTTATATTTTGGTTTGAAATAAATAAACTCATGATAGTAGTTATAACGAACAGAAAGTCAAGGGAATGGCACCGGCAATGAGCAGCAAGAATAGATGAAAGTTTGCTTCAAGGTAGCAGAGGGACATGGTAGTGAAAATAGTAATCTAGAATTTTGTTCGTTCAAACCTTATTATATCATGAAATATTCAAGTGAGGAGGCGGCACTACCTAGAAAGATTGATTTTGGCAGATAACAGCGAAAAAAATTATGTTCTACACACATTGGGACTATGGGAGAGTTTCTGGGCCACAGGTCGCACATGATGAAATTTCAACTCCAGTTTACATCTGTTCGTACTAGTAGCAGGTTAAGCTATAGTTTGCTCAGGTCCTGTTAGTCTCGAAAGGGTTATATAGTCCTTGTAACTTTTAAAAGGTTGTTGTCATGGCTTAACAGACCGCTATTACAGTTTTTTATTGTTTTATAGGTTATTTTGACACGTTATCTCCCAAAAGTAATTAATGTAATGATAAAATGTTTTCGGGGAATGGAATTGTGGTCGAAAAGCCGAGATAAGTAAATTTTTGAAATTGATTACCAGTAAAATAATTTATTTCAACGGAAAACGGTAATGGAACGTTGTTTTTTCTTAAGCATGCATTTAAGTTTCAATTAAAAAGAAAAATTAATATCTGATCCTTCAGACAAGTGATAACCTCAGTCTTATCGATACTTTTTAGGTCTTGATTATAATCAAGACATTTTTGATTAATATCTGTTCCTTCAGTCTTCATTTTAATTAACTAAGCAGAAACAAATATATATAGGGGACCATAACTTTCGCTCAATCAGACATTTATTTATAATGATACTTCAAAAAAAACGTAAATAAATAAAAGTTTGTATTCTTATTGTAATTAACATAATACAATTTTTTACAATCATTCATTGAAACGCGAGGCGCCCCCTAAAAATTCCATAAATAGGACCAAATTGACAATTTTACAAAATTTTTAAAAATGCTGATTTATAACCTTTTATCATTTAGCTCAAAATTGTCATAAGCCCAATATGAAATTCCGATATCCTTAAAACTTCATAAAGACGATCCGAGATTTTCAATTTCACACTTTTTTTGTAGCATAAACTAACGTCTGTTTGATATGAAGCTTAAAACCTTAAACAAAATATAGTCAGGGCTACCCTAAAAGTTCACCAAGATGATCCAAGATTGTTAATACGCCTAAAAAGTGCCATTTTCAAAATATGTAGCCTGGGAAAAGAGAGCGTGATCGAGTGGGCTATGCTAGTGGTTGGAAGTCGCGGGGGTTGGGACAGTGATAAGGAAGTTGAGATGGATTGGAAATGATGATTGGCGACCTGCGGCACCGTATCTCTCCCTATGTACCCCGCCCACGCCCCTACCCTTCGGTAGGCAATTGCTAAGTGCTGCCGCGGAGCACCATTTTATTTGTATGAGAACTAGCTTCTATTTTGAAGATAGAGGGAGCGCCCTTTACAATTTCGTCCAGTACGACCCTACCTAACCGCTGAGGATGCTGAGAGGACTATGTTGCCGTAGGTGGGGGTACACAGGCAACGCTATAGGTATGGGGGTTTCTACTCCATTCCTCTCTCCTTCAAGGTTGGGACTCCAGGCATAGCCAACTCCATCACGCACTCGACAACGCAAAGCAACTCGCGCCAGCGTGGGAAATAAGGCGGTGACACAGGGCAAATGACCAGTTTAAAAATTCCCTGGTCCAGTTCAAAAATTAAATCGGAGGGGGGGTCAGTGGTCCACGAGACTACTAAGAAAGTTCAAGGGTAATCAGACTCCACGCATTAAAATTCTAATATTTTAATTATCCACTTCTTTAGTTTAGCAGACGACGTGCTCTGGTCAATGGTAACGGACCAGTTTATTTATTCCAAGTCAGGAAAGTCACTGGCAACGGACCAGTTTATTTATTCCAAGTCAGGAAAGTCACTGGCCTAATGTCCAGTTTAAAAAATGCTTATTTGGTCACAAACCAGAAAACTCACGTAAACGCGACGCGAATGACGAAAACTACGTATTTTCCGACTGCCGAGAGGCGAAATAGCCCGGCCTCCTTTTACGTCCCCCCTTGTATTTTGAAAGTGGGACTGGGACTATGGCGGGCGAATACCTAGGCATCTAATACCTTCTCTCTAGTAAACTAGATATCGCTTCTTGGTAAAACTTTATATAACTGAAACCATGAGTTTATAACATATGTTCCAAAACAAGCTTCATACAACTTTTGGAAAACAAATTTCCCTGAGATTTCCAGGCTTTTCCCCATATACTTCCCTGAGTTTTCCATGTTTTTCCCGTATATGGAGTATCCCATGGAGCAAATGTTAACAAAGGAGGGAAGGGGCAAATAGGACTATTACATAATCAAAGGATATCCCCGTATCTCTAATAAAACCAGAGTTACGAGCTTCCAAAATTTAGTGTAATGTTAATCCTATGGAGGAGGAAAAGTACCTACAAGTACCCGGGGCAAGTACCTACAAGCACCCGGGGCAAGTACCTACAAGCACCCGGGGCAAGTACCTACAAGCACCCGGGGCAAGTACCTACAAGCACCCGGGGCAAGTACCTACAAGCACCCGGGGCAAGTACCTACAAGCACCCGGGGCAAGTACCTACAAGCATGCGGATCAAATACCTACAATCACCCGGGGCAAGTACCTACAAGCATGCGGATCAAGTACCTACAATCACCCGGAGCAAGTAGCTACAATCACCCGGAGCAAGTACCTACAAGCACCCGGGGCAAGTACCTACAAGCACCCGGGGTAAGCACCCAGGAGCACCCAGGGTAAGCACCCAGGAGCACCCAGGACAAGTACCTACAAGCACCCGGGGTAAGCACCCAGGAGCACCCGGGGCAAGTACCTGCAAGCCCCCGGGGCAAGTACCTGCAAGCCCCCGGGGCAAGTACCTGCAAGCACCCAGAGGCACCCGTGGCAAGTACCCACAAGTTCCTACAAACACCCACAAGTACCCAGGTAAAGTCCCCACAAGTACCTTCAAGCACCCACAAGTACCTTCAATCACCCACAAGTACCTTCAAGCACCCACAAGTAACCACAAGCATCCACAAGTACCTAAAAGTACCTTCAAGCACCCAGAAGTACCTACAAGTACCTTCAAGCACCCACAATCAACCACAATCAACCACAAGCACGTACAAGTACCTACAAGCACCCACAAGTACCTATAAGTACCTTCAAGCACCCACAAGTAACCAATAGCACCCACAAGCACCCACTAGTAACCACAAGCACCCACAAGTACCTACAAGCACCCACAAGTACCAACAAGTACCTTCAAGCACCCACAAGTACCAACAAGTACCTACAAGCACCTACAAGTACCTACAAGTACCCAGAAGCACCTACAAGCACCCAGAAGCACCTACAAGCACCCAGAAGCACCTTCAAGCACCCACAAGTACCTACAAGCACCTACAAGTACCTACAAGCACCCACAAGTACCTACAAGCACCCACAAGTACCTACAAACACCCACAAGTACCTACAAACACCCACAAGTACCTACAAACACCCACAAGTACCTACAAACACCCACAAGTACCTACAAACACCCACAAGTACCTACAAACACCCACAAGTACCTACAAACACCCACAAGTACCTACAAACACCCACAAGTACCTACAAACACCCACAAGTACCTACAAACACCCACAAGTACCTACAAACACCCACAAGTACCTACAAACACCCACAAGTACCTACAAACACCCACAAGTACCTACAAACACCCACCAGTACCCAGGGCAAGTACCCACAAGTACCTTCAAGCACCCACAAGTACCCGGGGCAAGTATCCACAAGTACCTTCAAGCACCCACAAGTAACCACAAGCACCCACAAGTAAATACAAGTACCTTCAAGCACCCTCAAGTACCTACAAGTAACTTCAAGAACCCACAAGTACCCACAAGAACCCACAAGAACCCACAAGTACCTTCAAACACCCACAAGTACCTACAAGCACCGACAAGTACCCACAAGCACCCACAGGTACCCACAAGTACCCGGGAAAAGCACCCACAAGCACCCACAAGTACCCACAAGCACCTACAAGTACCCACAAGCACCTACAAGTACCCACAAGCACCTACAAGTACCCACAAGCACCTACAAGTACCCACAAGCACCTACAAGTACCCACAAGCACCTACAAGTACCCACAAGTACCCACAAGCACCTACAAGTACCCACAAGTACCCACAAGCACCTACAAGCACCTACAAGCACCTACAAGCACCTACAAGCACCCACAAGCACCCACAAGCACCTACAAGCACCTACAAGCACCCACAAGTACCTACAAGCACCCACAAGTACCTACAAGCACCCACAAGTACCTACAAGTACCTACAAGCACCTACAAGCACCTACAAGCACCCACAAGTACCTACAAGTACCCACAAATACCCACAAGTACCCACAAGTACCTACAAGTACCCACAAGTACTTACAAGTACCCACAAGTACCTACAAGTACCCACAAGTACCTACAAGTACCCACAAGTACCTACAAGTACCCACAAGTACCTACAAGTACCCACAAGTACCTACAAGTACCCACAAGTACCTACAAGCACCCACAAGTACCTACAAGCACCCACAAGTACCTACAAGTACCTACAAGCACCCACAAGTACCTACAAGTACCCACAAGTACCTACAAGTACCCACAAGTACCTACAAGTACCCACAAGTACCCACAAGTACCTACAAGTACCCACAAGTACCTACAAGTACCCACAAGTACCTACAAGTACCCACAAGTACCTACAAGTACCCACAAGTACCTACAAGTACCCACAAGTACCTACAAGCACCCACAAGTAACTACAAGCACCCACAAGTAACTACAAGCACCCACAAGTACCTACAAGCACCCACAAGTACCTACAAGTACCCACAAGTACCCACAAGTACCCACAAGTACCTACAAGTACCCACAAGTACCTACAAGTACCCACAAGTACCTACAAGTACCCACAAGTACCTACAAGTACCCACAAGTACCTACAAGTACCCACAAGTACCCACAAGCACCTACAAGTACCCACAAGCACCTACAAGTACCCACAAGTACCTACAAGCACCCACAAGTACCTACAAGCACCCACAAGTACCTACAAGCACCCACAAGTGCCTACAAGCACCCATAAGTGCCTACAAGCACCCACAAGTGCCTACAAGCACCCACAAGTACCTACAAGTACCCACGAGTACCCACAAGTACCCACAAGCACCCACAAGTACCCACAAGCACCCACAAGCACCCACAAGTACCTACAAGTACCCACAAGTACCCACAAGCACCCATAAGTACCCACAAGTACCCACAAGCACCCACAAGTACCTACAAGCACCCATAAGTACCTACAAGCACCCATAAGTACCTACAAGCACCCATAAGTGCCTACAAGCACCCACAAGTACCTACAAGTACCCACAAGTACCCACAAGTACCCACAAGCACCCACAAGCACCCACAAGCACCCACAAGCACCCACAAGTACCTACAAGCACCCACAAGTACCTACAAGCACCCACAAGTACCCACAAGAACCCGGGCAAAGCACCTACTAAAGCTCAAACGCAATGTTTTTCTTGCTTAATATCCCTCTAACGGCGTGAATCACGACAAAAACGCCGTAAGTCCAATATAAAAAATTAGGGCGAAAATGCGTGTCTCTAACAGTGGTAAAACGCCGTAATTCCAATACCCAAAACAACGTAAGTCAAAGTATGTGTTAATAATGATAAAAATCGATACTTAAACTTAATTGATCTTAATGAAACTAAGAAAAGGCACATCTATGGACTGTTATCTTTCATTTAAGATGGTTCCCAAACGTAACGAATGATTAGTTTTCTTTATACACGATCCCAATTAAGGTCATTTTTCAAAAAAATCCCATGTTATGTCTATGGAAGAATATTGTATCTTTCACCAAATGTCTGATTAATTTTATGGATTCTAAAACCACCCTTAACAACTTTTTTCTTTATAGAACTAACTATTAGGTGGATCTCTTTGAAATTTTAACCACATAATTAGGGCCCAAATTTTAGTTCACTGGCAAAATTTCAAAGCAGCAACCACAATACGAAAAAAGTTACGGCCAATGAGAGAACCCTCCTTTAGCATTAGAGGCAGTATCAAGTCTTATCTAAGAGAGCGACCGCTCTCCTAGAATACTCTTGTTAAATGATCACAATGTATTTTGGCTGGATTTTCCGAGTATCTTGATAAGCTAATTACCGCATGCATTATATCTGGTCTTGTGCGTTGTGCTATGTATAGCAATATTCCTATTAGTTGTCGGTATGGAAAGTCTACTCTTTGCCCATCAGGTGGACATTGTCGTTTTGAGAATACAACGCCAACTGGTACCGGTATTTCATAGATTCTGGTTAGTACCATATCACAAGCTTCTTTTATTTTAGCAATATATCCCTTTTGATGTATATATGCTGTGCCATTCTTGTGAAATTCAAATTCTATCCCAAGAAAATAGTGCAATGGTCCAAGGTTGTTTATTTCGAATTCGGCTTCAAGACATGTCGTTATTTCCTTCATTACTTGGTTATTTTTAGCAATTATTATATCATCTACGTATACTAGTAGTATCCCCTTATCTTCATAATGGTAAATACAATTACAACCTTGTAACTTCTTAAAGTTCAAATCATGTAATGTTTTGTCTAACTGTTCATACCACTACCGCTTTGTTTTAACCCGTATAACGCCTTGTTTAATTTCCAAACATACTGTTCTTTTCCTGATTGAACAAAACCCTTTGGTTGCCTTAAGTATATATCTTCTTTTAAATCGCCATATAAGTATGCATTCTTTACATCTAGTTGTGTATGAGTCCATCCCAAACATAGGATAAATATGATTACGCAAATTCTTACAAGTGCAAAATTGATAACTGGCGCATACGTCGTCGTATAATCTGATCCAAATTCTTGTGAAAATCCTTGGGCTACTAGTCGCGCTTTATGCCGTATAGTTTCGCCGTTTGCATTCTGTTTCAAGGCGTAAACCCATTTCGTTCCAATAATATGTTGGTTTTCTGGTTTCTTCACTAGATCATATACGTTCCGTTTTGCAATTGTTTGTAATTCCATATCCATGGCGTCTTTTTTTTTTTTTTTTTTTTTTGAGGTTTCAATGCGAAGTGGGCTCTTACGTCCGCGGCAAGGATGCGATTATTCAGGGTTCAGTATGTGTGTAAGCAGGGGAAGGAAATGAGGTTTACTTGGGAGGTGACGGACGGGGTGTGGGGGTCAAGTCACCTCCGGCGGACACGGGGCAGTCGGCACCTATAGGGTAGGATCGCCGACATGTGTCGTATTCCCTCAAACTTTGCCGCCCAGACGCTTGGCTTACAGGAGTGCGCCACACTCCCGGCATCCATGGCGTCTTCCCATTTATCTTTGCCTTCACTCTCTATGGCTTCTTCATACGTCTTTGGAATCGTCATACAATGGAATTCAATATTTCCTAACATATCTCTGGCATATCTTGCCTGCTGTTTTGCCTTAGGCTTAAATGAAAATTTACTCATGTCATGCTGGATCCCTCTTTGGCGTAAACAAGCTTTCACTTCATTATATGATCTCAACCTTTCCTCTTCATCCGTGATGTAGTAGACATCTATTCTTGGCCCAGATGTTCTCGGTACTTCCTTTCTTCGCCATCCTTTTGGTAAGTCTAAATCTTCTTCTTTCTTCTGAGGTTCCACGTTATCTTTATGGTCTGGGAAATGAAATGTGACCATGTCGTCTTTCTCCTTGGGCTTCACGTGTTCTTTGTTGGTACGTTTGGGTCTTCGGAATGTGACCCTTTCTTCATCATCATCAGATTCATGGCTAGTTTCTTCCATATTGTCTTCTACAGATTGTTCCATACTGTCCTCGAATTCATCATCAGATGTTTCTTCGGCTTCATCAGCAAATCGTACTGTTTTCTTGGTCTTTGCTGGTTCCAAACACTCTTCATCATAGTGTTCTACTATTTCAACCTTCGCGTTAACTTCCTGTATCCCCAATTTATCTTCGTCAAATGATACATGTTTCAGTTCAATTATCTTGTCTTGATCTGGAAACCATATTCTATATCCTTTAGTTTTGATTGCATACCCAATTAAAACACCAATTCTTGATCTGTTTTGTAGTTTGTTTCTTCTTGGTTTGGGTATCAATGCAAATGCCGTACATCCATATCGTTTAAGGTGTCGTACACTAGGTTTCTTTCCCATCCATCGTTCTAAAGGAACTTGATTTTTAAGTTTGTCATGAGGTAATCTATTGTACAGGTATGTAAACGCCATTGCAGCTTCGCCCCATAATTTCAAAGGTAATTTTGCATCTTCTAACATCGTACGTTGGCAAAAATCCGGATAATTTGAATAAAATCCAGACCAGTGGTTTTTATTGGATTAAACCGGATTTTATTGGATTTATCCGGATTTTTTAAAAAAATGAGTCATTTTAGGTTTTTTTGAAGGCAAAGTACTTCTGTTTAGCTCTTATTTAAGTTTTGGGGCACTCCCCGACCCGACCCCTAGCCTCGGTTCCAATATAAAATTGTTTAACTGCTAAAATGTTATCATGAAATCTATTTCTTTCCTGAGTGCACGAGCCTAACACTAGCGTGGCTCCAGTGGATCCCTTACAAAGAGACTTTCCTTCTAAACTCCGGGTTTGGCTTGGCAAAGGCTAAGTGGGCGGGATTTATACATGCACGTATAAATCCTGACCACAAATGCCTCTAGCTTTCCCAAGCCAAAACTGGAGTTCGTAAGGAAAGTCAACCTGTAGGGGATCCACTGGAACCACGCTATGCTTTAAGTTCGAGTGATACTGGTAAAATATTTTAAGCTGAAACTGGACAGTAACTGGTAACATAACTATTAGTTTTATCATTTATAATAAATAATCTTTAGTTATCGCTTCATATATTTTTGCCTTAATTGTTTCTGGTTGTATTTTAATTATTTTTATGGCACAAATTTGATTTTTCCCCATTCATAATTAAGCTGGATATTTTAGGTGGATTTTTTTAAGTGGATTAATCCGGATTAAACCAGGTGGTTTAAACCGGACTGGATAGGTAGTTGCCAACCCTGCATCGTACGAATGCCTTCTGTTATTGTCCTATTGAATCTTTCCGCGATGCCATTCATATCTGGAGTGTATGTATTGGTTCTTTCGAGTTTTATTCCCAATTTCTTACTATTATTCTCAAATTGCCTATTACAGTATTCTAAGCCATTGTCTGTTCATAAGACCTTGATGTCCTTGCCTGTTTGCCTTTCTACGAATCGTTTAAACTCTTGAAATTTGTCGTACGCTTGATCTTTCGTTTGCATAATATAAATCGTAGCTCTTCTTGTATAGTCATCGATAAACGAAATAAAATATCTGCCACCACATCTTGACGTTATCGGTGAGGGTCCCCATACATCACTATGTATTATCTCTAATGGTTGTGTGGTATTAATTTTCTCACTTGTTCGAGACGGATATTTCGCAGCTTTTGATAATCGGCAAGGTTGACAAACGCCTAACTCCCCATCCAATTTAGGTATGCCTTCGACTAAATGCTTGTCATGTAATTCCTTCAATTTTCTTTCGTTAGGGTGCCCTAATCGTTGGTGCCATCTCATTATATCATGCGTTTGACTTGTTAATGTGCTTGTGTGCTGCATACTATCTTGTTCTGGCTCATCAATATGTACTTTGACATCTGCGACGTATAAATTCTCCTCCGTTAACCTGGCGCTCAGGAAGAATTTCCTCTTCTCATCGTATACCTTTGCTTTTCCATTTTCCACGATAGTCTTGTATCCATTCATATCGAATTTTCTTACTGATAATAAATTTCTATTATACCCTGGTACATGTATGACATCTATCAAATCAATTATTTCCTGTCCATTTCTAATTGATAATGCGACATTTCCTATGCCTACAGCTTTAGCTCCACCTTCAGCAATTTCTACTGATGATTCTATTTGCTTATAGTTTGAGAACCATTCCCTCTTATGGCAAAAATGATGCGAAGCTCCTGTGTCAAATATCCAGGCTTCCTTATCCTTTATCGCTAGTAAGGCTGATGCGAAATGAGCTCGTCTACTTTCATTGTCGCTTGACTGCTTATGGTTCTGTTTATTTGTTTTATTTGACCAACAATCTCTTGCATAATGTCCTTCTTTACCACCATTAAAACATATTATCTTAGTTTTATTAATCCTATTCCTAGATTGAGTTCTTTTGCGACTATTACTTCTATTGGGCCTAGGCTGATTAATGTTATTCGGGGTCCTAACTCTACCTCTTTGTTGCAAGTGAGATGAATAACCGGCTTGTTCATAATCATCTTCACAATCTTCTCTCCTTTGCCTATCATATTCTGATATTAGCAGCTGTTTCACGTTCTTCGGAGTAAAATCTTTATCAGGCCAATGATACGCTAAAGTCTTGATTTGCCTATAGGCTTCTGGTAGTTTATGTAACATTTGGAAGGCTATTTCCATGTCCGATATTTGTTATCCCGCTGCTTTCAAATTATCTGCTATCACTATTAAACTTGCTAAGTGTGTTGCCATTGAGCCACCCTTATATCGACAGCTTATAAATTCTGATCGTAAGTCTGCCATACGCGCTTTTGATTTGGGTTCATATATTCCTGCTAAAATATCCCACGCTTCCTTTGCTGTATATCACTTCTCTATAATACTCTTGTGGGGGTCATCACAGGCTAATGATAATTTTGATAACGCTTTCTGCGATCTTCTAAGATATGCTGTTTTCGCGTCTTCTGAAGCTGATGCATCTGGTTCTTTTTCTTTTCCATCCAGGAATCCCCATAAACCATAGTCTAATAATGCCATTCGCATATCGCGCTTCCAGGTCTCATAATTGCAATCATTTAATTTTCGAAATGATAGAGCATTGCCCGCGTTGTTAGTCTCTACGTAATCGGCCATTGTAATTATAAATATTCTCTACTTTACTTTACTTAATTTGCCAGCTTATCATGTCATATAATACTCTAATAATAATTTTTAAATGCTTATTAACTCCCTTCTTATTTAACTTCCCTAGTACTCCTTAACTTCTCAAATGGTTTTATGATTGGCTTATTTCTGTTTACAAGCTATGATTCTTACTTAATGGTCTTATTATTATTATTAAATTATGGTTAAAATGTTCCATTAAATGTTCATCAGTTCATACTTAGATCACCATTACTATTATACTTAAATTATAATCATTATCGCGTACTGTTCAGTCTTAGGTTTCTTCTTATTATGTGTAACTCACCGCCGTTGTTTGTACTGTTCTTGTCCTCTGTTGTATGGCTTCTTGTTTCTTAAGTCGCTCTTCCTTGGTTGCTTGTTGTGAGCATGTTTTAACTTGTCCAAGACAGTTCCATTCCTCGATTAGCTGACACACTTGGTCTGGGTTTTCTAACCCTAACTTCCACGTTGTACCGGATTACCGCACTGATTTTGACTGCCCCGTTCGTCGTTAAGCCTCGGCTATATACGTTGACTCCGTCCGCGTTTATTACCGCGTCATTACCATTAATCACGTTAAATATTTGTTGAATACCGTTAAATACCGCGAACCACGCTCTGCTACCATGTTAAATTAATATTCAAGTAATGACGCCGGATTATATAAAACCATATTAGTTTATTATTATTCAGTTTAAGTTAAGTTAGTCATAGTTCTTCATTTCGGGAAAGCACTCTTACTGTTATTACATACTGGTTATAATTACAAATAGTTGAATACGTCCTACTACAATACTAGGTCTACCTAGCGTAAAACACGAGAGGCACATCCTGAGGGAGACTCACTGGTAGAGAACCGATCGAGAGAATGTTGCATTAGCACTAACTCGGGTTAGGTGCAAAGGTTCTTTATCTCTATCATGTGATTATAGCGAAGATAACTGTTCAGTTCAGTTCAGTTCAGTTCCAACAGTAACTAAGATAGGGTAATGGCAGCCCTCTGCCTTCGACTGTATTAAGCTCTATGGGGAAATAACATGGAGTGCCATTAGTCTATACATCTTAAGCCTTGGCCGTAAAGAAGTCGAAAAACTTACTTCAAAAGATATAAAAACCTCTATTAACTGTAATTATTTACCTGAATTAATTTTTTAGACGAAGATTCGACCTGATATCAAAGTATTTGTTCTTAATGGTGTTATAGATAATTAGCAAATCCAATCAAAGGTGTTCAAGCTCGGACAAAATACCAAAGTAATTAATTCTAGTTGCCTTACTGTCGTCTGCTATGAAATTAGGAATTTTCCACATAAAAGCAAACGTTTGAAATATATCAACGTAACTTGTTAGCACCCACAAACCTAGGCCCTTCTAGTTTTCAACGAGAACGAAATGAAGAAATAGGTTTAAGCGCGCTATAAGGTTAGGCTGACTTCTGACCCAAAAGTAATTTTTTGACGTACTTTGTTAATTAGTTGAAGTGCAATACTTAGACTTCATTAATTAAAAATCGAAACAGGTAAGTTTCTCATTTATGAAATGCTTGTTAATTTAGAAGTATTCCGAAAACTAACTTCGCTATAGTTTTTCCGTATGGCCTGTAACAATTGCCTTAAAAAACCGAAATTGTTTTAATGCTTTTTCTATGGGACGCTAACCCTAAAAGGTGTGACTTTTTCTTTAACATTACGGAATGGTATCAAGTCATATCTACAAGGAGAGAAAGAGAACAAGCAGCAAAGAATGTAGGTTTTTTATCAGACCTATAACCGCTACGGTCTAAATTTGGTTATAATTCATGGCAGAGTCCTGCACGGACCGGGTGCCGGCCCGTATGGGTCGGGCCTAGCAAGGCTTTCCACATTTGAAAATTGTATCGGGCCGGGCTGGGTCGGTCTTTTCAAATTTTGGAAATTAAGGGGCCGGGCCGGGCTTTTTTTCATTTTTCAAAATTCTCCTTTAATCTAAAATTCAAATGAAAGATAACTGTAAATGAGTATAACCTTCTAAGAACAAATGTAACGTTGTGACGAATCATTATCAAAATAAATTAATAATACACGACGGTAAAGCAAATATGAGTTCAATTTATTGATATTTTGTAAAAATATATGAAAATAACAATTGCACTACGCGTAATGGGCCGGGCCTGTTCAATTCATGCAATGAATGAATGTTTATTAACTTTCTCAAAGAGATCCCTTTTAGAACAGGGTGAGCAAACGAATTTGCTCACAAGTCACAAGTATTAGTACAACAATAAATGTGTTACATAATGAAATCAGTATAAAATAAAAAATAAATAAATAATGGAAATAATAAAAAGTGTTTTAGAGACATAGTTCAAAAGCGATTAGAGCTGTAACCTCAGAGAAAACCATTGCTGCAGGACGCGCTTCGACACTGCCACCGCCGGGAAGTTGATTTCGTCACCGAAGGCAAGATAAACGGGCAAGGGATCGATCCCTCCCCAGGAAAGTTCGAAGCCCTCTCTAATTCCAGCACTGGCTGGACAATGAAGAAGAACATGCCGAACATCCTCTGCTACTTCTCCGCAATTTAGGCACATGGGGGTCTCACCAAAAATATCCGAACGTCAAGACGCAGTGGGGAGCCCTATTCTCTAAAAATCTAAATCATTTGGACGATGATCGAAATCTAAACGTTTGGATCGGCTCCATTTGGATAGGGCGCTTAAAACCGTATTCTCTAACCCAAATCGAAATCGACATTTGGATCTCCCGCCAAACCTTTATCCAAACCAAATGTTCGTCACTTCCTCTTTCATTACGTAATTTTACTTACTGTTTATTGTTCTTTCTTTTGCAGCGTTAAACATAAAAGTAAAATGTTTTTAAGCCGTGGATTTTTGCATGTTAGATTGTATTAATTTTTTAAAATTAAGAAAACTCTTAATTTGATAGTTTAAGCTCATTAGGCCTAATTAATATTAAATGGGAAATTAATTTGAATGAAAAATAAGTGGATATCTTTTATTAATTGGGAAATAATGCACAGATTTTACATTTAAATTTTGGAAGTAAACATTTATTTTGTGTATATAAAATTCAGCATTAATTTCACCAAGGCAATAAATTAATTACCTACGAGGAATTAAGTAGTACATATGTTAAATACTAGAATTTAACTCGTTTAAAAACTAATATGGTTTTGAACTGGTTTTTTGTTACTTAGTTAAAAACTTTGTGATTGTCGATGGTTATTATTGTAAATTGTACAAAGATTTACTTATCTCGGGTTTTCGAGCACAGTTACATTCCCCGAAAACATTTTATAACTACATTTATTATCACATTTAAGAGAGTACGTGTATGACATTGTTTGTCGTTAATAGGTTGCCAACATATCCCCGTTCATGCCCTGAACGCTCCATAGTGAAACCTTTTGTTAATTTTAGTGCAAATTTCAACAATGGCAGCACATTCAATAGGGACGTTATGATTTTTACTCTTGGTTAAACTGAATTATGTAATAGACCACTTCGACATGGAAAGACACGGGGGTAAAACTTTGCCTTCCATCTCGCTCGAGTCGATGGAAAGATCATAAATAGAGCTGAGACGGCGAGGGGTCAAACCCCCACCCCCCGTATGTCCCGATACTGAGGATTGAAATCTCTTTTTTTTACGTAGAAAGGGTCTATAGCAGCGGTACGACAGACAATGGTCAAACGGTTCTGCCATGGCGCAAGCAGTAGGGGCGTGCATGATATTTGTAATTTTTTGATTTTCTTTGTTGTAATTGTTAACTTAAGCGTGGTCGTAGCCTGAAAATTATGACTTGGTTATTTTGCAAAATAGCCTGCGTTCACCGAGTCGCGTGATCTACGACGCTGTGGCTCGACTCTGCTACTTAGTCTGTATATCTTCAGGAAGAAGGATAATGTATTAAAGGTTTTTAAAGGAATATGGTATTTTTAATTTTGTCGCTGCGAATCTTCCTATAACAAGAAGGAATTTACTATAAGAAGGCCTAAAAAAGCGTCCGGTGCGCGCGTGATAGTCGACAATCCCCCCTCATGGGTGGGGGAGGCTGGAAACCAAGGCAAGACTTAATATTTTATCTTATTCTATGTTTTCCACCATCACCATCTATCTCTTTTTCGTTTTCGTTAAGCCTTGGTTTGGTTTTTGGAACTCACGATATCATAAGTATAATACACTTGATTCGATTTAGAAACACTTATAGAACGAACGATTTTCACGTAGAGACACGTATTCAAAATCCATTAAGTTAGGTTCAAAACCTTTAACTAACTTGTTAATGGCAATTAAAAACCATTCCCTAACCGTTTCAGCACCGCTGGCAGCCTCTATTTTCTGTTTACTTTACTAGAGGTTTTTTTCTTTATGCGGAATACGTCAATCGCGTCTGTATGACCTATCCCCACGGGAGCCAATAGGAAAGCGCGAAGCAATGACGGACATGAAAGGGGTGGGGCTTACTTGTTCACTAACACCGGCGTAAGAGTAGAAGCGTAAAATCTAGTGACTTAGGCATTCTTATAGTAAATTAATTCTTGCCTATAGTAAATGTAGTATTTCTAGTAGCCCCAGAGACTTCTGGTAGCCCTCTGTATGCATTTGGTAGAATAGTTTTATAGAAATTGAAATGGTAGAAGATATTTATAAAATAAGATTTGTTCGAATATTTAAACTTCAACTTGGTCGAATTATTTCGTAGTTGTCCTATTTCAAGGCGAGGAATGCTCTCAAAAACAATTACTATTTGCTGACCTTAAAAAGTAATTCACACAGAATTCTCGAGCAGCTTAACGCGTAATTGAGTGGGCTATTGCCTTGGTTACAAGGTCAGCGAAAGACAAGGCATGAGAATGGCACAAGGCGTACTTCTATCAAGGGGGATATACAACTATACATCCTCCTTGTTCGTATCGGGCGCAGCAGAGACTAAAGCAGACTACCCTAAATCGTTTTGTCAAATTTGTCATTGTTACCGTTACGTGTAGTTACTAGTTTTATGGTATTTTTCCACACGAAAACTCTTAAACGTGATAATAAATGTAGTTATAAAATGTTTTCGGGGAATGGAATTGTGCTCGAAAACCTGAGATAAGTAAATTTTTCAAATTATTGAGAGGGAAAAAATTTACTACCAGTAAAGTAAGTTTATTCAATGGAATAGGGTGATGGAACATATTTTCTTAAGCATGTAAGTTTTAATTAAAAAAAGTTTGAATATCTGCGCATTCAGTCAAGTTATTAACCTTGTTCTTATCGATACTTTTTAGGTCTTGGTTAAATCCAAGACGCGTTTTGATTAATATCTGTTACTTCGGTCTTAGTTTTTTTTAATTTTGCGTACATGTGGTGGTGAATTTATTTCAGTGCTCATTCCTGCTAGCTGCAGAAAAGGAAATAGTTTGTCATTCAATAGACTGAGAGTTAGTAGCTAAGGGGATGTCACATCCATCAATATTTTTAGTCTTAATTTAAGCTGATGAAATTCGTAGATATACGAGGGTGTGATGTCATGACAAAGATTTTAGTTAGACTATTTCTGATGAACCCAGACCAGAATATACCAGTTGCTTTCAGGCTAATTTTGAACCCCATTTCCAATGTCATTGTGTCAACAACATCTTATTCAGAACGGATATTTCTCTTAACCTTTACACAAGATTGAACATATAGAATACCATCTTTTGTGGTGCTCTAACTTTAACCTAATTTAAGAAAATAAAATGGTAATTTTTTTGTTAAAAATGACATTAAATAAGACAACGAGCAATAATTTGGCAATATTTCGGGGGAAAAGAAATACAATTTTGTAGTATTTTGGAAAAGCTGGCAATATCATAATAATTATATAATATAAATATAACGCGTCTTAAAAAGATTTTCTATTCCGTAAAGTGTGGTAGTTTGGCATATTTTATTTTTCGCTCTGTCCTTAAGTACAAGTTTAATTGGATTTAGCCTTTGGGATAGATGACAAATGATTAGCCAGCGTACTAGGGGAGTCTGGCAATGGAACTGTGCTTAGATTTATCATTGAATATAGGAAATAATAGGATCAACAAATTTTTTAGTAGTATTTATGAAACCAATGGTAACTATTTTACCTTTGATAAAGTCAAATGAGAGTTGCAGTAGTTTATTGATGACAAAAGTTAGGGTATTTATTTTATAAAATATAAATTGTAATTTTTTAAGGTTATGGCTGTTCAATAATTACTTTCAAATCATTAAAAGAATAAATTGCTTTAAGAATATTTTGGTTAAACTTTTTTTCAAAGTTAAAACAAGCATGATTATTTTTTTATTGGCATGTGCTAAAGATTTATTATAAAACACATTTGGATTGATAATTGCTACGTTTATTTATAGCACGCAATTTGGAATTGAATTTCCCTGGTTGTTATTTATTTATGGTATTCATTATAATTATTTTCCAGTAAATAAAAATTATGTTTTTCACGTTTAAAGCTAATAGTTGCGTATTTTTTAAAGGGTTTCATTCATAACTTTATAAGGAAAATTATTTTGGACACCAGAAAGGCTTTTGAGAATAATTAGTGATTGCGTCCTAACTGGCAAAAAAATAGACCTTAACAGGGAAAAGCTATGAATAAGTATAATTAATTTTAACTGAATCTAAAATATAAGTTTCACTATGAATACATGAGAGGGATTAAAAAAATGTTCAAAGAAAGTCATACGTGAAGGTTGGACTTAAAAAGTGTGAAAAGTTCAACATAAACGTTAGAGCACCAATAATCATTTTGTTAATCACTGAAGTGAATAATTCAATGATGAAAAAATATTTATACACATTTAATCGAGGGGTCGGGCATGGAGCGATTTTGTGTACGGGATTTCAAGATTTTGGGATTTTTAAAATTATTTGGGAATTTTGACTTGGATTTTAGGATTTTGACCTGGATTTTAGGATTTTAAGTGGGAATTTGGAATTTTGACCAGGATTTTAGGATTTTAAGTGGGAATTTGGAATTTTGACCAGGATTTTAGAATTTTGACCTGGATTTTATGATTTTGAGTGGGAATTTGGAATTTTGACCTGGATTTTAGGATTTTGAGTTGGAATTTGGAACTTTGACCAGGATTTTAGGATTTTGAAAGGTATTTTAGGATTTTGAACGGTATTTTGGGAATCTGATCCTCATTTTAGTTTTCAAATTATTATTATCGAAATCCGCGAAAATTGTGTTTGTGGTTTTTGGAGTAATTTTTAATATTAAGATTTTTCAGCGTCATATTAACAGGAAAACATTCCTTCACAGAATGTTGAAGTAAATCTGTCATACTTTAAGTGCTTTTGGATAGACTTAAGGATATCCGCAATAGAACCATCGTAGTCGCTAAGACGACCCCTTTTGCCGTTGGGTTTCAGGTAGAATAATGTAATCAACTGAGAATTGAAATCAAACAAGTAGTTCATTTCTAGAAAAAGTTTAAACAGCTATTTTTTATTTTTCATTAAAAATAGACTCAAATAGACTCAAATAAATATGCCGCCATTAATGGAAACCTTTAGACTTAAGTGGGATTTTGTTAGAAATAAAAGATAACAAGACGACTCAAGGGCTGGGCCATGATAGTAGCCACATCTTTATCCACTTAATTAGCACCAGGAATGCATGGAGGGGCTGGAATGGCTAAGGGGGCTCTCGTTGTACCCTTGATGGTGGAAACATAAGGCGAGTCCTTTTTTCTTTTTAGAAGTGTAGCTCCTCCCCCTACGTCTGTTTAGCTGCCTACCGAAGGAGAAAAATGGCAAGGCTCGTTAAAAAAGGCATGGCAAAATTGACCTTTTAGATTTTTTAAAGTTAATTGCGCTGATTCGCCGCTGTTCGCGTTCATATTCGATTCTCTCAGCCTAGGCAGAGGATCTAGGGTAGAGGGTGGCGAATTATAGCAAACAATTTTTTTGGCAGCCAATGAATGAATGAAAATAATTTAAGTGGTAAATAGGTTTCCGGTAGAATAATGGAAAGAACTGAGAAGTGAAATTAAACAAGCACTTATTATTATTTTTTCTTCTTTATTTCATTATAAAAAGACTCAAATTAATATGCCGCCATTAATGGAAACCTTTAGACTGATTTTACGCCAATCACCGCGTAAAATCAGGTTTGGAGATGGGATCTTGTGAGAAATAGAAGATAACAAGATGTCCCAAGGAATGAGCCATAATAGTAGCAACATCCACTTAATTAGCACCAGGAATGTATGGAGGGGTTGGAATGGCTAAGGTCAAATCCTAATCGGCGTGAAATGATCTTGGAAACAACTAACGTGGCTTAATTTACGCTAGTGACTTCATAGCCTGGCGTAAAAATCGTATTTACCACTTAAATTATTTTCATTCATTCATTGGCTGCCAAAAAAACTTGTTTGCTATAATTCTCCACCCTCTACCGTAGTTCCTCTGCCTAGGCTGAGAGAATCGAATATGAACGCGAAGGGCGGCGAATCAGCGCATTTAACTTTAAAAAATGTAAAAGGTCACTTCTGCCATGCCTTTTTTAACGAGTCATGACATTTTTCGCCTTCGGCAGACAGCTAAACAGACGTAGGGGGAGGAGCTACACTTCTCGAAAAAAGAAAGGTCTCGCCTTATGTTTCCACCATCAAGGGTACAACGAGAGCCCCCTAACCCATTCCAGCAACTCCATTCATTCCTGTTAGCATATACATAAAAATGGAAAGAAATACTTAACAATATGCTATTCGTAATTTTTCTTACTAACTTCCGACCCCGCCAATTAAGAAGAATTCGAACCCACAAATACAGAAGTATCCGAACCCACAGATATATAATAATAATAATAATAATAATAATAATAATAATAATAATAATAATAATAATGAAATGAAATTAAAAGATTGTTTATTGTGCATAAAAAAAACTACTTACGTAGTTCACGAGATTACGCACATTGCGATAAGTATAGTACATAAAATCAAAGATGGCGCTACCACCTAATGATAAAGTTGTCTGTCCGTCCCGTATTTTTAAAAACGATGGACGCGTGAGCGCGAAAACTCGATATCCAAATAGGACTATAGAAGGATATATATTCTGAACTCAATGTATGATACTCGCTTAGGGTGTGAGTAGTCCCGAGATCAAATCCCGGACGGGCCCGAGTTTTTGCAAAAGCAAATTAGTAAATATTTTAATGCAACTAACCACAGGGTAGGCCTATGAGTTGAGAATGTTTTAGTTACTTACATGGTCCGATGGTCGAGGGGTATGGTACTCGCTTAGGGTACTAGTGGTCCCGGGTTCAATCAACGGACGGACCCGAGTTTTTGCAAAAGCAAATTAGTGTCAATTTTAATGCAACTAACTACAGGGTAGGCCTATGAGTTGAGCATGTTTAGTTGCACACATGGTCCGTTGGTCTAGGGGTATGATACTCGCCTAGGGTGTGAGTGGTCCCGGGTTCAAATCTCGGACGGACACGAGTTTTTGCAAAAGCAAATTAGTGACTATTTTAATGCAACTAACTACAGGGTAGGCCTATGAGTTGAGCATGTTTGGTCACACATATGGTTCGTTGGTCTAGGGGTATGATACTCTCTTAGGTACGAGTGGTCCCGGGTTCAAATCCCGGACGGACCCGATTTTTGCAGAAGTAAATTAGTGACTATTTTAATGCAACTACGTATCCCTCCTTCTGGGCGCGCTTTTGTAAGAGGGGATACTGTACGCGCCCGGTAGGGGGATGACACTGAGATAAGAGATAGGGTATGACGTTTGCATACTTAGAACTGCCATTACTCTATATAAGCCACCCCCAAAAAACCTTCCGTTGGATGAGAACTCTATCGTCGTTGGCTTTTAGTTAATATTATGTTTCCACTACTCAAACGTCTAGAGCTTTTTCAAAAACAGGCCTATATCCCAAGTTTCAAGCTGCGACCACCAAACGCCGCATGCACAGTGCAGGGAGGGTAAGTTGTACGACCTTGTCCTTATATCGCTTTGCTCCTCAAATACGAGTTGCATTTGTTTACGTGAGGCGGCTTGTAGTTGTAGTAGTGGAATAGTTAGTATAAGTCGCTGTGGCATAGTGTCTTCGAACAAACCACCCCTCTATGCAATGTAACGGACCCAGATGTAAATAAGCTACAAGCTTAACGTGGACTTCTCTTCCTAGTAAATCTTAGATTATTCAACTAGGTTAATGTACTTTGAGAGAAAATATTTAATTTAGGTACCAAATTAGAGTTGGTTCCTCTTCGTGAAAATATGCTACACTGAGAGAAAAAATTGTAGTTTTTACAGGAATTACTTGCGTTGAAATTGCATGAAACATGTTGAACCGTTATGACATGATAAGATATGCTATTTTCACAGGCCTTGTTTTCGTTTTTAACACAGGTGTGCCTGCAATATCTCGTTTAGGGTCAGGGTTGGCAAAAATCCGGATAATTTGAATAAAATCCAGACCAGTGGTTTTTATTGGATTAAACCGGATTTTATTGGATTTATCCGGATTTTTTAAAAAAATGAGTCATTTTAGGTTTTTTTGAAGGCAAAGTACTTCTGTTTAGCTCTTATTTAAGTTTTGGGGCACTCCCCGACCCGACCCCTAGCCTCGGTTCCAATATAAAATTGTTTAACTGCTAAAATGTTATCATGAAATCTATTTCTTTCCTGAGTGCACGAGCCTAACACTAGCGTGGCTCCAGTGGATCCCTTACAAAGAGACTTTCCTTCTAAACTCCGGGTTTGGCTTGGCAAAGGCTAAGTGGGCGGGATTTATACATGCACGTATAAATCCTGACCACAAATGCCTCTAGCTTTCCCAAGCCAAAACTGGAGTTCGTAAGGAAAGTCAACCTGTAGGGGATCCACTGGAACCACGCTATGCTTTAAGTTCGAGTGATACTGGTAAAATATTTTAAGCTGAAACTGGACAGTAACTGGTAACATAACTATTAGTTTTATCATTTATAATAAATAATCTTTAGTTATCGCTTCATATATTTTTGCCTTAATTGTTTCTGGTTGTATTTTAATTATTTTTATGGCACAAATTTGATTTTTCCCCATTCATAATTAAGCTGGATATTTTAGGTGGATTTTTTTAAGTGGATTAATCCGGATTAAACCAGGTGGTTTAAACCGGACTGGATAGGTAGTTGCCAACCCTGTTTAGGGTAAAAAACTGTACTTACAATAGCTTATATCGTCAATATAACAGCCCCTATGTAAGTTATTTTTACATGTGATTATGTTATTGCGTATTAATTTAAAACCTAAGTTGATATTACAGGGTCTTAGTTATTTTAACAGGAGAATATTGTACTTGTTATAAAGGAAAAGCCGGTGTTGATATTACAGGATATATTGTTATATCTACACAAATCTAAGTTAGAAGGTATATAAAGAAAAAATGGGACGTTGATTTTACAGGATCGTAACATTTATTTACGCCTTAAGGTGAATTCCTTGTAAATATTACAGGACATATGTTTCTTTTACAGAAGAATACGTGATTAGATATTAACTTAAATGCTATTTAGACATTACAGGATAGTTATTTGATTTTACACGAAGTTAAACTAATTTGCATACAATAGAAAATTATATGTAGATATTCCAGGGACTGGGCATTTCTATGCACAAAGCCATGTAAATTTTACTGGATATAAGTAATTTAGATATCATGTGTTAATTCAAATGATACGTATAAATTACAGAATTTAAATAATTTTACCCGTTAAAGGTCACACAGGATATTACCTAAAAACAATATATTTGGTAATAATGGAAAGGCTATGTAGATATTTTACGACAAATAAATTAATTTTACCCGAATTTACGGTGTTTTGTATTTCATGATTTTTTCCGCATAAAAGTAGAAGAAAATATAATATTAATATAATTCAATTTAACACTGGTTTCACATACGAATAGATAAGTTTAAAAATATTTAGTGTCGTTATATAATAAATGTATTGGAAGAAGTTCTGATTTATTTTTCATCGAATTTAAAGAAACAGTGAATTGATTTTATTCAATAAAGTAAGCCATGAGAGGTCTAAAGTCATTAAAAAAACCACGATCCAGAACATCCTTATTTAATTTTATGAATTATTCAATTCCTTGAATTAAGGCCTTAAAGAGCCTAAGTTACTTTCGCCCGGGGAATTGCTTTACTTCGCTTTCAATACTAAGTGGCTAATGAAATTAAGCGGAATTTTTTTAAATAAGCCTTTTATTAGTATAATATCGAGGAGGCTATTTTAAATAAAGTTTGTTCAGCGGCTTTGGACTTCTCATTGCTAACTTTAAAATAAAAACAACTTCTTTCATCATTTGAATTATCATATTCTGAAATGATTTCTTTACCCAACATAACATTATAAGTGTGACGGAATCTTCGTAACATACTAACTATAAGTGTGACCGAGTATTAGGGCAAGGTTAAATTTTTTGTATTCCCTTCTATAATCCCTTCCCGACCTGATGTAGAAAATAATTTTCGAGGCGCGCCTACGTGTCCAACTAAATAATTTAGTTTTTTCTCACTTTCATATATTACAATTACCATATAACGGAATTTGTGTGTTTTTACTTCTTATATAGTCAATGTTTTGGACGTTTGAACTTTTGATGGCAATTCAACTGGAATGGAACTATTTCATGTGTTTTGTTTTTTTTCATTCGCATTAGAACACATTAGAAATCCGAAATACATTTATGGATCATAAAACGAAAGTTGTGTGTCTTCATTTATAGAGAACGTTATTAAGTGGCTAGTTTTACGTCCTGCTCTTGGGCCGTCCTGTATATTTTGGTGGTATTTAGTTCAACAAAATAATGTTGATAACCAAAAATTTAATTCTCATGAGGCTTTTTCTTAACAAATAAAAGAAGAGACGAAAAACCCGAGCAAATATTTGAGTCACAGGGTCGCTAGTGGTTCGACAGTAAGGCACGGCATATTGTACTTGACAGTACAGTTTATTCTATGCAAGGTCACCACTGAATGGAGAGCCCCAAGATACACGTTTTTCTTATCAGTCAACTAGATCGAACGGGCCAAGCCCAAAATTCTCCTTTTTTTTCGATAACTTAAGAGAGAAACAGAAGAGGATATATAGAGTCCCACAAAATCCGCGAGTCTCTCTGATTCACGTGAAACCATTATGCTCCCCCCTGCCCTGAACCCTTTTTGGCACCAACCGTCCTGGTCGTGTCAGCCTGGAAAATTTCCGCTTCTTACCTTTAGCCTTTTACACTGCCGGGCTGCCCATTATTCTCATTTACAAAACAGCGCTACGTAGTAACACTAGTGTTCGAGTCGTTAGAGCATTTTCCTCAGCATTCCAGAAAATTCTGCTAACTAAAGTAAGTTTCTAATTATAATAAATTTACCTTACTGTTTTACTACCGGTACATAGATAGGTTATGGTTATTAAAATATGAATTTTTATCTATATACTGGTATTTTAATTTTGGAATATTTTTAGGGAAATCTAAAATAGTTATGAGTTAGGATGATATTTTTTATAATCTGAAATGAACTCTAATAAACATTTTATATAGTTTGTGACTTCATCCACTGTGAAACTGGGCCCCAGCCTGAACTTTCATTCCAAAACAGATAATATCTTCAACACGATAAGGTATGATTTTATTACTATGATCCTCGTCAAGAGGAGTTAACAATGACTATTTTCTTCCCCAAGATGTTAAACATTTTGTATCAATTGACTTCATTTTCAACTCCTTTTGAATTTGAACAAAAGTTTGCTAGGATTAATATACTGGTTTTATAGTTATGACGGTAAATTAAATATTAATAAACCGACCAATAGCCAATTATTGTGGTTGTAGTCTTAATTTTAGCGGTGATAGAAATTTCCAATGTATTTATCGTGGGGTAGTGTAATTGAAACAACACTGGTAGAGGCTGCTTTTACTGAGTAAATTTTCCCGCTAATTTATCCGCGTTATTTAATTACAAAGGCTCAAGCGTGGAAGGAAACGCTCATTTTAAAGGGAGGGTGAAGAGAAAAATCAATTTATTCTTCATCGATCCCTTTACTAAAAATATGACCCGTTTGCTTTGTTAAACATTCAGGAATGATATCTAAATTATTTTAAAATTAAAAAAGGCTTGTGTTTTCGAACTACGTCATTGATAAATTAAACAGGTCTTTGAGCTAAGCGATGCCATTGGAAGAACGGGGGTTTTAGCTTATCATTCCAGTCAGATTTCAGAGAGATTTTGGGATTTTAAAGCAATTTTAAGGTGGGATTTTGAAGTTTCAATGTAAATTCTCTTTAGGGATTTTGGCTAGTGTCCAACCCCTCGGGTTTTCACCATAGGAATATTTATTTTATTTTTTCAGATTTCCAAAAGGATGGAATTTAAGTGTTCGTTAAGTGAGTGTTCATTTAGAACAAAAGCATACGGGACATATTATAGACATGTTTCGTTGCATAAACATATCCCAAACTTGAGCTTTATTTGTGATTTCCCGAAATGCCATTTAGTATTTTCTAAATTTGTATCATTTAAATCTCACGCGAACCGATTTCACAAAACTTCTTTAAGTCATTTGATATTGATAATTTAAAAGTTCAGGAAATTTCGTCAGATAATTTTAAGTGTACTGTTAGAAATTGCGACTATCACTGTGATAATTTAAAGACCTTTTACTCCCCACGCAAAAGCACATTTCAAAAACGAGTCTTCAATAACATGCCCATTCAAAGAGTGCTCTACGCGATAGTATACTTCTATAAAATCGATGAGTTGCCACTTTGCTCGAAATCATAAGTCCAAATATAGCCTTCAACTGAGACCCGAAAAAGTTCCAAGTGACTTAACACCTGACCATATTATTAGAGAAGAAAGTAATAGAACAGAAAAAGAAGTTGATGATTATGAGAATGCATCTGATTCTTTATTACCTTCAACTAATTTTGAACCGTCTTGTGATGAATTTTCTCACAGCCTCGGTGTTTTTTTATCTAAAATTGCAGGCGAATAAGTTTATGCCTAGTTCTACTGTGCAGTATGTAGCAGAAGAAATTTCAAATCTTAAATATTTAGAAAAGATTGCGATGATTGAGAAAGTAAGCATGGAACTTAAAAAAAATGGATTAAGTACTGATGTAATAACCAAGGTAGTTGGAATCTGCTCGGAAGAGAGTGCATTTGAAAAGGCGAATGAAAATTTTAAATCAATTTATCTCAGGCACAAGTTTTACAAAAATAATCTTAGTTACATATGCCCGATCCCTATTTTGCAAGGTTATCAAAATAAGAAAAAACAATTTTATCATTATGTTCCAATAAAAGATACATTATAAGCTCTAATTTTAAATAAGGAAGTTAGAAAAGTTTTGAAATTTCCTAAGCCCACCTATATTCATGAAAAAAACCAATTGTTGGAGGATATCAATGACGGAAAAATATTTCAAAGGGATTATGTAAAACAAAATGAAAATGCATTCCACCTTCTTTTATTCCAAGATGCTTTTTACCTCTCCGAGTGACGTATGTCACGGAGAGGTTCTAATTTCGACATGTCTGTGTGTCTGTCTGTTGTTACACCCACGTGACCGCGTTCGCAGTTTGCAAATCGGAGCAAACGTGTTCTCAATTTCCGGAAATTTCGGAAATTGTATTACACTTACAGGCTGTTACTCCATTGCCTGTCTAACATCACCAGCCTCTGGTCTTTGTCATCCCACATGGACACACACACTGGCTTCTAATCACAATCATCTGCTGCTCTTTGTCCTTCCCACATGGACACCAGTCTGTACACATTGGCTTCTAATCACCACCCTCTTGTGATCTTTGTCCATCCCACATGGACACCAGTCTGTACACCTGGCTTCTCATGAGATCCCCACCATCTTCTAGTCTTTGTCCATCCCACATGGACACCAGTCTGTACACACTGGTTTCTACACACCACCATCTACTGGTCATTGTTTTCGTCCATCCCACAGGGACATCAGTCTGCACACCTGGCTTCTACTCCATCATCATCGTTAAGGTTAAGACATACGCGGCGATCGGCCAGGGTTACGAGAAACGTCCGGCCTCCCTAAGGTGGGGCTTCCACAGAAGGCTCACGCAATTGCGCTGTTCTTATCCATAGCTGCGATTCGAAACCCTTATATACTACCTATTTTAGTAAGGCGAAGCAACCGGCGTATGCTTCATTTCAAACGCCAATATTAGTCAAGTCTCTCAAGAATGTTTAATTGTTCTTTTTTAAAACGATGTAACGTTCAATAAGGCGAATAACTAACAAAGAAAATATTAAATATTAATTATATTTATTTTAATATTTAAGATAATCTTGTTTTTATATTTAAGATAATCTCTTTTCTCAATTCAAAATTAATACGGAAAGAGTTATGAAGCAGTCTATTTTTTTGTCTGTGTGTGTCTGTCCGTTGTCACACTAGTGCGCCGAGTTAGCAGTTCGCTTTCTTTTGATGTGTTGAGAAATCATACAGAACCTTAATATTCACTTTTTCAATAATATGAAGTAAATATGTGGAAATATTTTTCGTAAATACGATGCATTTAGTACTTTTGTAGCTTTAAAGCTCTGTTTAATTTTGATATTCCAAGGATGTTTTTTAATATTATTATTTGAAATGGCTGTTTATATATTACTTAAGCTATACTACATCTGTATATAGAATAATCCTTGTTTTAGTTATTTCAAGATGAAAGCTAAGGCCTGGATTCTGTCGGGTAAATCAAGTTTGATCCGCAATAGGCTTAGTAAACCAAAGAGTAAATAATTGAGACCTGAGGTGAAGTGAACTATTGGTTTTGATTTTCGTGTCTGAAATGAAGGGACATTATCGGTTCAGAGTAAGCCGAAAGTTAAATACACGTTTAAATAATCAGGTTTACATGTTATAACAGAAGAAAGCGTCACGGTGGCCATTAGATCAGTGAAAGGGCTAATCGTAATCGGGTTCCGCTTATTCCATGACCACCCTCTATCTGGACATCGAGGTCGGGATCGTACCTTCGAGAAGGTTCGGGCCAGATACTGGTGGCCATCGTTCCGGCAGGACGTTACCCAGTACGTCCGCGGATGTCCTTTGTGTCAAATGCACAAGGCCCGCAATAGAAAACGTCCAGGTCTCATGCAACCTACGGCCATTACTGAGCCATTTGATTTGCTGGGAGTGGACATAATGGGACCTCTACCAAGAAGCCGTCACCATCCAAATATCTCCTGGTGTTCACGGACTATGCCACTAAATTTGTCGCACTGTACCCGATGAAGAACATAACCGCCAGAACGTGCGCGAAGAAACTCGTCTCCATGATAGTTCGCTATGGATGTCCGAAAGCCATCGTAAGCCACAACGGGACACAATTTGTTTCTCAACTTTGGAAGGACATTCTCAAGATGTTCAAAGTTAAACCACGATACATCACTCCGTATCATCCACAGAGTAACATCGTGGAACGCACAAACAGAGTTCTGGGCGAAATTATTTCGATGTTCGTTGGTCGAGATCACCGAAGATGGGATGAGAACTTACCATTTATCCAGTTCGCCATCAACTAGACTACACATACCACAACAGGAAGAACTCCTTTCTACCTAAACATGGGTAGGGAACCGAGATTTCCCTGGGACTTGGACGTGGGTATGCCAGTAGCGGACTTTGTTGAAAGGTCCGCATCGCTATCAGCTTTAGCGAAGCAACTTGCTTTGTCTACACTGTTAAAAATAAAGGTATTTTGAAGGTACTATAAAATACCTCCGCGACCTTTTTAGTACCCATGAACGTATTTTATTAGTTGTCTCACAGTGCGGGTATTAAATGATTTCGAAAAAGGTATTTTGGAAATATAAGGTATATAATGAAACCTTTTAGAGTTTCTGCGCTTCTGCTGGTATGTTATCGTACCCTGGAAGTAGAAAAGGACTTAACAGACTCCTTTAGAGGGAGTTTTTAGTTCCGGCGTGCTGATTATAATTAACACTACGAAAGTAAAATACATGATATAATACTTCAAGCCCAAATTCTCTAACACTAACTGTTTACTTCACCAGTAGCACTAGTAATGACAGCGTAGAAGAAATCTCTGTTGGAATATTATTAATAACCATAAAGAATAGGTTCGGTAGGGTAGAATAGGGTAGTGGTTTTCTACCCGAGATTTCAATTTCAATCTCAAGTTTCCTAGCTAGTGGTTTTTCTTAAATATATAATTACATATAATTAACATTAATTATTTTCTTTGACAGCTATATACACTAGCATACGTTACATCATTTAAAGGCAATACAATTATGATATAAGGCTTACATAGTTAATATAAAGGTTTGAATCCGAGCTTACGCCTTCAGTCGCCATTCAGAAAATATCCATGTATATGTGACCCTGAATTACCTTTACACTATAACAGTATCACACCTTCCTTAACAAGGGGAAGCTAAATATAGTATCGGGAAATGTAGAGTGGTTAATCCCTTGCTTACTATGCGAACTCTCACGACCCGGCAAGCCTATGGCGCAGACACTTAAAGGCGAGATGGAAGGCAAAATTTTACCCTCATCCCGTAAGCCCACAACACAGACACTAAAAGTTGAGATGGAAGGAAAATATTACTCTCGTGTCTTTCAGTCTCATTTGCATCGAAGTGGTGTATTGCTTACCATGTCTGAAAATGATTCAAGCCCGCGGTAATAAAGGAAAGTTTACCAGTTTCAAATGTGGCGCAAATATTTTTGATGGCGCGAAAGTATAATTTAGACCTGTTTGTGGGTTTTATTTGACACCTAATTCGGTAGCACAAAATACCTTTAGAAGTATATTATCGAACCTTTTCGAGTGTTAACAGGTACCCTTTTCGGTAATAAGGAGTACCTTTCACAATTTGAAAGTTTTATTCCGACCTTTGTTGAGGTTTAAATGATACCCATTACGGGATCACAAAATACCTTGTAGTCCTCAAAAGTACCTTCTTCAAGAGGTATTTCATAGTACCCTTACACAACGGTATTTTGTAGTACCTATATAGGTACGTCTGGGGATGCATTGAAAAATACCTTTAAAGGTACTAGACAGTACGGTTATTTTTTACAGTGTAAAGAACTTGCCAAGAAAGCGCAAGCACACCAGAAGTGCTACTACGATCAAAGGCGGGAAGGTATTGAATTTCCCGTTGGTGCACTTGTCTGTTAGGAGAAGCATCCCTTGTCTCAAGCGGCACGTGATGTCGCCGCTAAGCTATGTCCCAAATGGGATGGTCCCTACAAAATCGCAAAGAAGATCGACCGATTGCGATATCAACTAGAAGACCCAGAAACTGGAGTAAAGAAAGGAATCGAGAATAGCGCTCACCTAAAGCTCTATTGGTCGAATAAAGATGTCTGCCATCCGGACGGAAGCCAGTCATCCTCAACTTCAAGCAGTCCATCTTCAGGTTCTACAACGTCACAGTCCGTACCTATACTTCAGGACACTGGAGTCAGTACTTGTGACGAACGTCGTGAGACTCGACGAGAACGAAGACAACGACTGTTGAGAGACCAAGAAGCGCAGACCGAGTCGTCTGGAGAAACCTCTTCCTCAACCTCATCTTCATCCAAGGATGATGATGGATCCTCGTATGTTCCCTCGGAAGAAGTACCAGATCTACCTGCAGCGGAATCTTAACCAGACGCTTTCGCCTTATTCTCAGATCCTCCAGCGGTCTTCCGAGTGAATCGGATGCCGCCAGACCTTTCTCCTCCTTCCTCTCCTGATAGGAGCTCGACGGAGACTTCTCTCCCTCTACCCTCTCCTCTATCTCACCCCGACGATTCCAGTTCTTCCTCTGAATCTGAGGAAGACGATACGGAATTGTCCAACCCTGTTCCCATCAATCCTATGAGATTTGTAAATCCTTTTCGTAAAGGATGGAAACGTGAGATAGTGCTGAGGAAGAATCCAAAGCCTGGAGGTCCTACAATGGACATTTATTATCACCCTCCAGCAACATATCCGCATCAGACTCTTCGGTCTCTCCCAGACGTAGAACAGTATCTACGCCTGCATTCTATCACAGATGTGACGTCTAGTGATTTTAATTTTGCCCGTCAAGCAATCTCGCGAGAACCATGGGAGACTATTCGGAGCGAAACATAACGTTTTGACGACGCCCATGGAATTCGCCATCGCGAGAATTAGCAGCGACAGAAGACTGCTGCCGAGGCCAGGAGGCCCTCCTCGCCGCCTGCCCAAGACTCAGCGGATTGGAAACAAGAGTGCCGCAGCAGACGACTTTTCTTTGGGGGGGAGGATGTAACCGTCCACAGCCAGAACCTCCTTCCCGGGAAAAAACCGCGTCGTCTGCTTTACTCAATTTATATTTTTTATACTAAATTTTGTATAATGCCAAATTGTCCCGAAGTGGCGCATTAAGCGCCACTGCTGTCAAACTGTTAAAAAAAACATTTTGTCGCGGGGATAAAAACCCCGCCGACAGTCAGTCTCAGCAGTCTAGTCCGTGTTCGCGAAAAAAACCACTTTATAGTTTGCTTAAATGTTTAATAAAAGTTCTTTGTTATTCAACTCTGAGTCTATCCTTCCTCGCCATGGACCATTTGGTAAATATAAGTTAGTCATGGACAATAAGTCCTTTAAACGGGAAACCTGGGAACTTCTGAGTGTTCTTTTAATTTAAATATCATTGTGGATCGTGAAGTTAGGCCCCCTTTTCCCACGTTTTAACTTTACGGTTACAGGCTTATGTACAACCTCCCTCGTCGGGTAAAGTTTACAACAAGAAATAAAATATTAAATGAAAAAACTACAAATATGAAATTATATATAGAAATAGAGAAAAATAAAGAAAAATATTGTTAATGCGGCAGATCAAATTCGGTAGAGCCTGAATTAGCGTCAAATAGCGCCGTTACAGCAGTGCGAAATGAGTTTCGCCCCGGAAGGGCAAGGGTAGCGATAGGAAGCCCATTCCAGTCATTCAATACCCTGTATGTAAAGTGTTCTCACACCAGAATGTTTGGTCTTCGTCCATCCCACATGAACACCAGTCTGGTACTTTTCTGGCTTCCAACAACACCATCTTCTGTTCTTGGTCAATCCCACATTAACACCAGTGTGCACTTACACTGGCTTCTAACACCACCATCCACTGGTCTTCCGTCTATTTCACATAGAGACCAATCTGTATCATTGGCTTCTACTCCATTATCATCGTTTGGCTTTAGGATATACGCTGCGATCTGCTAGGGTTAAGAGAAACGTCTACCCTCCCTAAGGTGGGATCGGCCACCAAAGGTTTTCGCAATTGCGCTTTTTCCTTTCTGTTTTAAGGGAAACGATTTTCATATATATACCAAAATTTAAAAAAAAATCGGGTAAGAGGGGTACGCTTCAATTTAAACGTCAATATTAGCAATGTTTGAGAAGATAATAGGTATAATTTTATTTTAAACGATTTAACTATTATTAATGTTAATTGTTGAAGATTAATATAATTAAAAATAATTATATTTTTTTAAATATTAAAGATAAACCTCTCGTGCAAAGAGAGAGATTAAATCATTGAATCCTATATCTACCAAGACCCGTGCATGCGATATATTTCCTTCATTGCCTCCTATATCTATCAAGGCCCGTGCATTGTGATATATTTCATTCATGGCCTCCTATATCTATCAAGGCCCGTGCATTGCGATATATTTTTCAAAACAACAACCAAAATGGGAAGCTCCTCTCAGAAACATAATAATTTCTTTTCTCTGTATATGAAATGAAAATATGGATAATATTGCGCTCCTTCTTAAATGGTATGAATCCTTGCATGTCTATTAATATGTTACGTAGGAGTAATACGTTCGTTTTGTTTTGATGTGTAAAGAAATCCTATTTTTATGTGTAAAGAAATCCTACAGAACCATAATATTACCTTTATCCATATTATCAGAAGGGAATAAGAAAGAAGGGAGACATTAGAGCCTGCTATGGTGACGAGAGTCCGACCAACCTTAAGAAAACCGCGAAAATTTTGCGCAAGTACACAGCTTTTAACCAATTTACTGCAAATATAGTTCTTTAAGTTCTCCGCGGTATCAGCCTCAGGCGCCCTATTTGTCTGCTAGATTTTCATTCTCCTAAGGCTTAGGGCTGTCGATGTTTCGTTCTTGTGTAATTATAACTTCAAGTATGTATTTTATTGAAAATAATTTTTATTTTTAAATATTAATTCAGAATAATTAGTTTCCATCTATTTATTACCTTCAAATTATCGGATTTTAGTATGTTCTCAATTTCCGTGCGTCTAAATTAATAGACCCAACCAACAAATAAACAAGCTGGTTTGGTCTCGTCTCCATCTAAGGGATAGGATCACGTGACTAACGAAGTTGACTGTAGTACCATCTGTCGTTGAGCGACGAAAATAAATCTCTTATTTTTCTGATTGGATTAGAGTCTGACTCTTGGGGTAAAACGGGTTCTGCGCATGTCAAATTCAAGCCAATCGGGCTATCCCTTTCACACCACAAAACCCGCGAAAGAGATCTGAGCCGTTAGAAAAATTCAAAAGATTTGTTAGTTGGGTCTATTGCACAGCTTGATTTCGTTTATCAACATTTTTATCTCCTTCAATGTAAAGTTGTAAACAAAACTACTTTTTATACGTCAACCGAGACGTCACCTTCTTATCTGACGTCACAGCTACGACAGAAGTTAGATAGCCAATCAGTGAAGGGTAGTTGATTTGAGGTTAGTAAGACTGTTGTTACGAGTATAAAGCATTATGGAGATATAAAGTGTGTCCCTTCTCTCTTATTCCCTTCTGATAATATCAATATATTGTCAGCACGCGCAAAGCTAGGTTACATAGAGACCTAGCTTTGCGGCGCGTACTGGCAGCCGAAGCTGATGGAACAGAGTATATATAGAATACGCTGTCGTTCGAGATAGGGAGTTGCCTATCCTGTAGCGTGAAAACAAATTTCTTGATGATTATGGTAAAAATCAGCTATTACAAAAATGCATGGTTGCGTTACCATTTCGTCAATTTCGGTTAATGCTAATTACAAATTTGAATTTTATAGTTCCTCATTGGATAAAATTATCAGTTTACAGTCAAGCTTGATGAATCAGATTGCAATGCAATTGCTGTAAGTTTTTTTTAAGAATTGTAGAGGAATAAATTTTTTTCTATCAACTTAATTTGTTCTACGATAAGTTTATAAGATACGTTCCATAAGTACGAGTGCACTTCCTATAGAAGTTCGTAATGCTGGAGACTTACAGCTCGAGCTAGTTCGAGAACGACGGTGGTTAATTTTGCAATCCATCTTTTTATTATTTAGTCTAGATTACTCAGCCTTTGACAGCAGCGCCTCACCACCAGGCGTCGCTTTACCCTGAATCTATGACCTACTTCACTCGCTTCATGACGAGCTATAATGTTTAACCAGTTACGAACTTATGGATGAACATAATATTATGAACTTGGGTTGTTAATAATTGGTACTTTAGAAGGAGCTAGTTTAAAAAGTACTTTTTTATTTCTAATTATTTTGCAGACATGCGAGTTCCTTCTGTGTATCTTAAGAAAATGCACCCCAAAGTTTTTAAAACTGTTTTTAAACGCTACTCAACGTAACTCCAACTTCAAAGTTTTAAAAACGTGGCTGCTAAAAGGGTTAAAGGAAGGCGTTGATGACAAGTTGCCACTCCTCGCTATTCAAATTATTAAAGAAGTTATAAAGGTATTTATAACATGGAGAATAAATTAATAATATTTTCAAATTGAAGAAAAATAAAGGAAAACTTCAGCTAACATAACTGATTACACCTTTAAAGAACGGAATCCTTTTTCTAAACATATAAAAGGAATTTAACATTAAAATTAAATTAATAAGTTACATTAGCATTTAATTAGTTATTAAAAAAATCCAGGACTACTGCGCCGCCATCCGTCATTGCAGGTTTAGTAGCGTCTGCTAAATCCAGGGTTGGCAAAAATCCGGATAATTTGAATAAAATCCAGACCAGTGGTTTTTATTGGATTAAACCGGATTTTATTGGATTTATCCGGATTTTTTAAAAAAATGAGTCATTTTAGGTTTTTTTGAAGGCAAAGTACTTCTGTTTAGCTCTTATTTAAGTTTTGGGGCACTCCCCGACCCGACCCCTAGCCTCGGTTCCAATATAAAATTGTTTAACTGCTAAAATGTTATCATGAAATCTATTTCTTTCCTGAGTGCACGAGCCTAACACTAGCGTGGCTCCAGTGGATCCCTTACAAAGAGACTTTCCTTCTAAACTCCGGGTTTGGCTTGGCAAAGGCTAAGTGGGCGGGATTTATACATGCACGTATAAATCCTGACCACAAATGCCTCTAGCTTTCCCAAGCCAAAACTGGAGTTCGTAAGGAAAGTCAACCTGTAGGGGATCCACTGGAACCACGCTATGCTTTAAGTTCGAGTGATACTGGTAAAATATTTTAAGCTGAAACTGGACAGTAACTGGTAACATAACTATTAGTTTTATCATTTATAATAAATAATCTTTAGTTATCGCTTCATATATTTTTGCCTTAATTGTTTCTGGTTGTATTTTAATTATTTTTATGGCACAAATTTGATTTTTCCCCATTCATAATTAAGCTGGATATTTTAGGTGGATTTTTTTAAGTGGATTAATCCGGATTAAACCAGGTGGTTTAAACCGGACTGGATAGGTAGTTGCCAACCCTGTTTAGGGTAAAAAACTGTACTTACAATAGCTTATATCGTCAATATAACAGCCCCTATGTAAGTTATTTTTACATGTGATTATGTTATTGCGTATTAATTTAAAACCTAAGTTGATATTACAGGGTCTTAGTTATTTTAACAGGAGAATATTGTACTTGTTATAAAGGAAAAGCCGGTGTTGATATTTCAGGATATATTGTTATATCTACACAAATCTAAGTTAGAAGGTATATAAAGAAAAAATGGGACGTTGATTTTACAGGATCGTAACATTTATTTACGCCTTAAGGTGAATTCCTTGTAAATATTACAGGACATATGTTTCTTTTACAGAAGAATACGTGATTAGATATTAACTTAAATGCTATTTAGACATTACAGGATAGTTATTTGATTTTACACGAAGTTAAACTAATTTGCATACAATAGAAAATTATATGTAGATATTCCAGGGACTGGGCATTTCTATGCACAAAGCCATGTAAATTTTACTGGATATAAGTAATTTAGATATCATGTGTTAATTCAAATGATACGTATAAATTACAGAATTTATGCCGTATAGTTTCGCCGTTTGCATTCTGTTTCAAGGCGTAAACCCATTTCGTTCCAATAATATGTTGGTTTTCTGGTTTCTTCACTAGATCATATACGTTCCGTTTTGCAATTGTTTGTAATTCCATATCCATGGCGTCTTTTTTTTTTTTTTTTTTTTTTTGAGGTTTCAATGCGAAGTGGGCTCTTACGTCCGCGGCAAGGATGCGATTATTCAGGGTTCAGTATGTGTGTAAGCAGGGGAAGGAAATGAGGTTTACTTGGGAGGTGACGGACGGGGTGTGGGGGTCAAGTCACCTCCGGCGGACACGGGGCAGTCGGCACCTATAGGGTAGGATCGCCGACATGTGTCGTATTCCCTCAAACTTTGCCGCCCAGACGCTTGGCTTACAGGAGTGCGCCACACTCCCGGCATCCATGGCGTCTTCCCATTTATCTTTGCCTTCACTCTCTATGGCTTCTTCATACGTCTTTGGAATCGTCATACAATGGAATTCAATATTTCCTAACATATCTCTGGCATATCTTGCCTGCTGTTTTGCCTTAGGCTTAAATGAAAATTTACTCATGTCATGCTGGATCCCTCTTTGGCGTAAACAAGCTTTCACTTCATTATATGATCTCAACCTTTCCTCTTCATCCGTGATGTAGTAGACATCTATTCTTGGCCCAGATGTTCTCGGTACTTCCTTTCTTCGCCATCCTTTTGGTAAGTCTAAATCTTCTTCTTTCTTCTGAGGTTCCACGTTATCTTTATGGTCTGGGAAATGAAATGTGACCATGTCGTCTTTCTCCTTGGGCTTCACGTGTTCTTTGTTGGTACGTTTGGGTCTTCGGAATGTGACTCTTTCTTCATCATCATCAGATTCATGGCTAGTTTCTTCCATATTGTCTTCTACAGATTGTTCCATACTGTCCTCGAATTCATCATCAGATGTTTCTTCGGCTTCATCAGCAAATCGTACTGTTTTCTTGGTCTTTGCTGGTTCCAAACACTCTTCATCATAGTGTTCTACTATTTCAACCTTCGCGTTAACTTCCTGTATCCCCAATTTATCTTCGTCAAATGATACATGTTTCAGTTCAATTATCTTGTCTTGATCTGGAAACCATATTCTATATCCTTTAGTTTTGATTGCATACCCAATTAAAACACCAATTCTTGATCTGTTTTGTAGTTTGTTTCTTCTTGGTTTGGGTATCAATGCAAATGCCGTACATCCATATCGTTTAAGGTGTCGTACACTAGGTTTCTTTCCCATCCATCGTTCTAAAGGAACTTGATTTTTAAGTTTGTCATGAGGTAATCTATTGTACAGGTATGTAAACGCCATTGCAGCTTCGCCCCATAATTTCAAAGGTAATTTTGCATCTTCTAACATCGTACGTTGGCAAAAATCCGGATAATTTGAATAAAATCCAGACCAGTGGTTTTTATTGGATTAAACCGGATTTTATTGGATTTATCCGGATTTTTTAAAAAAATGAGTCATTTTAGGTTTTTTTGAAGGCAAAGTACTTCTGTTTAGCTCTTATTTAAGTTTTGGGGCACTCCCCGACCCGACCCCTAGCCTCGGTTCCAATATAAAATTGTTTAACTGCTAAAATGTTATCATGAAATCTATTTCTTTCCTGAGTGCACGAGCCTAACACTAGCGTGGCTCCAGTGGATCCCTTACAAAGAGACTTTCCTTCTAAACTCCGGGTTTGGCTTGGCAAAGGCTAAGTGGGCGGGATTTATACATGCACGTATAAATCCTGACCACAAATGCCTCTAGCTTTCCCAAGCCAAAACTGGAGTTCGTAAGGAAAGTCAACCTGTAGGGGATCCACTGGAACCACGCTATGCTTTAAGTTCGAGTGATACTGGTAAAATATTTTAAGCTGAAACTGGACAGTAACTGGTAACATAACTATTAGTTTTATCATTTATAATAAATAATCTTTAGTTATCGCTTCATATATTTTTGCCTTAATTGTTTCTGGTTGTATTTTAATTATTTTTATGGCACAAATTTGATTTTTCCCCATTCATAATTAAGCTGGATATTTTAGGTGGATTTTTTTAAGTGGATTAATCCGGATTAAACCAGGTGGTTTAAACCGGACTGGATAGGTAGTTGCCAACCCTGGCCTCGTGTCTCAGTTGTGACGTCAGTGCCTAGGTGAAACGTCCAGGGATTAGTTTCTTCAGTGAGCGGCGGCCATGTTTTTTTTACCGCTTTGGTTCTATGAGTGACGTCACACTAAGGCTTCAGAGATAGCTCTTATGGTCTTAGGTGCGCTCATCAACATAAAATTGAAAAAATAGAACAAGTTTCAATATTGGTCGATGAGTGGCGGCACTAGAGAGGCGCTGCCCTAAAAGAACCACGCGCCTCCCGGCCGTATCTCCATTCTAGTCCACCCACACTTTAAGACCATTCTAAAAAGAACGTCAGTGAATACTTGCTTTTGCTTTCAAAATTTCCCTCGATTTCTTTGAATGTTAAAATAGGGGAGCGTGAAACTCTTATTGTCGACGGGTAAGAGGAATTTTTAAGGGAGGGTACATGGCTTAACCTAGCCATCATAATTTCCTTCCTTTTAAGTAGACGAACGAAAAATATCACCTCACCACAACTCTCTCCCATTCACTCTCCCTTCAATGACGATCGAAAACTTTTATACTGTCTAAGGCAGTTCTCTTTCACGACGACGCCGCCGCCACCACCACCACCACCACCACCAACACCACCACCACCTTCACCGCCAACAACAGGCCACCACACATCGTAGATGTTCATCATACGATGTGGCTAAAAATAAAATAAACGACGGTTCAACAGTTCAAACTGTGAAGACGGAGCTTCTTGTATATAGAAGCTCCGTGCTGTCACTGATGTGAACGACTACTCGAGGAGGAAGAACGATTCCACGAAATCATCCAAACGTAGAAGTAGATAAATTAAAGTGTAGATTTTCTTATTTTTACTACCCACAGTTTTTAATTGCAATTTTTGCCTTTAATTATTATTAGTTAACCGTTTATAGTAGATGGTTTAGATTAAATCAAGGGCGAATAATTTGAAAAAGTTTGGATAGCAGCTCTTGAACTATAGACGGTTAAAAGTCAAACTTGAGAAATGAGATTATGCAAATTATATGAATATATGGAAATATTAGAAATTCTACAAAGTCAGGAAATATCAAGAATCGATTAAACAGAGTAAAATTAGGAAGAGACCAAATGAGTTTGATGGAAAACAATCAAATTTAAAGTCCGGAAATTAAATAATCGATTAATTTAGTCGTTTCTAAAGATTTCAATTTGACTTGATAGGCAAAAAATCTATCTAACAATGAGAGCCAATCTAACATATTGAAGGAAGATTTGATAGTTTGACCATCTATGATTTGTTGAGAGGGAAAAAATCTATCTAACAACTTAATGCCAGTCTAAAATATAGCTAGAAGAATTGATAGTTTCGCCAAATATGATAGTTTGAGCAGGGATAAGGGAGGTGAGATGGTGTTAAATATTTTAATATCAAAAGTGTATAAGTATTGGTGGAATTATTTTCTGTTAAAAATATAAAAACCCAGCCTTAAAGTTTTTCATTTGGAGCATTTCAAAAACCCCTTTAGTGCCTTTCCATCCTCCAAAAATACCAATGACGTAAGGGGAAAGTAAAAGTGTATGGAAGTGAATGGAAAGGTACTATTGGTAAAAACCACCCAAGATGAAAATACAAGCTTCCAAATGAAAAACTACAGTCGCTTGGGAAAAATATTAGTAGGATGGGGCTTACCCCCAAAAACTTTCCGACCTACCCAAAAAAGGGGAAATCACCTTGGCGACTTAAAAGCAAGGTTTACTCAGTAAACTTAAAGCAAAAATATATTACCTTACACGAAGTTCACTTCAATAATGGTTAGTACCGTGGGCATCATCTATGAAGAGAAATCGGAAAAAAACTATGCAAGAGTGAAGAGGTGTGAATTTTTCCCCCTCCCGACGCGCGCTAGTCGCGAAGAGAAAAATATTTCCTCTCGAGAGAAAACTGTGATAAATGGCCACTGCCAAGATAATCTGACGTTTCCTAGAAACGGCGGGATTCAACTGTATTTCGCGCAAGTGAGAAACCGCTGCATAAGATACAACCATGATAGGATTGTAAGAAAAGCACATTTTTCTCACTACGCGACGCTAGTGTTTTTATTTTCACCTCTCTGCCTCGCTGTTCGGGAGGAACGAAACCGTTTCTAGCCTGTAAAAATACTTAATAGATGATGGCCGGCGCGAGGTAGGGAGAAGTGAACTTCGTGTAAAGTAATATATTTCTGATAATCGCCAGCACCCTTTCTTCGCCTGCCACCGGATCGCCAGCACCCTCTTCTGTCTGCCACCGGATAGCCAGCACCCTCTTCGCCTGCCACCGGATCGCCAGCACCCTCTTCTGTCTGCCACCGGATAGCCAGCACCCTCTTCGTCTGCCACCGGATAGCCAGCACCCTCTTCGTCTGCCACCGGATAGCCAGCACCCTCTTCGTCTGCCACCGAATAGTCAGCACCCTATGCGCCTGCCACCGGATAGCCACCACCCACTTCGCCTGCCACCGGATAGCCACCACCCACTTCGCCTGCCACCGGATCGCCAACACCCACTCCGCCTGCCACCGGATCGCCAACACCCACTCCGCCTGCCACCGGATCGCCAACACCCACTCCGCCTGCCACCGGATCGCCAACACCCACTACGCCTGCCACCGGATCGCCAACACCCACCACGCCTGCCTCCGGATAGCCAGCACCCTCTTCTCCTGCCACCGGATCGCCAACACCCACTACACCTGCCACCGGATAGCCAGCACCCTCTCTGCCTGCCACCGGATAGCCAGCACCCTATGCGCCTGCCACCGGATAGCCACCACCCAGTTCGCCTGCCACCGGATCGCCAACACCAACTCCGCCTGCCACCGGATCGCCAACACCCACTACGCCTGCCACCGGATCTCCAACACCCACTGCGCCTGCCATCGGATAGCCAGCACCCTATGCGCCTGCCACCGGATAGCCAGCACCCACTACGCCTGCCACCGGATAGCCAGCACCCTCTCTGCCTGCCACCGGATAGCCAGCACCCTCTCTAGAATTTTGATGAAGGAGGAGGTCAGGCATATGGGTCTGAATGCCTTCGCCTCGAGATAGCAACATTTCCCAGGGTTATGAATAAAGATAACCTTAGAGCTTTTCCATTCCCAAGGCATACAAAGTCTATAGATCTTGCATAACGGAGAGATGATGTAGTCTAAGCCCGCCTGCAAAAGCAGGCAGGGACATTGGAGACTTGCTCACAGAAGGTCCGCCTGGAGTCCTTCTTAGCAGCTCTAAAAGCCCTGTTGTAGGTATTAAGGGACTGCCTATATCCAGTCTAGTCACCCGTGCCCTTGGCTTTGTTAAAGAGCCTGCGCGTGTATTTCCGAAGCCGGCTGAGATCCGCGTTCCACCAAGGGACAAGCCTCGAGCAGTTAACGGTCTTAAGTGGGCAGTTACTGTGAAACGACTCAATGATGGAGCACTGTAAGTCACCAGCAGCCCTATCAAGATCCTTAGGTGAAGTAAGTTTAGGGGTGTGACCATCTCCGTAGCGTAGGATTAGGTCTTCCCTATAGCCGGCCCAATTGGTCCGTTTTGGATTGCGTATCTCCGTCACCAACGGGACAGAGGTAGTCGCAATAGTGAAGCAGATGTGCCTATGATCCGAAAGAGACGGCTCATTAGACATGCCAGTTAGACACGGAAGACACGAGGTTTTCTGTGGCTAGCGTGAGGTCAATTACCTCCCTTCTATTAGAAGTAACAAAAGAAGGTTCATTGATTTGATTGAGAATATAGAGTTTACAACCAACTAAATATTCTAGTAAATCATCACCTCTCCTGTTGCTGTCAGAACTGCCCCACGTGTTGTGATGAGCATTGGCGTCGCAGCCAATGATTAGTTTTCCCTTCTCTTCTCACACTGATTGACCAAATTGATCACCTCAACTGTCGCATCGTGGGCAAAGTATGCAGAGGCAGCCGTGACAGTCAACTTGGCACGCAAAGTGGCCAGGACTAGCTTCACGGCCGCCGTGTCCTGGGACAGGTACAGCGGTAGAGTATTACAGCAAAGATCCCTCCGAACCAGGATACACGCCCTAGGTCTAGCAGCAGTATGTTCATAAAAGAGTGACCCCGCCGCGTCAAGACTGAAGATTTTGCCATGGCAAATCCACGGTTATTGTATGAGGGCCAAATCAAGACCCTCTATAGCAAACCTCCTACAGAGTACCGCAGATGCCGCCTTACTATGGTGCAGATTAATTTGAATTGCACGTAGCGTCCCCATGATCCCCAAGAGTGGGGTTCAGAAGGAACCTCGCTACACCTCATCAGTCCCGAGAGGGCCAGTAGCACCTCCCCCCCGACAGGCAAGCTCCCAGTCCCAATATCCTCCCCCTCATCAGGACCAAAAGAGCACTCATCGGCCGGACCCCGAAGGGTCCCATCCGATTCTTCCAGTAGGGTGAATTCATCCTTGAAAGAACAGACTTCGGAATGAGCCCCCTCTCCCTTTGTGCCTAGAGCGACACCAGCGAGCTCCACAGCGAGATCCCCCATCTCGCTAGTCCCACCCCCTGCCGCAGACTCGGCTGCAGTGGTTTTAGTGGTTTCCGTGTGCTGAAGGAGTTTGAAGGAACCCTTGTCCACTCCTGTAAAGCCCACGAAACCAGCACTCTTGATGGCTTCCAATGAGGAACCATCAATGGACAGTACCCAGTACCGTACGGCCCTGTCCACGTACGTCCGGATACATTTCCAACGTTCAGTGACAAAACCTGCATTAAGGGCCTTTAGGCGCCGAAACAGCACCGCCGGCTCTTTGGTTATCTGGTCCCTGGTGCGGAACATTACCTTAAACGGCTTAGGGAGTTCGCTAGCTCTCATTACTGAGAGCACCGCATCCCCCACCACAGAGAAGGTTAAGTTTTCCTATAACTATTGCCCAGTAAACGCATCATCACAGGAGTACGTTAGGATCCAGGCCGTCAGGCTAAAATTCGCTAGGCGCGGTAGACGGCTCCTCAAAGTTATCCGGTCTAGCGCCCCTAGAACCACCTTCAAGATTGGGCCCACATCTTCCTCCGTGATGACCGCAGTCAGAAAACCATTTTTGACAATGGCCATCTATTCTGAGCTGGCGGCATCCCTAAAGGAATTAGTCCTTTTGGCCGCCGCCTGCGAGTTGCCGGGCGAAGGAGTCGAGTCCTCCACTCTCGGTCTCTTCGTTGTGTTGTCGCGTGTCGCCGCACCCCCGACAGGAGTGGAGACCGCTTCAGAACCCGGTTTGGCCTTTTGCCGAGAAATATGCCCTTTAAGCCGGCGTCGCTCCGTACGTTTCGAAGCTTTGGGGGGGCTGAGTGGAGCCAGTCACACGCACCGATAAATCGGAGCGAGTATCGCTGGATCCAGGCCCTAGCTTTGTGGTATCTGTGAGGGTTCTGCCAAGAGCAGACTCCTGCACTGTAGTTTTAGTAATATTAGTAGTTTTTAAATTGGTATTTAAATCTGAAACCATAAGAATCCCACGAGTAAGGGGGCAAGTAAAAGGTCGCCACCCGGTAGCCCCCACCCGGGTGGAAGGCTAGATTCAACGGGGTGTCGCCTGGTGCCCCGAGGCGATCGTTAGCGATACCGTAGTTTTACTTCCCCAGTACCATGCAGCCCTCGGCACGATGCCTCAACACATTGGCTTGAGAAGGACTCGTATCCGCTCAGCCCACACAACGTAGTGGTTACCAGCTCTCACCACCGAGGTGTTGTACTACGCATTGATGAGGAACAAGCTAGCGTGTGTAAAGTTAAGAACGCGAGCGGGAAGCAAAAGCAAGAGGGGGAAAGAGAAAACACTTCATCTAGCTTGCGTCCCGATCTTCGAGAGCCAAAAGCCGAGATAAGTAAATTTTTGAAATTGATTACCAGTAAAATAAGTTATTTCAACGAAATACGGTAATGGAACATTGTTTCTTTTTAAGCAAGCCTTTAAGTTTCAATTTAAAATAAAAATTAATATCCGAACCTTCAGTCAAGTCTTACCTTAGTCTTATCGACACTTTCTAAGCCTTGATTCTAATCAAGACATTGTTTCTTAATTTATTTTAATGTTAAATCTAGGGTTGAATTTAGCCATTTATCATCGCGTATTCCCTCATACCATAGAATAGGCCTTATTATTTAATTTCCGATGCAGGCTGACCAGAAATATACCAGATGCTCCCAAGCTGATAATTTTTGTCTGTTTCAAATGCCATTGTTTCAACAACTGATTTAAGTACGGATATTTCTCTTAACTTTCAAGTTTAATGTAAATGACTTTAAAGTATGTCTTATTCCCATAGTCGCAACTAATCGAGGAAGAACAGATAAATCTCTTCTGGCTAAAAAGAAGCGTCTCTTATTACGGTTTAATGAAAGTGAAATAGCCAAATTGTATTAGACGTTAATAAAAAGAAACTAATTATTAATAATAATACGACAACATAATAGTCGCTGTAGTAAAAAAGAGAAAGATTTTGATACCGAAATTAGTGGGATAAAATTGTAAAACTGATTCACAATAAAAAATACTTTAAAAACCAAATGTCCATTTTATTAAAATCTTACTTCATCAAATATTGGTAATGTCAAGTTTACAATGCCAGCTGCAATTAAGAACATAGGATTAATGAAAGACGTCATCTCCCAATCCAGTTTTTCATTAAAGATTGAAAAACGTTTTAATCTTTGTATCACACTCTCTACGTGCACTCTTGCTTTTGCTATTTTCAAGTTTTCGAGTGATTTCGTTTCCGTAAACAGTTTGGATGTCTTCAGAAATTGTGGGACAAAAATTTTAATTCCTTTTTCTAAACATTCGGTCTCTATTCTGAATCCTTTATCTACTATGCATGCGTCAACATATGGTGTTGTCTTGTCCAATACTTTATTGTGCAAAGTGATAAATTTGTCAGATGCTCTTCCTCCATAAGCTCGACTCAAAAATGTAATCAAACTGGCAGGAGAAACGCCGACCAAAACTTTAACAGTGTGATTACGTTTGTAATAAGAATTAGACAAGATTCTACATTTAGGTTTCTCCTTCATGGTTGCCGTCTTTCAAACCAGAAGAAGGTTTACATCACGTAAAGGAACCAGAAGAATGTCGTGTCGAAGAAAAACTAGTCACACTAGTCTCAGCACCATGTCAATTGGACAACTCCATGCTAAACAACTACTCGTCTTTAAGAAATTTGACACACGTAACGGCCTATATGCTGCGATTCGTTTTTAACGCAAGAAGACCTACGGAACAAAGAAAAATCGGGCCACTTACTCCAGATGAACTTGAAACAGCACTACTGCATTGGATCCGACGAGCGCAACTCAAAACCTTCGCCGAAGATTCCGATCGGCTAAGGCAGCAAAAGGAGCTACCTTCCAAAAGCAAACTATTACCACTACACCCATTCTGAGATAAAGTGGGGATAATTCGTGTTGGAGGGAGGCTTCAACACGCACGCATATCGCCAGATAAGGTCCACCCGATGTTACTTCCACGAAGACATAAACTAACGGACTTGATAATTCACCACGAACATATCAAGCATTTGCATGGAGGTGCACAACTCTTGACCGCCGTGATTCAACGACGATTTTGGTTCCAGGGCATACGAGACGCAATTCGTTTCCACGTCAGAAGATGCGTAAGGTGTATCCGACAACAATCGATTGCTGCAAAGCAGTTAATGGGACAGTTACCAGAGCCCAGAGTCAATCCAGCACGAGTGTTTCTAAGTTGCGGGGTGGATTACGCCGGTCCTCTTGTGCTTCGAGTCCTAAAGGGTCGTAGTCAGAAAACATTCAAAGCCTACATAGCGCTCTTTGCCTGTTTTATTACACGTGCCATACATCTGGAGTTGGTGAGCGATATGTCAACGGGAGCTTTTCTGGCGGCGTTAAAACAATTCGTCTCCCGACATGGAAGATGCTCAAATATTTACAGCGACTGTGGCACAAACTTCGTGGGAGCCGACCGAGAACTCAAAGACTTTATCAGAGTTATCTCATCGAATTCAAATAGCTCTGAAATTACACAATGGACAGCCGAAGAAGGCATCAATTGGCATTTCAATCCACCTGCAGCGCCACATTTTGGTGGTTTATGGGAAGCCGGAGTGAAATCTGTTAAATTTCATCTGAAGCGAGTCATCGGCAACACAACATTGACATACGAAGAATTGCAGACGCTATTATGCCAGGTTCAAGCCTGTCTTAACTCAAAAACCCTGACATCCATGAGTTCAGACCCGAATGACTTGTCGGCTTTAACTCCAAGACATTTCTTAATTGGATGCCCGATATCTGCCATACCTGAACCAGACTTAACCTCACAAAAACTCAACCGCGTATCCCGTTGGGAGTTGAGCCAGAAACTTGTGCAACACTTCTGGAAGCGATGGAGTAATGAGTATTTATCCCGACTACAACAACGCCCAAAGTGGGCCCTACCAAAACCAAATTTGAAGGTCGGTGACTTGGTGTTACTAAAGGACGAGAACATGCCCCCCACAAAATGGAGGATGGGTCGCATAACAGTATTGCATCCTGGGATGCGTGGTAACAGTAAAGACAATAGACAAGGAAATCAAACTACCGATTGTAAAGCTATGTCATCTGCCGTTGGAAAGTTGAAGCTAGTCGCTCAAGGGAGGCGGAATGTTCAGTAGATCAATTTCGTCGACCGTATAGTAGGCGAATAAAAAATATCTTGGAAGTTTTAATTTATTATTTATCTATTGGGACTATGAAAAAACATGTGTCTGCTAATTTTGCTAAAATTATGTTTTATTCCTCTATATATACGTGAAAGTTGATTGTAAACCGGGTTCTTTTTTGGTTTGACGTTGTTATCTTCACATACGATGATTAGTGACTATTTTTAAATAAATGGTTTTACTTAGTTAAATTTAAAGTTGAGTCGGTTACTTGTTTTCTTTGTCGTACACGTTCATAGTATCATCATGGATTCATGCGCGTTATTAAGGTCTGATTTAATTTCGATCTTAATAGAGATGCTTTAGACGATTACGAGGGTAATCCGACACCGCAATTTATCGCTAGAGTCATGAATTGTGACGGATTCAAGTAAATAAACAGGGTGTTTTAATTAGTCTGTTAAATAGTTCTAATATAATAACAATATTAGAATTATCGCTAACATCCGCGAATTGATGATGCCCGACTTATTAATTGCCGGGGTTGAGGAGTTAATGTTGATGCATGAAGACGTAACCGCCGAGCAGATGCACCCCGTGTATGTATTGTTAATTATATAAATAGTATAGGGATAATTGAATAGGGTAAAGTACGTATCTCATATGGTTTCGCGAGTGGTCGAGTTTTTGGAGGGAACCCGCGGATGAATACACTTCCCCGAATTGGGAGTTGTATATTTATTTACATTTATATTTAGCCCGGAGAGAGATGCGCATCACGTGAAGTATATCCCGAATGGGGCGCACATAAGCCCTAATTGCGATGGATTCAGGTACTTAATTAGTTTTCAACATAATCATACATTGTGTTTTCATACTTTTTTCGATTAATTTCATTGTTCTAAGTGTCTTGGCTGCGATCTACGCAATCTTCATTAAGAGAAAGGACGCCCGGACAATCAACCCGGAAGTTGATAGTGAGACGTGGGCGCAAATCTTGGAGTTTGACCGGGGTTTAATAAACCACATCAATCGGTTTATTTTATCTGATTCTTTGGGGAATTTGGAGGATTCATACATTTACAATTAAAGTCGTTTTATCGGTATGCTATCGATTGGGCGTGTTATCAAAACAGCATTGTCCAAAACGGCTTTTTCATAAACGGGTTTGCCATTATAGCCATTTCTCGTTTTAGCACATTTTGATTACAGCGTTTGTATCTTGAGCGTTGTTTCGTACGCCTTTTCCAAAATATTGTTTTTCATCTTCATTGAATTCCCAAAATAATATGCCTTTTCCAAAACATTATACTTTATATTTACTTCCGATATAACATTACTCCTTTTTGCATAATATTGTTCTTTGTTCTATATACTTAATATATTAGAGATTTCCCTCCCTATCAATCACAGTTTGGGCGGAAACAGCAACCGCTGTTTTGGGAAATAGCGCTGTATTGATAAACGCGGAAATAGCAACCGCGGTTTTGCTTCCACGCGCTTTTGCAAACCTCTGTTTTGGGAACCGCTTTATTCCAAAACGCTCTTTTGAAAACCGCTCAACTACCCGTGAACCGTTTTATCGTTGTTATTTTATTCGATTTATTAATCTCCTAAATGATTATTTACAATTTTTTTTGATTATAAATCCACTCGGAAAATAATATACATTTAGATAGTGCACGTAAATACTTGTTATTACGGACAGCTTTATGATTTAGCATGCATGTAATCATCGGACCATCATCATCGATTTCGTTAGCTTTTGGACATCCTACTCCATTCAAGTCTATAACTTCTCGATTAATAATGTTTAACAAAAAGAAACACTTTTCCTCTCCTTTACAGAATACGCGGCCGTAACCTTGAACTGCAGATCGGAGGCACTCGCCGAGTTTTTCGTAGGGGGTTACCCCATAATCCCATTCCAGGCCGTGCAGGTTGTTTAGAAGCCACCTGTTCTGACGCACAGTGTCGAATGTAAGTTCTTTTTCACTGTATGGGGGCACGAAAGACCATGAGACAACCCTCGGTGTTTTCTCTGCGGTTGTAACGGCCACCTCCTTGGCATTTGTTCCCGTTCAACTCCAACAATTCGCCCGGTTAGAAAATCAAAGTCAACGACCACGGATTTCTTAAGCCTTGGTGAGGGTAAAAAAATCTCCTATTAACACTGATATTTACGGTTCAAACTATAACTTTAAAAATAATAAGTACACAAAAACTATACTTACATTGTACTTGGTGGCTGTTCCTTCCTTCCAAGTCGAGCTTGAGTGAGATTGTGATGGTTGTTTAACTCAGGGTCCTGGCTATTTATACTATTTAATAAGATCATCATCATAGCTTTGACTGTACATTAATGGGTTTTTGACTGTACATTTTACGTCCTGGCCTTAAACAACGTTAACTCGGGTTTTACGGGGCGAATTTTAATTTCTCTAGAATAATCTAGTGACTTGGGTTTTAAGGGGAAATAAAATTTTTCCCAGTAGGGATTTTTGGCGATTCTTTATTTTCCCCCAACGTCATCTGGAGTTTCATACCCCTTAACCATTTGATTAATATGGGAGAAATTTATGGTTAAAATTTTAATCTAATTAACATATTAAAATACTGTTTATTTCGTAAATCATAGTTCACCCTATCTTCATACTCCAATGTATGTACTTCTACATCCGAGAATCGAACACGCTTCATTGACCTGTCAATCAAAAACACCCCTTGTAGGTGCGAGAGCGCGGTGCGTCAATCAAAAACGCCCCCTTGCAGGTCTGAGAGAGGTGCGTCAATCAAAAGGCTTACGTACAAAGTCTTATCCACCATCTTGTTTTCTCACCCGCCATCTTGCAATCCTCCAATCCTCAATCCTTGCCTGCCTTCCACTGTACCTGTTCTGGGAACGGCATATTTCCCCTACTAATGTAAATTTGCCAAGTTACTGTTACTGTTTATCAAATTCTCATATTAAATCATTATAAAATTCAACCTGACATATATAGACATTCCTGGCTTTTTCTTTATATTTTTATTTTCATAAAAATGGCTAGTTGAAGTGACACGAGCTGGACTTTTTATAAGTTATTTACACAAATTTTACAATTTTTTCAAGTTATTGCGCAACCCACTCATAGTTCCGTTAATTTAACTTCTCTTGCTGATAATTCCGGTAATTTTCCTAGTGCCGCTGATAATTCAGCCCCAACTGATAGTTCCTGTAATTTTACTTGTTATCGCTGATTTCGTAATCATTAACTTGCCTTTCTTTACATTTATTGCAAAACCACCGGATTTTGCAGGAAATACATGTGGTATGCATGTTTTCAAAAATATTAATTATTTCCATTAACGTGACCTTTTTACAGTTATTGAAAAAAGCAACGGATTTTTAAGGAAATACAAGTGGTATGCATCTTTTCAAAAACGTTATTTCCATTAACTTTACTTTTTTATAGTTATTGAATAACAAAAGATTTTGGCGTTAACTCTAGTGGTACGCGTTGTTTTTAAAATTATTAATTATTATTTACATTAATTGGACATTTTTTATACTCTAAGAAAACGCCACGGATAATTCCGTGAATGGTACAGGTTTTTGCTTTTTTAATTATTAAATATTAATTGCTTTAATTAATTTCATATTTTTTAGATGTTATAAAGTCATAGGATATATCTGGGACCTAAAAGGGTATTTAGATTTCATTTTCATAGCTTTAACATATATGTAATTTGTGAAATTAATATTTATGAACATGACTATTATTTGTAGAAAAAATGAACATTACTATTATTTGTAGAAAAAATGAACATTACTATTATTTGTAAAAAAAATTAACATTACTATTATTTGTAGAAAAAATGAACATTACTATTATTTGTAGAAAAATGAACATTACTATTATTTGTAGAAAAAATGAACATTACTATTATTTGTAGAAAAAATGAACATTACTATTATTTGAGAAAAAATGAACATTACTAATATTTTTTAAAAAAATAATAATAATATCTGTAAATTACAAAAAAAAATTAAAGAATCATTATTTACAAAAACTGAAAAGATCACATTTAAGCAGCGATGTCAAAAATTTCGTTTGTATTGCCAGAATCAACTTAGTTTCTACTCCTTTTTTCTGGCAGGGCACATTGACTTTATGCCACAAGCCACTCTCCCTTCCACAAATGGGATTCTAGAATCAGCAGATTTATTATTCAGGTAGTTTTAATCTCTCCTAAGACGGAGTCGCTTTTGTATTTGAGTCTGTTACGGGTTTATTCCTTTATATGATAACAGAAAATAAAGTATTATTGAATTTGGATAGGACTGTAAGTCTTAATTATTTTATGGCCCTCGGAAAGATTTTCCTTTTATCTAGAGGGTTACATAAATGGTGCCCGAACAGGGAGTCGAAGCAAGTTAGGCCATAAGCCTCGGTTTTGCCCCTTCAAAATGTTGTTTATCATCGTAAGTATTATAAGCCCCCCCACGTGCGACGTTAATCCTCAGCTCTCACAATCATAAACTAATTAAAGTTAATTATTAATTAATTAAATCTATTAATCGTGACCTTTTTGAATTATTAACGAGAAATAAAACTATCCTTGACTTTAGTTCATTAAATTAAGAGAACTTACTTAATTTTTTAAATATAACGATATTTTGTATTAACTTAAATTAAAATAACCTAATGAAGACATTTTAGCAGCCTTGCCTCTTCTTATCCGAGGACATGCTTTACATTGGTATAGGGATTTAATCCGCCAGTACGATGATATCTGTACGGCTAAACCAAATCACCCTCACCTGGCTTTGAAGACTTTTAAGAGACACTTTAAGGCCCAATTTAGAGATTCAGAAGCTGACACAAGGATAAGATTAGAGATTTCTCAAAGGAAACAGAAGGATAAGGAAGCGGTTGAAGATTTTTTGGGCAAATATTAAAGTTAAATTTAGGAATGAGTCATCCTCTTTCTAAAAAGGAGAGAGTTCCCATAATTAAGAGTAATTTAAACGATGAACTAAGAACTCCTCTTTTTACAAATGTCTAAAATGGAGCAATTGAGGATTGCCTTTAGGAAGGTAGATAAAGATATCCGACAGACCAGGCGTACCGAGAAAAAGGAGAGGAAATCTCACCCAAAATCTTACCCTAATAATTGGGGTCCTTCGCATGTTTCTTATTCCCAAGGGAAATATCAAACCCCGTATTATCCTCCTACTTCCCCTCCACATCCAAAATGGGAATATCCCTTACAACCATTAGATTCTAGAACTAGAACTAAAGTTTAAAACACCTTTAGTGGCCAGAGAACTTTCATTAGGAATCTTAACTGGAGATGAAAATCTCCTAGCCATCAATTAACCTCAATCACACCCACCTTCACGCGTTGTTAGGTGTTATAACTGTAAAAAATACCTGATTCTTCGCTTTGAAGAAGAGAAGGATGATGAAGATGCTGATACGAGAAAGAGGACTGCAGCATCTTCAGTTTCGGGATTTTCTCCCTATCAATTATTCCCTCCTAAGGGCATTCCCGCTCACCAGGGAAGTTCAACTCCCTCAAATTTCCCTCCTCGAACTGGGCTTGATACCCTTGTTCCTCCCATACCAGAGTCTAAAAGCGTCAGGCCTAAAGTTAGTTTTGCAAACACTTTACCTAATCCTAGAGTTAAAACTACCGGAACTCAAATGTCTCCGTCTCGTCCCACGAGAGATGCTGGTCCCTGCAAACAACCTCTTCAATTTGGACCAGATACTACTGATGAGGAATTTAGATCCTTTATGCTGCCTTTACTTCAAACTTTGGCAGATAACTCCACCACTCAGGCTAATGCCGTATCTCAAAATGTAGCAATAACTACTGCAATAGCTGCAAGTTTGGACAAATTAGTCAGGGATTTACCTGCATTGATAAATAGAAGTACAACTCCTTCAGTAGTTCAAACGGAAAAAGTTCATATTGAACCTACAGAAAGATTAGAATTTACGGGTTCCTCTAGTGATAATGCCTCAGAATTTTTAGCTGCTTTTGAAGAATATGCTAAATTTCATAAGCTTTCGAATGAAGATATGTTAGTAGCATTGCCTCTTCTCTTAAGAGGGCATGCTTTATACTTGTACAGAAATTTAGTCCGTCAGTATGATGCTATTTGTAGCTCTAACCCTAATCATCCTCAATAACGTGGAAAACCTTTAAAAGACATTTTAAAGCTCAATTTTGATATTCAGAAGCTGACTCGAAGCTTAAATTAGAGATTTCCCAAAGATCTCAGAAGGATAATGAATAACAAGAGGATTTTTTTGGGGATGTTATGAAAGTAAATTTAGGGATGACCCATCCTCTTTCCGAGAAGGAGTTAGTTCCTATTATTAAAAGAAATTTAAAGGATGAACTAAGAACTCCTCTCCTCTTCTTGCAATTTACTACAATGGAATAACTAAGGAATTCCTGTAAAACGATTGAAAAGGACATCCAAGTAAGGAAAAGGAATGCTGAGAAATGGGAGAAAAAGAAATCTCCCCCAAAATCTAAGGTTAAAGCTGAGACCTCTTGCCCTGCAAACTGGGGCTCCGCCCATAGTCAGTGTTCCCCCGGGCATTGTCAAAGCCCTTGTAATCCTCCTACTTCTCCATCACATCCTAAATGGGAATATCCCTTGAAACCCTTAGACTCTTAATCGAAAGCTAGAACTCAAAACACTTCAAATAGTCAAAGATCCTATAATAGATATTATAATCAGAGATCTAAGTCCCCTGGTCGTCAGTTGGCCTTGTCCTACCCGTCTACACGTACTATCACGTGTTTCAATTGTCAGAAACCAGGTCATCTGGCACCCGACTGTCAAGAAAAAAAGATTAGCAAGTCGGGGGAAGCCCAGACGGAAGAGGTCCCACGTGGTCCCTCTCCCGGTGCCCAATAAATTCCCCTACCAAAAAGCGTGTCGCGTTCCCCCTGAGGATTGAATCCCTCAGGAAAGGTTCAGTTTATAAAAGGGTTACCATTCCCGTTACTTTTGAACACGCGACAGTTCACGCTAAGTTAGATAGTGGGGCCGATGCCTCTTTTGTCAGTCTAGATCAGTGGCAGAAAATTTGTAAATATAGAAACTCTTCAGAATTACCTGAAGATAAACAATTAGATTGTGTAGTTTGGGGCGATGGCCGTTATACATTTACAAAAGGTTCTCACGAACTAGAGTTTACTCTTAAGTGAAACGAAAGCGAGAAACAATTTAAATTTAAATTTTACATAGTTCCTTCCCTCAATAGTGACTTTATATTGGGTCAAGATTTCCTTGAAGAAAACAGGGTCAAGCTAGATTTCGAATCTTCACAATGTCTAGTGGGTAACTTAAAGATCCCTTTTTCAATTCCATCAGAAAAGGATCCAATAGATAAGGAGATTGTGAATAGTATTAGGGACGCAGTTTCCGCAGCCCCTATCTCTGATGAACAGCGTCATCAATTAGAATCCCTTTTATTAAAATTTCCTGAGTTGTTTTCGGATGAAGTAGGAAGAACAGGACTAATCTTCAATGAAATTCATACGGGAAATAGTCCGCCCATAAAATCTCAGCCTTATCGGGTTAATGACCAGAAAAAGAAAATAACAGAACAACATGTCAGGGAAATGTTAGATGATGGGATAATCAGACCCTCAGTATATCCTTGGGCTTCGCCCGTAGTTTTAGTTGATCAAACAAAACGGGGTAAACCCTATAGGTTTTGTATTGATTACAGAAAACTAAACAGTGTAACCATATAAGAACCTTATCCCCTGCCTAATATAGAGGATATGCTAGCCAGGGTAGGAAGACCGAAATACATTACAACACTTGACCTTAAATCAGGGTATTGGCAAGTGGAAATGCACCCTAAGAGTAGAGAAAAAACTGCTTTTGTGACTCACATGGGAAAGTACGAGTTTAATGTACTCCCATTTGGGGTTTGTAACGCCCCCAGCTCTTTCCAACGTTTAATTGACGAAATTTTTAGAGACGCCGACTATTTCCAGATAATTGACTATTTAGACGATTTAATCTCTCTTAGTGAGGATTGGGATCAGCACTTGACGTGTTTGGAATACGTTCTAAATAGAATAAAGGAAGCGGGTCTCACCCTTCTGTTGAAGAAATGTCGTTTCGCCCAAAAAGAAGCTACAGTAGTTGGTCACATAGTCAATGAAAAAGGAGTGCATTTTGATCCTTCAAAAATTTAAGCCATTGAAAAATTTCCTCCACCTAAAAATGTTAAGGAAGTCCAGAGATTTTTAGGGATGGCAGGTTGGCATAATAGGTTTATTAATCACTACTCGCAAATAGTAGCGCCTATTAACAAGCTTAAAAGGAAGGATCAAAGATTTATTTGGGGTATTGAACAACAACAGACGTTCGACAAGACCAAGGAAGAAATTTGTAAGGCTCATCCCTTAGCTTCGTTTAGAATGGATTCCCCGTGCATTCTAACTACAGATGCTAGTGATGCAGGGTTAAGTGCCCTTCTTTTCCAGATTCAAGATAATGTTGAAATTCCAATAGCTTACGCTAGTACAGGACTAAAAGATGCAGAAACTAGGTACTCCACTAGCGAGAAAGAATGTTTAGCTATTGGTTGGGCAGTAAAAAATTTAGACCCTTTTTAGAAGGTCGTCAGTTCACAGTTCTTACTGACCATCAAGCTTTGCAATGGCTGTTCAATATTAGGGAACCAAATTCTCGTCTAGTTAAATGGGCCATGTACCTTCAAACGTTTGACTTTAACATTAAACACAAGAAAGGAGTAGAGAATGTGGTAGCTGACGCGTTATCGAGAGCACCGATAAACGTCTTAAGCATAAATCTCTTCCTCATCTACTAGTATACAGGATCCAACTAGTAGTAGTACAAGTTCCAATTCTACCGGTAGTAGTTCATCAACTTCCTCTAGTGATTCTGTTGAAGGTCAGAAGATGTGAGAAAATCCCAAAGGGAAGACCCTTTTGCTTCTCCTATACTAAATTCCTTACAAGAACCAAACCCAGTTAAGCATAAATTGTTTGAACTGAAAAATAATCTTCTTTGTAGAAGACCTTATAGAAATCAACCTGAGAAAATATATTTACCTCCGCGGTTAAGGTTAGAAGCCATGCGATTATTGCGTGATCACCCTTTATCTGCTCATAGGGGCAAAGATAAAACCATGAGCAAAGTACTATTTAGATATTGGTGGCCTACTATAGCAAAAGATGTCCAGGATTACGTTAGAGGTTGTACGTTATGCCAACAGTTTAAGGCTAGGAATAGAAAGAAGCCAGGGCTAATGCAACCCTCCGAATTGCCAAGTCCTTGGGACCAAATTAGTGTCGACATAATGGAACCTTTCCCTCAAAGTAGACATCATTATAAGTATTTAATAGTCTTCGTCGATTATTTGACAAAGTTCGTGGAGATGATTCCACTTAAGACTATTACAGCTAAAACTTGTGTTCAAACCTTTAAGTCTATTATTACTAGGTGGGGAGCACCTAAAGCTATTCTTAGTGATAGAGGGGTACAATTTACTTCGAAACTTTGGCTGCAAACTTGCAGAGCTTTAAGAATAAATCCCAAGTTTTCTACCCCCTACACACCTAAGGGAAATCCCACCGAAAGAGTAAATAGAGTAATAGGCGAGTTAATATCATTCTATGTAGGGAATCATCATGATAGATGGGATGAATCCCTTGACCTTCTTCAATTCGCTATAAATTCCGCACCCCATGAAACCACGGACAGATCCCCTTTCTTTTTGAATTTAGGGCGGGAGCTACGTCTCCCTTGGGATTTAGACATTGAAGAACCCATTCAGGACCCTGATGACCCTAGTCGTAGTAAGGCTTTAAAGGTTCTTAAGGAACAATTAGCATTCAGTAATGAATTGTCTAAGTTAGCAAAAGCTCACCAATAGAAATACTATGACCTCCGCCATGACCCTCTTGAGTTTGAGGTAGGAACATTAGTATGGATGGAAACGCATCCTTTATCAAGTACGACCGGTCAGCTTATGAAAAAGCTTAGTCCTAAATGGGCAGGTCCCTTTAAAATAGTAGCTAAACATTCTCCCGTAGTCTACGAGTTAGAAGATGCTAACTCAGGGCAGAATGTAGGAAAAGTTAACCAAGAACATCTTAAACTCTACTGGACTAACGTAGCTGTCTTCGATAACGCCGGAAATGCCCCCGCTTCTCAATCCGAAGTCGCAGATGAAATTGAACCTAGTCCTTCTACGGATGGTGGTAGCGCGCACCACCAACCTGAGGAGACTTCCTCAACTACTTCATCAGAATCATCATCATCTTCTACGTCACCGTCACCTCAGGACGGTGAGGAAGTCGATCAACCGATCATTCCTGCTATCCCAGATATCCCTCAAACCTCGACATCAAGTACACTAGAAGAACAAGCAGCGGATCAACAGATTCCTCCTGCAATTCCAGATGATTCACATCAACCTACAGACTCTGATAGTGAACCGGGCATGGCCCTTTTTGAAGACCCTCCTCTCCTTCTCCGTACTAACCACGATATGAGGGCTTTTTAGCTCAATCATCCCACTAACGATAGTCCACCTTCTGCGGCAGGGGAGGCTTCCCCGTCTGATCAGGAATCAGTCGCGGGAACTAAGCTACATACACCAACTTCGAGTTTTACGGAAGAAATCCTCACGCCGGAACACAAATCAACGTCTTCTGAAAAATCAGTATCGGAACCGGCGTTACACCATTCACCTTCTTCTGGCTTTTCGGAGGAGACTTTGGCTCCTAAACAGATTCCTCAATCGCAATCCCAATCGCTGCGTGCGTCTGACAGTTCATCGACCACGTTATCAGAGTCTATGAGAACTCCTAGATTAAACAGGGCTACTTTACCCGATAGTTATTTAGAACCTTTTCGATTGGTATGGCGACGAGAGGTATGTAAGAGGGCGACGGTTCAGCCCGGAGGTAATGAAGTCGATATATATTACCGACCTCCTGATAATAAACGATTACGGTCGAAATATGAGGTCCAAGTTTACCTCCAAAATAATAAGATCCCGAACCTAACCAAGGAACATTTCTGTTTTTCCCGAGAGCCAATCTCTGATTTCCCTTGGGAATTTATCTCCCAAGCAACTAAGAGAAACTACTAACAAACTATTATTTTTAGATGGCCGAAGGAGGACGAGAATTTACAAGACCTATTTATTTTGGAATGTTATCGATTGGGCGTGTTATCAAAACAGCATTGTCCAAAACGGCTTTTTCATAAACGCGTTTGCCATTATAGCCATTTCTCGTTTTAGCGCATTTTGATTACAGCGTTTATATCTTGAGCGTACGAAAGTACGCCTTTTCCAAAATATTGTTGTTTATCTTCATAAACTTCCCAAAATAATTTGCCTTTTCCAAAAAATTATATTTTATATTTACTTCCGATATAACAGTACTCCTTTTTGCATAATATTGTTCTTTGTCCTATATACTTAATATAATAGAGATATACATCCCTATCAATCACAGTTTGGGCGGTAGCAGCAACCGCTGTTTTGGGAAATAGCGCTGTATTGAGAAACGCGGAAACAGAAACCGCGGTTTTGCTTGTACGCGGTTTTGCAAACCGTTGTTTTGGGATCCGCTTTATTCCAAAACGCTCTTTTGAAAACCGCTCAACTACCCGTGAACCTTCAAAATTGGATTAATCCCAGGACATCTGTATCAAATATTCCAACTATTGTACTAACTGCGGCCAAGCCTCACATACACAACAAGACTGTTATTTCCCTAAGAGGGAGGAAGGGGAACCTCTCCGCTGTGTTGAATGCGGAAAACGTGACCATCTTTCCAAAAATTGCAAGACCCCTCCAGATGAGATACTTTTAGTATTAACAGTCGACCAAGACGAAAGGAGTTCCCTTATCAAAGAAGAAGAACCCGAACAAGGTCCTGTTACTGCCTTCAGGCGCCAAACGGATTCCGTCCAAAGTTCCCTAGTACCTTGGCCTCAACCTCCTGCTCGGTTCCCAGTCCCTCCTGCTCCCCGTCAATGGCGCCCATCGTTGGAGCTGGATGAGGAGGATGACCTCCATTGGGAGCGTTTTGGACGTCAGGTTGGACCCCGATGTCAATTCCAAAAATTCTTATTCCGGCGAAAGTTGAGGGGGCGAAACACTCTCTCATCTGGAATACTGTAGTCTGCTGGCGATGCAGAAAGACGTACCACCACGTCGTTTCAGACTGCCCAGGAGGGCGCAGCAAGGAATCGATTGCCAGACGAGAGGCCCGAAGAATTGCCCGATTGGCAAAGAAACATTCGCTTGATTGAAAAAAAAACCTTTGTGATAATCACCCCTGCCAAAACATTCAAGGTTCCTCGGGGTAACCTTTCTTTCTTTTTTTCATTTTTCTAGCTGTAATACGATAGTTCCTAAAGAGGGGAGATGTAGCATGGCTGCCAGATTCCTTGGAGTTTCTACTCCTTGGATCTGGCAAGGTATATATGCCTCCATGCTACATACTCCTCCTCCTTGTCAAATCGTTTGTGATTTTGATATAATTGTTAGTCAGTCACTAGTCAGCTTTAGAGAGAGCGGTCGTTTTTTGTTACATTAACTGTCAAGTGCATGGTTTAGACCGTTTAGTCGGGTTTATCCCTTTTGTTTCAATTAATAAAATAATAGAAGTTTTCTTCTATTTTTGGATTAAATTGTAAGTTGTCTTTAATTCATTTTTATGGCCCTCGGGAGAATCTCCCTATTTAGTAAATTTCTATTGAGGGTTACAATATGCCAAGTTGTTTGGCCGTAAAAAGAAGTGAGATCTAAAATACGGCCAAGTTATTATCTCCAGGTGAACCAACATTTTATTCGACTTAAAACTTCTCAAGAATGTTTTTCTGACTTGGCCATTATTAAATCAAATTGGTTAAATATTCTTGAATAGCCTTTGTGGTTAAACTTCCGTTTTTCACCTTCACGGGCGCAAAGAAGAGGTATTCCAAGAGTCAGATATCGACCACAATGATCATTATCGAAATGCACTGCCAAAGGCTGGCTGTTCTTTAGGCGGGTTATACTCCCCAACTTCCTGTTTAAATGAATAAAAAAGATGGCTGCCTTCGAATCGAAGTAGCTCGTAGAATTAATTACAATGCAGTTTGAAGATTTTATATTTAATTCTATGCGACTAATGTTTTTCAGAACTATATGTTTCAACCTTTTATAGTTTAATTTATTCGTTTTAACGTCACCGAAGCGAGAGAAACGTAAGTATTTTGAATAACAATTGTTTTTCATGATAATCGACCAAGGCTTAGGATTGTTTTCCTTACTGTTTCGCGTTATTAAATACATATTTTGCATTTTTAATTAAGGGGAATCATTCTTAAATGCATAGTTCCATTGTTAATTTAATTAAAATTGAAAAAAACTACATAATTTCAGATTTTTCTTAACTACGGAGCACTGAAAGCCGTTGCTTATTGCAGTTTCAACGAACATCAAGAAGATTACGAGTTAGTCATTACACCCCCCTTAAACAAGTCAAATTAACTCAAATAACGGTAAATAAACGTCATATTAATTGAAACTAATCTCATTATACCCGAAACTCCCGTCAGAACCTACTAACCTTGCATGTTTTAAAAGATCTTCATCCCCGTTCCGTTTCCACTGAAATTTGGTAAATAATTGTTATTATTATTGAAGCATATTGGTAGCGGCAATATTTAACACGATTGATAGCCACCATTGTCATTATGACTTGATGATAGGGGGTGGGGCGCAAGCCTTTCGCCTCAAAATCGTCTCTCAATGGAGTAGGCTGTCTATTTAGCGCAAAGAGACACGGTAGGTTCCTATTTGATGATAGACCAAGCCCCGCCCATACCTTACCTTATGTAGTTGTAAATAGACCAAGCCCCACCCATACCTTACCTTTTGTAGTTGTAAATAGACCAAGCCCCGCCCATACCTTACCTTTTGAAGTTGTAAATAGACCAAGCCCCGCCCATACCTTACCTTATGTAGTTGTAAATAGACCAAGCCCCGCCCATACCTTACCTTTTGTAGTTGTAAATAGACCAAGCCCCGCCCATACCTTACCTTTTGTAGTTGTAAATAGACCAAGCCCCGCCCATACCTCTGTAGTTTTAAATGCACCACGCCCCCAAGACTTCAACCCTCTTTAATTGGAAATGATGGAGCGCAATTAGTACTATGGTGGGCTTTATCTAGTTCAAGGACGCATGGGAGGTTCTTGTTTTCTGTTACACGATGAAGCCCCGCCCATAGCTTCTGTAGTTAGTACTAGACCTCGCCCCTAGATTGCCAGCCACTTTAATTGGAAACTATGAAGCGTTGTTAATGATTATTGTTTAAAAATTCCCTATTTCCCTCTTAAAGGGACACGAAATTGATTATGACACAGTCAATTAGAATAACGTCACAGACTTTTGCGAAATCATTATACTCATTTAATTCCAATTCTTGTTCTAAAGACTAAAATTGCAACCTCAAATTTTCAGAAAAGTTGCCAACTTATTGCGTTTCTCATCATTGGTATATTGCAAAAGAGACCCGAGCGTAGTTGAAGGAACACTCTAGACGAAGCTGAAAACTCTTTGAAAGGATGTAACGAGGTCGAAAAGGTTGGTATTTAAAGGGACACGAAATAGCGGTGACAAATATTTTAAGAGATATTATTTTTAGTTGTTTGTAATTATAGCAGAATTTCAAGTTAAGAATTAATGTTCAAATGTTGGAAATTAATCGAAATGAAAAAAAAGCAAATCATATTTTATTTCACGCAGTTTTTTTTGCAAACAAGGCTTCTCCGGTGAATTAGAATTATTTGAAATATGTCACAGACACCTGACTCCAAGATACAAAGACTACCCAAGGAATGAGATGGACAACATAGTCCTTGTTATTCACGAGATTGTAACGCCGATTCTCCCAAGTATTAGTTTTTCGAAATAAAACTAACCAAGCTTCTTTGAACCAAGACTTTCTTTGGTCACGTCCTTATCATTATTTTCAACTCGCTGATGCCTTCTTTTCAGACCATTTAATACAAGTACGGTGAGGTTTTTATTATTTTTAAAGTGTGCATAATAGCTTAACCGTTAATTTGAATATTCTTAAATTATTTCAGGTTTCCTTTTACAAAGGGTTTCACCGCAACACGATCCCAACCAGAAAATATGGGATATCCAGTTTTACCCACTAATCTTGAGATTGATAAAAATTTATGGAACATTAATCGTTATTTTAATTGTGTTTGTTTCAACCCCCCTAATATGAGCCTGATTCAATGAATTTATTATTAGATTAAATTTTAAGAAATTTTAAAATCGTAGAAATTTTCCGTTTTCTTGCAAAATAATGAATCTCAGTTTTCAATAAAATATTTAGAGTGAAAAGAGAACGTTGTAATTGTTTCGAGGTAATAAAAATCTTTAATTTCTAGGTAATTGAGGGATTTGCTTCATTTAATAAAAAGAAATCAACATTAGCTACTAGGGGGAATTAGGCAACGGAAAACGAGTCTGTGAATAGGAGACGTCTTCATGGGAGACATGGACGTCTCGTTGGTTATATCTATCAAAATAGCTAATATGAGAGGCTAAAAAAGCATTTCCGCGCTAAATCAAGGTAGGTTTCAAGTTTTAAAAGAGTTAAAACAGCCATAATTGGATCATGAAGCAGTACAGTAAGCAGACGACACGACAAGAGCAGCTTAGCTAGCAGCGATGATAAACGTATTTACAGCCCGCCTTAATTACAATCCGTAATTGTTGTCTGCAACGTAGTCTGCTAGCGTGGAGATTCCTGAAAAACACTTTAGTTTACTTATTTATCTATTTTAAATTAAACTGGATTGGCGAATTAAACTAATTACACTCGCGCTTGTTAATTGCTTACGTCTTTAAGGTTTATTTTTTATATTACCTCAAATTTCAATAAAATCATTTTACTGTTGAAAATCATTTTGATTTATTTACAGCCCTCTTAACTTTGATTTTTAAAATTACGCGAGTAACGCGATGTCTGAATCGTCGTCTGCTAGGAAAGTGTTTCCCGAAAAACGTTTAATATTTTTAATTAAGTGTCTAAAGTTAAAATAAAATAAATATTTCAGATTTCTAAAGTGAATTCTTTTTACAATTCGTTGATTATTAACAGATTTAGTTTTATATTTTGTCTATATTTTACAAAGGTTGTTTAACAGACCTTGACGTAACGCTATTACTGAGGTTAATGAATATTAACTAGTTCAATTTAAATTATATTTTAACTCATTTATTGAATTATTACAAATATTCGACTCATTTATTGAATTATTACAAATATTCCAAGGGCCTAGTTTTGTTTTCAAAGCCTAATAGACAGCGGACGCTTAGATTTGGAGCTTTGAATGTAGAAATGTTCAAGGAAGGTGCAAATTATTAATTAACAATTGATTTTTAACTATGTACCATGTTGTATATAAAATATTAAGCGACACTAACCTTTCTCATCCGTGTATTTTCAATGGGATCCCTTTAACTTTGAAACTCAGAAAGATGAGAATCAAATAATCAGAGTAAATAAAACACAGAATATATATGTTTTTTTTAATCAGGAAATAGTTCATTTTCGCAATACTTAATTGCTTTTCATTTTTGGTAGATGTTTTTCACTTTTTGGTTTAAGTTTTATAAAGAACAAGATTCATACATTAAATAAGAACCAATTTTATCATAAATGTTGGTCCCATTTTTACAAATCACTTCTAAGGTTCTGTAATTATAATTACAAATTTTTGTTTGTTAAGAAGTAATAATATACAGTTAACGCATTAATTCTTATATACATAGTTAACACAAAAGTGTGATATTTGAAAATCTTTACAGTTTCTTCATTGTTATCAAAATTGAAGTATTTTGTCACTTAGTATAAATTTTAATAAGATAAATATGAAAACAGGCAGTTGTATTTTAAGTCAAACAAATTTTTGGTGTAAATATCAGTATTAAAATTCATAAAATAACAGTTAATTTTTAAGAACTACAAAAACATCTATCAGAATCAAAAATCATATGATAGTGCACATGCTGCACCTTCTAACCAAAGACTACAATGTATGAAAATATCACGTTATTTTTGGTAACTATCACAAATTAAATGTCTGAAGTGCGTGTTGAAGACTTCATTGTCTGAAGTTTAAATAGTATTTATGAATATTATACAAATTTAAGTCACTAAAATATAACACTTAATTGTACCACTCTTAATAATTTAATATAAATATATATATTGATTGACAAACCAACAAAATTTCATAGTTTGGTTTTAAAACAAAGTGCAAATGAGCATGGAAGCACAGTACTTTTCTTCTACCCCAATTTCATGAAAACATTTTATAGCCTATTTTTTGGATTCGTTGACCAACCATAAATATAACTTACAATGACGCATAAAATTTTCTTGAGTCATGTACGACAAGGAATTTTTTATTCTTTGTAAGCTGGCATTGATTTGCTCGTTGATTTGAGAGTTGATACTCTTATATTTATTGTATTTATCTAAACAATATCCTACAGAGCAGCCTAGAATTTAGTTGTGATTAGAAAATTAGTTGCAAATGAAATTTAGAAGTATAAATACCAGTATGATTTTTCCAGTGAAGCCTATCAATCAGAAATTTAGTGTTCTTAAAAAGCATTGGTTCTCTATTTAGGCAGTATTTATGCAAGGCACAAGCGTGATCATAGATAACAGCACTGGGCACTAAAATAAAATTATAAATACCACTGCGCAATTATGACAATTGAATTTTTAATTACTTTGTGCAAAACGTGTCGTTAATATGGTGAAGGGAACATCCACGCATTCACAACTTGGCATCACTTGGAAACCATAGCAGACACCTGACAAAAATGTTACAATCAAAATAATTTTAGATGGAAGTTTTAATATGTAACAGTTATTACCATGTCCACAATAGAGCGTGAAAACGCCTGGTAAAAGTATTGGGTGGCCACTAAATGTTTTATTGCAGGCACTAGGGTTTTTCCTTGTATTTTTATCCGCAGCATAGTTCTGTCTTCCGCAAAGCAACTGGAGTGATGGAAAGTGAGTCACTTTTTCTAAATTCGCGTCTAGATCTGTTAGGGGCTGCTGTAGACGATGAGAAACGTATTGGGTCTCAAAAGGCTTAAGGCTATAAGATATGAGAATTCGAATCAGGGGCCTCATAAATATAGGAAAATTTCCTTCAGATGATAGGTTCAAAAATTCTGCCAGTAACGGAGCGTGTTCACTTAAAATTTTCATTAGCTTCACGTCATCTTGGATTTTAACACCATCAATTGCCGATTTCAGAGCGTTTATACAGTCATCAGTTGGGAAAATAGTGGCACATATTGGGGAGTCTTTAGCTAACACACCAACAACATTTTTGTAAACAGTTTTACAATAAACTGCACCCGTTTCTTTGTCAAGAACTGTAACTGACGTAACAAAATCAAAAAGTTCAGGAGTGTTACGAATTCCATTTTTTAAATCGAGATACTGAGTCGAAACCATAGGACTTGACTTGGTTGAGTTTCCAAACAAATCCAACAACTTTCTAGTTTTAGAATTGGAAATGAATACTCTTTCTTGGAACCTAGTATAAACATTATCAAAACACTGTCAGTTAATTTGAAAAGGAAAAAAAGTTAAACCAATATAAGTCATTTCCTTCAAAGCCCCTTAGGTATTTTTATCGCTACTTTTTAAGATTTTTAAAACAATGCTTCATACCTTTTTAGATAACCATAAAAAAATTTGAACTACAACTTTAATTGGGACAATCTCCATAAATCAACACTACCTTTACGGCCAAGTTGGGAACCCACAATTTAAAATACAAGCCGAACCATAAAAATTAATGAAAGTGATTAAAAATGATAGGTACGTCGAGTTGGATGTCCAACAGTTTATCCATGGTTTATCAGTCAAAATATTTCAAAGCTATGTTTTAAAACCTTAAAGCGAAGCGCGGGTCTAGCGGATCCCCTACAAGTTGACTTTCCCTACGAACTCCAGTTTTGGCTTGGCGAAGGCAGGAGTCATTTGTAGGCGGGATTTATAAGTTTACTTATAAATCCCGCCCACTAGCCTTTGGCAAGCCAAAACTGGAGTACAGGGGGAAAGTCGTCTTGTAGGGGACCCGCTAGACCCGCGCTTTGCTGTAATGCAAAAGGGGTCCAAAACTGAATCAAACTATCTTCTACTTAGGCATGTGTAAATGCTCTAAAAGGTTCGAGTACTCAAAGTGATTTTTGAAAAGCTCGATAAGTTTTTGAGCCTTGGCCCAAAGCGAGATAGCTAAATTTGAGTTCCCAATACCAACAATATCTCAGAAATCCTGGATGCACAAAATCCTACTTATTCGATCTGCGCAGGTTTTTAAGTAAGCTTAATTCTTATTGGCTCTTGAAATGGCGTGACACTGAACTAGGTCCGATATATAAGACGACTCTTGATTGGCTCTTATAGTTTGAGTTATTCGTAGCATGCGTTATGCAAAACAAAGAAATTATTTCATCATTGTAAGTTAGCCGCGTTGTTGTAGGAAATTTGCCCCATTTTTCTTGCTGGTTTGCGATTTGGTGGTAGAAAGTCCTTTGTTGTGGGCGTAGCGGTGAAGCTTCAGGAATAATGTTGAGTTTTATCTGTTTATGAAATTTGTTTCAAAGTAGAATGTAAAACTTAGCGTAACCCAGAATGTAAAACTTAGCATAAAGTAGAAATTCTAGTTTATGCTAAGTTTTAAATTCTAATTTAGTTTATTTAAAACTCAACATTAAAAAGTTAAAGATACCAGAATAATCAAAAGTCGTCTTATTTAAAAAGAATATTAAGGCTAGAAATCCGATTGGAAATTGCACAGAATAGCTTCTGGTAGCAGGTCTCTTTTGTTTTTATGTTTGATTTATGTAAAATTGGATGAAAAAATGGTGAAAAAATATACTGTCGCAAACAATTATTTTAAAAGTTACGAGTGTTTAATACTTTGGCTTACGCAAAGGCTTAGAGATGCATACCGCCCGTTACAAAAGCAATAGTAAGTAGAGAAGGACCAAACACGCACTGGAGTCAGGAATTAAGTTCTATGCAGACGAAAATAACGAAACGCAACCTAACCTAGTGAGATACTTTTTTCCGTGGCGCGCTAGTAGCAGACGACATGGAGCTCTAAGCATTCTCGTAAGCCAAAGTTTTAAACTCATGTAACTTTTTAAATAATTATTTGCGCTGAAAAATGTTTGCACCATAATTTTTTTCATCCCATTTTACATAAAATAATCATAAATACAAATGTGACCTGCTACCAGGAGCTATTTCGAAATATGTCCATCCGATTTTAGAAAGCTCGATAAGGCGCAAAATCCGATTTTTCACTAACTTGAAAGCTTGATAATAAAGGAAAGTCGATTTTTGACTAAACCTGAAAGCTCGAGAGCTCGATAACATAATCAAAGGTCAGCTCAATAAGAAAACATTTTCAAGGCTCAAGCTTGGCTAGAAACTGAAAGTTCAGGGCTCGCCCACCCCTACTTCTACTATAACTAAGATACTCATCTCCCACGAACAGGTTCCGTTTTCGTCTCAGTTTCTTCCCGCAGAAAAACTTCCCAGTCAAGAAACTTCCGTCGAAAAGAAACGGTGGTCCCATCACAAAGTATAACTTCTGGTTGTGCAAGGCACACATCACAAGAGAATCCAGAGTCATAATCTATGTCCAGTAAATACAGGAAATGATGCCATCCAGATCGATATTTTTGGTATGATAATTCTTTTCTCGCTTCGGTATAACCGCTATCTTCTAACAATGCAGTGTAAATCATGTAGGAACTATAAAGGGAATTTCTAAAACGGAACAAATTTTCTTAAATATTTCGGCAATAAAAAATAATGAAAAACATCATTACCGTCCAAGTTGAAATTCTCTTAAAAAACGACGATAAATAAAATGACTAACACAATATGTGCCCATATTTAAAATTCCATCATCCCTTCCATCGTATTTTATAAACTCCCCACATGTGCATGTAACAAATGGAGCTAAAAGTTTGGAATATTATTAGTACGAAAAATCATCTAGAGTTCTTATTTTGCTACGTTTACCTGATATTTTAGCTATTTTAGTTGGCAGAAAAAGAGGCAAATCTTTAAAAACGCACGTAGCTTCTAAAACAAAATAAAATATATTTATGAATACGGATCGAATTAATAGAGTAATTTCAATAGACATGGGAGGGAACCGCGTAGGGGGCAGGGCTGGAAATAAGCACAGGACACTGCACAGTGTCCAATAAAATTTTAAAATGTCCCGTAATTTTTTTTTTAACTAAGGGGGTCTTTGGACGGTTGACAAGTAAATTTTTCGTAAGTTTTGATAGCTTGACGATGAAGATGCCATATTTTCGCACATTCCAGTGGACAATGTCCTATAAATTTTCCAGTCAAAGGGCGTATCACTGGACACATGTCTTATAAATTTTCAAGTCAAAGGGCGTATCACTGGACACATGTCCTATAAGAAATTTTTCTTATTTCCGGCCCTAGTAGGGGTTTGCTTTATAATACAGAATAGTATTGCAATGGTTTCGCCCTCCGACCCGTTGCAGACGACGGAGAGCTGAACTTTGCACTTTCCCATTTTTGGAAAATATGTTCAGGCCATATGCTTCAGCCCTCCGCTGTCAACGTCACTTCCCCCTTCCTTTTTCTATCTCGAGTCTCGATCCGAGATTACTTCTTTAGAGACGCCAATTCAAGATAGAGAGATTCTTATGACTGCCGAGGAGCACAGTCGCTCCCCGCAGATTAACATGAAATTATGAAACACGTTATATTTTTGTCGCGATCTCCCAGAGAGGAACGCGCCAGTTATTTTGAAATTTTTGCATCTTTTTGACCTCGAATAAAGAATCGTTCACTCAGTAACATGAGTACAAGCAATTTCTCTAATTGAGATTCTGAGACTGAACGAATTAGTCTGATTAGGCATAAAAATTTAGACTTAACGTTGTCACGAGGTCGCCCGAATATTTGTAGGGCTGACTAACGTCCTGTAACGGAATCCCCTAAACGACCAGCCAGGATTTAATTATAAGTGGGCATTCGGTTACAATATATAGGGGGTATGTCACCAAGGTTGCAAGATATGGAAAATTAATTATTCTATGTCTTAATAAATCCCAAAACAAATTGGTTTGGTTAAAGCCAAGTGTAACGTTATACCCGTTTTTGACTGCCTTGTTTGATTCAACAAGATTTTATACAAAATTAAGAAAAGAGTTTGGCAAGATGGTATTTGAGTTGACACAACTTACCAGCTGCTACGCAACAAGGCGATGGTGATAAGGGAACGAACTTATCTTCTTTTAAATGAATGCCATCCTTGCAAAGGACTTTCTGGTGGTCTGTCAGGGCATACTTTATTTTTAGGGCACTCACTGGCTTACGAGAGTAAGGAATGCCAGGTTGTAAGACAGCATACTCCTCCTCTTCCACCATATTTCCGCAAACTTCATTTGATTCTGCCATGAGTCTCAGAGCAGCAGTGTGTTTGCATGTAGTTTTTCCAAAACGGCAGTTCATGCACGTAATTTTTCCATTCATCATAGCCACTATACCAAAACTTTTCGATTCAGCTATAACGCAAACACCTTGGCAAAATGGGACCTCAAGCACCAGGTTTAAATCCACTTCAAGTTCTGTTAAAAATTATTATTAAGAAAGTGATTGTAACAATTCCACTCAGTGCAATTATTTTCATTTAAACAGTAATATGTATAATTAAAAGGTAGTAATGAAAAATGGTTTATCTTTAATTCAATGCATCCCAGTGAACTTCAGGGGTTAAAACACTTCCAAAATTCTATCAATTAAATCTCGCTTTAAAGCATAGCGCGGCTCTATAGTGGCTCCCCTACAATTGTACTTTCCTTGCTAACTCCTTTCTTGGCTTGGGAACGCTAGAAGCATTTGTGGGAGGGATTTATACATGCACTTGCCTTTGCCAAGCCAAACCAAATCCGTAGTTCAGGAGGAACGTCCCCCTTATAGGTGATCCACTGAAGTTGCGCTATGCTTCAAGTTATTTTTTCTTGGTTCTATAAATTATGTGCTTTTCTTATTTAAAATTGTGTAAAGTTAAACAGAATTGGCCTAAATCAAGTGTCTAGCAGGGAAACCACTGAAATTGCACTGATTATTCATTGCACTAAATATTCAGCATAGATGCGTATTAACACATATACATTACTTCACTATATGAGCATCCGAAATGGCATGAAATCTATAATTACCTTGTTCAATGAAATTCTCTGCAAGTACTCCACGATCATTCAGAAACTTATTAATTAATGGTTCAGCAGCTTTCACGTGAATGCAGTAATCAATATGTGACAAAAATTCTAGAAATATTTACATATAAGTACGAACACAAATATTTTAACAATAAAACTAAAGATCTTAAATATACCATCATAGGTATTGATTGTTACTTCAGATGTTAATGTCACCAAATCTAGATCATCACCTTTACATGAACAAGTATATACTAAGTGTGAGCAATCGGTGAAAACTTTAGGGATGATCTTTATGAAAAAGGTTTGCTTCACCTATAAGAAAGCAATGAAAAATATTTTTATTTAGGCTAATTTGTTGTTGTGAATAAGGATGATGGGGGAGGATGCGAAATTAATGTTCCCAATCCGTAATGCATTGCTCCCACAAATCTGATAATCCATTATCTATAACAATAGCCTTAGGTGTTTTGCCTAACAACACGATCTAGGTGTTTACAAAAAAAATTTAATTCGACATTTGATATCCTCCCCCAACTCTTTGCTACGAGTTAGGGTTGGAAATAAGAAATTAATCTGGGCTATACAGTTCCCTAAAATAGTAAACGTAATTAAAGTTAGAAACTTAGCTTTTTAATTAAAAATTTTTATAAACCATAGATTTAAAGCCCGAAATATAATTAAAGTGCAGTTAGGCTAAGTGAGAATAGTTAAGTGGTGAAATTGAGTTACTATAAGGCAAAAGAACGGTAAGAACCCGTCAAAAGAAGGCTTACTCAAAGGATGAAAAAGTTCAGAATGCAAACTCACATTGATACACTTTAAATTGAAGTCGAAACCACCAACCACAAACACACGATAATCATTGGAACAAGGTAGGATGGCCTGTTTTCGGGCCAGTTCGGCTTGATAAACTAACACATCTTCCATCTAGAAATATGCATTGCATTAACAAATTCATTAGCGTTTTCAATGGAGAACGAAATGGGCAGACAACCACATTTCTATCGTTTTAGATTGCTAAAATAACGCCAAAACTACTAGCAAGATTTACCAAACTCAAATTAACTTGTAAAAATCGTTTAGCCAATTACCAACAACAATTCGCTTTTGCCAAATTAATTTTTTGGAAAAGCCTTACGCCCTCCCTCCTGTAACGCCGGAAGGAAACGCGCTTCGCCCAAATTAAGTTCTCCGCACTGGCGGACCACCAAGGCTCACGACAAAGTCCAGAGCGTTTGGGTACCGGACCAATAATAAGGGGAACCATGTCTGTCTGAGCAGCAAGAACATGAGCCACGATGAGCTCGACTATTGTATTTACGATGGAAGCCAGGCGCACACGATACCACTCCTTGTTTAGTAGACTGTGTTCGTACAAAATTTACGAACCCAGGTAGAGCAGCCTGAAAAAGCTCGTAGTCACCGCGACCATACGCGAAACGGTCAGGAGGTAAACACCGAGTTGGCAAGACAATGTTGAGTGTTAACTCAAAGGTTACGACATCATGGTCCGCCTTACCCAAAAGGGGTAAATTGTTAAGCCCATTCGCCATATCCCATTCAAAGGTAAAGACTAAATCCTGAATTGAAGAAGAGTATATGGAACTCACCAAAAATGTTAATGTTTGAGTAACTATCGGTACCGTTTCATCACTATGTTCCGTATCTGTCAAGAGAAAAAAATACACATATTTTACGTTATGAACTAATAAAAATTTTAGGGAAAAAAATATTGAACATAATCAGGCGATTTAACTTTGGTCACATTGATTACTCACTCACCCAGGAGACTGACAAACGTAGGTATATTTTGCTCAAAGTAATAATGTTTTAGTAATCTTAGACAAATCTGTTACTCTCGTTTTGGATTATTTTTGAAATTTAAGTAATCCAACAATTCACAAGAAAACCGATTAAATTGGAAAAAATTTGACTTACGTGTTGTAAGTAATTTATCAGTTGCTGATACTTCAACAAGTTCATCTTAAAAGAATATAGAAACATACCATTAATGAACATCACAAAAAATTAAGCCTAAAACTTTTCATAAGCATTTTGGTGATATATTACTTACTCTTAGAGGCTCCAGTTGCTGATTTGGAATTGGATCTATGCCTCTTAGACTTTCTAACTTTAAGTTCTTTCAGACCATGTTTTCCAGGAATTAATAGCGGTTTTGAGTCTTCAGGCGCTGTGGATAAATTGAGCTCATGCTGATATGGTTTACTCCATGTTGAAACATACTCTATTTAATAATACATAATGTAATATAGAAATATAATAATAATATAAATATAATAATATAATAGAAAATATACAAACTTCTTGGAGCTTCAATTATGGCAACAGAAGATTCTACTTTTTCTACGTTGTCATAAGGTCCAGGCAAAACATCTAAAAGAAAAGGGATTGAATAGGCTACTTTGATTTAACTGCCGAGTAAAGGCCCAAGCACTGCTTTTTCCAACCATTATCCACATTTTCATTATCTTTATCAAGAGAATTTTATTCGCTGTTTTAGACTATGCATAATTTCATTCAATGGGGTTCCTTTATTCCCCTTCTCCGTGTAGTGCTGCCAACCTCTTCTGGTTGTATAAAGTAACTAAAATATCATTTTTTTTTGGAAAAGGTGCCACCAATCAAGCTAATCAGCAATAATTTGGAAAAGGTAGAAATATTTCCGGGTAAAAACATATCAAATTTATTAAAAATTAGAAAAAAAGGGGAAATATATTAAGTTGATAAAAATTCATAATAGCAAAAACAGGGGCACATTTAGCCACTCTCAAAATATGAACTTTTAAAATTGATTTCAGATTAACTATTGCTTAGATGAGTTTTCCTAGTAGTGGGGAAATTCTGGACTTTTGTCGCTGCCTGCGTTAATCAAGGCCGCTGCGCGTTACTTTCGATGGGGGCGGCTTTAAAGAAACGCCACTTCTAATTTCCTCCCTAATCTGACACGAGATGGCATCGCGAACTGGACCGAAACGCGCGCGAAAGTGAGTATTTAAAATTCCAAGGGCGAGAAAAATAACCATTTCAATCCCATCACTCAGGCTAATAGCGCTCTCGGGTGAGAGAATTCGGCAACTGAAATTGGCAAACGAAAAGCAAAAATCTGCGACGCGCACAGACATTTATTAACGTAGACAGCACTTTTGTACTAGGCCTACGAAACCTGGGTTGGGGGGAGGGGTGTTCACTCATTTCGTAAAAAGATCGCGAATTTTCCCAGAAATGAGTCATACAATGACTATTTCCACACCCCAGATTTAAAAAAAACTATTTTTGTACTTCATTAACATTTTAAGGATCTTAACGTCTCAATGTGGTTCATCTCCAAATTACCATGGAGGAAGGATACGAGCTATGGGCTCTATAGGAGAGGCCAACTAATAGGCGCGCGAGAAGCCAAAAAGGGTCCAGGGTGACCACAACAAAGCCTTGAAAAAAATATAGGAAAATAGGAAATTTTCAATTGATTTATGGGAAAATATAGGAGATGTTTCATTAAAAAATAGGAAAATATAGGATATTTGCCATTGAAAAAATAGGAAAATATAGGATATTTGCCATTGAAAAAATAGGAAAATATAGGATATTTGCCATTGAAAAAATAGGAAAATATAGGTTTCAAGTGATTTGGAATTAATAAGACAGGATTTTCAAAACAAACTGAAACACTAATAAACAATTCAATTTAAAAAGATAAAATAAAATTCGTTAGCCAGATACCTCATCGAAATGGCACCCGGGGGCCGAGATAATGTGCGCCCGCTTAAGTCAGGAAAAAAAAAAGGAACAGCAAATGTTGCTAAGGCTTGCTTAATTACTCGGTCCCTGTTTGTCGTAGCCCTTATTTTTTAGTATGGTTGGATGGGGGACAAATTGGACTATAATATACTCAAAAGACATCCCCGTATCTCTAGTAGAAACAGAGTTATGAGCCTCCAAAGTTGGGTGTAATGCTATTCCTATGGAGTGTATGTTTTTGAACATTTTCTCAATTACTCGGCAAATTTTTACTCGATCCCCAAGTTTTTAGTATGGTTTGATGGGGAACTCAATGCGCCCCAACAACCCTTGTGCTCGAGAGCCAGTGCCCCTCGGCCTCCCCTTTAATCTGGCCCTGACTAAACTAAAACCACCATCTGAAGCAGACGACAAGATTTTTTTAACTCTATTTTTTCCCGTTTCCCCATACATTTTTCATGGAGTAATTTTATCGTAGTGAGAATTATGTTTCCTGAAAAGTGCCTTACATTGCAGCTAATAGCTCCATGGTGGCAGGCTGGCAGCATGGATTACTAATACAAGCTAAACGTTAGCTTGTATTATTAATCCTTGGTGGCAGAAATGTAAAACTGCATTCATGTCTGTCACACTTCAAAATTTTTGAGTGACATCTACTAAAAACAACAGTGAGCGCGCGCAAAATGTGAAAAGATTTCGAAAAATAGGAAAATATAGGAAAATTGTCTAAATTATAGGAACTTATAGGAAGGTATCGAAAAAATAGGAAAAATTATAAAATATAGGAATTGTGGTCACCCTGAGGGTCACGGTGGCGCCGCCAGACGGCGAGTAAAGTAACTAAAGTTCAAACAAATTATTGCTCTATAACGTGTAAAAAACAGGTATTTTTGGGAAATCGGAAAAAAGACAAATTTCTAGCATTTCCTTTATTATTTTTGCAGTTAGGAGCGCTGCAATCAATTATTAACCACATGTTTCGATTTGTTGTTCCCGACATGGTTTTGAATTTGTATTAAAACTTTAGTTACTCGCCGTCTGGCGGCGCCACAGTGTCCCTTTTTGGCTTCTCGCGCGCCTATTAGTTGGCTTCTCCTATAGAGCCCATAGCTCGTATCCTTCCTCCATGAAATTACTGTACTACCTTATTAGGCAGTTTATTTGATTTAAGCTTTCAAGCCAAGGTCTAACCTTATTTCCCCTAAGCCTCGGCTTCTTATTCGTGTGAGCTTAAATAAATTTATGGCAGGGAGTTGAGACACAATGTAACCAGCGAACTAACGCAGTTATAACATAGCCATGGATAAAGAATATGCGTGCGGGAATTTGTTTCCACGGTATAGGATAGGCAACTCCTTATCTCCGACGACAGCTTATTCTGTATATACTCTGTTACAATATCAGTTGTCATCACGCACAAACCTAGGTCTCTATGTAACCTAGCTTTCTAAGTGTTCTCAAGAGACGAAAAACTTCAGGATCATCAGGATTTAAAATATCCGCGAGCTTTTTAGCTCGAGTGCACGGACCTCTAGGCCTTGCTTTCAAATACGTGTATTAGGCTGTAGGCAATTTCACACGTATTTGAAACCAAGGCCTAGAGGTCCGTGTACTCGAGCTAAAAAACCCGTGGATATTTTAAATCCTGATGATCCTGAAGTTGACAGCACGCACAAAGCTACACTGCTTGGACCATAAATGTATAAAATGCTTAAGAGGCTCACCGGCATCTTCCATAACTGATTTTCTCTAAGAGGTTTTAATGCAAGCCTATGACAAATCTGTCTCCAAGGAGTCCAAGCGGATAAAGTGTACCACCAAGCTTGCTTGAAGACTGCAAAATAACAAAATTAACGTTAGTTAAATGATAATTTATATGAACTTTATCAAGAAACATTATTTGCGATGATCTTTAGACAATGCTACCAGGGATGTTTGGTATATCGACACTCTATAGGGATCGGCCTCTTTTGATAAAAGGTGGGGTAAGAAACCGACCAGTCGAAAATATCGGACTCCTGGTGGCGGGGAGAAGCGTAATTATATTCATGACGTAAATTTGGGAGAAATTGTAACTCAAGGAGAAGATGATTTAATGATTGGTTGAAATAAAGGCGCAGAATATGGAAGATCTTTTTACAAAAATTTTTGCTCAATTTCAACGACCATAGGGTTGACACTGAATTTTCAGAAACAAATTCCCCGACTTTTCCGTGACCTTTTTCTGAGATTTTCCCTGATCTTTTTAGGCCGAAAGTATAAATGTTTACAGCACGTTTTAAGTGCTTATAATTAAATAGACTCTCTACATTAAGTTTTGCAATGTATTTGTTGCACCAAAATGATTAAGAAACATTTTAACTATAAATAACAGTCGATTTTTTTGAAAACAATTCTAGACAGCATTTTTAAGGATTGCTCTAGAGTTTTCTGTGTTAAGAGATAATGTCAGGAGAAACTTACATTACTCTTTCAATAAAGACTTATCCACAGAAATTTTAGCCCACTGAAATAAAATTCCCTGACTTTGCTGAAATTTTTAATTCCCTGACTTTTCCCTGACCTTTTCGACCCATTTTCAAATTTCTTGACTTGTTGTAAATCCTGAATCCTAAACCTAAATAAAAAATTAAACAAACCTAATATAATTGCAGTAGATATTCAAGTTCAGCACCCACAATCTTTTTTGGTCCTAGCTTGACTATAAACGGAGCTAAAAATATATAAAAAGTAATCAGAAACAACCTGATTTGTTTGTCACAAAATTTCTTGGTTAATAAAAATAATTAAACTTTTTATAAAACCATTTAGCCAACTTCATTTCGACTAAATCCTTAAGTTAGAGAATAAACTCTTATGTTTGACTCACCAGTTAAAATCTTCCCAAAATCGGTTTTACTTGGTGCAGGGCTTCGTGACTAATACTTATTGAGCCCAGCCCAGGTTAAGATTGTGCTCTTTGAATGGTCACAATAAACACAACAGAAATACAATGGGGAGGTGGGATTAGTCAGGTCGCCATCTAATCGGCTCTAGAGGCAACAAAAAATGTATGAAGTAAAATTCAACATAAAATAAAAACCATGTCTATAAACTAATAGACCCTAAATAGGGCCTTGGAAATTGGAATAGGGACTTGGCAATTCGGGCTTAACTCCGCCCCCAGCGCCATTATGGTATGTTTTTTTTAACAGAATGAAAGCTATATAAGCCCCTCCTCTTGGTATGTTTTTTAGCACTAGTGGAAGGTAGCCTGACATTGCATGACACTCGGAGACAATATAAAAACGTTAGCTGAATGGCGACAGGGGGTGGAAAGTCCGTTGGTAATCCACCTTATTCCCTTTCGCTGGAAGTTAGGCTTAGCTCGGGATTCATGGGGGTGAGTAGCGGGAAGAAATTGGTCTGTCGGGCAGAAATTGGTCTGTCGGGAAGAAATTGGTCTGTCGTCCGCTACAGTACATATTTTCGGCTATGTAGCAGACGACAGACCAATTTCTTCCCACTAAGTAGTACTCACCCCCATGAATCCCGAGCTAAGCCTAACTTCCAGCGAAAGGGAATAAGGTGGATTAAAATGCTAGCTTAAGTAAAGTTTTCCCAAACTGAATAATTGTCTAAGATATACGGCCTTTACACGCTCAATATTTTGTGCAATTTTGAAGAATATCACCTGTGCTCCCAAACTTTATAAATCATATACCAAAAGCAAGCTTAAGCCTTCCTCTATTCATTGCACACCATTATAATGAGCCCAAACAATCACCTGCTCTTCCAAACTTAATAAATCATATACGAAATGAAAGCTTACGCCTTCCTCTATAGAGTAATATCGGTAGAGAGGGGGAGTGAACTGTGTATCCCCTTCGTTGGAGGCAACTTTGTATTAGAGAATACTATTTGCCCATGGAAGGAAGGATATCACTAAGGTAAGAGATAGAGGGTTATGACGTTGCCGTATATGGGAAAGATATTACTCTATTCTTTGCACACAATTATAGTGAGCGCAAACAATAATTAACATTAAAAAACTAATTATATATATAGCAGTGCCAAAGGCTTTGCTGGGACGCGCTGTGATGATACACGCAGCGGCGCCGCACTTAACCAAACTTAACCAAACCAAACCTAACCTAAAATAACGTGTAAATAATGTAAAAATAAATTGAATTTTGTTAAAATTAGTAAAAAATTACCTTAAATCATAAATTTTAGGTTAGGTGAGGTTAGGTTAGGTGTCAAACAATTGGTATATGATTTATGAAGTTTGGAAGAGCAGGGACTATAGGGACTTGGCAGTACTACGTCATGCAACGTCAGGCTACCTTCCGCTAGTGCTAAAAAACATACCAGGAGGAGGGGCTTATATAGCTTGGATTCTGTTAAAAAAACATACCATAATGGCGCTGGGGGCGGAGTTAAGCCCGAATTGCCAAGTCCCTATTCTTAAATTTTGCCAAGGCATAATGTACAGAAAGTATCATTTTTGGTGAAAATAAATGTACTCACACAATCAGAACTGGCGGGTTTCAACGGTCCATCGTTAAGCGCTAAGAACTTGAGAACCAACTTCACCGTCGGAGACGGAGAGATAAGGTTTCCCACAGTTCAGTTCAAACAGTTCAGTTTTCGGTTCAGTTCAGTTATTTTCGGTTTCAGTTTAGGGACTAAACTGATTTGATTGCTTCAGTTCAGTTTCAGTTTGCACATCTCCAAACTGATCAGTTTTCAGTTCGGTTCGGTTTATTTCTTAAACTGAACTGAATCGATGGTTAAGTACTCTTTCGATCTATCGCGAGAAACGATATCAATACGTTCCCGCAAACATTAGTAGAACAATAGAAAACTGGCATCGTTTAGTATTGCATGCTGTATGATATTTTGGGGGATGTGTCGCCTAAAGTTACCTTATTAGAGTCGCGTATATTTCATCATTTATGTCGCGTATATTTAATTATGCATAGAAATAAGCAATTAATTTAAGTCCCGTGATTAGCTGGGACCGTCTGCAGAGAGACACAGGCTAAAAGAATACCAATAATTAGTAACTAAAAAGGGTATCATATCGTAGATATTGAATTTCTGATCCATGGTATTTTAATATTTCTAATGTTGTTAATTTCATTAAGAACTGCTACTCCATGAAGTAGCAGTTCTTATTTAAATTAACAACATTAGAAAAAGGGTATCATAATTAGTTAATTAGTCAAAGTTAAATTGTTCAATGTTAATAATTAGTAGTTTGTGAAATAAACATGACTCTTAAGGTATGGCACTTAACGATTCCAAAATATTTAGTAGTAGTAGAAAAAGTTAGCGGTTAATAGTTACAATCTAAGGTTTTCGGTTCAGTTCAGTTTTAACTGAAAACTGAACTGATCAGTTCGGTTTCTTGGCTGAACCGAACTGATAATTTCAGTTCAGTTTCAGTTCTTGAAAATCCTAACTGAAAAGTTTCAGTTCAGTTTCAGTTTTAGTCCAAAACCGATTTGAACCGAACTGTGGGAAACCTTACGGAGAGATGAACACTCGGTCTAAGAGACTGATTCAACGGTGGAAACTGGAAACCGTGTAACCCGATTGACCGACTAATCCCGAATGGCGGAGAGCCGGAGAGCGCGGGAGTGGCGGGACGGCGACGGAGATTCTCTCCTAAACAGCGGGAGGAAGCTCAACTCTGCGCGTGCGCCAACTTTACAAACCGTCAAATCTCATTGGTTACGCGGAAATGACTAAAATGAGAGGTTTCAAACAGACTGGATATAACAACGAAATAAAAGGCGTAGTAAGACATCGTATTAATCTCTCGCTAAATAAAGTAGTACTCCTTCAGCGTCGCTGTAACAAAATGTATTTTTTAAATTCAAGACGCTGTCTAGCCAAAATGTTGTGCACGTTCATTCGGAGTTTTCTTGTTGCTAAGCTTGTGTCAACGAAGGATTGCCATGTTCTCGAGATCTTCTAGTAACGGCAAACTAGCCTGATTAAGTTGGATTAATGCACTTGCAAACAAGGGCTGAGGAGAGGTTCAATGCGGACGGTTTAAGGAATCTTACATTCACACTCCAATAAAATATGCACGCTCCAGACCTAATAATTTAAGAGTCTTATATAATCCTTCCTATAATTTGATGAATCTGGTCCTATAAAACCCTATAATTTTGCAAAGCGAATCATATTTTTCCTATTAAAAATTATCTAAAAGAGTTGGTGCCCTGACCTTGAGAAAACGGTAAAAGCGGGCACCACCTCGAAGTTGTCTCGTCTACTTTTCTTCGCGCCAAATGAAAAATTTCCTAGTATTTTAGGCCTGATTGTTTATTAAAATGAGGCGTTTGATCAACTTTAATTGACATTGAAACTAACTTTACTGAATAATTTGAGGGCGGGGAATCCAATGAAATCACAAGCGACATCGTATGTTCAGCCGTTTTTGATCTAACAACACCTTTTTGTACAAAATTAAATTACGTAATTAGTTAGGCAATTAAAATATATGCATAAATAGACGTAACCGAAATAAAAACTGGTTTTTAACCCACTTTAAGTACGAATTTTGCCTCGGTTCTTATTTCATTCGACGAGCCACACTTATTTCTATAAAAGTCGGCTAAAATATTTGGTGTTAATTGCTTAATTAGGCCTTATTTAGCCTTAATTATATTTTTTCTCTACATTATGCGTCATATTAACTTGTCACAAAGCCACGGTCAATCGAATGCAGCTGTCTTATTTCCCTCACGCTTTTAAGGTAAACTGGTTTATTCCTCTAGGAGCCTTTTTTCACACGTTTTAACTTTGAAAATTAATATCTCATTAACAATTAAAGATAAAAAATTTAAGCCAGGTTCAAAATATTCGACGACATTTAAACTACATCATTATGTTTATTAATTAAAAATTACAATTAAATTTAATGACAATTAGGCGTAATTTCTGAAGTTTTTACTGTATTTCAGTTAATAGCTAATTAACTGTTATTCACACGAAGATAAAAGCGAGTTTATCGGATTCCCCGGGTTTTTGTAGTCTATTTAGTTAAAACTAACATCATAATTAAGCAATTATAAGCAAAATAATTAACAAAACACGAAACGGATAAAATATTTTATGGGCATCCGTTGAAATAGTGTTCTAAGCATAGAACCTTCATAGGTTTCGAAGTTTAAATTTTCGTCTGAATATTTCGTGGTTTTTGTGTTTTTAAATAGTTATATTCAACTGTAATTGACATTAAAGTTGTCTTTTCCGACTATTACGAGAACGGGCAATTCGATAAAAATATTTTCGACATAGCACAATGATTAGCTTTGAAGATGACAAATTATTAGTAATGTAGTGCGAATTGCGATTTAATTTTTGCACCGTTCAATGCGCCAGCCTTCATTACATAACTTAAAAAAAAAAAAACCAGGTTAAATTCGCTTAATTAGGGCTTTTTTAAGCTAATTCTAATTTGTAAATAAAGAAAAATCAACGTAACTTGAGAGTAACATGCGTGAGATAATCAATACCCTTTGGTCTTCATAGTACAACGAGAAATCCTTGAAATGTTTCGTTCAAGGACACAATTTTAGACTGTAAGTTCCGTCACCTATATTTTCAAAAGTATAAATTGGATTAACATGCGATTTTGATCAAGGGTTCTACACATCATAGTTAATATCGACTTGAATTGGCATAAACCTAACTTTAATAGAAATTGAGGTATTAAATGTCAAAATATGTCGAAGTTAGGTGTTTATTTGTGACCAAAATAAATGGGCTGCAATAATGCTACTATGGGAATGTGCTCTCTACTTTATAATTAATATGTCTGAAAATTTTTAAAATTTTATTACAAATAGAAGCGCAGATATTAAATGATCAATTGCGTTACAATTCTTGTCAATTTGTGTCAAAACTATTAGTAATTTAGTTACGAAATTTTGATAATATGTTTTATAGTAGTTGGTTAGTATGCACGAAAATTTATAAGATTTTACAATGAATATAAATGACGTAATATAAGTCGCATTTTTTGTAAAATATTGATCAATTTCCGCCCAAAGTAACTCGTGAATAATAATGACAAGTTATGGACATTATGCCTATTTAATGTGTCTAAGTTTTGGTGACTTTAACACAAATACAAAATAAGATATTCTGAATCAAAAATGGGCAAAAGTGGTGGACATATTATTATAGAAATTTGAGTGCATGTTTTACACATTATTATGTACCTATCCCAGGAAAGTTAGCGCGGGAAATTTTCAAATTCAATGGAATGATTACTCCTATAGTTGCAACTACTCAGGGCTTCAAGGCTCATTAAAGCCTCATAATATTTGCCGCCCATTTCTCTCGGACCTAAGCCGTTTTTACACTTACCACTTTGAAACCGTTTTCATAAGGTTTGGAAAGGTCAAAATTTAATCTTTAGCTGTTAACCATATAAATATTTCTGGAGAAAAATTAATATTTTGACAAATATGTTCGACTTTTCCAAAACGGTTGAGAACGGTTTGAACGTGTCAAGTGTGAATATGGCTTAACTGTTTCCCTACGTTAGTAGTTTTTCATAATTCTAATGTGGGAGCACTTTAACATCCGTATTCCAGTGAGTCCAGTCCCAAGTTCCCAAACACGAAATTAGAATAAACTGTCAGTTTGTTAATATATATTAAAATTAGTAGTATAAAATGGCCACCAATTCGAAACATAAAGTGGACAAACGATTTTGTAAAAATCAAGATCGAAGTATTATGTCAAAGGTATTTATAGATTCCAATGATAGGGAAAAACTTTAGGAAAAACTTTACTTTAGCTCGCGCATTCAAAATACAGTTTTTTCAATAAATATCTTTTCTGGGAGGTTAATTATACGATAATTAATTACATTTAAGTCGCGGAAACTATTTTAATAAATATTTTCACGAACCTAACCTAACCAAACCTAATATTGATTATAATAGTTTCCGCAAACGTAACATTTCTTGGAGACTGGAGTTGACAATACTTAGTAATATTTTGGAAAAGGTGATATTTATGCAGTTGATAAGCCTTGGCAATAACAAAAACAGGCGCACATTAGCCGCTCATGGAATAAGGGAATAAGAGGGAATAAATTACAAAAAACATGGAAAATATTGATGTAAGTTAGTTTCCGCACCTTAAATTTAATTAATTATCGTATAATTAACCTCCCAGAAAAGATATTTATTGAAAAAACTGTATTTTGAATGCGCGAGCTAAACCGTAAAGTTTAGCCATATGTTCTGCTATCATCCGGGTAATTTTTATGAAGAAGAACATACAGAATATTGTTGACAATAACCAGAAAGACCGCTTCAGGTTAATATTTATTTATTTATTATTAATTGGTACAGATAGCTAGTGACTTATAGAGACCGCCTTGCAATACAAAAAAAAAGACTGATGTTTGAGAGAGAAAAAATTGTTTTCTTTACAGTAATCACAGCTTAGCCATATAAATAGATAGTTTCACGCTTGGAAAAGGAATATTAAATAAATCAAGTACAGTTCTTTTAAAATTGATTAAAGAAAGAAATAAAAAAGGGCGAACAGTACATGCTACAAGTAGGAACTATTAATATTTGGCCGGGAACATTGCAGAGTTATTTTGGGGCATATTTTAACCATGGTTACTTACATGAGAAGAAAAGTAAAAAATGAAAAGGGAAAGAAATTTAATAGGAACCAACGGCCGTTTTATGGACTTTTAGCACAAAACAAGTCTTTTAAAAACTAATCTAATTTGTGTCATTTCCTTAAAGCACCGGATAAATATCTTACTGGGCATAATTCCCCAAAATATATCAACTATTTTACTTATGGTTCAAACTAGGGATGAACTGGTACCGTATCAGTATTGGCAACAATACTGGGGGTTTCCGGATAGTATCAGACCGTTTGGTTTATTTATTTATTTATTTGAGAGAGTTTGGTACAATAAGCCAGTACCGACTTGTGAAGACCATAAAACAATGCACATGAAATTGAAATATTAAAACAATACTAGTAAATTACAATATAATGAAAGTATTTACAGAAATAGATATTATTACAATAATTAGTATTTATAAAAATAATGCAGAGCAATCTAATTATGATTTTTGGCAAATCTAGTTATGTGGTTTGACATTTAAGGTGCGTAATGAGGTTCTTTCGAAAAAAAAACCGATACTGGTTAAAACTCTGAAAAATGGCGCCACATGATAGTTTCTCAGTTTATTTTATAATATACAGATGGTGCATTATATTTTAAAGGTTCATAGTGTCATCCCTTTGTTCAAAAAATAGACTAAAGAAGTTAACAAAATAGAGGCATTCACTTTATCCATGGGTCTCTTTAGATAGGGAAAATTTTTCTTTCATTTTGAAGCGTCATTAATTTCTTAGTCTTAAGGTACTTGTGAAATTCAAAGTTGGAGATGTTTTCAAGGTGTAGAAATTTGAAATGGGCGCTCTGAGATCGATACTCTTACAGCTTTTCTATTGAAAGTTGATCAAGGCATGTAATCCGCCGTCTAATTCAATTTCTCCGCCTTGAAAACATCTCCAACTTTGAATGTGTATTATTCGCCAAGCAATAGCTTAAAAATTATGAAAAAGATCTCAAAATGTAAATTAGAACTTACTTGACTTATCATTTAAAATTCACTAACAAAAATATTCCATAAATATATTTGGAATGCTCTGAAACTGTGTCCACTTCCAAAATTGGATCCACATTGAAAAAGCATTACGAGGGAAATTGGGTTGGTAAGCACACCTAACGGACTAAGTCGGAACTAGGGGCGCTTTTGCTATTCGTTTTTTAACATGGGGCTCGAACAAAGCTAGCAGGCATTTTACCACCGAAACAAAGTTATCTAAGTTGGGGCATACTTCTACACTACACTTTTACCTTGCCAAAGGCAGGAACAAACCAGAACTCGTCCACAAGGGTGTACCTAAAACTTGCCTTTGCTAAGCTTAGCTGGCCAGTCAACTACACCCCTGGACTATGGGAGCATCTTGTGACATTTCTTTAAAATACAGCCGAGACTTAATGTGAGCATTTGCATCGGCATTTTAAAATATGCACCATTTGAGGTAAAGGAAATAAATTCCATGAAGTTTTTAAATAAAATTTCTTAAAAGCGTTTACAATTTTGTTTTTCAATTTTGAATGAATTTAGTTTCGCTTTCCTAACTTTGTGACTAGAAGAACAGGGAAACAAGGGCCTCACAGCATAAACTAGTTGTTTTAAAAAACAATGATACTCTTTTTTAAAAAAATCCTTAAAAACCATAGTAGTATATAATTCATGAAATTACTCTTTGAATTTAATTGTTTGGTATTATTTTTAGTACTTAAGCCGTTGGATCATACTCTGTAAATATCGGTATCGGTAACCCGGTAAAGGGTTAAGCCGGGTATCTGCCATCTCTATTTAAACAGGTTAAAACCGCGTGCTTTTTTAAATTTTCGAAAAAGCTCGATTTTTGGCAGCCCTTACGCGGGGAGGATGTAGAGAAAAGAAGAGTCAAAGAGGAAAGGGGATAGTTACTTAAACAAGACAGTCCGGTATGCATCTCGCGTGCACCTACCTCGACGCACAGCAGAGGAGCCAGACGTCACATGATCCGTTAAGGAGGAAATCCAAAAGGGTTAGAGTTGGAAGGGCACACCGGCTTCCTGAATGTCCGTAAATTGGGTAGGATTTTACTTTACCTATCTAACCCAACCAACATTGGTTTCTGACTAATTAGACTACGGGGAGTTCTAAAAAAATAGTGAAAAAGATTCTAAACTCGCCGTAAGTTGTAAATTTTTTTTTTTTTAAATTTGAAAATTGTATGTATTTACCACCATTAAGACTGTTGCCCGCCATAAACTCGTTCTGAAATCAATTTTGAAAAATTACTAAGGGGGTAAACATAACAGCAAGGACTCGCGACGGAAATATAGCTATGAAATTTTAACACCCGCTGAAACATTAACAATTCTCATATTAGGATAGAAAAATAATTGATGAAACCTTCAATTTTAAAAATAAACGAAACTTTGCTTAAATGCGTAAATTATTTAGGAACGAAATTAAGGTAAACAACGAGATTTTGGAAAGGCGTTATATTATTTCGGAACGTACATGAAGATAAATATATTTTGGAAAAGGCGTAATATCGTTTGGGAAACTAACTAAACATAAGCATACAATAATATTAGGGAAAAGGTGTGATATATTATTTGGAAAACTAAATAAATGTATATAGACATTTTTTGGAAAAGGCATAATATTGTTTGGAAAGTAAATGAAGCATTTCTTAAAATACTTTTACAAATAAAACTACGCCTTTTCCAAAAGTGTTTTGTTTATCTTCATTTACTTTCCAAATAATATTACGTCTTATCCAAAATTTGGTTTTTTATCTTCATGTACCTTCCGAAATAATATTACGCATTTTGTTGTTTAACAACATTTACTTCCCAAATTATGTTATGCCTTTTCCAGAATTTTGATCTTTTTCTTCATTTACTTCCCAAATAATATTAAATTTTTTCTAAAATATTGATGTTTACATCGAGTTAGTTTCCGAAATAATATTACGCCTTTTCAAAATTATTTATGTTTACATTTAGTAAGTGTCCCAAATAATGCTACGCCTTTTCCAAAATATTGTTGTTTATCCCCATTTACTTCCGAAATAATTTAGGCATTTTAGAAAAATATCGTTGTTTATTTTTGAAATTGGAGCCTTCTTCAAATATTTTTCTATCCTGGTATGAGAATTGTAAATGTTTCAGCGGGTGTTTAGAATTTCATAGCTATGTTTCCGTCGCGAGTCCTTGTTATAATGTTTACCCTACTTGCAATTTTTCAAGATTGAGTGCAGAACGCGTTTAGGCGCGCAACGGTCTTAATGTTGGTAAGTACATGCAATTTTCCAAAGAACATTTGACCAACTTGCGGCGGGTTTAGAATTTTTTCACTATGTTTTCCGAACTCACTGTGGTCTAATTAATCAGAATCCATTGTTGGTTGGGTTAGTTAGATAAAGTAAAAGGTAAAACGTATTTGAAATTTTTCTTTTGGTTTTTTTTTCTTCTCTCTTTTGCGTTGGTTGCGCATGTGCGAAACTCTACGACCGAGCCGGCTTGGTTTTGAAAGGGAGATGAATTAAAATTTGGTTTCTCTGAGCCTTCTTCTATTTGTGCTAAATTCCTGACGTAACCTGGGTGAGCAAGCCGTCTTAACCAGAGCTGTGCTAATTAGCTGACTACTAATTGAATTAGAACTAGCAATTAGGTAAATATTTATGAACTAATCAATTACCCAATTAGCAATTAGACATAGAAACTAATTCAATTCAATTAGAAATTAGACATGTATTTATCAAACTAATTAATTAGAATTACTAATTTCTAATTAATTACTTGTCTAATTAAGGAAAAAAAGAAACCATAAGTAAACATAAAAGTTTAAAAGTGCCCATGGATTTAGTACTTTGGTAATGCAAAGTTTAATGTTTTAATGCCATTGAAAAACGGTTACGGAAGCCGTGAATTATTCACGAAAAATGAGACAGCCTCGAGCCTTCCGTCATGTTAAAATTTGTCTCATTTCTTCATTTTCTTGCCACAGTTCCTATAATGGACTCTGAGTAGTAAATCCATGGGCACTGCTATAAATTCGAGTAGGAAAAACAGTCGAAATTTCGAAATGGAACGGTTACGATCTACGAAATTTTTTTACTAGGGGCCTAGTACTAGTATTCTCTCATGTTTTAGAGGAGCTGAAATATTTAGAGTAGCACTAAGGTTTCCTCATCGATATAATAAGGCCGTTTTCAGTTTCAAATAGATGAATCAAGAGTTAATTCCTCGATTTTTAGTTTTTACTAAATTAAAAGATTAATTGAAAATCCAATTGGCTAATTAGTTAATCCTAAATCTAATTAAATTTTAATTAGATAATTACTTTTCCTATTCATACTAATTAATTAGAATTACTTCTCAATTAGCACTAAGGTAATTAAAATTCAATTACCATTTTCAATTAGTAAATGTAGCTAATTAATTAGAAATTCAATTAGCTCACTAATTAATTAGCACAGCTCTGGTCTTAACCCCAAAACACTGTGTTACAGGATCCTCTGTTCCTTGATTTATATTTTTTCCAATGTTTTCAAGTTTTTTCCTTTAAAGTATTTAAAATTTCCAGTGGTAACCCTGAAATCAAATCAACCATACCTAAAGATTCCATTCGAATTTGTTGAAGTGCGCCTTCTTAACAAAAAATATTTTTTCTTTTTAGATGGATGCTGCATACCGAAGATCAAATTCCCCCAGATTATACCTATATTATGAAAATGGGAAAGTGAAAAGTCACAGTAAGTAATTAGCCTTTTTCCTGATGACCTGTTCGTAGCGGCGACTTTGAGAACTAGCCAACCATTTGTCGCTATATAGATACGTTATTTTCTGTGGTCAAGGACAGGGTCGGAAATAAGGATTTTTTATCATGGATATTGGGACAGCGACCCCACTGGCCCATGACCATTGACCAGGGCACCTCGCCTGCTAAACTAAAGAACTAGATAATTAATATAATTGAGTTAAGGTCTTGACTCGGATTACCCTTGAATTTTCTTAGTGGCCCTGTGGACAACAGACACCCTCCAAATTAATTTTTAAACTGGTCATTTGCCCTGTGACACCTCCTTATTTCCCACGGTTGTCAAGGATTAGTCCGCTTCAACACTCTTTAAAATTAATTTCAGCGTAATTACTTGATTAAATTTATGAAATCAAACTAGTTTGTGCTCCAAACGTGTTTCTAAAGGATATCCAACACTTTTGTAAAGCTGAAAACCACTTTTAAGATTTCTTTAGAGCAACTAAAGCTGAAGTACCGTTACTCGCTAAACCTAGTAGAAGTACTCTAGAAGCTCTATAAACCCCGAAAATTTGGTTTTACTTGAAGAAAAATGTTGGATATCCTTTAGAAACGCGATCTAGTTGCATTTCATAAATTAAATGTAGTAAAGTAATTACGCTGAAATTGAGCTAACAGTGTTGAAACGGTGTAATCCTTGACCAGAAAAACTAATGAGTCTGAGCAATTTTTAGCGACACATGGGTGCCTCGTCGATTACAGTAGTTCTCAGTGCTGCTAGCCTGCTAATGGGATGGTGGAGCTGATCATTAATAAGGTTAATCCACTTTATTCCCTATGCGTGTGTCAAGGCTTAGTGGATTTTGACTTGAACATTGATTTTAACTGACCTACCAGACGATTAGAGCCTATGCAACCGATATCGAACTTAAAGTTGCTCGCTAAGCCTTGGAAAATGGATCGGTAATAAGGTGGATTGAAACTGCAGGAGCAATGCAAGTTGTTCAAAGAGCCTGATGAACAATTAAAATTCATTTCTTCATATAGTTACAGGTTCCACAATAAAACCTGAAATTTTAGAGGAATTTTCCAAAGAATTTTTGAAAGGAGCTGTTGCTTCTGAATTCACGCCAGAAGACGTAAAAATTAGAGATTTCCCAGGTATGATTTTAATACATGTTTAAAAAATATGTAGAGTGAGAACCATTTTATAATAGGTAGCTAACGTCAGGGTTGATATTAAGTCACTTTTTTAATTAAATTCTGTGAGAATTAGTTACTATTTGTCACTTTTTTTTCAATTTATCAGTCTATTTCAATGTTATTTTTCTTAAAACTATAGCTTAAAGGGATAACGAAGTAGAAAAACAAGTTATTTTTACTTGATTAATGGTGTTAAAATATGCATAAAAAGATTAGAATAATTCACCAGAACTTTCTCCTTAATTTATTGTAAATTTTGAAAGTTCTTGTGATTTTAGATAAATCAAATGTTGATGAATCAAATTTTGATGATGGAAATATCTTCGGAAAAAGGAATTTTCTGTCAATCAGAGGACGCTAAAAATTGCGCGGCTCATTCGTTTCTATAGACGTCTATAGACGTTTGTGCTCGATGGTTCATTTGCTTCAACCCTACCGCAGTTCAAAACTAGAAGGCGAATTGGCTAGCTGGGAGGGTATGCGAGGGGTTCGGAAGTGGCTTTTTGAACCCTTTAACGAATTTTTAACCGGAGTGTCAGAGATCGTCTCAGACGTTCACGTCCGACATACGTTTTTATGAATGATTTAAAGTTTAATATGTCTCATACAGTGGGGAAATTAGCAGCTCAAATGTCCGTGAAATCTATTTTCTGTTTAAAGATATTTATTTCATTTATTTGGTTATGGAAAAGTAAGGAAGCCAGTGCGGCTTTTGGCGTACAACGATATCGTCAAAGATCATAGATGTGCCAGGAAACCAAAGTGGCTCATATATTTAATAATTTTTCAACATCTCAGTGCATACGTACTTATTGTACAGCTATTGCTTTTTATATTATCTTTAATTATTTCACAAAAATTATTTTCTACTTGTTGCTATTATCAGCAAAGTGTTCATTCAAGCTTATAGTTCTGAAGTCTGTGGAGGTTCAAGAAATTTACAAATAACGTTCCCAAGGAAGAGATAACTTGAAACTTAACAAAATGTATTACAAAGAGTCCCATAACTTTTCTCCCATTGTTAAATTAACATAGATTTCACTAATAGCTTTAAAGCAAAGCGCGGGTCGAGCGGGTCCCCTACAAGGCGACTTTCCCCCTGTACTCCAGTTTTGGCTTGGCAAAGGCTAGTGGGCGGGATTTATAAGTACACTTATAAATCGCGCCCACAAATGTCTCCTGCCTTCGCCAAGCCAAAACTGGAGTTCGTAAGGAAAGTCAACTTTTAGGGGATCCGCTGGACCCGCGCTTTGCTTTAAGTTATGGTTAAGCCTGCGAGCTTCTTGGGAAAAGTATATTAAGTTGATTACCAAGGCTTAAACTGCTTAGCCCGCCTGCCGCGAAGCCCGGAGCCACTACTAAAGCGCTGGTGGATTTTCAAATTATCAAATGAAATTCTACAGTGTAGAGGGTACTCTTGGCGAAAAACTTAACCTGAAGAGGTCCTGAAGAATGCTTTAGGTATTCTTCAAGACCTCTTGAGGTGTAATTTTTCGGCTAGGATATGTTGGCTGTGAGCAAGTCCCTTTAGGATAAACATGAAGTTTACGCTGCTTAAGAAATAAATGCACTTTTAATAGGAAGCTCTAATTAAAAAGGGATTTTCATAAGTAAAAATGTTCGTGTTACTTTAATAGTTTAAAAACGCAAATTTGAAACTTTCATTAAGATAAGATGTCACTTTTAAATGTTTTCATATCTGACGTATATCTTGCACGCTTGTAAAGGACCTAAATTTGCAAAACATACTTCTGTTTGAAAATTGTACAATACTAAAAATTATGTGTTAGTCTTGTAAATTGCATATTGTATTTTATTCATTTTAATAAAACATATTGAAATGAATAAATTATTTCATAAATACATAAAATTGATGAATGACATTTCATTTTAACATTCGCAAAGAGGCACTATAATGTGTACAAGAAATCTGTGTGATAGTAGAATAGTCTTGTTCAGGCGGACTTGATGTGGTAAGAAAATCTAAAGTCGTATGAGTACAGAATGTTAACCCTCGTAGAAAAAGTAGTAGTACTCAAGTTTCACTAAACAAGACTATAGCGATTAAGGTGGAAAACGAAAGCCATATCGGACGTGACTTCATAGTTTGGTAATTTTTTATATTTTCAATATTGCAGGGCAAATGGAGGCCATAAAGTTGTGCGAGATACCACCGAGTGACTCCCTCATTTCGAACCAAATGAGGGAATTTGTTACATTAATTATGAAGTCCCATCGTGAGTACTATTACAATACTAAAACTCATCCCCCCTCCTCCCGGATAAGGACAAACGGGAGAGGCTTTTACACCACAGATTCGGTCTAAAGGGATATATTTTATGCCAGTGGACAGAACTTGAATAACGTAACAAAACATTGTCGTTGTAAAATAGTTTCACCCGCTAGCGCCATTGGGCAAACATGCAATTTTGTAAACTATTTCACACCTCGTATTATATGTTTTTATGCACTTTGAAGTGAAACATAAATGAAAAGCATTTATTTTCCAAACCGACTTCATTAAAAATAAAGGGCTACTACATTTCATTGGTGGAAGTCCAAGGTTTGGGTAACGATATATCCATGGATAAAGAATGCGCGTGCGGAAATTTGTTTTCATTCTACAGGATCGGCAACTCCCTATCTCGAACGACAGCTTATTCTGTATACACTCTGTTACAACATCGGTTGTCAGCACGCGCAAAGCTAGGTTTCTATGTAATCTAGGCTTGCGCGTGCTGACAAGAGACAAAAAACTTCAGGATCTTCAGGATTTAAATATCGTTTAAAATATCCTGAAGTTTTTTGTCTGTTGTCAGCACGCGCAAGGCTAGATTACACAGAGACCTAGCTTTGCGCGTGCTGACAACCGATGTTGTAACAGAGTGTATACAGAATATTCTGTCGCTCGAGATAGGGAGTTGCCTATCCTGTAGAGTGAAAACAAATTTCCTCACGCGCATTCTTTATCCATGATATATCCATGCCAGTGTGTATAGGCTTGAGACTGCAGAAATATACCACCTTTCATGGTTTTAGATTTTTTTCAGGATTCTAATTCAATATATATCTTCGTACTAGGATCATCACGTTTCTTTCGTGAAGAGGAAAAACCAGAATGGTGGCCTGATGATGTTCCTTTTGCATCTATAAATAATAAATGTTAGTATAAAATATTTAGGCTTAAAAATAAATCTTCCTTTTTCAAGTCCACATAAAAGGCGGTACAAAGTCATTTAGATTTTTGTAGGCGAAATCGCACCCAACATTTAGGGAGGGATGAAAGAAACATGAACTGTAACAATCTACCTCCGAATCCAAGCTTTCTACTCCCTTTAATAATGAAAGGAATACGCTTCATTAATATTGGTTCCAAGTCTGCCGCATCAAGTGAAAATTAGGGCGAAATATACTATATTAACAATGCTTAATTGTTTCATATAATTTTCACAAAGATACTATAAATCAAACTTTGAAGTATTTCACTAATTTATACTAATTTTGAAAAGTATTCTTTTTTCTAAAATTAAACAGATTAGTATTTTTGACTATATATATTAACGGAATGTCAAAATGAAAACGAAAATTTACCAAAAATCATGTAATGATTAATTTGAATATTATATCAAGTGAAACATGACCTTAGGCCGAGGCAAGGCGTCCATTCAAAGTAAACATACTAATGCCATGAGAAAACACTAATCCCACATCTTCTTTCACGTAAGGGATTAGGGTTTCATGTAACATTGTATCTCGACTTTACTATATTTACCAATAGTGGACGGTTGTTTCTTTATGAAAGGCAATTTGGATTTTTTTAAATTGGTCAACTGATCAAAATTGTCCCTGACCGGTTTTCTCTAGCTATCATAGTTTGTCCAGTATTCGTGATGAACGTACGACGAAACCTAGTAGTATTTTGGATTACATACGATTTTCTATTGTTTCTATTTATAAGGTTTTAATATCATTATAGTTGGCGAGTAGCTAAAGCATTATAGTTTTGATTTCTGTACCTTGGTTCGATTACCGACTACTACAAGGTTTTTTTTGATACTATAGAATTGAATTATTATTTAACTAAATGAAAAGCAACACTTATTCACACTATTATCATCTTTGTGACATTGTTCTTAAACATACTTTTTTTGCAATAAATGAGGTAGATATGGCATAATTTAAAACTTTCTAAACTTGTTAAAAATATAGTCTAGAATCATACTATCAATTACAAATTAAGAAATATTAGATAATAATCAGACGTTAAAAAATGCATGGCTCGGAATTCAATAAATATCCAATATTCAAAAAGCTAACGCATTAACCACTCCCCTATAAGTTAAGCGAAAATACTATTATTAAAATCTCATCCATAAAAAGGTAAGAAAATAGTATCTAGTGCTAAATAGTCCATTTAGTACAACTTTGACCACGGGAACTGCACAAACTATTGCCGCTAGGGAAAAACAACCATGGACACTTATGGACAGTTGAAAAAAACTGGAAAAAAAAAAATCCATAAAAAGTGCTATGTCCGTTGGCAACACAAATTTTTAAAGCAAGTCTCAGCTGTGACGTAGTTTAAAATAATACCACAAGATGCTCCCATAGTCGAGGGCTGGAGTTACTGGGCACGCCAAGCTTAGCAAAGGCAAGTTTTAGCTCCGCCCTCGTTGCCAAGTTCTGATTTCTTCCTGTCATAGGCAAGGCAAAATTTGTGTGTAGAAGATTAACCAGCATGTTTGGGCACACAGGAGCAAAGACTTGGTTTAAAAAATAGTTATTTACAGGATTGCCATGATTCTTTAAATTTGTCCAAATCCAATCAATCCAGTATAGTTAATGAGAAATAATTGTTGTATATATTCTAGATGAAGACCAAGAGGGAAATGAAACAAAATGGAAAATAAAATTAATAGAAAAAATTTACACTGCTGCCCGTACTTTTCTCATTGAAACAAATTGTCAGGTAATGAATTTTTATACTTTATCAATATTAACTTGGCAGATATAGGTTAAAGTAAATATTGCCATTTACATTTTAATGACAAAAATTGAGTAAGGATTCACTCATGTTAGATACATATATATATATACTATCAATCTAATCTTTCCAACTAAATCATTGTTGTTTTTTCTTTTATCCAATATGTAATTGCTTGATAATGAGGGTAAACATCTGCAACTATGGGCCCATGTAGCTACCTTTTACAGCGCATAGGTTTGATAGAAGCTAGCTGTATGTACCCATGGTGGGAAATGCTTAACACTTGGCCTATGCGATTAAAATTAAGACCGCTTCAAACTTGGCTGGGGTGGGGGAATAATTTATCTCAAAGGGTCGCAGTTCAATTTATTTGGTCACTTGATGGTGCTTTTTGTCATCCTCCTTTTAAACGGTCACTCATTTTATATAAAAGCAAAATTGAACCGAAGTGATAGAAAAAAAACTACTGCCTTAATATTTTTAGGAAAGCCCCCACCATCGTTCTTGAATTATTTTGAAATGACTGTACATTCCGTTAACCTTTCCTAAATAACACAGTCCGGTTAGGGAATGGAGTGAAACCATTAAGAGGCTAACAATGACATGTACCACATGCAGCTATAGCGTGTTGTGCCTGTTACCTTAATTCGGACAGCCCTTACATAAGTCAGCTCACTGAGAAAACTTTCCAAATAAAGCGTGAACTGAGCACCCCTAGCGACGATTAGAGGCGAAGTAAATTTCAAGAAAAAACAGCTGGAGGGGAAGCGGTCTTATTTCTAACCACGTGGGAACTATTTGATTAATGGCTCTAATATCTTTTTCACAGGACATTATTGGTGGAGACATTAAACCAAAAGATTAAATTGGACTAATAATAATAAAAAAAAAATTATGATAGTAAAAATTATAAAACTTTTTCCAAATGTGTTTTTCATTTTTTCTAAATTAAGGATTCTCACTCAAATATTGTGTTCCTTTAAATTGAGGGTAAAAGCAAAATTGATTTATTCCTTCATCAATTCTAAGACATACCTTACCGTCAGTATTATTTCTCAATGATTTAAAGTCAAAAATAGATTCCCTTTCCATTGTGGTATAAAGTAGCATTCTTTTTGGGTCTATGTGACGTTTAGAACAAAAATCCTTCACTTATACAGGGGAGAGCCGAGTGTTCCATGATTATTCAACTAACCAAAATTATTAATGAAATCTTAAACAAATTTAATTTTCAAAATCATTGAGAAATAATTCATGAATATTCCTCTATGCAGGCAGGTCTTAGAATTAACAAAGGCATCTATAATAAATTTCTTTTTTGCCATAGTGGGTGCTGGCTATCCGGAGGCAGGCGAAATGGTTGCTGGCGATCCAGTTGCCGGCGAATAGGGTGCTGGATTTCCGGTGGCAGGCGGAGAGGGTGCTGGATATCCGGTGGCAGGCGCAGAGGGTGCTGGCGATCCGGTGGCAGGCGAAATGGTTGCTGGCGATCCGGTGGCAGAGAAATGGATGCTGGCGATTCGGTGGCGGGCGAAATAGGTGCTGGCGATCCGGTGGCAGAGAAATGGGTGCTGGCTATCCGATGGCAGGCGTAATGGTTGCTGGCGATCCGGTGCAAGAGAAATGGGTGCTGGCGGTTCGGTCGCAGAGAAATGGGTGCTGGCTATCCGGTGGCCGGCGAATAGGGTGCTGGATTTCCGGTGGCAGGCGGAGTGGGTGCTGGATATCCGGTGGCAGGCCCAGTGGGTGCTGGCGATCCGGTGGCAGTCGAAGTGGTTGCTGACGATCCGGTAGCAGAGAAATGGATGATGGCGGTTCGGTGGCAGAGAAATGTTTGCTGGCGGTTCGGTGGCAGAGAAATGTTTGCTGGCAATACGGTGGCAGGCGAAATGGATGCTGGCTATCCGCTGGCAGGCGAAATGGTTGCTGGCGATCCGGTGGCAGAGAAATGGATGCTGGCGCTTCGGTGGCAGAGAAATGGGTGCTGGCGATCCGGTGGCAGGCGAATTGAATGCTGGCGGTTCGGTGGCAGGCGAAATAGGTGCTGGCGATCCGGTGGCAGGCGCAGTGGTTGCTGGCGATCCGGTGGCAGAGAAATGGATGCTGGCGGTTCGGTGGCAGAGAAATGGGTGCTGGCGATCCGTGGCAGGCGAATAGGGTGCTGGATTTCCGGTGGCAGGCGATAGGGTGCTGGATATCCGGTGGCAGGCGGAGGGGGTGCTGGATATCCGGTGGCAGGCGAGTGGGTGCTGACTATCCAGTGGCAGGCGAAGTGGGTGCTGGGGATCCGGTGGCAGAGAAATGGATGCTGGCGGTTCGGTGGCAGGCGAAATAGGTGCTGGTGATCCGGTGGAAGGCGAAATAGGTGCTAGCGATCCGGTGGAAGGCGAAATAGGTGCTAGCGATCCGGTGGCAGGCGAAGTGGGTGCTGGCGATCCGGTTGCAGAGAAATGGATGCTGGCGGTTGAGTGGCAGAGAAATGTTTTCTTGCGATCCGGTGGCAGGCGAATTGGATGCTGGCGATCCGTTGGCAGGCGAAATGGATGCTGGCGGTTCGGTGGCCGGCGAAATAGGTGCTGGCGATCCGGTGGCAGGCGAAGTGGGTGCTGGATTTCCGGTGGAAGGCGAAGTGATTGCTGGCTATCCGGTGGCAGAGAAATGGATGCTGGCGGATCGGTGGCAGAGAAATGGATGCTGGCGGATCGGTGGCAGAGAAATAGGTGCTGGATTTCCGGTGGCAGGCAGAGTGGGTGCTGGATATCCGGTGGCAGGCGGAGTGGGTGCTGGCTATCCGCTCGCAGGCAAAATGGTTGCTGGCGATCCGGTGGCAGAGAAATGGATGCTGGCGGTTCGGTGGCAGAGAAATGGGTGCTGGCGATCCGGTGGCAGGCGATTTGGATGCTGGCGGTTCGGTGGCAGGCGAAATAGGTGCTGGCGATCTGGTGGCAGGCGGAGTGGGTGCTGGCTATCCGGTGGCAGGCACAGTGGTTGCTTGCAATCTGGTGGCAGGCGAAATGGATGCTGGCGGTTCGGTGGCAGGCGAAATGGGAGCTGGCGATCCGGTGGCAGGCGAAGTGGGTTCTGGCTATCCGGAGGCAGGCGAATGGTTGCTGGCGATCCGGTTGCCGGCGAATAGGGTGCTGGATTTCCGGTGGCAGGCGATAGTTTGCTCGATATCCGGTGGCAGGCGGAGAGGGTGCTGGATATCCGGTGGCAGGCGCAGAGGGTGCTGGCGATCCGGTGGCAGGCGAAATGGTTGCTGGCGATCCGGTGTCAGAGAAATGGATGCTGGCGGTTCGGTGGCAGGCGAAATAGGTGCTGGCGATCCGGTGGCAGATAAATGGATGCTGGCGGTTCGGTGGCAGAGAAATGGGTGCTGGCTATACGGTGGCCGGCGAATAGGGTGCTGTATTTCCGGTGGCAGGCGATAGGGTGCTGCATATCCGGTGGCAGGCGGGGAGGGTGCTGGATATCTGGTGGCAGGCGCAGAGGGTGCTGGCGATCCGATGGCAGAGAAATGGATGCTGGCGGATCGGTGGCAGGCGAAATAGGTGCTGGCGATCCGGTGGCAGAGAAATGGATGCTGGCGGTTCGGTGGCAGAGAAATGGGTGCTGGCTATCCGATGGCAGGCGTAATGGTTGCTGGCGATCCGGTGCAAGAGAAATGGGTGCTGGCGGTTCGGTGGCAGAGAAATGGGTGCTGGCTATCCGGTGGCCGGCGAATAGGGTGCTGGATTTCCGGTGGCAGGCGGAGTGGGTGCTGGATATCCGGTGGCAGGCCCAGTGGGTGCTGGCGATCCGGTGGCAGTCGAAGTGGTTGCTGACGATCCGGTAGCAGAGAAATGGATGCTGGCGGTTCGGTGGCAGAGAAATGTTTGCTGGCAATACGGTGGCAGGCGAAATGGATGCTGGCTATCCGCTGGCAGAAGAAATGGTTGCTGGCGATCCGGTGGCAGAGAAATGGATGCTGGCGCTTCGGTGGCAGGCGAATTGAATGCTGGCGGTTTGGTGGCAGGCGAAATAGGTGCTGGCGATCCGGTGGCAGGCGCAGTGGTTGTTGGCGATCCGGTGGCAGAGAAATGGATGCTGGCGGTTCGGTGGCGGGCGAAATAGGTGCTGGCGATCCGGTGGCAGAGAAATGGGTGCTGGCTATCCGATGGCAGGCGTAATGGTTGCTGGCGATCCGGTGCAAGAGAAATGGGTGCTGGCGGTTCGGTCGCAGAGAAATGGGTGCTGGCTATCCGGTGGCCGGCGAATAGGGTGCTGGATTTCCGGTGGCAGGCGGAGTGGGTGCTGGATATCCGGTGGCAGGCCCAGTGGGTGCTGGCGATCCGGTGGCAGTCGAAGTGGTTGCTGACGATCCGGTAGCAGAAAAATGGATGATGGCGGTTCGGTGGCAGAGAAATGTTTGCTGGCAATACGGTGGCAGGCGAAATGGATGCTGGCTATCCGCTGGCAGGCGAAATGGTTGCTGGCGATCCGGTGGCAGAGAAATGGATGCTGGCGCTTCGGTGGCAGAGAAATGGGTGCTGGCGATCCGGTGGCAGGCGAATTGAATGCTGGCGGTTCGGTGGCAGGCGAAATAGGTGCTGGCGATCCGGTGGCAGGCGCAGTGGTTGCTGGCGATCCGGTGGCAGAGAAATGGATGCTGGCGGTTCGGTGGCAGAGAAATGGGTGCTGGCGATCCGTGGCAGGCGAATAGGGTGCTGGATTTCCGGTGGCAGGCGATAGGGTGCTGGATATCCGGTGGCAGGCGGAGGGGGTGCTGGATATCCGGTGGCAGGCGAGTGGGTGCTGACTATCCAGTGGCAGGCGAAGTGGGTGCTGGGGATCCGGTGGCAGAGAAATGGATGCTGGCGGTTCGGTGGCAGGCGAAATAGGTGCTGGTGATCCGGTGGAAGGCGAAATAGGTGCTAGCGATCCGGTGGAAGGCGAAATAGGTGCTAGCGATCCGGTGGCAGGCGAAGTGGGTGCTGGCGATCCGGTTGCAGAGAAATGGATGCTGGCGGTTGAGTGGCAGAGAAATGTTTTCTTGCGATCCGGTGGCAGGCGAATTGGATGCTGGCGATCCGTTGGCAGGCGAAATGGATGCTGGCGGTTCGGTGGCCGGCGAAATAGGTGCTGGCGATCCGGTGGCAGGCGAAGTGGGTGCTGGATTTCCGGTGGAAGGCGAAGTGATTGCTGGCTATCCGGTGGCAGAGAAATGGATGCTGGCGGATCGGTGGCAGAGAAATGGATGCTGGCGGATCGGTGGCAGAGAAATAGGTGCTGGATTTCCGGTGGCAGGCAGAGTGGGTGCTGGATATCCGGTGGCAGGCGGAGTGGGTGCTGGCTATCCGCTGGCAGGCAAAATGGTTGCTGGCGATCCGGTGGCAGAGAAATGGATGCTGGCGGTTCGGTGGCAGAGAAATGGGTGCTGGCGATCCGGTGGCAGGCGATTTGGATGCTGGCGGTTCGGTGGCAGGCGAAATAGGTGCTGGCGATCTGGTGGCAGGCGGAGTGGGTGCTGGCTATCCGGTGGCAGGCACAGTGGTTGCTTGCGATCTGGTGGCAGGCGAAATGGATGCTGGCGGTTCGGTGGCAGGCGAAATGGGAGCTGGCGATCCGGTGGCAGGCGAAGTGGGTGCTGGCTATCCGGAGGCAGGCGAATGGTTGCTGGCGATCCGGTTGCCGGCGAATAGGGTGCTGGATTTCCGGTGGCAGGCGATAGTTTGCTCGATATCCGGTGGCAGGCGGAGAGGGTGCTGGATATCCGGTGGCAGGCGCAGAGGGTGCTGGCGATCCGGTGGCAGGCGAAATGGTTGCTGGCGATCCGGTGTCAGAGAAATGGATGCTGGCGGTTCGGTGGCAGGCGAAATAGGTGCTGGCGATCCGGTGGCAGATAAATGGATGCTGGCGGTTCGGTGGCAGAGAAATGGATGCTGGCGGATCGGTGGCAGGCGAAATAGGTGCTGGCGATTTGGTGGCAGAGAAATGGATGCTGGCGGTTCGGTGGCAGAGAAATGGGTGCTGGCTATCCGATGGCAGGCGTAATGGTTGCTGGCGATCCGGTGCAAGAGAAATGGGTGCTGGCGGTTCGGTCGCAGAGAAATGGGTGCTGGCTATCCGGTGGCCGGCGAATAGGGTGCTGGATTTCCGGTGGCAGGCGGAGTGGGTGCTGGATATCCGGTGGCAGGCCCAGTGGGTGCTGGCGATCCGGTGGCAGTCGAAGTGGTTGCTGACGATCCGGTAGCAGAGAAATGGATGCTGGCGGTTCGGTGGCAGAGAAATGTTTGCTGGCAATACGGTGGCAGGCGAAATGGATGCTGGCTATCCGCTGGCAGAAGAAATGGTTGCTGGCGATCCGGTGGCAGAGAAATGGATGCTGGCGCTTCGGTGGCAGGCGAATTGAATGCTGGCGGTTTGGTGGCAGGCGAAATAGGTTCTGGCGATCCGGTGGCAGGCGCAGTGGTTGTTGGCGATCCGGTGGCAGAGAAATGGATGCTGGCGGTTCGGTGGCAGAGAAATAGGTGCTGGATTTCCGGTGGCAGGCAGAGTGGGTGCTGGATATCCGGTGGCAGGCGGAGTGGGTGCTGGCTATCCGCTGGCAGGCAAAATGGTTGCTGGCGATCCGGTGGCAGAGAAATGGATGCTGGCGGTTCGGTGGCAGAGAAATGGGTGCTGGCGATCCGGTGGCAGGCGATTTGGATGCTGGCGGTTCGGTGGCAGGCGAAATAGGTGCTGGCGATCTGGTGGCAGGCGGAGTGGGTGCTGGCTATCCGGTGGCAGGCACAGTGGTTGCTTGCGATCTGGTGGCAGGCGAAATGGATGCTGGCGGTTCGGTGGCAGGCGAAATGGGAGCTGGCGATCCGGTGGCAGGCGAAGTGGGTGCTGGCTATCCGGAGGCAGGCGAATGGTTGCTGGCGATCCGGTTGCCGGCGAATAGGGTGCTGGATTTCCGGTGGCAGGCGATAGTTTGCTCGATATCCGGTGGCAGGCGGAGAGGGTGCTGGATATCCGGTGGCAGGCGCAGAGGGTGCTGGCGATCCGGTGGCAGGCGAAATGGTTGCTGGCGATCCGGTGTCAGAGAAATGGATGCTGGCGGTTCGGTGGCAGGCGAAATAGGTGCTGGCGATCCGGTGGCAGATAAATGGATGCTGGCGGTTCGGTGGCAGAGAAATGGATGCTGGCGGATCGGTGGCAGGCGAAATAGGTGCTGGCGATTTGGTGGCAGAGAAATGGATGCTGGCGGTTCGGTGGCAGAGAAATGGGTGCTGGCTATCCGATGGCAGGCGTAATGGTTGCTGGCGATCCGGTGCAAGAGAAATGGGTGCTGGCGGTTCGGTGGCAGAGAAATGGGTGCTGGCTATCCGGTGGCCGGCGAATAGGGTGCTGGATTTCCGGTGGCAGGCGGAGTGGGTGCTGGATATCCGGTGGCAGGCCCAGTGGGTGCTGGCGATCCGGTGGCAGTCGAAGTGGTTGCTGACGATCCGGTAGCAGAGAAATGGATGCTGGCGGTTCGGTGGCAGAGAAATGTTTGCTGGCAATACGGTGGCAGGCGAAATGGATGCTGGCTATCCGCTGGCAGAAGAAATGGTTGCTGGCGATCCGGTGGCAGAGAAATGGATGCTGGCGCTTCGGTGGCAGGCGAATTGAATGCTGGCGGTTTGGTGGCAGGCGAAATAGGTGCTGGCGATCCGGTGGCAGGCGCAGTGGTTGGTGGCGATCCGGTGGCAGAGAAATGGATGCTGGCGGTTCGGTGGCAGAGAAATGGGTGCTGGCGATCCATGGCAGGCGAATAGGGTGCTGGATTTCCGGTGGCAGGCGATAGGGTGCTGGCGATCCGATGGCAGAGAAATGGATGCTGGCGGATCGGTGGCAGGCGAAATAGGTGCTGGCGATCCGGTGGCAGAGAAATGGATGCTGGCGGTTCGGTGGCAGAGAAATGGGTGCTGGCTATCCGATGGCAGGCGTAATGGTTGCTGGCGATCCGGTGCAAGAGAAATGGGTGCTGGCGGTTCGGTGGCAGAGAAATGGGTGCTGGCTATCCGGTGGCCGGCGAATAGGGTGCTGGATTTCCGGTGGCAGGCGGAGTGGGTACTGGATATCCGGTGGCAGGCCCAGTGGGTGCTGGCGATCCGGTGGCAGTCGAAGTGGTTGCTGACGATCCGGTAGCAGAGAAATGGATGCTGGCGGTTCGGTGGCAGAGAAATGTTTGCTGGCAATACGGTGGCAGGCGAAATGGATGCTGGCTATCCGCTGGCAGAAGAAATGGTTGCTGGCGATCCGGTGGCAGAGAAATGGATGCTGGCGCTTCGGTGGCAGGCGAATTGAATGCTGGCGGTTTGGTGGCAGGCGAAATAGGTGCTGGCGATCCGGTGGCAGGCGCAGTGGTTGCTGGCGATCCGGTGGCAGAGAAATGGATGCTGGCGGTTCAGTGGCAGAGAAATGGGTGCTGGCGATCCGTGGCAGGCGAATAGGGTGCTGGATTTCCGGTGGCAGGCGATAGGGTGCTGGATATCCGGTGGCAGGCGGAGGGGGTGCTGGATATCCGGTGGCAGGCGGAGGGGGTGCTGGATATCCGGTGGCAGGCGAGTGGGTGCTGACTATCCAGTGGCAGGCGAAGTGGGTGCTGGCGATCCGGTGGCAGAGAAATGGATGCTGGCGGTTCGGTGGCAGGCGAAATAGGTGCTGGCGATCCGGTGGAAGGCGAAATAGGTGCTGGCGATCCGGTGGCAGGCGAAGTGGGTGCTGGCGATCCAGTTGCAGAGAAATGGATGCTGGCGGTTCAGTGGCAGAGAAATGTTTGCTTGCCATCCGGTGGCAGGCGAATTGGATGCTGGCGATCCGTTGGCAGGCGAAATGGATGCTGGTGGTTCGGTGGCCGGCGAAATAGGTGCTGGCGATCCGGTGGCAGGCGAAGTGGGTGCTGGATTTCCGGTGGAAGGCGAAGTGATTGCTGGCTATCCGGTGGCAGAGAAATGGATGCTGGCGGATCGGTGGCAGAGAAATGGATGCTGGCGGATCGGTGGCAGAGAAATGGGTGCTGGCGATCCGGTGGCAGGCGATTTGGATGCTGGCGGTTCGGTGGCAGGCGAAATAGGTGCTGGCGATCTGGTGGCAGGCGGAGTGGGTGCTGGCTATCCGGTGGCAGGCGCAGTGGTTGCTTGCGATCTGGTGGCAGGCGAAATGGATGCTGGCGGTTCGGTGGCAGGCGAAATGGGTGCTGGCTATCCGGAGGCAGGCGAAATGGTTGCTGGCGATCCGGTTGCCGGCGAATAGGGTGCTGGATTTCCGGTGGCAGGCGATAGTTTGCTCGATATCCGGTGGCAGGCGGAGAGGGTGCTGGATATCCGGTGGCAGGCGCAGAGGGTGCTGGCGATCCGGTGGCAGGCGAAATAGTTGCTGGCGATCCGGTGGCAGAGAAATGGATGCTGGCGGTTCGGTGGCAGAGAAATGGGTGCTAGCTATCCGATGGCAGGCGTAATGGTTGCTGGCGATCCGGTGCAAGAGAAATGATTGCTGGCGGTTCGGTGGCAGAGAAATGGGTGCTGGCTATCCGGTGGCCGGCGAATAGGGTGCTGGATTTCCGGTGGCAGGCGGAGTGGGTGCTGGATATCCGGTGGCAGGCCCAGTGGGTGCTGGCGATCCGGTGGCAGTCGAAGTGGTTGCTGACGATCCGAAAGCAGAGAAATGGATGCTGGCGGTTCGGTGGCAGAGAAATGTTTGCTGGCAATACGGTGGCAGGCGAAATGGATGCTGGCTATCCGCTGGCAGGCGAAATGGTTGCTGGCGATCCGGTGGCAGAGAAATGGATGCTGGCGCTTCGGTGGCAGAGAAATGGGTGCTGGCGATCCGGTGGCAGGCGAATTGAATGCTGGCGGTTCGGTGGCAGGCGAAATAGGTGCTGGCGATCTGGTGGCAGGCGCAGTGGTTGCTTGCGATCTGGTGGCAGGCGAAATGGATGCTGGCGGTTCGGTGGCAGGCGAAATGGGAGCTGGCGATCCGGTGGCAGGCGAAGTGGGTGCTGGCTATCCGGAGGCAGGCGAAATGGTTGCTGGCGATCCGGTTGCCGGCGAATAGGGTGCTGGATTTCCGGTGGCAGGCGATAGTTTGCTCGATATCCGGTGGCAGGCGGAGAGGCTGCTGGATATCCGGTGGCAGGCGCAGAGGGTGCTGGCGATCCGGTGGCAGGCGAAATGGTTGCTGGCGATCCGGTGGCAGAGAAATGGATGCTGGCGGTTCGGTGGCAGGCGAAATAGGTGCTGGCGATCCGGTGGCAGGCGAAATAGGTGCTGGCGATCCGGTGGCTGAGAAATGGATGCTGGCGGTTCGGTGGCAGAGAAATGGGTGCTGGCTATCCGGTGGCCGGCGAATAGGGTGCTGTATTTCCGGTGGCAGGCGATAGGGTGCTGGATATCCGGTGGCAGGCGGGGAGGGTGCTGGATATCTGGTGGCAGGCGCAGAGGGTGCTGGCGATCCGATGGCAGGCAAGTGGGTGATGAAATTGGTCCACTCTAAGCTTAAAAATATATAGACCAACCTTTATACGCTTAAACAAGACACAAATGCAAACGCTGTGCTGTTTATCGTTTGTAGGGGCCTCTCTCTCTTTTTTGCTCTATGTTCCAAAAACAGCCATAGTTTTCAAAAAACCAAATTCTTAGGTAAGGTTTAAAGGGATAGTTATCACGTTTAAAATGTGCTGGGAATAAGAAAACTTGCAGAGTAAAGCCGAGAAAGCGGGAAATATGTTAAAATTATCCACGTCGTAAAATATTTTCATGTCATAAGAACTTGCGAATAATGTAACCTCTATATATATATATTATTTTAATTCAAACCATTCTCATCGGATATAAATATCCACTTTGAATTGAACAATATGCCTTCTCAACCATCCTCATGAATTCGCCGTCGAAATATTATTCCCACAATATTATTTTCAGAGCATTTCTCAACATCAAATTCTCAAGCGTGCAAACATTAATCACCGAACGTCAAATAAGTTCTGTTACACCTGTATTTTAGTCATGCCACCTATTTTGCTCCATAATCTATCTCTGTTACACCTGTATTTTAGTCATGCCACCTATTTTGCTCCATAATCTACCTCTGTTACACCTGTATTTTAGTCATGCCACCTATTTTGCTCCATAATCTATCTCTGTTACACCTGTATTTTAGTCATGCCACTTATTTTGCTCCTTAAATTTTCTCAAAGTATATTCTTGAAACACTGTCCATCATTCAATACCGCGGCTCGTCCAACTTTTATTACCGATTCAACACATAACACCATCTACCGTAAAATATCCGTAAAATGAATTATCCCCTCTGTATTAGCAACTAGAAAATTATAAAAAAAATCATTAAACATATCCAAATCTTTATCTAAATATTTAGACCTTTACAAACCGCCACCAACAACCCTCCATTTCTGAAGACTGAGTATAATTCATAAGTTTTCATATGTCAGTGTGGAACTAAAAATTCTCGGTTTGGAACATCTTGTTTTCCTGATCGTAATATTTAATACGGAGCTAAGTTGATATAGATAAAATTAATAATCGTTAAGCTTATTTGCTATTGTTTTGAAGGTCACGTTTTTTGTCATAACGTTTGATTTTCTGAACCGATTTACAATTTGAAAACAGGTTTGAATTCTACGTGACTAGTCGCGTGCAATGTTAGCATTGTTGATCCATTTGAAGCATTATTTCGTAACGTCATTATCGGGGGGCTTTACTATTTCCACTATGGCTTACGCCTTATTAGCGCCACAGTGTCATTTTTAATTGTAAAATAATTTTGAGAAGTCAGCCTATTTAGAAAGTCCTATTTTGTTACTCAAGCTCAAATAGGAACAAAATGGCAGCCAAATGAAAATGTCCAGAAACCTTTGTCCGGGACTGTACATAACTGTTCAGTGGTCTTACATTTTTTTTGGGTGTGGCCAATTCCACAACACATAAAGCACCTTTGAATTCTAAAGTACTCCTTTATAGGGCAAATTTCCCACCCCAACTTAACCTTCCCCAGTTCAAGTAGACCTTTAAACTTATTCGGAACTACCTCAAAGACAAACTCATAATAGGTTCTTAGAAGCATAACTGAAGAGCAACTTAAGGCCGTCTAATACAAATGCCCCATTCCCCTTTTCTAATATATCAGAACTAACCTCCCTAATTATTATTTTAGGATTATACCTACTGGAGCTATAAACAAATAATTTATTCTCTAGGACATCCGAGGATTCTATATCGGCCTTGGGTGTCTCTAAATTATCTAGAGTCTCTAAGTGGATAACTACCCCGTTTTTCCTACATGCCCTCATATTTTTTACAGAGATGCCTTGATTACCGGGATCATGATTAGCTTTCAGCAGCTTAATTATATCCTCAGAGGTGGTCACCACAATACTAGTCCCTTCTATCAGTTTTTCGCTTGCGATAATCACATTGCTACTAGTCCCTTGTACGGACGGGATCTTCATTCGGATTCGTTATATTAACTAGGGGTTGCTCCTTTGGATAAACTATAAGGGTAAAGTCCTCTAGAACGAACTTAGGCTGATTAGTTTTCCCTTTGCTTGTTATTGCGGTGTTATTTTTATCTTTTTTGTTTTTGATATTGTTATTGTTGCTTTTTTATCATTGCTATCTACTTTATTTTTATTATCGATTGTTTTGTTAATCTTTTAGCTTTTTTACCGTTTTTACTGTTAAAGTCTTTGCTAGTGTTCCTATTTATATTATTGCTCGGGGTGTTTGACTTTGCGCCTGATATGTTTCGCTTTTTTCTAGTAACTAATTTAAAATCAGCGTTGTTTGGTGTTTGCAAAACGTGTTACATCTCCATCCCTGGACTATCTAACAAATTAATATATTCTTTAACTATTTCAGGTCTGACTTCGGAGGTATACGCGGCTCTAAAATCAGTTAAAAGTGCTACCTGACTCTCTAATTTAGCGATATCTAGGGTTTGCAGCTGAAACACGGTGAAATGTTCTTCGAAGGTCGCGAGTATTTCACCACCTATAATTTTAGGGACCCTTTTCTCGGGGTTCATAATTATCTTTTGTAACCTGCACCTAGCGTCAGCTCTCCGCTTCGCCGAGTAAGTAAAGAAACGATGAAAGTAGTGGTATTTCACCGGCGGCCACGAGCAACTATCCACTTATGCTACAATTCTCATCTCTCTTCACAGAGTCAGACTAGAGTCAAGTCCTCCAGGGTCTTCTTTCCCCACTTTTTGAGCCCATCCATTATGACAACGCGGATATTTTGCCCTCGGAAATCATCCAGGCTCTAAAACGGCTGCCAACTAAGTTTTCCACGGGGATTGATGGTATCCCTGCCTTCATACTTAAAGGATGCCGGGATATCATTGTGCCTCTTTTAGTTCATACCTTCGATCTCTCGTTAAACACGCTTTGCTTCCCTACTGGCTGGAAAACTGCTGTAGTGGTTCCGATATTCAAATCGGTCTTTTCCACGGATTATAAAAATTATCGCCCAATATCACTATTATGTGCTTTAGCTAAGATCTTTGACATACTTATGCATCACCGCCTACAAAGGTGGTTCAACTCTTTTCCCAATGCATGCCAGCATGGCTTCATGCCAGGGAAGAGTGTTGACACCAACCTCGCTTCCTTTATGGATTTAGTTGCCCCACAGTTGGCGTCCCAGGGTCAGGTGGACGTAGTCTATCTCGATCTTGCGATGGCGTTCGATCGGGTGTCACATAGTGTTTTGGCGTTGAAACTTCGGCTGCTAGGCATCAACGGCGATATGTTACTCTGGCTTAAAGATTATTTACTGTCGCGATCGAATATCATTAAATGTAACGGTAAACTCACTACTGTCACCTATCCTATGAGATGCGAAGTTCCCCAGGGCTCATCACTGGGACCCTTACTCTTTAACATATATATTTACGATCTGCAATTTAAAATCCGACATTCTCATATTTTTCAATTTGCCGACGATAGCAAGATCTGTAAAGTAATTAATACCATTAGTGACACTATTTTATTGCAGCAGGATCTTAAGTCATTAGCAAATTGGTGCGAAATTAATAATCTACCCATCAACCCCGCCAAATCTGTACACGTCAGTTATACAAGACGTTATGGCAGGGCTATCCGGTCGGCTTACCACATAGAATCGATGGTCATCACGCGAAAAAGCATCATGAAGGATCTTGGAACCACATTCGATAGCCGTTTGTTGTTCCAGGATCACATCCATGACTGCGTTAATCGCTGCCGGCGCACCCTAGCGGTAGCGTTCAAATTGACGAGAAAATTTAAATCCATTAAACATTTTCGCTTGTTATACTTAAGCCTAGTTCGATCTCGTCTTGTTTTTGGCTGGGTTGCGTGGGGAGGCTGTGCCCAATATCTTCGGGATAGGATTGAAGGTGTACAACGTAAGTTTGTGCAATACTGCTCATACAGTTTTTTGCGCGACGAGGAGTACCACTATGAACCTTTATTATTAATACTTAAGTTACCTACCATTGAGCATTTTTGTAAAACTATTGACTTTAAATTTGTCTTTAAACTCCTTAACAATATAATCCCTCTTCCTGCTTTATTGGGAAACTTAAATATAAACGTGCCTCGTATTTTCCGAAATAATCCAAATACATTTTATGTAAATGGCCCCAGCCTTAATCCTATTAATCGCATGCAAAGATCATGCAATTTCCTACGTTTTAATCTAGATATATTCGCAATTAAATTAACTGACATCCGTTAACCCTTAGCACATGTATAAAATAACATAGTACCAGCTTATCCATAGTATACTCTTTGTCTTGTATATACTTAAACTTGATTGTTGTTCTTTCGTTGTACACAATGTGCATGTTCACGTGAGTCTGTAAATGACTTTTTTCATGTACAATAAACATTCATTTCATTTTATTTCATTTTTTTTCCAAGCCCGTTCCCTTGGCTGTGGTTTCGCTAGATAGTAGATAGGGACAGTGGGAATCTCGTTAGTCCATTCATGCGTGTCACTTATTAGATGACGAGGCATTTGGCTAGTTTCATACGGTCACGCTCCTTGAAGGGAACTGCGTAAATTCGCCACTAGATGGTAGGGCTCACCAAATGAATGCTCTTTTTTTGGGAAAGTACCGAATGGAAAAAATACAAAAAAAGTAGAAAAAGTTACAATTTGGATATAGCGTAAAATAAACGGAAATCCAATTAATAATGATACATTAACCCGCATCAAAGTGTCCTCTACCTTGGCTCATCGCAAGTCCTGTGACCGTCGTCAGACGATTAAACCAAGTCCAGCACCTTAAGGCACCTTGAATCGCGCCCAACGATGGATAATGGGCGTTCGATAAACCAACATGTTCGGACAGGTAACGCGCCGATTGGCTGCACCAGGCACCCTGCCACGTCAGCGTTACCTCCCGAAAATCAACAGATGTTTTTGTGGTTAGAGCGCAGATCTGGTCGCGCAAAGGAGACGAACGGCGGTACTTATCCATCATTAGCTCGTGAGCCCGATTATGGTTGGCGGCATCGGCAACTACCTGGACATCCAGGCAGATGGCTTTGGGTCGATCTCTCGCAGCGATAACGATGTCTCGCTTAAGAATGGAGCCATCCGGGAGGCGATGGTGGGCCTCCATCCACACCTTATGGTGTCGCCTCTTAGCGAAGTCGCAGTCGGGCTCCATACGTCCGATGGCAGCACTGCAGCACATGGGGTAAAGTTTCCTTCGCCGACACACCACCTGGAAGGCGGAAGCAAGCGCGGCAATGGGTAGGGCCAGATTGCCCTCTAGTCGTGCGCGCTCGGGTAGGCAAAGAATTAATCCTAAGCTTTAAGGCCTGGATTTATTCGTTCCCACTCATGTTACCCCCGCCAATGGTGATACAAGAATTAGAAGATGGCACCTCTCGGCAGTAGCGGAGGCCTTAACCATCAACGGACCGATATAAGAGTTCGGATCATCGACTGTCGAGAGCCGCTTTTGATTGAATAGGGACCCCCTTATCCAGGGTCATCCGCTAGATTCTACGAAAATGGGTTTGAAAGAACCTAGAATTTGTTATCCCATGCAACGCAGCATCGTGAGATGTTTGAAGCGATGACAAGCGTGCGATTGTGAGAGAAGGGATCTTCCATCGAAAAGACGGAATACCCAAACCCCCAGACGGACAGGCGCATGAAAGTACGCCAACGGCACATCATTCGTGGGGCATCCGAAACAAAGATCTAACGTGATGTCTGATCTGTGTGTCGAGCTTTTTTAACAAACCGATGGTTACCCTATTAGAAATTCTGACACAAGTCCCCAGAAGAAGCATGTAATACCTGGAGTGGTTATAATCTAAATTGTTTTTGTTCACTTCAATATCTCTTATTGCATACTTAAGTGTTTATTTTTAAATTTTAAGAACCTTTTGCTTATAAGCTTTTATAAATAACTACGTTACTTTTTATAGACTACCTAAATTTTTCGATCATATTTTATTTTGAAATTTAAAAATCTATTAATACCAATCTTGTGGAATATCTTAAAGGGATAGAACCAACATTTTCGGTTTAGTATAATCTATCTTTGGTTTTATGTTGAAAATTATTCGTAAAATTATGGGAGTAACTTAAAATGTTAAAAAAAAATTTTTAATAGAGATAAACGTGTTTAAAATTTTGAATTTCTAACGGCTCAATTTGAAGCATCCGCCATTATCTAACCCGTATCTACGTATGTACGGGAAATTCATATGATTGGTTTGCCAGTGGAACAGGAGGTTTCGGGTAGTAGCAGGCTGTATAGTAGGAAAAACCGAAAACGTCGTCTGCTACAATAAATTCGGCGAATTTCGCGAAATCAAATTAGAGTCTCAGACTAGCTATGCCAGATTTAGAAGCAAGTGATGTTGAGTCAGAAAATGAAAGTAGCACTGACTCGGACAGTGAATACGAGTCAATGAATAGCTTAGATTCAGAAGAATCCTTTGTGATAAATAAATCTAATGAAGATGAATATTCAAACTCGGATGAAGGGGAAGAATTCGGCCTTCAGCCTTATCAGTTTGAACCTCTACTATTAGTGGCAGAAAATGTTGCTAATGTCCCATTGGGAGATATTTCAATGGAACAAGATCACCCTCGATTGCAAAACACTAATTGGTACGTCTCAAGATTGTGAAAATCTGTTTTAAGCCAGAAATAACTGTTTATGGTGTCATTTTACAGGTGTAATTGCGGTTGTTTTGTGATGCCTTCTGCCGAAGAAAGTTTCTGTTGTAGAGACGAAAAGCATCCGAATCAAAGATTAATTGCTGAAATTGGCCCTTTAAATTGTGTTATAGAGATATACTTTCCATGACATTATGCGACGAAATATTTTAGATATTTTGTTTCATGAATTTCGGGAAAATAATTTTGTTTCAGCTGAGGATGAAATTAATCAGTAAAAATAAAACTTTCAATAATTTAGTTGAAGAAATTAAATGGATGACTCCCAAAACAAACCGCTAGTGGACAAAATATGCCTGCTAAATAAAGGGGTTTTGTTTTCTTTAAACAAGAAATATAGTTATTTCTTATGATAATTTTCATTTCTAGAGTGTATAGATATTTAATTAATCGACTCTATACTCGTTGGATACACCGAGTTTTGGGAAGACGAGTAAGAAGACCAATTCCGAGTTGTGCTGTTTTGCGTATAAGAAGGGAATATCCCTCAGATGATTAAAGAGGGTTCTCGGAACCAGGCCCAAGATAAAATTAAAAATGTATTTTCATTCGTATGCATTTTGTTATAATATTTATTTTTTATTTAATCATATTAAAATCATATTTAAAAAAAACGTTTCAATGCGAAAATCTCCTCCTGGTTTTATATTTTTCTACCGCTTCATGCTTATAAGGATGTTCAGACTGAGCGGATAACAGCATGGGTGTCGTAGACCTACTTCTATTACTGTCAGCAAGAGCTTTATTGTACGATTTTTTGCATTTTTCCACCGGGTTTTGCATTAATGTTCCCACATATTCTATAACAATTGGTTTCTAATTTTTCTTCATGCAAGATGTATACCATATGTCGATGCTTGCATTATGGGTTTAACCGAGTACTCTCCTTTTTTAGCTTTTGGGAAATAAACATTCTATCTTAATTTCCCATCTTTGGTCTTAGCTTGAATCTTCTCCGAATTTTCATTGAAGTGAAGCGCTGCCAAAAACATCCTACAGATAATATAATTTTTATTTGATTATCCGTTATTATAGCATTTCTTAATTAGTAATAAACCTCGCTTCCATGCCATTGTATGAGTAGTGAGTATTTTTCGGAGCAAAATGTATAAGTACTGAATTATATGCTTCAACGCTGGACGTTTGAGTTTCAGGAGAGATTTGTAGAACATCCTTTTCATACCCACTAATATTTTTTTTTTAATTTCTCGAAGACTGGAGTTCCTATACATAGAAAATTTATTGATTTGCTTCCATTATTGATAGTATAATGCGAAAACCGAAAACCTTTAATTACCAGGGGTCAGCCATTCTCTCTCTTTCCCGTCCAAGGCGAAGTCGCCATGTTTACATTTGAGAAACGGTTTTCCGTGACCTTGATGAATGTTGGCAATGTGACGAAGCACTGACATGAATTTTGCTTTAATTATGTTGGGTTTCCCGCTACTAGAGGTCGCGCTCCAATACATTTTATTCTGGATGCTTTTGTTCCAGTCATTTAGAAGTGAACATTCCTTAATTATGGCGGCGGCATTAATCTTCTTCTTCAAAGCTACTCAAGTTGGAATAATACACTTTAGACAAGCCTTCGTCATTTTCACCATGTGCCAACAGTCAAAGAAATGCTTTATGTTGGGATGGAATTTCTTGAGGTATGATCTGACTTGAACATGCCTATCAGTAACTATGGAAGCGATTTTCAAGCCACATTCAATTATATATTTTATTCCACGCTTCAAACCCTCGAGTTCCATTGCCACGCTGTTTTTTTACTTCAGTGCTCTGAAAGAAATTAACTTCCTGTTTACCAGTATGTTTTACTACCCATGAGCCGTACTTGAATTAGAACCAAGTGAATAACTTTTCTTATTTGGCTTTCAAAAAAAACGTAGGTTCCGTATTTGGCACTGAAACCTGGCGAATCAGATCTCACGTCAACACCGAGCTTTAGGTTTTTTTTAGCAAGTTAAATAATCGAACTTGCTCCTCCTGCCAAACCTAGTTTCGTTAAAAACGTTAAGCAAAATACCGAAAGCTTTAAGGTCAAGCCTCATAGACTTCAAGATTTTCAAATGTCCATAACTCGGGTTATGCGCATCACAGCTTCATCTGGTTTTGATTTTAATAATTTAGGATGACTTTGCTTGGGCATCATGGAGTTCCAACTGTTATAGCTCATTTATTTAAAATAAACACGAAGCCAGGAGTGAAAACATCCTTTGGGAAAATTAAATAAAATAGCTGTCACAGTTGGTACTCCATGACGCCCTAACAAAGTCATTCTAAATTTTTTAAAACAAATCTAGATAAGCTTCGATGCGTGGACGGTTGAAAATCTTGAAATCTATGCGGCCTCGACTTATTTAAGAGAATTATTTTTTACTTCTCGAATTGTTTGAAGTAAGTAACTTCGCTGGATTCGGAAAAATGTAGTACGACTGATGCACTCAATGACAGCAAATTTGAACATTCGTAGGGCTGGTGTGGGGTTTAGGCCAGAAAATAAGATTGATGCGGCAATGAGAATGTTTCCCCATAGGCTTTTGACCTAACATGGGTTGACTTTTCCACGCGAATTTGTGCCCTTTCTCACAAACGGCTTGTATGGTCAACAAAGAGCCCCATGTGCTGGTAGTAACTTTGCACGGCAATAAGCACCGGAAACAAAAGTGAAAAAGCTGGAGAATCGCGCTTTCAAACACTATAAATTTTTTCTCTTTCATAACCATATTGGAATCCAGATTGAACCTCAAAACCCTTAAAATAATACAAAATGAAACTTATTGCAATTAGATTTAATAATTAAATCAGTACCCCTGTAACTTACTCCTCTATATCATCTTCTGGCAATTCAGAAGGCGTGTAACTTTGGTCTAAAGGATTGAGGGTTTCACCTTCATCTGGTTCGCTACCTAAGAAGCTCTTTTCATCTAGACTCATTTCAAATTCCTCAGTTTCAGGCCTTGGAAATGTTTCTGACATGATTGATCTTGTAATACTACTGGATTACTCTGCAGTTCAGTTTGACACTCTAAACAAAATGTAAATTGCAAAAAAAGAGGAAATTGTTCCATATGCACATTTTAATGTAAATTAATGCTAATTTAAATGTTAATATACTAAGAGTGACAGTTCTTTTAATTGGAGTTTGAGTTTGGCCATCTACAGCGAAACCCATTACTTTTGCGGGTAAAGTTTGAATGAAAGCGCTTCGAGCACTAACACTTTCCTAAGAGGATTTTTAACAATTAAACATATATTATGAGGTAAAATGACATTTACCTTACCACTGTTCGGCGTTTTCTTTCCGGGTTTAAACTTGGGTCTTTAATAGAAGAAGAAGAAGAAAGATTTAAATGTCGCATAGGCGGTATTTGTTGGCATTCAGAATCAGAAGCTTGAAAAATTGATGGAACCGATCCTTTTAAATTTTAATAACAAATTGGACCTCATATCTGGGAGTGAGCTACACGAGGCTTTCAACTTTTCCATAACTTCCGGTACTCTCTCAAAACACTGATTAGTGAAATGAGTAGAACAAATACTCATATACTTTTTGAAAACAAAGCTTGGCGCATGTCGCTTTATTTGAATTATCCACTTTTCATTCAGGCTCGGATCACTTGGCAAAACGTGAAACGTTAACGAATTATCTCTGTCATCATTAAAACACCCAGGAACTACGCGTTTTGATGTAGTTGCTTCATGCAAAGGCTTAGTAGCCATTGATGTTTTTTAGCAAATTAACTATAATTAAAATAAACTATAACCTAACACACGGTCAATGCAAGAGTAGAATAGTCTTAAATTATGTTTACCACCCTCAAAACGTATCCAAGCACAAAAATGATAGAGAAATCTTTCGGAAAAACTTTTAATACGCGTCACTTCTCATTTAAGGAAGCCATTTTTTTAGAGTTGACTACGATTGGTATAATATCTACTATTAGTAGCAAAAACCCCAAGACGTCTGGGAGAGGGTGGGATTGTATTAAAAAGAAACGTCATTTTGACGCAAATCTGAGCTTCCATATAATTCCAGCAGGTGTCATAAAGATCAAAAATTCAAACATAAGGCTCGAAAATTTAAACTTTCATTAGTGTTTTTAAATTATTAATTCACCAAGGATATAGTAATATATATATATATTCAGAATCCTCATTTCTTATTCCATCAAAATAAGGTAAATTTCGGAGAAATTAATGAATGTGCAAATGTTGGTTCTATCCCTTTAATAGAAAAGAACTAGATTTTATAGAAGATGGAGGAACTTTACTGTTTTGTCATTCTTCAATTAAAACTAATAATGTTAAAACGACCGTTTCAGCTTGCATATTAAACAATCATGTAATCAATGTAATTTCTTCCATGTTCGAAGGAATTTGAATCAAAAATAATTACTATTACAGTTAAATATAATTAAAATAATTATTGTAACAGTAAATATCTTCAAAATCATACAGATTGCATTTCCTAGTAATAAACTTAAATAATTTAATTGAAATCTTTAAGTCAATTATATAGAAAAAATGTTGCTAAAAGGTAGTGTTTATTAGAACTAATTTATTGGTCGCTAAAAATCTGCCTAATGTACAGATAATGTCGGCAACATTTGTTTAAATATTTCCTTCAATTAAATTAATAAATCTAATTGACCTTGGTCTCAGATTTTTTATATAACAGGCTTAATATTTTTTAAAAACAAATTTAAGCTATTCCACGTGAAAAATCAAACTTGGCAAATTTTCGCAAGTAAAATACAACTGCTACCTGACTATCAAGGGTTCGCGTCCAATTTTGATTGAAATATAGATTCTTTGAATTTCTATCAATCTGAGTAGTAGGCGCCATCTACCATACATTGTAAAGATAAAGGCAAAAGTAAGTAAAAAATGCCAAATTGTGGAATTTGAAAAAAAAGTTTTTAGTTTTGAAAACGGTTTTTAATAAAATTTGAACTTTAGATTTAGTCCTTATCTCATTTTCATTGGGAACAATTAATTTTAAGTACGTTTAGTTTTTATTTTTCAAAAGTGACCGGATCTGCGAGGTTCAGTATGAATTATCTAAACCTTGAAAATACATACATATATTTTACATTTATTTATCAATTTCCGTTAAAATGTTTAGCGCGGTCACTGCAAAAAAAATATATATATAAATTATTCTTTCAAAACAATGAAATATAATCAATGTCATAAGCAGAGCTGTGCTAATTAATTAGTGAGCTAATTGAATTTCTAATTAATTAGCTACATTTACTAATTGAAAATGGTAATTGAATTTTAATTACCTTAGTGCTAATTGAGAAGTAATTCTAATTAATTAGTATGAATAGGAAAAGTAATTATCTAATTAAAATTTAATTAGATTTAGGATTAACTAATTAGCCAATTGGATTTTCAATTAATCTTTTAATTTAGTAAAAACTAAAAATCGAGGAATTAACTCTTGATTCATCTATTTGAAACTGAAAACGGCCTTATTATATCGATGAGGAAACCTTAGTGCTACTCTAAATATTTCAGCTCCTCTAAAACATGAGAGAATACTAGTACTAGGCCCCTAGTAAAAAAATTTCGTAGATCGTAACCGTTCCATTTCGAAATTTCGACTGTTTTTCCTACTCGAATTTATAGCAGTGCCCATGGATTTACTACTCAGAGTCCATTATAGGAACTGTGGCAAGAAAATGAAGAAATGAGACAAATTTTAACATGACGGAAGGCTCGAGGCTGTCTCATTTTTCGTGAATAATTCACGGCTTCCGTAACCGTTTTTCAATGGCATTAAAACATTAAACTTTGCATTACCAAAGTACTAAATCCATGGGCACTTTTAAACTTTTATGTTTACTTATGGTTTCTTTTTTTCCTTAATTAGACAAGTAATTAATTAGAAATTAGTAATTCTAATTAATTAGTTTGATAAATACATGTCTAATTTCTAATTGAATTGAATTAGTTTCTATGTCTAATTGCTAATTGGGTAATTGATTAGTTCATAAATATTTACCTAATTGCTAGTTCTAATTCAATTAGTAGTCAGCTAATTAGCACAGCTCTGGTCATAAGTAACATAAAACAATAAGTATGACACTTAATTAAATTTGTTAAGGTTGATGCGTCTCCAGGTAAAATCCAGTTTCGAAAAAAACAATACTTAAAACATGGATACAAACATTCTTTATGAAAACGTGTATTATCAGATTTATATTTATTACCTTACTTATGGTAATTTAATCTATTAATTAGAAATTACGTATCGCGTCCAATAAAATTATTAACGATGTAGACGAACAAAGAAATTTAAGATACAGGTAAATTGAAAATATTATTTACATGTGTGTTTATTATGAGAAATATAACATACAGGGTGGAAAGCTTAGCCAAAAACCTCCTACCTCGTAGGTGTAATGCAGGTTTAAAGGGTAGTGGATTTACAGGCGCTGTTAAGGTAATTAAACGAGTAGTTGAAATATTTCTTATTTGCATATGAAAACTACGAGAAAGCAAAGTGAGTTTGACTGGGCGTTGATAGTCAAGTCAAGTACAGATAATCAAATTTTCACGTTTGAAGACATGATTATAAACCGTGAAGTATTTGAAAAAATTCTTATCATAGTTTTTTCACCATAATTTAATTTTCTCAACATTGTTTGAACATTTATTTTGCTCTGAATGGCGTCTTCAAGAATTTTTATGGAGTACAAGTTTTATACTAGCAAAAACGGATTTATGCAAGAAGAACGTTGAACGTAGCAAATTCCCTACCCATCCTCGACTACTTTGTAAGTTTTGATGGGAGTGGCTTTTAATTTAACTCGCGCTCTCCATCTATCGGCATAACCCTCTTATATTTTAGGCTTTAAATATAGATACTGCATAAGGCAAGTAAATAATAATTTTTAATTGTCCTAGAATAATAATTATAGTACAAAGAAATAAAAACCAGTACTTAAATAAAATATTTAAAGAGACATCAATTATATATATTCTCAACTTTGAAACTGAATTCCACTAAATCGGGAGTTATATCGCATTGTTGTCCACTTAACTTTTTTACCACTGGCGCACTTTCGGAAAAAAATATCTTACCACGAAAATAGAGATAAGAATGACGAGAAGTCGCTATATACAAAATTTGTCGATGGAGTCAAAATATAATCAGACGAAGTTTCTCAATAAAGTATGCGAGGATGATACCAGAGGCTAAAGCTATGATCCGACGTTCTTAGTACATAAATCCGTTTTTGATACTAGGTACTATTTTAAACTAACATTTGTTATTAGGGGTTTCAAATACTCGGATATCTAAAAAATTGAGCTTGATTAGTTAAAATGTTTACGTTTTAAAATCTGAAATATTGCGAAGCGGAAAATTAAATAGGCCGCTTTACTAAGATATAGTTATTAGTGTTCGAAAAGATCTGTAGCTTAATCGTGATCTTTTGTGAGCTATTAACGAGTTTCTGTCCATTCGGCCCGAGATTCGCTCACAACTGGTCTGTATAGAGCGACAGATCGCTCGCTAAATCTGTAAAGACGCTTAGGTGAAAAAGAACAAACTTTTAAGCAGCTCCGGAAATGATGCATATTATATTTCAAGAGCAGTCTGTGAACGATTGCTGGTGGATTAGATTATTCAATAGAGTAAATCGCGACCAGTAAAGGATACACGCCATAAGTTGCGTACTATTTTCTAAAATAGTGGATATGGTCGCTTCCGTTTTTTTGAGGCTGTGGCAACTTGAAATGAAAGTTCCGCTACCAATACGAGAAACGCCAAAGCATTTCCGTAAACCAGAATCTTGAATACAGCCTCCAAGGTTTTCAGGCTAAATCCTTTCACTTCGTCTGGTGGCATTTTCCAGAAAAACTGTCGCAGTTTGTAATTGAATTCGAAATCCATGGAGCCGAGTGGGACAGTTTCAAAGTTATGAGCGCTCCTAATAAAACGTTAAACATTTATTTAAACTATAATAACTGGTGTTTTCACAAGGTGGAACACTTGCAACTCCGTGGAGGAGATTTCGTTTTATGAATTTTCAAAGGGTAATAATAAAACTCCAAGGGACGATACGACCTTTTTGTCATTAAATCTAATTCAAAAAGCTGCAACGTAAAGATCTCGAAGATCCGCAACAGATTATAAAGAGAAAAAATTCCTAGCCAGAACGCAGCTTTATCAATAATCTTGGTGAAGAATAAATGTAATTAACTCAGCCCAGGAGAGCAGCAAATAGAGACATGTACGAATCAGGTCATATCTAATATATATTACTACAAAAATTTCTTCGTGTAACCGAAACATAAAATAAATAAAAAGTAAGAAATAGGGGTGAAATTGTATATGGGTAGCCCAGAGTTAGAGGTTTGAGGTGTTCAAATATGCTCACTCTACAGAGAATAAATTCGGCCTTGCCTTAGGCTTTTAATGTTTTATTATCATTTGAGATGAAACATTCGACCAGAGAGAATTTATAATAGGGAGTAGAAGCTCTTGTCCTTAACAGTGCTAAATACTATGTTGCTCAAACAAGTAGGATGCGACGCTAAAACTGGCTAGGTAAATTTCCGGTCATGTGGCGCTCCTTTAATTTTTAAGTTTGTACTCAATCACTGTTGGTTGTACGTGGACAATTTCCTAATAAGGGTGTGCGATTTCGAGTGCGACTGGCGCCATTTCAAGTTATTTTAAATAAGATGTTTCCCTTTCCCTAGAAAGGTAGTGTCCATCTCCCCTAGAGACCCTCCCGCATCATTCTAGAACCGCCCTAGAGGGAGGGGTCACAAACAATTATACTGGCCAGTTTTGTTGATCACGTGATTTCTGAGCTAGATAATACTCCTCAGTTTCCACTCCCTATTATAAAGTCTCTCTGATTTGACCCAATGCCTTTAGCCTTCTGACATCAAGTTGTATGATCGAAGTTGTGTTATTATCAAGTGGTATGCATTATTCCTAAATTATATTGATAAAATAAACAAATCTAAAATTTAAAACGATATTCTTAATCCATATACCGGGTTACTATTTTATTGCGTTCAACAACTCACAACGGACGCAGCACTCAGCGCAACGGTGTAAGTATTTTTTATAGAAAAATAATTTACATTTCCGATTTGACGTCACTGTGCTAATCGGATCGTCAACGCCATAAACGGTTTTGTGATTACATTATTTTGTTTCACATCTGTTTTATGACGTCATTTGTAATGGAGACTAAAATTTTGTGGAGGATAATTCATGAAGTATTTCCAAAATTTTCCAAATTTTGAAAGAGCTTTTATTAAAGAAATCAATCTAATTGGCTCTCAAAAATATTTCGCCAAATTCATTCGAAAGCGAATTTAATTTTAAAGAAATTCGTTAAACATTGGTTCTTTGCGAGCTGTTTGAAAATGATGCAGCAGACGCCATTTGAATCGAAACTCAAGAACGCACCAAAAATGCATAGCAGAAGTTCATGACGTAGTGTTTTCAAAATGAATGAAACTGCTTTTTACCGTTGAGGGTTGTTGAACGTAGCCCTTTATCTTGAAATACCGAATCACTCTAGAGCTAACGATATTGTCATTATCTAAGAGTTTTGACTATTGAGTTACGATTTCAGACTTCTGATATTGAAAATTAGTAATGAAGTGAGAAAACAAGTTATTATTAGTTTCCAGTAGGTCACAAAAATATTGCAACTCACATAATGTTAAACGTTTCACGAAGTTTGTAGTCGTGATCGTCAGCGAAGGGATAGGTCATAACAAACACATACGAATTTGTGTTTAAAGCGGTTTCACTCATGTAGATCTTCCCAAAATTCTTTTGATCTATCTCTCCATCTTTATAAATAATTTTACTCCATGTTAATTTAAACTCACTAAGTTAACGTCGGTAATGAGGATCGAAGAGCTTTTTCGTTATTGGACACACGAATAAGACTACTTAACTAAAAGAAAGTGCTAAAGTACCTTTTTCAAATTTATATGTAAAAGATAAAAGATTTATTTATTTTTCAAATTTGAAACCAAATTATCATCTGTAATATTTACGAATATACGAACAATTAAATTCTCTTATAATACCGTAAGTGTTAGACCTGTGTCCAAAAAATTACAAGAGAGGACCATAAAACTATAAACAGTTAGGTGGTACCAGAAGTAGAATAAGAAACTAGGTATCGAGGTAAACAAACTCTTCACTAGGCGAAAGTGAATATTCTTGATAACACACCACAGGTTGGCCCTATGGTAGCAGTGTCTGAATTTTCCCCCCAAAACGTGAGACGCTCGCGGCAGTAGACGGCCGAACTAGATTCAAGCACCGGCGTCCGTGTTCCGCGGCTTCAGGTTCAGGGGAAGGGGGTAGGAAATATTTTTGCAACTCGACCAATTTTTTTTCTCTCTAGTGTAGGCGCAATGTAAGTGGCATAAAATCCTCAAATTTGTTTCCTAGTGCCAGGATCTATTAGCAATTGAGTAATGGCAGTACTTCGTATGCAAACGTCATACCCTTCTATCTCTTTGCTCAGTGACACCCCCCTACTGGACGCGTGCAGTATCTCCTCTTATAGCACGCCCAGATGAAGGGATGGATACACAGTCTACGCCCCTCTCAACCGCTACAAGTTTAGTCTATGCTAGAGCACTTTACTCTTAGTCCCTTATCTTACTTCCGGTGGTACTAGTAGTTTATGATCATCTGTCGTTGTCATCGTAGAATAATTTCTATTATCCTTTTTAAATTTTTAAACATACATATGGTTCTTATTTAAAATATTCATTATTCAATATTTCTTTCAAAAAAATAAATTAGACTGAAATTCCTCTAACTTTCGAATTTCTCCAAACCTTACCCTTGACCATGTATCCCAATGAAAGCATGATTAACTGGTAGATTGAAGCCAAGACTCCTTTCTCTTCAAGTATGGTGTTCAAGTAAAGGTCTTGTCCGAGAAAATCAGGGACACCAATAAAGCCTCCCTTTTTTTCACTTCGATCAATCAGACCCGTTATACGGGAATCAAATGGTTCCTATTAATCAATATGAATTATAGTTTTAAAATAATTAAAAAATACTCAGAGCTATTTTCTTAAACCACGTCGGAAACGTGCTTAATGGCAATTCATTTGTCTGAAAATATTAACTCCATAACAATATATAATAGAATATTTGATCTTTTTCTTTTTCATTCGGTCATAAGTGACATAAAAATAATAAGTATTTTCGCAGCGCAAAATTCGTAAACAAGGGTAGTGGCGTGAAAATGGCATTTACAATTGGTGAACCACTCTAAAAGGATGTAACTGTTTTATGTTTATACCTATCGGCTTTGGATTAACCTCTCTTAACGAGTTTCATTTTCATTGTACTTTATTTTACTTATGGTTAGGATTAGGGTAAAATCTTGGGAGCTTATATTTCTTGCGCTTCTTTGGTTAGGATCTACGATCGAAATTTCAAAACTTGAGTTTGTTAAGAAATGAAAGATTTGGTACCTCGGATATGTATTATTACCTGGGTTTTCAAATAGCGAATCTCCTGTGAGTTCTCAACGAAAAGCCCATGAAGATCCTTTTGTTCGATCAAGTCGTCTAAAGTATCCACTTTAATGTATTCGATTGACGAAAATTCAGATTTCATGGTACTTCCCAGCACAATAACGAAGAAAAGTATGAAGGTAGACCAGAAACCGAGAATTATTCGCCTCGATGTCAAAATCGGATTTCCAAGCATAGCTGAAAATATTGAACAAGGGTCGGTAAACATTCTGGTAAACTTTTGAATTAATTAACACCATTTTAAATTTGCTTCTTTCATAAAATAATTTTGTTGGAGTAACAACGAAAGACGAGCATTAAAATAAAGTCAACAGTTTCTATTTTTCACGTAACCACTCACTGAAAATTTAAAACAGCTTTTTCGTTATGAAAACGCATTTCGTTTATTGTTTCATTAACAATTTGAAATTAACGAATTATTTTAAAGTATTATCCCAATATGCCCTAGCTAGTGCTGTTGACTTTACATCGACAATGAGTCCAATTTTTCTAGAGAGTTTATAGTATCCGTGGGCGACTTACAAAACAAGAACTTTTACGCCTAAAATAGCTTATAGGATATTATCTCAGAAACGGTTTTAATTATCGCAAAACCCAAAAAAAATTTTAAGCTCCAAAAATGCTTTGCATTAGCGATTATGGCTTTCATGAAACTAATACTAACGTTCGGAGAAAAAGAAGCACAAAAATCTCCAACTAGTGTCGCAAATCGAGTATGAGAAGGATTTGAATGTCTTCCTGTTATTGGTATGAGTCATCTTCGGTTCATAGATGTAGCTCGGTATCATCCAGATTAACGATGTTACAATCAAAACAGATGGAATCATTATTGAAACCTTAAGAAGTTCAGAAAAAATAGCGCTATTTAATCCATTACCTTATCGACATGCGCTAATTATTGACTTTAAAAATGTAGTTTGCGAAAGAGAAATTGAATTAAAGAAAGTGGGGAACTAAGGGGAATGAAGGCTTTCCCTGGTGGGCAGCATAATACTTAAGATGGGGAATAATCATATGAGCGAACCCCATAATAGTGGTTCTCATTACCGTGGTTCCCCAAACCGGGATTTAACAAGATGGCCCAAGGGCTGGGTCTTAATAGTAGCCACATCCTTATCTATTTAATAAGCACATAAATGAAAAGAAAAGAAATATAAAGACCAAAACACACAATTTCAAACGTATCCGACCCCACTTATAAATAGAGCCCTCCCTCATTCCTGACCCTTTAGAGATAAATTAGAGGAAGAAAACTAGCCGCTTCTGTCTAGCCATCGTGGTACAGTGGTGTGTTACTACTGCGTGAGCGACCCGGGTTCGAATCCCGGCTGCGACGAAAAAGAATTTTAATTAAAATAAAATCTCTAACCGAGCTCAGCTCCCCCTATGAGTGGGGTACTATCGAATTTCTTTTAAGCTAAAATCTAACGGTAACGAAAGCGACAACCCCGACCACTACTACAACTACTACGGCTCGGGTCAAACTAAGAGCCTATCGTATACTACGATGTGGCTAAAAAGCAATAGTCGTTTATGATGGTGTAATTTGAGTTATTTGAACTAAAGGAATATTAAGTCTGGTAAGGTTAATTAGGCCAGTTTTAGTTGTGCTTGATAGGTAAGCTTAGGTTCGTTTGTACTCGACAGTAAAGGTTAGGCTGGATTGTACTTGATAGGTTATGGTTTTTTATATACAAAATAGAGAAGGTAAACTATAAGACTAGTAATTTTTCAACTACTGTTTCCCCAAACATCAGCCGCTATTTCCAATTTAGCATTTTTGCATAAAACCGCTCTTTTTTTAGAATCGCGGTTGTTATTTCGGGAACTCCTGTTACATAGTACACCCTTTAAGCTTCACTACCATTGCGCCGAATCCCAATCAACCGAAACTAATACCATTCGACCGAAAAACCCGCACTTTGGCGGATTTACGATTCTGTCCAATGGCACAATACCATTGCACCGTAAAACCCGCACTTCGGGTTTTCCCGATAAAATTTAAATAAAATTAAAACAATTTAAGGCCTACGTAAAATGAACACAAGATCTAAAAATTTTCTAAATTATTATTTTAAAACTAAGGATTATAAGAACAAAATAGTAATAAATCAGCAAAATATGACATAATAAAACCAATCGCTAATATTGATTTATTATTATATGTTATATTTATCACGAAAATACTTTAAGCCAGCCGTTTTACTGTACTTGAAGTGTATAACCGCTCCTAAGAGGAAGAGACGTCCTAAACAAACCTAACCAAACCTAACCTAACCTAACCGTAATTTCTTGGAAAAGGCATATTATTCGAAAAGTCAATGAAGATAAACATCAATATTTTGGAAAAGGCGTAACATTGTTAAGTGATTTATAAAATATTACTAACCTAACCGTAATTTTTTGGAAAAGGCATATTATTCGAGAAGTCAATGAAGATAAACATCAATATTTTGGAAGAGGCGTAACATTGTTAAGTGATTTATAAACTATTACTAACCTAACCTAACGTTTAACCCATGCCCAAATAGTCAAGTCCAATTTTCACTTTTTCTGTATGCTATTATATTCAATTTTATTTGGCACAATTACATATGTTAATTATGTTACTTTTTACATAAGCATTTAGTGTGGAAATTTCCAGCTACACAATCAAGTAACCTTACGGCTATTTCTATTTTATTTTTCAATGGATTTTTAACATTCTCATGATAATTATTAACCGCATTGCTGTATCTTTTGTTGATATTTTTATACGCTAAACTAACTTCGTGCACATTTTTTCCCGCGTCTTTATCTAATTTGCGGTTCGTGTACTCAATTTGCATTTTTCGGACTTCTTCGATAAAAAGAAATAGTGCTGGCTTTGCGTTGAATTTCAAATTTAACTTGTTATGAAAACCTTCCAGGTGGTTATTCGTTCGCATTTGAAAATTACCGAAGTGGTTCCACATTTCTGGTGGGTGTAAGCAGTTGTCCATCCAAGTCTCAACAAAGTAGTTTAAAAACAAAACAACATTAGGGTTTTCATGACGACAATCCTTTTCTATTCCAATCCAAAGTGCAGTGTGTTCTTCAACGGGAACCAAAGCCAAAGCCATCAATCGACGAATCATTTTTCGAACGACATCGTCGTGTTTATAATCCACCGACAGCCCCTTTGTACTTGCGGCACGCCAAATAGCCTGGCTATAATGGAATAGGCATCCTCGAATGATCGCATCCGGAAAAACGACCTTGAGAGAAGATATCATGGATGCCTCGAAATCAATTTGGAAACTGGGGGGCGAAAACGAAAATCCTCGAACTGAAGCTGCTTCTTTGACCAGGCTTAAAAACCGCTTGTAGACCACAGCCGAATGTCCAGGAAGTAACGCATATACAAGTGGCAACATTATACCGTTATAATAACCGTCAAGGACATATAATTGGGCGAACTGACTTGGGCAGGCATAATGGGTCCCGTCCATAAAAACACATGACGACTGGCATAAGATTTTCATAAACGTATCAGTGGCAAAAGCGATTATTCGGTCATCTATTCTATCGTCAACAAGTAAAAAGTTCTCACTCTGTTCCCCAACGGCAAGACGCGTCCATTCTTCAGTAAGTATTATATCTCGGCGGTGGGCTGGATTATTTGGTAAGCGCTTATTCTGTTCCCGGTAAAGGGCTGACCGTACGGATTTAAACTCAGGTAAAACCTCCATTACACTCAATGCAGCGCCTGTTTTCTAGCTTCAGAACACACGGTGTTGAAAACCTCCCGAGGTCGTTTTCTAGTATCATCAGGGAGTAAGGAACGTTAGAGGGAGTGTTGATCTAATGCTAAAAAAACCGTCATACAGTGGCAAATGGGAAAGAAAGTGGGGGTAGGAATTTTTATCTCCGTTTCACAATTTTAGCTAACGCGCAGGCGCGAGTGACGTCGTTTACTACCGCCAGCAGAGAGAATTTAAAAATTCTCTCTGCCGTGAGCTTCCGCTTCCATCGACTACTGCCCCACTCACTCTGTTCAACCAAAGAGGGGGGAAATTTCCCTCCTCTTTGGTTCAACCAACAATCAACGTCTGTTGGGAGGAAACCGAGGCTTAATAAAAATGCCAAATTGTTTTTGTAATGGTTGTAGGAATGATTCAAGGTATTCGCTTAAAAATATATGAAAGCAAAAGGGAATATCCTTCCACGCTTTTCCAAAGCCAAAAACCCAGATAGAAAAATGTAAAAGATGGATATTAGCTTGTGGAAGACCGATTTCCAATAGCTTCTATTCACTTTCAATAAATTTCAAGCTTTGTTTTTGGTTTGTGAAATGGTTTGAAAACGATATTTACCATGTCGGGTCTTGTTAAATACTTAGGGTTACTTGAACAATTAAAAAACAACACTTCTTATAGTTAACCATGGCAGAAATTCAAACACGACCTTCCCCTTCTAGTTCAAAGCCGGTTTATAAATTTGACGCATGCGCGCGGACACCGCGATGAGTCCCCGAGTCAGCGCCATAGAGAGACGAGTTTAGCCACGAAGTGAACGAACGCGCCTATTCACTTTAACACTCCCTCTCAAGTCTCTCCTCCCTGGTATCATCTTGCTGCATGGCTCTCATCATCGATTCTTTAGCTCTTAGCCGTAACATACCCTTAGTATCCGGAGCGTGAGTTGGATGGAGCTGACTGAGTTATATCTTCACCCAAAGTTATCATTCTAACTTTACAACCACCGGTTCTACATACAAAAAATCCGGGCTGGCCTAGGCTTTTATAAAGCCGAAATAAATTTCCGTTGTACACGTAAACAAATAAACCTTTATTTGCCATACGATCCATTTTAACAAACTGGGAACTAAGCACACCGAACAAATAATATATATCAACTATAATAGACCAAATATTGGCGTTTCCAAGGCAGTAAAAATGTATTTACAACGTTTCATTAAAAAACGACATTAATTATAATTAAACTACATAGCATTTTTGGGGTCGCTTAATTCGACAAATAGGGTCGTTTGAATTGTAAATACCAAACCCGCCGTTGGGCTAAATTTATTAAAAACGTTGGCGGGATACGGTCTAATGGGAATTCGGTCTAATGGAATTCTGCGCAATGGGAAGATACCCACCCTTTAAGAGGTACTACAGGTCTTTCTTCCTAGTCTTTTTTGGTCGACCAAACAGATCACTACTTTGATATTACGTTATAATTTTCCTCTCTTCGACGAAAACTGATGGAATTTTCAGGCATATTGATTGATAGAATATTTCTGATTGTTTGTATTGATAGTTTTTGTAGTCCCAACCTTGGAAAGTTATTTCGGTTGGCCTGTCTACTCGGTATTCATCCGCTAGTATTCACCTAGTATACCACAGGGGCCAGAAATATTTTTTCCTTTGGCTGAGGGACAACGAGAGCCATACGTAGCCCACCCTTTCCTTACAGACTCACTTTCTAGTATTTCTGTTTGCCTTATATGAAGTGTTATAAATGTTTTGAACGACTTTATGTAAAGGTAGATGCTGCATAAAGTGTTTTACCGATGCTTGAAAAGTGATGACTTCAGATGTAGTTTTCACAATCTTCTCTGGTGTTCTGGAAAAGAAGTAGGTGTCGCTACTGCCATATACGTGACTGGGACACCAAGGGTACAATTTTGGCAATAGTGACAATTCAAACGGCGTTATAAAAAAGTCCACTTTCTGAAATTCAAATATTTTTTTAAATTGTAAGAGATAGTATTCTATAACTGATTTATTCAAGACCTAAACATCAAAATAAGCAATTTTATCTATGTGGAAATTTTACCCGGCGAGCAGACTCTCCATACTTATCCTAACGCTTTTGATGTAAAGGAGGGATAATTTGTAATGGATGCATAGCAGCAACATCTTATATATAGATGTTTGTACGTTCGCTTTTATGTTTATTCTTTATGCACACTCACAAGTCGTTACTGAATTTGAATGATAACAGTTACACCATAAGATCATAAGATATGTCCCATAAGTTTGTCACTGCTAACTGAGAGCTTGTAATGAAGTGATGTCGGTTAGGAAGATGGACTGCAAAACCAAGTATAGTCGGTTCTCGCGCCGCTTTCGAACTAGCTCTCAGTAAGTCTCTAACACAAAAAAGTACAGGTAGTGTCATACTTATGGAATATACGTTATAAACCTATGGTAACACTAAGTGACCGTTTGGTTGAATTGTTCTCAACGTTGGCTCCGCAAACCCCTAGTCATTAAACCTGCCAAAACGTCATATCCTAGACCCTTAAAATTTTAGGTTTATGATTAACTTCAAATTAAAAATTGTTTTAGAGATTTTCATAATTTAAAAAAACTTCTTCCTAAATATAAAAAACGTCAATAGGTGCAAACACTATTTAAAATATACTGTCTACATGGACCGGAAACTCTTCCCGCTTCGTTGCTTAGCTAGTGTCTCTAATAGAAGAAACCACATGATCCAAACACATTTAAAACCGGATATAATAATGTTTTAACACATTATATTAACTGTTTCTTGGTTTAACTCTAGAAATGCCGTTTATATTCAAACTTAATTTTACGGCTTAGTTTCAGTCGTATTTTACTATATGATAAAGAGTAAACTAGAAAACAAGCAAGATCAACCTTTTGTGTTGTTTAAAGAACTTTATTAGGCCTGTACTGCGATATTTGATGGAACAGAATTGAACTGATCTTAGAGCATTTAGAGGTATTTAAGCTGGATTCCCACTCGGCAGAAAACACGACGGAAACTCGGCGTTTAGGGCTCGACGTAAAAAATTTGGCGTCGACCCCGACGGAACTTCGGTTTCGTCGGACAGAATCGCGGTTCTATTTTTTCGGTCGTGTTCGGCGTTACGCCGGTGTCTCAGCCAATGAAATTATCTCACTGACTACGTCATAAATTTCAAGTGCGCACGCATACGCGAGATAGATTTTATAGCCGCCATTTTTTTGTGGTTGACCAAGGCTCAGCTTAAACGTGCCACCAAGAAAGAAAAATGAAACTAATGGAAGTTAATAGGAAATAATTTAGTGAGGAGGCTAGAAAATATCCCTTCTTGTACGATCGAAGCGACAAGGGGACAAAGATAAAAATTCAGAGTGCGAAAGAGATGTTGTGGAAACCACTCAAATCTGCCACGTGACCCAAAAATATCTACCGCCAAACTAAAAATTCAGCCGTAGTGTGAACGGTCTACCGCTGGACGCCGGCGTAAGTTAAAATTACTACCGTCGGCTGCGTGATTTCCGCCGGGTTTTTTCGGTCGAGTGGGAATCTAGCTTTACTACTACTCTCTCGACTTGCGCATGTAAATCCCGTACAAATTATTCCTGATTATCGCCAACGCTTTAGGACTCGGAGAAGCAATGAACGCAAACAGATACTCCCTTGAGAACTTTAGGAAATAAAGTTCTCTGTCCCTTATTATAATATACTAGATAAACTTACATGTGAGTTTGGAGTTTTAGGGTTCATGTTCTGGAAAAACTCGTAGTTAACGGGTTCAATATGAATGCTGTACAAAAAATCTATAATTAGATTATGATATTTTTGCTTGCACTTAATACTACAACTTAAAACTACAAAAAAACTAACCTGGTATTATACATCATGGCCAAATATTTTTTAGTTTCTCTTAACAGGATCATAGCGTATTCCACTATTTCTTGCTCCTAATGTATTGGCATTAGCAAATAAATTGCTTTTTACAACATTGTATTATAAATGACGTATATTACGATAGCTTTAATAATTTAAACGATGTTAAAATATAAATATAACACGGTTCAATAAAAGGAGAATGTGATGTCACACATTTCTAGCATCCGATACCCTAGTCTTTTAAGTGTAACCAGGAGTTCATAATAACCCCCTTTGGGGGAAAGTACGAAACTAACCATAGAGCTAATGGTAAAAATCGCGAACAACAAGATTTTGTCGTTGCACATAGAAAGGACTAGCCTGATGATGGACACACAACTTTACAGTAGATTGTAGTGGTATCTATGGTCCTTGGTTTTCGTTCCCAAACTTCCGTTGGCTGGGATCTCCGTCGTTAAGAAAAATTATGACTATGGTGGACGTACAAACACGATGGAATTCTTATACAAAAGATACTGGGAATGAATTTGTCCAAACCATTTTAATTTAACCACGGAATTCTCACTCACACATTTCACAACAAAACATTAAAGATCATCGTTTAATTTTTGTGGAAAACTAGAACCCATCGAAAAGCCAGCTTCTTAGCCAAAGCTTAATTTCCACCACGCCGACAGACGCGAGCCCTTTTCGCTCCCAAAATCACAAGAGAAAAATAGTGCTTAAGCAGAAGTGTGGAAGTTAATGTGCGTGGGTGCTAAACATTGGAGTAACTATTTCCTTGGGAGTTAAGCGGTGTATAAATCCGCTGAGCTTTACGGCGAAACTTTGAGATTACGGGCTTTTTATTCGGTTTCGTACTTCCCCCCCGAAGGGGGGTTATTATGAACTCCTGGTGTAACGTATAGTTAAAGGACGGTCCAGTAGCTCTAAATTTTTAATTTTTCTCCTAAAATTTCACCTAATTTAATTTTATTCCATCCATTTTAGTTGAAGTAGTTGAACTGCAATTAATTAATTTATTAAAAACCGCGAGTATCAAGATGCAACCAAATTCAAAGTTCCACTGATTATCGCTCTGTTCAATGGGAATAAGTTTTACAACGATGCAAGAAATCAATTTCCGAATTTTTTTTTTTTACCCTTCCCGCTTTTTATGACACCTTCGCGAGCGGTTTTAAATACTCCGTTTTTCATGAAATTCCGTTAACTATCGTAATATACTTATATGCAAATTTGCTGTATAATTCATTTCAAGACGACACTCACTGCCAAGTATCCAAGTCTTAATTCCCTGAGGTTCAGGAAACTAAAGAAAAGGTATTAGATGTGGAAAATGTAACATACGTCAATTGATCAGAGAGGTAACAAGTTGGAAAACCAAAATATTATCTCTCCGAGGCCAGTGGAAGACTACCTACAAACTTTTGTAACTAGATATGTAATTATTGCTGTTTATTGATAAGCAAACTGCAGAAGCTATAATTATTCATTCATTCATAACAAGGTTGGCGTCTAAACACTATCCTTTCGTTTTACCTCAACAATAATGTTAGTTTGCCAGCTTGAATACCAGAAGTTGGATGAGTACTAGAAGTTTTGGGAAACCCAATTCCTCGCTCGACATGAATTTTTATCTCCAAAAATATGGGTCACTCCAAGCGGAATATGGAGGTTGGTCCTCAGCACAGAGGAGGTGGAGATAAAAGTTTTAGGCTAAGTATCAAATTTTGGAACTCTATCAATAATCTCTAGGTCTCCAAACACTCCAAAACTAGTTCACTAGTGCCAGGATCTATTGCCTAGGCCTGTGCGAGTACTCGATTAAAGGCAAGTACTGGATCGAGACTTGAGAATCAAAATTTTAGGACTTGAGAATTATTTCAAGTCCTCAAAAATCTTAAATATTATTGGGCTCAAGAAGGACTCGAACCGAGGCTTAGTGACTTAGCAAGTCCAAAAATATTTACCTTGAATTCGGTGACCCGGAAATTTTAGCAGAGCGCGGCATCTAGTGAGGTTTTATCGATTTATAATTTAGAGTAGACAGGTAATTGGACAAATATTTGCTCACAGAAATGCAGTTAAGCAAACCGAAAGTTAAAATTACTGTTTTTGCGTGTTGTTTTCGTAGGACTGTCCACTAGCCGAGCTGAGCGAGCTTTTTAAAAGCTCGGCTCCAAAATGATCGAGACGAGCCGAGCTGGCTCGGTTAACAAATATGTTTAACAAAAATTGCTACTACCAACTTAAGACCGGAGAACGCTCGGTAAAAAGTAAAGAAATCGTTATATGTTCACGGTTAGAGGCGAGAGACAGCAAATTTTCTCATGCTTTATTTCATTTAAAAATACAACGGAACCCTATTGATGGAGAGGAGTAAAAGGAAAGCACCATTTCAGTGACTAAGCTCGCTATCCGGCTCGCGAGTTTTAGTGGCTCGATGCCTATCGGCTCGGCTCGACCTTATAAAAGCTCGCTCGTTAATTAGTCAAGCCGCCAAAGTGTCGGCTCGAACTCGGCTCGCTCGTCACAAGCACGAGCTGGCTCGATCTCGTGTAAAGTCCTACGTTTCCGTAATTTTCACTATTTTATAAGTTATATACTTTTTTAGTAGATTTTAAATTATTCCTTTTTTTGCAATATAATTATGTAAAATTAATATTTTAATAGTATAAATAGAAATTATTTATCAGAACTCGACTAGCACTTGAAACAATTTACCAGGACTCGACACTGGCCTTGAAACCTAGTTCTGAAGCTGACTCAAGGACTCGATAGCATTTTGAAGACTCGACTCAAGATTCTATAAGAGCTTTTTTAGGACTCAAGACCCGACTAGAACCCTAAAAAACGGGTCTCGCACAGGAGTACTATTGCCATTGCTACAGCCCTTTAACTTCTAGTCCTCACCCTACTTCTGTGAATACTAAGGTGATCTATCTCTAACCGCGCTAGAAGAATTTAAACTAAGAATTGTTAACGAAATTACAATCAGACGCTCCGTGATCTTGTTGTCAAGACATGTGGTTCTATAAAACAACCTAAAATAATTCATTATAATGTTTGTCTAACTTTGGGTTCACTCTAAACCGTTAATACCTCTTCACAGAGAACATGAGAAATTCTAATTTTAATTCATCTCATATCGGACCTGTAGTGTTTACTTTTGAGTTCACTACGATCAACAAACAAACAGCAATGGAAGGAATGACATTAAGTAATTTTCTTCTTTATACCTAGCAACATCTAAATGAACGTTTAGGTTATATATTAATAGCTTAATTAATATACAAAGACCCATTTCAAATATTAATGTCAAAAGATGCTCTTGGAATATCAAAATGAAACAGAGCTTTATAGCTACAAAACTAATAAAGACATCGAAATTCCGAAACACATTTTTGGTTTGGATTGTGAAAAATGAAAATAATAGGGTTCTGTAGGGTTCCTTGACATATGAACACAATGCATAATTAGCAGTGGAATCTGTATTATTGCAAGGAATTATGATAGGCGTTCGATTTTCTGAACAGCTCGATGTATAAATTTAAGTGTGTCGCACAGTAGTTTTCGTGTTGATTTCTGATATTATCAGAAGAAAACCCAAGATTTTCTACCGTAATTGAGTTTACTGCTTTTTCTGAATCGACATCTTTTCTCTGCTTTATTTCAACTATATTGTTACTTGTCTTATATTAACTTTGGAGAGTTTCCATGATTTGTAACACAACTATTAAATATATGTATTGACCATAAGTGGATCATTTACAGCTCTCTCACAATCCAACAGTAGGTAAGGGACAACTTGTCCTTATTCACGCTCTTCTCTCTCAAACCTTCCCTCATTGGCTAACAACTGCTTCCGCTCGCTTGCCCCACTTAAAATTTATTTCGCGCCAAAATCATTCCCCTGGTTTAGTTCACAATTTCACATATACCTTTTCCGTTCAGTGCTGGGTGGAAATGCTGATGCACAAAGCTGTTATATCGTCCAGTATATGGTATGAATTCATACGCAATCTTCATTACTCATCCTATATTATCTTTGACTAAAGAAGTTTCAACTAACAGATGTTAAACTTAATTCAATAAATATATTTGGTATTAATTATTCCCCATTACCTTTTACTTAAACAAATCCTAGTTAAATTATTTTAAGAAATCATAACCCAAATATATTTCTCAACTTCTCTATTATTAACGTTTGACACCGGAATTTTCGAGAAATTGGAGTATATAAGGCGGTCTATTCCCATTAAATGATAAGAAAAGCCCATCATCATGAGCTTTTGGTGGACTTTACATTACATGAGGAGGCTAGGCTTTTCTCGTAACATTGGCTGAGAGATGAACTTAGATAATAGAAAATCAAGAATGATTAGTTTATTGGGAAATTGTTTGAACTTCTAAACTTAAAATGTAAAATGACGATTTTATGAATGACACTTATTTTTATTTGTTTTATTTTTCTACTAAGTTTTTTATCACATTTCAAAATAGGAATGTTACAACAGAACATGGGTTTTTTTACTTTTTTCAAACAACACTGATTCAGGTTGTTTTATAACATTTTAAAACTAGGAATAATATAGTGCACATTAAAACTAATTTATCCATATTTTCAAAATATGGCACTAATTTATTTATATATTTCAAATGTAGCACTATTATATTCCCATTTTTAAAATGTGGCTCTATTTTATTTACAATTATAAATTCCTATGTGATAAAATATTTCATGTTGTAATACTCCTATGCGATTAAAAAAATTATATTTTATATTTTAAATTTAGAAGTTCAAACGATGCTCTAAGATTCGAAAAATTCCTGATTTTTTATTTTATAACCTAATCCCTTAATCTCGAAGTTTTCCTGGGTTTAAAATTTCGCGGGTAATTCAGAGGTTAGAGGTTTGTAACGTTCTTTTGTAAAAATATATAAAAATAGTCGAGTATATAATTATTTTGAGAAAATATAAGAAATTATAAGTTTTGAAATAGCTCCAGATCTCACACGTTTACTTTAAATTCGGGCTTCAGCTGTCAAAACATGATATATGGGTCGCCAAGTTTACTTGGATCCATGCTCGGTAACTAAGCTTTTACTTGTGTACTGAGAGGGGATGGCCTGCTGGACAGGTAGTCGCCGCCATACACATTTAGCGACATTTATCTCTATCTGTTCTAAAATTAAACCGTTACACCCTTATTGGGGCTAATCAGTAAATTTATTGAAACAAAATATTTAAAATCCTTATTTGGATGGTTTCTTCCATGGAAGTTTTACGCGTTTAACATTATTTTTGTGCTTACATTGTTTTATGTTATTTGTCGGTATTAAATATTATGGTTCATTGGCAATTCAATTCGGACCCTTTAACTAGTTTAAGCCTACACACAAAACCCCTAGACAACATTTTATAATATTTTTCTTGCTCAACCCAATAGTGAAATTGACGCGAGTTTCCGGGCATTTAACTTGTGGCTGTTAGTTAACACAAAGTCTATTTCTTTTAGTTTTAAGGAGACTAACAAAAATCGCTACAGGTTTTACAAATCGACATCCATGTGTAGTGCCGAAATAAGCCAGGTCTCCCTACCCTGAGTACTCAGGTTTGTAATAATAATTTTGGCGAAGACGTGAAAGATACCAAAGCTTATCTTTTCCCTATGGTAACTAATGAAATACGAGGTGTGATAATGACCAATAGGTTCGAAGCTTTTCTTAAGAAACAATTGCTCATGTTTAACCAACACTTAGCAAATGTAGCAATATTATATATATGAAATGAAATTATCTTACTTCCATTTATAGAAGTTGGATCTGGGAGTCGTTGTGTAAGAAATATTCAGATCAATTGCGCTGTACTTCTCGTCCATTTCCGAGCCTGTTGCTCATGCAAGTGGCTCGCCAAATACCACTCGTATGTTCTTCATCTCAAAATTCACATATTGACTTATAACGTTTGTGGGAAATAAAAGCTGTAGCATATACAAAGCATAGCTACCAAATTGGCACACATTACTTATTTATCTAATACTTCTTAGCACTTTGATAAACCCTTTATTAAACACGACCGAAACACAAAGTTTAGATCTCGTTGATAAATATTTCCTTGGATTACATTACTGCAGTTTGTATGAAATAAAATTTTTTTGTTATATGAAAACAGCAAAACACAAAAACCAAATGCCTCAGACTCGGTTATTTGAAGATTCAAACGGATTTTGAAGGACGTTTCTGGCTGCTTTCAGCAAAAGAAACCCATCAATTGTAATTATATTTTGTAGGAGAGTGTTATATGAAGAGAAAATCCACATTCCTATAAGTTTGAGTCCAAAGTATTTCCATCATCTTCAAACTTTCGGTAGGGTCGATTCAAACGCCCCGATTTATTCGAAATTTATGCTATTTCTCTAGTAAATGAAATGAAAAACCAATTCCGAAAATTTCCCCAACGTGGCAGCATTAGTTACGCTTTTACCAAAACGCGAGGTTTTCTAGGAATAGTCTACCAAAAACTCTTTATCAAAATTTCTCTTCAAAATAAGATTTATAAAATGAACGTTTCAGTACGTACGACGCTACACACTTCGAGAAGAACGGTAAGTTACCTACAGAACATTTTTTATCAGCTGTCTCCCTTTTTTGTCCTTTTAATGTGCTAAGACGACATCTGAAACCTTTTCGATATAGTAAAATATTCAGTATCTGATGAAATAAATGTATAAGCGAGTAAACATTGAAATACGAGTGCATGTAAATGGATTGTTCCTGGAAACTAACAGCTAAAGCTAATTTAATAAAACGACTTTTCTACTTGAAAAACATTGGTATGAATAAATAAAGAAGTGTACAGTACGTTATTTTAGTGACTATGTGAAAATTACGAGGCGCTAGAAAAAAGTGTACTTTTTTAACTACAGCCCCATTCAGACGATGCTTTATGACTTAACTATATGAGTGGAAAAATGGATCCCCGATCAACGTTTTTATCACCATGTCTTTGGTACGTGAGTCAGCGCATTCAATTTTAATTCTATACACACCTCTTAACTAGTCTACGAAACTTATTTGTGTTGAATCATCTAATAAATCAAAAAGAAGAATCATCAAAATACTATAGGCCTTAATTGTAGGCCGAATTTGAGTTAATTTTGTTTTGCCCCTTGGTTTTAGCCTGCAAAATGTCTTCTCTTTTTCGTTCAAGTTGTGCTAAGCTGCAAATGTGTCATAAGTGGCATAATGACAACAAATATGGCTCTTTGCGTTTCAGTAATGCTTAGTTTCATAAGCAAGATTCGTTTTCACATTATCAATAAAGATTTTGGGTGAAAATGGTATTCGGGAGTTTTGAGCAAGTCCTAAAACCATTTTATTCATTGCAGTTTAAAACTATTGTTTTAACAACACCAATATTACGAATGTTTTGCTGGGAATAACGTTTTGTTGGGAAAGACAATTTTATTAAGTGTGCAACGTTTCATTCGTAAACGCGGAAACCATTAACATTGATATCCTATTTCTGTTCTTAACGTTAAAATTATTGGATATGGGAAAAAAAGGAAAAAGCAAATGCTCGTAAATCAAGGGGTCTAGAGAAAAGAAGGCGGCCGTGGCGAAAAAGATAGTTGTTTCGCCATTTTTTGGAAGGGGATCATTGCCAGAGAGCTCCCGAGATCCAAGGGGTCTAGAGAAAAGAAGGCGGCCGTGGCGAAAAAGATAGTTGTTTCGCCATTTTTTGGGAGGGGATCATTGCCAGAGAGCTCCCGAGAACCAGATGAACCGCTCTTTAATTTTGTATGTTAAAAGTTTGAAAGATTTTTCCTTGTAAATTTGGGTTGAAAAGATGGATGGATGAGTGAATCGAAGAAGTTTTGGGGAGCTTACTTCTTGCTGTTATGTTACTGTGTGTGCGAATAGAAGTGCAGGCTGCAAATAATCTCACACTCTTTCACCCTACCGATAGATGTAACTGCTAAAAGCTTCAAATCGATTAGAGAGACGCACTTAAAATTCCAAGTTCAAAATTTGCTTATATAAACTATGCCAGTTCTTTAGGAACACTTTTATTTCAAAAGTAGCAACAAGGCTTGTAGGTCAAAATAGCGAAATCCAAAATGTTGAAGGCAAGTCAGTATACCCTCTTTTTTGTATTCCCTGTTAAAGGGGATTATGGTCGGTGTTTTATCTTTTGCGTATGTATTGTAAAAAATATTTTAAGGTACCGTAAGAAATTCGCTATTTTTTACCTCTCCGAGTGACGTATGTCACGGAGAGGTTCTAATTTCGACGTGTCTGTCTGTGTGTCTGTCTGTCAGGCTGTTGTTATTGACTTACACCCCAGGGGACCGCGTTCGCAGTTTTCAAATCGGAGCAAACGTTTTCCCAAATTCCGGACCGCATTTACAGTTCCCGGAAATTTGGAAAATTGTATTCCACTTACCATGGCTATTATCCCTTCCCTGTCTAACACCACCATCCTCTGGCCATTTGTCCATCTCATATGGACACCAGTCTTTACCCACTGGCTTCTATAACCCACTATCATTGGGGCACTTTTTCCATGCCACATGGACACCAGTCTGTACACACTGGCTTCTACACACCACCATTTTCTGGTCTTTGTCCATCCCACTTGTACCAGTCTGTACGCACTGGCTTCTACACACCACCATCTTCTGGTCTTTGTCCATTCCACATGGAACACCAGTCTGTAAACACTGGCTTCTACACACCACCATCTTCTGGCCTTTGTCCATCCCACATGGACACCAGTCTGTAAACACTGGCTTCTAATCCCCACCATCTTCTGGTCTTTGTCCATCCCACATGGACACCAGTCTGTACACACTGGTTTCTACACACCACCATCTTCTGGTCATTGTTTTTGTCCATCCCACATGGACACCAGTCTGCACACTTGGCTTCTGCTCCATCATCATCCTTAAGGTTAAGACATACGCGGCGATCGGCCAGGGTTACGAGAAACGTCCGGCCTCCCTAAGGTGGGGCTTCCACCAAAGGTTCACGCAATTGCGCTGTTCTTATCCATAGCTGCGATTCGAAACCCTTATATACTACCTATTTGAGTAAGGCGTATGCTTCATTTCAAACGCCAATATTAGTCAAGTCTCTTAAGAATTTTTAATTGTTCTTTTTAAAACGATGTAACGTTCAATAAGGCGAACAACTAATGAAGAAAATATTAAATATTAATTATATTTATTTTAATATTTAAGATAGTGACCCATAGGCGGCCGGATTAGCCACGTCGTAATAAATTTTTCTAATTTTAGCGTCCATGTCTTAACAAGTATAAATAACGACTAAATGGTTTCCCAATAATCAACTTTATTTAATACACACAAAGGTATTTTATAAAAACAATATCAGTTAAACAAATACGCTATATCAGTACATTTATTTTAATAGCCATAAATCAAGGCATTCTTTAAATCGGCAAAACTGTTGACAAAATAAGCGTAAATATCCTCTTGATCCTCGATCCATCCGTGTTCAGTCTCAAATTGATGCAAAATTTTCTCACGATCCAATTGAGGAAGCGCTTCGTGCAAATTACGTTCGACTCGATCGCTGAAATTTGTGTCAAATTCCGAGCAGCTTTGAGAGTGGCATATTTGTTTTCGACACTCGACGTTGGCGCAAGTGGAAGTGACGTCAAACAAAGTGGTAGTGAGCTCGTTTAAAATTAATTCGCGCATGCGACAGACAGCTATCCCTTTAGCTTTGAGATCCTCGTCAATCAGCGGCTTTAAATCAATCAATGTCTGCCATCCTGTTTTGTTCAGGCTGAATCCTTCGCTGGTGCTAAAGTTCAGGAAATAACGACTGCCGCTGCCTCGTTCATAGTATCGAAGATCGATTATACGTTCATCTTTCGAGTTGACGAAGCATTCCAGCTTGAGGCGCTCTTTGACGGGCAACCAAATATGATAGCGAGGTATTTTTCCGTCAAAAAAGGACGTGAGTTCATTTTGAAACCGAAACAAAGCGTACCAGGCGTTAGGTTTTAATATAGTTTTTGTACGCGTATCCGATCTTTGAATTAATATTTTAGGTTCAATTGACTCAATGACGCAAATGTCGAGCTTTGGCGTGACGGTGTGTACTGGGTGCATATTGGCTCGCGACTGATATTGTATTTATAAAGTTTTAGTCTTTTATACGTTGGGGTGATTATAAATAATTTCTCTGTTTTTAGATATTATTAATTGGTTGTTTGGAAATTCGGCCATGACAATACACGTGACGTTTTCGGTTAGCGGAGAGCTAAATCTTAACGATAATCGCAAGTTACCAGTCTGGGGCATGGAATTTAAACCTAACGAAGCGAGGTGTTCTCTACTCAAATCAAAAACAACGACAAAAAAGCCCTTCTTATATAAATCGTAAGAAATTATATTTCCCCGGTCAAGACCTAATATCTCGAGCCCCTCGAATAAAGAATTGTAACATCTAACGTATTGATCGTCGTCAAAATTAGGCGTAAAGGGAATATCAGGATAATTTTGAGAATTTAAAGAGAATTGCATGAAATCGAGTTTGAAATGTTGGAGATCCAGGGGGTTGGAAGTTGCTTCCCCTACAAATTTTTTATTAGTAACGAAAGCCACGACAGTTCGCGAGGGTAATTGCCCCGTAAACAGGCTGTCCCTAATAAAATCTTGCGTTCCGGTGGTTATTAAGAAATTTTTCATAACAATAGAGTTTACTTCGTAGCGAGCGTTTATTCCCGAGTTTAACATCTGAGCGTGAGCTAGCTGCAGCTCTGGATTAACCTCAATTTCGCGCGTAAACAAGGTGCATTCCGTTAAATCAATCTTATACTTTTTGCCCTGCTCATTGTGAATAATAGCGAAATCCGTGGAGCTTCGATGAAGTCTAATTCGCACCTCGATATTATCTAGTAAGAATTTGGGCGTTTTGAACATATCCAGAAATAATTCGCCAATTACATCGCACGTCTTTGATTTTGCCACGCGTTTAGCGCGACGACCAATACCATTATCTTCTTTGTTAATATTGGCGTCTGCTAAAGCCGTCGCCGGATCGATAATGGTATCCAAATAATATAACATAGAAGTTAACCAGGAATTGGCCGCCGTTTGTCCATAATTTAAAAGTATTTTAAAATAGGCCATATATGGGTACATATTATTAGGTTGCTGGATGGCAACGCCATTAAGAAATAATTCTACTTGACAAAATAGCGAGGCAATTATTAAATTTGTTACCGAGACTTTCTTTTCCGCATCTGGAACGGCCGTGCCGTCCTCGTGTAAAACGCGAAATTTTAATCTCAAAAGAGTTTTAGTCAAATCATGATAATTGTTTGAGGGAGGAATGATAAATTCTACATATTAAGCATTAGTTAGTGGGGCAATTGGATAATGAGCAGTCGTTTTAGTCCCCACAATATTATTATTCACCACTGGCTTTTCAAATATTTCAAAATCGGATAGAACACTTTCGTAGGTCGACATGTTTAGTCTAGAAAATCGCGTTTAGTGCGTCGCTTAACACGTTTGCTCCGGCTTGTTTTAGCAGTCCTCTTTCGTTTTCGACCCGTCCCGCTCTGAGTGTTGACGAACCGGTCCACGCCTTTATGTAGTAGTGAATTTATAGATTGTTTGACATTTCGTTTAATAGATTCACGTGGTGATATGGTGGGGTTTTGTGCATCGCTAATTACTCTACTCGTTAACCCAACAGCTTCGGACGCTAGCGTACTAAGGGCCGGCCTAATAAAGGGTGTAATTTTGCGCAATAAAGAATTAAAGATGCCGCCAACACTAAAACGACCCCCCGATTGGAAAACGTTCGCGTGTAAAGCCGGAAGGGACGATCCTCTTTGGAAATACAGAGTGTATCTATTAGGCACCATTGCTCCTGTTCTATTGACGTCGACGCCTAAAAAACAGTTTAATATATACTTTGCCCAAATTAAACGGAATATTTTCCCCGTAATCGGATTTCAATTCAATTTCAATTTCTTGTATATCGCTGGTTGAAATTGGATAAAAGTCGATATTATTAAATATTTCCTGGTTCTCCTCGTCTAGCAGCGAAAAAGCCGGCATTTTTATGAAACGTAGCAGAGGAGCTTGACCACCACCCACCACTTGTTGACGGATAATATTGGTATAAACAAACATGGCATCGACGCCTCTCATGATATCAGCGGGATACTCCGAAGTCTCGTTATTGAGATACCGATCCAATTGATTACTACTAAAACCTAGCAATCGTCCCAGGCCTCTTCCGGGTGTTGTTTTGGGAAACAAAATTGAGACCGTATCGTTCAGTTTTGAAACCGTCACGGTTCCGTCTACATTCTGCCAAAATTTTAGACTTTTTCTATGCGTCGGCGACATGGCTTCGCTCATAGCACTTAAAACATCGCTAATATGATAATAAACCCCGGGAGGAATCTCGCACGCGTAATTGTCAACTCGTTTGCCTTGAAGGTTATCTTGTTGATATCCGGGTAGGGACGGCTGGTCAGCCATATTTGGATCTTCTGGAAATCTATCAACATCGTATTCGCTAGTCCAAAAATTATTAGCCTCTGTCAGTGTCATTGATCTCAATCGGGGGTTCACCAACGCTACACCCGAGTGGCTATGTTGCAAAACTTCTCCCTCTTCGGGAATGTTAAATAACTTGGCCATCGGTCCAGATACCGATACGCGAACACCTCGCTCTATTTCGAGACGCGTGTAGTATCTATTTTCTGGCGCCGTTTTGAGAATAAAGATTTTAAAATGACGGCGAGTCATAAATTGCTGAACTTCTAATAATTTGTTAATCACTTTCAAATGTAGCGAAAAGGGGATTACCGCACCGGTCGGGGTAAGATCACAGGTATATTCACGCGCCGGTATTTTGATTTTCGTTGTCTCCGTCTTTGTAAAAAGATACATTAATGAAAAGTGGACGCGATATGACACGCCTGTACTGTTAGTAGTTTTAAAATGCGTAAAATTACGCTCTAGAGGCCTCTTGGATAGAAACGTCCCCCCAACGTATTCATTTTCTAAATTTAATATATCCTGCAAATCCGGCGAAAATTTCATTTCAATTTTTGCCGGACAATGGACTCTAAAATAATGCTCCGCTCCTTGTTTAATAACGCTAAATTCAGCATTGTGCAATCTTAAAGGATCGTGGTTGTTCGAGCTTATTTTGAGCTCTTCGGCGATTTCATAATAAATTTTAAAATCATCCTCCAAAGATTGTTTCGCTTTAAACTCGCCTGACACCGAGAACAATAAATAAATCCATGGTTCCTCCCCGGCGGTATAATGCTTAATGGTTCTATTGACTCGATATTCTAGATAGGCATTGTTTTCATTTATGGTATATTCTTGTATCGTGAGGCTTAAGGGACCGCATTGCTGCTTTCCGGTATAATATTTATCTGGGTCGAGGTTGAGCAATTTAGCTAATTGGGGAGAAAATTTAATTTCCACCCATTCCGGTGTTTTGAAATTATACACGATAGCATAGCCCCAATTATCTACTACGTGATATGTGAATTGAATTTTATTTATTACTAATTTTTCTAAAGTGTTGGCTACGGCTCGATAAAGCCCTTCGGCGTTTTTCTCTGGCGTTTTACTGGCTTTAAAAGTTTGAGGTAAGAACAATATTTTATAGTTATCATAATCTTCGGGGTTAATCTGCTTAGGCTTTTCAGAGATAATTGGCTCGGGTTTTTTCTTTGGCGGATCAACCGGCTGCGGAAACAATGGTTTTTCATCAACCGATGGTGGGGAGGGGGTCGGTAATACGGGTAGCTCAAAAGTAGAGGATGTTGTAGAGTCTGGAGATTTTGAGAGATCAGGCTTGGATAGGTCAAGTTTCGCCTTTTCCTTCCCCTCATCAAGGTTTAATTCCCCCCCGTCATTAATGTACACCCCTTCGATAAATTTACTTTTAAATAGATCGGATTCTTTATACAATATTTTTGGTTCCTCAAAATTAATAATGCAGTTTTTTGCATTAATATCCATGATATGATTAGCCATGCCATTTTTTAAATCACCTGTCTTTATACAATATTTATGTTCAGACATTCTTTCTTTTAGAGGACGTTTTGTTTCCCCTACGTATTTTTTATCACAACTACAATTAAACTGGTATACTACACAACGCTCATTTTTTATGTTACTGTTACGTTACTTTTTTTGGCTATTTTTAAATATCTGTTTTAAGTTTACCCCCATTTTTGACACTACTCTAATATTAAATTTACTTTCTAAAATCCTATTTACTGACTCGCTTTTATTTTTCACATATGGTAACACTAGAGTTGGTTCTGTTTTTTTAATATTATTTTGAGGTCTTAAGTCGTGAGAGCCAAAAATTCCAGAAATCAAAGGCTTTGGGTAACCGGAACTAATCAGTTGTTTACTGATAATATGTTTGTCACTTTCTGGTGTGTCAGAAATGTATTCAATTCTATGTTTTAAACTTTTAACAACCCCAAGTTTTATTTTATTACTATGATACGAATGAAAATTTAAAAATCTATGACAATGGGTAGGTTTCTGGTATAACCCACACTTAAGATATTCGTCCGAGGCTAAGCGCTCTACTAAAACATCTAAAAAAGGGAGCTTGCCAACCTTTTCTTCCTCTAATGTAAATTTAATCGAGTTATCCAAAGAATTAACAAAATCGAGTAGTTTAGTTATTCCCCCTCTAGTATTTTGGAAAATTAAAAAAATATCATCTACATATCTTAACCATAGTTTGATATGGCGACTGTTTCTATTGGAAGATAGGATCTTGGATTCTAAATATTCCATGTATAGATTAGCTAGAAATGGAGATAATGGGTTACCCATAGCCAGTCCCCTAGTTTGGGAGTAGAATTCCCCTTGAAAAGTAAAAAAAGTGCTATCACAGCAAATTTTTCCCAGGTTTAAAATAGAATCAAGACATAAGTCTGTTCGTTTCTTCCATTCTGAATCTGAATTAAGTCTCATACTCAAGACCTCTATAACGCCATCAATAGGCACATTTGTGAATAAACTAACTACATCTAAACTAAACATGCGATCAACCTGTCCTAATTTTACCTTTCTAATTTTATCTACAAAATCGTATGAATTGACAACGTGGTGGGAGGTATTACCTACAATAGGGGATAAGATATCGTGCAAGCCAATACGTCGGGCTATCCCGGGAAGATACAATTGGGCGCAAGGGGCAGTTGACCTTGTGTATCTTTGGTAAACCATAGATGAACGGGGTTTTTAAGTTGTTAGAGATCAATCTAAAATACTGCCTACTATCAAGTTCTTTCTTAGAAATACAGTCTCTAATCTTTTCCCTGACGATTTTATCTACCTTGACTGTTATATCTCTATTTAGTTTAACATAGTCCCCAGAGTTATTTAACAAGTGAAACATTTTTTCATTGTAATCACAAGCATTTAACACCACTACTCTACCACCTTTGTCCGCACTTGCGGCCACGTCCAAAAAATTCACATCCTTTTTGTAGGGAACAAAGCCTAAACCCTTACTTAATAAGGTTTCTTCCACGCGACTTAACGTTTTATCAGACAGATTAAAAATCTTCCCATCAGTAACATTAGAATTATTTAATTTTTCATAAGCTAATCTTAAATGTTTTAAATTTAGAGCCTCAAATTTTTTAATATGAGAATGTTTCTTGGATTCGAACTCACTTAAGTAGTCATCATGGATGAGGTTAAGGAGAAAATTAGCTGACTGGAAATCCACAGTTCTGTAGAGCATATCCGTTAAGTGTTCAATTTCTTGCCGTAACAACTTCCTACGGTTTGATTTTTACATCAATAAAAAGTTTGATTTTATCCATGTGTTTCCTCCGTTAAAATTTTTATATTATTTCACCATGGTATTTAAAAATAAAGTCGTTATTTATGATTATCTTCACAATCGGAAGGATATGTCGCTGTTTTACCGCCTTCGGTTTAGTAAACTTAAGTTAGCCTCCGCTTCGAACCAACTGGTTTTTCTTCAAAAGTGCAAGAATTTCGGACTCACCCCTAATGGATTTTGCCGTTCTCCAAATCTTAATTTCATTGCCAACAAGAAAGTGGTATCTGTGCAATCACAACTACATAAACAAGTTCTACTACAAGCGATCAGAGTACAAAGGAACCGTAGGAAGTTGTTACGGCAAGAAATTGAACACTTAACGGATATGCTCTACAGAACTGTGGATTTCCAGTCAGCTAATTTTCTCCTTAACCTCATCCATGATGACTACTTAAGTGAGTTCGAATCCAAGAAACATTCTCATATTAAAAAATTTGAGGCTCTAAATTTAAAACATTTAAGATTAGCTTATGAAAAATTAAATAATTCTAATGTTACTTATGGGAAGATTTTTAATCTGTCTGATAAAACGTTAAGTCGCGTGGAAGAAACCTTATTAAGTAAGAGTTTAGGCTTTGTTCCCTACAAAAAGGATGTGAATTTTTTGGACGTGGCCGCAAGTACGGAAAGTTTTTTAAATAAACAACTTAATCTCTCGGATAAGGAAAAACAAGAAATTAGATTTATCATCAAAACTAACTTTAATTCGACCAAGAATAACTCTGCTGCAAATAATTTAACCACCGGTGAAAAATTTGCTCTTAAAACGTTAATGCTAGATAGTTCTATAAAAATTTTAAGTGCGGACAAAGGTGGTAGAGTAGTGGTGTTAAATGCTTGTGATTACAATGAAAAAATGTTTCACTTGTTAAATAACTCTGGGGACTATGTTAAACTAAATAGAGATATAACAGTCAAGGTAGATAAAATCGTCAGGGAAAAGATTAGAGACTGTATTTCTAAGAAAGAACTTGATAGTAGGCAGTATTTTAGATTGATCTCTAACAACTTAAAAACCCCGTTCGTCTATGGTTTACCAAAGATACACAAGGTCAACTGCCCCTTGCGCCCAATTGTATCTTCCCGGGATAGCCCGACGTATTGGCTTGCACGATATCTGGTCCATATCTTATCCCCTATTGTAGGTAATACCTCCCACCACGTTGTCAATTCATACGATTTTGTAGATAAAATTAGAAAGGTAAAATTAGGACAGGTTGATCGCATGTTTAGTTTAGATGTAGTTAGTTTATTCACAAATGTGCCTATTGATGGCGTAATAGAGGTCTTGAGTATGAGACTTAATTCAGATTCAGAATGGAAGAAACGAACAGACTTATGTCTTGATTCTATTTTAAACCTGGCAAAAATTTGCTGTGATAGCACTTTTTTTACTTTTGAAGGGGAATTCTACTCCCAAACTAGGGGACTGGCTATGGGTAACCCATTATCTCCATTTCTAGCTAATCTATACATGGAATATTTAGAATCCAAGATCCTATCTTCCAATAGAAACAGTCGCCATATCAAACTATGGTTAAGATATGTAGATGATATTTTTTTAATTTTCCAAAATACTAGAGGGGGAATAACTAAACTACTCGATTTTGTTAATTCTTTGGATAACTCGATTAAATTTACATTAGAGGAAGAAAAGGTTGGCAAACTCCCTTTTTTAGATGTTTTAGTAGAGCGCTTAGCCTCGGACGAATATCTTAAGTGTGGGTTATACCAGAAACCTACCCATTGTCATAGATTTTTAAATTTTCATTCGTATCATAGTCATAAAATAAAAATTGGGGTTGTTAAAAGTTTAAAACATAGAATTGAATACATTTCTGACACACCAGAAAGTGACAAACATATTATCAGTAAACAACTGATTAGTTCCGGTTACCCAAAGCCTTTGATTTCTGGAATTTTTGGCTCTCACGACTTAAGACCTCAAAATAATATTAAAAAAACAGAACCAACTCTAGTGTTACCATATGTGAAAAATAAAAGCGAGTCAGTAAATAGGATTTTAAAAAGTAAATTTAATATTAGAGTAGTGTCAAAAATGGGGGTAAACTTAAAACAGATATTTAAAAATAGCCAAAAAAAGTCACGTAACAGTAACATAAAAAATGAGCGTTGTGTAGTATACCAGTTTAATTGTAGTTGTGATAAAAAATACGTAGGGGAAACAAAACGTCCTCTAAAAGAAAGAATGTCTGAACATAAATATTGTATAAAGACAGGTGATTTAAAAAATGGCATGGCTAATCATATCATGGATATTAATGCAAAAAACTGCATTATTAATTTTGAGGAACCAAAAATATTGTATAAAGAATCCGATCTATTTAAAAGTAAATTTATCGAAGGGGTGTACATTAATGACGGGGGGGAATTAAACCTTGATGAGGGGAAGGAAACGGCGAAACTTTGGGGTGAGTTCGATAAAAAACTCTTGTATCCGAATAGAGAGAGGTTAAAAAACTAGTTTTTTGTTAGACCTAATCTGACTATATATATATATTGTATTATTTTAATTTGTGTCGTTAGTTTGATAAAGACCCGCGGGTCGAAAGCTCACGCTTGTATTTTTTTGATTTTTACATCAATAAAAAGTTTGATTTTATCCATGTGTTTCCTCCGTTAAAATTTTTATACTATAGCTACATCTCACTCACTCTATTTAGACACGCCTCACTCACTCTATTTAGACACGCCTCACTCACTCTATTTAGACACGCCTCACTCACTCTATTTAGACACGCCTCACTCACTCTATTTAGACACGCCTCACTCACTCTATTTAGACACGCCTCACTCACTCTATTTAGACACGCCTCACTCACTCTATTTAGACACGCCTCACTCACTCTATTTAGACACGCCTCACATCCCTGGGTGTATCGCATATCTCCTTTTCCTTGTGATTTCTTGGGGCAACTTGGGTTTGGAAAATTATATTTTCTGCAAAGTGCTCACAATGTCAATTATGTTAATCGCTTGGTTTGATATAATTATGAGAAATTTTGGTAAGGCGTTAGAAAATAACCTTCGACATTAAAGGCGCAAAGGCTTAAGCGTGTTTGATGGTTTTAGAACGCCGTGCTTATTTTGTTTCTCACAAACACAATTATTTTTGCCATTAAAGTTAGGGGCGGAGAGTGTTGACTATATTTTTGAATATATAGGCCTAGTAACGCAATTGCATATTTCTCTCAGTGTTTCTCTATATTTGTACTCACCTGTAAATAGAAATAAGACGTTGCCAATGTTATGGATAATTGCGAGAAATTTCGCCAACTGTTTTCAAAATGCGTGATAGTTTCTAATTTATATGTAAGTAAGTTATAGCTTTTTCAGTAACTGTGTCGTTTTTCGCAATCGACTAGATTTTACTTAAACAATTTGCATTATAAATTTTTTATAAGTACTGAGTTAGTGCCACTGGAAGTTAAGTAATAATTTCAGGTAGCCTAACATTATATCTTAAAAGGACGGCCTTTTTCTAAATATAAAAGGAAAAATATTAAAACAAAATAAATTATCTCTTAGTACAAAATAAATAGCATTTAATTAGTCTTAAAAATAATCAAGGACTGCTGCACCATCCGTCATTGGTTCAGTGGCGTCTGCTAAACCGAACCTACCCTTCTCTCAGCCTGTAAGAATTAAACCAATCCCGTAGGGGTAAGTGTTTCGATTTAGCAGAGGCCACTGATCCAATGGCGGATGGCGCAGTAGTCCTTGATTATTTTTAAGACGACTCAAATACTAATTCTTTTGTAATAAGAGATCTTTTTATTAAAATTTTTCTTTTTATACATAGAAGGGTATAATGTTTGTTACCTGAAATTTTCCTTTAATCGCACCATTCGTGTTGTTAAATGGCGTGACACGAAAAACCTAAGGCATATGTCAGAAACTCGTTCCTACAAAATATGTATTAAGGAAATTAATATTTAACAAGACGGTGTACGGTATTGAGTAAGGCTATGAAAACTACAAGGAGCCTTTACAATTGAGATGAATTTCGTAGAGAAACAATGTGTGAAAATCAGACGCTTACCGTAGCCGCCAATGACGTAAGCACCTTAAATTTAGGTTAATTTTTCTAAAGTTCCCTTGTTTAATAATGTGTTTTAAATCCATTTCATGGCAACAGCACATAGCCTTCCGATTTCGGACCGAGAAAGACGGGAATCGCGAAGTTAGCGGACGCGGCTTCTATATCTTGCAAATTTTGTCCAAAATCAGGGGCGTGCCAACCTTTATACGGGAGCGGGGGCAAAATCCCACACTGGTAGGGAAAGTTGTGCAAAAAATTTTGCACTTGTGTAAACAATTTTGAGCCACCTTAACCTCTTTCCAAACTCATACAAGAGCAAAAATTATTTTGCAGTACTTCAATGTTGTTCCAAATGATCTAAGGCTATACAATATCTCGCATGCACTATAATCTACGAAGAGGTGCGCATGAACGTGAGAATTAACGCCTGACCAATTCAATACTCGTGGGATATAGTGGCTACGATTCTATAAAGTGCCATTTCTAGTTGAGCATACATTTTTCTCTTCTCGTACATCGTAGAAAATAGTAAAAATGCAAAGAAAATATGTCTTCTGCCTACCTATTCTTTCCAAATATGATAATACAATAATTTGAAGCGCTATCGGCTATACACCCTTTCTCTCTTGAAGCTGGCAGTTAATCAGCTCTATGATTAGCCACGTACGGTTATATGCGAAATAATTGCAACACTATACTGTATACAAAACCGTGGTTGCTATAGCTATTATGTCTATACAGTATGTGTAAACAAAAACTGGTGGAAGTCAGGTACGATATATTCTCGAGACTATCAAACAATGCTAAATTCTTCATTTCCAGGACTAGTTCAAAAATGATTCTACATTTTTACAATCTCTTAGGATATGTTTCACAATTCTTTTTACAACCTGAGCTTTATACTGAACTTCAAAAACGTCCTCGAGCGACGATTATTGAACTATAAAAGCTGGCACTTTTACCAATCCCATTTACGATTACAATATATATTTATAGAATTACGTGCACTGTCTAATCGCATGCATCACACTTAATAACTGGGACTCCATTGGTTATTACATAACTACGCGGAGTAAAAATTGAAGAACTCCAAATATATTTATAAATATTACGAACATGTTAATGATTAAGACCTGTATTTTCTTAATCACTTCCAAAAACTGACTTCCTCTCACAACAATTGTACACTGGGTAATGAAAATTTCACCTTCAATGAAATTTTTTACTATTTAGACTCAGTCACCAGAGCGGGGGCGATGCCCCCTCTGTAAAATTAGAGCGGGGGCCTTTGCCCCCGCTGCCCCCGTGGTTGGCACGCCCCTGTCCAAAATCCTATTTTTCAAGTATCCAAATTGCTTTTACGTGGAATTTTGAAATTGCACTTTCCTGGCGTTTAGGATATTTTACCCATAAAGCCTTTCGACCTTTTTCATTCAAAATATTCAGTTTTGTTTTGCACCTGAAATTCCCCTGTTTATATAATATTTATTGCGTTATTGTTCATATATTGTGTATTCGATGTAGATTTGAAATTGTAACTCCTGAAGATGGCCAGTGGGGAGTGTGTAATCTAAGGCCAATCATTGCACTGGACTTGTGGGAATGGTTGCACGAAAGGTACAATATATTTTTAGTTAAATGGAGGTAAACAAACAGGAACTGGTTAATTAATCGGCTTAATCCCCCAAAACGTATGTTGGATTATTGCAATAACGAGATAAGTATCTTTATTCGACTCGTGGGTAAGCTAATAATGCCAGATATTTCGATAGTTTATCTTGCCTTATCTTTCGTACATCCTTCCTCTAAATTTCTAATTCCACCACCATGATTAATGTAAAGCTGTTACAGTTCTATATTATAGTGACTTGCTAATGGCTTGAGATATTTTAACGATTTGGGAAGTTTCATTTTCCTTCGATTTAATTTTTAACTTAGATTTTAACGCTTTAATCATTGGTACATTCACAGGAATCTAGAATGGCACTTTCAACATTAACTTTATCGCTGGATCGCAAACCATTTGTTGATTTTTCATATCCGTATTTCCAAGATGTAGTGACGTTTGTTACTAAAGCACCCAGCGTTAACAGAGTGACCAATACGTTCTTTCTATTTGAACCTTTGAAAACTGAAGTATTATCCCATTAAGTTAAGGATCAATTCTTATTATAAATAAATTTTTCTTTCTGGCAGGTTTGGATATTAAGTTTTTCATTCTTGGCGACGATAATTTTGCTAATCAAATTTGCAACTTGGTCGTCCAAGGAAAATAACGTTTTCTGGATTATTGTGAAAATAACAATACGTCAAGGTTAGAATATCAATCATGAGTAACAAGTTATTCGAAAAAGAATAGTCTTCATTAGAAGTTTCTCTTTTAATTCGAAAGAGCGTAAATGATTCGATCAATTACTTTTTATTGCGTGTTAGGCCTATTTTAAAAGCAATTGGCGTGTTATGGTAGAAAATTCAAATTATCGTCTAGTGCCACTGTGCAAACTCTTATCGGTTTACTTTATCCAAGGAGAATGTATAAGAGAGGAGACTCTGAGTCAGACAAAAGGCACGTAGCACCCCGTTTCTAAAACGGTTCTGTGCCGTTCCCCGGTTACCATGGTTACCGCTACCCCCACCCCCCACGGCAAGAGAGTGTACGATCTGGCGCATGCGTTCATGCCTCCTTGCTCTAACCTCATGAGTTTGTTTATAATTTTAAATAACCCTCGTTTCCAACAAAAAACACGTGACGCATGGCTTAACCAACGGCATGCGCGTCACTGTATGGGGTATCTGCCTCGTTCTTTAACATCCCTCTTTCCAGGACAAGTCTGTTGTAAATCCTCCTTGCTTCATCACTTGTATCTTCTTTATTATTGTAGATGAACGCGTAATTCCTGTTTGAAATATTCCTTATTTTTAACACCCGTTCGATTAACAAAAGAAATTTTTCTCTGACATTCTGTTTAAAATAAGGAATTCAAAGTACCGAAGATCAATGGCAATCAACGAGTTTAATCCTTCTCATTAGCACTATTTTATTTTTCGGAACTTTGGAATCTTTCTACGGGTTTTACTTGACTTCGACTACGAGTTTGTCTCCCGTCACTTTACCAATTGACACCTTCGAACAAATGGCTCAATTAATCAAATCACAAGGTTACGTTGTCAGTTCGGTAAAAGGCAGCGCTCTCCATTACAGTATTATGGTATGATATAGCAGAGTGCAGGAAAATTTGTATGTTATCAATTCAAATCACCCTTTAAATTTAGACTTCCGACATCGACTATTTTAACTTATTCGCTAATTCGTCTGAAAAAGGCGATTTCAAATTACCAAAAACGCCAAAGGAAGGGTTAAATTTAGTTTTACAAAAATCGTACGGTTTTATTATGCCGAAAGACACTCTGGAATCCACCATCTTGGACATGGGATTGCCACCCGAAGCCTTTCACTTTGCCAATGAGAATCTATTCGTCGATCAAATGGCCGCCGCTTTTCATAAATCGTTACCGTGCAAAGATGAAATCGATAAATGGTGTGATCTTATTGCACTTTCACTTTCTTTGCCTTTACTTGATCTAACCTTGTTTTTAGGCTAAGTATTTTATCGTGTTCAGGATTGATACAAAAATGGGAATCCGACGATTCAGGATTTTTATCGACGAATAAAAATGAAACGGAAATTAAAAGGAGTGACGAAACAAATTACATCAAAATGGACGATCTCAAATTATTATTTTACATTTTAGCAGCGGGATGGATCTGCTCAAGCGCCTTACTTCTCCAAAGGATTGTAAGATGGCGCCTGCTTAAGATTTCTCTGCATACACTCTGATGAAGTTAAGTCCGCTATTGACGGTTCATTTACTGAATATTCTGATCGGAAAATGTAAGACGCGTTGTGCGCAGACGCGAATGACGTTGCTATTTTGTGACCACCAATGGAAAAATGGCTTCGCTTTTATAACAACGCGGCATAAGTGCTCCGAAATTAAAAAAATAGATTTATGTCATATATGTGGCATTAAATTAACAAATGTTACGGATAAATCCATTTAGGGTTACAACAAACCTGACACGTGTACGTATTGAACTCCCTCTCCATCCAAATCCATCATGTGACACTCAATTTTTAGTGTCAGAAATGCAAAAAAAATTATAGCATCCTGTGTTGCTAAACGTCAAAAGCTCAATATATTATTGTAAATAACTGAAATGAAAAATGTTGGAGTTTTAAATAAATCCTGCGCTCTTTCTTATTGCGCTTCATAGTAAAAATATATCACTAGCCTGTACAATTGTTAAGGCGAAAATGTGTGAAAATCAGACGCTGACAGTTGCCGCCATTAAAGTAAGAACCTTTAAGATTTTATTTCCTGATACGTTTAATTGTTTCTCAAGTATTTTAATTACATTTTATGGCCATAGCATAGATGCTTTCGACTTTCGAGAGAGCATGACGGGAATCTCGAATAGCTTTTATCAAATTACAGGACCGTCTGTATTTAGCTCTGTTAGCCTCAGTTGGCTTAGATTTAAAAGGTTTGTATAAATTTCTTTTCACATTAGCAAGGTGAACAATATCACCGGAAATCCATGGCTGCCGAAATCTCTTTGAATATACCGTCCTTGAAGGAACACTGTCCTTAAAACAAGACCAAAACAGTTGTAACCAAAAGTCCCATGTTTCATTAATGTCCCCGCTAAACGCTAAATGCCACGGGGCCATTCAAGCCCATCACATCAGTGCGACTAAACTGTAGAACTTCCGTAGAAGAGCTTCTTGGCGTTGCACGTTCACAAGCGATTAGACCAGTCACCGCATCATGATCACAACCAGGAAGATAATCGATTGTTTTAACTTCCTTAATGAAGCGACGTTCGTTAATATAAACCAAGTCAAGAGTATTGCCAAGTCTAGTGCTATCAGAGACTATTTGGGTTAAACCGAGATTGGATACGCATTCATAAAACTCCAACGAGGGAAGACTATCAGGGACAGGTCTATTAACACCAAGGCATGCCATGTTGAAGTCACCGAACAAGACAAAGATATCATGACTGTTAATAATATCTGTTATCTCACTGAGTACAGAACATAAACTCAACATGTTTTCTTGGGTAACCGGAGGGGGGACATAAACGCAACCAAAGAGAATTGATCTTGAGTCGCATTTAGCGGACGAAAAAACGACTTCGAGACGTTTGACAGTGGCAGTCTTATATAGTTCATTATCAATGACAGTCTCGACAGGCGAGTGATTTTGGCTAATAGCCAAAAGAACTCCACCACCCCTAGTTTCAAGATCATTACGAAACACCACATAATCTTCAGTAAAGAACTCAGTACTAGAAATATCTGCACTAAGCTATGTCTCAGTAAGTCCAATAACATCGGGTAAGTTCCGTTCCACAAAAACCGATAAGTCAAGAAATTTATTTTTTAAACTTCATACATTCGCCACATGGAAAGATATCAGCAATCTTGAGCTCTTTGTACTTCTGTCAGCGTTAATATTGAGAGACCTCTTATCTTTATCGCTAGAGGTAAATTCAGTGAAAAAAGAGTCATTCAAATTAGGTAAACCTCAATTTAAACACACGAAGCCAGAGCCCTCAAAATGAAGAAATTTTTTTAAAACATTCGAATAAACACACTTGACGTGAAAGTCGAGATCACACACACTGCAGCGAAAACGTTTCTGAGGCTTACGAAAAGACTTGAGGCAGACTTTTCAACGACTCTTAAGATTAGGTCCCGGATTCACCTCAATATCACCCGATAAAATCAAAATAATGGAGACAAAAGTTAACTTCTGCATAGAGGCTTAATAGTCAAAGGTTTACTTTTAACAAAGTGATGGCCATTGAAAGTAACGACATCAACGATGTAGCTGAAATGCGAAACGCCGGAATAGCACGTTCACACGCAAGAGAATTAACTGAGCCTTTGAGGGAAAAAAACGGTAAAATAAACATTAACGCAATACGCACTCCGAGGAGATCCGTACCGCGTTTCGTCATATTGATAAGATAACGATAATCAGAGCTAGTGTAAGAAATGTAACGGTTTCATTAAGAATAATATGGATTCCAGATGTATAAATTGCAAAACTTTTGCAAAATGTCAACTTGCAAAGGAAAAAAGATTGAAGTTAAAAGTTTTAAAAAGTACCAGGCATTTTCAGAGTATGCCTAGGAATGAATAAGTAGCCGCTTTGAAAGTAAACAAGTTGGGAAAACCAAAATATTACCTCTCCGAGTCAAGAGGAGGCCTACTTACAAACTTATTTAATCAGATATGGAAATTTTTCTTTTTTTAAGAACAAATACTGAAGTTCATTTTATGAAATATTAAAGAGGTATACAAAGCATAGCGAATGTACTGTAAATCAGACGACATTTTACATCCAATAAGGATATACTTGTACACATTAAAATCATCCGATGGGGAAAAACGGGAAATAAAGAGATAAAACTTTGGAGGGATATTACTTTTACGTGTTTGTAGAGGCCCAAATTTTCTGCTCCTCAACTGTATACCCTCTATGTTCAAAACCAGATTCACAACAGGGTTGCAGTGTAAACATGACACTTCTAACAGCGCTGAGCTCTGCTGAACGCGGCCTAGATTTTCACCATGATGCTCTATTCAATTATAAAATCTAAGCCTGATTATTTAAAAGTGTATTTAACTTTCGGCTCACTCTGAACCGTTAATGTCTCTGCATTACAGAAACGAAAACCAAACCCAAGCGTTTACTTTTTAATTCACTAGGCCTATTGACAAATAAAAGTCCATTAGGCCGACATAGTAGCGTTCTTCTCGTTATCAATAACGAAAGAATTATGATATAAACAGATGTAGTATAGCTTAAGTAATATATAAACATCCATTTCAAATAATAATATAAAAAAATATTCTTGGGATATCAAAATGAAACAGAGGATTAAAGCTACAAAAGTACTAAATGCATCGTAATTACGAAAAAGATTTCCACATATTCACTTTATATTATGGAAAAAGTGAATATTAACACATCAAAACAAAGCGAACTGTTAACGCGGCGCACTAGTGTGAAAACGGACAGACACACAAAGACAAAAAATAGACTGCTTTTTAACTTTTCCGTATTAATTTTGAATTGAGAAACAAGATTATCTTAAATATTAAAATAAATATAATTAATATTTAGTATTTTCTTCGTTAGTTGTTCGCCTTATTGAGCGTTACATCGTTTTAAAAAAGAATAATTAAACAACCTTGAGAGACTTGACTATTATTGACGTTTGAAATGAAGCATCCTCCTGTTGCTTCGCCTTGCTCAAATAGGTAGTATATAAAGGATTCGAATCGCAGCTGTAGATAAGAACATCGCAATTGCGTGAACCTTGGAGGAAGACCCCTCCATTGGAAGGCTAGACGTTTCTCGTAACCCTAGCCGATCGCCGCGTATGTCTTAACCTTAAGGATGATGATGGAGTAGAAGCCAGGTGTACAGACTGGTGTCCATGTGGGATGGACAAAAACAAAGACCAGAAGATGGTGGTGTTAGAAGCCAGGTATAGACTAGTGTCTATGTGGGATGGACAAAAACAAAGACCAGAAGATGGTGGTGTTAGAAGCCAGGTGTACAGACTGGTGTCCATGTGGAATGGACAAAGAGTAGAAGATGGTGGTGTTTAGAAGCCAGCAAGTACAGACTGGTGTCCATGTGGAATGGGCGAAAGACTAGAAGATGGTGGTGTTTAGAAGTCAGTAAGTTCAGACTGGTGTACATGTGGGGTGGACAAATGAACAGAGTTGTTAGACAGGCAATGGAGTAATAGCCTGTAAGTGGAATACAATTTCCGGGACTGTAAATGCGGTCTGGAAATTGAATACACGTTTGCTCCGATTTGGAAACTGCGAACGCGGTCACGTGGGTGTAACAACGGACAGACAGACACACAGATACACAGACAGACAGACACACAGACACGTCGAAATTAGAACCTCTCCGTGACATACGTCACTCGGAGAGGTAAAAACCGTTAGAATTGAATGCAAAACCAGCAAATACAACAGTTGAAGAGAGTTATAAAAACTCTGAAGCTTTCCCTTTCAGACAAACCAAATATTTTGTTCAGTGAGTCAATTGACGATGATTAATTTTGCTCAAAAGAGAACTTAAGAACAACAAATGAAGAAAAAACAGCGAAAGCCCAAAATGTGACATCCTGCCGTTATCAAATGGTGTCTATATCTGAGAGCGAAATCACCATCAGCCTATGAAACTCTCCGAGAAGTTGTTCCTCTGCCAGCTCCAAGGACACTTTGGAAATATGGGTCTTTATATTTTTAGCCTAAGAAGTTTAAGTTCTTATTGCAACCCATTCGGCTTAATTTGTGGAGTTTTATTTGAAGAAACTTTCAAATAATTTTAAATGAGCCCTAGAAGTTCAACTTCGTCTTTGATTACTGTAATTCTTCATGCTTTCGCCCGTTGACACCAGAGAGCCAAAAAATCCCATGGTAAGCTACGCCTGGGATTTTCGAAACAGGCTATCAGAGAGAATTTATAATGGGGAGTGAAAGCTCTTGTCCTTGACAGTGCTAAATACAATGTAGCTCAAACAAGTACGCTGCGACGCTAAAACTAACCTGGGAAATTTCCGGTCACATGACACTCCTTTAATTTTAAAGTTTGCCCTCAATCACTATTGGTTGTACAATTACCCAATAAGGGTTCACGATTTCGAGTGCAACTGGCGCCATCAAAGAGGAGAGAAAGAGGGAGAGAGAATCAGTATAGGCAGGCGGGATCCATGCGTGGTGAAAACGGGGGTAAATCTACGGTACACCGCGGCACCTGAGCGCAGTTTTCGCGAGGACAGTTGGCATAGGGGATGACAGAGATAAGGCGAGGAGGTCAATCCCCCCATGCGCAAAGGATGTGCATCCTAAAACTAAACGTACCGAAAATTGTTTTTACTGCCCCCCTATTGTCCCATTTTTCGGCGGATTTTATAAAGCGCGTTTATCTCTCTCTCTCTCTCCTCTTTGCCGCCATTTGGAGTTTTTTAAGTCAGACGTTTCCCTTTCCCTAAAACGTACTGTCCATCTCCTCTAGAGACCATTCCGCAACATTCTAGAACCACCCTAGAGGGAGGGGCCACAAAATATTATACCGGAAATAGACCTGGCCAGTTTTGTTGATCACGTAATTTTTGAGCTACATAATTTTCCTCAGTTTCCACTCCCTATTATAAATTCTCTCTGATGCTATACGAGCTGCACTATTGCACTTTGAACTTAATGTATGATAACTATGTCACTTTGTTATAGCCGATTTTGGGCGGTTTTCGACATATATTGGCTATATTCATAAAATAAGCAACAATTTACATTGTGAAAAGGACTTTATTTATGCACATTTTTTAGCACAACATATTTTTGAAGTGATGGTTTGACATGAGGAATATATAAGCTTTCTTGGTGGTAGTAATAGAAAAATATTTTCAATCATGTTGGCTAGATTTGTTTGAATTAAGCTATGTCGAAGTTAAACTGAAATATAGGTTTTGCCACGAGAGGAGACACGCGCTTTAGAACAGCGTATTTCTGAAAACGACGGATTTTCTCATTTCGCTTGAGTTTCCTTTACAATTTTGAAGACTGGTGAGTGCTTTTTAATTGCTTCTGTTTATAGGACTTCAATTTGAATTTTTTATTTCATAGATAGTGGATACCAAAAAAGACCTTGCAAAGGTGAGTCTATTATTACTTAGCATTTATTACCATGTTTAATCGAGGGGCCACTCACACAGTGTACTCGGTGTTAAGCCGTATAGAGTAATTTCGGTAGAGAGGGGAGTGAACTGTGTATCCTCAACTTTGGGGACAACTTTGCAATAGAGAATAATATTCGCCCCCGGAATATGGGATATCACTATAAAGTGTACTCGGTGTAAAAGCCGTAGAGAGTATTTTCGGTAGAGAGGGGAGTGAACTGTGTATCCCCAACGTTCGGGACAACTTGAACTTAGCAATAGAGAATACTATTCGCCACCGGAAGGTGGGATATCACTAAAGTATGAGATAGAGGGTTATCAAGTTTGCCATATACATTATTTTCAGACTGGGAGGATTGATACCATTTACACCAGGAGGCGAGGCTACTTGGTACTGCAGTTTTTCCACCAAATAGCCTGGCCTCCTGGTGTAAATGGTAACAATCCTCCCAGTCTGAAAATTATGTATTCAGGAAAGCAATTACTCTGTTTTTAAATGTGCTAATGGGAATACGCGGTAAAAATAAATCCCCAACCTAGACAGTAATAAAACGATCAGCCATAATCTGCAATCAGTGTCTAGGGATTCTGAGGATTATTAGCCTGTTGGAATAATATATTTTTTGAGGGCGCATAAATTAAATTCCCATAGCTTTAATACACATTAGTCTGTTTTGAAGCGAGGCGTCAGCCGTTTCCGCTGAAATATCGTCGCCAGATGTCTCTATGACCGTAGCGCGCGATTTTTCAAACGCATCAAAATGATTCAAAAGACTCTGAATCAAGAAATTTGAAAAACTATCGCGAAAGTGATTGTGTTAAATATATAAAATGGAATTTTTGTTAATTATAATTTTTTAGCGTCAATTTTACTCACAGAGTTATCCTTACTCCGTTTATTGCTCTGGGGTGCTCTCCATTTATTTCAAGTTTAAATCTCTTAGCTCAACTAGAGCGACTAAAACGTTTTCCGAGGCAATCGGTTCTATTTTCACAAACTAAATAAGATTTTACATAATGGGAACAAAAGTTAATATTTAATTTTTCTATTTTTTTTCATTTAAATTCTAGTTTTTTACCACCGTTTGTGATGGATCTGGAAGATTTTTTCCAGTGTTCTGTGTGCCCATTTTTTACCCAACAAAAATTTCTTTATGATAAACATATGTTAGGTAAACATAGAAATCGAATTGATTGTAAATATCACTGCACAAATTGCAAGGCCACCTTCAAGAATTATAGTTCATTAAGAAGCCATAAACGAAGGAAGAGCCATAATGACCGAGAAGAAAATTTAGATGATAACACTGTGGTGGAAAATAGTTTTCCAGATTTAGAAGATAATAGTGACACTGAGATAGACATCTTGGCCTCAAAGCAAACTTTTATAGAAGCAGCCTATATACTAAAGTTGAAGGAAAGCTTCAAATTAAGTGATAATCAGATATCTTGAAGCCACTAAGGCCCTTCTGGATCATTAAAAAGAGGTTGACAAAGAACATGCACCCATCCAATATCTTGAGACCACACACAAACAAAACGCATTCTTTAAATCCAAAATGAATTATATTCCCCCGGAGTCAGTAGTTTTGGGGAAGAGGGATCACACAAAGAGTTCAAATTCAAAATCAACAGTTTTTCGCAAAGATGTCATTGGATATTATGTTCCATTCGATAAAGCATTGGAAGCTCTTCTTACAATGCCAGAAACATTCCCCCAGAATTTCGGTCAAAGCTAACCAATATTAATTTATTAGCTGTAGCTAAACAAAAAGATGTTAAGGAATTTGGGTCAGAGAAACTTATAAATAATTTTAAAGAGAGTTTAAAACAGTTAGAAAATGGGAAAGCGTTTTATGTTAATGGTGAAAATAGAATGATCAAGGGCAAACTCGCGTACGTAATGGGTGATACCCTCGCAGCTCAAGAACTTGGTGGCTTTAAAGAAGGTGTAGGGGGGCATTTAGATTCTGTAGAACATGCGAGATAACCAAACCAGATATAGCAAAGTCATTCCTCCACTCTGATTTTCTAGAGAGAGACGAATTAGAACACAAAAATAGGTGCCTCTCCTTAAAAAACTGTTCAAAGCAAGCAAAACTTTATTGGTCGAAGCAATATGGTGTCAATAAAGAAAGCCCATTGTATGGAATTCCAGGATTTTTAGTTACAAAACAATTACTTCATGATCCTATGCACATGCTTTTAGAAGGGGTTGTTAAATTCGAAATCAGGCTTATGTTAAAAGAATTTATGTATCAGAAAAAATACTTTAGTCTTGAAGAATTAAACTACAAAATTCAGAGCTTCGCTTATGGGAAAGACGAAATTTCCGTTAAGCTGGCGATAATTGAAAACGGTCATTTAGAGAAAGAGCTCAAACAAACTGCGTCAGCCATGAAAACTCTGTTGTTCAATATGCCGTTATACATCGGTGATAAAATTCCTGAAAGTGACTTGCATTGGGAAAATTTTATTTTACTGCTAAAAATAACATTACTGTCTTTGTCATCAGTCGTGAATCGCGATACTATATTCAATTTAAAGTTCTTAGTAGCAGCGCATGGAGAAAATTTCAAAGCTTTGTACCCTGACAACACGATAACACCAAAAATTTATTACTTGAATCATTTTCCAGAACAAATGGAAAGATTTGGACCACTTAGGCATCATTGGTGTATGAGGTCTGAGGCAAAACATTCACAGTTTAAAAATACAAATTGGCGATGTTTCAAGTCTGTGCCAAAAACAATGGCACTGCGGCATCAAAGATGGTTGTGTCTACAACAGAACGATGGTGCTGGTGGCAAAGCCCAAAATTTCATATATGAAGGTGATTCGATCAAAGAAGGTTACGAAGAATTTATGGAGGAAGAATTAAGAGGACAGCTTTTGGAACTAGAAATTCTGGTTTTGCCTCAAATGAAAGTTCTTGTAAGCCCGGAAGTCAGAGTGCTAGGACAAAACTACAGGAAAAACACAATACTGCTTAAACGTTTTTCTCAAGAGGATGGTCCCATATTCCTGATAATCGATAAAATGCTGTGCATACATGGAAAGACCTACGCGGTTTGCATCTATCTAGACATTATGTTCTACGATGAGCACTTGGCACGATATATACTAGAACAAGATGACCCAGTCATATTACTTTTTACCGCCTTCTAGTGACAAGAATTAGTATTACTATATACATTATAAGATGACCCTAGCTAATTTAGAATTTCGGGGTTTTTTCATTGTATATAAAATAGCATTCCTATTATGAATAAAATCAGTCTAGTAATAAACTACAGTAACTTACTCATTAGGTTCATTTTAAACTTAACCTACAGAACTTTATCTTAATAAAATTACAGAATAATATTTATTAAACTAGGGTTGGTACTGGTAAATGTGAACGATTCTATTTTTTCTTTAAAATTGTGTAGCTAATTTTTGGGCGGCTTAAATTCCTTTTAAAAGGGCTCTATTTGTAGATATAAGCTTAAGCAAGAGTTAAAATAATCCCACGATAAAAAACCTTTAATCGTTAGATAGATCACGTTTTTCACTATAAAATTGATATTAATATCTGTGGTTTCGATTCGGAATTCGATTTTATAAATAGAGTTGGAAAAAACCAAGTAAAAATTGCAAATGTTTCAAGGTTAATTTGAATCCTTTTTAAGCTATTTTACTAAAAAATAAAAAGTAAAAGTGGTGTAAGGAATCTACGTTCCGATAATATTAACTTTAAAATACATCATTGACCCAAAAAAGACTCAAATTTCGCGCCATTAGTAAGTTTATCAATTTAGCGGTAAGAGGGCGGTAGCTACCACTACTTATTGGGCGGGAAAGCGAGAAAACGAGACAGCTGTTATGCGAGGTATCGAAATAAATAGGACTTCTCAACAAATTATTGAACATTTTGACTCGGGTATTGTTTTAACTATATTATCCTATTATCACATATCACATCTGCGTAAACTTTAATCTAGGTGCATGAATTTAGGCCCTACGTAATGGTAGCTCCTTCAGGGTTGCCACGGAATTTTCAGAACCAAATTCCCTGACTTTTCCAGGTTTTCCCTGACCTTTTAGGCCGAAAGTGCGAATGTTTACAGCACGTTTTAAGTGCTTATAATTAAATAAACTCTCTACATTAAGTTTTCCCATGTATTTTTTGCACCAAAACAAATAAGAAACATTTTAACTATAAATAACAGTCTAAGAGAGCATTTACTTTACAAAAACAATAGCTGGTTAAATAAAAATCTCTTCATACTCTCGACTAGGAGTAAGAATCTAGCTTTGCATATTGGATAAACTACTGGCTATCTAATTTAGTCCTTGCCTTTTTAAATAACGTAGTCTGCTCTGCTTTCTGTGTGTTGCTGTCTTCTTGCAAATAGGCCTTTTCAAAAAGTCCCCTATACAAAATATGTAGCCGGGGGAAAAAGCAGAGATGGAACGCATTTTACCCCTCCCTAATTTCTGCGCGCGCACCTGTGAAACGTCATTTTTAAAATCGCCTATTGCAATCATGGTGACTAATAAAGTGAATAAAAAAGCTAAATGGATTAGGGGAAAACGTGTTGTCTATTATAAATATATTAAGTACACAATAATTACAATAAAACTACATAAACATAGGTTACTATGGTGCCATTTGAACTGTGGCACCATAGGCAGGACTTCTATCCCAGCAGCACTGCAAGCAGACGCTACCCCGCTTTGTCGCCAAATTAATGATAACGCGCATGCGTGACCGTTAAGCCGATCAAAAAGAAAGTATTCATACTTTACTCTCATTCAGAAGACGGGGGGCAAAGCAAGGAGAGAGAGATATATTTAACCAGCTATTCTAGACATTTTAAAGGATTAATCTAGAGTTTTCTGTGTTGAGAGAGCATGAGGAGAAACTTTCATTACTCTTTCAATAAAGACTTATTCCCAGAAGTTTTACCCACTAAAATCAAATTCCCTGACTTTTCCCTGACCTTTTCGGCCCATTTTTAAATTCCCTGACTTTTCCAGATTTTCCAGGATTTCCAGGTACTGTGGCAACCCTGTCCTTTCCTAGGGCCTTTTTTATTCCTCCCATTTGATTATAATTGTTGTTCACATTTGGGTCCAGTGTTCAGTCACTACCTCCTTCAGTATTTAGTGTCAGGGTGTTTACATTTACCAGCGATTGTTCACATTTGGGGTCCTCTACGGGGATTGGGAAATAGGATATTTTGCAAAATTTAAGAGAGTTAAAAAGCTGAAAACATATAGAATTTTGTCTAAAGAATCATATTTCATATCCTGAAAGTTTCTGGTGTCTAACGTTAGCTCCACGGAAGTTATTCAAAGATTTGCAAAAAGTGTTCATAATTACCAGTACCAACCCTATAGTAACTTCCTCAATCGGTTAGTTTTAAACTTAACTAAACTACATCATTATTTGTAAAGTTATCATAAACTATAGTATCATGATAATATTAATTAAATTAAAGTATAACATTAATTAAATTAAAGTATAACATTAATTAAATTAAAGTAAAACATTAATTAAATTAAAGTAAAACATTAATTAAATTAAAGTATAACATTAATTAAATTAAAGTATAACATTAATTATATTAAAGTATAATATTAATTAAATTAAAGTATAATATTAATTAAATTAAAGTATAATATTAATTAAATTAAAGTATAATATTAATTAAATTAAAGTATAATATTAATTAAATTAAAGTATAATATTAATTAATCTAAAGTAAATTCCTTTACTTGAAACATCATTATTTTATACAATTAACTTACTTGAAACATCATTATTTATAATTATCATTAATCTCACTCGTGAATATACTGTATATTTATTTTAATTAAAATACAGAATAACGTGAACTTTGCCTGCTAATTCGTTTCTCTCTACATTCAAGACAGATAAGGTTTTAGGAAAAGAACTCTAAGCTTCAGACGTGACTTTGAGGCCGATTTAACGTCATATTAACGTGGTAGTGGGCGAATATTTAATTTCTCTCTCTTAGTGCGAAACGCGCCTAGACTCGAGATGGATTTGTCTATCCCAGCATTTATCTTATGAAAGCAATGATCTATATAAGAATTCGGTGGCGCAGTTCTAGCGTGCCGGGTTTCCGAACCGTAGCGTTAACGTTGGTACGTTCGATTCCCCTCGGGGATTTGGAAATTTTCGAAATAAAATAATATAAAGTTTAGCTACCCTAGGTCCATCTGTTCGCGTTTTAGAGCATTATATGAATAAATTTAAATAAATTAACGGGAAAATGGGCGGGGATAGGGCGGGGTTAAGGCTATAATGGGGGAAAAAAGGGGGTAATATAGGGGGAAAGGCACTAAAACAGGGGTAAAAGTGGGGGGTAGTAAATCTTCGGTATAAATGCATTACTTTTTAACGCCATCTATTGCGGTAAAAAGTAAAAACCAAAAATTTGCAAACCAATTATAATTTCAGTGATTGATATGAAATATAAATGGCCACAACCGAGGGGGTAGCCACTACGTGAAGTAGGTGTACATTTGGTTTTGTAATATTTAAAGTATTAAAAAATATCGAAAAGTAATGTGAAGTATATTCGAAATATTGAAATATTGCAAAGTATGGTGTATTAATTGTAATACATGTAATACGAAGAGTATACTGAGAATATGAAGAGAATGATGTAACTATTCGAAGTATTTCGCGAATCGTTACGAATACTAAGAATATCAGTCTAATATTTTATAAAATCGAGAAGTCTCGCAGAATTGTATGTTTCCATCCAATATTATAACGGTGGGAAACAGTATCTCGGATTTTAGTCCGAATTCCCGAACTTTCTCACGGTAGATACCGAGCATATAGCTTTACAGAGTAGGAGATTGGTAAGGCAAGGTTTTCTATTGGCTTAAGCTGTGATCTGACGTTTAGTTGGGGAGTTTCACCCCTTTTCCACCTACACTTTAAACGCCACATATAATGGTAAAAGGATGCTTTAAAGAGAGAGGTGCAAGATGCTTGATTCCTAATTTTATGTTCGGGCGCACATGATCATTAATTCCTGTGATATTTAACATCACTATAAGCTTAAGCTCGCTTGACGTAATAAAGATATGAATACGAAATCATATCTCTATTACATAAAGTGAGCTTGAGCTTACAAACGTATTTTCGCCCTTTACTTAATCTGTCTATTATCTATACGTGTTAAAGGCTTGTAATTTTAGTCTCGATTTAATTCGGTCCTCTTGACTAAGCAATGACACTAGTTTTTGCGAGTTTTTCGGACAAAAAAGTAGCATTGCGCCCATGAGTTCATCGAGAATCTATACTATCGTTTGAATAGATTTTGTGATCAGATCTTAGGCAAGCTCTAACCTAAACCTCATCAGGGTTAATATTAACGGCTAATCTAATCACAACCTAAATTTGGAGCAGGGTAGCTTAAGGGTTAGTTTTTCAAGTTAATAACTAGGTTTTTTTAAAATACGATCCAACTCACATAACTCTTTATTATAACTTGGCTGTAATTATGAGCCCATGAGCGCCTTAGAAAAAAGCCAAAATTTCCATGAAAACACGATCGACGAACCATCAGTTTTTCTACCCAAAAACAAAGATATATTCTACAATACCATAAGAAAGGTTAAACAAGATAGTACGTATTAGATGGAAGTACTATAATATCGAAATATTGCAACTAGTAAGTGTAACGTATAGAGATGTGAGTCGGTAATTTGCCGTCCGTATATTACCAGTAATTTACCAAATACCGATGAAATTACCGTTTTATATCTTACCGCAATTTTACAATGGCAATTTACTGGTAAATAACGGCAATAAATTACCAAACATTTTTATAACGCATTAAAAGTTCATTTTACACATAAATGATCAATTATTTCTGTTTTTCCTTCCAAAATGACTCACCAGACGCTATTCGCTAGTCAGTACTTACAAGGTTTCGCTAATAAATAGTCTTTTAATAAATCTTTAGTTAGAGATCAGATTAGAAAGGCCACTGCTGACGCTTTGGTAGCAAATGCCGCAAATACGTGTAAAACAGCCAAGATAGTGCTCACAATTAAACGTTGTTTAAAGTAACGGATTGTAAGCACGGGAAAATATAAATTACCAAAAATTACCAATTGAGTAGTAGCTTTTGTTTTCCCAAAATTTAAATCGGTAATTTATCGGTAAATTACCCTTTTTAAAAAATACGGTAATTTAACACATCTAGTTATGAATATGACATGAGTTATTTGAACTTTTAAAGTAAATTGTAATAAAGCGTGGTTAATCAATTTTTATTTTCCGCTTGGCAATTTAAGTTGCCGAATTCTCTCACCTGATAGCGCTATTAGCTAGACTTGAGGAATTTGAAATGCTCATTTTCTCGCGTTTGGAATTTTAAATGCTCATTTTCTCGCTTTTGGAATTTTAAATGCTCATTTTCTCGCGCTTGGAATTTTAAATACCCATTTTCGCGCGCGTTTCGGTCCAGCTATCAATGCCATCTCGCAGTAAAATAGGGAGAAAATAAGTCGCGTTTCTTAAAAGTCGCCCCCTTCGAAACTACCGCGCACAGGCCTTGATTAACGTAGGCAACGGACTAAGCAATGACACTAGTTCTTGGGAGTTTTTCGGACGACTATCATAACTATAGAGCCGTGTTTGACTTTTAAACGCGCTACTTGCAAGTTGAATTTACCAAATGAAAAAGCTAATATGGTAAGTTATTTATTATTTCGGGGATGTTCTTGCTCATTGTTTATCCATTTGTGACGAGGCTAGATCACTTTATTCATTTTAATCGGTTAATAAGACTAATCAGATTTATAAAAGATAAAAACTGTAGCATTGCAACCATGAGTTCATCGAGAAACTATACTCTCGTTTGCATAGATTCGCATTGCACCGATTTTGTGATCAGATATTAGGTAAGCTCTAATCTAAACCTCATCAGGGTTAATATTCACGGCTAATCTAATCACAAACTCAGTCTAAACCAAAGCTATGAAATATGGAGCAGGGTTGCTTAAGGGTTGGTTTTTAAGTTAATCAGATGAATGATTTGCCTCGGATAACTATTAATTATAATTGTTATAATTATGAGTCCTTGAGCGCCTTAGAAAAAAAGCCAACATTTCTATAAAAACGTGATCGACGAACCATCAGTTTTTCTAAGACATCCAAAAACAAAGCTATCAATTATTATTCTACAATAATATAGAAAAGGTTTACCAAGATAGTACGTACGTAAGATGGAAGTACTATTGCAAATATTAAGTGTAATGAATACGACATCAGTTATTTGAACTTATAAAGTAAATTATAATAACGCATAGTTTAGAATTATCTAGAAAACTATAACGCATTGAATTAAGTTTTTTAATGTGTAGTACCTTCAGAGTAGGTGTAATCTTGGAAATAATTGGTTGGAAAAGTAAATATATTCGTAGTATAGTGTAATATTTGAAGTTGGAAAAATATTCCAAATATTGTGTAATTTCGAAGTACTCAGTTATATTTAGAAGTATATTCGTAGTTTGAGGAATTACCGTGTAATATCTGGAAGTATATTCGTAGTGTGAGGAATTATCGTGAAATATCTGAAAGTATATTCGTAGTACCGTGTATTATTTGTAATACCAAGAATTTCGTAATATATTCGTAGTACCGAGTAATATTTAGTATGGTGTACGTTGAAAACGCTAATGGCTACCCCCTCGAGGGCGACTATAGACAACTGCATGAGAGGCCAAGAAGTGGGGAAGTTCCATTTGTGACATAGTTTAATCTATTTTGAGCGCATTTAGAGCCCAAATGGATACTAGACGCACAACGCCTATCGCTGCATCTAAATTGCCATTTTATTTGCTGTGTGTACGTTGCCTTAGGTGGGAGCTTCAAAGCTTGGCCAGCGTAAATACTCGGGAAAGAAAGGTAATCGGAGTCCTCATCATAAAGAATTGATTGTGGTGTCTGCCCTTCTCCAGGAGCAAAAGCAATACTTTCAATTCTGAGTAATTGATGGGTCCTTACTCGCAGGAGATTCTAAAACCAACTGCCTCTTTAGCTTCTTATTTGCTGTATATCTCTCTCGACTTCGAGCTTTTTCTCTTTCTCTGTATTCTGGGTTCAAACGAAGCCTTCTCATCTTTTCCGCTGATGTTTCTTTCATATTAGATGCCATTTCTGAACTCTCTCGTATTTGTAAAACCGCCGAGTTTAACAGGCGCAAAGTCTATTTAGATTTCTGACCGTTGAAAATGTCCTAACTTAGTTCATGACTTGTTAGATATCCTGAAAACGCGTAAATAGGCCTAACAAATAATAATATATGACAAAACTACCCGTTCAAAGAAATACTTACTTGAAATTAATTCTGAAAATAACCTATAATTAGTGGTATATTAATAGGCCTAATAAAAAAATGAGAACTATGGTAACAAAATTCAAAACAAATACTTATTTCGAACAATAAGTTTTTAATTGGCATTCACAAAAATCAGAAGAAATCTTCCACAGCCGTTAAACGCAGAGTTCGCAAGAGAACAAAGGAAAGGATGTTCAAAGCAGTGATGCCAGGTGGGAAAAATGAAATTTCCCTTTCTAACCCTTAAAATTTCAATTTTTGGACCAAAATTTCCCTAGTTCAGGGCTGCCAGATTCCGCGCCTAGAACGAAAAGTTTCACTAGTGCCACCGTACGGAAAAAACGCGAAGCTTGATCTAGGGGAAAAACATAAATGGCAGGCCTGAGACCAGTAGCATCAGCGGCAGTGTATGTGACGTTTAAACTGATATTTCAGTGCCAAAAGAAAATTAGTACTCGAAATTTCTTGCAATGAATGAACCACAATTTTCAGAAGAGAATATTTTCAAAAATGGTAAGTGTAGAAAACCTAATCACCCTAATATTAACCAGATTAGTTATGTAAACTCTTAAGCTTTGGTCATAACATGAGTATAAAAATTGGTAATACTGTTTTCGTTTTGTTTATTACCTGTTGCTCTCTCTCTTGTCAAAATTGCTACGAGTATTACATATATTTTCCAAAAGATCCTACTGAAAAAATTCGAAAAGCTATTCAGTCAAACTTTAAGGGAAATGAATTCACACAGTATGGAATTATAAACGAAAAAAACACTTGTTGCTTTAAAAAAAGTCCAATTTAAAAGTACCGAAGATTGGTTTTGAAGTCAACCCTTCTTATCCATTCTTGGGGTGTTCCCCTGACGGTGTAGTCAACGATAATTTGGTCAAAATGAAGTGTCCAGTCATTGGTGAAAAAGGAAACTTGGAAACAGTCCTCAAGAAAACTCCTTACATAATCAAGAAGGACGGAACATTTTCTTTGAAACCCTAACAAATGTATTATGGGCAAGTGCAACTTAGTTTGGCCCTATTAGGTCTTCAAAGTTGTCATTTTAAAATTTATTCTAAACTGTTATTGATGTGCCTAAAGACCAAAAATTTGTTAACAATCTTTTACCAAGATTACAAATTACTTTTTTCAATTACTACATTCCAAATTATTTGAAATGGAATAAAAAGGACGGAATGTAATGGCGCAAATAAGGCTGAAGTGATATTTTTAAGTTCCTTAAAATGTGATTGAATCTTACAAATTTATTAAATAAAATTGTTTTACAAAATTTCGGGAGTCTTGGGTGCATTATTTATTTGCATTTTTTTCACGGGTTTTAACAAGCTTGGGACATATTTTTGAGAAACATTTAAAATTTATCGTTAGCCAAAATTGGTGTTGATAAATTAATAACAGCAGATACCACGGTGATCACTGAACTAGCATAGGGCAATAAATCAAAAGGCCATTTTTTATTTAAACAATTAAAAGCTCTCATTCTACCTATCATTCTCTCAACATGCACTCTCACAGCAGGTATTTTGGAATTTCGCAAAACTTATTCACTTGTAAATTACTTTTTCTTCTTTAGAAAGGGTGGTCATATTAGTTCTAAACCATAATCCCATCTATGAAACCTTCACACATGTCCAATATTTTACTTTCAGACGTTACTTGTTGGTCGGAACATCTTCCACAAAAAGCTTTGCTGACAAATGTTATAACACCGGAAAGTTTCACTTGCATGCAAAGTTGGAGATTGTGAGAGTTGATTCCTTTTTTTCAGTCTTTCCAATCTCCCATTAGCCTTGAACTTTTGTTGATTATGTTTCCTTAACGGGAGTTTTTTGGAAGGAACAGCCAAGGGTCTAAATCTGGGAGGGTAACTTAACTTATCTACAATAATAACTCTTATTATAATTGGTTTTAAATTAATATTATACGCTTAAAACATACCTGAATGTTCATATTTCGGTTGAGGGCTGTAATCCTCTTTTTTAAAATGAAGGGAGCAGACAACCATGGACTTGGTGCGTGGTTTACCCATTTTTTAAAGCTATATCCAATGGTTTCGACAATTTAACGTCGCGCGGAAATTGGTGAAAGCGGACACCACTCATTGTGGCATTATTTTTACACCCATACACCCTGCAGTATTTAACCATTGTTTAATTACGTTTAAATAAACAGCAAAACTGACAAAAACTAGCCTAATTATCGTTGAGCAGATAGTTGAGTTGTTGATTTAATTTCATAATTATCTTTGAGCAATTCAATTTAATTAACTTTAATTAAACCATGAGTATGTTGATTGCGTTTGTCATTAATGGTATTGCCGGAATTAAGTTACATTTAAACACCTGATTAAACTATCTAATCATCGATCATCCGTTAAGCCTTAGACCTTGCAATAGCCAGAGTGCCAGACAACAAACTAGACGGAGTTTGGGTTTGCAGTCTATTTATGACATCTCATGTTGCCCTCTATTGAATCTCTCAACAACTATCGTTAAATTTATTACTTAAATAATATAATTTTTTTTATTATAATAATCATGTTAGCTAATTATAATTATTTAACTTTAGATGAGTATGTTTCATAGCTTTAAATTATTGGGGTTTGGAGTGGTGCATTTGTCGGTCGTAGTTTCCTCGGTAGTTTGTTGAACCGCATCAATCCCCAATCTTTCAGCTAGAATTTCTGCGTCTGCTGGTCCATTTATTTCAGCTGTTTGACTTGCATGCCAAGTTGGAGATTGTGAGAGTTGATTCCTTTTTTTTTTCAGTCTTTCCAGTCTCCCACTAGCCCTGAAATTTTGTTGATCATGTTTCCTTAACGGGAGTTTTTTGGAAGGAACAGCCAAGGGTCTAAGTCTGGGAGGGTAACTTAACTTATCTACAATAATAACTCCTATTATAATTGGTTTTAAATTAAAATTATACGCTTAAAACATACCTGAATGTTCATATTTCGGTTGAAGGCGGTAATCCTCTAATTTAAAATGAAGGGAGCAGACAACCATGGACTTGGTGTGTGGTTTACCCATTTTTAAAATTATATCCCATTGTTTCGACAATTTAACGTCGCGTGGAAATTTACACCCATACACTTGCAGTATTTAACCATTGTTTAATTACGTTTAAATAAACAGCAAAACTGACAAAAAGTTAAAAACTAGCCTAATTATCGTTGAGCAGATAATTGAGTTGTTGATTTAATTTTATAATTATCTTTGAGCAATTCAATTTAATTAACTTTAATTTAACCATGAGTATGTTGATTGCGTTTGTCATTAATGGTATCGCCGGGATTAAGTTACATTTAAACACCTGATTAAACTATCTAATCATCCATCATCCGTTAAGCCTTGGACCTTGCAATAGGAGGCAGAGAGACAACAAAAAACAAACTAGTATTTATGACATCTCATGTTGCCCTCTATTGAATCTCTCAACAACTATCGTTAAATTTATAACTTAAATAATATAATTTTTTTTAAATATAATAATCATATTAGCTAATTATAATTATTTAACTTTAAATGAGTATGTTTCATTGATTTAAATCACATTGCTAGAAATTATTGGCACGCGCTAGGCAGTCATTCTCTCTACTCTCTCTCCTCTCCCACTTACAAAATCCAGCTGCAGCTGGTTGGCGCGCGTCGGGAAGGAGAGGATGGGTGGGGATCCACATATTTCTACCTCTCTCTACTCTACAGTCTAACTTAACTCGGGTTTTGTACTAAGCGAGCGTAGCTTCGTGGTAGCGTCTCGTATGGATTGGGACATCGCAGGTTCGAGGCCCGGCACAGACGGGAAAATAATTTCAATTGAAATTAAATACGTTACGCCACCTATGAGGTGTAACGTGAACTACGGGTGAAATTCGCGGGAAATTTGAAATTTGAAAAGTTTATTTATGACGAATCTCATCAGGTCACACCAAAATCCAGCCAGCCGACCTGCCGACCAGCCAACTGAGGTCAGAACAATCGTTTTCCAGCTCTAAAGAGCGGCAAAACGAAAAAGCTCTAAAGGTTTATTGGAATAGCCGAAACCCTCGCAATTATTTACTTCATTACTAGAATTTGAACGTCTAGGCTCCATTTACCCCCCCCCCCCCCCCACCTTTTCTCGTTAAGGTTTTGCCTATATTATTGAGAATTGAGCGAAATAGGGAATTGTTTTTATTTTGAATTAGTACTTCTACATTCTAATTTTTTGTATTTTTGTAACCGATTTTCCGCTATTTTGTTTTCTACTACAAAAATTGAGGACCAAAACTGTGACGGAATGGCCAAGCCAACCGTGTTGAACTTTGAAAATGGGAGTGGTACGGAACAACCGACCACTTATCCCACAAACGTCCAACCCATTGGGATGGTCCCTACAAAATCGCGAACAAGCTAGACCGCTTGCGATATCAACTAGAAGACCCAGAGACTGGAGAAAAGAAAGGAATAGAGAATATCGCTCATTTAAAGCTGTATTGGTCGAATAAAGATGTCTGCCAACCGGACGGAAGCCAGTCATCCTCAACGTCAAGTAGTTCATCTTCAAGTTCTAAAACGTCACAGTCCGTACCTATACTTCAGGACGCTGGAGTCAGTACTGGTGACGAAAGTCATGAGACTCGACGAGAACGAAGACAACGACTGTTGAGAGACCAAGAAGCGCAAACCGAGTCGTCTGGAGAAGAAACGAGGAGCCATCAAACCTCATCTTCATCCAATGATGGATCCTCTTATGTCCCCTCGGAAGAAGTACCAGATCTGCCTGAGGAATCTGAGCCAGACGCATTCGCCTTATTCTTAGATCCTCCAGCGGTTTTCCGAGTGAATCGGATACCGCCAGACCTTTATCCTCCTTCCTCTCCTGATAGGAGCTCGAGGGAGAAGTCTCTCCCTCTACCCTCTCCTCTATCTCACCCTGACGATTCCAGTTATTCCTCTGAAATTGAGGAAGACGAAGTGGAATTGTCCAACCCTGTCCCCATAAATCCTATGAGATTTGTCAATCCTTTCCGTAAAGGATGGAAACGTGAGATAGTGCTGAGGAAGAATCCAAAGCCTGGAGGTCCTATCATGGACATTTATTATCACCCTCCAGCAACATATCCGCATCAGACTCTTCGGTCTCGCGCAGACGTAGAACAGTATCACAGAAGTGACGTCTAGTGATTTTAATTTTGCCCGTCAAACAATCTCGCGAGAACCATGGGAGACTATTCGGAACGAAACATAACGTTTTGACGCGGCCCATGGAATTCGCCATCGTGAGAATAAGTAGCGATAGCAGACTGCTGCCGAGGCCAGGAGGCCCTCCTCGCCGCCTGCCCAAGACTCAGCGGATTGAGAACAAGAGTGCCGCAGCAGACAACTTTTCTTGGGGGGGAGGGTGTAACCGTCTACAGCCAGAACCTCCTTCCCGGGGAAAACCCGCGTCGTCTGCTTTACTCATTTTTCATTTTTTATACTAAATTTTGTATAATGCCTAATAGTCCCGAAGTGGCGCCTTAAGCGCCACTGCTGTCAACCTTGTTAAAAAACATTTTTCGCGGGGATAAAAACCCCCGCCTACAATCTGTAAAAGGGCAGTTACAGTCAGGAGTCAGTCTCAGCAACCACGCTCAAGTTAAGACGTGTTTTTGTTTTTGGTTAAATAAAAGTATTATTTCGATTACCACGGTGTTTTTCTTCAAAATGGATTATTTGGTAAATATATTTTATTCATGGACAATAAGTCCTTTAACCGGGAACCTGGGAACTTCTTAAATTGCTAGTTTTTATTTAAAGTTCTTTGTTAGCCGTGAAAATTAGGCCCCTTTCCTAGTTTTAAATTTTACGGTTTTAAATTATTTAGAAAATGTTTGGATCTAGTGTACATTTACGTAAGCCTTAAATTGTTTTAAGTTGATTTAATTTTTGCTAGCAAACATAAAATCTTTGAGTTCCCGGGATTTTATTTATTGGACCGAATAATAAATCCGCCAAAGTGCGGGTTTTTCGGTCGAATGGGATTGGGTTCGGTTGATTGGGATTCGGTGCAATGGAAGTGAACCCTTTTTATAAGCTTTAAAAAAGTTAAATAATATTAATATAATTCCATAAAGCTTAGTTAAAGGGGCACACTTTATATTTTTCGACACTGTCACCGAAAACAGACTAATCGAGCTGAGATTTAGTAAATTTGCCAAAGGAACGAAACCCTTTCTATCGGCAGGGGGATTTGATTCATTCTCAATGATAATAGGGGCGAATAAACGGAGACATAAGAGAATTTAAGCTGCTTATTTTAAATGCTTTATTTAAATTGGCTATACAAAGGTGTAAATAGTAGAAAATTGCTTAAATTTTCTACTATTTAAGCGGTGATGAAATAACTATTTTGGTACTAACTAGTTTGTACTTTGGAATGTTGTGTTTCTTCTTCTATAACATAAGAGAGCCAATCGGCCTCTTACTGACTTCGTAACAAAATCAGTGCTAAATGTGACGTCACGCATCGAAGAACCCCTCCCTCCCCCGTCACAAATTTAGAAACCCCCTCCCACCATAAGAGTGTAACGTAGTTTATGGACGGTCCCTAAAGGCTTACGTAACTCAAACCACACCTTGAAGTTTCGTTTGTTGCCCGCTGTTGGCGCTCATAAATAGTGAAGTGCCATAGGAGAACCTAATAAAGAAGTTGGCTGAAAGAAAGTCCAATACTTCCCAGGATAAGACGTCATTAACTCCTGGTGACTTTAAGGCTTCTGAGATAGCGCACTTAGAAAATGGACCATAAATGTCAGGAAATTTTAAGAATTTGAACAAAGTGCGGTGGATATTTAAAATGTTAAAATTTACTGCAAACATTGAAAAGTTTTCGCCTAAAAAGGTGATGGAAAATCGCAGAAAAAATCTGGGAATTGTATTCTTAAAAACGCATTGAGAAGAAAAACATGAAAATAAAAAAACTCCTAAATTTGTAATATGAAGCTGTAAGACGGGACCCTCCGGTATTTGAACCCGATATTACTCGCATCCAGTGCAAGTATCATACCCCTAGACTAACGGACCACGATCACGTACTGCGAAGTCAAACACGAAAATCAAGAGCTCCTAAAATTTAGAATTTGAAGGTGTATGAAAGGGTCCTTACCAGGGTTAGCAAATATTTAGTAAAAAAAGTTGTGTTTTTTATTGTTTAAAACACGATTTAAAATTAGATTTTCCGTAAACATTTTATGATGAAATTAATTATTTAGAAGGGAGTACGTGATGAGAAATCAATATTGAATATTTGAAATATTCTATTGACTGTTTAAAACGAGCGAGCGATCTTTTCAAAAGGAAAATGTAATGTTTTTAATAGCGGATACAAAATGAGGGTGATGCGTGAATTTATACATTTAACCTCAAATGTCTAAATGCTTGATTTCTTCTGTGGCCACTATTAAGGAACTTCCGCTTTCGTACTTCAGAGTTTCTTGGTCAGGACTCATCATACATTTGAAACGTCACACCCTTTACTACATTGTAGGCGCTTCATGTTTTCCGTTTACGCATTAAGCGTATTAATTTTAGCACTGTCAAGAACCTGGCTTTAAAGACTACGAGTAATCACTTTAGAACAGTAAAATGTACCAACATTTTAGAGAAACCACATAGAAGAAACGGTGTTGCTTTGTTTTGAGTAGACGACAAAATACGTTATTATATAAAAACGTCTTTGTTTGGACCAAGACCGAAAAAACAAACGATATGAGTGAGGTTTATCAATTGACTGAAGTTCAGATATTGAAATTTTGCTTCAAGTATTTTTAGTAGTTTAATCCTTAATCAATATTTAATTCAATCAACTGATTTTACTCTTAATCGATCTATTCCCTCTAAATTTATTCAAAAAATTGCATATCTCTGCTTTTTCAAGGACAATTCCATTTTCCGAAAACATTTTACCATGAAATTAATTATTTTGAAGGGAGTACGTTTAGAGGGATCAATAATTATTATTTGAAATATTCTACTGAATTTCTAAGAAGAGCACCCATACACTGCAAGCACGGTTAACTGCAAAATTTTATATCATAACTCGTTTAGAGTGAAGTGATTTATGTATTATTTCCGCTGAAAAGAATATAAAATGACATTGTACAGTACTGAGAAATTTTTCTTTTTGTGGAATGTGGTTATTTTTATGCTTATATAATATTTTTCCAGTCCATGAAAGGAGAGCTACATACTAAAAGCAACCACATGGGACAAAAGTTGTTCCTTTTCCTTTGGTAAACGACATTATTTTATTAGTCCGAGCAAAATAAATTACTCTTAATCATATGTTATCGAATATCAGTCTTCTCAACAAATTGTAACCGTTGAAAAACTTTTTTTAGTGCAAACTTGAAAATTTCTCAAGCCACTAATATTTAAACCAATGTCCGTCAAGGTGCTTACAAGTTAAGGAACATCGATACGAAATCCCTTCAAAATAATTAATTTCACGATAAAATGTATTCGGAAAATGGAATTGTTCTTGAAAAAGCGGAGATATGCAATTTTTTGAATAAATTTAGAGGGAATAGATCGATTAAGAGTAAAATAAGTTGATTGAATTAAATAGTGATTAAGGATTAAATGGATAAAAATACTTGAAGCAAAATTTCAATATCTGAACTTCAGTCAATTGATAAACCTCACTCATATCGTTGGTTTTTTCGGTCTTGGTCCAAACAAAGACGTTTTTATATAATATCTGTCACTTCAGTCTTAAGGCGGTAGTCAACTCTTGACAGGCTGAAAAGGGTCATTTCCCAACCCCATTGTCTAAGGAACCAAAAATGCTATTAGTTAGCGGTTTTGAATAAAATATAAATCGAAATCATCTTTGGTTTGTGATTTGTGATTCATTATTTATAATGATGGCACGAGATATTAGTGAGTATTAATTAAAATTAATAGCCTTTTAAAATTCGTAAAATTATTAACTATTTAATTTCGTAGAACTGTATGTGTTGAGAAAGTTATGTGTGTTTAACTTTACAATAAAAGGAATGTGCTATAATCTATTTAAGAAGCTGTCTGTAAAATCATTCTTGCAATCAGCCTATGTAAATTCCCTCTAAGAAGATAATGGGTGCATTTATTATGGCTAAAAGAAAGGCAACCTACGAAAGGCTGAAAGTGCGCCTCTTTTTAAGGTAGAAAGAAACTAAAATACCATTTTTTTTAGAAAATTTGTGGCAATAAACAAGATAATTAGCAATAATCAGGGGTAAAAGCAAATCCAATTTAGTAAAATTTTGGAAAAGGGGAAATATATTCAGTTGATAAAACTTGATAATTCCAAGAACAGATGAGCATTTAGCAGATCATAACAACCTAGCCTAACATAAGCTTAACCCTGTATCTAAACCTAACATGATCTATCACATCATAAATCAAATGGGTCTTAGGTTGCCTATTTATACCCTTGATGATATATACATATTCTTGATTATTATAATAATTTGCCCTAAAATGTTAAACTTACAGTTTTGGAGACAAAAAAATCCGAAATTGCGTTCTAACATATGAATGCTCAATGAGAATAGCCAAAATAAAATTAATATATAATTAAAAAATAATGAAACCCTGTATACCTCATATGGAAGTGTTGAATTAACTGCGCTTACGTAAACACCACTGTCTTAACTGTCAAGCGAAAACAATTTTTGTCATCTTTCCAGTAGTATTTTAAAGTGTAAAACCTAGGGTTAGGAACTTAGGATATGTTTCTAGCATGAAACGAAGCAGACTAAATCAAATTCCAAAACGGAGCTGGAAATCAGCTTTTTTTATAATCTTAAAGGACGAAAGACGCTATAAAGAGTATATTACACAGACTTACCAAAATTCAACTTAAGCCTTGGCCAAAGCGAACGTCGAAAAATTACTTGAAACGATATTAAAACCTCTATTAACTGTAATTATTTACCAGAATTACTTTTTTAGACGAAAATTGGACCTTAAAAAAACAATTTTGGTTTTTAAGGGCGTTATAGTTCATTAGAAAATCCAAATAAAGGTGTTAAAGCTCGGATGAAATATCAAAAAATTAATTAGCGTTGCCTTACTGTCGTCTGCTATGAAATAAACTTTCTCACTGTCGTCTGCTATGAAATAGGGAATTCGAGGCATAATTAATTAGTTAAATTACAAAAATTAGACTCATTTATTTAAAAACTAAACAGGTAAGTTTCTCATTTAGTAAATGCTTGTCAATTTGAAAGTATTCTGAAAACTAACTTCGCTGTAGTTTTTCCGTATCGCCTATGACAATTTCCCTAAAAAACCAGGTAAAATGTAATGCTTTTTCTATGGGACACTAACCCTAAAAAGGTGATTTTTCCGTTTAGCATTACAAACGGGTTTCAAGTCATATCTACAAGGGCCTACCGGCCCTGTAGAATTTTTTTAATCATATTTTTTGAATATCAGTCTTCAATACAGATTAGTAACGGGTAAATCAACTGGTAGGGTTTCCAAACAGTTAAACACACTTATGAAACAGTCAAATTATTGGAAGGTTTTGATTGAAGTTTATTATTTGTGTTATTTAATCTTTTCGCTCATTTCAAATAAAAAGAGTTAAAAATATTCGAAATATCTCTCCATAAGAAACACATGTTTTAAACTTTTTGTTTAAAACGTTTTAAACAAATTTTTGCTTTTTTAATGGCTGTTTAAAACAAGTTTTAAACCAAAGTTTAAAACAATTTTTTTAAAACTTGCCAACCCTTGAACCTTTTTCGGCCTTGGTCCAAACCAAGACGTTTTTATAACAATATATGGTATTAGGAAATGTGTGGCGTACAATTATGATGAAGAATTGAAGATATTCCCAGCATCATTGTTGGCAACTTCAACATTAACCTCCTTGACAGTTCATCTCTTGAATCTAAAGCTCCTTTATTTCTTCTTCAACCTTTACCAGGACTTTATTCGAAGCAATCAAGTAACGGTGGTACTCAACTGAATTTGGCATTGAAAATATTTCCTTCAATTTCAGCTACTTTGCAAGAATTTTACTATTCTTATTAAAAAGGAATATCATCAATTTGAAATAATCCAGAATCGATGACAAAAAAGAGCATGATCTGATATTCCAACCCTTTTTCTTCATGTTTTGAATGATCAGCCGTGTTCTGGATGAAACTACAAACTGTCCCAAGAGCATCTCGAATTGTTTTTAAATACGATTCGACTGAGAGGAGGCTGGAACAATAATCCTAGCTGTCGACAATTCACTGCAGCGTACAAAAACATCCTAGTGACCAAAATTGCATCTTCAAAAAGTGGAAACGTTGTTGCTACAGACAACACTCACGTTCCAAATCTTTGTGAGACTTTAATTCCCAACAGTGAAAACAATGTTGTTACAGACGATGCCATTGATTTAGATGACCCTGACGACTTTATCACATTTTTAAATGATGAAAAATCAACATCAAACATATTCAGCAAAAATATAGTTTACTATATGAGTGGTTTTGTTGTAAAATATTGCAAAAAGAACTAAATTATCAAATATGTTTAGCTGCTACAATTGAAAAGGAAAGGGAACCAAATAACCCGTACAAGCTTTTCTTACATTTGAAAGACAATGGTGGGCTTTACCATCCCTCAGCTGATGTAGTAAAGATTTGTGACTTAACTGAGAAAGCGTTGCGGTATTTTAGTCCAATCAAAACTGCGGCAAAAAACACTGACTTAAGAATTGAGTGTTTGGTTTTGAGGCAACTCGTCAATACGGACATATTTTCATCATTAGCCGAACATATGTTTGACGATGAATTGGGCTCTAAGCATCATGGCCACCTTTTAATAAAACAAATTGCTAAAACTTGCTTAAAGATTCGTTTACGCAAAATCAGAAAAGACGATGTAACATGGCTGCCAGATTCCTTGGAGTCTCTACTCCTTGGATCTGGCAGGGTATATATGCCTCCATGTTACATGCTCCTCCTCCCTTCTTTGCATTATATTTTTGTCAGTCGGTAGTCAGCTCTCCGAGAGAGCAGGTTTTTTCATTTAAACTGTCAAGTGTACAAGTTTGGGTTTATCCCTCTGTTTTTCAAGTATTAATAAAAGACTAGAAGACTTTCTTCTATTGTTGGATTAAACTGTAAGTTGTCTTAAATTCTTTTTATGGCCCTCGGGAGAATATCCTTATTTAGTTAATTACTATTGAGGGTTACATAAATGGCGCGCGAACAGGGACTCGAATAGAAATGACTAGGCCTTAAGCCTTGGTTAGTCCCGTAGAAAAATTGTTTATCATCGTTGGCATATCCGCCCCCCACGTGACGGTAAGCCTTGGCTTCCACGTTGATAAATACTTAAAGATAATTAAATTAATCTTAATTAATCAGAATTAAATTAAATAATAAATTAAAAATAAAATTATCTTTATATTTAATGTATTGAATTAAGATAACTTACTTGTTTATTTTGTATAAACTGAACTTGTTTAACTATTTTGATTATTGTAAATTTAAATTAAGATAAATAATGGCTTACTCGGATAATAAAACATGGAGATCACCTCGAACATCTGAGGATGAGGAGGATGATTCGACTTTAAATAAAGGGGAAGATAATTCGAAGGAAGATCTGTTTGCCTCTGCGGGAGATGATGGCGACATGCTAGCACCGCCAGAAATGATACAAGAAAGAGGACGGCCGCCTCTTCAGTATTGGGATTTTCTCCCTATCAATTATTTCCTCATAAGAACATTCCCGCTCCGCAGGGAAGTTCAACTCCCTCAAATTTCCCTCCTCAAACTCGGATTGATTCCCTTGTTCCTCCCAAATCTGCGTCAAAAAATGTCAGGCCTAATGCCGTAGCCCAAAATGTAGCAATAAATAAAGCTATAGCTACTAGTTTGAATAATTAATAAATAGAAGTACAATTCCTCAGACGGGAAAAGTCCCTATTGAACCGCCGGAAAGGTTAGCGTTTATGGGATCGTCTAGCGATAACGCCTCAGAGTTTTTAGCTGCTTTTGAGGAATATGCTAAATTTCACAAGCTATCGAATGAAGATAGGTTAGCGGCATTGCCTCTCCTTTTACGAGGGCATGCTTTGTACTGGTACAGGGATTTAATCCGCCAGTATGATGATATTTGTAGCTCAAGCCCTGCCCATCCTCATTCAGCTTCGAAAACATTTAAAAGACACTTTAAGGCTCAATTTAGAGACTCTGAAGCTGACTCTAAACTTAAAATAGAGATTTCCCAAAAGAGTCAGAAAGATAAGGAATCTGTAGAGGATTTCTTCGGGGAAGTTATGAAGTTAAATTTAAGGATGACCCATCCTCTTTCCGAAAAGGAGTTAGTTCCAATAATTAAAAGTAACTTAAAGGATGAACTAAGAACTCCTCTCCTCTTTTTGCAATTTACTACAATGGAACAGTTAAGGAATTCCTGTAAAACAATTGAAAAGGATATCGAAGTTAGGAAAAGGAATGCCGAGAAAAGGGAAAAGAGGAAATCACCCCCTAAACCTAAGGCTATAGCAAAGGCTGAGTTCCCTTGCCCAGCAAACTGGGGCTCCGCCCATATTCATTGTTCCCCCGGGCATTGTCAAAGCCCTTGTAATCCCCCTACTTCTCCTTCACAACCTAAATGGGAATATCCCTTGACACCCTTAGACTCTAGATCGAAAGCTAGAGCTCAAAACACTTCAAGTAATCAGAGAACCTACAACAGAAGCTTCAACCAGAGATCTAAGTCCCCTGGTCGTCAATGTTATAATTTCCAAAAACCAGGACATCTAGCACCCGCCTTTCCTGATAAAAAGATTAGTAAGTCGGGGGAAGCCCAGACGGGAGAGGTCCCTCTCCCGGTGCCCAATAAATTCCCCTAACAAGAAGCGTGTCGCGTTCCCCGTGAGGATCGAATCCGTCAGGAAAGGTTCAGTTTATTAAAGGGTTACCATTCCCGTTACTTTTGAACACGCGACAGTTCACGCTAAGTTAGTTAGTAGGGCAGATGCTTCTTTTATTAGTCTAGATCAATGGCAGAGAATTTGTAAATTTAGAAACTCTTCAAAATTACCTGGAGATGAATAATTGGATTGTGTAGTTTGGGGCGATGGCCGTTATACTTTTACAAAAGGTTCTCACGAACTAGAGTTTACTCTTAAGTCAAACGAAAGTGAAAAACAATTTAAGTTTCAATTTTATATCGTTCCTTCCCTGACTAGCGATTTTATATTGGGACAAGATTTCCTTGAAGAAAATAGGGTCAAATTAGATTTTGAATCGTCACAATGTCTAGTGGGTAACTTAAAGATCCCTTTTTCAATTCCATCTGAAAAGGATCCAATAGATAAGGAGATTGTGAATAGTATTTGGGAAGCGGTTTCCGCAGCCAATATCTCTGATGAACAACGTCATCAATTAGAATCCCTTTTATTGAAATTTCCTGAGTTGTTTTCGGATAAAGTCGGAAGAACAGGGCTAGTTTTCCATAAGATTCACACGGGAAATAGTCCGCCCATAAAATCTCAGCCTTATCGTGTTAATGACCAGAAAAAGAAAATAATTGAACAACATGTAAAGGAAATGTTAGATGACGGGATAATCAGACCCTCAGTATCTCCTTGGGCTTCGCCCGTAGTTCTGGTTGATCAAAAAAAACGGGGTAAACCCTATAGGTTTTGTATTGATTATAGAAAACTAAACAGTGTTACCATCAAGGACCCTTATCCTTTGCCTAATATAGAGGATATGCTAACTGGAGTAGGAAGACCGAAATCTATAACCACCCTTGACATTAAATCAGGGTATTGGCAAGAGGAAATGCACCCTAAGAGTAGAGAAAAAACTGCTTTTGTGACTCACATGGGAAATTACGAGTTTAATGTACTCCCTTTTGGGCTTTGTAACGCCCCTAGCTCTTTCCAGCGATTAATTGGCGAGATCTTTAGAGACGCAGATTACTTCCAATTAATTGACTATTTAGATGATTTAATCTCGCTTAGCGAAGATTGGGATCAACACTTAAAGGCCCGTTCGCAAAGGCGCATTTAGCTCAAGCTGATTGCTGAGAGAGTAGGCGGTGTTCGTTCTCGGCGTCTTCCGTGACTGTTCTCAAAAGAGCTTAGGCGGGTTTCATACGGGCGTACGCTGGTAGCAGAGGCTGATTGTCGGAGTCAGCCTCGATCTATCGCTGCTTGATATATAGCTGATCAGCGTTATCTTTTGTCGTCTACTACAACACACAGAAACCTTTCGTGCGTGTGTGGGTAACATGTCTCTAAAAAAGGTCGCCGAAAAGGCTTTAAAAGCTGAACAGAGAGCGAAATAAATTGAAAATTTTGGTTTAGCTATTTTTTTCCTTTTTAACAATTAAAGCAAAACTTTAGCTCGATTTCCATCTTCTCACAAATACTATTTAAATCTTATAATTTTGATCATGTCCTATATTATCCTATAATTTCAGGAAAGGTCCTAAAATATCCGATATTTTTTGACTATGTCGAAGTTTTCCTAGGGTTTAGCATCAAATTTATCAATATTTATCTCTTTTATTGTGATCACATTTGACTAGACACCGAAATTTCGGAGCTTTCTTTGCTTGCTCAGATTTTTTAAACTATACTTTAATTAAGTTCCTCTTTTCAAAGTATAGTATTTTTTATGATGTACGCCAAAATAATACTATATATAAGCATTTTTATTTCAATATTTGCCTAAAAAAACAGTTTTTCTCCTATAAAATCCCCTTTTTCAAGTAAGGAATTTATAAGTTTTGGCTGCTCTCCCTGTGTTCGTCCTCTATTTTCTTGACGCCAGTGATTAAATTCAAAAATCAGCGCGACCATACCGGCGTTTATGTGAACGAATTCGCGGAAGCTTAAGCTGACGGCGTAAAGCAGACGCTTATCGAGTAAATTGGAAGCCGGAAACGCATTCTGTTCTATCAGCAATAAGCTTGAGCTAAAAGCGCCTTTGCGAACGGGCCTTAACGTGTTTAGAATACGTCTTAAATAGACTAAAGGAAGCGGGTCTCACCCTTCAGTTGAAAAAATGTCGTTTCGGTCAAAAAGAAGCTACTATATTTGGTCAAATAGTAAATGAAAAAGGAGTGCATATAGATCCCTCAAAAATTGAAGCCATTGAGCAATTCCCTCCACCTAAAAATGTTAAGGATGTCCAGAGATTTTTAGGGATGGCAGGTTGGCATAATAGGTTTATTAATCACTACTCCCAAATAGTAGCTCCTATTAATAAACTTAAAAGAAAGGATAAAAAATTTAATTGGGGTATCGAACAACAACAGGCGTTCGAAAAGATTAAGGAAGAAATTTGTAAGGCTCATCCTTTAGCTTCCTATAGAAGGGATTCCCCGTGCATTCCAACTACAGATGCTAGTGATGCAGGGTTAGGTGCCCTTCTTTCCCAAATACAAGGTAATGTAGAAGTTCCTATAGCCTATGCTAGTACAGGACTTAAAGACGCAGACACAAGGTACTCCACTAGCGAGAAAGAGTGTTTAGCCATTTGTTGGGCAGTTAAGAAGTTTAGGCCCTTTCTAGAAGGTCGTAAATTCACTGTCCTTACTGACCATCAGGCTCTGAAGTGGATATTTTATATCAGGGAACCAAATTCTCGACTAGTACCTTGAAACATTTGACTTTACAATTAAGCATAAAAAAGGATTAGAAAACGTAGTAGCTGACGCTTTGTCGAGGGCCCCGATAAACGTCTTAAGCATAAACTTTAGCTCCTCTACTTCGAATTCTACTAGAAATTTGGATCCAACTAGTAGTAGCACAAGTTCAAGTTCTACCGCTAGTAGTAGTTCGTCAACGTCGTCTAGTGATTCTGTCGAAGGTCAAATACGTCCCCCAGGTCCTAGAGCCCTATATTCAGTATAAACATTAGAAGATTTAAGAAAATCTCAACGGGAAGACCCTTTCGCTTCCCCTATAATCAATTCCTTGCAAGGACCTAACCAAGTTAGGCATAAACTTTTCGAATTAAAAAATAATCTTCTCTATAGAAGACCTTACAGGAACTATCCCGAGAAAATTTATTTACCACCCCGCTTAAGGTTAGAAGCCATGCGGTTATTACACGACCACCCTTTATCAGCTCACAGGGGCAAAGATAAGACCCTGAGCAAAGTCACATTTAGATATTGGTGGCCAACTATAGTCAGTGACGTCCAGGACTATGTTAGAGGATGCACTTTATGCCAACAGTTTAAGGCTAGGAACAGAAAAAAGCCAGCGATAATGCAACCCTCTGAAATAACAAGTCCTTGGGACCAAATTAGTGTCGATATTATGGGACCTTTCCCTCAAAGTAGACACCATAACAAATACCTAATAGTCTTTGTTGATTACATGACAAAATTGGTGGAAATGATACCACTTAAAACTATTACAGCGAAGACTTGTGTCCAAGCTTTCAAGTCTATTAATTCTAGGTGGGGAGCTCCTAAAGCTATCCTTAGTAATAGAGGGGTACAATTTACCTCGAAACTTTGGCTGCAAACTTGCAGAGCTTTTAGAATTAACCCAAAGTTTACTACCCCCTATACGGCTAATGGAAATCCCACCGAACGAGTCAATAGAGTAATAGGCGAGCTTATCTCATTTTATGTAAGGAATCATCATGATAGATGGGATGAATCCCTTGACCTTCTTCAATTTGCCATAAATTCTGCACCCCATGAAAGTACGGCCAGAGCCCCTTTCTTTTTAAATTTAGGGCGGGAGCAACGTCTCCCTTGGGATTTAGAAATTGAAGAACCCCTTCAGGACCCTGATGACCCCAGTCGTACAAAAGCTTTAAAAGTTCTTAAGGAACAATTAGAATTCAGTAATGAATTATCTAAGTTAGCCAAAGCTCACCAGAAGAAATACTATGACCTCCGTCATGACCCTCTACAATTTGAGGTAGGAACATTAGTATGGATGGAAACGCATCCTTTGTCTAGTACGACAGGTCAGCTTATGAAAAAGCTCAGTCCCAAATGGGCAGGTAACTTTAAAATAGTAGCTAAGCACTCTCCCGTAGTCTATGAGTTAGAGGACTCTAACTCAGGGCAGAATATAGGGAAGGTTAACCTAGAGCATCTAAAACTCTACTGGACAAACGTAGCTGTCGCCGGAAATGCCCTTACTTCCCAGTCCGACGTTGCAGATAATCCTGAGTCTAGTCCCGCAACGAACGGTGGTATCATGGACCACCCTCCTACGGCGACTTCCTCAACTACTTCATCTGAATCATCATCATCTTTTACTAGACCGTCACTTCAGGACGGTCAGGAAGTCGATCAACAGATCATTCCTGCTATTAATCAAAAATGTCTTGATTAGAATCAAGACTTAAAAAAGTATCGATAAGACTGAGGTTATCACTTGACTTAAGGTTCAGATATTAATTTTTCTTTTTAATTGAAACTTAAAGGCATGCTTAAGAAAAAAACAACGTTCCATTACCGTTTTCCGTTGAAATAACTTATTTTACAGGTTATCAATATCAAAAATTTACTTATCTCGGGTTTTCGGGCACAATTCCATTCCCCCAAAACATTTTATCATTACATTAATTACTTTTGAGAGAGTACGTGTATGACTTTGAGTTTTAAAAGGTTCCTTCATTTGTGCTCGGTATGCTTCGCAGTGGAACAGTGGAAAACAATGGCGGAAAATTAAGTAGGGACAGTTAGATTTTTACTCGTGGTTATGCAAAATGATGTAATGTCTAGTGTACTTCAGTCAACAGTCATACTGTTCATTCTCATAGCTCAGGACATGATTAATGCTACTCACCTATTTTTCTCTCTAGTTTCAAACAATGGTTAGAGACTATTCAGTGCCGCTGGTCGCACATGATGATATTTCAAGTACAGTTTACATCAATTCTCCGTGGTCGTACTATTAGCGGGTTAAGCACTAATTTGTTCTGGACATGTCTCGAAAGGGCGCTTGTTGTAACTTTTTAAAGCAGTGTTGCCAATGTGTGGGTAATCTCTCACATCGTGGGAAATTTAGGTTTGGTGTTAGGCTCTGTGGGGAAAAGGTAATATTTTTTTCCAAAATCGATCAAATGTCGGAATTTTCCTGTTAAAGGGTTAATAGTGCAGACTCTGCAGTTAAAATTAGTGTATTTTCCGAAAATTTTGTCCGGTTTAATAATCTGAAGCGACATTTTGAAATAAATTCGGTGATTTTAAGTTTGGCATTGAAAAAGAAAAAGCATATTTTGAAAATTTTTAAGCTTTATAGCATTTTGGAGCATTTTTACATATTGTCAAAGCCATGCGGAGTAATATTCCATATTAAGCTTAGTAGGATAAAATAGTCCAGATAAATATGACTGTAAAAAAGGGGGTGCGGGAAATGAGTGAAATTTTAAAATGGAATTGGGAAAATCCACTTTCTAACATTGGCAACACTGATTTGAAAGTTTTGGTCATGGCTAAACAGACCGCTCATTCAGCTTTCTATTGTTTTAAAGCTTATTTTGACACGTTATCTCTCAAAAGTAATTAATGTAATGATAAAATGTTTTGGGGGAATGGAATTGTGCCCGAAAACCCGAGATAAGTAAATTTTTGAAATTGATTACCTGTAAAATAAGTTATTTCAACGGAAAACGGTAATGGAACGTTGTTTTTTCTTAAGCATGCCTTTAAGTTTCAATTAAAAAGAAAAATTAATATCTGAACCTTAAGTGATAACCTCAGTCTTATCGATACTTTTTTAAGTCTTGATTCTAATCAAGACATTTTTGATTAATATCTGCACTTCAGTCTTAATTGTTTATTAAATTATTTTAATGTTGAAACCGCGGTTGATTTTAGCCATTATTTCATCGCGTATTCCCTCATACCATAGAATCGGCATTATTATTTAATTTCCGATTCCCTTATACCATAGAATCGGCATTATTATTTAATTTCCGATTCCCTTATACCATAGAATCGGCATTATTAATTAATTCCCGATGGGGGTTGACCAGAAATATACCAGATGTTCCCACGCAGATCATTCTTAAAGACTGTTTTAATGCCATTGTTCCAACAACATTTAAATACTTTCATGTTCAACATGAATGACTTTAAAGTGTGTCTTATTCTGGCAGGTGGTGAAATAGGCAATTTGTGGTAAACGTGACTATATATAAACCAACTACCAATAATTTGGGAAAGGTAGCAATGTTTTGGTGGAAAAACATCCAATTCAGTAATAACGTTCTAAATGGGGCAATTTGATAATAATTTGAAAGCAATAACAGGCGCAAGTTTAGTGCAACATCGCTACTTTGGTACTGTTAGAGATTTTCTTTTTTGTGTATTTTTGAAAAAGCTGGCATAAGCTACTTTAAGGTCGGCCCTCTTGTTGACTTCTAGTTGGTTTCTGACTTTGGTATTGAAAAATTGCTGGGTAGAATATTAGGCACCGTGTTAGGGCAGGCAATGGAACAGTTTAACTTTAGCATTAAGCATTGGATATAACTATTTATTTATACTTATGAAATGAATCGTGAAATTACGTGTTGGTCTTGAGTACAATAATTTAACAACTATAAAAATTATTGTCAATAATTTTATTCAAGAAAAGAGTTCTTTAATGAATAATTATAACATTATCTGGAATTTTGAAGTGAACTTTTTTTTAATAATTCCTCGTGAATCATTAAAGAATTAAATAACATTATGGATATTTAGTTTTTTGAGTATTTTAAAAGCTTTAAACACGTATGATGATGTTCTGTTAATGCACAAAAGATATATTTTGTGTACACTTTTGGTTTGGTATAGCTGAATTTATTTACAGCATTTAATTTGGGCTTAAATTCCCATGGTTGATTTGTTATTATAAATTATATTATTAAATTTTCTTTCTAGTAATATTTTATGTTTTCCATGTTTAAGCTAATAGTTGCGTATTTTATAAGGTTTTATTCGTAGCTTCCGAAGGAAAATTTAATTTTTGTCTCCAGAATGGTTTTTAAAATAATAAGTGATTTGTTCTCGTAAAATTTTCAATTCAGAGGGATTAATGAAATTTTCAAAGACAATCATACGTGAAGGATGGACTTAAAAGTCCAACATTAATGTTGAATGCTTATAATAATTTTGATAATCTCTCAAGTGAAAGATTCCATTTTTAAAAAGTGTTCATATACATTTAATCCTAGGACTCTCAAATTGGGAATTTATAATAGCCTAGTTGCCAGGAAAACAGTAATTTTTTTGTCTCCTATAAAGGGGGGGGGGGAGGGGTGTCTTTGGTAAATCACCTTTAACATTTTTAAAGACGCTTTTTAAAAGCGTACAGATATGTTGATGTAAAATATGAGTTGTTCAGATGCCCTTTAATTGTTAGTGATAATTCTAATTCATTTCACAAACATTTTTCGTATTCATTATTATTGCACGATAGCGTTAGTGGTTAATGAGTGAGTGTCATTAATTGACATCTTTAATTACCGATTTCATCGAGCTTCTTTTGTTTGTCAAACGTTCATTGCAATGGTTTTAATTACGAAGTTTCAATGCAAATTGAATTGCGAAGATTTTAATTGCGAAGGTTCAATGCAAATTGAAATGCGATGGTTTTAATTATGAAGTTTCAATGCAAATTGAATTGCGATGGTTTTAATTATGAAGTTTCGATGCAAATTGAATTGCGATGGTTTGAATTGCGAAGTTTCAATGCAAATTGAATTGATAGTCGACGGTGATGAAAGATTAGTGAGAGAAGTAATTGAGGTTTAATCGGGTGGTGAAGGAGGGGGATTTGGGGTGTTTCACCACCCTCGGACACGGGGTAGTCAGTTCCTGTAGGGTAGACATTCTGACAAGTCCCTTATTCCCTCAAAACTTTGTCGCCCAGAAGCTAGGCTTACAGAAGTGAGCTAAACTTCCGACAGTACATATACAGCCGTTATTAGGCAACCCTTGTTTGAAGAAGTTATTTTAAGAATCCTTTTACGAGCTTCTATTTTGTTTGTGGACCAATTGCCAAATAATAAAAGAGTTATGTAGCGAAGTTGAAGCATTGGGATATATTTTTTGGAATTGTGGGAAGGTTGTTTCTTTGTACATCTTTGTTGCTCTTCATCCAAAGTCACTTTCACTCTTTGAACGTGCCAATCCAAAGCGTCTGAATATCAGTAGAGAAATTGAATATGGATATTTCTTGATATGTCGTGTCTGTCTTATGTCTTGTTGGGTTTTTTTTTCCAAAATGATAGTTCGGGAAGTTCTATTGGTCATCGTATTTTTAACTATACATTTTAAGTATTTTATATTACTCGTGTTGGCTATGATGAAATATCTTTCTGTTGGCGCATGTTGATACGATAGGAAATTACTGATTTGTCGAAAGAATGTTGTATTTGGTTATATTAGTTGTGTAAATGGCGGGGGGGGGGGTTGAAGTAAAACTTTACAATTTACGGGATATTATATATTCATTTAAATATAAAATTTTAGGCTATGTTTTTAAAATTTTGTCACGCAACTATTAGGTTAAACTTAAAGAACACTGCGGTTTTATAATCATTATTTTGTGCATGGGTTACCAAAAAGACAATGAAATGGTTACTTCCTCCGATGCAATTGAATCTAAGTCTGGCTTCTTCGGAAGTGATTTTGATAAACGCGAGATTTCCTTGAACCGGAGGCAATTGGAAAAAGTCTCCCAAAACGAGGATAAATACAACTCCACCAAATGGTTGGTTCATTTCCCAAAATTCGTTCAGCCTCAAGTGAACGTGAGTCAGTAACACCGACGAGACCATAGAAATTTCATCAATAATTAACAGTTTTAAATTTCCCAAAGTTTCTTTCATAATGCTCATATTGTCAGAACTCAGGGAATGGTATTCGGCGATACGCCCATGATCTACTGGCAACATTAGTAATCTTTGTAATGTTACGCCATTAACATTCAATGCTGCCAAACCCGTTGGCGCGGCAATGGCCACGCTAGCAGGATTTTGAAAGCGTCGCCTTACAGGGTTGGCGAGAGTGTCTATAAGAAACGATTTGCCAGTGCCACCAGGTCCCGACACAAAAAGGCACTTGTTTCCAGATTTTTCTCCCTCTTGGGAGAAGTGATCCATGATGTGATCATAAATTCTCCTTTGATCCGAGTTTAGTAACGCCACATTGTCAACAACAGTCTCGAAATTCATTTCCATGGCAGCTTCCACATCAGCCATCGCATGTTCGGTTTCGATAACGATTTCCTTCCCTTGCAGTGCATTTTCATCGTCGTCACTTTCAGCCTCCGAAATTATGGTTTCTGGCTCTTTCGCCTTTTTGGAAGCCTTCCGTTTCTTTTCAACTTCTTTGGAAACCGAGAGTTTCTCGTGATATTCTCTCATATCTTTTAACACTGAAAGCGAGTTTTCGAAAGCATCCGCGAAGGTTTCAAACTCGCCCAATAGCTCATTTTCGTCGCGCCACGTTTTGAAGAGGATCAGTAGAGCGTGACAATACTTTTCTTTCTCCTCTATCGGGTCGTGAATGTAGTGCTCTACTATGTAGGGCTTAATTCTCTTTCTCATGAAACCCAGATTGTTTTTCAACACGATTACACTCGCATTTTACTCGACTCCATCAGAGTGCTTCGCATAATCGTAAAACTGACCAAATTCCCGCAAACTAAGATTCTCCAAGCTGTCGGGACGATTCGGATACTTTTCGTCGACGAACCCTTTTTGGCAAGTGTCCTTGCTTTCGTGGTCAGTTTCCCTCAAACCTGCGAGTGCCTTGTAACCTTTCAAAACTCTCGATCGGTTTTCTTTCAAGTTTGTGTTTATAAATTTAGTGCTGTCGGATTTATTGTAAAGGTCTTGGAACAACATAAGATCCATAGCTTCGTATATGCCTACTGACTTAGAAGTCAGTGATTTCAATCTATAGGCAAATAATCTTTTGGACAAACTTTCGTGCCCTAACTCGGCAAAAGTTTGGTCCATTTCAGCCCGGTCTCCCTTTGTCACGTACGCCGTGACATAGTTTGCCACTATTTCCGATTTGTCAGCGACAAATTGCAAATCCATGTTGGCTTTGGAAGCCAAAAGTAGCGCGGATTATAATCATTGATTAAAACTTCGTGCTGTTTTCTCGGCAAGTCGTACAGTCTAAAAATTGGACTTTTGTTCAAAAGACGAGATAAACGATACTCTGTTTCAGTTAATTTCCCAAATGGTCTATCATCGTGCTTGCCGTAGCGACACTTGGGGAAAAAATGAACGAAACTCAAGTACTCCAAGTTTTTGTCCTAAGTATTAATCGGCGCGGCTTCGACGCGCTTCATTTGGTAAGCGGCCAATAAATCTTTCGGTGGTTGGACGTTCACCGGATGAATAGAGTAGTGATCGTACAGATCATTGGCTTCTCCCTCAGAAAGTTTTCGCAACAAAGCCTCGGGCTGTGTTAAAATTTTGTAGACGTTGCCTGGTGCAAGGCTAGACTGATTTTCATCCTGCTCCTGCATGTTAGAAGCGTTTTGGTCACCTTGACCGTCGTGAGGACCATCCGCTGGTCCTTCTGTTGGAACCGCAGCGGAAGCGCGTGTCACCGCATCAGATCCATCGTTAAGCTACGCAAGTGGATCTGTTACGCTCAATAATTCATGGGGAGTCAATGAATTTTCATTTCCATCAATATCTTGCGTTCCACTAATATATTCCTCGCTCAATGCCGAAATATCAATGTCCTTATACAATGGATTAATTTTTTTCAGCACAGTGAACGCATTCAACACTTTTTCGAGGCAAACAACCTGTTGCCAAACCTTTTTGTCCGCAGTGGGAAAACCATTGACTAGGATATGCAGTTCGTGATTTTTGGGCAATGTCTTGGGAATCATCTTCAAATTTTTCTCCACTGGTATTGGAAGATAAATTACTCTTCCCTTTAAAGCTTTAACCGTACCTAACTGCATGTTGGAATTGGTTTTAGAACCTAACCGCACCACAGTGTGGAAGGGCTTCACAAGCTGAATTAAAACTTTCTCAAACATGTTTAAATCAGTGACATCTGGCGGAGGACTGTCAACCAACAAGTTGTTCAGGAAGCATCTGATGGGAACTTTTCCCTTTCGTAAATCCGTAGAGCAGTAACGACATAGAAGCTTGTCTGCCTCTCTTGTTTCTGAATTGTTCATTATCCAGCCAGCTCTTAAAATGAGATAGGCCTCGTTATCGAAAACAGCACTGTCTACCATTTTTTCTATTGATCTCAAATCCGATTTTTTGTACAATCTTAAGCAGCAGTCACAGGAAGTGTCGTGAAATTGTTTATTATTTAGCACCGCTCGAACAAATTGACTTTCGTAAAGACTCAATATTTCACTTTCATCGAGACTCGGTCTTGGAGCGTTTGCGCTTCCTGTGGACGGATGGTTTTCCTCGTTATTTAAATTTTTTCCTCTTGCGGCAAGGATTTTTCTCAATTCCCCCATGATTTTGGTGAGAGAATCGTAATCACCAGTTTCAATTTCATTCGAAATCTTTGTTAACTCGTTAAGTAACGCCTTCACGTGATAAATATTATTCAAAATAGTTCTAATTCCCGAATAATGAGGAGCCAGTTCAGCAAAAGAACGTAAATAGCTTTGGCAATCTTCACTGTCAGCGCTATGAGCCGTTTGTCCCAGGAAAGGAACTATTCTCAAAACGATCTCAGAAGCATCTGGTGGTAAAGACACGTTGGATTTAGAGCAAAATTTATTTCTAAAATCGCAAAGGTCCAAACCTGCCTCAAAAATTTTAGTCACCGATTTTTCATTCGCATTCGCAACAGTGTTTATGAAAGTTAGCACTTTCGCAATGGCTCGAGTTCGAATATTACAAATATCACTGCATTCCCAATAAACGGTTTTGGGTTTAGTTTCTATAAGACCACTTTCATTGATCACGAAATTTCTTTTCGGATTTTTCTCCTCAGTTTCAACAATGTTGAAAAGATTCGTGACAACTCCCAAATTATTTACTTGAAAGACTCTCTCAACTTCACCAGCTTTGTTGTTATTTTTAATGTCAACGAAATTGTCCATTTCGTCAATGAATAATTCTTTATTGCCCTGGGTACCGCGGTCTTTTAGCACTTTACGTACATGACCATCAGCATCCAATTGGATAACTTTGGCGTAGCGTAACTCGTGGTCATTTTTCAATATATTGCCATTATTTCCAATTGGAAAATAGGTGGTTTCGTGGAAATAGGCCTCTTTGAGACTACTGTGAAGTCTTTTACCACCCACTACATCCGTTAAATTGTCCTGATTAACAGACCCAATTTCTTTGACTTTCTTGGCAATATCTTTAAATTCACCAACCATACCTGTAAGATGGTAATTGTATGCCGAGTATAATTGCCTTTTCAAATGCAAAATTCTACCCGCTAACAATTGGCATTTTAGATTGCGAGAGATTATCTTCGATTCCCCTCTTTAGTCAAGGTGTCCAAAGATTTTGTCGTAGACAATCTTTCAGTGAGCTTTGTCACTAAAAATCGTTTGAAACTTTCAGCTATGATTTTCTTGTTTCTTGTTTTAAAAATTCCTTTATTGAGGGTTTTTTTCGGGAAACCCTTTTTACCCACCGGAAAAGCTTTCTTACTGGGCTTTTTATTTTTTGCCAGAACATTAGTGGCGCCACCTGGTGGCATAGCTCTCTTATTTTTCTTTGCTCTCTCAATCGTAGATTTGCGCGTCGCATTGTTTTTTGAATTTCTTTTCTGATGATACTCCTTGCTTTTCAAGTAGTATTTCATATTCACAAGTTTTTTAGCTTCTTTTTTTTTCAAAGCTTTACTCCGTTGAGTTCGTTTTAACCAACCTTGTTGGTTTTTATGTCTCTTAGCTCTTTCTCGAGAAACCATTTTAAATATTGAATCCAATTAGAAGAATTAGTTATCGTAACGATATCCAATTTAGTTGTTCTCACAGAAGACTTTGGTACCGTAAAGATATCCAAAATAGTGGTTCACACAGAACACTTTGGAATCACAAAGATATTCAATAGAATGGTTCACGCAGAACACTTTGGAATCACAAAGATATTCAAAAGAGTGGTTCACGCAGAACACTTTGGAATCACAAAGATATTGAAAAGAGTGGTTCACGCAGAACACTTTGGAATCACAAAGATATTGAAAAGAGTGGTTCACGCAGAACACTTTGAAATCACAAAGATATTCAATAGAATGGTTCACGCAGAACCCTTTGGAATCACAAAGATATTCAAAAGAGTGGTTCACGCAGAACACTTTGGAATCACAAAGATATTGAAAAGAGTGGTTCACGCAGAACACTTTGGAATCACAAAGATATTGAAAAGAGTGGTTCACGCAGAACACTTTGAAATCACAAAGATATTCAATAGAATGGTTCACGCAGAACCCTTTGGAATCACAAAGATATTGAAAAGAGTGGTTCACGCAGAACACTTTATAATCACAAAGATATTGAAAATAGTGGTTCACGCAGAACACTTTGGAATCACAAAGATATGAAATAATTGGGTGGACGATTCACACGCAGAACTGCGAATCCTAAGTACATCCAAAATAAAAATCACGTCTTAATATTGTAATACTCTGAATGAAATATACATAAAAAGAAGTTAAATAATGTAAAAAATGAGAAATACTCGAACGATATGAAAAAATACCTTAATGAAAGTGAAAGTTATTAGTACAGTTTATGTACAAAAAAAAAATAACAAAAACTAATAATATTTTATTTAGTAACAGTCTGTACTCTGTTACAGGCAACCAGAGAAGGCCAAGGCCTGTAAAGTGAGAAGCCTAAATAAAAGCCTAAATACGGCTCAAAAGTTTAATCAAGATTATTAAAACTTCCTTGAAGATTACCTTTAATCAACGCAAAGTCCTTGACTGGACAAGAAACATACGGACGAAAATAAGGGTTAAATCAGAAGTAAATAGGGTTCTTCTGGTCAAATTTTATAAGTGAAACGTGACCAAGAATCCACGTGTTGAATCTGGCCCAATCTTGTCTCGCGGTAATTTTTCTGCTATTTTGGTTCACCTCGGTTCAACCAGTCCTACGGTCCATGGCTAGGATCTGGTTACGTATGGTAAAAATCTGAACTGAACTACTTTTCTATCGAGTATCGACACTGTAGCTGTAGGGTTTTCAAAATGGCCTCTTCAACGGAGTACGATGTGTTTATCAATAACAATAATAGCGCAATTTCAAGAATTAAGTATTTAAAAAGTTGACAAGTTTAAGATATCATTGTCAGGATTTTATAAATACGCGTATTACAACGAAGGAGATCGAAAACGATGTCTAATGGAAGGTCAGGAGAATATTTTATAAATAAAGAAAAAGTGCAAGCACGTCGTATTATGCAGCATACAAAGTAGAGACGACCGAGGCTTAACAATCGTAGAGAGCTATGATTTAAAAAAAAGTGATTTTCAGGGGGCTCAGCCTCATAAAATTATCTGTCAATTGAAAGGTGAAGATGAATAATAATAATAATGGCCACACTAAGCATGTGGCTTGTTTACAGGTGGGTGCCTTTACAATGAGTAAAGAGGTGCAGCGCATATACTATTACCGTTAACCTCTGCAACTTCTGACGGAAAGGAGAATTCACTATTGAGTCTTCTTGTGCTGCAGGATTCAGCAGAAAATGTAAATACTGCTTAGCTGTTTTACTACTTAAAAATAATGGTTTAGAATCTCTTGAGGATGTAACTGCAACTGATTTGGGATAAACTAATAGTGAATAGTAAAAAAACTCATGAACCCATACTATTTCAAGAGTTTTGCCATTTTAAAGAAGTCAAGCCTGTGCATAAGGAACCAACAGAGAAACATTTAGTCAGAGCTTCATGTTCTGCTATTGCTCTTCATAACAAAGATAGGCCGCATTGCAAACCTTTAGCTGGCCACTATAAACTGAAAAGCTTTTAAAAAGTTAAATTTTTAGGGGCACCAAAATGCTCATTTAGGAAATGACGGCATCAGTAAAGCTACTTTGTTATTGGAAATAGTGTCCCACTAAAGGAACCACCATTTCAATCCCTAAGTTAATTGAACCAAAGGAGATTCCATATTTAAAAACGGAAGGAGAAAAATAATAAAGTAAATTTTTAAGAAAAAACAAAGGTTATTAATGGACGGATTCAGTTGGGGATAGCACTTTAAAATTTGGAACAATGTCACATGGTCACTTATAGCAAAAATTACAAAAAACATACTAGTCACTGTGGTAAAAAAGACATTTTTTTGGAATTGGTTAAAATTATTTTTTTTCCTACATAAATTAATGTGATAAAATTGTAAAATTGTCAATTAAATTTTTTTAAAAACCAAATATCCATTTTATTAAAATCTAACTTCATCTAATTTACATTGGTGATGACATATTTACAATACCAGCTGCAATTAAAAATAAAGGGTTAATGAAATACGTCATCTCCCAATCCAGGTTTTCATTAAAGATTGAAAAAAGTTTTAATCTTTCTATCGCTCTCTCTGCGTGCACCCTTGCTTTTGCTATTTTCAAGTTTTTGAGTGATTTCGTTTCTGCAAACTGTTTAGATTTTTTCAGAAATGGTGGAATAAAAATTTCAATTCCTTTTTCTAAACATTTGTTCTCTATTTTGAATCCTTTATCTACCATGCATGCGTCAAGATAGGGTGTTAACTTGTCCAATAGAGTTATATTTGCTGAGGGGGGTGAGACGTCAGTGGTTTTACAGCCAATGAAATTAACAAGCCAACAGTTGGAGTCACCTTCTGGTGGCTATAGAGCTCATGTTAAATTCTGCCTCCAAAATGGCGAATGACATCGTACGTCAAGTTTAGTTTAATTTTCATTAAAACAAGAAGAGAAAGTCCTTTTATTGGGATGTGAACTTTAAAATTTATTAACATCGTCATAGATTCCACAAGGGCGTAAAATAATAATTTGAAATTGGAAATACTGGTCATACGGTTTAAATCCTTCTCAGTTTTAACTGTTAACTGAATTCATAATACTAAAGGGCTCAGAAAAGTAAGTGTTTAGTTTCACTGAAACATCTTTTCTCTCTTCAAGTATGGTGGGTCAATATAAGCAAGCATTGTGAAGGGAAAGTTCCAAGCTTTAGTTTCCTTTTCCTTGTCGGCATATCTGAAGTAACAAGCACATTAAATCCCGGTCTTCAATTAATAATACTTAAAAAAAAAGAACTTACCAGGAAAAAAGTAATCAGTATTCTTGAAATGCAAACTGCATACAACCATGTCATTTGAAACATATTTTCGAATTTTAAGGACGCGTTTCCATTTTTTACGAAACTTGATTTCTTTTGGAAAACTATGCATACTTAAACCTGGGAAATTTAGTTTTAATCTGGAATTACACTGTGGGACACAGCAATACTTTTTGCTAGGCGCCATGTAGTACAGTTGTTAACGCTGTTATGATCATATAACTTAAGCCTTGCGAAATGTACAGCCTCGCCTTTTCCTTACTCCCAGTCTCCGAATACTCCGTTAGAGCAGTTTCCAAAACTACCGCTAAATGTCGCGTCACTCTTTGGCGATAGCCAATAGCGTCTCTTTGGTTATAGCCAATAGGAAAACCTCATTTTATCCCTAATTTTTCAAACAAAACTGTTACATCAAAAGTAAGATCTGATATGTAATAATTTAATAAGTCAAAGTTTTCCATTTGTTTTTAAACTTCAGCGTAAAATTAGATTTATCAACACTTAATTTAGTTGCCGAGATTAAAAATGAATGAAAAATAATGACATTTTTTATTGTTTAAATCAACTAATTTGTCGTCTATTGTTTAGGCTTAGCAACATGAACGTTAGGGATTGCAAAGTTACTGTTTTCAACAGTTTTGGGAACAGCGGTCACGGCAATCGTGGTGGACGTGGTGGGAGAGGAGGTGGGAGAGGGGGTAAGAGACCCCGAGGGAAAAAATTTGTTATAATTGCCGAAAAGAAGGGCATTTTGCCCGAAATTGCCCAAAAAATTTAGGTATGGTATTATTTTAATAAATTTATCTGTGGTTCCTGACGTTTTAGGTGCTACTGCTACTGTTCTTGTTTTATTTATATAAGCATAGTTGAAATAAGTAATGTTCATTAAATTTTATTCTTTGATGAAGAAGAGGAGAAAACAAATGAGGAGGAGAAAAAAACTTGCCAGAAATGGATTGTTCCGAAGAGAAAAAAAAAGATTAATTTTTAAAAATGTAAGTCACAGGTCATAGTTTTAGTGGTATAGAGCGTTTCGGAAATTACATTCAAAGATAGCAAAACCATGGATAAAGAATGCGCGTGAGGAAATTTCTTTTCACGCTATAGGATAGGCAACTCCTATCTCGAACGACAGCTTATTCTGTATACACTCTGTTACAACATCAGTTGTCAGCACGCGCAAATCTAGGTCTCTATGTAACCTATCTTTGCGCGTGCTAACAAGAGGTTAAAAACTTCAGGATTTAAAATACCCGCGAGTTTTTTCCCTAGAGTGCGCGGACCGCTAGGCTTTAGTTTCAAATACGTTTAGCAGGCGGTAAGCAATTTGACAAGTATTTGAAACTAAGGCCTTGAGGTCCGTGCACTGGAGCTAAAAAACTCGCGGATATTTTATATCCTGTAGTTTTTTGTCTCTTGTCAGCACGCACAAAGCTTCGTTGCATAGAGACCTAGCTTTGCGCGTGCTGACAACCGAAGTTGTAACAGAGTATATACAGAGTAAGGTTTCGTTCGGAATAGGGAGTTGCCTATCCTACTGGGTGAAAACAAATTTCCTCATGCGCATTCTTTATACATGTCAAAACACTGGGGCTAGTCCGCCAATGAGGTATTCTCCCTCGCACCAAGAGACAACTGCGTAAGCCCGAGTACACTACAGGCGGTAAGCAAGCCAACTCGCACTGCCTCTAGCGGTGCTTGTTGGCGTGAGGGAGAAAGACCTCAATGACGGCCTCGCCCTTTTGTGGCGGTTTCTCTGTAATTTCTTTTCAAAAATATTAATGTTGAGGTTATTTTTTTATGCAGGTCCAAAATTGTCTTTTGGAAAAATAAAAAAAAGACAAAAATGTTTTATTTTTTCTTTTTTATATATTTTCAAATTTAAACTTTTTTTTTTTAATTTTCAAATGTAAATTTTTTCTCCTTATTTTCATTTTATTATTGAAGTAAATAACTTATAACCAATTAATTTTCTCATTTTTTTTAAATTGAAATCAAAGCTCTAGTTCTTCTCACCATTATTTTAAATGAATTTTATTACAACTATAAATCCTGGCACAGTTTACATAACTTGGATCACTCCCTTGAACAATGACTAAATGTCACTGTTATGGGAATGTTCCACTGACATTCGCGATTGTCAATGATTTAATTTTTTTACCGCTGGAGGCAGTAACGGGAAACTGGCTCAAAGGAAAAGAAAACGACATGATCAGATCAGCCATCGGAAATTTACAATTTTCGCCGATACGACCGGGTGGCGCTGATCAGGCATAAGGCATGGTCATCTGTAGCAACAGTGTGGCTGTTATTTGTTCTGCTGTTCTGACTTATCCGATTTCAATTTCCTAGACTTGTCCCTGACTTTTTAGGCCCATTTTCAATTTCCCAGACTTGTCCTTCCCTGACTTTTTAGGCCCACTTTCAATTTCCCTGACTTTTTAGGCCCATTTTTAATTTCCCAGAATTGTCCTTCAATGACTTCTAAGGGTCATTTTCAATTTCCCAGACTTGTCCTTCCCTGACTTTTTAGGGTCATTTTCAATTTCCCAGACTTGTCCTTCCCTGACTTTTTAGGCCCACTTTTAATTTCCAAGAATTGTCCTTCATTGACTTTTAAGGCCCATTTTCAATTTCCCAGACTTGTCCCTGACTTTTCAGGCCCATTTTCAATTTCCCAAACTGGTCCCTGACTTTTTAGGCCCATTTTCAATATCCCAGACTTTCCTGGCCCAATTTCAATCGGAAAAAGTTATTAAAATGAATAAATCTATATGGTTATAATTATTTTGAAATGAAAACTATTTAATCCATCTCTTTGTTATTTGGCTCCGTTAATTTCTGAAAATTTACAAAAACTAGTGTAGTACATATTTAACCAAAATTTATGTTAATAACCAAACAAAAAAACGTTATGAAATAAAGAGCCTGAGAATGGATCCCCTTAAAACCAGAACCAAGACCAGTGAGTATTAGTTTAAAACAATTTTTGAAAATTAACACTTTCGTTTCTTTGATATTTACCTACAATAACTTCAAAAACTTTGAAGGCTTAGTTGCAGAACCACTGTAACACTGAACAGTGTGTTACACATTAAACATAAACCAAAATTAATACAATTTTAACTATTCATCGTGTTATAAACGCCTTTAAAAAACCGCGCCCTCAAAATTCAAAAGCTACGTGAGTATGTCGAAAATTAAGAAAACATGTTAGAGAACCAATGAGCAGCAATCTTTTTCACGTTTAATACCAAATTTGAATTAAAATAATGCAAATGTAAAATTTTATGAAATGAAAGAATGTATACAGTTCTGTTTGTCATTATTTCCCTTGAAATGTTGTCGCTAGCGTTCAGCCAGCGCAGGTTTAATCATCAAGGTGTAAAATTTACATCAACAGCTAATTAAAATGTCCCAGCTGCCACAGATAACAATGTAGTAATTGATTGATCTACCAGTAAGATTAATAATTAATTTAATTATAATTTATTTCAACCTACCGACAGGGTGGTATCCCAAACAACCGAAGTTGATGTTGCCCATGACAACAATCATTCATCATAACGCTATTTTGACCGAGGCTTAGCGAAAATGCTTAATAATAAAATATTTTGGTGAATTTCTAGTTTAAAAATAATTGTAGTAATTTTCAATGACGTTTTTGTTACGACAATAATAAAAATCAGACCTAATTAGCCTCCAGTTTAATTCCAAATCCAAAATTTTGATTTTTTTTTACCGTCAAACGCCATGTTTTTCTTGCTCAATCTCCCTCTAACGGCGTGAATCACGACAAAAATGCCGTAAGTCCAATATAAAAAATGAGGGCCAAAATGCGTGTCTCTAGCAGTGGTAAAACGCCGTAACTTCAATACCCAAAACATCGTAACTAGAAGTATGAGTTTATAATGATAAAAATCAATACTTAAACTTAATTGATCTTAATGAAACTAAGAAAAGGCGCTATAATGAACTGTTCTCTTTCATTTAAGATGGTTCCCAAACGTATCGAATGAATAGTTTTCCTTATATCCCTGCGGGGTTGACCCCCACTTTCTATAAAATTCCCATGTTATGTCTATGGAAAAATATAGTATTTTTCACCGAATGTCTGATTCATTTTATGGATTCTAAAACCACCCTTAAGAACTTTTTTCTTTATAGAATTAACTATTAGTTGGATCTCTTTGACATTTTAACCACAAAATTAGGGCCCAAATTTTAGTTCACTGGCAAAATTTCAAAGCAGCAAACACAATACGAAAAAAAGTTACGGCCAATCAAAGAACCCTCCTTTAGCATTAGAGGCAGTATCAAGTCTTATCTAAGAGAGCGACCGCTCTCCTAGAATTCCAGATGTCCCTCCTACGTCGACATCAAGTACTCTAGAAGGTCAAGCAGCGGATCAACAGATCATTCCTGCTATTCCAGATGTCCCTCATACGTCGACATCAAGTACTCTAGAAGATCAAGGAGCGGATCAACAGATCCTCCTGCAATTTCAGATGATTTTCATCAGGGGCGTGCCAACCTTTATACGGGAGCGGGGGCAAAATCCCACACTGGTAGGGAAAGTTGTGCAAAAAAATTTGCACTTGTGTAAACAATTTTGAGCCACCTTAACCTCTTTCCAAACTCATACAAGAGCAAAAATTATTTTGCAGTACTTCAATGTTGTTCCAAATGATCTAAGGCTATACAATATCTCGCATGCACTATAAGTTACGAAGAGGTGCGCATGAACGTGAGAATTAATGCCTGACCAATTCAATACTCGTAGGATATAGTGGCTACGATTCTATAAAGTGCCATTTCTAGTTGAGCATACATTTTTCTCTTCTCGTACATCGTAGAAAATAGTAAAAATGCAAAGAAAATATGTCTTCTGCCTACCTATTCTTTCCAAATATGATAATACAATAATTTGAAGCGCTATCGGCTATACACCCTTTCTCTCTTGAAGCTGGCAGTTAATCAGCTCTATGATTAGCCACGTACGGTTATATGCGAAATAATTGCAACACTATACTGTATACAAAACCGTGGTTGCTATAGCTATTATGTCTATACAGTATGTGTAAACAAAAACTGGTGGAAGTCAGGTACGATATATTCTCGAGACTATCAAACAATGCTAAATTCTTCATTTCCAGGACTAGTTCAAAAATGATTCTACATTTTTACAATCTCTTAGGATATGTTTCACAATTCTTTTTACAACCTGAGCTTTATACTGAACTTCAAAAACGTCCTCGAGCGACGATTATTGAACTATCAAAGCTGGCACTTTTACCAATCCCATTTACGATTGCAATATATATTTATAGAATTACGTGCACTGTCTAATCGCATGCATCACACTTAATAACTGGGACTCCATTGGTTATTACATAACTACGCGGAGTAAAAATTGAAGAACTCCAAATATATTTATAAATATTACGAACATGTTAATGATTAAGACCTGTATTTTCTTAATCACTTCCAAAAACTGACTTCCTCTCACAACAATTGTACACTGGGTAATGAAAATTTCACCTTCAATGAAATTTTTTACTATTTAGACTCAGTCACCAGAGCGGGGGCGATGCCCCTCTGTAAAATTAGAGCGGGGGCCTTTGCCCCCGCGGCCCCGTGGTTGGCACGCCCCTGATTTTCATCCACAACGAACTCTGATAGTGAACCAGGCATGGCCCTTTTTGAAGACGCTCCTCTCCTACTCCATACCTATCACGATATGCGAGCTTTCCAGCTCAAACATCCAACTAATGATAGTCCGCCTTCGGCGGCAGGGGAGGCTTCCCCGTCTGATCATTAAAAATCAGTCGCGGAACCAGAGCTACGCAAGTCAACTTCCAGTTTTACAGAAGAAATTCTAACGCCGGAACACAAATCAACGTCTAGATTTTCGGAAGAGATTCTAACGCCTGAGCAACCTTCTGAAAAATCAGTATCGGAACAGGCGTTACACCATTCACCTTCTTCAGGCTTTTCGGAGGAGACTTTGGCTCCTGAACAGATTCCTCAATCGCAATCCCAATCGCTGCGTGCGTCTGATAGTTCATCGACCACGTTGTCGGAGTGTATGATAACTCCTAGATTAAACAGGGCTACCTTACCCGATATTTATTTAGAACCTTTTCGATTGGGATGGCGAAGAGAAGTGAGTAAGAGGGCAACGGTTTGGCCAGGAGGTAACGAAGTCGATATCTATTACCGACCTCCAGACAATAAAAGATTAAGGTCACCGTATGAGGTCCAGGTTTACCTCCAGACTAATAACGTCCCGAACCTAACAAGGGAACATTTCTGTTTTTCCCGAGAGCCAATCTCTTTTTTCCCATGGGAGTTTATCTCCCAAGCCTCTAAGAGACGCTATTAATATTGTATAATTTCAGATGGCTTCAAACACCCCTACTCCGTCTTGGCAATTTGAACTCCCAAGGGAAATAAAACAAACAGAATATAGGTCGAAGAAAATAACGTGCAAGACTGAATTGTCGGTTCAAATATTGGAGCAGTATTGTCCAGCGAATGACAATAAGATTGAGAAGTGCTGCAATTGCAACGAAATTGGACATAGAGCACATGACTGCTACATGCCCAATCGTTATTTGAACTCTAAAGTTGCTTGCTCACTACGTTATACGGGGGGCACACCGCTGAGGACTGCCCTTTCAAGGACGAAGATTCGCTGATTGTAGACGTCCCAAGAGAGGAAATTCAAGACTTAATTAATCCAGCCGGAGAGGACTTTAGTAACTCATCTTCAACCAATCAGAGCACTCACTCAGAATTAGTGGACCCTGTTCCTCAACAGGAAAGGAATTTAGATCCATATTCCCTTACACCTTACCTGAAGTCGCCTCCGCGCCAACCGGGTCGACACGACCCCGTAACTGTCTACCACAAATTTAGGGCTTCCGTCCTTGAACATTTTACTTCCATAAGGGAAGAACCTTTATCGCTCAACGCTTATCCTATTCCGCTTCCACTTACTCCGTCCCAACAATGGAGACCCCTAGCGAATGAAGACTTGGACCAGGAGAACTGGGAAAGATTCGGATCCATGGGTTGGGTCCCAAAAGTAACTATCCCTAAAGTACGCATTCCATCCAAGATACCCGAAGCAAAACATCCAATGATATGGACAACCGTAGTTTGCTGGAGGTGTAGGAAAGTAGGTCACCATGTAGTGTCCGACTGCCCGGGGAAGAGGAGTAAGGAGGCGGAAGAGCGACGAGAAGCCCGCAGAATTGCGCGAAGGTCACTAAAAGAAAACAATTTAGCAGAAAACAAAGATTGAAAAATAAAAACTTTTGTGATATTCGTATTCAACCCCTGCCAAAAATATTCAGGGTTCTTCGGGGTAACCATTTTTCCTTTTTTATTATAAAAAAGTTCCTAAAGAGGGGGGATGTAGCATGGCTGCCAGATTCCTTGGAGTTTCTACTCCTTGGGATCTGGCAGGGTATATTATCCCTCCATGTTACATGCTCCTCCTTCCTTCCACACTTTTTTTTCAACTTATATATTCATTCCGTAGTCGCCTCGCGGAGAGAGCGCTTTGTTTTGTTTAACTCTACTAAGAACTGTAGAGACAAGATTTGGTTTATCCCTTTTGAATAAAGTTTCTACAAGATTCCTCTTCTAATTTTTGGAATCAAAACTGTAAGTTGTCTTTAATTCATTTTTATGGCCCTCGGAAAAATCTCCCTATTTAGTTAATCTCTATTGAGGGTTACAATTCTTAATTTCTTAATAATTAATGGTCAAATGCAACTATAATATGCTTTAGCCGTTAATAGGTGGTATTTTCCGTTCGTCTGCGGATTTTGACTACAGCTTCACGCTGAGTCTTGGTTTACATAATAGATACTAACCATCACGTCTCTAACCCACCCTTTTCCCATTAATTTATAAGCGTCTAATCCTTTGTACGCTTTTAAGTCGTCCAATGTATAGGCACTTTTAGTGAAAATCAAATAATGAATCAAATTTGGATATTCAATTGCTGGGAACATTTGGAGATTTTCTAAGCCTTGCAACGAGGCTGATTTTCGAAGCGCATATGGATCATCACAGTTTATCACGTTTATTTTGTTTAAGTACCTTTCTTTAGCAGCTTTTTCAAGTGATAGGGTGTAATTCGATAATTTTCCGTCATATTCCATAGTTGAAATTGATCAGAAATAATAAAAATCCTAGAAACAGCTGCGATTCTGCGTTAAAATTATTTACATTGCCCTTCAAGATGGCCGCCGCCATTTTACCGGAAACTAACAAGTTTGGTTTCCATGGTAACCAGCTTCGAGCGCCCCTTGGTGCCGATTCCCTATCTACAAACACCAAGTTCTAGTCAAATCCTTAATTGCCCATTCTAAGACTAAATTCACGAAAGAAAATTTAAGAACATCAAAAAAAAATGCTTTGTTCGATGTCAGATACGGACGTCTCACTCTCGTCTTACCATTAAGTTCGCAAACGGTACTAGTACACCCTCTGACCTTGAAAGGGCTAACTGGCGCTTAATTTTAATAAATCTCCCTCATCCACCATAGACTTACCTTCCCTTGCCTCTCCACCTATGTCTGACTACTACCCCACCCTAGGTGAGATAACTCTAGTACTCAAAGAGTGCGTCTGGCCCCGACGATGTCCCTAACCGCCTCCTTATCAAAACCACTCCATCTGCTATTTACAAACTTGTATTAATATAAATTTTAGAAAGGCAAGCACAGGTGATATGTATGGGTACAAATAAATAGGTGATTATTGTATAGAATTCAACGCTGGTATTCACCGTTGTTAAGACCGACCGCCATTCACAGCAAATTGTTGAGGCCAACATTTTCTTTCTCCAATATGGCAATGACACATATTTCTCAGGTACCCAAAACCCGTGATTTCCACGTCTAAAAGCGGTGTACGGTAAACTTAATTATTAACGTTTAAAACACCCATGCCATGTCACCTCTAAACACCGTCTTTTTGACGTTAACCAACAGTGAAGATCACGTTGTTTTTATTAAATATGTAAACAATATTTGCACTCAAAATTTACGTGAAAATAATGTAAGGTAATTAAGCGTTCGTAACGTGCAATTTACGTGGGTAGCACGTGTACCTAAAGATTCTCAGGTACCCAAAACACGTGATTTACACGTCTAAAAGCGGTATACGGTAAACGTAATTATGAACGTGTAAAACACCCAGGACCATGCCATGTCACCTCTAAACACCGTCTTATTGACGTTAACCAACAGTGAAGATCACGTTGTTTTTATTAAATATGGGAATATATGTGTTTTTGAAACCTAGTGTTTGGGAACTGAGAATATCTGGGTTTTTGAAACCTAGTGTTTGGGAACTGAGAATATCTGGGTTTTTGAAACCTAGTGTTTGGGAACTGAGAATATCTGGGTTTTTGAAACCTAGTGTTTGGGAACTGAGAATATCTGGGTTTTTGAAACCCAGTGTTTGGGAAATGAGAATATCTGGGTTTTTGAAACCTAGTGTTTGGGAACTGAGAATATCTGGGTTTTTGAAACCTTGTGTTTGGGAACTGAGAATATCTCGGTTTTTGAAACCTAGTGTTTGGGAACTGAGAATATCTGGGTTTTTGAAACCTAGTGTTTGGGAACTGAGAATATCTGGGTTTTTGAAACCTAGTGTTTGGGAACTGAGAATATCTGGGTTTTTGAAACCTAGTGTTTGGGAACTGAGAATATCTGGGTTTTTGAAACCTAGTGTTTGGGAAATGAGAATATCTGGGTTTTTGAAACCTCGTGTTTGGGAAATGAAAATATCTGGGTTTTTTGAAACCTAGCGTTTGGGAACTGAGAATATCTGGGTTTTTGAAGCCTAGTGTTTGGGAACTGAGAATATCTGGGTTTTTGAAACCTAGTGTTTGGGAACTGGGAATATATGGGTTTTTGAAACCTAGTGTTTGGGAAATGAGAATATCTGGGTTTTTGAAACCTAGTGTTTGGGAACTGAGAATATCTGGGTTTTTGAAACCTAGTGTTTGGGAACTGAGAATATCTGGGTTTTTGAAACCTAGTGTTTGGGAAATGAGAATATCTGGGTTTTTGAAACCTAGTGTTTGGGAACTGAGAATATCTGTGTTTTTGAAACCTAGTGTTTGGGAAATGAGAATATCTGGGTTTTTGAAACCTAGTGTTTGGGAACTGGGAATATCTGGGTTTTTGAAACCTAGTGTTTGGGAACTGAGAATATCTGGGTTTTTGAAACCTAGTGTTTGAGAAATGAGAATATCTGGGTTTTTGAAACCTCGTGTTTGGGAAATGAGAATATCTGGGTTTTTGAAACCTAGTGTTTGGGAACTGAGAATATCTGGGTTTTTGAAACCTAGTGTTTGGGAACTGAGAATATCTGGGTTTTTGAAACCTAGTGTTTGGGAACTGGGAATATATGGGTTTTTGAAACCTAGTGTTTGGGAACTGAGAATATCTGGGTTTTTGAAACCTAGTGTTTGGGAAATGAGAATATCTGGGTTTTTTTGAAACCTAGTGTTTCGGAACTGAGAATATCTGGATTTTTGAAACCTAGTGTTTGGGAACTGAGAATATCTGGGTTTTTGAAACCTAGTGTTTGGGAAATGAGAATATCTGGGTTTTTGAAACCTCGTGTTTGGGAAATGAAAATATCTGGGTTTTTTGAAACCTAGTATTTGGGAACTGAGAATATCTGGGTTTTTGAAACCTAGTGTTTGGGAACTGGGAATATATGGGTTTTTGAAACCTAGTGTTTGGGAAATGAGAATATCTGAGTTTTTGAAACCTAGTGTTTGGGAACTGAGAATATCTGGGTTTTTGAAACCTAGTGTTTGGGAACTGAGAATATCTGGGTTTTTGAAACCTAGTGTTTGGGAAATGAGAATATCTGGGTTTTTGAAACCTCGTGTTTGGGAAATGAAAATATCTGGGTTTTTTGAAACCTAGCGTTTGGGAACTGAGAATATCTGGGTTTTTGAAGCCTAGTGTTTGGGAACTGAGAATATCTGGGTTTTTGAAACCTAGTGTTTGGGAACTGGGAATATATGGGTTTTTGAAACCTAGTGTTTGGGAAATGAGAATATCTGGGTTTTTGAAACCTAGTGTTTGGGAACTGAGAATATCTGGGTTTTTGAAACCTAGTGTTTGGGAACTGAGAATATCTGGGTTTTTGAAACCTAGTGTTTGGGAAATGAGAATATCTGGGTTTTTGAAACCTAGTGTTTGGGAACTGAGAATATCTGTTTTTTGAAACCTAGTGTTTGGGAAATGAGAATATCTGGGTTTTTGAAACCTAGTGTTTGGGAACTGGGAATATCTGGGTTTTTGAAACCTAGTGTTTGGGAACTGAGAATATCTGGGTTTTTGAAACCTAGTGTTTGAGAAATGAGAATATCTGGGTTTTTGAAACCTCGTGTTTGGGAAATGAGAATATCTGGGTTTTTGAAACCTAGTGTTTGGGAACTGAGAATATCTGGGTTTTTGAAACCTAGTGTTTGGGAACTGAGAATATCTGGGTTTTTGAAACCTAGTGTTTGGGAACTGGGAATATATGGGTTTTTGAAACCTAGTGTTTGGGAACTGAGAATATCTGGGTTTTTGAAACCTAGTGTTTGGGAAATGAGAATATCTGGGTTTTTTTGAAACCTAGTGTTTCGGAACTGAGAATATCTGGATTTTTGAAACCTAGTGTTTGGGAACTGAGAATATCTGGGTTTTTGAAACCTAGTGTTTGGGAAATGAGAATATCTGGGTTTTTGAAACCTCGTGTTTGGGAAATGAAAATATCTGGGTTTTTTGAAACCTAGTATTTGGGAACTGAGAATATCTGGGTTTTTGAAACCTAGTGTTTGGGAACTGGGAATATATGGGTTTTTGAAACCTAGTGTTTGGGAAATGAGAATATCTGAGTTTTTGAAACCTAGTGTTTGGGAACTGAGAATATCTGGGTTTTTGAAACCTAGTGTTTGGGAACTGAGAATATCTGGGTTTTTGAAACCTAGTGTTTGGGAAATGAGAATATCTGGGTTTTTGAAACCTAGTGTTTGGGAACTGAGAATATCTGGGTTTTTGAAACCTAGTGTTTGGGAAATGAGAATATCTGGGTTTTTGAAACCTAGTGTTTGGGAACTGGGAATATCTGGGTTTTTGAAACCTAGTGTTTGGGAACTGAGAATATCTGGGTTTTTGAAACCTAGTGTTTGGGAAATGAGAATATCTGGGTTTTTGAAACCTCGTGTTTGGGAAATGAGAATATCTGGGCTTTTGAAACCTAGTGTTTGGGAACTGAGAATATCTGGGTTTTTGAAACCTAGTGTTTGGGAACTGAGAATATCTGGGTTTTTGAAACCTAGTGTTTGGGAACTGGGAATATATGGGTTTTTGAAACCAAGTGTTTGGGAACTGAGAATATCTGGGTTTTTGAAACCTAGTGTTTGGGAACTGAGAATATCTGGGTTTTTGAAACCTAGTGTTTGGGAACTGAGAATATCTGGGTTTTTGAAACCTAGTGTTTGGGAACTGAGAATATCTGGGTTTTTGAAAATTAGTGTTTGGGAAATGAGAATATCTGGGTTTTTGAAACCTAGTGTTTGGGAAATGAGAATATCTGGGTTTTTGAAACCTAGTGTTTGGGAACTGAGAATATCTGGGTTTTTGAAACCTAGTGTTTGGGAAATGAGAATATCTGGGTTTTTGAAACCTCGTGTTTGGGAAATGAAAATATCTGGGTTTTTTGAAACCTAGTGTTTGGGAACTGAGAATATCTGGGTTTTTGAAACCTAGTGTTTGGGAACTGGGAATATATGGGTTTTTGAAACCTAGTGTTTGGGAAATGAGAATATCTGAGTTTTTGAAACCTAGTGTTTGGGAACTGAGAATATCTGGGTTTTTGAAACCTAGTGTTTGGGAACTGAGAATATCTGGGTTTTTGAAACCTAGTGTTTGGGAAATGAGAATATCTGGGTTTTTGAAACCTAGTGTTTGGGAACTGGGAATATCTGGGTTTTTGAAACCTAGTGTTTGGGAACTGAGAATATCTGGGTTTTTGAAACCTAGTGTTTGGGAAATGAGAATATCTGGGTTTTTGAAACCTCGTGTTTGGGAAATGAGAATATCTGGGTTTTTGAAACCTAGTGTTTGGGAACTGAGAATATCTGGGTTTTTGAAACCTAGTGTTTGGGAACTGAGAATATCTGGGTTTTTGAAACCTAGTGTTTGGGAACTGGGAATATATGGGTTTTTGAAACCTAGTGTTTGGGAACTGAGAATATCTGGGTTTTTGAAACCTAGTGTTTGGGAAATGAGAATATCTGGGTTTTTTTGAAACCTAGTATTTCGGAACTGAGAATATCTGGATTTTTGAAACCTAGTGTTTGGGAACTGAGAATATCTGGGTTTTTGAAACCTAGTGTTTGGGAAATGAGAATATCTGGGTTTTTGAAACCTCGTGTTTGGGAAATGAAAATATCTGGGTTTTTTGAAACCTAGTGTTTGGGAACTGAGAATATCTGGGTTTTTGAAACCTAGTTTTTGGGAACTGGGAATATATGGGTTTTTGAAACCTAGTGTTTGGGAAATGAGAATATCTGAGTTTTTGAAACCTAGTGTTTGGGAACTGAGAATATCTGGGTTTTTGAAACCTAGTGTTTGGGAACTGAGAATATCTGGGTTTTTGAAACCTAGTGTTTGGGAACTGAGAATATCTGGGTTTTTGAAACCTAGTGTTTGGGAACTGAGAATATCTGGGATTTTGAAACCTAGTGTTTGGGAACTGAGAATATCTGGGTTTTTGAAACCTAGTGTTTGGGAACTGATAATATCTGGGTTTTTGAAACCTAGTGTTTGGGAACTGATAATATCTGGGTTTTTGAAACCTAGTGTTTGGGAACTGAGAATATCTGGGTTTTTGAAACCCAGTGTTTGGGAAATGAGAATATCTGGGTTTTTGAAACCTAGTGTTTGGGAACTGAGAATATCTGGGTTTTTGAAACCTAGTGTTTCGGAACTGAGAATATCTGGGTTTTTGAAACCTAGTGTTTGGGAACTGAGAATATCTGGGTTTTTGAAACCTAGTGTTTGGGAACTGAGAATATCTGGGTTTTTGAAACCTAGTGTTTGGGAAATGAGAATATCTGAGTTTTTGAAACCTAGTGTTTGGGAACTGAGAATATCTGGGTTTTTGAAACCTAGTGTTTGGGAACTGAGAATATCTGGGTTTTTGAAACCTAGTGTTTGGGGACTGGGAATATATGGGTTTTTGAAACCTAGTGTTTGGGAACTGAGAATATCTGGGTTTTTGAAACCTAGTGTTTGGGAAATGAGAATATCTGGGTTTTTTTGAAACCTAGTGTTTGGGAACTGAGAATATCTGGGTTTTTGAAACCTAGTGTTTGGGAAATGAGAATATCTGGGTTTTTGAAACCTAGTGTTTGGGAACTGGGAATATCTGGGTTTTTGAAACCTAGTGTTTGGGAACTGAGAATATCTGGGTTTTTGAAACCTAGTGTTTGGGAAATGAGAATATCTGGGTTTTTGAAACCTCGTGTTTGGGAAATGAGAATATCTGGGTTTTTGAAACCTAGTGTTTGGGAACTGAGAATATCTGGGTTTTTGAAACCTAGTGTTTGGGAACTGAGAATATCTGGGTTTTTGAAACCTAGTGTTTGGGAACTGGGAATATATGGGTTTTTGAAACCAAGTGTTTGGGAACTGAGAATATCTGGGTTTTTGAAACCTAGTGTTTGGGAACTGGGAATATATGGGTTTTTGAAACCAAGTGTTTGGGAACTGAGAATATCTGGGTTTTTGAAACCTAGTGTTTGGGAAATGAGAATATCTGGGTTTTTTTGAAACCTAGTGTTTGGGAACTGAGAATATCTGGGTTTTTGAAACCTAGTGTTTGGGAACTGAGAATATCTGGGTTTTTGAAACCTAGTGTTTGGGAACTGAGAATATCTGGGTTTTTGAAACCTCGTGTTTGGGAAATGAGAATATCTGGGTTTTTGAAACCTAGTGTTTGGGAACTGAGAATATCTGGGTTTTTGAATCCTAGTGTTTGGGAACTGAGAATATCTGGGTTTTTGAAACCTAGTGTTTGGGAACTGGGAATATATGGGTTTTTGAAACCTAGTGTTTGGGAACTGAGAATATCTGGGTTTTTGAAACCTAGTGTTTGGGAAATGAGAATATCTGGGTTTTTTTGAAACCTAGTGTTTGGGAACTGAGAATATCTGGGTTTTTGAAACCTAGTGTTTGGGAACTGAGAATATCTGGGTTTTTGAAACCTAGTGTTTGGGAAATGAGAATATCCGGGTTTTTGAAACCTAGTGTTTGGGAAATGAGAATATCTGGGTTTTTGAAACCTAGTGTTTGGGAAATGAGAATATCTGGGATTTTGAAACCTAGTGTTTGGGAACTGAGAATATCTGGGTTTTTGAAACCTAGTGTTTGGGAACTGAGAATATCTGGGTTTTTGAAACCTTGTGTTTGGGAAATGAGAATATCTGGGTTTTTGAAACCTAGTGTTTGGGAACTGAGAATATCTGGGTTTTTGAAACCTAGTGTTTGGGAACTGAGAATATCTGGGTTTTTGAAACCTAGTGTTTGGGAACTGAGAATATCTGGGTTTTTGAAACCTAGTGTTTGGGAACTGATAATATCTGGGTTTTTGAAACCTAGTGTTTGGGAACTGAGAATATCTGGGTTTTTGAAACCCAGTGTTTGGGAAATGAGAATATCTGGGTTTTTGAAACCTAGTGTTTGGGAACTGAGAATATCTGGGTTTTTGAAACCTAGTGTTTCGGAACTGAGAATATCTGGGTTTTTGAAACCTAGTGTTTGGGAACTGAGAATATCTGGGTTTTTGAAACCTAGTGTTTGGGAACTGAGAATATCTGGGTTTTTGAAACCTAGTGTTTGGGAACTGAGAATATCTGGGTTTTTGAAACCTAGTGTTTGGGAAATGAGAATATCTGGGTTTTTGAAACCTAGTGTTTGGGAAATGAGAATATCTGGGTTTTTGAAACCTAGTGTTTGGGAACTGAGAATATCTGGGTTTTTGAAACCTAGTGTTTGGGAACTGAGAATATCTGGGTTTTTGAAACCTAGTGTTTGGGAACTGGGAATATATGGGTTTTTGAAACCTAGTGTTTGGGAACTGAGAATATCTGGGTTTTTGAAACCTAGTGTTTGGGAAATGAGAATATCTGGGTTTTTTTGAAACCTAGTGTTTGGGAACTGAGAATATCTGGGTTTTTGAAACCTAGTGTTTGGGAACTTAGAATATCTGGGTTTTTGAAACCTAGTGTTTGGGAAATGAGAATATCTGGGTTTTTGAAACCTCGTGTTTGGGAAATGAAAATATCTGGGTTTTTTGAAACCTAGTGTTTGGGAACTGAGAATATCTGGGTTTTTGAAACCTTTTGTTTGGGAACTGAGAATATCTGGGTTTTTGAAACCTAGTGTTTGGGAACTGGGAATATATGGGTTTTTGAAACCTAGTGTTTGGGAAATGAGATTATCTGAGTTTTTGAAACCTAGTGTTTGGGAACTGAGAATACCTGGGTTTTTGAAACCTAGTGTTTGGGAACTGAGAATATCTGGGTTTTTGAAACCTAGTGTTTGGGAAATGAGAATATCTGGGTTTTTGAAACCTAGTGTTTGGGAACTGAGAATATCTGGGTTTTTGAAAATTAGTGTTTGGGAAATGAGAATATCTGGGTTTTTGAAACCTAGTGTTTGGGAAATGAGAATATCTGGGTTTTTGAAACCTAGTGTTTGGGAACTGAGAATATCTGGGTTTTTGAAACCTAGTGTTTGGGAAATGAGAATATCTGGGTTTTTGAAACCTCGTGTTTGGGAAATGAAAATATCTGGGTTTTTTGAAACCTAGTGTTTGGGAACTGAGAATATCTGGGTTTTTGAAACCTAGTGTTTGGGAACTGGGAATATATGGGTTTTTGAAACCTAGTGTTTGGGAAATGAGAATATCTGAGTTTTTGAAACCTAGTGTTTGGGAACTGAGAATATCTGGGTTTTTGAAACCTAGTGTTTGGGAACTGAGAATATCTGGGTTTTTGAAACCTAGTGTTTGGGAAATGAGAATATCAGGGTTTTTGAAACCTAGTGTTTGGGAACTGGGAATATCTGGGTTTTTGAAACCTAGTGTTTGGGAACTGAGAATATCTGGGTTTTTGAAACCTAGTGTTTGGGAAATGAGAATATCTGGGTTTTTGAAACCTCGTGTTTGGGAAATGAGAATATCTGGGTTTTTGAAACCTAGTGTTTGGGAACTGAGAATATCTGGGTTTTTGAAACCTAGTGTTTGGGAACTGAGAATATCTGGGTTTTTGAAACCTAGTGTTTGGGAACTGGGAATATATGGGTTTTTGAAACCTAGTGTTTGGGAACTGAGAATATCTGGGTTTTTGAAACCTAGTGTTTGGGAAATGAGAATATCTGGGTTTTTTTGAAACCTAGTATTTCGGAACTGAGAATATCTGGATTTTTGAAACCTAGTGTTTGGGAACTGAGAATATCTGGGTTTTTGAAACCTAGTGTTTGGGAAATGAGAATATCTGGGTTTTTGAAACCTCGTGTTTGGGAAATGAAAATATCTGGGTTTTTTGAAACCTAGTGTTTGGGAACTGAGAATATCTGGGTTTTTGAAACCTAGTTTTTGGGAACTGGGAATATATGGGTTTTTGAAACCTAGTGTTTGGGAAATGAGAATATCTGAGTTTTTGAAACCTAGTGTTTGGGAACTGAGAATATCTGGGTTTTTGAAACCTAGTGTTTGGGAACTGAGAATATCTGGGTTTTTGAAACCTAGTGTTTGGGAACTGAGAATATCTGGGTTTTTGAAACCTAGTGTTTGGGAAATGAGAATATCTGGGTTTTTGAAACCTAGTGTTTGGGAAATGAGAATATCTGGGTTTTTGAAACCTAGTGTTTGGGAACTGAGAATATCTGGGTTTTTGAAACCTAGTGTTTGGGAACTGAGAATATCTGGGTTTTTGAAACCTAGTGTTTGGGAACTGGGAATATATGGGTTTTTGAAACCTAGTGTTTGGGAACTGAGAATATCTGGGTTTTTGAAACCTAGTGTTTGGGAAATGAGAATATCTGGGTTTTTTTGAAACCTAGTGTTTGGGAACTGAGAATATCTGGGTTTTTGAAACCTAGTGTTTGGGAACTTAGAATATCTGGGTTTTTGAAACCTAGTGTTTGGGAAATGAGAATATCTGGGTTTTTGAAACCTCGTGTTTGGGAAATGAAAATATCTGGGTTTTTTGAAACCTAGTGTTTGGGAACTGAGAATATCTGGGTTTTTGAAACCTTTTGTTTGGGAACTGAGAATATCTGGGTTTTTGAAACCTAGTGTTTGGGAACTGGGAATATATGGGTTTTTGAAACCTAGTGTTTGGGAAATGAGATTATCTGAGTTTTTGAAACCTAGTGTTTGGGAACTGAGAATACCTGGGTTTTTGAAACCTAGTGTTTGGGAACTGAGAATATCTGGGTTTTTGAAACCTAGTGTTTGGGAAATGAGAATATCTGGGTTTTTGAAACCTAGTGTTTGGGAACTGAGAATATCTGGGTTTTTGAAAATTAGTGTTTGGGAAATGAGAATATCTGGGTTTTTGAAACCTAGTGTTTGGGAAATGAGAATATCTGGGTTTTTGAAACCTAGTGTTTGGGAACTGAGAATATCTGGGTTTTTGAAACCTAGTGTTTGGGAAATGAGAATATCTGGGTTTTTGAAACCTCGTGTTTGGGAAATGAAAATATCTGGGTTTTTTGAAACCTAGTGTTTGGGAACTGAGAATATCTGGGTTTTTGAAACCTAGTGTTTGGGAACTGGGAATATATGGGTTTTTGAAACCTAGTGTTTGGGAAATGAGAATATCTGAGTTTTTGAAACCTAGTGTTTGGGAACTGAGAATATCTGGGTTTTTGAAACCTAGTGTTTGGGAACTGAGAATATCTGGGTTTTTGAAACCTAGTGTTTGGGAAATGAGAATATCTGGGTTTTTGAAACCTAGTGTTTGGGAACTGGGAATATCTGGGTTTTTGAAACCTAGTGTTTGGGAACTGAGAATATCTGGGTTTTTGAAACCTAGTGTTTGGGAAATGAGAATATCTGGGTTTTTGAAACCTCGTGTTTGGGAAATGAGAATATCTGGGTTTTTGAAACCTAGTGTTTGGGAACTGAGAATATCTGGGTTTTTGAAACCTAGTGTTTGGGAACTGAGAATATCTGGGTTTTTGAAACCTAGTGTTTGGGAACTGGGAATATATGGGTTTTTGAAACCTAGTGTTTGGGAACTGAGAATATCTGGGTTTTTGAAACCTAGTGTTTGGGAAATGAGAATATCTGGGTTTTTTTGAAACCTAGTATTTCGGAACTGAGAATATCTGGATTTTTGAAACCTAGTGTTTGGGAACTGAGAATATCTGGGTTTTTGAAACCTAGTGTTTGGGAAATGAGAATATCTGGGTTTTTGAAACCTCGTGTTTGGGAAATGAAAATATCTGGGTTTTTTGAAACCTAGTGTTTGGGAACTGAGAATATCTGGGTTTTTGAAACCTAGTTTTTGGGAACTGGGAATATATGGGTTTTTGAAACCTAGTGTTTGGGAAATGAGAATATCTGAGTTTTTGAAACCTAGTGTTTGGGAACTGAGAATATCTGGGTTTTTGAAACCTAGTGTTTGGGAACTGAGAATATCTGGGTTTTTGAAACCTAGTGTTTGGGAACTGAGAATATCTGGGTTTTTGAAACCTAGTGTTTGGGAACTGAGAATATCTGGGATTTTGAAACCTAGTGTTTGGGAACTGAGAATATCTGGGTTTTTGAAACCTAGTGTTTGGGAACTGATAATATCTGGGTTTTTGAAACCTAGTGTTTGGGAACTGATAATATCTGGGTTTTTGAAACCTAGTGTTTGGGAACTGAGAATATCTGGGTTTTTGAAACCCAGTGTTTGGGAAATGAGAATATCTGGGTTTTTGAAACCTAGTGTTTGGGAACTGAGAATATCTGGGTTTTTGAAACCTAGTGTTTCGGAACTGAGAATATCTGGGTTTTTGAAACCTAGTGTTTGGGAACTGAGAATATCTGGGTTTTTGAAACCTAGTGTTTGGGAACTGAGAATATCTGGGTTTTTGAAACCTAGTGTTTGGGAAATGAGAATATCTGAGTTTTTGAAACCTAGTGTTTGGGAACTGAGAATATCTGGGTTTTTGAAACCTAGTGTTTGGGAACTGAGAATATCTGGGTTTTTGAAACCTAGTGTTTGGGGACTGGGAATATATGGGTTTTTGAAACCTAGTGTTTGGGAACTGAGAATATCTGGGTTTTTGAAACCTAGTGTTTGGGAAATGAGAATATCTGGGTTTTTTTGAAACCTAGTGTTTGGGAACTGAGAATATCTGGGTTTTTGAAACCTAGTGTTTGGGAAATGAGAATATCTGGGTTTTTGAAACCTAGTGTTTGGGAACTGGGAATATCTGGGTTTTTGAAACCTAGTGTTTGGGAACTGAGAATATCTGGGTTTTTGAAACCTAGTGTTTGGGAAATGAGAATATCTGGGTTTTTGAAACCTCGTGTTTGGGAAATGAGAATATCTGGGTTTTTGAAACCTAGTGTTTGGGAACTGAGAATATCTGGGTTTTTGAAACCTAGTGTTTGGGAACTGAGAATATCTGGGTTTTTGAAACCTAGTGTTTGGGAACTGGGAATATATGGGTTTTTGAAACCAAGTGTTTGGGAACTGAGAATATCTGGGTTTTTGAAACCTAGTGTTTGGGAACTGGGAATATATGGGTTTTTGAAACCAAGTGTTTGGGAACTGAGAATATCTGGGTTTTTGAAACCTAGTGTTTGGGAAATGAGAATATCTGGGTTTTTTTGAAACCTAGTGTTTGGGAACTGAGAATATCTGGGTTTTTGAAACCTAGTGTTTGGGAACTGAGAATATCTGGGTTTTTGAAACCTAGTGTTTGGGAACTGAGAATATCTGGGTTTTTGAAACCTCGTGTTTGGGAAATGAGAATATCTGGGTTTTTGAAACCTAGTGTTTGGGAACTGAGAATATCTGGGTTTTTGAAACCTAGTGTTTGGGAACTGAGAATATCTGGGTTTTTGAAACCTAGTGTTTGGGAACTGGGAATATATGGGTTTTTGAAACCTAGTGTTTGGGAACTGAGAATATCTGGGTTTTTGAAACCTAGTGTTTGGGAAATGAGAATATCTGGGTTTTTTTGAAACCTAGTGTTTGGGAACTGAGAATATCTGGGTTTTTGAAACCTAGTGTTTGGGAACTGAGAATATCTGGGTTTTTGAAACCTAGTGTTTGGGAAATGAGAATATCCGGGTTTTTGAAACCTAGTGTTTGGGAAATGAGAATATCTGGGTTTTTGAAACCTAGTGTTTGGGAAATGAGAATATCTGGGATTTTGAAACCTAGTGTTTGGGAACTGAGAATATCTGGGTTTTTGAAACCTAGTGTTTGGGAACTGAGAATATCTGGGTTTTTGAAACCTTGTGTTTGGGAAATGAGAATATCTGGGTTTTTGAAACCTAGTGTTTGGGAACTGAGAATATCTGGGTTTTTGAAACCTAGTGTTTGGGAACTGAGAATATCTGGGTTTTTGAAACCTAGTGTTTGGGAACTGAGAATATCTGGGTTTTTGAAACCTAGTGTTTGGGAACTGATAATATCTGGGTTTTTGAAACCTAGTGTTTGGGAACTGAGAATATCTGGGTTTTTGAAACCCAGTGTTTGGGAAATGAGAATATCTGGGTTTTTGAAACCTAGTGTTTGGGAACTGAGAATATCTGGGTTTTTGAAACCTAGTGTTTCGGAACTGAGAATATCTGGGTTTTTGAAACCTAGTGTTTGGGAACTGAGAATATCTGGGTTTTTGAAACCTAGTGTTTGGGAACTGAGAATATCTGGGTTTTTGAAACCTAGTGTTTGGGAACTGAGAATATCTGGGTTTTTGAAACCTAGTGTTTGGGAAATGAGAATATCTGGGTTTTTGAAACCTAGTGTTTGGGAAATGAGAATATCTGGGTTTTTGAAACCTAGTGTTTGGGAACTGAGAATATCTGGGTTTTTGAAACCTAGTGTTTGGGAACTGAGAATATCTGGGTTTTTGAAACCTAGTGTTTGGGAACTGGGAATATATGGGTTTTTGAAACCTAGTGTTTGGGAACTGAGAATATCTGGGTTTTTGAAACCTAGTGTTTGGGAAATGAGAATATCTGGGTTTTTTTGAAACCTAGTGTTTGGGAACTGAGAATATCTGGGTTTTTGAAACCTAGTGTTTGGGAACTTAGAATATCTGGGTTTTTGAAACCTAGTGTTTGGGAAATGAGAATATCTGGGTTTTTGAAACCTCGTGTTTGGGAAATGAAAATATCTGGGTTTTTTGAAACCTAGTGTTTGGGAACTGAGAATATCTGGGTTTTTGAAACCTTTTGTTTGGGAACTGAGAATATCTGGGTTTTTGAAACCTAGTGTTTGGGAACTGGGAATATATGGGTTTTTGAAACCTAGTGTTTGGGAAATGAGATTATCTGAGTTTTTGAAACCTAGTGTTTGGGAACTGAGAATACCTGGGTTTTTGAAACCTAGTGTTTGGGAACTGAGAATATCTGGGTTTTTGAAACCTAGTGTTTGGGAAATGAGAATATCTGGGTTTTTGAAACCTAGTGTTTGGGAACTGAGAATATCTGGGTTTTTGAAACCTAGTGTTTGGGAAATGAGAATATCTGGGTTTTTGAAACCTAGTGTTTGGGAACTGGGAATATCTGGGTTTTTGAAACCTAGTGTTTGGGAACTGAGAATATCTGGGTTTTTGAAACCTAGAGTTTGGGAAATGAGAATATCTGGGTTTTTGAAACCTCGTGTTTGGGAAATGAGAATATCTGGGTTTTTGAAACCTAGTGTTTGGGAACTGAGAATATCTGGGTTTTTGAAACCTAGTGTTTGGGAACTGAGAATATCTGGGTTTTTGAAACCTAGTGTTTGGGAACTGGGAATATATGGGTTTTTGAAACCTAGTGTTTGGGAACTGAGAATATCTGGGTTTTTGAAACCTAGTGTTTGGGAAATGAGAATATCTGGGTTTTTTTGAAACCTAGTGTTTGGGAACTGAGAATATCTGGGTTTTTGAAACCTAGTGTTTGGGAACTGAGAATATCTGGGTTTTTGAAACCTAGTGTTTGGGAACTGGGAATATATGGGTTTTTGAAACCAAGTGTTTGGGAACTGAGAATATCTGGGTTTTTGAAACCTAGTGTTTGGGAAATGAGAATATCTGGGTTATTTTGAAACCTAGTGTTTGGGAACTGAGAATATCTGGGTTTTTGAAACCTAGTGTTTGGGAACTGAGAATATCTGGGTTTTTGAAACCTAGTGTTTGGGAACTGAGAATATCTGGGTTTTTGAAACCTAGTGTTTGGGAAATGAGAATATCTGGGTTTTTGAAACCTAGTGTTAGGGAAATGAGAATATGTGGGTTTTTGAAACCTAGTGTTTGGGAACTGAGAATATCTGGGTTTTTGAAACCTAGTGTTTGGGAACTGAGAATATCTGGGTTTTTGAAACCTAGTGTTTGGGAACTGGGAATATATGGGTTTTTGAAACCTAGTGTTTTGGATCTGAGAATATCTGGGTTTTTGAAACCTAGTGTTTGGGAAATGAGAATATCTGGGTTTTTTTGAAACCTAGTGTTTGGGAACTGAGAATATCTGGGTTTTTGAAACCTAGTGTTTGGGAACTGAGAATATCTGGGTTTTTGAAACCTAGTGTTTGGGAAATGAGAATATCTGGGTTTTTGAAACCTCGTGTTTGGGAAATGAAAATATCTGGGTTTTTTGAAACCTAGTGTTTGGGAACTGAGAATATCTGTGTTTTTGAAACCTTGTGTTTGGGAACTGAGAATATCTGGGTTTTTGAAACCTAGTGTTTGGGAACTGGGAATATATGGGTTTTTGAAACCTAGTGTTTGGGAAATGAGAATATCTGAGTTTTTGAAACCTAGTGTTTGGGAACTGAGAATATCTGGGTTTTTGAAACCTAGTGTTTCGGAACTGAGAATATCTGGGTTTTTGAAACCTAGTGTTTGGGAAATGAGAATATCTGGGTTTTTGAAACCTAGTGTTTGGGAACTGAGAATATCTGGGTTTTTGAAACCTAGTGTTTGGGAAATGAGAATATCTGGGTTTTTGAAACCTAGTGTTTGGGAACTGGGAATATCTGGGTTTTTGAAACCTAGTGTTTGGGAACTGAGAATATCTGGGTTTTTGAAACCTAGTGTTTGGGAAATGAGAATATCTGGGTTTTTGAAACCTCGTGTTTGGGAAATGAGAATATCTGGGTTTTTGAAACCTAGTGTTTGGGAACTGAGAATATCTGGGTTTTTGAAACCTAGTGTTTGGGAACTGAGAATATCTGGGTTTTTGAAACCTAGTGTTTGGGAACTGGGAATATATAAGTTTTTGAAACCTAGTGTTTGGGAACTGAGAATATCTGGGTTTTTGAAACCTAGTGTTTGGGAAATAAGAATATCTGGGTTTTTTTGAAACCTAGTGTTTGGGAACTGAGAATATCTGGGTTTTTGAAACCTAGTGTTTGGGAACTGAGAATATCTGGGTTTTTGAAACCTAGTGTTTGGGAACTGGGAATATATGGGTTTTTGAAACCTAGTGTTTGGGAAATGAGATTATCTGAGTTTTTGAAACCTAGTGTTTGGGAACTGAGAATACCTGGGTTTTTGAAACCTAGTGTTTGGGAACTGAGAATATCTGGGTTTTTGAAACCTAGTGTTTGGGAAATGAGAATATCTGGGTTTTTGAAACCTAGTGTTTGGGAACTGAGAATATCTGGGTTTTTGAAACCTAGTGTTTGGGAAATGAGAATATCTGGGTTTTTGAAACCTAGTGTTTGGGAACTGGGAATATCTGGGTTTTTGAAACCTAGTGTTTGGGAACTGAGAATATCTGGGTTTTTGAAACCTAGTGTTTGGGAAATGAGAATATCTGGGTTTTTGAAACCTCGTGTTTGGGAAATGAGAATATCTGGGTTTTTGAAACCTAGTGTTTGGGAACTGAGAATATCTGGGTTTTTGAAACCTAGTGTTTGGGAACTGAGAATATCTGGGTTTTTGAAACCTAGTGTTTGGGAACTGGGAATATATGGGTTTTTGAAACCTAGTGTTTGGGAACTGAGAATATCTGGGTTTTTGAAACCTAGTGTTTGGGAAATGAGAATATCTGGGTTTTTTTGAAACCTAGTGTTTGGGAACTGAGAATATCTGGGTTTTTGAAACCTAGTGTTTGGGAACTGAGAATATCTGGGTTTTTGAAACCTAGTGTTTGGGAACTGGGAATATATGGGTTTTTGAAACCAAGTGTTTGGGAACTGAGAATATCTGGGTTTTTGAAACCTAGTGTTTGGGAAATGAGAATATCTGGGTTATTTTGAAACCTAGTGTTTGGGAACTGAGAATATCTGGGTTTTTGAAACCTAGTGTTTGGGAACTGAGAATATCTGGGTTTTTGAAACCTAGTGTTTGGGAATTGAGAATATCTGGGTTTTTGAAACCTAGTGTTTGGGAAATGAGAATATCTGGGTTTTTGAAACCTAGTGTTAGGGAAATGAGAATATCTGGGTTTTTGAAACCTAGTGTTTGGGAACTGAGAATATCTGGGTTTTTGAAACCTAGTGTTTGGGAACTGAGAATATCTGGGTTTTTGAAACCTAGTGTTTGGGAACTGGGAATATATGGGTTTTTGAAACCTAGTGTTTGGGAACTGAGAATATCTGGGTTTTTGAAACCTAGTGTTTGGGAAATGAGAATATCTGGGTTTTTTTGAAACCTAGTGTTTGGGAACTGAGAATATCTGGGGTTTTGAAACCTAGTGTTTGGGAACTGAGAATATCTGGGTTTTTGAAACCTAGTGTTTGGGAAATGAGAATATCTGGGTTTTTGAAACCTCGTGTTTGGGAAATGAAAATATCTGGGTTTTTTGAAACCTAGTGTTTGGGAACTGAGAATATCTGTGTTTTTGAAACCTTGTGTTTGGGAACTGAGAATATCTGGGTTTTTGAAACCTAGTGTTTGGGAACTGGGAATATATGGGTTTTTGAAACCTAGTGTTTGGGAAATGAGAATATCTGAGTTTTTGAAACCTAGTGTTTGGGAACTGAGAATATCTGGGTTTTTGAAACCTAGTGTTTCGGAACTGAGAATATCTGGGTTTTTGAAACCTAGTGTTTGGGAAATGAGAATATCTGGGTTTTTGAAACCTAGTGTTTGGGAACTGAGAATATCTGGGTTTTTGAAACCTAGTGTTTGGGAACTGAGAATATCTGGGTTTTTGAAACCTAGTGTTTGGGAACTGGGAATATATAAGTTTTTGAAACCTAGTGTTTGGGAACTGAGAATATCTGGGTTTTTGAAACCTAGTGTTTGGGAAATGAGAATATCTGGGTTTTTTTGAAACCTAGTGTTTGGGAACTGAGAATATCTGGGTTTTTGAAACCTAGTGTTTGGGAACTGAGAATATCTGGGTTTTTGAAACTTAGTGTTTGGGAAATGAGAATATCTGGGTTTTTGAAACCTAGTGTTTGGGAAATGAGAATATCTGGGTTTTTGAAACCTAGTGTTTGGGAAATGAGAATATCTGGGATTTTGAAAAATAGTGTTTGGGAACTGAGAATATCTGGGTTTTTGAAACCTAGTGTTTGGGAACTGAGAATATCTGGGTTTTTGAAACCTTGTGTTTGGGAAATGAGAATATCTGGGTTTTTGAAACCTAGTGTTTGGGAACTGAGAATATCTGGGTTTTTGAAACCTAGTGTTTGGGAACTGAGAATATCTGGGTTTTTGAAACCTAGTGTTTGGGAACTGATAATATCTGGGTTTTTGAAACCTAGTGTTTGGGAACTGAGAATATCTGGGTTTTTGAAACCCAGTGTTTGGGAAATGAGAATATCTGGGTTTTTGAAACCTAGTGTTTGGGAACTGAGAATATCTGGGTTTTTGAAACCTAGTGTTTCGGAACTGAGAATATCTGGGTTTTTGAAACCTAGTGTTTGGGAACTGAGAATATCTGGGCTTTTGAAACCCAGTGTTTGGGAAATGAGAATATCTGGGTTTTTGAAACCTAGTGTTTGGGAACTGAGAATATCTGGGTTTTTGAAACCTAGTGTTTCGGAACTGAGAATATCTGGGTTTTTGAAACCTAGTGTTTGGGAACTGAGAATATATGGGTTTTTGAAACCTAGTGTTTGGGAACTGAGAATATCTGGGTTTTTGAAACCTAGTGTTTGGGAAATGAGAATATCTGAGTTTTTGAAACCTAGTGTTTGGGAACTGAGAATATCTGGGTTTTTGAAACCTAGTGTTTGGGAACTGAGAATATCTGGGTTTTTGAAACCTAGTGTTTGGGAACTGGGAATATATGGGTTTTTGAAACCTAGTGTTTGGGAACTGAGAATATCTGGGTTTTTGAAACCTAGTGTTTGGGAAATGAGAATATCTGGGTTTTTTTGAAACCTAGTGTTTGGGAACTGAGAATATCTGGGTTTTTGAAACCTAGTGTTTGGGAACTGAGAATATCTGGGTTTTTGAAACCTAGTGTTTGGGAACTGAGAATATCTGGGTTTTTGAAACCTAGTGTTTGGGAACTGGGAATATATGGGTTTTTGAAACCTAGTGTTTTGGATCTGAGAATATCTGGGTTTTTGAAACCTAGTGTTTGGGAAATGAGAATATCTGGGTTTTTTTGAAACCTAGTGTTTGGGAACTGAGAATATCTGGGTTTTTGAAACCTAGTGTTTGGGAACTGAGAATATCTGGGTTTTTGAAACCTAGTGTTTGGGAAATGAGAATATCTGGGTTTTTGAAACCTCGTGTTTGGGAAATGAAAATATCTGGGTTTTTTGAAACCTAGTGTTTGGGAACTGAGAATATCTGTGTTTTTGAAACCTAGTGTTTGGGAACTGAGAATATCTGGGTTTTTGAAACCTAGTGTTTGGGAACTGATAATATCTGGGTTTTTGAAACCTAGTGTTTGGGAACTGAGAATATCTGGGTTTTTGAAACCCAGTGTTTGGGAAATGAGAATATCTGGGTTTTTGAAACCTAGTGTTTGGGAACTGAGAATATCTGGGTTTTTGAAACCTAGTGTTTCGGAACTGAGAATATCTGGGTTTTTGAAACCTAGTGTTTGGGAACTGAGAATATCTGGGCTTTTGAAACCTCGTGTTTGGGAACTGAGAATATCTGGGTTTTTGAAACCTAGTGTTTGGGAACTGAGAATATCTGGGTTTTTGAAACCTAGTGTTTGGGAACTGAGAATATCTGGGTTTTTGAAACCTAGTGTTTGGGAACTGGGAATATATGGGTTTTTGAAACCTAGTGTTTGGGAACTGAGAATATCTGGGTTTTTGAAACCTAGTGTTTGGGAAATGAGAATATCTGGGTTTTTTTGAAACCTAGTGTTTGGGAACTGAGAATATCTGGGTTTTTGAAACCTAGTGTTTGGGAACTGAGAATATCTGGGTTTTTGAAACCTAGTGTTTGGGAACTGAGAATATCTGGGTTTTTGAAACCTAGTGTTTGGGAACTGGGAATATATGGGTTTTTGAAACCTAGTGTTTTGGATCTGAGAATATCTGGGTTTTTGAAACCTAGTGTTTGGGAAATGAGAATATCTGGGTTTTTTTGAAACCTAGTGTTTGGGAACTGAGAATATCTGGGTTTTTGAAACCTAGTGTTTGGGAACTGAGAATATCTGGGTTTTTGAAACCTAGTGTTTGGGAAATGAGAATATCTGGGTTTTTGAAACCTCGTGTTTGGGAAATGAAAATATCTGGGTTTTTTGAAACCTAGTGTTTGGGAACTGAGAATATCTGTGTTTTTGAAACCTTGTGTTTGGGAACTGAGAATATCTGGGTTTTTGAAACCTAGTGTTTGGGAACTGGGAATATATGGGTTTTTGAAACCTAGTGTTTGGGAAATGAGAATATCTGAGTTTTTGAAACCTAGTGTTTGGGAACTGAGAATATCTGGGTTTTTGAAACCTAGTGTTTCGGAACTGAGAATATCTGGGTTTTTGAAACCTAGTGTTTCGGAACTGAGAATATCTGGGTTTTTGAAACCTAGTGTTTGGGAACTGAGAATATCTGGGTTTTTGAAACCTAGTGTTTGGGAACTGAGAATATCTGGGTTTTTGAAACCTAGTGTTTGGGAAATGAGAATATCTGAGTTTTTGAAACCTAGTGTTTGGGAACTGAGAATATCTGGGTTTTTGAAACCTAGTGTTTGGGAACTGAGAATATCTGGGTTTTTGAAACCTAGTGTTTGGGAACTGGGAATATATGGGTTTTTGAAACCAAGTGTTTGGGAACTGAGAATATCTGGGTTTTTGAAACCTAGTGTTTGGGAAATGAGAATATCTGGGTTATTTTGAAACCTAGTGTTTGGGAACTGAGAATATCTGGGTTTTTGAAACCTAGTGTTTGGGAACTGAGAATATCTGGGTTTTTGAAACCTAGTGTTTGGGAACTGAGAATATCTGGGTTTTTGAAACCTAGTGTTTGGGAAATGAGAATATCTGGGTTTTTGAAACCTAGTGTTAGGGAAATGAGAATATCTGGGTTTTTGAAACCTAGTGTTTGGGAACTGAGAATATCTGGGTTTTTGAAACCTAGTGTTTGGGAACTGAGAATATCTGGGTTTTTGAAACCTAGTGTTTGGGAACTGGGAATATATGGGTTTTTGAAACCTAGTGTTTGGGAACTGAGAATATCTGGGTTTTTGAAACCTAGTGTTTGGGCAAATGAGAATATCTGGGTTTTTTTGAAACCTAGTGTTTGGGAACTGAGAATATCTGGGTTTTTGAAACCTAGTGTTTGGGAACTGAGAATATCTGGGTTTTTGAAACCTAGTGTTTGGGAAATGAGAATATCTGGGTTTTTGAAACCTCGTGTTTGGGAAATGAAAATATCTGGGTTTTTTGAAACCTAGTGTTTGGGAACTGAGAATATCTGTGTTTTTGAAACCTTGTGTTTGGGAACTGAGAATATCTGGGTTTTTGAAACCTAGTGTTTGGGAACTGGGAATATATGGGTTTTTGAAACCTAGTGTTTGGGAAATGAGAATATCTGAGTTTTTGAAACCTAGTGTTTGGGAACTGAGAATATCTGGGTTTTTGAAACCTAGTGTTTCGGAACTGAGAATATCTGGGTTTTTGAAACCTAGTGTTTGGGAAATGAGAATATCTGGGTTTTTGAAACCTAGTGTTTGGGAACTGAGAATATCTGGGTTTTTGAAACCTAGTGTTTGGGAAATGAGAATATCTGGGTTTTTGAAACCTAGTGTTTGGGAACTGGGAATATCTGAGTTTTTGAAACCTAGTGTTTGGGAACTGAGAATATCTGGGTTTTTGAAACCTAGTGTTTGGGAACTGAGAATATCTGGGTTTTTAAACCTAGTGTTTGGGAACTGGGAATATATGGGTTTTTGAAACCTAGTGTTTGGGAACTGAGAATATCTGGGTTTTTGAAACCTAGTGTTTGGGAAATGAGAATATCTGGGTTTTTTTGAAACCTAGTGTTTGGGAACTGAGAATATCTGGGTTTTTGAAACCTAGTGTTTGGGAACTGAGAATATCTGGGTTTTTGAAACCTAGTGTTTGGGAACTGAGAATATCTGGGTTTTTGAAACCTAGTGTTTGGGAAATGAGAATATCTGGGTTTTTGAAACCTCGTGTTTGGGAAATGAAAATATCTGGGTTTTTTGAAACCTAGTGTTTGGGAACTGAGAATATCTGTGTTTTTGAAACCTTGTGTTTGGGAACTGAGAATATCTGGGTTTTTGAAACCTAGTGTTTGGGAACTGAGAATATCTGGGTTTTTGAAACCTAGTGTTTGGGAACTGGGAATATATGGGTTTTTGAAACCTAGTGTTTGGGAACTGAGAATATCTGGGTTTTTGAAACCTAGTGTTTGGGAAATGAGAATATCTGGGTTTTTTTGAAACCTAGTGTTTGGGAACTGAGAATATCTGGGTTTTTGAAACCTAGTGTTTGGGAACTGAGAATATCTGGGTTTTTGAAACCTAGTGTTTGGGAAATGAGAATATCTGGGTTTTTGAAACCTAGTGTTTGGGAAATGAGAATATCTGGGTTTTTGAAACCTAGTGTTTGGGAAATGAGAATATCTGGGATTTTGAAAAATAGTGTTTGGGAACTGAGAATATCTGGGTTTTTGAAACCTAGTGTTTGGGAACTGAGAATATCTGGGTTTTTGAAACCTTGTGTTTGGGAAATGAGAATATCTGGGTTTTTGAAACCTAGTGTTTGGGAACTGAGAATATCTGGGTTTTTGAAACCTAGTGTTTGGGAACTGAGAATATCTGTTTTTTTGAAACCTTGTGTTTGGGAACTGAGAATATCTGGGTTTTTGAAACCTAGTGTTTGGGAACTGGGAATATATGGGTTTTTGAAACCTAGTGTTTGGGAAATGAGAATATCTGAGTTTTTGAAACCTAGTGTTTGGGAACTGAGAATATCTGGGTTTTTGAAACCTAGTGTTTCGGAACTGAGAATATCTGGGTTTTTGAAACCTAGTGTTTGGGAAATGAGAATATCTGGGTTTTTGAAACCTAGTGTTTGGGAACTGAGAATATCTGGGTTTTTGAAACCTAGTGTTTGGGAAATGAGAATATCTGGGTTTTTGAAACCTAGTGTTTGGGAACTGGGAATATCTGAGTTTTTGAAACCTAGTGTTTGGGAACTGAGAATATCTGGGTTTTTGAAACCTAGTGTTTGGGAACTGAGAATATCTGGGTTTTTAAACCTAGTGTTTGGGAACTGGGAATATATGGGTTTTTGAAACCTAGTGTTTGGGAACTGAGAATATCTGGGTTTTTGAAACCTAGTGTTTGGGAAATGAGAATATCTGGGTTTTTTTGAAACCTAGTGTTTGGGAACTGAGAATATCTGGGTTTTTGAAACCTAGTGTTTGGGAACTGAGAATATCTGGGTTTTTGAAACCTAGTGTTTGGGAACTGAGAATATCTGGGTTTTTGAAACCTAGTGTTTGGGAAATGAGAATATCTGGGTTTTTGAAACCTCGTGTTTGGGAAATGAAAATATCTGGGTTTTTTGAAACCTAGTGTTTGGGAACTGAGAATATCTGTGTTTTTGAAACCTTGTGTTTGGGAACTGAGAATATCTGGGTTTTTGAAACCTAGTGTTTGGGAACTGAGAATATCTGGGTTTTTGAAACCTAGTGTTTGGGAACTGGGAATATATGGGTTTTTGAAACCTAGTGTTTGGGAACTGAGAATATCTGGGTTTTTGAAACCTAGTGTTTGGGAAATGAGAATATCTGGGTTTTTTTGAAACCTAGTGTTTGGGAACTGAGAATATCTGGGTTTTTGAAACCTAGTGTTTGGGAACTGAGAATATCTGGGTTTTTGAAACCTAGTGTTTGGGAAATGAGAATATCTGGGTTTTTGAAACCTAGTGTTTGGGAAATGAGAATATCTGGGTTTTTGAAACCTAGTGTTTGGGAAATGAGAATATCTGGGATTTTGAAAAATAGTGTTTGGGAACTGAGAATATCTGGGTTTTTGAAACCTAGTGTTTGGGAACTGAGAATATCTGGGTTTTTGAAACCTTGTGTTTGGGAAATGAGAATATCTGGGTTTTTGAAACCTAGTGTTTGGGAACTGAGAATATCTGGGTTTTTGAAACCTAGTGTTTGGGAACTGAGAATATCTGGGTTTTTGAAACCTAGTGTTTGGGAACTGAGAATATCTGGGTTTTTGAAACCTAGTGTTTGGGAACTGATAATATCTGGGTTTTTGAAACCTAGTGTTTGGGAACTGAGAATATCTGGGTTTTTGAAACCCAGTGTTTGGGAAATGAGAATATCTGGGTTTTTGAAACCTAGTGTTTGGGAACTGAGAATATCTGGGTTTTTGAAACCTAGTGTTTCGGAACTGAGAATATCTGGGTTTTTGAAACCTAGTGTTTGGGAACTGAGAATATCTGGGTTTTTGAAACCTAGTGTTTGGGAACTGAGAATATCTGGGTTTTTGAAACCTAGTGTTTGGGAAATGAGAATATCTGAGTTTTTGAAACCTAGTGTTTGGGAACTGAGAATATCTGGGTTTTTGAAACCTAGTGTTTGGGAACTGAGAATATCTGGGTTTTTGAAACCTAGTGTTTGGGAACTGGGAATATATGGGTTTTTGAAACCAAGTGTTTGGGAACTGAGAATATCTGGGTTTTTGAAACCTAGTGTTTGGGAAATGAGAATATCTGGGTTATTTTGAAACCTAGTGTTTGGGAACTGAGAATATCTGGGTTTTTGAAACCTAGTGTTTGGGAACTGAGAATATCTGGGTTTTTGAAACCTAGTGTTTGGGAACTGAGAATATCTGGGTTTTTGAAACCTAGTGTTTGGGAAATGAGAATATCTGGGTTTTTGAAACCTAGTGTTAGGGAAATGAGAATATCTGGGTTTTTGAAACCTAGTGTTTGGGAACTGAGAATATCTGGGTTTTTGAAACCTAGTGTTTGGGAACTGAGAATATCTGGGTTTTTGAAACCTAGTGTTTGGGAACTGGGAATATATGGGTTTTTGAAACCTAGTGTTTGGGAACTGAGAATATCTGGGTTTTTGAAACCTAGTGTTTGGGCAAATGAGAATATCTGGGTTTTTTTGAAACCTAGTGTTTGGGAACTGAGAATATCTGGGTTTTTGAAACCTAGTGTTTGGGAACTGAGAATATCTGGGTTTTTGAAACCTAGTGTTTGGGAAATGAGAATATCTGGGTTTTTGAAACCTCGTGTTTGGGAAATGAAAATATCTGGGTTTTTTGAAACCTAGTGTTTGGGAACTGAGAATATCTGTGTTTTTGAAACCTTGTGTTTGGGAACTGAGAATATCTGGGTTTTTGAAACCTAGTGTTTGGGAACTGGGAATATATGGGTTTTTGAAACCTAGTGTTTGGGAAATGAGAATATCTGAGTTTTTGAAACCTAGTGTTTGGGAACTGAGAATATCTGGGTTTTTGAAACCTAGTGTTTCGGAACTGAGAATATCTGGGTTTTTGAAACCTAGTGTTTGGGAAATGAGAATATCTGGGTTTTTGAAACCTAGTGTTTGGGAACTGAGAATATCTGGGTTTTTGAAACCTAGTGTTTGGGAAATGAGAATATCTGGGTTTTTGAAACCTAGTGTTTGGGAACTGGGAATATCTGAGTTTTTGAAACCTAGTGTTTGGGAACTGAGAATATCTGGGTTTTTGAAACCTAGTGTTTGGGAACTGAGAATATCTGGGTTTTTAAACCTAGTGTTTGGGAACTGGGAATATATGGGTTTTTGAAACCTAGTGTTTGGGAACTGAGAATATCTGGGTTTTTGAAACCTAGTGTTTGGGAAATGAGAATATCTGGGTTTTTTTGAAACCTAGTGTTTGGGAACTGAGAATATCTGGGTTTTTGAAACCTAGTGTTTGGGAACTGAGAATATCTGGGTTTTTGAAACCTAGTGTTTGGGAACTGAGAATATCTGGGTTTTTGAAACCTAGTGTTTGGGAAATGAGAATATCTGGGTTTTTGAAACCTCGTGTTTGGGAAATGAAAATATCTGGGTTTTTTGAAACCTAGTGTTTGGGAACTGAGAATATCTGTGTTTTTGAAACCTTGTGTTTGGGAACTGAGAATATCTGGGTTTTTGAAACCTAGTGTTTGGGAACTGAGAATATCTGGGTTTTTGAAACCTAGTGTTTGGGAACTGAGAATATCTGAGTTTTTGAAACCTAGTGTTTGGGAACTGAGAATATCTGGGTTTTTGAAACCTAGTGTTTGGGAACTGAGAATATCTGGGTTTTTGAAACCTAGTGTTTGGGAACTGGGAATATATGGGTTTTTGAAACCTAGTGTTTGGGAACTGAGAATATCTGGGTTTTTGAAACCTAGTGTTTGGGAAATGAGAATATCTGGGTTTTTTTGAAACCTAGTGTTTGGGAACTGAGAATATCTGGGTTTTTGAAACCTAGTGTTTGGGAACTGAGAATATCTGGGTTTTTGAAACCTAGTGTTTGGGAACTGAGAATATCTGGGTTTTTGAAACCTAGTGTTTGGGAAATGAGAATATCTGGGTTTTTGAAACCTAGTGTTTGGGAAATGAGAATATCTGGGTTTTTGAAACCTAGTGTTTGGGAACTGAGAATATCTGGGTTTTTGAAACCTAGTGTTTGGGAACTGAGAATATCTGGGTTTTTGAAACCTAGTGTTTGGGAACTGGGAATATATGGGTTTTTGAAACCTAGTGTTTGGGAACTGGGAATATATGGGTTTTTGAAACCTAGTGTTTGGGAACTGAGAATATCTGGGTTTTTGAAACCTAGTGTTTGGGAAATGAGAATATCTGGGTTTTTTTGAAACCTAGTGTTTGGGAACTGAGAATATCTGGGTTTTTGAAACCTAGTGTTTGGGAACTGAGAATATCTGGGTTTTTGAAACCTAGTGTTTGGGAAATGAGAATATCTGGGTTTTTGAAACCTCGTGTTTGGGAAATGAAAATATCTGGGTTTTTTGAAACCTAGTGTTTGGGAACTGAGAATATCTGGGTTTTTGAAACCTAGTGTTTGGGAACTGAGAATATCTGGGTTTTTGAAACCTAGTGTTTGGGAACTGGGAATATATGGGTTTTTGAAACCTAGTGTTTGGGAACTGAGAATATCTGGGTTTTTGAAACCTAGTGTTTGGGAAATGAGAATATCTGGGTTTTTTTGAAACCTAGTGTTTGGGAACTGAGAATATCTGGGTTTTTGAAACCTAGTGTTTGGGAACTGAGAATATCTGGGTTTTTGAAACCTAGCGTTTGGGAACTGAGAATATCTGGGTTTTTGAAACCTAGTGTTTGGGAAATGAGAATATCTGGGTTTTTGAAACCTAGTGTTTGGGAAATGAGAATATCTGGGTTTTTGAAACCTAGTGTTTGGGAACTGAGAATATCTGGGTTTTTGAAACCTAGTGTTTGGGAACTGAGAATATCTGGGTTTTTGAAACCTAGTGTTTGGGAACTGGGAATATATGGGTTTTTGAAACCTAGTGTTTGGGAACTGGGAATATATGGGTTTTTGAAACCTAGTGTTTGGGAACTGAGAATATCTGGGTTTTTGAAACCTAGTGTTTGGGAAATGAGAATATCTGGGTTTTTTTGAAACCTAGTGTTTGGGAACTGAGAATATCTGGGTTTTTGAAACCTAGTGTTTGGGAACTGAGAATATCTGGGTTTTTGAAACCTCGTGTTTGGGAAATGAAAATATCTGGGTTTTTGAAACCCAGTGTTTGGGAAATGAGAATATCTGGGTTTTTGAAACCTAGTGTTTGAGAACTGAGAATATCTGGGTTTTTGAAACCTAGTGTTTCGGAACTGAGAATATCTGGGTTTTTGAAACCTAGTGTTTGGGAACTGAGAATATATGGGTTTTTGAAACCTAGTGTTTGGGAACTGAGAATATCTGGGTTTTTGAAACCTAGTGTTTGGGAAATGAGAATATCTGAGTTTTTGAAACCTAGTGTTTGGGAACTGAGAATATCTGGGTTTTTGAAACCTAGTGTTTGGGAACTGAGAATATCTGGGTTTTTGAAACCTAGTGTTTGGGAACTGGGAATATATGGGTTTTTGAAACCAAGTGTTTGGGAACTGAGAATATCTGGGTTTTTGAAACCTAGTGTTTGGGAAATGAGAATATCTGGGTTTTTTTGAAACCTAGTGTTTGGGAACTGAGAATATCTGGGTTTTTGAAACCTAGTGTTTGGGAACTGAGAATATCTGGGTTTTTGAAACCTAGTGTTTGGGAACTGAGAATATCTGGGTTTTTGAAACCTAGTGTTTGGGAAATGAGAATATCTGGGTTTTTGAAACCTAGTGTTTGGGAAATGAGAATATCTGGGTTTTTGAAACCTAGTGTTTGGGAACTGAGAATATCTGGGTTTTTGAAACCTAGTGTTTGGGAACTGAGAATATCTGGGTTTTTGAAACCTAGTGTTTGGGAACTGAGAATATCTGGGTTTTTGAAACCTAGTGTTTGGGAACTGGGAATATATGGGTTTTTGAAACCTAGTGTTTGGGAACTGGGAATATATGGGTTTTTGAAACCTAGTGTTTGGGAACTGAGAATATCTGGGTTTTTGAAACCTAGTGTTTGGGAAATGAGAATATCTGGGTTTTTTGAAACCTAGTGTTTGGGAACTGAGAATATCTGGGTTTTTGAAACCTAGTGTTTGGGAACTGAGAATATCTGGGTTTTTGAAACCTAGTGTTTGGGAAATGAGAATATCTGGGTTTTTGAAACCTCGTGTTTGGGAAATGAAAATATCTGGGTTTTTTGAAACCTAGTGTTTGGGAACTGAGAATATCTGGGTTTTTGAAACCTTGTGTTTGGGAACTGAGAATATCTGGGTTTTTGAAACCTAGTGTTTGGGAACTGGGAATATATGGGTTTTTGAAACCTAGTGTTTGGGAAATGAGAATATCTGAGTTTTTGAAACCTAGTGTTTGGGAACTGAGAATATCTGGGTTTTTGAAACCTAGTGTTTGGGAAATGAGAATATCTGGGTTTTTGAAACCTAGTGTTTGGGAAATGAGAATATCTGGGTTTTTGAAACCTAGTGTTTGGGAACTGGGAATATATGGGTTTTTGAAACCTAGTGTTTGGGAACTGGGAATATCTGGGTTTTTGAAACCTAGTGTTTGGGAACTGAGAATATCTGGGTTTTTGAAACCTAGTGTTTGGGAAATGAGAATATCTGGGTTTTTTTGAAACCTAGTGTTTGGGAACTGAGAATATCTGGGTTTTTGAAACCTAGTGTTTGGGAACTGAGAATATCTGGGTTTTTGAAACCTAGTGTTTGGGAACTGAGAATATCTGGGTTTTTGAAACCTAGTGTTTGGGAAATGAGAATATCTGGGTTTTTGAAACCTCGTGTTTGGGAAATGAAAATATCTGGGTTTTTTGAAACCTAGTGTTTGGGAACTGAGAATATCTGTGTTTTTGAAACCTTGTGTTTGGGAACTGAGAATATCTGGGTTTTTGAAACCTAGTGTTTGGGAACTGGGAATATATGGGTTTTTGAAACCTAGTGTTTGGGAAATGAGAATATCTGAGTTTTTGAAACCTAGTGTTTGGGAACTGAGAATATCTGGGTTTTTGAAACCTAGTGTTTCGGAACTGAGAATATCTGGGTTTTTGAAACCTAGTGTTTGGGAAATGAGAATATCTGGGTTTTTGAAACCTAGTGTTTGGGAACTGAGAATATCTGGGTTTTTGAAACCTAGTGTTTGGGAAATGAGAATATCTGGGTTTTTGAAACCTAGTGTTTGGGAACTGGGAATATCTGAGTTTTTGAAACCTAGTGTTTGGGAAATGAGAATATCTGGGTTTTTGAAACCTAGTGTTTGGGAACTGAGAATATCTGGGTTTTTGAAACCTAGTGTTTGGGAACTGGGAATATATGGGTTTTTGAAACCTAGTGTTTGGGAACTGAGAATATCTGGGTTTTTGAAACCTAGTGTTTGGGAAATGAGAATATCTGGGTTTTTTTGAAACCTAGTGTTTGGGAACTGAGAATATCTGGGTTTTTGAAACCTAGTGTTTGGGAACTGAGAATATCTGGGTTTTTGAAACCTAGTGTTTGGGAAATGAGAATATCTGGGTTTTTGAAACCTAGTGTTTGGGAAATGAGAATATCTGGGTTTTTGAAACCTAGTGTTTGGGAAATGAGAATATCTGGGATTTTGAAAAATAGTGTTTGGGAACTGAGAATATCTGGGTTTTTGAAACCTAGTGTTTGGGAAAGGAGAATATCTGGGTTTTTGAAACCTTGTGTTTGGGAAATAAGAATATCTGGGTTTTTGAAACCTAGTGTTTGGGAACTGAGAATATCTGGGTTTTTGAAACCTAGTGTTTGGGAACTGAGAATATCTGGGTTTTTGAAACCTAGTGTTTGGGAACTGAGAATATCTGGGTTTTTGAAACCTAGTGTTTGGGAACTGATAATATCTGGGTTTTTGAAACCTAGTGTTTGGGAACTGAGAATATCTGGGTTTTTGAAACCCAGTGTTTGGGAAATGAGAATATCTGGGTTTTTGAAACCTAGTGTTTGGGAACTGAGAATATCTGGGTTTTTGAAACCTAGTGTTTCGGAACTGAGAATATCTGGGTTTTTGAAACCTAGTGTTTGGGAACTGAGAATATCTGGGTTTTTGAAACCTAGTGTTTGGGAACTGAGAATATCTGGGTTTTTGAAACCTAGTGTTTGGGAACTGAGAATATCTGGGTTTTTGAAACCTAGTGTTTGGGAAATGAGAATATCTGGGTTTTTGAAACCTAGTGTTTGGGAACTGAGAATATCTGGGTTTTTGAAACCTAGTGTTTGGGAAATGAGAATATCTGGGTTTTTGAAACCTAGTGTTTGGGAACTGGGAATATCTGAGTTTTTGAAACCTAGTGTTTGGGAACTGAGAATATCTGGGTTTTTGAAACCTAGTGTTTGGGAACTGAGAATATCTGGGTTTTTGAAACCTAGTGTTTGGGAAATGAGAATATCTGGGTTTTTGAAACCTCGTGTTTGGGAACTGAGAATATCTGGGTTTTTGAAACCTAGTGTTTGGGAAATGAGAATATCTGGGTTTTTGAAACCTAGTGTTTGGGAACTGAGAATATCTGGGTTTTTGAAACCTAGTGTTTGGGAACTGAGAATATCTGGGTTTTTGAAACCTAGTGTTTGGGAAATGAGAATATCTGGGTTTTTGAAACCTAGTGTTTGGGAACTGAGAATATCTGGGTTTTTGAAACCTAGTGTTTGGGAAATGAGAATATCTGGGTTTTTGAAACCTAGTGTTTGGGAACTGAGAATATCTGGGTTTTTGAAACCTAGTGTTTGGGAAATGAGAATATCTGGGTTTTTTTGAAACCTAGTGTTTGGGAACTGAGAATATCTGGGTTTTTGAAACCTAGTGTTTGGGAACTGAGAATATCTGGGTTTTTGAAACCTAGTGTTTGGGAACTGAGAATATCTGGGTTTTTGAAACCTAGTGTTTGGGAAATGAGAATATCTGGGTTTTTGAAACCTCGTGTTTGGGAAATGAAAATATCTGGGTTTTTTGAAACCTAGTGTTTGGGAACTGAGAATATCTGTGTTTTTGAAACCTTGTGTTTGGGAACTGAGAATATCTGGGTTTTTGAAACCTAGTGTTTGGGAACTGGGAATATATGGGTTTTTGAAACCTAGTGTTTGGGAAATGAGAATATCTGAGTTTTTGAAACCTAGTGTTTGGGAACTGAGAATATCTGGGTTTTTGAAACCTAGTGTTTCGGAACTGAGAATATCTGGGTTTTTGAAACCTAGTGTTTGGGAAATGAGAATATCTGGGTTTTTGAAACCTAGTGTTTGGGAACTGAGAATATCTGGGTTTTTGAAACCTAGTGTTTGGGAAATGAGAATATCTGGGTTTTTGAAACCTAGTGTTTGGGAACTGGGAATATCTGAGTTTTTGAAACCTAGTGTTTGGGAACTGAGAATATCTGGGTTTTTGAAACCTAGTGTTTGGGAACTGAGAATATCTGGGTTTTTGAAACCTAGTGTTTGGGAACTGGGAATATATGGGTTTTTGAAACCTAGTGTTTGGGAACTGAGAATATCTGGGTTTTTGAAACCTAGTGTTTGGGAAATGAGAATATCTGGGTTTTTTTGAAACCTAGTGTTTGGGAACTGAGATTATCTGGGTTTTTGAAACCTAGTGTTTGGGAACTGAGAATATCTGGGTTTTTGAAACCTAGTGTTTGGGAAATGAGAATATCTGGGTTTTTGAAACCTAGTGTTTGGGAAATGAGAATATCTGGGTTTTTGAAACCTAGTGTTTGGGAAATGAGAATATCTGGGATTTTGAAAAATAGTGTTTGGGAACTGAGAATATCTGGGTTTTTGAAACCTAGTGTTTGGGAAAGGAGAATATCTGGGTTTTTGAAACCTTGTGTTTGGGAAATGAGAATATCTGGGTTTTTGAAACCTAGTGTTTGGGAACTGAGAATATCTGGGTTTTTGAAACCTAGTGTTTGGGAACTGAGAATATCTGGGTTTTTGAAACCTAGTGTTTGGGAACTGAGAATATCTGGGTTTTTGAAACCTTGTGTTTGGGAACTGATAATATCTGGGTTTTTGAAACCTAGTGTTTGGGAACTGAGAATATCTGGGTTTTTGAAACCCAGTGTTTGGGAAATGAGAATATCTGGGTTTTTGAAACCTAGTGTTTGGGAACTGAGAATATCTGGGTTTTTGAAACCTAGTGTTTCGGAACTGAGAATATCTGGGTTTTTGAAACCTAGTGTTTGGGAACTGAGAATATCTGGGTTTTTGAAACCTAGTGTTTGGGAACTGAGAATATCTGGGTTTTTGAAACCTAGTGTTTGGGAACTGAGAATATCTGGGTTTTTGAAACCTAGTGTTTGGGAAATGAGAATATCTGGGTTTTTGAAACCTAGTGTTTGGGAACTGAGAATATCTGGGTTTTTGAAACCTAGTGTTTGGGAAATGAGAATATCTGGGTTTTTGAAACCTAGTGTTTGGGAACTGGGAATATCTGAGTTTTTGAAACCTAGTGTTTGGGAACTGAGAATATCTGGGTTTTTGAAACCTAGTGTTTGGGAACTTAGAATATCTGGGTTTTTGAAACCTAGTGTTTGGGAACTGGGAATATATGGGTTTTTGAAACCTAGTGTTTGGGAACTGAGAATATCTGGGTTTTTGAAACCTAGTGTTTGGGAAATGAGAATATCTGGGTTTTTTTGAAACCTAGTGTTTGGGAACTGAGAATATCTGGGTTTTTGAAACCTAGTGTTTGGGAACTGAGAATATCTGGGTTTTTGAAACCTAGTGTTTGGGAAATGAGAATATCTGGGTTTTTGAAACCTAGTGTTTGGGAACTGAGAATATCTGGGTTTTTGAAACCTAGTGTTTGGGAAATGAGAATATCTGGGTTTTTGAAACCTAGTGTTTGGGAACTGGGAATATCTGAGTTTTTGAAACCTAGTGTTTGGGAACTGAGAATATCTGGGTTTTTGAAACCTAGTGTTTGGGAACTGAGAATATCTGGGTTTTTGAAACCTAGTGTTTGGGAACTGGGAATATATGGGTTTTTGAAACCTAGTGTTTGGGAACTGAGAATATCTGGGTTTTTGAAACCTAGTGTTTGGGAAATGAGAATATCTGGGTTTTTTTGAAACCTAGTGTTTGGGAACTGAGAATATCTGGGTTTTTGAAACCTAGTGTTTGGGAACTGAGAATATCTGGGTTTTTGAAACCTAGTGTTTGGGAAATGAGAATATCTGGGTTTTTGAAACCTAGTGTTTGGGAAATGAGAATATCTGGGTTTTTGAAACCTAGTGTTTGGGAAATGAGAATATCTGGGATTTTGAAAAATAGTGTTTGGGAACTGAGAATATCTGGGTTTTTGAAACCTAGTGTTTGGGAAAGGAGAATATCTGGGTTTTTGAAACCTTGTGTTTGGGAAATGAGAATATCTGGGTTTTTGAAACCTAGTGTTTGGGAACTGAGAATATCTGGGTTTTTGAAACCTAGTGTTTGGGAACTGAGAATATCTGGGTTTTTGAAACCTAGTGTTTGGGAACTGAGAATATCTGGGTTTTTGAAACCTAGTGTTTGGGAACTGATAATATCTGGGTTTTTGAAACCTAGTGTTTGGGAACTGAGAATATCTGGGTTTTTGAAACCCAGTGTTTGGGAAATGAGAATATCTGGGTTTTTGAAACCTAGTGTTTGGGAACTGAGAATATCTGGGTTTTTGAAACCTAGTGTTTCGGAACTGAGAATATCTGGGTTTTTGAAACCTAGTGTTTGGGAACTGAGAATATCTGGGTTTTTGAAACCTAGTGTTTGGGAACTGAGAATATCTGGGTTTTTGAAACCTAGTGTTTGGGAAATGAGAATATCTGGGTTTTTGAAACCTAGTGTTTGGGAACTGAGAATATCTGGGTTTTTGAAACCTAGTGTTTGGGAACTGAGAATATCTGGGTTTTTGAAACCTAGTGTTTGGGAACTGAGAATATCTGGGTTTTTGAAACCTAGTGTTTGGGAACTGATAATATCTGGGTTTTTGAAACCTAGTGTTTGGGAACTGAGAATATCTGGGTTTTTGAAACCCAGTGTTTGGGAAATGAGAATATCTGGGTTTTTGAAACCTAGTGTTTGGGAACTGAGAATATCTGGGTTTTTGAAACCTAGTGTTTGGGAACTGAGAATATCTGGGTTTTTGAAACCTAGTGTTTGGGAACTGGGAATATATGGGTTTTTGAAACCTAGTGTTTGGGAACTGAGAATATCTGGGTTTTTGAAACCTAGTGTTTGGGAAATGAGAATATCTGGGTTTTTTTGAAACCTAGTGTTTGGGAACTGAGAATATCTGGGTTTTTGAAACCTAGTGTTTGGGAACTGAGAATATCTGGGTTTTTGAAACCTAGTGTTTGGGAAATGAGAATATCTGGGTTTTTGAAACCTAGTGTTTGGGAAATGAGAATATCTGGGTTTTTGAAACCTAGTGTTTGGGAAATGAGAATATCTGGGATTTTGAAAAATAGTGTTTGGGAACTGAGAATATCTGGGTTTTTGAAACCTAGTGTTTGGGAAAGGAGAATATCTGGGTTTTTGAAACCTTGTGTTTGGGAAATGAGAATATCTGGGTTTTTGAAACCTAGTGTTTGGGAACTGAGAATATCTGGGTTTTTGAAACCTAGTGTTTGGGAACTGAGAATATCTGGGTTTTTGAAACCTAGTGTTTGGGAACTGAGAATATCTGGGTTTTTGAAACCTAGTGTTTGGGAACTGATAATATCTGGGTTTTTGAAACCTAGTGTTTGGGAACTGAGAATATCTGGGTTTTTGAAACCCAGTGTTTGGGAAATGAGAATATCTGGGTTTTTGAAACCTAGTGTTTGGGAACTGAGAATATCTGGGTTTTTGAAACCTAGTGTTTCGGAACTGAGAATATCTGGGTTTTTGAAACCTAGTGTTTGGGAACTGAGAATATCTGGGTTTTTGAAACCTAGTGTTTGGGAACTGAGAATATCTGGGTTTTTGAAACCTAGTGTTTGGGAAATGAGAATATCTGGGTTTTTGAAACCTAGTGTTTGGGAACTGAGAATATCTGGGTTTTTGAAACCTAGTGTTTGGGAACTGAGAATATCTGGGTTTTTGAAACCTAGTGTTTGGGAACTGAGAATATCTGGGTTTTTGAAACCTAGTGTTTGGGAACTGATAATATCTGGGTTTTTGAAACCTAGTGTTTGGGAACTGAGAATATCTGGGTTTTTGAAACCCAGTGTTTGGGAAATGAGAATATCTGGGTTTTTGAAACCTAGTGTTTGGGAACTGAGAATATCTGGGTTTTTGAAACCTAGTGTTTCGGAACTGAGAATATCTGGGTTTTTGAAACCTAGTGTTTGGGAACTGAGAATATCTGGGTTTTTGAAACCTAGTGTTTGGGAACTGAGAATATCTGGGTTTTTGAAACCTAGTGTTTGGGAAATGAGAATATCTGGGTTTTTGAAACCTAGTGTTTGGGAACTGAGAATATCTGGGTTTTTGAAACCTAGTGTTTGGGAACTGATAATATCTGGGTTTTTGAAACCTAGTGTTTCGGAACTGAGAATATCTGGGTTTTTGAAACCTAGTGTTTGGGAACTGAGAATATCTGGGTTTTTGAAACCTAGTGTTTCGGAACTGAGAATATCTGGGTTTTTGAAACCTAGTGTTTGGGAACTGAGAATATCTGGGTTTTTGAAACCTAGTGTTTGGGAACTGAGAATATCTGGGTTTTTGAAACCTAGTGTTTGGGAACTGATAATATCTGGGTTTTTGAAACCTAGTGTTTGGGAACTGAGAATATCTGGGTTTTTGAAACCCAGTGTTTGGGAACTGAGAATATCTGGGTTTTTGAAACCTAGTGTTTGGGAACTGAGAATATCTGGGTTTTTGAAACCTAGTGTTTGGGAACTGAGAATATCTGGGTTTTTGAAACCTAGTGTTTGGGAACTGATAATATCTGGGTTTTTGAAACCTAGTGTTTGGGAACTGAGAATATCTGGGTTTTTGAAACCCAGTGTTTGGGAAATGAGAATATCTGGGTTTTTGAAACCTAGTGTTTGGGAACTGAGAATATCTGGGTTTTTGAAACCTAGTGTTTCGGAACTGAGAATATCTGGGTTTTTGAAACCTAGTGTTTGGGAACTGAGAATATCTGGGTTTTTGAAACCTAGTGTTTGGGAACTGAGAATATCTGGGTTTTTGAAACCTAGTGTTTGGGAAATGAGAATATCTGAGTTTTTGAAACCTAGTGTTTGGGAACTGAGAATATCTGGGTTTTTGAAACCTAGTGTTTGGGAACTGAGAATATCTGGGTTTTTGAAACCTAGTGTTTGGGAACTGGGAATATATGGGTTTTTGAAACCTAGTGTTTGGGAACTGAGAATATCTGGGTTTTTGAAACCTAGTGTTTGGGAAATGAGAATATCTGGGTTTTTTTGAAACCTAGTGTTTGGGAACTGAGAATATCTGGGTTTTTGAAACCTAGTGTTTGGGAACTGAGAATATCTGGGTTTTTGAAACCTAGTGTTTGGGAACTGAGAATATCTGGGTTTTTGAAACCTAGTGTTTGGGAAATGAGAATATCTGGGTTTTTGAAACCTAGTGTTTGGGAAATGAGAATATCTGGGTTTTTGAAACCTAGTGTTTGGGAACTGAGAATATCTGGGTTTTTGAAACCTAGTGTTTGGGAACTGAGAATATCTGGGTTTTTGAAACCTAGTGTTTGGGAACTGGGAATATATGGGTTTTTGAAACCTAGTGTTTGGGAACTGAGAATATCTGGGTTTTTGAAACCTCGTGTTTGGGAAATGAAAATATCTGGGTTTTTTGAAACCTAGTGTTTGGGAACTGAGAATATCTGGGTTTTTGAAACCTTGTGTTTGGGAACTGAGAATATCTGGGTTTTTGAAACCTAGTGTTTGGGAACTGGGAATATATGGGTTTTTGAAACCTAGTGTTTGGGAAATGAGAATATCTGAGTTTTTGAAACCTAGTGTTTGGGAACTGAGAATATCTGGGTTTTTGAAACCTAGTGTTTGGGAACTGAGAATATCTGGGTTTTTGAAACCTAGTGTTTGGGAACTGAGAATATCTGGGTTTTTGAAACCTAGTGTTTGGGAACTGAGAATATCTGGGTTTTTGAAACCTAGTGTTTGGGAAATGAGAATATCTGGGTTTTTGAAACCTAGTGTTTGGGAAATGAGAATATCTGGGTTTTTGAAACCTAGTGTTTGGGAACTGAGAATATCTGGGTTTTTGAAACATAGTGTTTGGGAACTGAGAATATCTGGGTTTTTGAAACCTAGTGTTTGGGAAATGAGAATATCTGGGTTTTTGAAACCTAGTAATTGGGAACTGAGAATATCTGGGTTTTTGAAACCTAGTGTTTGGGAAATGAGAATATCTGGGTTTTTGAAACCTAGTGTTTGGGAACTGGGAATATCTGAGTTTTTGAAACCTAGTGTTTGGGAACTGAGAATATCTGGGTTTTTGAAACCTAGTGTTTGGGAACTGAGAATATCTGGGTTTTTGAAACCTAGTGTTTGGGAACTGGGAATATATGGGTTTTTGAAACCTAGTGTTTGGGAACTGAGAATATCTGGGTTTTTGAAACCTAGTGTTTGGGAAATGAGAATATCTGGGTTTTTTTGAAACCTAGTGTTTGGGAACTGAGAATATCTGGGTTTTTGAAACCTAGTGTTTGGGAACTGAGAATATCTGGGTTTTTGAAACCTAGTGTTTGGGAAATGAGAATATCTGGGTTTTTGAAACCTAGTGTTTGGGAAATGAGAATATCTGGGTTTTTGAAACCTAGTGTTTGGGAAATGAGAATATCTGGGATTTTGAAAAATAGTGTTTGGGAACTGAGAATATCTGGGTTTTTGAAACCTAGTGTTTGGGAAAGGAGAATATCTGGGTTTTTGAAACCTTGTGTTTGGGAAATGAGAATATCTGGGTTTTTGAAACCTAGTGTTTGGGAACTGAGAATATCTGGGTTTTTGAAACCTAGTGTTTGGGAACTGAGAATATCTGGGTTTTTGAAACCTAGTGTTTGGGAACTGAGAATATCTGGGTTTTTGAAACCTAGTGTTTGGGAACTGATAATATCTGGGTTTTTGAAACCCAGTGTTTGGGAAATGAGAATATCTGGGTTTTTGAAACCTAGTGTTTGGGAACTGAGAATATCTGGGTTTTTGAAACCTAGTGTTTCGGAACTGAGAATATCTGGGTTTTTGAAACCTAGTGTTTGGGAACTGAGAATATCTGGGTTTTTGAAACCTAGTGTTTGGGAACTGAGAATATCTGGGTTTTTGAAACCTAGTGTTTGGGAAATGAGAATATCTGAGTTTTTGAAACCTAGTGTTTGGGAACTGAGAATATCTGGGTTTTTGAAACCTAGTGTTTGGGAACTGAGAATATCTGGGTTTTTGAAACCTAGTGTTTGGGAACTGGGAATATATGGGTTTTTGAAACCTAGTGTTTGGGAACTGAGAATATCTGGGTTTTTGAAACCTAGTGTTTGGGAAATGAGAATATCTGGGTTTTTTTGAAACCTAGTGTTTGGGAACTGAGAATATCTGGGTTTTTGAAACCTAGTGTTTGGGAACTGAGAATATCTGGGTTTTTGAAACCTAGTGTTTGGGAACTGAGAATATCTGGGTTTTTGAAACCTAGTGTTTGGGAAATGAGAATATCTGGGTTTTTGAAACCTAGTGTTTGGGAAATGAGAATATCTGGGTTTTTGAAACCTAGTGTTTGGGAACTGAGAATATCTGGGTTTTTGAAACCTAGTGTTTGGGAACTGAGAATATCTGGGTTTTTGAAACCTAGTGTTTGGGAACTGGGAATATATGGGTTTTTGAAACCTAGTGTTTGGGAACTGAGAATATCTGGGTTTTTGAAACCTCGTGTTTGGGAAATGAAAATATCTGGGTTTTTTGAAACCTAGTGTTTGGGAACTGAGAATATCTGGGTTTTTGAAACCTTGTGTTTGGGAACTGAGAATATCTGGGTTTTTGAAACCTAGTGTTTGGGAACTGGGAATATATGGGTTTTTGAAACCTAGTGTTTGGGAAATGAGAATATCTGAGTTTTTGAAACCTAGTGTTTGGGAACTGAGAATATCTGGGTTTTTGAAACCTAGTGTTTGGGAACTGAGAATATCTGGGTTTTTGAAACCTAGTGTTTGGGAACTGAGAATATCTGGGTTTTTGAAACCTAGTGTTTGGGAACTGAGAATATCTGGGTTTTTGAAACCTAGTGTTTGGGAAATGAGAATATCTGGGTTTTTGAAACCTAGTGTTTGGGAAATGAGAATATCTGGGTTTTTGAAACCTAGTGTTTGGGAACTGAGAATATCTGGGTTTTTGAAACCTAGTGTTTGGGAACTGAGAATATCTGGGTTTTTGAAACCTAGTGTTTGGGAACTGGGAATATATGGGTTTTTGAAACCTAGTGTTTGGGAACTGGGAATATATGGGTTTTTGAAACCTAGTGTTTGGGAACTGAGAATATCTGGGTTTTTGAAACCTAGTGTTTGGGAAATGAGAATATCTGGGTTTTTTTGAAACCTAGTGTTTGGGAACTGAGAATATCTGGGTTTTTGAAACCTAGTGTTTGGGAACTGAGAATATCTGGGTTTTTGAAACCTAGTGTTTGGGAAATGAGAATATCTGGGTTTTTGAAATCTCGTGTTTGGGAAATGAAAATATCTGGGTTTTTGAAACCCAGTGTTTGGGAAATGAGAATATCTGGGTTTTTGAAACCTAGTGTTTGGGAACTGAGAATATCTGGGTTTTTGAAACCTAGTGTTTCGGAACTGAGAATATCTGGGTTTTTGAAACCTAGTGTTTGGGAACTGAGAATATCTGGGTTTTTGAAACCTAGTGTTTGGGAACTGAGAATATCTGAGTTTTTGAAACCTAGTGTTTGGGAACTGAGAATATCTGGGTTTTTGAAACCTAGTGTTTGGGAACTGAGAATATCTGGGTTTTTGAAACCTAGTGTTTGGGAACTGGGAATATATGGGTTTTTGAAACCTAGTGTTTGGGAACTGAGAATATCTGGGTTTTTGAAACCTAGTGTTTGGGAAATGAGAATATCTGGGTTTTTTTGAAACCTAGTGTTTGGGAACTGAGAATATCTGGGTTTTTGAAACCTAGTGTTTGGGAACTGAGAATATCTGGGTTTTTGAAACCTAGTGTTTGGGAACTGAGAATATCTGGGTTTTTGAAACCTAGTGTTTGGGAAATGAGAATATCTGGGTTTTTGAAACCTAGTGTTTGGGAAATGAGAATATCTGGGTTTTTGAAACCTAGTGTTTGGGAACTGAGAATATCTGGGTTTTTGAAACCTAGTGTTTGGGAAATGAGAATATCTGGGTTTTTGAAACCTAGTGTTTGGGAACTGAGAATATCTGGGTTTTTGAAACCTAGTGTTTGGGAACTGAGAATATCTGGGTTTTTGAAACCTAGTGTTTGGGAACTGAGAATATCTGGGTTTTTGAAACCTAGTGTTTGGGAACTGATAATATCTGGGTTTTTGAAACCCAGTGTTTGGGAAATGAGAATATCTGGGTTTTTGAAACCTAGTGTTTGGGAACTGAGAATATCTGGGTTTTTGAAACCTAGTGTTTCGGAACTGAGAATATCTGGGTTTTTGAAACCTAGTGTTTGGGAACTGAGAATATCTGGGTTTTTGAAACCTAGTGTTTGGGAACTGAGAATATCTGGGTTTTTGAAACCTAGTGTTTGGGAACTGAGAATATCTGGGTTTTTGAAACCTAGTGTTTGGGAAATGAGAATATCTGAGTTTTTGAAACCTAGTGTTTGGGAACTGAGAATATCTGGGTTTTTGAAACCTAGTGTTTCGGAACTGAGAATATCTGGGTTTTTGAAACCTAGTGTTTCGGAACTGAGAATATCTGGGTTTTTGAAACCTAGTGTTTGGGAACTGAGAATATCTGGGTTTTTGAAACCTAGTGTTTGGGAACTGAGAATATCTGGGTTTTTGAAACCTAGTGTTTGGGAAATGAGAATATCTGAGTTTTTGAAACCTAGTGTTTGGGAACTGAGAATATCTGGGTTTTTGAAACCTAGTGTTTGGGAACTGAGAATATCTGGGTTTTTGAAACCTAGTGTTTGGGAACTGAGAATATCTGGGTTTTTGAAACCTAGTGTTTGGGAAATGAGAATATCTGGGTTTTTGAAACCTAGTGTTTGGGAAATGAGAATATCTGGGTTTTTGAAACCTAGTGTTTGGGAACTGAGAATATCTGGGTTTTTGAAACCTAGTGTTTGGGAACTGAGAATATCTGGGTTTTTGAAACCTAGTGTTTGGGAAATGAGAATATCTGGGTTTTTGAAACCTAGTGTTTGGGAAATGACAATATCTGGGTTTTTGAAACCTAGTGTTTGGGAAATGAGAATATCTGGGTTTTTTTGAAACCTAGTGTTTGGGAACTGAGAATATATGGGTTTTTGAAACCTAGTGTTTGGGAACTGAGAATATCTGGGTTTTTGAAACCTCGTGTTTGGGAAATGAAAATATCTGGGTTTTTGAAACCCAGTGTTTGGGAAATGAGAATATCTGGGTTTTTGAAACCTAGTGTTTGAGAACTGAGAATATCTGGGTTTTTGAAACCTAGTGTTTCGGAACTGAGAATATCTGGGTTTTTGAAACCTAGTGTTTGGGAACTGAGAATATATGGGTTTTTGAAACCTAGTGTTTGGGAACTGAGAATATCTGGGTTTTTGAAACCTAGTGTTTGGGAAATGAGAATATCTGAGTTTTTGAAACCTAGTGTTTGGGAACTGAGAATATCTGGGTTTTTGAAACCTAGTGTTTGGGAACTGAGAATATCTGGGTTTTTGAAACCTAGTGTTTGGGAACTGGGAATATATGGGTTTTTGAAACCAAGTGTTTGGGAACTGAGAATATCTGGGTTTTTGAAACCTAGTGTTTGGGAAATGAGAATATCTGGGTTTTTTTGAAACCTAGTGTTTGGGAACTGAGAATATCTGGGTTTTTGAAACCTAGTGTTTGGGAACTGAGAATATCTGGGTTTTTGAAACCTAGTGTTTGGGAACTGAGAATATCTGGGTTTTTGAAACCTAGTGTTTGGGAAATGAGAATATCTGGGTTTTTGAAACCTAGTGTTTGGGAAATGAGAATATCTGGGTTTTTGAAACCTAGTGTTTGGGAAATGAGAATATCTGGGTTTTTGAAACCTAGTGTTTGGGAACTGAGAATATCTGGGTTTTTGAAACCTAGTGTTTGGGAACTGAGAATATCTGGGTTTTTGAAACCTAGTGTTTGGGAACTGGGAATATATGGGTTTTTGAAACCTAGTGTTTGGGAACTGGGAATATATGGGTTTTTGAAACCTAGTGTTTGGGAACTGAGAATATCTGGGTTTTTGAAACCTAGTGTTTGGGAAATGAGAATATCTGGGTTTTTTTGAAACCTAGTGTTTGGGAACTGAGAATATCTGGGTTTTTGAAACCTAGTGTTTGGGAACTGAGAATATCTGGGTTTTTGAAACCTAGTGTTTGGGAAATGAGAATATCTGGGTTTTTGAAACCTCGTGTTTGGGAAATGAAAATATCTGGGTTTTTTGAAACCTAGTGTTTGGGAACTGAGAATATCTGGGTTTTTGAAACCTTGTGTTTGGGAACTGAGAATATCTGGGTTTTTGAAACCTAGTGTTTGGGAACTGGGAATATATGGGTTTTTGAAACCTAGTGTTTGGGAAATGAGAATATCTGAGTTTTTGAAACCTAGTGTTTGGGAACTGAGAATATCTGGGTTTTTGAAACCTAGTGTTTGGGAACTGAGAATATCTGGGTTTTTGAAACCTAGTGTTTGGGAAATGAGAATATCTGGGTTTTTGAAACCTAGTGTTTGGAAACTGAGAATATCTGGGTTTTTGAAACCTAGTGTTTGGGAAATGAAAATATCTGGGTTTTTGAAACCTAGTGTTTGGGAACTGGGAATATCTGGGTTTTTGAAACCTAGTGTTTGGGAACTGAGAATATCTGGGTTTTTGAAGCCTAGTGTTTGGGAAATGAGAATATCTGGGTTTTTGAAACCTCGTGTTTGGGAAATGAGAATATCTGGGTTTTTGAAACCTAGTGTTTGGGAACTGAGAATATCTGGGTTTTTGAAACCTAGTGTTTGGGAACTGAGAATATCTGGGTTTTTGAAACCTAGTGTTTGGGAACTGAGAATATCTGGGTTTTTGAAACCTAGTGTTTGGGAACTGGGAATATATGGGTTTTTGAAACCTAGTGTTTGGGAACTGAGAATATCTGGGTTTTTGAAACCTAGTGTTTGGGAAATGAGAATATCTGGGTTTTTTTGAAACCTAGTGTTTGGGAACTGAGAATATCTGGGTTTTTGAAACCTAGTGTTTGGGAACTGAGAATATCTGGGTTTTTGAAACCTACTGTTTGGGAACTGGGAATATATGGGTTTTTGAAACCAAGTGTTTGGGAACTGAGAATATCTGGGTTTTTGAAACCTAGTGTTTGGGAAATGAGAATATCTGGGTTATTTTGAAACCTAGTGTTTGGGAACTGAGAATATCTGGGTTTTTGAAACCTAGTGTTTGGGAACTGAGAATATCTGGGTTTTTGAAACCTAGTGTTTGGGAACTGAGAATATCTGGGTTTTTGAAACCTAGTGTTTGGGAACTGAGAATATCTGGGTTTTTGAAACCTAGTGTTTGGGAAATGAGAATATCTGGGTTTTTTTGAAACCTAGTGTTTGGGAACTGAGAATATCTGGGTTTTTGAAACCTAGTGTTTGGGAACTGAGAATATCTGGGTTTTTGAAACCTAGTGTTTGGGAACTGAGAATATCTGGGTTTTTGAAACCTAGTGTTTGGGAAATGAGAATATCTGGGTTTTTGAAACCTAGTGTTTGGGAAATGAGAATATCTGGGTTTTTGAAACCTAGTGTTTGGGAACTGAGAATATCTGGGTTTTTGAAACCTAGTGTTTGGGAACTGAGAATATCTGGGTTTTTGAAACCTAGTGTTTGGGAACTGGGAATATATGGGTTTTTGAAACCTAGTGTTTGGGAACTGGGAATATATGGGTTTTTGAAACCTAGTGTTTGGGAACTGAGAATATCTGGGTTTTTGAAACCTAGTGTTTGGGAAATGAGAATATCTGGGTTTTTTTGAAACCTAGTGTTTGGGAACTGAGAATATCTGGGTTTTTGAAACCTAGTGTTTGGGAACTGAGAATATCTGGGTTTTTGAAACCTAGTGTTTGGGAACTGGGAATATATGGGTTTTTGAAACCTAGTGTTTGGGAACTGAGAATATCTGGGTTTTTGAAACCTAGTGTTTGGGAAATGAGAATATCTGGGTTTTTTTGAAACCTAGTGTTTGGGAACTGAGAATATCTGGGTTTTTGAAACCTAGTGTTTGGGAACTGAGAATATCTGGGTTTTTGAAACCTAGTGTTTGGGAACTGAGAATATCTGGGTTTTTGAAACCTAGTGTTTGGGAAATGAGAATATCTGGGTTTTTGAAACCTAGTGTTTGAGAAATGAGAATATCAGGGTTTTTGAAACCTAGTGTTTGGGAACTGGGAATATATGGGTTTTTGAAACCTAGTGTTTGGGAACTGGGAATATATGGGTTTTTGAAACCTAGTGTTTGGGAACTGAGAATATCTGGGTTTTTGAAACCTAGTGTTTGGGAAATGAGAATATCTGGGTTTTTTTGAAACCTAGTGTTTGGGAACTGAGAATATCTGGGTTTTTGAAACCTAGTGTTTGGGAACTGAGAATATCTGGGTTTTTGAAACCTAGCGTTTGGGAACTGAGAATATCTGGGTTTTTGAAACCTAGTGTTTGGGAAATGAGAATATCTGGGTTTTTGAAACCTAGTGTTTGGGAAATGAGAATATCTGGGTTTTTGAAACCTAGTGTTTGGGAACTGAGAATATCTGGGTTTTTGAAACCTAGTGTTTGGGAACTGAGAATATCTGGGTTTTTGAAACCTAGTGTTTGGGAACTGGGAATATATGGGTTTTTGAAACCTAGTGTTTGGGAACTGGGAATATATGGGTTTTTGAAACCTAGTGTTTGGGAACTGAGAATATCTGGGTTTTTGAAACCTAGTGTTTGGGAAATGAGAATATCTGGGTTTTTTTGAAACCTAGTGTTTGGGAACTGAGAATATCTGGGTTTTTGAAACCTAGTGTTTGGGAACTGAGAATATCTGGGTTTTTGAAACCTCGTGTTTGGGAAATGAAAATATCTGGGTTTTTGAAACCCAGTGTTTGGGAAATGAGAATATCTGGGTTTTTGAAACCTAGTGTTTGAGAACTGAGAATATCTGGGTTTTTGAAACATAGTGTTTCGGAACTGAGAATATCTGGGTTTTTGAAACCTAGTGTTTGGGAACTGAGAATATATGGGTTTTTGAAACCTAGTGTTTGGGAACTGAGAATATCTGGGTTTTTGAAACCTAGTGTTTGGGAAATGAGAATATCTGAGTTTTTGAAACCTAGTGTTTGGGAACTGAGAATATCTGGGTTTTTGAAACCTAGTGTTTGGGAACTGAGAATATCTGGGTTTTTGAAACCTAGTGTTTGGGAACTGGGAATATATGTGTTTTTGAAACCAAGTGTTTGGGAACTGAGAATATCTGGGTTTTTGAAACCTAGTGTTTGGGAAATGAGAATATCTGGGTTTTTTTGAAACCTAGTGTTTGGGAACTGAGAATATCTGGGTTTTTGAAACCTAGTGTTTGGGAACTGAGAATATCTGGGTTTTTGAAACCTAGTGTTTGGGAACTGAGAATATCTGGGTTTTTGAAACCTAGTGTTTGGGAAATGAGAATATCTGGGTTTTTGAAACCTAGTGTTTGGGAAATGAGAATATCTGGGTTTTTGAAACCTAGTGTTTGGGAACTGAGAATATCTGGGTTTTTGAAACCTAGTGTTTGGGAACTGAGAATATCTGGGTTTTTGAAACCTAGTGTTTGGGAACTGGGAATATATGGGTTTTTGAAACCTAGTGTTTGGGAACTGGGAATATATGGGTTTTTGAAACCTAGTGTTTGGGAACTGAGAATATCTGGGTTTTTGAAACCTAGTGTTTGGGAAATGAGAATATCTGGGTTTTTTGAAACCTAGTGTTTGGGAACTGAGAATATCTGGGTTTTTGAAACCTAGTGTTTGGGAACTGAGAATATCTGGGTTTTTGAAACCTAGTGTTTGGGAAATGAGAATATCTGGGTTTTTGAAACCTCGTGTTTGGGAAATGAAAATATCTGGGTTTTTTGAAACCTAGTGTTTGGGAACTGAGAATATCTGGGTTTTTGAAACCTTGTGTTTGGGAACTGAGAATATCTGGGTTTTTGAAACCTAGTGTTTGGGAACTGGGAATATATGGGTTTTTGAAACCTAGTGTTTGGGAAATGAGAATATCTGAGTTTTTGAAACCTAGTGTTTGGGAACTGAGAATATCTGGGTTTTTGAAACCTAGTGTTTGGGAACTGAGAATATCTGGGTTTTTGAAACCTAGTGTTTGGGAAATGAGAATATCTGGGTTTTTGAAACCTAGTGTTTGGAAACTGAGAATATCTGGGTTTTTGAAACCTAGTGTTTGGGAAATGAAAATATCTGGGTTTTTGAAACCTAGTGTTTGGGAACTGGGAATATCTGGGTTTTTGAAACCTAGTGTTTGGGAACTGAGAATATCTGGGTTTTTGAAGCCTAGTGTTTGGGAAATGAGAATATCTGGGTTTTTGAAACCTCGTGTTTGGGAAATGAGAATATCTGGGTTTTTGAAACCTAGTGTTTGGGAACTGAGAATATCTGGGTTTTTGAAACCTAGTGTTTGGGAACTGAGAATATCTGGGTTTTTGAAACCTAGTGTTTGGGAACTGAGAATATCTGGGTTTTTGAAACCTAGTGTTTGGGAACTGGGAATATATGGGTTTTTGAAACCTAGTGTTTGGGAACTGAGAATATCTGGGTTTTTGAAACCTAGTGTTTGGGAAATGAGAATATCTGGGTTTTTTTGAAACCTAGTGTTTGGGAACTGAGAATATCTGGGTTTTTGAAACCTAGTGTTTGGGAACTGAGAATATCTGGGTTTTTGAAACCTAGTGTTTGGGAACTGGGAATATATGGGTTTTTGAAACCAAGTGTTTGGGAACTGAGAATATCTGGGTTTTTGAAACCTAGTGTTTGGGAAATGAGAATATCTGGGTTATTTTGAAACCTAGTGTTTGGGAACTGAGAATATCTGGGTTTTTGAAACCTAGTGTTTGGGAACTGAGAATATCTGGGTTTTTGAAACCTAGTGTTTGGGAACTGAGAATATCTGGGTTTTTGAAACCTAGTGTTTGGGAAATGAGAATATCTGGGTTTTTGAAACCTAGTGTTTGGGAACTGAGAATATCTGGGTTTTTGAAACCTAGTGTTTGGGAACTGGGAATATATGGGTTTTTGAAACCTAGTGTTTGGGAACTGAGAATATCTGGGTTTTTGAAACCTAGTGTTTGGGAAATGAGAATATCTGGGTTTTTGAAACCTAGTGTTTGGGAAATGAGAATATCTGGGTTTTTGAAACCTAGTGTTTGGGAACTGAGAATATCTGGGTTTTTGAAACCTAGTGTTTGGGAACTGAGAATATCTGGGTTTTTGAAACCTAGTGTTTGGGAACTGGGAATATATGGGTTTTTGAAACCTAGTGTTTGGGAACTGGGAATATATGGGTTTTTGAAACCTAGTGTTTGGGAACTGAGAATATCTGGGTTTTTGAAACCTAGTGTTTGGGAAATGAGAATATCTGGGTTTTTTTGAAACCTAGTGTTTGGGAACTGAGAATATCTGGGTTTTTGAAACCTAGTGTTTGGGAACTGAGAATATCTGGGTTTTTGAAACCTAGTGTTTGGGAAATGAGAATATCTGGGTTTTTGAAACCTCGTGTTTGGGAAATGAAAATATCTGGGTTTTTTGAAACCTAGTGTTTGGGAACTGAGAATATCTGGGTTTTTGAAACCTTGTGTTTGGGAACTGAGAATATCTGAGTTTTTGAAACCTAGTGTTTGGGAACTGAGAATATCTGGGTTTTTGAAACCTAGTGTTTGGGAACTGAGAATATCTGGGTTTTTGAAACCTAGTGTTTGGGAACTGGGAATATATGGGTTTTTGAAACCAAGTGTTTGGGAACTGAGAATATCTGGGTTTTTGAAACCTAGTGTTTGGGAAATGAGAATATCTGGGTTTTTTTGAAACCTAGTGTTTGGGAACTGAGAATATCTGGGTTTTTGAAACCTAGTGTTTGGGAACTGAGAATATCTGGGTTTTTGAAACCTAGTGTTTGGGAACTGAGAATATCTGGGTTTTTGAAACCTAGTGTTTGGGAAATGAGAATATCTGGGTTTTTGAAACCTAGTGTTTGGGAAATGAGAATATCTGGGTTTTTGAAACCTAGTGTTTGGGAACTGAGAATATCTGGGTTTTTGAAACCTAGTGTTTGGGAACTGAGAATATCTGGGTTTTTGAAACCTAGTGTTTGGGAACTGGGAATATATGGGTTTTTGAAACCTAGTGTTTGGGAACTGGGAATATATGGGTTTTTGAAACCTAGTGTTTGGGAACTGAGAATATCTGGGTTTTTGAAACCTAGTGTTTGGGAAATGAGAATATCTGGGTTTTTTTGAAACCTAGTGTTTGGGAACTGGGAATATATGGGTTTTTGAAACCTAGTGTTTGGGAACTGAGAATATCTGGGTTTTTGAAACCTAGTGTTTGGGAAATGAGAATATCTGGGTTTTTTTGAAACCTAGTGTTTGGGAACTGAGAATATCTGGGTTTTTGAAACCTAGTGTTTATGAACTGAGAATATCTGGGTTTTTGAAACCTAGTGTTTGGGAACTGGGAATATATGGGTTTTTGAAACCAAGTGTTTGGGAACTGGGAATATATGGGTTTTTGAAACCTAGTGTTTGGGAAATGAGAATATCTGAGTTTTTGAAACCTAGTGTTTGGGAACTGAGAATATCTGGGTTTTTGAAACCTAGTGTTTGTAACTGAGAATATCTGGGTTTTTGAAACCTAGTGTTTGGGAAATGAGAATATCTGGGTTTTTGAAACCTAGTGTTTGGAAACTGAGAATATCTGGGTTTTTGAAACCTAGTGTTTGGGAAATGAAAATATCTGGGTTTTTGAAACCTAGTGTTTGGGAACTGGGAATATCTGGGTTTTTGAAACCTAGTGTTTGGGAACTGAGAATATCTGGGTTTTTGAAGCCTAGTGTTTGGGAAATGAGAATATCTGGGTTTTTGAAACCTCGTGTTTGGGAAATGAGAATATCTGGGTTTTTGAAACCTAGTGTTTGGGAACTGAGAATATCTGGGTTTTTGAAACCTAGTGTTTGGGAACTGAGAATATCTGGGTTTTTGAAACCTAGTGTTTGGGAACTGAGAATATCTGGGTTTTTGAAACCTAGTGTTTGGGAACTGGGAATATATGGGTTTTTGAAACCTAGTGTTTGGGAACTGAGAATATCTGGGTTTTTGAAACCTAGTGTTTGGGAAATGAGAATATCTGGGTTTTTTTGAAACCTAGTGTTTGGGAACTGAGAATATCTGGGTTTTTGAAACCTAGTGTTTGGGAACTGAGAATATCTGGGTTTTTGAAACCTAGTGTTTGGGAACTGGGAATATATGGGTTTTTGAAACCAAGTGTTTGGGAACTGAGAATATCTGGGTTTTTGAAACCTAGTGTTTGGGAAATGAGAATATCTGGGTTATTTTGAAACCTAGTGTTTGGGAACTGAGAATATCTGGGTTTTTGAAACCTAGTGTTTGGGAACTGAGAATATCTGGGTTTTTGAAACCTAGTGTTTGGGAACTGAGAATATCTGGGTTTTTGAAACCTAGTGTTTGGGAAATGAGAATATCTGGGTTTTTGAAACCTAGTGTTTGGGAACTGAGAATATCTGGGTTTTTGAAACCTAGTGTTTGGGAACTGGGAATATATGGGTTTTTGAAACCTAGTGTTTGGGAACTGAGAATATCTGGGTTTTTGAAACCTAGTGTTTGGGAAATGAGAATATCTGGGTTTTTTTGAAACCTAGTGTTTGGGAACTGAGAATATCTGGGTTTTTGAAACCTAGTGTTTGGGAACTGAGAATATCTGGGTTTTTGAAACCTAGCGTTTGGGAACTGAGAATATCTGGGTTTTTGAAACCTAGTGTTTGGGAAATGAGAATATCTGGGTTTTTGAAACCTAGTGTTTGGGAAATGAGAATATCTGGGTTTTTGAAACCTAGTGTTTGGGAACTGAGAATATCTGGGTTTTTGAAACCTAGTGTTTGGGAACTGAGAATATCTGGGTTTTTGAAACCTAGTGTTTGGGAACTGGGAATATATGGGTTTTTGAAACCTAGTGTTTGGGAACTGGGAATATATGGGTTTTTGAAACCTAGTGTTTGGGAACTGAGAATATCTGGGTTTTTGAAACCTAGTGTTTGGGAAATGAGAATATCTGGGTTTTTTTGAAACCTAGTGTTTGGGAACTGAGAATATCTGGGTTTTTGAAACCTAGTGTTTGGGAACTGAGAATATCTGGGTTTTTGAAACCTAGTGTTTGGGAAATGAGAATATCTGGGTTTTTGAAACCTCGTGTTTGGGAAATGAAAATATCTGGGTTTTTTGAAACCTAGTGTTTGGGAACTGAGAATATCTGGGTTTTTGAAACCTTGTGTTTGGGAACTGAGAATATCTGAGTTTTTGAAACCTAGTGTTTGGGAACTGAGAATATCTGGGTTTTTGAAACCTAGTGTTTGGGAACTGAGAATATCTGGGTTTTTGAAACCTAGTGTTTGGGAACTGGGAATATATGGGTTTTTGAAACCAAGTGTTTGGGAACTGAGAATATCTGGGTTTTTGAAACCTAGTGTTTGGGAAATGAGAATATCTGGGTTTTTTTGAAACCTAGTGTTTGGGAACTGAGAATATCTGGGTTTTTGAAACCAAGTGTTTGGGAACTGAGAATATCTGGGTTTTTGAAACCTAGTGTTTGGGAACTGAGAATATCTGGGTTTTTGAAACCTAGTGTTTGGGAAATGAGAATATCTGGGTTTTTGAAACCTAGTGTTTGGGAAATGAGAATATCTGGGTTTTTGAAACCTAGTGTTTGGGAACTGAGAATATCTGGGTTTTTGAAACCTAGTGTTTGGGAACTGAGAATATCTGGGTTTTTGAAACCTAGTGTTTGGGAACTGGGAATATATGGGTTTTTGAAACCTAGTGTTTGGGAACTGGGAATATATGGGTTTTTGAAACCTAGTGTTTGGGAACTGAGAATATCTGGGTTTTTGAAACCTAGTGTTTGGGAAATGAGAATATCTGGGTTTTTTTGAAACCTAGTGTTTGGGAACTGAGAATATCTGGGTTTTTGAAACCTAGTGTTTGGGAACTGAGAATATCTGGGTTTTTGAAACCTAGTGTTTGGGAAATGAGAATATCTGGGTTTTTGAAACCTCGTGTTTGGGAAATGAAAATATCTGGGTTTTTTGAAACCTAGTGTTTGGGAACTGAGAATATCTGGGTTTTTGAAACCTTGTGGTTGGGAACTGAGAATATCTGGGTTTTTGAAACCTAGTGTTTGGGAACTGGGAATATATGGGTTTTTGAAACCTAGTGTTTGGGAAATGAGAATATCTGAGTTTTTGAAACCTAGTGTTTGGGAACTGAGAATATCTGGGTTTTTGAAACCTAGTGTTTGGGAACTGAGAATATCTGGGTTTTTGAAACCTAGTGTTTGGGAAATGAGAATATCTGGGTTTTTGAAACCTAGTGTTTGGAAACTGAGAATATCTGGGTTTTTGAAACCTAGTGTTCGGGAAATGAAAATATCTGGGTTTTTGAAACCTAGTGTTTGGGAACTGGGAATATCTGGGTTTTTGAAACCTAGTGTTTGGGAACTGAGAATATCTGGGTTTTTGAAGCCTAGTGTTTGGGAAATGAGAATATCTGGGTTTTTGAAACCTCGTGTTTGGGAAATGAGAATATCTGGGTTTTTGAAACCTAGTGTTTGGGAACTGAGAATATCTGGGTTTTTGAAACCTAGTGTTTGGGAAATGAGAATATCTGGGTTTTTGAAACCTAGTGTTTGGGAACTGAGAATATCTGGGTTTTTGAAACCTAGTGTTTGGGAACTGGGAATATATGGGTTTTTGAAACCTAGTGTTTGGGAACTGAGAATATCTGGGTTTTTGAAACCTAGTGTTTGGGAAATGAGAATATCTGGGTTTTTTTGAAACCTAGTGTTTGGGAACTGAGAATATCTGGGTTTTTGAAACCTAGTGTTTGGGAACTGAGAATATCTGGGTTTTTGAAACCTAGTGTTTGGGAACTGGGAATATATGGGTTTTTGAAACCAAGTGTTTGGGAACTGAGAATATCTGGGTTTTTGAAACCTAGTGTTTGGGAAATGAGAATATCTGGGTTATTTTGAAACCTAGTGTTTGGGAACTGAGAATATCTGGGTTTTTGAAACCTAGTGTTTGGGAACTGAGAATATCTGGGTTTTTGAAACCTAGTGTTTGGGAACTGAGAATATCTGGGTTTTTGAAACCTAGTGTTTGGGAAATGAGAATATCTGGGTTTTTGAAACCTAGTGTTTGGGAACTGAGAATATCTGGGTTTTTGAAACCTAGTGTTTGGGAACTGAGAATATCTGGGTTTTTGAAACCTAGTGTTTGGGAACTGGGAATATATGGGTTTTTGAAACCAAGTGTTTGGGAACTGAGAATATCTGGGTTTTTGAAACCTAGTGTTTGGGAAATGAGAATATCTGGGTTTTTTTGAAACCTAGTGTTTGGGAACTGAGAATATCTGGGTTTTTGAAACCAAGTGTTTGGGAACTGAGAATATCTGGGTTTTTGAAACCTAGTGTTTGGGAACTGAGAATATCTGGGTTTTTGAAACCTAGTGTTTGGGAAATGAGAATATCTGGGTTTTTGAAACCTAGTGTTTGGGAAATGAGAATATCTGGGTTTTTGAAACCTAGTGTTTGGGAACTGAGAATATCTGGGTTTTTGAAACCTAGTGTTTGGGAACTGAGAATATCTGGGTTTTTGAAACCTAGTGTTTGGGAACTGGGAATATATGGGTTTTTGAAACCTAGTGTTTGGGAACTGGGAATATATGGGTTTTTGAAACCTAGTGTTTGGGAACTGAGAATATCTGGGTTTTTGAAACCTAGTGTTTGGGAAATGAGAATATCTGGGTTTTTTTGAAACCTAGTGTTTGGGAACTGAGAATATCTGGGTTTTTGAAACCTAGTGTTTGGGAACTGAGAATATCTGGGTTTTTGAAACCTAGTGTTTGGGAAATGAGAATATCTGGGTTTTTGAAACCTCGTGTTTGGGAAATGAAAATATCTGGGTTTTTTGAAACCTAGTGTTTGGGAACTGAGAATATCTGGGTTTTTGAAACCTTGTGGTTGGGAACTGAGAATATCTGGGTTTTTGAAACCTAGTGTTTGGGAACTGAGAATATCTGGGTTTTTGAAACCTAGTGTTTGGGAACTGGGAATATATGGGTTTTTGAAACCTAGTGTTTGGGAACTGGGAATATATGGGTTTTTGAAACCTAGTGTTTGGGAACTGAGAATATCTGGGTTTTTGAAACCTAGTGTTTGGGAAATGAGAATATCTGGGTTTTTTTGAAACCTAGTGTTTGGGAACTGGGAATATATGGGTTTTTGAAACCTAGTGTTTGGGAACTGAGAATATCTGGGTTTTTGAAACCTAGTGTTTGGGAAATGAGAATATCTGGGTTTTTTTGAAACCTAGTGTTTGGGAACTGAGAATATCTGGGTTTTTGAAACCTAGTGTTTATGAACTGAGAATATCTGGGTTTTTGAAACCTAGTGTTTGGGAACTGGGAATATATGGGTTTTTGAAACCAAGTGTTTGGGAACTGGGAATATATGGGTTTTTGAAACCTAGTGTTTGGGAAATGAGAATATCTGAGTTTTTGAAACCTAGTGTTTGGGAACTGAGAATATCTGGGTTTTTGAAACCTAGTGTTTGGGAACTGAGAATATCTGGGTTTTTGAAACCTAGTGTTTGGGAAATGAGAATATCTGGGTTTTTGAAACCTAGTGTTTGGAAACTGAGAATATCTGGGTTTTTGAAACCTAGTGTTTGGGAAATGAAAATATCTGGGTTTTTGAAACCTAGTGTTTGGGAACTGGGAATATCTGGGTTTTTGAAACCTAGTGTTTGGGAACTGAGAATATCTGGGTTTTTGGAAGCCTAGTGTTTGGGAAATGAGAATATCTGGGTTTTTGAAACCTCGTGTTTGGGAAATGAGAATATCTGGGTTTTTGAAACCTAGTGTTTGGGAACTGAGAATATCTGGGTTTTTGAAACCTAGTGTTTGGGAACTGAGAATATCTGGGTTTTTGAAACCTAGTGTTTGGGAACTGAGAATATCTGGGTTTTTGAAACCTAGTGTTTCTGAACTGGGAATATATGGGTTTTTGAAACCTAGTGTTTGGGAACTGAGAATATCTGGGTTTTTGAAACCTAGTGTTTGGGAAATGAGAATATCTGGGTTTTTTTGAAACCTAGTGTTTGGGAACTGAGAATATCTGGGTTTTGAAACCTAGTGTTTGGGAACTGAGAATATCTGGGTTTTTGAAACCTAGTGTTTGGGAACTGGGAATATATGGGTTTTTGAAACCAAGTGTTTGGGAACTGAGAATATCTGGGTTTTTGAAACCTAGTGTTTGGGAAATGAGAATATCTGGGTTATTTTGAAACCTAGTGTTTGGGAACTGAGAATATCTGGGTTTTTGAAACCTAGTGTTTGGGAACTGAGAATATCTGGGTTTTTGAAACCTAGTGTTTGGGAACTGAGAATATCTGGGTTTTTGAAACCTAGTGTTTGGGAACTGAGAATATCTGGGTTTTTGAAACCTAGTGTTTGGGAACTGAGAATATCTGGGTTTTTGAAACCTAGTGTTTGGGAACTGAGAATATCTGGGTTTTTGAAACCTAGTGTTTGGGAACTGAGAATATCTGGGTTTTTGAAACCTAGTGTTTGGGAAATGAGAATATCTGGGTTTTTTTGAAACCTAGTGTTTGGGAACTGAGAATATCTGGGTTTTTGAAACCTAGTGTTTGGGAACTGAGAATATCTGGGTTTTTGAAACCTAGCGTTTGGGAACTGAGAATATCTGGGTTTTTGAAACCTAGTGTTTGGGAAATGAGAATATCTGGGTTTTTGAAACCTAGTGTTTGGGAAATGAGAATATCTGGGTTTTTGAAACCTAGTGTTTGGGAACTGAGAATATCTGGGTTTTTGAAACCTAGTGTTTGGGAACTGAGAATATCTGGGTTTTTGAAACCTAGTGTTTGGGAACTGGGAATATATGGGTTTTTGAAACCTAGTGTTTGGGAACTGGGAATATATGGGTTTTTGAAACCTAGTGTTTGGGAACTGAGAATATCTGGGTTTTTGAAACCTAGTGTTTGGGAAATGAGAATATCTGGGTTTTTTTGAAACCTAGTGTTTGGGAACTGAGAATATCTGGGTTTTTGAAACCTAGTGTTTGGGAACTGAGAATATCTGGGTTTTTGAAACCTAGTGTTTGGGAAATGAGAATATCTGGGTTTTTGAAACCTCGTGTTTGGGAAATGAAAATATCTGGGTTTTTTGAAACCTAGTGTTTGGGAACTGAGAATATCTGGGTTTTTGAAACCTTGTGTTTGGGAACTGAGAATATCTGAGTTTTTGAAACCTAGTGTTTGGGAACTGAGAATATCTGGGTTTTTGAAACCTAGTGTTTGGGAACTGAGAATATCTGGGTTTTTGAAACCTAGTGTTTGGGAACTGGGAATATAAGGGTTTTTGAAACCAAGTGTTTGGGAACTGAGAATATCTGGGTTTTTGAAACCTAGTGTTTGGGAAATGAGAATATCTGGGTTTTTTTGAAACCTAGTGTTTGGGAACTGAGAATATCTGGGTTTTTGAAACCAAGTGTTTGGGAACTGAGAATATCTGGGTTTTTGAAACCTAGTGTTTGGGAACTGAGAATATCTGGGTTTTTGAAACCTAGTGTTTGGGAAATGAGAATATCTGGGTTTTTGAAACCTAGTGTTTGGGAAATGAGAATATCTGGGTTTTTGAAACCTAGTGTTTGGGAACTGAGAATATCTGGGTTTTTGAAACCTAGTGTTTGGGAACTGAGAATATCTGGGTTTTTGAAACCTAGTGTTTGGGAACTGGGAATATATGGGTTTTTGAAACCTAGTGTTTGGGAACTGGGAATATATGGGTTTTTGAAACCTAGTGTTTGGGAACTGAGAATATCTGGGTTTTTGAAACCTAAAGTTTGGGAAATGAGAATATCTGGGTTTTTTTGAAACCTAGTGTTTGGGAACTGAGAATATCTGGGTTTTTGAAACCTAGTGTTTGGGAACTGAGAATATCTGGGTTTTTGAAACCTAGTGTTTGGGAAATGAGAATATCTGGGTTTTTGAAACCTCGTGTTTGGGAAATGAAAATATCTGGGTTTTTTGAAACCTAGTGTTTGGGAACTGAGAATATCTGGGTTTTTGAAACCTTGTGGTTGGGAACTGAGAATATCTGGGTTTTTGAAACCTAGTGTTTGGGAACTGGGAATATATGGGTTTTTGAAACCTAGTGTTTGGGAAATGAGAATATCTGAGTTTTTGAAACCTAGTGTTTGGGAACTGAGAATATCTGGGTTTTTGAAACCTAGTGTTTGGGAACTGAGAATATCTGGGTTTTTGAAACCTAGTGTTTGGGAAATGAGAATATCTGGGTTTTTGAAACCTAGTGTTTGGAAACTGAGAATATCTGGGTTTTTGAAACCTAGTGTTCGGGAAATGAAAATATCTGGGTTTTTGAAACCTAGTGTTTGGGAACTGGGAATATCTGGGTTTTTGAAACCTAGTGTTTGGGAACTGAGAATATCTGGGTTTTTGAAGCCTAGTGTTTGGGAAATGAGAATATCTGGGTTTTTGAAACCTCGTGTTTGGGAAATGAGAATATCTGGGTTTTTGAAACCTAGTGTTTGGGAACTGAGAATATCTGGGTTTTTGAAACCTAGTGTTTGGGAAATGAGAATATCTGGGTTTTTGAAACCTAGTGTTTGGGAACTGAGAATATCTGGGTTTTTGAAACCTAGTGTTTGGGAACTGGGAATATATGGGTTTTTGAAACCTAGTGTTTGGGAACTGAGAATATCTGGGTTTTTGAAACCTAGTGTTTGGGAAATGAGAATATCTGGGTTTTTTTGAAACCTAGTGTTTGGGAACTGAGAATATCTGGGTTTTTGAAACCTAGTGTTTGGGAACTGAGAATATCTGGGTTTTTGAAACCTAGTGTTTGGGAACTGGGAATATATGGGTTTTTGAAACCAAGTGTTTGGGAACTGAGAATATCTGGGTTTTTGAAACCTAGTGTTTGGGAAATGAGAATATCTGGGTTATTTTGAAACCTAGTGTTTGGGAACTGAGAATATCTGGGTTTTTGAAACCTAGTGTTTGGGAACTGAGAATATCTGGGTTTTTGAAACCTAGTGTTTGGGAACTGAGAATATCTGGGTTTTTGAAACCTAGTGTTTGGGAAATGAGAATATCTGGGTTTTTGAAACCTAGTGTTTGGGAACTGAGAATATCTGGGTTTTTGAAACCTAGTGTTTGGGAACTGAGAATATCTGGGTTTTTGAAACCTAGTGTTTGGGAACTGGGAATATATGGGTTTTTGAAACCAAGTGTTTGGGAACTGAGAATATCTGGGTTTTTGAAACCTAGTGTTTGGGAAATGAGAATATCTGGGTTTTTTTGAAACCTAGTGTTTGGGAACTGAGAATATCTGGGTTTTTGAAACCAAGTGTTTGGGAACTGAGAATATCTGGGTTTTTGAAACCTAGTGTTTGGGAACTGAGAATATCTGGGTTTTTGAAACCTAGTGTTTGGGAAATGAGAATATCTGGGTTTTTGAAACCTAGTGTTTGGGAAATGAGAATATCTGGGTTTTTGAAACCTAGTGTTTGGGAACTGAGAATATCTGGGTTTTTGAAACCTAGTGTTTGGGAACTGAGAATATCTGGGTTTTTGAAACCTAGTGTTTGGGAACTGGGAATATATGGGTTTTTGAAACCTAGTGTTTGGGAACTGGGAATATATGGGTTTTTGAAACCTAGTGTTTGGGAACTGAGAATATCTGGGTTTTTGAAACCTAGTGTTTGGGAAATGAGAATATCTGGGTTTTTTTGAAACCTAGTGTTTGGGAACTGAGAATATCTGGGTTTTTGAAACCTAGTGTTTGGGAACTGAGAATATCTGGGTTTTTGAAACCTAGTGTTTGGGAAATGAGAATATCTGGGTTTTTGAAACCTCGTGTTTGGGAAATGAAAATATCTGGGTTTTTTGAAACCTAGTGTTTGGGAACTGAGAATATCTGGGTTTTTGAAACCTTGTGGTTGGGAACTGAGAATATCTGGGTTTTTGAAACCTAGTGTTTGGGAACTGGGAATATATGGGTTTTTGAAACCTAGTGTTTGGGAAATGAGAATATCTGAGTTTTTGAAACCTAGTGTTTGGGAACTGAGAATATCTGGGTTTTTGAAACCTAGTGTTTGGGAACTGAGAATATCTGGGTTTTTGAAACCTAGTGTTTGGGAAATGAGAATATCTGGGTTTTTGAAACCTAGTGTTTGGAAACTGAGAATATCTGGGTTTTTGAAACCTAGTGTTCGGGAAATGAAAATATCTGGGTTTTTGAAACCTAGTGTTTGGGAACTGGGAATATCTGGGTTTTTGAAACCTAGTGTTTGGGAACTGAGAATATCTGGGTTTTTGAAGCCTAGTGTTTGGGAAATGAGAATATCTGGGTTTTTGAAACCTCGTGTTTGGGAAATGAGAATATCTGGGTTTTTGAAACCTAGTGTTTGGGAACTGAGAATATCTGGGTTTTTGAAACCTAGTGTTTGGGAAATGAGAATATCTGGGTTTTTGAAACCTAGTGTTTGGGAACTGAGAATATCTGGGTTTTTGAAACCTAGTGTTTGGGAACTGGGAATATATGGGTTTTTGAAACCTAGTGTTTGGGAACTGAGAATATCTGGGTTTTTGAAACCTAGTGTTTGGGAAATGAGAATATCTGGGTTTTTTTGAAACCTAGTGTTTGGGAACTGAGAATATCTGGGTTTTTGAAACCTAGTGTTTGGGAACTGAGAATATCTGGGTTTTTGAAACCTAGTGTTTGGGAACTGGGAATATATGGGTTTTTGAAACCAAGTGTTTGGGAACTGAGAATATCTGGGTTTTTGAAACCTAGTGTTTGGGAAATGAGAATATCTGGGTTATTTTGAAACCTAGTGTTTGGGAACTGAGAATATCTGGGTTTTTGAAACCTAGTGTTTGGGAACTGAGAATATCTGGGTTTTTGAAACCTAGTGTTTGGGAACTGAGAATATCTGGGTTTTTGAAACCTAGTGTTTGGGAAATGAGAATATCTGGGTTTTTGAAACCTAGTGTTTGGGAACTGAGAATATCTGGGTTTTTGAAACCTAGTGTTTGGGAACTGGGAATATATGGGTTTTTGAAACCTAGTGTTTGGGAACTGAGAATATCTGGGTTTTTGAAACCTAGTGTTTGGGAAATGAGAATATCTGGGTTTTTGAAACCTAGTGTTTGGGAAATGAGAATATCTGGGTTTTTGAAACCTAGTGTTTGGGAACTGAGAATATCTGGGTTTTTGAAACCTAGTGTTTGGGAACTGAGAATATCTGGGTTTTTGAAACCTAGTGTTTGGGAACTGAGAATATCTGGGTTTTTGAAACCTAGTGTTTGGGAAATGAGAATATCTGGGTTTTTTTGAAACCTAGTGTTTGGGAACTGAGAATATCTGGGTTTTTGAAACCTAGTGTTTGGGAACTGAGAATATCTGGGTTTTTGAAACCTAGTGTTTGGGAACTGAGAATATCTGGGTTTTTGAAACCTAGTGTTTGGGAAATGAGAATATCTGGGTTTTTGAAACCTAGTGTTTGGGAAATGAGAATATCTGGGTTTTTGAAACCTAGTGTTTGGGAACTGAGAATATCTGGGTTTTTGAAACCTAGTGTTTGGGAACTGAGAATATCTGGGTTTTTGAAACCTAGTGTTTGGGAACTGGGAATATATGGGTTTTTGAAACCTAGTGTTTGGGAACTGGGAATATATGGGTTTTTGAAACCTAGTGTTTGGGAACTGAGAATATCTGGGTTTTTGAAACCTAGTGTTTGGGAAATGAGAATATCTGGGTTTTTTTGAAACCTAGTGTTTGGGAACTGAGAATATCTGGGTTTTTGAAACCTAGTGTTTGGGAACTGAGAATATCTGGGTTTTTGAAACCTAGTGTTTGGGAACTGGGAATATATGGGTTTTTGAAACCTAGTGTTTGGGAACTGAGAATATCTGGGTTTTTGAAACCTAGTGTTTGGGAAATGAGAATATCTGGGTTTTTTTGAAACCTAGTGTTTGGGAACTGAGAATATCTGGGTTTTTGAAACCTAGTGTTTGGGAACTGAGAATATCTGGGTTTTTGAAACCTAGTGTTTGGGAACTGAGAATATCTGGGTTTTTGAAACCTAGTGTTTGGGAAATGAGAATATCTGGGTTTTTGAAACCTAGTGTTTGGGAAATGAGAATATCTGGGTTTTTGAAACCTAGTGTTTGGGAACTGGGAATATATGGGTTTTTGAAACCTAGTGTTTGGGAACTGGGAATATATGGGTTTTTGAAACCTAGTGTTTGGGAACTGAGAATATCTGGGTTTTTGAAACCTAGTGTTTGGGAAATGAGAATATCTGGGTTTTTTTGAAACCTAGTGTTTGGGAACTGAGAATATCTGGGTTTTTGAAACCTAGTGTTTGGGAACTGAGAATATCTGGGTTTTTGAAACCTAGCGTTTGGGAACTGAGAATATCTGGGTTTTTGAAACCTAGTGTTTGGGAAATGAGAATATCTGGGTTTTTGAAACCTAGTGTTTGGGAAATGAGAATATCTGGGTTTTTGAAACCTAGTGTTTGGGAACTGAGAATATCTGGGTTTTTGAAACCTAGTGTTTGGGAACTGAGAATATCTGGGTTTTTGAAACCTAGTGTTTGGGAACTGGGAATATATGGGTTTTTGAAACCTAGTGTTTGGGAACTGGGAATATATGGGTTTTTGAAACCTAGTGTTTGGGAACTGAGAATATCTGGGTTTTTGAAACCTAGTGTTTGGGAAATGAGAATATCTGGGTTTTTTTGAAACCTAGTGTTTGGGAACTGAGAATATCTGGGTTTTTGAAACCTAGTGTTTGGGAACTGAGAATATCTGGGTTTTTGAAACCTCGTGTTTGGGAAATGAAAATATCTGGGTTTTTGAAACCCAGTGTTTGGGAAATGAGAATATCTGGGTTTTTGAAACCTAGTGTTTGAGAACTGAGAATATCTGGGTTTTTGAAACCTAGTGTTTCGGAACTGAGAATATCTGGGTTTTTGAAACCTAGTGTTTGGGAACTGAGAATATCTGGGTTTTTGAAACCTAGTGTTTGGGAACTGAGAATATCTGGGTTTTTGAAACCTAGTGTTTGGGAAATGAGAATATCTGAGTTTTTGAAACCTAGTGTTTGGGAACTGAGAATATCTGGGTTTTTGAAACCTAGTGTTTGGGAACTGAGAATATCTGGGTTTTTGAAACCTAGTGTTTGGGAACTGGGAATATATGTGTTTTTGAAACCAAGTGTTTGGGAACTGAGAATATCTGGGTTTTTGAAACCTAGTGTTTGGGAAATGAGAATATCTGGGTTTTTTTGAAACCTAGTGTTTGGGAACTGAGAATATCTGGGTTTTTGAAACCTAGTGTTTGGGAACTGAGAATATCTGGTCTTTTGAAACCTAGTGTTTGGGAACTGAGAATATCTGGGTTTTTGAAACCTAGTGTTTGGGAAATGAGAATATCTGGGTTTTTGAAACCTAGTGTTTGGGAAATGAGAATATCTGGGTTTTTGAAACCTAGTGTTTGGGAACTGAGAATATCTGGGTTTTTGAAACCTAGTGTTTGGGAACTGAGAATATCTGGGTTTTTGAAACCTAGTGTTTGGGAACTGGGAATATATGGGTTTTTGAAACCTAGTGTTTGGGAACTGGGAATATATGGGTTTTTGAAACCTAGTGTTTGGGAACTGAGAATATCTGGGTTTTTGAAACCTAGTGTTTGGGAAATGAGAATATCTGGGTTTTTTTGAAACCTAGTGTTTGGGAACTGAGAATATCTGGGTTTTTGAAACCTAGTGTTTGGGAACTGAGAATATCTGGGTTTTTGAAACCTAGTGTTTGGGAAATGAGAATATCTGGGTTTTTGAAACCTCGTGTTTGGGAAATGAAAATATCTGGGTTTTTTGAAACCTAGTGTTTGGGAACTGAGAATATCTGGGTTTTTGAAACCTTGTGTTTGGGAACTGAGAATATCTGGGTTTTTGAAACCTAGTGTTTGGGAACTGGGAATATATGGGTTTTTGAAACCTAGTGTTTGGGAAATGAGAATATCTGAGTTTTTGAAACCTAGTGTTTGGGAACTGAGAATATCTGGGTTTTTGAAACCTAGTGTTTGGGAACTGAGAATATCTGGGTTTTTGAAACCTAGTGTTTGGGAAATGAGAATATCTGGGTTTTTGAAACCTAGTGTTTGGAAACTGAGAATATCTGGGTTTTTGAAACCTAGTGTTTGGGAAATGAAAATATCTGGGTTTTTGAAACCTAGTGTTTGGGAACTGGGAATATCTGGGTTTTTGAAACATAGTGTTTGGGAACTGAGAATATCTGGGTTTTTGAAGCCTAGTGTTTGGGAAATGAGAATATCTGGGTTTTTGAAACCTCGTGTTTGGGAAATGAGAATATCTGGGTTTTTGAAACCTAGTGTTTGGGAACTGAGAATATCTGGGTTTTTGAAACCTAGTGTTTGGGAACTGAGAATATCTGGGTTTTTGAAACCTAGTGTTTGGGAACTGAGAATATCTGGGTTTTTGAAACCTAGTGTTTGGGAACTGGGAATATATGGGTTTTTGAAACCTAGTGTTTGGGAACTGAGAATATCTGGGTTTTTGAAACCTAGTGTTTGGGAAATGAGAATATCTGGGTTTTTTTGAAACCTAGTGTTTGGGAACTGAGAATATCTGGGTTTTTGAAACCTAGTGTTTGGGAACTGAGAATATCTGGGTTTTTGAAACCTAGTGTTTGGGAACTGGGAATATATGGGTTTTTGAAACCAAGTGTTTGGGAACTGAGAATATCTGGGTTTTTGAAACCTAGTGTTTGGGAAATGAGAATATCTGGGTTATTTTGAAACCTAGTGTTTGGGAACTGAGAATATCTGGGTTTTTGAAACCTAGTGTTTGGGAACTGAGAATATCTGGGTTTTTGAAACCTAGTGTTTGGGAACTGAGAATATCTGGGTTTTTGAAACCTAGTGTTTGGGAAATGAGAATATCTGGGTTTTTGAAAACTAGTGTTTGGGAACTGAGAATATCTGGGTTTTTGAAACCTAGTGTTTGGGAACTGGGAATATATGGGTTTTTGAAACCTAGTGTTTGGGAACTGAGAATATCTGGGTTTTTGAAACCTAGTGTTTGGGAAATGAGAATATCTGGGTTTTTGAAACCTAGTGTTTGGGAAATGAGAATATCTGGGTTTTTGAAACCTAGTGTTTGGGAACTGAGAATATCTGGGTTTTTGAAACCTAGTGTTTGGGAACTGAGAATATCTGGGTTTTTGAAACCTAGTGTTTGGGAACTGGGAATATATGGGTTTTTGAAACCTAGTGTTTGGGAACTGGGAATATATGGGTTTTTGAAACCTAGTGTTTGGGAACTGAGAATATCTGGGTTTTTGAAACCTAGTGTTTGGGAAATGAGAATATCTGGGTTTTTTTGAAACCTAGTGTTTGGGAACTGAGAATATCTGGGTTTTTGAAACCTAGTGTTTGGGAACTGAGAATATCTGGGTTTTTGAAACCTAGTGTTTGGGAAATGAGAATATCTGGGTTTTTGAAACCTCGTGTTTGGGAAATGAAAATATCTGGGTTTTTTGAAACCTAGTGTTTGGGAACTGAGAATATCTGGGTTTTTGAAACCTTGTGTTTGGGAACTGAGAATATCTGAGTTTTTGAAACCTAGTGTTTGGGAACTGAGAATATCTGGGTTTTTGAAACCTAGTGTTTGGGAACTGAGAATATCTGGGTTTTTGAAACCTAGTGTTTGGGAACTGGGAATATATGGGTTTTTGAAACCAAGTGTTTGGGAACTGAGAATATCTGGGTTTTTGAAACCTAGTGTTTGGGAAATGAGAATATCTGGGTTTTTTTGAAACCTAGTGTTTGGGAACTGAGAATATCTGGGTTTTTGAAACCTAGTGTTTGGGAACTGAGAATATCTGGGTTTTTGAAACCTAGTGTTTGGGAACTGAGAATATCTGGGTTTTTGAAACCTAGTGTTTGGGAAATGAGAATATCTGGGTTTTTGAAACCTAGTGTTTGGGAAATGAGAATATCTGGGTTTTTGAAACCTAGTGTTTGGGAACTGAGAATATCTGGGTTTTTGAAACCTAGTGTTTGGGAACTGAGAATATCTGGGTTTTTGAAACCTAGTGTTTGGGAACTGGGAATATATGGGTTTTTGAAACCTAGTGTTTGGGAACTGGGAATATATGGGTTTTTGAAACCTAGTGTTTGGGAACTGAGAATATCTGGGTTTTTGAAACCTAGTGTTTGGGAAATGAGAATATCTGGGTTTTTTTGAAACCTAGTGTTTGGGAACTGAGAATATCTGGGTTTTTGAAACCTAGTGTTTGGGAACTGAGAATATCTGGGTTTTTGAAACCTAGTGTTTGGGAAATGAGAATATCTGGGTTTTTGAAACCTCGTGTTTGGGAAATGAAAATATCTGGGTTTTTTGAAACCTAGTGTTTGGGAACTGAGAATATCTGGGTTTTTGAAACCTTGTGTTTGGGAACTGAGAATATCTGGGTTTTTGAAACCTAGTGTTTGGGAACTGGGAATATATGGGTTTTTGAAACCTAGTGTTTGGGAAATGAGAATATCTGAGTTTTTGAAACCTAGTGTTTGGGAACTGAGAATATCTGGGTTTTTGAAACCTAGTGTTTGGGAACTGAGAATATCTGGGTTTTTGAAACCTAGTGTTTGGGAAATGAGAATATCTGGGTTTTTGAAACCTAGTGTTTGGAAACTGAGTATATCTGGGTTTTTGAAACCTAGTGTTTGGGAAATGAAAATATCTGGGTTTTTGAAACCTAGTGTTTGGGAACTGGGAATATCTGGGTTTTTGAAACCTAGTGTTTGGGAACTGAGAATATCTGGGTTTTTGAAGCCTAGTGTTTGGGAAATGAGAATATCTGGGTTTTTGAAACCTCGTGTTTGGGAAATGAGAATATCTGGGTTTTTGAAACCTAGTGTTTGGGAACTGAGAATATCTGGGTTTTTGAAACCTAGTGTTTGGGAACTGAGAATATCTGGGTTTTTGAAACCTAGTGTTTGGGAACTGAGAATATCTGGGTTTTTGAAACCTAGTGTTTGGGAACTGGGAATATATGGGTTTTTGAAACCTAGTGTTTGGGAACTGAGAATATCTGGGTTTTTGAAACCTAGTGTTTGGGAAATGAGAATATCTGGGTTTTTTTGAAACCTAGTGTTTGGGAACTGAGAATATCTGGGTTTTTGAAACCTAGTGTTTGGGAACTGAGAATATCTGGGTTTTTGAAACCTAGTGTTTGGGAACTGGGAATATATGGGTTTTTGAAACCAAGTGTTTGGGAACTGAGAATATCTGGGTTTTTGAAACCTAGTGTTTGGGAAATGAGAATATCTGGGTTATTTTGAAACCTAGTGTTTGGGAACTGAGAATATCTGGGTTTTTGAAACCAAGTGTTTGGGAACTGAGAATATCTGGGTTTTTGAAACCTAGTGTTTGGGAACTGAGAATATCTGGGTTTTTGAAACCTAGTGTTTGGGAAATGAGAATATCTGGGTTTTTGAAACCTAGTGTTTGGGAACTGAGAATATCTGGGTTTTTGAAACCTAGTGTTTGGGAACTGGGAATATATGGGTTTTTGAAACCTAGTGTTTGGGAACTGAGAATATCTGGGTTTTTGAAACCTAGTGTTTGGGAAATGAGAATATCTGGGTTTTTTTGAAACCTAGTGTTTGGGAACTGAGAATATCTGGGTTTTTGAAACCTAGTGTTTGGGAACTGAGAATATCTGGGTTTTTGAAACCTAGCGTTTGGGAACTGAGAATATCTGGGTTTTTGAAACCTAGTGTTTGGGAAATGAGAATATCTGGGTTTTTGAAACCTAGTGTTTGGGAAATGAGAATATCTGGGTTTTTGAAACCTAGTGTTTGGGAACTGAGAATATCTGGGTTTTTGAAACCTAGTGTTTGGGAACTGAGAATATCTGGGTTTTTGAAACCTAGTGTTTGGGAACTGGGAATATATGGGTTTTTGAAACCTAGTGTTTGGGAACTGGGAATATATGGGTTTTTGAAACCTAGTGTTTGGGAACTGAGAATATCTGGGTTTTTGAAACCTAGTGTTTGGGAAATGAGAATATCTGGGTTTTTTTGAAACCTAGTGTTTGGGAACTGAGAATATCTGGGTTTTTGAAACCTAGTGTTTGGGAACTGAGTATATCTGGGTTTTTGAAACCTCGTGTTTGGGAAATGAAAATATCTGGGTTTTTGAAACCCAGTGTTTGGGAAATGAGAATATCTGGGTTTTTGAAACCTAGTGTTTCGGAACTGAGAATATCTGGGTTTTTGAAACCTAGTGTTTGGGAACTGAGAATATATGGGTTTTGAAACCTAGTGTTTGGGAACTGAGAATATCTGGGTTTTTGAAACCTAGTGTTTGGGAAATGAGAATATCTGAGTTTTTGAAACCTAGTGTTTGGGAACTGAGAATATCTGGGTTTTTGAAACCTAGTGTTTGGGAACTGAGAATATCTGGGTTTTTGAAACCTAGTGTTTGGGAACTGGGAATATATGGGTTTTTGAAACCAAGTGTTTGGGAACTGAGAATATCTGGGTTTTTGAAACCTAGTGTTTGGGAAATGAGAATATCTGGGTTTTTTTGAAACCTAGTGTTTGGGAACTGAGAATATCTGGGTTTTTGAAACCTAGTGTTTGGGAACTGAGAATATCTGGGTTTTTGAAACCTAGTGTTTGGGAACTGAGAATATCTGGGTTTTTGAAACCTAGTGTTTGGGAAATGAGAATATCTGGGTTTTTGAAACCTAGTGTTTGGGAACTGGGAATATATGGGTTTTTGAAACCAAGTGTTTGGGAACTGAGAATATCTGGGTTTTTGAAACCTAGTGTTTGGGAAATGAGAATATCTGGGTTTTTTTGAAACCTAGTGTTTGGGAACTGAGAATATCTGGGTTTTTGAAACCTAGTGTTTGGGAACTGAGAATATCTGGGTTTTTGAAACCTAGTGTTTGGGAACTGAGAATATCTGGGTTTTTGAAACCTAGTGTTTGGGAAATGAGAATATCTGGGTTTTTGAAACCTAGTGTTTGGGAAATGAGAATATCTGGGTTTTTTTGAAACCTAGTGTTTGGGAACTGAGAATATCTGGGTTTTTGAAACCTAGTGTTTGGGAACTGAGAATATCTGGGTTTTTGAAACCTCGTGTTTGGGAAATGAAAATATCTGGGTTTTTGAAACCCAGTGTTTGGGAAATGAGAATATCTGGGTTTTTGAAACCTAGTGTTTCGGAACTGAGAATATCTGGGTTTTTGAAACCTAGTGTTTGGGAACTGAGAATATATGGGTTTTTGAAACCTAGTGTTTGGGAACTGAGAATATCTGGGTTTTTGAAACCTAGTGTTTGGGAAATGAGAATATCTGAGTTTTTGAAACCTAGTGTTTGGGAACTGAGAATATCTGGGTTTTTGAAACCTAGTGTTTGGGAACTGAGAATATCTGGGTTTTTGAAACCTAGTGTTTGGGAACTGGGAATATATGGGTTTTTGAAACCAAGTGTTTGGGAACTGAGAATATCTGGGTTTTTGAAACCTAGTGTTTGGGAAATGAGAATATCTGGGTTTTTTTGAAACCTAGTGTTTGGGAACTGAGAATATCTGGGTTTTTGAAACCTAGTGTTTGGGAACTGAGAATATCTGGGTTTTTGAAACCTAGTGTTTGGGAACTGAGAATATCTGGGTTTTTGAAACCTAGTGTTTGGGAAATGAGAATATCTGGGTTTTTGAAACCTAGTGTTTGGGAAATGAGAATATCTGGGTTTTTGAAACCTAGTGTTTGGGAACTGAGAATATCTGGGTTTTTGAAACCTAGTGTTTGGGAACTGAGAATATCTGGGTTTTTGAAACCTAGTGTTTGGGAACTGGGAATATATGGGTTTTTGAAACCTAGTGTTTGGGAACTGGGAATATATGGGTTTTTGAAACCTAGTGTTTGGGAACTGAGAATATCTGGGTTTTTGAAACCTAGTGTTTGGGAAATGAGAATATCTGGGTTTTTTTGAAACCTAGTGTTTGGGAACTGAGAATATCTGGGTTTTTGAAACCTAGTGTTTGGGAACTGAGAATATCTGGGTTTTTGAAACCTAGTGTTTGGGAAATGAGAATATCTGGGTTTTTGAAACCTCGTGTTTGGGAAATGAAAATATCTGGGTTTTTTGAAACCTAGTGTTTGGGAACTGAGAATATCTGGGTTTTTGAAACCTTGTGTTTGGGAACTGAGAATATCTGCGTTTTTGAAACCTAGTGTTTGGGAACTGGGAATATATGGGTTTTTGAAACCTAGTGTTTGGGAAATGAGAATATCTGAGTTTTTGAAACCTAGTGTTTGGGAACTGAGAATATCTGGGTTTTTGAAACCTAGTGTTTGGGAACTGAGAATATCTGGGTTTTTGAAACCTAGTGTTTGGGAAATGAGAATATCTGGGTTTTTGAAACCTAGTGTTTGGAAACTGAGAATATCTGGGTTTTTGAAACCTAGTGTTTGGGAAATGAAAATATCTGGGTTTTTGAAACCTAGTGTTTGGGAACTGGGAATATATGGGTTTTTGAAACCAAGTGTTTGGGAACTGAGAATATCTGGGTTTTTGAAACCTAGTGTTTGGGAAATGAGAATATCTGGGTTTTTGAAACCTAGTGTTTGGGAAATGAGAATATCTGGGTTTTTGAAACCTAGTGTTTGGGAACTGAGAATATCTGGGTTTTTGAAACCTAGTGTTTCGGAACTGAGAATATCTGGGTTTTTGAAACCTAGTGTTTGGGAACTGAGAATATCTGGGTTTTTGAAACCTAGTGTTTGGGAACTGAGAATATCTGGGTTTTTGAAACCTAGTGTTTGGGAACTGGGAATATATGGGTTTTTGAAACCAAGTGTTTGGGAACTGAGAATATCTGGGTTTTTGAAACCTAGTGTTTGGGAACTGAGAATATCTGGGTTTTTGAAACCTAGTGTTTGGGAACTGGGAATATATGGGTTTTTGAAACCTAGTGTTTGGGAACTGAGAATATCTGGGTTTTTGAAACCTAGTGTTTGGGAAATGAGAATATCTGGGTTTTTTTGAAACCTAGTGTTTGGGAACTGAGAATATCTGGGTTTTTGAAACCTAGTGTTTGGGAACTGAGAATATCTGGGTTTTTGAAACCTAGTGTTTGGGAAATGAGAATATCTGGGTTTTTGAAACCTCGTGTTTGGGAAATGAAAATATCTGGGTTTTTTGAAACCTAGTGTTTGGGAACTGAGAATATCTGGGTTTTTGAAACCTTGTGTTTGGGAACTGAGAATATCTGGGTTTTTGAAACCTAGTGTTTGGGAACTGGGAATATATGGGTTTTTGAAACCTAGTGTTTGGGAAATGAGAATATCTGAGTTTTTGAAACCTAGTGTTTGGGAACTGAGAATATCTGGGTTTTTGAAACCTAGTGTTTCGGAACTGAGAATATCTGGGTTTTTGAAACCTAGTGTTTGGGAAATGAGAATATCTGGGTTTTTGAAACCTAGTGTTTGGGAACTGAGAATATCTGGGTTTTTGAAACCTAGTGTTTGGGAAATGAGAATATCTGGGTTTTTGAAACCTAGTGTTTGGGAACTGGGAATATCTGGGTTTTTGAAACCTAGTGTTTGGGAACTGAGAATATCTGGGTTTTTGAAACCTAGTGTTTGGGAAATGAGAATATCTGGGTTTTTGAAACCTAGTGTTTGGGAAATGAGAATATCTGGGATTTTGAAAAATAGTGTTTGGGAACTGAGAATATCTGGGTTTTTGAAACCTAGTGTTTGGGAACTGAGAATATCTGGGTTTTTGAAACCTTGTGTTTGGGAAATGAGAATATCTGGGTTTTTGAAACCTAGTGTTTGGGAACTGAGAATATCTGGGTTTTTGAAGCCTAGTGTTTGGGAAATGAGAATATCTGGGTTTTTGAAACCTCGTGTTTGGGAACTGAGAATATCTGGGTTTTTGAAACCTAGTGTTTGGGAACTGAGAATATCTGGGTTTTTGAAACCTAGTGTTTGGGAACTGAGAATATCTGGGTTTTTGAAACCTAGTGTTTTGGAACTGGGAATATATGGGTTTTTGAAACCTAGTGTTTGGGAACTGAGAATATCTGGGTTTTTGAAACCTAGTGTTTGGGAAATGAGAATATCTGGGTTTTTTTGAAACCTAGTGTTTGGGAACTGAGAATATCTGGGTTTTTGAAACCTAGTGTTTGGGAACTGAGAATATCTGGGTTTTTGAAACCTAGTGTTTGGGAACTGGGAATATATGTGTTTTTGAAACCAAGTGTTTGGGAACTGAGAATATCTGGGTTTTTGAAACCTAGTGTTTGGGAAATGAGAATATCTGGGTTATTTTGAAACCTAGTGTTTGGGAACTGAGAATATCTGGGTTTTTGAAACCTAGTGTTTGGGAACTGAGAATATCTGGGTTTTTGAAACCTAGTGTTTGGGAACTGAGAATATCTGGGTTTTTGAAACCTAGTGTTTGGGAAATGAGAATATCTGGGTTATTTTGAAACCTAGTGTTTGGGAACTGAGAATATCTGGGTTTTTGAAACCTAGTGTTTGGGAACTGAGAATATCTGGGTTTTTGAAACCTAGTGTTTGGGAACTGAGAATATCTGGGTTTTTGAAACCTAGTGTTTGGGAACTGAGAATATCTGGGTTTTTGAAACCTAGTGTTTGGGAACTGAGAATATCTGGGTTTTTGAAACCTAGTGTTTGGGAAATGAGAATATCTGGGTTTTTGAAACCTAGTGTTTGGGAAATGAGAATATCTGGGTTTTTTTGAAACCTAGTGTTTGGGAACTGAGAATATCTGGGTTTTTGAAACCTAGTGTTTGGGAACTGAGAATATCTGGGTTTTTGAAACCTCGTGTTTGGGAAATGAAAATATCTGGGTTTTTGAAACCCAGTGTTTGGGAAATGAGAATATCTGGGTTTTTGAAACCTAGTGTTTCGGAACTGAGAATATCTGGGTTTTTGAAACCTAGTGTTTGGGAACTGAGAATATATGGGTTTTTGAAACCTAGTGTTTGGGAACTGAGAATATCTGGGTTTTTGAAACCTAGTGTTTGGGAAATGAGAATATCTGGGTTTTTGAAACCTAGTGTTTGGGAACTGAGAATATCTGGGTTTTTGAAACCTAGTGTTTGGGAACTGGGAATATATGGGTTTTTGAAACCAAGTGTTTGGGAACTGAGAATATCTGGGTTTTTGAAACCTAGTGTTTGGGAAATGAGAATATCTGGGTTTTTTTGAAACCTAGTGTTTGGGAACTGAGAATATCTGGGTTTTTGAAACCTAGTGTTTGGGAACTGAGAATATCTGGGTTTTTGAAACCTAGTGTTTGGGAACTGAGAATATCTGGGTTTTTGAAACCTAGTGTTTGGGAAATGAGAATATCTGGGTTTTTGAAACCTAGTGTTTGGGAAATGAGAATATCTGGGTTTTTGAAACCTAGTGTTTGGGAACTGAGAATATCTGGGTTTTTGAAACCTAGTGTTTGGGAACTGAGAATATCTGGGTTTTTGAAACCTAGTGTTTGGGAACTGGGAATATATGGGTTTTTGAAACCTAGTGTTTGGGAACTGGGAATATATGGGTTTTTGAAACCTAGTGTTTGGGAACTGAGAATATCTGGGTTTTTGAAACCTAGTGTTTGGGAAATGAGAATATCTGGGTTTTTTTGAAACCTAGTGTTTGGGAACTGAGAATATCTGGGTTTTTGAAACCTAGTGTTTGGGAACTGAGAATATCTGGGTTTTTGAAACCTAGTGTTTGGGAAATGAGAATATCTGGGTTTTTGAAACCTCGTGTTTGGGAAATGAAAATATCTGGGTTTTTTGAAACCTAGTGTTTGGGAACTGAGAATATCTGGGTTTTTGAAACCTTGTGTTTGGGAACTGAGAATATCTGCGTTTTTGAAACCTAGTGTTTGGGAACTGGGAATATATGGGTTTTTGAAACCTAGTGTTTGGGAAATGAGAATATCTGAGTTTTTGAAACCTAGTGTTTGGGAACTGAGAATATCTGGGTTTTTGAAACCTAGTGTTTGGGAACTGAGAATATCTGGGTTTTTGAAACCTAGTGTTTGGGAAATGAGAATATCTGGGTTTTTGAAACCTAGTGTTTGGAAACTGAGAATATCTGGGTTTTTGAAACCTAGTGTTTGGGAAATGAAAATATCTGGGTTTTTGAAACCTAGTGTTTGGGAACTGGGAATATCTGGGTTTTTGAAACCTAGTGTTTGGGAACTGAGAATATCTGGGTTTTTGAAGCCTAGTGTTTGGGAAATGAGAATATCTGGGTTTTTGAAACCTCGTGTTTGGGAAATGAGAATATCTGGGTTTTTGAAACCTAGTGTTTGGGAACTGAGAATATCTGGGTTTTTGAAACCTAGTGTTTGGGAACTGAGAATATCTGGGTTTTTGAAACCTAGTGTTTGGGAACTGAGAATATCTGGGTTTTTGAAACCTAGTGTTTGGGAACTGGGAATATATGGGTTTTTGAAACCTAGTGTTTGGGAACTGAGAATATCTGGGTTTTTGAAACCTAGTGTTTGGGAAATGAGAATATCTGGGTTTTTTTGAAACCTAGTGTTTGGGAACTGAGAATATCTGGGTTTTTGAAACCTAGTGTTTGGGAACTGAGAATATCTGGGTTTTTGAAACCTAGTGTTTGGGAACTGGGAATATATGGGTTTTTGAAACCAAGTGTTTGGGAACTGAGAATATCTGGGTTTTTGAAACCTAGTGTTTGGGAACTGAGAATATCTGGGTTTTTGAAACCTAGTGTTTGGGAACTGGGAATATATGGGTTTTTGAAACCTAGTGTTTGGGAACTGAGAATATCTGGGTTTTTGAAACCTAGTGTTTGGGAAATGAGAATATCTGGGTTTTTGAAACCTAGTGTTTGGGAACTGAGAATATCTGGGTTTTTGAAACCTAGTGTTTGGGAACTGGGAATATATGGGTTTTTGAAACCTAGTGTTTGGGAACTGAGAATATCTGGGTTTTTGAAACCTAGTGTTTGGGAACTGAGAATATCTGGGTTTTTGAAACCTTGTGTTTGGGAAATGAGAATATCTGGGTTTTTGAAACCTAGTGTTTGGGAACTGAGAATATCTGGGTTTTTGAAGCCTAGTGTTTGGGAAATGAGAATATCTGGGTTTTTGAAACCTCGTGTTTGGGAACTGAGAATATCTGGGTTTTTGAAACCTAGTGTTTGGGAACTGAGAATATCTGGGTTTTTGAAACCTAGTGTTTGGGAACTGAGAATATCTGGGTTTTTGAAACCTAGTGTTTTGGAACTGGGAATATATGGGTTTTTGAAACCTAGTGTTTGGGAACTGAGAATATCTGGGTTTTTGAAACCTAGTGTTTGGGAAATGAGAATATCTGGGTTTTTTTGAAACCTAGTGTTTGGGAACTGAGAATATCTGGGTTTTTGAAACCTAGTGTTTGGGAACTGAGAATATCTGGGTTTTTGAAACCTAGTGTTTGGGAACTGGGAATATATGTGTTTTTGAAACCAAGTGTTTGGGAACTGAGAATATCTGGGTTTTTGAAACCTAGTGTTTGGGAAATGAGAATATCTGGGTTATTTTGAAACCTAGTGTTTGGGAACTGAGAATATCTGGGTTTTTGAAACCTAGTGTTTGGGAACTGAGAATATCTGGGTTTTTGAAACCTAGTGTTTGGGAACTGAGAATATCTGGGTTTTTGAAACCTAGTGTTTGGGAAATGAGAATATCTGGGTTTTTGAAACCTAGTGTTAGGGAAATGAGAATATCTGGGTTTTTGAAACCTAGTGTTTGGGAACTGAGAATATCTGGGTTTTTGAAAACTAGTGTTTGGGAAGTGAGAATATCTGGGTTTTTGAAACCTAGTGTTTGGGAACTGGGAATATATGGGTTTTTGAAACCTAGTGTTTGGGAACTGAGAATATCTGGGTTTTTGAAACTTAGTGTTTGGGAAATGAGAATATCTGGGTTTTTTTGAAACCTAGTGTTTGGGAACTGAGAATATCTGGGTTTTTGAAACCTAGTGTTTGGGAACTGAGAATATCTGGGTTTTTGAAACCTAGTGTTTGGGAAATGAGAATATCTGGGTTTTTGAAACCTCGTGTTTGGGAACTGAAAATATCTGGGTTTTTTGAAACCTAGTGTTTGGGAACTGAGAATATCTGGGTTTTTGAAACCTTGTGTTTGGGAACTGAGAATATCTGGGTTTTTGAAACCTAGTGTTTGGGAACTGGGAATATATGGGTTTTTGAAACCTAGTGTTTGGGAAATGAGAATATCTGAGTTTTTGAAACCTAGTGTTTGGGAACTGAGAATATCTGGGTTTTTGAAACCTAGTGTTTCGGAACTGAGAATATCTGGGTTTTTGAAACCTAGTGTTTGGGAAATGAGAATATCTGGGTTTTTGAAACCTAGTGTTTGGGAACTGAGAATATCTGGGTTTTTGAAACCTAGTGTTTGGGAAATGAGAATATCTGGGTTTTTGAAACCTAGTGTTTGGGAACTGGGAATATCTGGGTTTTTGAAACCTAGTGTTTGGGAACTGAGAATATCTGGGTTTTTGAAACCTAGTGTTTGGGAAATGAGAATATCTGGGTTTTTGAAACCTCGTGTTTGGGAAATGAGAATATCTGGGTTTTTGAAACCTAGTGTTTGGGAACTGAGAATTTCTGGGTTTTTGAAACCTAGTGTTTGGGAACTGAGAATATCTGGGTTTTTGAAACCTAGTGTTTGGGAACTGGGAATATATGGGTTTTTGAAACCTAGTGTTTGGGAACTGAGAATATCTGGGTTTTTGAAACCTAGTGTTTGGGAAATGAGAATATCTGGGTTTTTTTGAAACCTAGTGTTTGGGAACTGAGAATATCTGGGTTTTTGAAACCTAGTGTTTGGGAACTGAGAATATCTGGGTTTTTGAAACCTAGTGTTTGGGAAATGAGAATATCTGGGTTTTTGAAACCTAGTGTTTGGGAAATGAGAATATCTGGGTTTTTGAAACCTAGTGTTTGGGAAATGAGAATATCTGGGATTTTGAAAAATAGTGTTTGGGAACTGAGAATATCTGGGTTTTTGAAACCTAGTGTTTGGGAACTGAGAATATCTGGGTTTTTGAAACCTAGTGTTTGGGAACTGAGAATATCTGGGTTTTTGAAACCTAGTGTTTGGGAACTGGGAATATATGGGTTTTTGAAACCTAGTGTTTGGGAACTGAGAATATCTGGGTTTTTGAAACCTAGTGTTTGGGAAATGAGAATATCTGGGTTTTTTTGAAACCTAGTGTTTGGGAACTGAGAATATCTGGGTTTTTGAAACCTAGTGTTTGGGAACTGAGAATATCTGGGTTTTTGAAACCTAGTGTTTGGGAAATGAGAATATCTGGGTTTTTGAAACCTAGTGTTTGGGAAATGAGAATATCTGGGTTTTTGAAACCTAGTGTTTGGGAAATGAGAATATCTGGGATTTTGAAAAATAGTGTTTGGGAACTGAGAATATCTGGGTTTTTGAAACCTAGTGTTTGGGAACTGAGAATATCTGGGTTTTTGAAACCTAGTGTTTGGGAACTGAGAATATCTGGGTTTTTGAAACCTAGTGTTTGGGAACTGAGAATATCTGGGTTTTTGAAACCTAGTGTTTGGGAACTGAGAATATCTGGGTTTTTGAAACCTAGTGTTTGGGAACTGAGAATATCTGGGTTTTTGAAACCTAGTGTTTGGGAACTGAGAATATCTGGGTTTTTGAAACCTAGTGTTTGGGAACTGATAATATCTGGGTTTTTGAAACCTAGTGTTTGGGAACTGAGAATATCTGGGTTTTTGAAACCCAGTGTTTGGGAAATGAGAATATCTGGGTTTTTGAAACCTAGTGTTTGGGAACTGAGAATATCTGGGTTTTTGAAACCTAGTGTTTCGGAACTGAGAATATCTGGGTTTTTGAAACCTAGTGTTTGGGAACTGAGAATATCTGGGTTTTTGAAACCTAGTGTTTGGGAACTGAGAATATCTGGGTTTTTGAAACCTAGTGTTTGGGAAATGAGAATATCTGAGTTTTTGAAACCTAGTGTTTGGGAACTGAGAATATCTGGGTTTTTGAAACCTAGTGTTTGGGAACTGAGAATATCTGGGTTTTTGAAACCTAGTGTTTGGGAAATGAGAATATCTGGGTTATTTTGAAACCTAGTGTTTGGGAACTGAGAATATCTGGGTTTTTGAAACCTAGTGTTTGGGAACTGAGAATATCTGGGTTTTTGAAACCTAGTGTTTGGGAACTGAGAATATCTGGGTTTTTGAAACCTAGTGTTTGGGAAATGAGAATATCTGGGTTTTTGAAACCTAGTGTTAGGGAAATGAGAATATCTGGGTTTTTGAAACCTAGTGTTTGGGAACTGAGAATATCTGGGTTTTTGAAAACTAGTGTTTGGGAACTGAGAATATCTGGGTTTTTGAAACCTAGTGTTTGGGAACTGGGAATATATGGGTTTTTGAAACCTAGTGTTTGGGAACTGAGAATATCTGGGTTTTTGAAACTTAGTGTTTGGGAAATGAGAATATCTGGGTTTTTTTGAAACCTAGTGTTTGGGAACTGAGAATATCTGGGTTTTTGAAACCTAGTGTTTGGGAACTGAGAATATCTGGGTTTTTGAAACCTAGTGTTTGGGAAATGAGAATATCTGGGTTTTTGAAACCTCGTGTTTGGGAACTGAAAATATCTGGGTTTTTTGAAACCTAGTGTTTGGGAACTGAGAATATCTGGGTTTTTGAAACCTTGTGTTTGGGAACTGAGAATATCTGGGTTTTTGAAACCTAGTGTTTGGGAACTGGGAATATATGGGTTTTTGAAACCTAGTGTTTGGGAAATGAGAATATCTGAGTTTTTGAAACCTAGTGTTTGGGAACTGAGAATATCTGGGTTTTTGAAACCTAGTGTTTCGGAACTGAGAATATCTGGGTTTTTGAAACCTAGTGTTTGGGAAATGAGAATATCTGGGTTTTTGAAACCTAGTGTTTGGGAACTGAGAATATCTGGGTTTTTGAAACCTAGTGTTTGGGAAATGAGAATATCTGGGTTTTTGAAACCTAGTGTTTGGGAACTGGGAATATCTGGGTTTTTGAAACCTAGTGTTTGGGAACTGAGAATATCTGGGTTTTTGAAACCTAGTGTTTGGGAAATGAGAATATCTGGGTTTTTGAAACCTCGTGTTTGGGAAATGAGAATATCTGGGTTTTTGAAACCTAGTGTTTGGGAACTGAGAATTTCTGGGTTTTTGAAACCTAGTGTTTGGGAACTGAGAATATCTGGGTTTTTGAAACCTAGTGTTTGGGAACTGGGAATATATGGGTTTTTGAAACCTAGTGTTTGGGAACTGAGAATATCTGGGTTTTTGAAACCTAGTGTTTGGGAAATGAGAATATCTGGGTTTTTTTGAAACCTAGTGTTTGGGAACTGAGAATATCTGGGTTTTTGAAACCTAGTGTTTGGGAACTGAGAATATCTGGGTTTTTGAAACCTAGTGTTTGGGAAATGAGAATATCTGGGTTTTTGAAACCTAGTGTTTGGGAAATGAGAATATCTGGGTTTTTGAAACCTAGTGTTTGGGAAATGAGAATATCTGGGATTTTGAAAAATAGTGTTTGGGAACTGAGAATATCTGGGTTTTTGAAACCTAGTGTTTGGGAACTGAGAATATCTGGGTTTTTGAAACCTAGTGTTTGGGAACTGAGAATATCTGGGTTTTTGAAACCTAGTGTTTGGGAACTGGGAATATATGGGTTTTTGAAACCTAGTGTTTGGGAACTGAGAATATCTGGGTTTTTGAAACCTAGTGTTTGGGAAATGAGAATATCTGGGTTTTTTTGAAACCTAGTGTTTGGGAACTGAGAATATCTGGGTTTTTGAAACCTAGTGTTTGGGAACTGAGAATATCTGGGTTTTTGAAACCTAGTGTTTGGGAAATGAGAATATCTGGGTTTTTGAAACCTAGTGTTTGGGAAATGAGAATATCTGGGTTTTTGAAACCTAGTGTTTGGGAAATGAGAATATCTGGGATTTTGAAAAATAGTGTTTGGGAACTGAGAATATCTGGGTTTTTGAAACCTAGTGTTTGGGAACTGAGAATATCTGGGTTTTTGAAACCTTGTGTTTGGGAAATGAGAATATCTGGGTTTTTGAAACCTAGTGTTTGGGAACTGAGAATATCTGGGTTTTTGAAACCTAGTGTTTGGGAACTGAGAATATCTGGGTTTTTGAAACCTAGTGTTTGGGAACTGAGAATATCTGGGTTTTTGAAACCTAGTGTTTGGGAACTGATAATATCTGGGTTTTTGAAACCTAGTGTTTGGGAACTGAGAATATCTGGGTTTTTGAAACCTAGTGTTTGGGAACTGAGAATATCTGGGTTTTTGAAACCTAGTGTTTGGGAACTGAGAATATCTGGGTTTTTGAAACCTTGTGTTTGGGAAATGAGAATATCTGGGTTTTTGAAACCTAGTGTTTGGGAACTGAGAATATCTGGGTTTTTGAAACCTAGTGTTTGGGAACTGAGAATATCTGGGTTTTTGAAACCTAGTGTTTGGGAACTGAGAATATCTGGGTTTTTGAAACCTAGTGTTTGGGAACTGAGAATATCTGGGTTTTTGAAACCTAGTGTTTGGGAACTGATAATATCTGGGTTTTTGAAACCTAGTGTTTGGGAACTGAGAATATCTGGGTTTTTGAAACCCAGTGTTTGGGAAATGAGAATATCTGGGTTTTTGAAACCTAGTGTTTGGGAACTGAGAATATCTGGGTTTTTGAAACCTAGTGTTTCGGAACTGAGAATATCTGGGTTTTTGAAACCTAGTGTTTGGGAACTGAGAATATCTGGGTTTTTGAAACCTAGTGTTTGGGAACTGAGAATATCTGGGTTTTTGAAACCTAGTGTTTGGGAAATGAGAATATCTGAGTTTTTGAAACCTAGTGTTTGGGAACTGAGAATATCTGGGTTTTTGAAACCTAGTGTTTGGGAACTGAGAATATCTGGGTTTTTGAAACCTAGTGTTTGGGAACTGGGAATATATGGGTTTTTGAAACCTAGTGTTTGGGAACTGAGAATATCTGGGTTTTTGAAACCTAGTGTTTGGGAACTGAGAATATCTGGGTTTTTGAAACCTAGTGTTTGGGAAATGAGAATATCTGGGTTTTTGAAACCTAGTGTTTGGGAAATGAGAATATCTGGGTTTTTGAAACCTAGTGTTTGGGAAATGAGAATATCTGGGATTTTGAAAAATAGTGTTTGGGAACTGAGAATATCTGGGTTTTTGAAACCTAGTGTTTGGGAACTGAGAATATCTGGGTTTTTGAAACCTAGTGTTTGGGAACTGAGAATATCTGGGTTTTTGAAACCTAGTGTTTGGGAACTGGGAATATATGGGTTTTTGAAACCTAGTGTTTGGGAACTGAGAATATCTGGGTTTTTGAAACCTAGTGTTTGGGAAATGAGAATATCTGGGTTTTTTTGAAACCTAGTGTTTGGGAACTGAGAATATCTGGGTTTTTGAAACCTAGTGTTTGGGAACTGAGAATATCTGGGTTTTTGAAACCTAGTGTTTGGGAAATGAGAATATCTGGGTTTTTGAAACCTAGTGTTTGGGAAATGAGAATATCTGGGTTTTTGAAACCTAGTGTTTGGGAAATGAGAATATCTGGGATTTTGAAAAATAGTGTTTGGGAACTGAGAATATCTGGGTTTTTGAAACCTAGTGTTTGGGAACTGAGAATATCTGGGTTTTTGAAACCTTGTGTTTGGGAAATGAGAATATCTGGGTTTTTGAAACCTAGTGTTTGGGAACTGAGAATATCTGGGTTTTTGAAACCTAGTGTTTGGGAACTGAGAATATCTGGGTTTTTGAAACCTAGTGTTTGGGAACTGAGAATATCTGGGTTTTTGAAACCTAGTGTTTGGGAACTGATAATATCTGGGTTTTTGAAACCTAGTGTTTGGGAACTGAGAATATCTGGGTTTTTGAAACCCAGTGTTTGGGAAATGAGAATATCTGGGTTTTTGAAACCTAGTGTTTGGGAACTGAGAATATCTGGGTTTTTGAAACCTAGTGTTTCGGAACTGAGAATATCTGGGTTTTTGAAACCTAGTGTTTGGGAACTGAGAATATCTGGGTTTTTGAAACCTAGTGTTTGGGAACTGAGAATATCTGGGTTTTTGAAACCTAGTGTTTGGGAAATGAGAATATCTGAGTTTTTGAAACCTAGTGTTTGGGAACTGAGAATATCTGGGTTTTTGAAACCTAGTGTTTGGGAACTGAGAATATCTGGGTTTTTGAAACCTAGTGTTTGGGAACTGGGAATATATGGGTTTTTGAAACCTAGTGTTTGGGAACTGAGAATATCTGGGTTTTTGAAACCTAGTGTTTGGGAAATGAGAATATCTGGGTTTTTTTGAAACCTAGTGTTTGGGAACTGAGAATATCTGGGTTTTTGAAACCTAGTGTTTGGGAACTGAGAATATCTGGGTTTTTGAAACCTAGTGTTTGGGAAATGAGAATATCTGGGTTTTTGAAACCTAGTGTTTGGGAAATGAGAATATCTGGGTTTTTGAAACCTAGTGTTTGGGAAATGAGAATATCTGGGATTTTGAAAAATAGTGTTTGGGAACTGAGAATATCTGGGTTTTTGAAACCTAGTGTTTGGGAACTGAGAATATCTGGGTTTTTGAAACCTTGTGTTTGGGAAATGAGAATATCTGGGTTTTTGAAACCTAGTGTTTGGGAACTGAGAATATCTGGGTTTTTGAAACCTAGTGTTTGGGAACTGAGAATATCTGGGTTTTTGAAACCTAGTGTTTGGGAACTGAGAATATCTGGGTTTTTGAAACCTAGTGTTTGGGAACTGAGAATATCTGGGTTTTTGAAACCTAGTGTTTGGGAACTGATAATATCTGGGTTTTTGAAACCTAGTGTTTGGGAACTGAGAATATCTGGGTTTTTGAAACCCAGTGTTTGGGAAATGAGAATATCTGGGTTTTTGAAACCTAGTGTTTGGGAACTGAGAATATCTGGGTTTTTGAAACCTAGTGTTTGGGAACTGAGAATATCTGGGTTTTTGAAACCTAGTGTTTGGGAACTGAGAATATCTGGGTTTTTGAAACCTAGTGTTTGGGAAATGAGAATATATGGGTTTTTGAAACCTAGTGTTTGGGAACTGAGAATATCTGGGTTTTTGAAACCTAGTGTTTGGGAAATGAGAATATCTGGGTTTTTTTGAAACCTAGTGTTTGGGAACTGAGAATATCTGGGTTTTTGAAACCTAGTGTTTGGGAACTGGGAATATATGGGTTTTTGAAACCTAGTGTTTGGGAACTGAGAATATCTGGGTTTTTGAAACCTAGTGTTTGGGAAATGAGAATATCTGGGTTTTTTTGAAACCTAGTGTTTGGGAACTGAGAATATCTGGGTTTTTGAAACCTAGTGTTTGGGAACTGAGAATATCTGGGTTTTTGAAACCTAGTGTTTGGGAAATGAGAATATCTGGGTTTTTGAAACCTAGTGTTTGGGAAATGAGAATATCTGGGTTTTTGAAACCTAGTGTTTGGGAACTGAGAATATCTGGGTTTTTGAAACCTAGTGTTTGGGAACTGAGAATATCTGGGTTTTTGAAACCTAGTGTTTGGGAACTGGGAATATATGGGTTTTTGAAACCTAGTGTTTGGGAACTGGGAATATATGGGTTTTTGAAACCTAGTGTTTGGGAACTGAGAATATCTGGGTTTTTGAAACCTAGTGTTTGGGAAATGAGAATATCTGGGTTTTTTTGAAACCTAGTGTTTGGGAACTGAGAATATCTGGGTTTTTGAAACCTAGTGTTTGGGAACTGAGAATATCTGGGTTTTTGAAACCTAGTGTTTGGGAAATGAGAATCTGGGTTTTTGAAACCTCGTGTTTGGGAAATGAAAATATCTGGGTTTTTGAAACCCAGTGTTTGGGAAATGAGAATATCTGGGTTTTTGAAACCTAGTGTTTGGGAACTGAGAATATCTGGGTTTTTGAAACCTAGTGTTTCGGAACTGAGAATATCTGGGTTTTTGAAACCTAGTGTTTGGGAACTGAGAATATCTGGGTTTTTGAAACCTAGTGTTTGGGAACTGAGAATATCTGGGTTTTTGAAACCTAGTGTTTGGGAAATGAGAATATATGGGTTTTTGAAACCTAGTGTTTGGGAACTGAGAATATCTGGGTTTTTGAAACCTAGTGTTTGGGAAATGAGAATATCTGGGTTTTTTTGAAACCTAGTGTTTGGGAACTGAGAATATCTGGGTTTTTGAAACCTAGTGTTTGGGAACTGAGAATATCTGGGTTTTTGAAACCTAGTATTTGGGAAATGAGAATATCTGGGTTTTTTTGAAACCCAGTGTTTGGGAACTGAGAATATCTGGGTTTTTGAAACCTAGTGTTTGGGAACTGAGAATATCTGGGTTTTTGAAACCTAGTGTTTGGGAAATGAGAATATCTGGGTTTTTGAAACCTCGTGTTTGGGAAATGAAAATATCTGGGTTTTTGAAACCCAGTGTTTGGGAAATGAGAATATCTGGGTTTTTGAAACCTAGTGTTTGAGAACTGAGAATATCTGGGTTTTTGAAACCTAGTGTTTCGGAACTGAGAATATCTGGATTTTTGAAACCTAGTGTTTGGGAACTGAGAATATCTGGGTTTTTGAAACCTAGTGTTTGGGAACTGAGAATATCTGGGTTTTTGAAACCTAGTGTTTGGGAAATGAGAATATCTGAGTTTTTGAAACCTAGTGTTTGGGAACTGAGAATATCTGGGTTTTTGAAACCTAGTGTTTGGGAACTGAGAATATCTGGGTTTTTGAAACCTAGTGTTTGGGAACTGGGAATATATGGGTTTTTGAAACCTAGTGTTTGGGAACTGAGAATATCTGGGTTTTTGAAACCTAGTGTTTGGGAAATGAGAATATCTGGGTTTTTTTGAAACCTAGTGTTTGGGAACTGAGAATATCTGGGTTTTTGAAACCTAGTGTTTGGGAACTGAGAATATCTGGGTTTTTGAAACCTAGTGTTTGGGAACTGAGAATATCTGGGTTTTTGAAACCTAGTGTTTGGGAAATGAGAATATCTGGGTTTTTGAAACCTAGTGTTTGGGAAATGAGAATATCTGGGTTTTTGAAACCTAGTGTTTGGGAACTGAGAATATCTGGGTTTTTGAAACCTAGTGTTTGGGAACTGAGAATATCTGGGTTTTTGAAACCTAGTGTTTGGGAACTGGGAATATATGGGTTTTTGAAACCTAGTGTTTGGGAACTGGGAATATATGGGTTTTTGAAACCTAGTGTTTGGGAACTGAGAATATCTGGGTTTTTGAAACCTAGTGTTTGGGAAATGAGAATATCTGGGTTTTTTTGAAACCTAGTGTTTGGGAACTGAGAATATCTGGGTTTTTGAAACCTAGTGTTTGGGAACTGAGAATATCTGGGTTTTTGAAACCTAGTGTTTGGGAAATGAGAATATCTGGGTTTTTGAAACCTCGTGTTTGGGAAATGAAAATATCTGGGTTTTTTGAAACCTAGTGTTTGGGAACTGAGAATATCTGGGTTTTTGAAACCTAGTGTTTGGGAACTGAGAATATCTGGGTTTTTGAAACCTAGTGTTTGGGAACTGGGAATATATGGGTTTTTGAAACCTAGTGTTTGGGAACTGAGAATATCTGGGTTTTTGAAACCTAGTGTTTGGGAAATGAGAATATCGGGGTTTTTTTGAAACCTAGTGTTTGGGAACTGAGAATATCTGGGTTTTTGAAACCTAGTGTTTGGGAACTGAGAATATCTGGGTTTTTGAAACCTAGTGTTTGGGAACTGAGAATATCTGGGTTTTTGAAACCTAGTGTTTGGGAAATGAGAATATCTGGGTTTTTGAAACCTAGTGTTTGGGAAATGAGAATATCTCGGTTTTTGAAACCTAGTGTTTGGGAACTGAGAATATCTGGGTTTTTGAAACCTAGTGTTTGGGAACTGAGAATATCTGGGTTTTTGAAACCTAGTGTTTGGGAACTGGGAATATATGGGTTTTTGAAACCTAGTGTTTGGGAACTGGGAATATATGGGTTTTTGAAACCTAGTGTTTTTTGGAACTGAGAATATCTGGGTTTTTGAAACCTAGTGTTTGGGAAATGAGAATATCTGGGTTTTTTTGAAACCTAGTGTTTGGGAACTGAGAATATCTGGGTTTTTGAAACCTAGTGTTTGGGAACTGAGAATATCTGGGTTTTTGAAACCTAGTGTTTGGGAAATGAGAATATCTGGGTTTTTGAAACCTCGTGTTTGGGAAATGAAAATATCTGGGTTTTTGAAACCCTTGGGAAATGAGAATATCTGGGTTTTTGAAACCTAGTGTTTGAGAACTGAGAATATCTGGGTTTTTGAAACCTAGTGTTTCGGAACTGAGAATATCTGGATTTTTGAAACCTAGTGTTTGGGAACTGAGAATATCTGGGTTTTTGAAACCTAGTGTTTGGGAACTGAGAATATCTGGGTTTTTGAAACCTAGTGTTTGGGAAATGAGAATATCTGAGTTTTTGAAACCTAGTGTTTGGGAACTGAGAATATCTGGGTTTTTGAAACCTAGTGTTTGGGAACTGAGAATATCTGGGTTTTTGAAACCTAGTGTTTGGGAACTGGGAATATATGGGTTTTTGAAACCTAGTGTTTGGGAACTGAGAATATCTGGGTTTTTGAAACCTAGTGTTTGGGAAATGAGAATATCTGGGTTTTTTTGAAACCTAGTGTTTGGGAACTGAGAATATCTGGGTTTTTGAAACCTAGTGTTTGGGAACTGAGAATATCTGGGTTTTTGAAACCTAGTGTTTGGGAACTGAGAATATCTGGGTTTTTGAAACCTAGTGTTTGGGAAATGAGAATATCTGGGTTTTTGAAACCTAGTGTTTGGGAAATGAGAATATCTGGGTTTTTGAAACCTAGTGTTTGGGAACTGAGAATATCTGGGTTTTTGAAACCTAGTGTTTGGGAACTGAGAATATCTGGGTTTTTGAAACCTAGTGTTTGGGAACTGGGAATATATGGGTTTTTGAAACCTAGTGTTTGGGAACTGGGAATATATGGGTTTTTGAAACCTAGTGTTTGGGAACTGAGAATATCTGGGTTTTTGAAACCTAGTGTTTGGGAAATGAGAATATCTGGGTTTTTTTGAAACCTAGTGTTTGGAAACTGAGAATATCTGGGTTTTTGAAACCTAGTGTTTGGGAACTGAGAATATCTGGGTTTTTGAAACCTAGTGTTTGGGAAATGAGAATATCTGGGATTTTGAAACCTCGTGTTTGGGAAATGAAAATATCTGGGTTTTTTGAAACCTAGTGTTTGGGAACTGAGAATATCTGGGTTTTTGAAACCTAGTGTTTGGGAACTGAGAATATCTGGGTTTTTGAAACCTAGTGTTTGGGAACTGGGAATATATGGGTTTTTGAAACCTAGTGTTTGGGAACTGAGAATATCTGGGTTTTTGAAACCTAGTGTTTGGGAAATGAGAATATCGGGGTTTTTTTGAAACCTAGTGTTTGGGAACTGAGAATATCTGGGTTTTTGAAACCTAGTGTTTGGGAACTGAGAATATCTGGGTTTTTGAAACCTAGTGTTTGGGAACTGAGAATATCTGGGTTTTTGAAACCTAGTGTTTGGGAAATGAGAATATCTGGGTTTTTGAAACCTAGTGTTTGGGAAATGAGAATATCTCGGTTTTTGAAACCTAGTGTTTGGGAACTGAGAATATCTGGGTTTTTGAAACCTAGTGTTTGGGAACTGAGAATATCTGGGTTTTTGAAACCTAGTGTTTGGGAACTGGGAATATATGGGTTTTTGAAACCTAGTGTTTGGGAACTGGGAATATATGGGTTTTTGAAACCTAGTGTTTTTTGGAACTGAGAATATCTGGGTTTTTGAAACCTAGTGTTTGGGAAATGAGAATATCTGGGTTTTTTTGAAACCTAGTGTTTGGGAACTGAGAATATCTGGGTTTTTGAAACCTAGTGTTTGGGAACTGAGAATATCTGGGTTTTTGAAACCTAGTGTTTGGGAAATGAGAATATCTGGGTTTTTGAAACCTCGTGTTTGGGAAATGAAAATATCTGGGTTTTTGAAACCCTTGGGAAATGAGAATATCTGGGTTTTTGAAACCTAGTGTTTGAGAACTGAGAATATCTGGGTTTTTGAAACCTAGTGTTTCGGAACTGAGAATATCTGGGTTTTTGAAACCTAGTGTTTGGGAACTGAGAATATATGGGTTTTTGAAACCTAGTGTTTGGGAACTGAGATTATCTGGGTTTTTGAAACCTAGTGTTTGGGAAATGAGAATATCTGAGTTTTTGAAACCTAGTGTTTGGGAACTGAGAATATCTGGGTTTTTGAAACCTAGTGTTTGGGAACTGAGAATATCTAGGTTTTTGAAACCTAGTGTTTGGGAACTGGGAATATATGGGTTTTTGAAACCTAGTGTTTGGGAACTGAGAATATCTGGGTTTTTGAAACCTAGTGTTTGGGAAATGAGAATATCTGGGTTTTTTTGAAACCTTGTGTTTGGGAACTGAGAATATCTGGGTTTTTGAAACCTAGTGTTTGGGAACTGAGAATATCTGGGTTTTTGAAACCTAGTGTTTGGGAACTGAGAATATCTGGGTTTTTGAAACCTAGTGTTTGGGAAATGAGAATATCTGGGTTTTTGAAATTTAGTGTTTGGGAAATGAGAATATCTGGGTTTTTGAAACCTAGTGTTTGGGAACTGAGAATATCTGGGTTTTTGAAACCTAGTGTTTGGGAACTGAGAATATCTGGGTTTTTGAAACCTAGTGTTTGGGAACTGCGAATATATGGGTTTTTGAAACCTAGTGTTTGGGAACTGGGAATATATGGGTTTTTGAAACCTAGTGTTTGGGAACTGAGAATATCTGGGTTTTTGAAACCTAGTGTTTGGGAAATGAGAATATCTGGGTTTTTTTGAAACCTAGTGTTTGGGAACTGAGAATATCTGGGTTTTTGAAACCTAGTGTTTGGGAACTGAGAATATCTGGGTTTTTGAAACCTAGTGTTTGGGAAATGAGAATATCTGGGTTTTTGAAACCTCGTGTTTGGGAAATGAAAATATCTGGGTTTTTTGAAACCTAGTGTTTGGGAACTGAGAATATCTGGGTTTTTGAAACCTTGTGTTTGGGAACTGAGAATATCTGGGTTTTTGAAACCTAGTGTTTGGGAACTGGGAATATATGGGTTTTTGAAACCTAGTGTTTGGGAAATGAGAATATCTGAGTTTTTGAAACCTAGTGTTTGGGAACTGAGAATATCTGGGTTTTTGAAACCTAGTGTTTGGGAACTGAGAATATCTGGGTTTTTGAAACCTAGTGTTTGGGAAATGAGAATATCTGGGTTTTTGAAACCTAGTGTTTGGAAACTGAGAATATCTGGGTTTTTGAAACCTAGTGTTTGGGAACTGGGAATATATGGGTTTTTGAAACCTAGTGTTTGGGAACTGAGAATATCTGGGTTTTTGAAACCTAGTGTTTGGGAAATGAGAATATCTGGGTTTTTTTGAAACCTAGTGTTTGGGAACTGAGAATATCTGGGTTTTTGAAACCTAGTGTTTGGGAACTGAGAATATCTGGGTTTTTGAAACCTAGTGTTTGGGAAATGAGAATATCTGGGTTTTTGAAACCTCGTGTTTGGGAAATGAAAATATCTGGGTTTTTTGAAACCTAGTGTTTGGGAACTGAGAATATCTGGGTTTTTGAAACCTTGTGTTTGGGAACTGAGAATATCTGGGTTTTTGAAACCTAGTGTTTGGGAACTGGGAATATATGGGTTTTTGAAACCTAGTGTTTGGGAAATGAGAATATCTGAGTTTTTGAAACCTAGTGTTTGGGAACTGAGAATATCTGGGTTTTTGAAACCTAGTGTTTGGGAACTGAGAATATCTGGGTTTTTGAAACCTAGTGTTTGGGAAATGAGAATATCTGGGTTTTTGAAACCTAGTGTTTGGAAACTGAGAATATCTGAGTTTTTGAAACCTAGTGTTTGGGAAATGAGAATATCAGGGTTTTTGAAACCTAGTGTTTGGAAACTGAGAATATCTGGGTTTTTGAAACCTAGTGTTTGGGAAATGAAAATATCTGGGTTTTTGAAACCTAGTGTTTGGGAACTGGGAATATCTGGGTTTTTGAAACCTAGTGTTTGGGAACTGAGAATATCTGGGTTTTTGAAACCAAGTGTTTGGGAAATGAGAATATCTGGGTTTTTGAAACCTCGTGTTTGGGAAATGAGAATATCTGGGTTTTTGAAACCTAGTGTTTGGGAACTGAGAATATCTGGATTTTTGAAACCTAGTGTTTGGGAACTGAGAATATCTGGGTTTTTGAAACCTAGTGTTTGGGAACTGGGAATATATGGGTTTTTGAAACCTAGTGTTTGGGAACTGAGAATATCTGGGTTTTTGAAACCTAGTGTTTGGGAAATGAGAATATCTGGGTTTTTTTGAAACCTAGTGTTTGGGAACTGAGAATATCTGGGTTTTTGAAACCTAGTGTTTGGGAACTGAGAATATCTGGGTTTTTGAAACCTAGTGTTTGGGAAATGAGAATATCTGGGATTTTGAAACCTAGTGTTTGGGAACTGAGACTATCTGGGTTTTTGAAACCTAGTGTTTGGGAACTGAGAATATCTGGGTTTTTGAAACCTAGTGTTTGGGAACTGAGAATATCTGGGTTTTTGAAACCTAGTGTTTGGGAAATGAGAATATCTGGGTTTTTGAAACCTAGTTTTTGGGAAATGAGAATGTCTGGGTTTTTGAAACCTAGTGTTTGGGAAATGAGAATATCTGGGATTTTGAAACCTAGTGTTTGGGAACTGAGAATATCTGGGTTTTTGAAACCTAGTGTTTGGGAACTGAGAATATCTGGGTTTTTGAAACCTTGTGTTTGGGAAATGAGAATATCTGGGTTTTTGAAACCTAGTGTTTGGGAACTGAGAATATCTGGGTTTTTGAAACCTAGTGTTTGGGAACTTAGAATATCTGGGTTTTTGAAACCTAGTGTTTAGGAACTGAGAATATCTGGGTTTTTGAAACCTAGTGTTTGGGAACTGGGAATATATGGGTTTTTGAAACCTAGTGTTTTTGAAATGAGAATATCTGGGTTTTTGAAACCTAGTGTTTGGGAACTGAGAATATCTGGGTTTTTGAAACCTAGTGTTTGTGAACTGAGAATATCTGGGATTTTGAAACCTAGTGTTTGGGAAATGAGAATATCTGGGTTTTTGAAACCTAGTGTTTGGGAACTGAGAATATCTGGGTTTTTGAAACCTAGTGTTTGGGAACTGAGAATATCTGGGTTTTTGAAACCTAGTGTTTGGGAACTGAGAATATCTGGGTTTTTGAAACCTAGTGTTTGGGAACTGATAATATCTGGGTTTTTGAAACCTAGTGTTTGGGAACTGAGAATATCTGGGTTTTTGAAACCCAGTGTTTGGGAAATGAGAATATCTGGGTTATTGAAACCTAGTGTTTGGGAACTGAGAATATCTGGGTTTTTGAAACCTAGTGTTTGGTAACTGAGAATATCTGGGTTTTTGAAACCTAGTGTTTGGGAACTGAGAATATCTGGGTTTTTGAAATCTAGTGTTTGGGAACTGAGAATATCTGGGTTTTTGAAACCTAGTGTTTGGGAACTGAGAATATCTGGGTTTTTGAAACCTAGTGTTTGGGAACTGAGAATATCTGGGATTTTGAAACCTTGTGTTTGGGAAATGAGAATATCTGGGTTTTTGAAACCTAGTGTTTGGGAACTGAGAATATCTGGGTTTTTGAAACCTAGTGTTTGGGAACTGAGAATATCTGGGTTTTTGAAACCTAGTGTTTGGGAAATGAGAATATCTGGGTTTTTGAAACCTCGTGTTTGGGAAATGAGAATATCTGGGTTTTTTGAAACCTAGTGTTTGGGAACTTAGAATATCTGGGTTTTTGAAACCTAGTGTTTAGGAACTGAGAATATCTGGGTTTTTGAAACCTAGTGTTTGGGAACTGGGAATATCTGGGTTTTTGAAACCTAGTGTTTGGGAAATGAGAATATATGGGTTTTTGAAACCTAGTGTTTGGGAACTGAGAATATCTGGGTTATTGAAACCTAGTGTTTGGGAACTGAGAATATCTGGGATTTTGAAACCTAGTGTTTGGGAAATGAGAATATCTGGGTTTTTGAAACCTAGTGTTTGGGAACTGAGAATATCTGGGTTTTTGAAACCTAGTGTTTGGGAAATGAGAATATCTGGGTTTTTGAAACCTAGTGTTTGGGAACTGGGAATATCTGGGTTTTTGAATCCTAGTGTTTGAGAACTGAGAATATCTGGGTTTTTGAAAGCTAGTGTTTGGGAAATGAGAATATCTGGGTTTTTGAAACCTCGTGTTTGGGAAATGAGAATATCTGGGTTTTTGAAACCTAGTGTTTGGGAACTGAGAATATCTGGGTTTTTGAAACCTAGTGTTTGGGAACTGAGAATATCTGGGTTTTTGAAACCTAGTGTTTGGGAACTGAGAATATCTGGGTTTTTGAAACCTAGTGTTTGGGAACTGAGAATATCTGGGTTTTTGAAACCTAGTGTTTGGGAAATGAGAATATCTGGGTTTTTGAAACCTAGTGTTTGGGAACTGGGAATATCTGGGTTTTTGAAACCTAGTGTTTGGGAACTGAGAATATCTGGGTTTTTGAAACCTAGTGTTTGGGAACTGAGAATATCTGGGATTTTGAAACCTTGTGTTTGGGAAATGAGAATATCTGGGTTTTTGAAACCTAGTGTTTGGGAACTGAGAATATCTGGGTTTTTGAAACCTAGTGTTTGGGAACTGAGAATATCTGGGTTTTTGAAACCTAGTGTTTGGGAAATGAGAATATCTGGGTTTTTGAAACCTCGTGTTTGGGAAATGAGAATATCTGGGTTTTTTGAAACCTAGTGTTTGGGAACTTAGAATATCTGGGTTTTTGAAACCTAGTGTTTAGGAACTGAGAATATCTGGGTTTTTGAAACCTAGTGTTTGGGAACTGGGAATATCTGGGTTTTTGAAACCTAGTGTTTGGGAAATGAGAATATATGGGTTTTTGAAACCTAGTGTTTGGGAACTGAGAATATCTGGGTTATTGAAACCTAGTGTTTGGGAACTGAGAATATCTGGGATTTTGAAACCTAGTGTTTGGGAAATGAGAATATCTGGGTTTTTGAAACCTAGTGTTTGGGAACTGAGAATATCTGGGTTTTTGAAACCTAGTGTTTGGGAAATGAGAATATCTGGGTTTTTGAAACCTAGTGTTTGGGAACTGGGAATATCTGGGTTTTTGAATCCTAGTGTTTGAGAACTGAGAATATCTGGGTTTTTGAAAGCTAGTGTTTGGGAAATGAGAATATCTGGGTTTTTGAAACCTCGTGTTTGGGAAATGAGAATATCTGGGTTTTTGAAACCTAGTGTTTGGGAACTGAGAATATCTGGGTTTTTGAAACCTAGTGTTTGGGAACTGAGAATATCTGGGTTTTTGAAACCTAGTGTTTGGGAACTGAGAATATCTGGGTTTTTGAAACCTAGTGTTTGGGAAATGAGAATATCTGGGTTTTTGAAACCTAGTGTTTGGAAACTGAGAATATCTGAGTTTTTGAAACCTAGTGTTTGGGAAATGAGAATATCTGGGTTTTTGAAACCTAGTGTTTGGAAACTGAGAATATCTGGGTTTTTGAAACCTAGTGTTTGGGAAATGAAAATATCTGGGTTTTTGAAACCTAGTGTTTGGGAACTGGGAATATCTGGGTTTTTGAAACCTAGTGTTTGGGAACTGAGAATATCTGGGTTTTTGAAACCAAGTGTTTGGGAAATGAGAATATCTGGGTTTTTGAAACCTCGTGTTTGGGAAATGAGAATATCTGGGTTTTTGAAACCTAGTGTTTGGGAACTGAGAATATCTGGATTTTTGAAACCTAGTGTTTGGGAACTGAGAATATCTGGGTTTTTGAAACCTAGTGTTTGGGAACTGGGAATATATGGGTTTTTGAAACCTAGTGTTTGGGAACTGAGAATATCTGGGTTTTTGAAACCTAGTGTTTGGGAAATGAGAATATCTGGGTTTTTTTGAAACCTAGTGTTTGGGAACTGAGAATATCTGGGTTTTTGAAACCTAGTGTTTGGGAACTGAGAATATCTGGGTTTTTGAAACCTAGTGTTTGGGAAATGAGAATATCTGGGTTTTTGAAACCTAGTTTTTGGGAAATGAGAATGTCTGGGTTTTTGAAACCTAGTGTTTGGGAAATGAGAATATCTGGGATATTGAAACCTAGTGTTTGGGAACTGAGAATATCTGGGTTTTTGAAACCTAGTGTTTGGGAACTGAGAATATCTGGGTTTTTGAAACCTAGTGTTTGGGAACTGAGAATATCTGGGTTTTTGAAACCTAGTGTTTGGGAAATGAGAATATCTGGGTTTTTGAAACCTAGTTTTTGGGAAATGAGAATGTCTGGGTTTTTGAAACCTAGTGTTTGGGAAATGAGAATATCTGGGATTTTGAAACCTAGTGTTTGGGAACTGAGAATATCTGGGTTTTTGAAACCTAGTGTTTGGGAACTGAGAATATCTGGGTTTTTGAAACCTTGTGTTTGGGAAATGAGAATATCTGGGTTTTTGAAACCTAGTGTTTGGGAACTGAGAATATCTGGGTTTTTGAAACCTAGTGTTTGGGAACTGAGAATATCTGGGTTTTTGAAACCTAGTGTTTGGGAAATGAGAATATCTGGGTTTTTGAAACCTAGTGTTTGGGAACTGAGAATATCTGAGTTTTTGAAACCTAGTGTTTGGGAAATGAGAATATCTGGGTTTTTGAAACCTAGTGTTTGGAAACTGAGAATATCTGGGTTTTTGAAACCTAGTGTTTGGGAAATGAAAATATCTGGGTTTTTGAAACCTAGTGTTTGGGAACTGGGAATATCTGGGTTTTTGAAACCTAGTGTTTGGGAACTGAGAATATCTGGGTTTTTGAAACCAAGTGTTTGGGAAATGAGAATATCTGGGTTTTTGAAACCTCGTGTTTGGGAAATGAGAATATCTGGGTTTTTGAAACCTAGTGTTTGGGAACTGAGAATATCTGGATTTTTGAAACCTAGTGTTTGGGAACTGAGAATATCTGGGTTTTTGAAACCTAGTGTTTGGGAACTGGGAATATATGGGTTTTTGAAACCTAGTGTTTGGGAACTGAGAATATCTGGGTTTTTGAAACCTAGTGTTTGGGAAATGAGAATATCTGGGTTTTTTTGAAACCTAGTGTTTGGGAACTGAGAATATCTGGGTTTTTGAAACCTAGTGTTTGGGAACTGAGAATATCTGGGTTTTTGAAACCTAGTGTTTGGGAAATGAGAATATCTGGGTTTTTGAAACCTAGTTTTTGGGAAATGAGAATGTCTGGGTTTTTGAAACCTAGTGTTTGGGAAATGAGAATATCTGGGATTTTGAAACCTAGTGTTTGGGAACTTAGAATATCTGGGTTTTTGAAACCTAGTGTTTGGGAACTTAGAATATCTGGGTTTTTGAAACCTAGTGTTTAGGAACTGAGAATATCTGGGTTTTTGAAACCTAGTGTTTGGGAACTGGGAATATATGGGTTTTTGAAACCTAGTGTTTGGGAAATGAGAATATCTGGGTTTTTGAAACCTAGTGTTTGGGAACTGAGAATATCTGGGTTTTTGAAACCTAGTGTTTGGGAACTGAGAATATCTGGGTTTTTGAAACCTAGTGTTTGGGAACTGAGAATATCTGGGTTTTTGAAACCTTGTGTTTGGGAAATGAGAATATCTGGGTTTTTGAAACCTAGTGTTTGGGAACTGAGAATATCTGGGTTTTTGAAACCTAGTGTTTGGGAACTTAGAATATCTGGGTTTTTGAAACCTAGTGTTTAGGAACTGAGAATATCTGGGTTTTTGAAACCTAGTGTTTGGGAACTGGGAATATATGGGTTTTTGAAACCTAGTGTTTGGGAAATGAGAATATCTGGGTTTTTGAAACCTAGTGTTTGGGAACTGAGAATATCTGGGTTTTTGAAACCTAGTGTTTGGGAACTGAGAATATCTGGGATTTTGAAACCTAGTGTTTGGGAAATGAGAATATCTGGGTTTTTGAAACCTAGTGTTTGGGAACTGAGAATATCTGGGTTTTTGAAACCTAGTGTTTGGGAACTGAGAATATCTGGGTTTTTGAAACCTAGTGTTTGGGAACTGAGAATATCTGGGTTTTTGAAACCTAGTGTTTGGGAACTGATAATATCTGGGTTTTTGAAACCTAGTGTTTGGGAACTGAGAATATCTGGGTTTTTGAAACCCAGTGTTTGGGAAATGAGAATATCTGGGTTATTGAAACCTAGTGTTTGGGAACTGAGAATATCTGGGTTTTTGAAACCTAGTGTTTGGTAACTGAGAATATCTGGGTTTTTGAAACCTAGTGTTTGGGAACTGAGAATATCTGGGTTTTTGAAATCTAGTGTTTGGGAACTGAGAATATCTGGGTTTTTGAAACCTAGTGTTTGGGAACTGAGAATATCTGGGTTTTTGAAACCTAGTGTTTGGGAACTGAGAATATCTGGGATTTTGAAACCTTGTGTTTGGGAAATGAGAATATCTGGGTTTTTGAAACCTAGTGTTTGGGAACTGAGAATATCTGGGTTTTTGAAACCTAGTGTTTGGGAACTGAGAATATCTGGGTTTTTGAAACCTAGTGTTTGGGAAATGAGAATATCTGGGTTCTTGAAACCTCGTGTTTGGGAAATGAGAATATCTGGGTTTTTTGAAACCTAGTGTTTGGGAACTTAGAATATCTGGGTTTTTGAAACCTAGTGTTTAGGAACTGAGAATATCTGGGTTTTTGAAACCTAGTGTTTGGGAACTGGGAATATCTGGGTTTTTGAAACCTAGTGTTTGGGAAATGAGAATATATGGGTTTTTGAAACCTAGTGTTTGGGAACTGAGAATATCTGGGTTATTGAAACCTAGTGTTTGGGAACTGAGAATATCTGGGATTTTGAAACCTAGTGTTTGGGAAATGAGAATATCTGGGTTTTTGAAACCTAGTGTTTGGGAACTGAGAATATCTGGGTTTTTGAAACCTAGTGTTTGGGAAATGAGAATATCTGGGTTTTTGAAACCTAGTGTTTGGGAACTGGGAATATCTGGGTTTTTGAATCCTAGTGTTTGAGAACTGAGAATATCTGGGTTTTTGAAAGCTAGTGTTTGGGAAATGAGAATATCTGGGTTTTTGAAACCTCGTGTTTGGGAAATGAGAATATCTGGGTTTTTGAAACCTAGTGTTTGGGAACTGAGAATATCTGGGTTTTTGAAACCTAGTGTTTGGGAACTGAGAATATCTGGGTTTTTGAAACCTAGTGTTTGGGAACTGAGAATATCTGGGTTTTTGAAACCTAGTGTTTGGGAACTGAGAATATCTGGGTTTTTGAAACCTAGTGTTTGGGAAATGAGAATATCTGGGTTTTTGAAACCTAGTGTTTGGGAACTGGGAATATCTGGGTTTTTGAAACCTAGTGTTTGGGAACTGAGAATATCTGGGTTTTTGAAACCTAGTGTTTGGGAACTGAGAATATCTGGTTTTTTGAAACCTAGTGTTTGGGAACTGGGAATATATGGGTTTTTGAAACCTAGTGTTTGGGAACTGAGAATATCTGGGTTTTTGAAACCTAGTGTTTGGGAAATGAGAATATCTGGGTTTTTTTGAAACCTAGTGTTTGGGAAATGAGAATATCTGGGTTTTTGAAACCTAGTGTTTGGGAACTGGGAATATCTGGGTTTTTGAAACCTAGTGTTTGGGAACTGAGAATATCTGGGTTTTTGAAACCTAGTGTTTGGGAAATGAGAATATCTGGGTTTTTGAAACCTCGTGTTTGGGAAATGAGAATATCTGGGTTTTTGAAACCTAGTGTTTGGGAACTGAGAATATCTGGGTTTTTGAAACCTAGTGTTTGGGAACTGAGAATATCTGAGTTTTTGAAACCTAGTGTTTGGGAAATGAAAATATCTGGGTTTTTGAAACCTAGTGTTTGGGAACTGGGAATATCTGGGTTTTTGAAACCTAGTGTTTGGGAACTGAGAATATCTGGGTTTTTGAAACCAAGTGTTTGGGAAATGAGAATATCTTGTTTTTTGAAACCTCGTGTTTGGGAAATGAGAATATCTGGGTTTTTGAAACCTAGTGTTTGGGAACTGAGAATATCTGGATTTTTGAAACCTAGTGTTTGGGAACTGAGAATATCTGGGTTTTTGAAACCTAGTGTTTGGGAACTGGGAATATATGGGTTTTTGAAACCTAGTGTTTGGGAACTGAGAATATCTGGGTTTTTGAAACCTAGTGTTTGGGAAATGAGAATATCTGGGTTTTTTTGAAACCTAGTGTTTGGGAACTGAGAATATCTGGGTTTTTGAAACCTAGTGTTTGGGAACTGGGAATATATGGGTTTTTGAAACCTAGTGTTTGGGAACTGGGAATATATGGGTTTTTGAAACCTAGTGTTTGGGAACTGAGAATATCTGGGTTTTTGAAACCTAGTGTTTGGGAAATGAGAATATCTGGGTTTTTTTGAAACCTAGTGTTTGGGAACTGAGAATATCTGGGTTTTTGAAACCTAGTGTTTGGGAACTGAGAATATCTGGGTTTTTGAAACCTAGTGTTTGGGAAATGAGAATATCTGGGTTTTTGAAACCTCGTGTTTGGGAAATGAAAATATCTGGGTTTTTTGAAACCTAGTGTTTGGGAACTGAGAATATCTGGGTTTTTGAAACCTAGTGTTTGGGAACTGAGAATATCTGGGTTTTTGAAACCTAGTGTTTGGGAACTGGGAATATATGGGTTTTTGAAACCTAGTGTTTGGGAACTGAGAATATCTGGGTTTTTGAAACCTAGTGTTTGGGAAATGAGAATATCTGGGTTTTTTTGAAACCTAGTGTTTGGGAACTGAGAATATCTGGGTTTTTGAAACCTAGTGTTTGGGAACTGAGAATATCTGGGTTTTTGAAACCTAGTGTTTGGGAACTGAGAATATCTGGGTTTTTGAAACCTAGTGTTTGGGAAATGAGAATATCTGGGTTTTTGAAACCTAGTGTTTGGGAAATGAGAATATCTGGGTTTTTGAAACCTAGTGTTTGGGAACTGAGAATATCTGGGTTTTTGAAACCTAGTGTTTGGGAACTGAGAATATCTGGGTTTTTGAAACCTAGTGTTTGGGAACTGGGAATATATGGGTTTTTGAAACCTAGTGTTTGGGAACTGGGAATATATGGGTTTTTGAAACCTAGTGTTTTTTGGAACTGAGAATATCTGGGTTTTTGAAACCTAGTGTTTGGGAAATGAGAATATCTGGGTTTTTTTGAAACCTAGTGTTTGGGAACTGAGAATATCTGGGTTTTTGAAACCTAGTGTTTGGGAACTGAGAATATCTGGGTTTTTGAAACCTAGTGTTTGGGAAATGAGAATATCTGGGTTTTTGAAACCTCGTGTTTGGGAATTGAAAATATCTGGGTTTTTGAAATCCAGTGTTTGGGAAATGAGAATATCTGGGTTTTTGAAACCTAGTGTTTGAGAACAGAGAATATCTGGGTTTTTGAAACCTAGTGTTTCGGAACTGAGAATATCTGGGTTTTTGAAACCTAGTGTTTGGGAACTGAGAATATCTGGATTTTTGAAACCTAGTGTTTGGGAACTGAGAATATCTGGGTTTTTGAAACCTAGTGTTTGGGAACTGGGAATATATGGGTTTTTGAAACCTAGTGTTTGGGAACTGAGAATATCTGGGTTTTTGAAACCTAGTGTTTGGGAAATGAGAATATCTGGGTTTTTTTGAAACCTAGTGTTTGGGAACTGAGAATATCTGGGTTTTTGAAACCTAGTGTTTGGGAACTGGGAATATATGGGTTTTTGAAACCTAGTGTTTGGGAACTGGGAATATATGGGTTTTTGAAACCTAGTGTTTGGGAACTGAGAATATCTGGGTTTTTGAAACCTAGTGTTTGGGAAATGAGAATATCTGGGTTTTTTTGAAACCTAGTGTTTGGGAACTGAGAATATCTGGGTTTTTGAAACCTAGTGTTTGGGAACTGAGAATATCTGGGTTTTTGAAACCTAGTGTTTGGGAAATGAGAATATCTGGGTTTTTGAAACCTCGTGTTTGGGAAATGAAAATATCTGGGTTTTTTGAAACCTAGTGTTTGGGAACTGAGAATATCTGGGTTTTTGAAACCTAGTGTTTGGGAACTGAGAATATCTGGGTTTTTGAAACCTAGTGTTTGGGAACTGGGAATATATGGGTTTTTGAAACCTAGTGTTTGGGAACTGAGAATATCTGGGTTTTTGAAACCTAGTGTTTGGGAAATGAGAATATCTGGGTTTTTTTGAAACCTAGTGTTTGGGAACTGAGAATATCTGGGTTTTTGAAACCTAGTGTTTGGGAACTGAGAATATCTGGGTTTTTGAAACCTAGTGTTTGGGAACTGAGAATATCTGGGTTTTTGAAACCTAGTGTTTGGGAAATGAGAATATCTGGGTTTTTGAAACCTAGTGTTTGGGAAATGAGAATATCTGGGTTTTTGAAACCTAGTGTTTGGGAACTGAGAATATCTGGGTTTTTGAAACCTAGTGTTTGGGAACTGAGAATATCTGGGTTTTTGAAACCTAGTGTTTGGGAACTGGGAATATATGGGTTTTTGAAACCTAGTGTTTGGGAACTGGGAATATATGGGTTTTTGAAACCTAGTGTTTTTTGGAACTGAGAATATCTGGGTTTTTGAAACCTAGTGTTTGGGAAATGAGAATATCTGGGTTTTTTTGAAACCTAGTGTTTGGGAACTGAGAATATCTGGGTTTTTGAAACCTAGTGTTTGGGAACTGAGAATATCTGGGTTTTTGAAACCTAGTGTTTGGGAAATGAGAATATCTGGGTTTTTGAAACCTCGTGTTTGGGAATTGAAAATATCTGGGTTTTTGAAATCCAGTGTTTGGGAAATGAGAATATCTGGGTTTTTGAAACCTAGTGTTTGAGAACAGAGAATATCTGGGTTTTTGAAACCTAGTGTTTCGGAACTGAGAATATCTGGGTTTTTGAAACCTAGTGTTTGGGAACTGAGAATATATGGGTTTTTGAAACCTAGTGTTTGGGAACTGAGAATATCTGGGTTTTTGAAACCTAGTGTTTGGGAAATGAGAATATCTGAGTTTTTGAAACCTAGTGTTTGGGAACTGAGAATATCTGGGTTTTTGAAACCTAGTGTTTGGGAACTGAGAATATCTGGGTTTTTGAAACCTAGTGTTTGGGAACTGGGAATATATGGGTTTTTGAAACCTAGTGTTTGGGAACTGAGAATATCTGGGTTTTTGAAACCTAGTGTTTGGGAAATGAGAATATCTGGGTTTTTTTGAAACCTAGTGTTTGGGAACTGAGAATATCTGGGTTTTTGAAACCTAGTGTTTGGGAACTGAGAATATCTGGGTTTTTGAAACCTAGTGTTTGGGAACTGAGAATATCTGGGTTTTTGAAACCTAGTGTTTGGGAAATGAGAATATCTGGGTTTTTGAAACCTAGTGTTTGGGAAATGAGAATATCTGGGTTTTTGAAACCTAGTGTTTGGGAACTGAGAATATCTGGGTTTTTGAAACCTAGTGTTTGGGAACTGAGAATATCTGGGTTTTTGAAACCTAGTGTTTGGGAACTGGGAATATATGGGTTTTTGAAACCTAGTGTTTGGGAACTGGGAATATATGGGTTTTTGAAACCTAGTGTTTGGGAACTGAGAATATCTGGGTTTTTGAAACCTAGTGTTTGGGAAATGAGAATATCTGGGTTTTTTTTGAAACCTAGTGTTTGGGAACTGAGAATATCTGGGTTTTTGAAACCTAGTGTTTGGGAACTGAGAATATCTGGGTTTTTGAAACCTAGTGTTTGGGAAATGAGAATATCTGGGTTTTTGAATCCTCGTGTTTGGGAAATAAAAATATCTGGGTTTTTTGAAACCTAGTGTTTGGGAACTGAGAATATCTGGGTTTTTGAAACCTTGTGTTTGGGAACTGAGAATATCTGGGTTTTTGAAACCTAGTGTTTGGGAACTGGGAATATATGGGTTTTTGAAACCTAGTGTTTGGGAAATGAGAATATCTGAGTTTTTGAAACCTAGTGTTTGGGAACTGAGAATATCTGGGTTTTTGAAACCTAGTGTTTGGGAACTGAGAATATCTGGGTTTTTGAAACCTAGTGTTTGGGAAATGAGAATATCTGGGTTTTTGAAACCTAGTGTTTGGAAACTGAGAATATCTGAGTTTTTGAAACCTAGTGTTTGGGAAATGAGAATATCTGGGTTTTTGAAACCTAGTGTTTGGGAACTGGGAATATATGGGTTTTTGAAACCTAGTGTTTTTTGGAACTGAGAATATCTGGGTTTTTGAAACCTAGTGTTTGGGAAATGAGAATATCTGGGTTTTTTTGAAACCTAGTGTTTGGGAACTGAGAATATCTGGGTTTTTGAAACCTAGTGTTTGGGAACTGAGAATATCTGGGTTTTTGAAACCTAGTGTTTGGGAAATGAGAATATCTGGGTTTTTGAAACCTCGTGTTTGGGAATTGAAAATATCTGGGTTTTTGAAATCCAGTGTTTGGGAAATGAGAATATCTGGGTTTTTGAAACCTAGTGTTTGAGAACAGAGAATATCTGGGTTTTTGAAACCTAGTGTTTCGGAACTGAGAATATCTGGGTTTTTGAAACCTAGTGTTTGGGAACTGAGAATATCTGGATTTTTGAAACCTAGTGTTTGGGAACTGAGAATATCTGGGTTTTTGAAACCTAGTGTTTGGGAACTGGGAATATATGGGTTTTTGAAACCTAGTGTTTGGGAACTGAGAATATCTGGGTTTTTGAAACCTAGTGTTTGGGAAATGAGAATATCTGGGTTTTTTTGAAACCTAGTGTTTGGGAACTGAGAATATCTGGGTTTTTGAAACCTAGTGTTTGGGAACTGGGAATATATGGGTTTTTGAAACCTAGTGTTTGGGAACTGGGAATATATGGGTTTTTGAAACCTAGTGTTTGGGAACTGAGAATATCTGGGTTTTTGAAACCTAGTGTTTGGGAAATGAGAATATCTGGGTTTTTTTGAAACCTAGTGTTTGGGAACTGAGAATATCTGGGTTTTTGAAACCTAGTGTTTGGGAACTGAGAATATCTGGGTTTTTGAAACCTAGTGTTTGGGAAATGAGAATATCTGGGTTTTTGAAACCTCGTGTTTGGGAAATGAAAATATCTGGGTTTTTTGAAACCTAGTGTTTGGGAACTGAGAATATCTGGGTTTTTGAAACCTAGTGTTTGGGAACTGAGAATATCTGGGTTTTTGAAACCTAGTGTTTGGGAACTGGGAATATATGGGTTTTTGAAACCTAGTGTTTGGGAACTGAGAATATCTGGGTTTTTGAAACCTAGTGTTTGGGAAATGAGAATATCTGGGTTTTTTTGAAACCTAGTGTTTGGGAACTGAGAATATCTGGGTTTTTGAAACCTAGTGTTTGGGAACTGAGAATATCTGGGTTTTTGAAACCTAGTGTTTGGGAACTGAGAATATCTGGGTTTTTGAAACCTAGTGTTTGGGAAATGAGAATATCTGGGTTTTTGAAACCTAGTGTTTGGGAAATGAGAATATCTGGGTTTTTGAAACCTAGTGTTTGGGAACTGAGAATATCTGGGTTTTTGAAACCTAGTGTTTGGGAACTGAGAATATCTGGGTTTTTGAAACCTAGTGTTTGGGAACTGGGAATATATGGGTTTTTGAAACCTAGTGTTTGGGAACTGGGAATATATGGGTTTTTGAAACCTAGTGTTTTTTGGAACTGAGAATATCTGGGTTTTTGAAACCTAGTGTTTGGGAAATGAGAATATCTGGGTTTTTTTGAAACCTAGTGTTTGGGAACTGAGAATATCTGGGTTTTTGAAACCTAGTGTTTGGGAACTGAGAATATCTGGGTTTTTGAAACCTAGTGTTTGGGAAATGAGAATATCTGGGTTTTTGAAACCTCGTGTTTGGGAATTGAAAATATCTGGGTTTTTGAAATCCAGTGTTTGGGAAATGAGAATATCTGGGTTTTTGAAACCTAGTGTTTGAGAACAGAGAATATCTGGGTTTTTGAAACCTAGTGTTTCGGAACTGAGAATATCTGGGTTTTTGAAACCTAGTGTTTGGGAACTGAGAATATATGGGTTTTTGAAACCTAGTGTTTGGGAACTGAGAATATCTGGGTTTTTGAAACCTAGTGTTTGGGAAATGAGAATATCTGAGTTTTTGAAACCTAGTGTTTGGGAACTGAGAATATCTGGGTTTTTGAAACCTAGTGTTTGGGAACTGAGAATATCTGGGTTTTTGAAACCTAGTGTTTGGGAACTGGGAATATATGGGTTTTTGAAACCTAGTGTTTGGGAACTGAGAATATCTGGGTTTTTGAAACCTAGTGTTTGGGAAATGAGAATATCTGGGTTTTTTTGAAACCTAGTGTTTGGGAACTGAGAATATCTGGGTTTTTGAAACCTAGTGTTTGGGAACTGAGAATATCTGGGTTTTTGAAACCTAGTGTTTGGGAACTGAGAATATCTGGGTTTTTGAAACCTAGTGTTTGGGAAATGAGAATATCTGGGTTTTTGAAACCTAGTGTTTGGGAAATGAGAATATCTGGGTTTTTGAAACCTAGTGTTTGGGAACTGAGAATATCTGGGTTTTTGAAACCTAGTGTTTGGGAACTGAGAATATCTGGGTTTTTGAAACCTAGTGTTTGGGAACTGGGAATATATGGGTTTTTGAAACCTAGTGTTTGGGAACTGGGAATATATGGGTTTTTGAAACCTAGTGTTTGGGAACTGAGAATATCTGGGTTTTTGAAACCTAGTGTTTGGGAAATGAGAATATCTGGGTTTTTTTGAAACCTAGTGTTTGGGAACTGAGAATATCTGGGTTTTTGAAACCTAGTGTTTGGGAACTGAGAATATCTGGGTTTTTGAAACCTAGTGTTTGGGAAATGAGAATATCTGGGTTTTTGAATCCTCGTGTTTGGGAAATAAAAATATCTGGGTTTTTTGAAACCTAGTGTTTGGGAACTGAGAATATCTGGGTTTTTGAAACCTTGTGTTTGGGAACTGAGAATATCTGGGTTTTTGAAACCTAGTGTTTGGGAACTGGGAATATATGGGTTTTTGAAACCTAGTGTTTGGGAAATGAGAATATCTGAGTTTTTGAAACCTAGTGTTTGGGAACTGAGAATATCTGGGTTTTTGAAACCTAGTGTTTGGGAACTGAGAATATCTGGGTTTTTGAAACCTAGTGTTTGGGAAATGAGAATATCTGGGTTTTTGAAACCTAGTGTTTGGAAACTGAGAATATCTGAGTTTTTGAAACCTAGTGTTTGGGAAATGAGAATATCTGGGTTTTTGAAACCTAGTGTTTGGAAACTGAGAATATCTGGGTTTTTGAAACCTAGTGTTTGGGAAATGAAAATATCTGGGTTTTTGAAACCTAGTGTTTGGGAACTGGGAATATCTGGGTTTTTGAAACCTAGTGTTTGGGAACTGAGAATATCTGGGTTTTTGAAACCAAGTGTTTGGGAAATGAGAATATCTGGGTTTTTGAAACCTCGTGTTTGGGAAATGAGAATATCTGGGTTTTTGAAACCTAGTGTTTGGGAACTGAGAATATCTGGATTTTTGAAACCTAGTGTTTGGGAACTGAGAATATCTGGGTTTTTGAAACCTAGTGTTTGGGAACTGGGAATATATGGGTTTTTGAAACCTAGTGTTTGGGAACTGAGAATATCTGGGTTTTTGAAACCTAGTGTTTGGGAAATGAGAATATCTGGGTTTTTTTGAAACCTAGTGTTTGGGAACTGAGAATATCTGGGTTTTTGAAACCTAGTGTTTGGGAACTGAGAATATCTGGGTTTTTGAAACCTAGTGTTTGGGAAATGAGAATATCTGGGTTTTTGAAACCTAGTTTTTGGGAAACGAGATTGTCTGGGTTTTTGAAACCTAGTGTTTGGGAAATGAGAATATCTGGGATTTTGAAACCTAGTGTTTGGGAACTGAGAATATCTGGGTTTTTGAAACCTAGTGTTTGGGAACTGAGAATATCTGGGTTTTTGAAACCTAGTGTTTGGGAACTGAGAATATCTGGGTTTTTGAAACCTAGTGTTTGGGAAATGAGAATATCTGGGTTTTTGAAACCTAGTTTTTGGGAAATGAGAATGTCTGGGTTTTTGAAACCTAGTGTTTGGGAAATGAGAATATCTGGGATTTTGAAACCTAGTGTTTGGGAACTGAGAATATCTGGGTTTTTGAAACCTAGTGTTTGGGAACTGAGAATATCTGGGTTTTTGAAACCTTGTGTTTGGGAAATGAGAATATCTGGGTTTTTGAAACCTAGTGTTTGGGAACTGAGAATATCTGGGTTTTTGAAACCTAGTGTTTGGGAACTTAGAATATCTGGGTTTTTGAAACCTAGTGTTTAGGAACTGAGAATATCTGGGTTTTTGAAACCTATTGTTTGGGAACTGGGAATATATGGGTTTTTGAAACCTAGTGTTTGGGAAATGAGAATATCTGGGTTTTTGAAACCTAGTGTTTGGGAACTGAGAATATCTGGGTTTTTGAAACCTAGTGTTTGGGAACTGAGAATATCTGGGATTTTGAAACCTAGTGTTTGGGAAATGAGAATATCTGGGTTTTTGAAACCTAGTGTTTGGGAACTGAGAATATCTGGGTTTTTGAAACCTAGTGTTTGGGAACTGAGAATATCTGGGTTTTTGAAACCTAGTGTTTGGGAACTGAGAATATCTGGGTTTTTGAAACCTAGTGTTTGGGAACTGATAATATCTGGGTTTTTGAAACCTAGTGTTTGGGAACTGAGAATATCTGGGTTTTTGAAACCCAGTGTTTGGGAAATGAGAATATCTGGGTTATTGAAACCTAGTGTTTGGGAACTGAGAATATCTGGGTTTTTGAAACCTAGTGTTTGGTAACTGAGAATATCTGGGTTTTTGAAACCTAGTGTTTGGGAACTGAGAATATCTGGGTTTTTGAAATCTAGTGTTTGGGAACTGAGAATATCTGGGTTTTTGAAACCTAGTGTTTGGGAACTGAGAATATCTGGGTTTTTGAAACCTAGTGTTTGGGAACTGAGAATATCTGGGATTTTGAAACCTTGTGTTTGGGAAATGAGAATATCTGGGTTTTTGAAACCTAGTGTTTGGGAACTGAGAATATCTGGGTTTTTGAAACCTAGTGTTTGGGAACTGAGAATATCTGGGTTTTTGAAACCTAGTGTTTGGGAAATGAGAATATCTGGGTTTTTGAAACCTCGTGTTTGGGAAATGAGAATATCTGGGTTTTTTGAAACCTAGTGTTTGGGAACTTAGAATATCTGGGTTTTTGAAACCTAGTGTTTAGGAACTGAGAATATCTGGGTTTTTGAAACCTAGTGTTTGGGAACTGGGAATATCTGGGTTTTTGAAACCTAGTGTTTGGGAAATGAGAATATATGGGTTTTTGAAACCTAGTGTTTGGGAACTGAGAATATCTGGGTTATTGAAACCTAGTGTTTGGGAACTGAGAATATCTGGGATTTTGAAACCTAGTGTTTGGGAAATGAGAATATCTGGGTTTTTGAAACCTAGTGTTTGGGAACTGAGAATATCTGGGTTTTTGAAACCTAGTGTTTGGGAAATGAGAATATCTGGGTTTTTGAAACCTCGTGTTTGGGAACTGGGAATATCTGGGTTTTTGAATCCTAGTGTTTGAGAACTGAGAATATCTGGGTTTTTGAAAGCTAGTGTTTGGGAAATGAGAATATCTGGGTTTTTGAAACCTCGTGTTTGGGAAATGAGAATATCTGGGTTTTTGAAACCTAGTGTTTGGGAACTGAGAATATCTGGGTTTTTGAAACCTAGTGTTTGGGAACTGAGAATATCTGGGTTTTTGAAACCTAGTGTTTGGGAACTGAGAATATCTGGGTTTTTGAAACCTAGTAATTGGGAACTGAGAATATCTGGGTTTTTGAAACCTAGTGTTTGGGAAATGAGAATATCTGGGTTTTTGAAACCTAGTGTTTGGGAACTGGGAATATCTGGGTTTTTGAAACCTAGTGTTTGGGAACTGAGAATATCTGGGTTTTTGAAACCTAGTGTTTGGGAACTGAGAATATCTGGTTTTTTGAAACCTAGTGTTTGGGAACTGGGAATATATGGGTTTTTGAAACCTAGTGTTTGGGAACTGAGAATATCTGGGTTTTTGAAACCTAGTGTTTGGGAAATGAGAATATCTGGGTTTTTTGAAACCTAGTGTTTGGGAAATGAGAATATCTGGGTTTTTGAAACCTAGTGTTTGGGAACTGGGAATATCTGGGTTTTTGAAACATAGTGTTTGGGAACTGAGAATATCTGGGTTTTTGAAACCTAGTGTTTGGGAAATGAGAATATCTGGGTTTTTGAAACCTCGTGTTTGGGAAATGAGAATATCTGGGTTTTTGAAACCTAGTGTTTGGGAACTGAGAATATCTGGGTTTTTGAAACCTAGTGTTTGGGAACTGAGAATATCTGGGTTTTTGAAACCTAGTGTTTGGGAAATGAAAATATCTGGGTTTTTGAAACCTAGTGTTTGGGAACTGGGAATATCTGGGTTTTTGAAACCTAGTGTTTGGGAACTGAGAATATCTGGGTTTTTGAAACCAAGTGTTTGGGAAATGAGAATATCTGGGTTTTTGAAACCTCGTGTTTGGGAAATGAGAATATCTGGGTTTTTGAAACCTAGTGTTTGGGAACTGAGAATATCTGGATTTTTGAAACCTAGTGTTTGGGAACTGAGAATATCTGGGTTTTTGAAACCTAGTGTTTGGGAACTGGGAATATATGGGTTTTTGAAACCTAGTGTTTGGGAACTGAGAATATCTGGGTTTTTGAAACCTAGTGTTTGGGAAATGAGAATATCTGGGTTTTTTTGAAACCTAGTGTTTGGGAACTGAGAATATCTGGGTTTTTGAAACCTAGTGTTTGGGAACTGAGAATATCTGGGTTTTTGAAACCTAGTGTTTGGGAAATGAGAATATCTGGGTTTTTGAAACCTAGTTTTTGGGAAATGAGAATGTCTGGGTTTTTGAAACCTAGTGTTTGGGAAATGAGAATATCTGGGATTTTGAAACCTAGTGTTTGGGAACTGAGAATATCTGGGTTTTTGAAACCTAGTGTTTGGGAACTGAGAATATCTGGGTTTTTGAAACCTTGTGTTTGGGAAATGAGAATATCTGGGTTTTTGAAACCTAGTGTTTGGGAACTGAGAATATCTGGGTTTTTGAAACCTAGTGTTTGGGAACTTAGAATATCTGGGTTTTTGAAACCTAGTGTTTAGGAACTGAGAATATCTGGGTTTTTGAAACCTAGTGTTTGGGAACTGGGAATATATGGGTTTTTGAAACCTAGTGTTTGGGAAATGAGAATATCTGGGTTTTTGAAACCTAGTGTTTGGGAACTGAGAATATCTGGGTTTTTGAAACCTAGTGTTTGGGAACTGAGAATATCTGGGATTTTGAAACCTAGTGTTTGGGAAATGAGAATATCTGGGTTTTTGAAACCTAGTGTTTGGGAACTGAGAATATCTGGGTTTTTGAAACCTAGTGTTTGGGAACTGAGAATATCTGGGTTTTTGAAACCTAGTGTTTGGGAACTGAGAATATCTGGGTTTTTGAAACCTAGTGTTTGGGAACTGATAATATCTGGGTTTTTGAAACCTAGTGTTTGGGAACTGAGAATATCTGGGTTTTTGAAACCCAGTGTTTGGGAAATGAGAATATCTGGGTTATTGAAACCTAGTGTTTGGGAACTGAGAATATCTGGGTTTTTGAAACCTAGTGTTTGGTAACTGAGAATATCTGGGTTTTTGAAACCTAGTGTTTGGGAACTGAGAATATCTGGGTTTTTGAAATCTAGTGTTTGGGAACTGAGAATATCTGGGTTTTTGAAACCTAGTGTTTGGGAACTGAGAATATCTGGGTTTTTGAAACCTAGTGTTTGGGAACTGAGAATATCTGGGATTTTGAAACCTTGTGTTTGGGAAATGAGAATATCTGGGTTTTTGAAACCTAGTGTTTGGGAACTGAGAATATCTGGGTTTTTGAAACCTAGTGTTTGGGAACTGAGAATATCTGGGTTTTTGAAACCTAGTGTTTGGGAAATGAGAATATCTGGGTTTTTGAAACCTCGTGTTTGGGAAATGAGAATATCTGGGTTTTTTGAAACCTAGTGTTTGGGAACTTAGAATATCTGGGTTTTTGAAACCTAGTGTTTAGGAACTGAGAATATCTGGGTTTTTGAAACCTAGTGTTTGGGAACTGGGAATATCTGGGTTTTTGAAACCTAGTGTTTGGGAAATGAGAATATATGGGTTTTTGAAACCTAGTGTTTGGGAACTGAGAATATCTGGGTTATTGAAACCTAGTGTTTGGGAACTGAGAATATCTGGGATTTTGAAACCTAGTGTTTGGGAAATGAGAATATCTGGGTTTTTGAAACCTAGTGTTTGGGAACTGAGAATATCTGGGTTTTTGAAACCTAGTGTTTGGGAAATGAGAATATCTGGGTTTTTGAAACCTAGTGTTTGGGAACTGGGAATATCTGGGTTTTTGAATCCTAGTGTTTGAGAACTGAGAATATCTGGGTTTTAGAAAGCTAGTGTTTGGGAAATGAGAATATCTGGGTTTTTGAAACCTCGTGTTTGGGAAATGAGAATATCTGGGTTTTTGAAACCTAGTGTTTGGGAACTGAGAATATCTGGGTTTTTGAAACCTAGTGTTTGGGAACTGAGAATATCTGGGTTTTTGAAACCTAGTGTTTGGGAACTGAGAATATCTGGGTTTTTGAAACCTAGTGTTTGGGAACTGAGAATATCTGGGTTTTTGAAACCTAGTGTTTGGGAAATGAGAATATCTGGGTTTTTGAAACCTAGTGTTTGGGAACTGGGAATATCTGGGTTTTTGAAACCTAGTGTTTGGGAACTGAGAATATCTGGGTTTTTGAAACCTAGTGTTTGGAAACTGAGAATATCTGGTTTTTTGAAACCTAGTGTTTGGGAACTGGGAATATATGGGTTTTTGAAACCTAGTGTTTGGGAACTGAGAATATCTGGGTTTTTGAAACCTAGTGTTTGGGAAATGAGAATATCTGGGTTTTTTGAAACCTAGTGTTTGGGAAATGAGAATATCTGGGTTTTTGAAACCTAGTGTTTGGGAACTGGGAATATCTGGGTTTTTGAAACCTAGTGTTTGGGAACTGAGAATATCTGGGTTTTTGAAACCTAGTGTTTGGGAAATGAGAATATCTGGGTTTTTGAAACCTCGTGTTTGGGAAATGAGAATATCTGGGTTTTTGAAACCTAGTGTTTGGGAACTGAGAATATCTGGGTTTTTGAAATCTAGTGTTTGGGAACTGAGAATATCTGGGTTTTTGAAACCTAGTGTTTGGGAACTGGGAATATATGGGTTTTTGAAACCTAGTGTTTGGGAACTGAGAATATCTGGGTTTTTGAAACCTAGTGTTTGGGAACTGAGAATATCTGGGTTTTTGAAACCTAGTGTTTGGGAACTGAGAATATCTGGGTTTTTGAAACCTAGTGTTTGGGAAATGAGAATATCTGGGTTTTTGAAACGTGTTTGGGAAATGAGAATATCTGGGTTTTTTGAAACCTAGTGTTTGGGAACTTAGAATATCTGGGTTTTTAAACCTAGTGTTTAGGAACTGAGAATATCTGGGTTTTTGAAACCTAGTGTTTGGGAACTGGGAATATATGGGTTTTTGAAACCTAGTGTTTGGGAAATGAGAATATGTGGGTTTTTGAAACCTAGTGTTTGGGAACTGAGAATATCTGGGTTTTTGAAACATAGTGTTTGGGAACTGAGAATATCTGGGTTTTTGAAACCTAGTGTTTTGGAAATGAGAATATCTGGGTTTTTGAAACCTAGTGTTTGGGAAATGAGAATATCTGGGTTTTTGAAACCTAGTGTTTGGGAACTGAGAATATCTGGGTTTTTGAAACCTAGTGTTTGGGAAATGAGAATATCTGGGTTTTTGAAACCTCGTGTTTGGGAAATGAAAATATCTGGGTTTTTTGAAACCTAGTGTTTGGGAACTGAGAATATCTGGGTTTTTGAAACCTAGTGTTTGGGAACTGAGAATATCTGGGTTTTTGAAACCTAGTGTTTGGGAACTGGGAATATATGGGTTTTTGAAACCTAGTGTTTGGGAAATGAGAATATCTGGGTTTTTGAAACATGTTTGGGAAATGAGAATATCTGGGTTTTTGAAACCTAGTGTTTAGGAACTGAGAATATCTGGGTTTTTGAAACCTAGTGTTTGGGAACTGGGAATATATGGGTTTTTGAAACCTAGTGTTTGGGAAATGAGAATATGTGGGTTTTTGAAACCTAGTGTTTGGGAACTGAGAATATCTGGGTTTTTGAAACATAGTGTTTGGGAACTGAGAATATCTGGGTTTTTGAAACCTAGTGTTTGGGAAATGAGAATATCTGGGTTTTTGAAACCTAGTGTTTGGGAACTGAGAATATCTGGGTTTTTGAAACCTAGTGTTTGGGAAATGAGAATATCTGGGTTTTTGAAACCTAGTGTTTGGGAACTGAGAATATCTGGGTTTTTGAAACCTAGTTTTTGGGAAATGAGAATATCTGGGTTTTTGAAACCTCGTGTTTGGGAAATGAAAATATCTGGGTTTTTTGAAACCTAGTGCTTGGGAACTGAGAATATCTGGGTTTTTGAAACCTAGTGTTTGGGAACTGAGAATATCTGGGTTTTTGAAACCTAGTGTTTGGGAACTGAGAATATCTGGGTTTTTGAAAGCTAGTGTTTGGGAACTGAGAATATCTGGGTTTTTGAAACCTAGTGTTTGGGAAATGAGAATATCTGGGTTTTTGAAACCTAGTGTTTGGGAACTGGGAATATCTGGGTTTTTGAAACCTAGTGTTTGGGAACTGAGAATATCTGGGTTTTTGAAACCTAGTGTTTGGGAAATGAGAATATCTGGGATTTTGAAACCTCGTGTTTGGGAAATGAGAATATCTGGGTTTTTGAAACCTCGTGTTTGGGAAATGAGAATATCTGGGTTTTTGAAACCTAGTGTTTGGGAACTGAGAATATCTGGGTTTTTGAAACCTAGTGTTTGGGAACTGGGAATATATGGGTTTTTGAAACCTAGTGTTTGGGAACTGAGAATATCTGGGTTTTTGAAACCTAGTGTTTGGGAACTGGGAATATATGGGTTTTTGAAACCTAGTGTTTGGGATATGAGAATATCTGGGTTTTTGAAACCTAGTGTTTGGGAACTGAGAATATCTGGGTTTTTTTGAAACCTAGTGTTTGGGAACTGAGAATATCTGGGTTTTTGAAAGATAGTGTTTGGGAACTGAGAATATCTGGGTTTTTGAAACCTAGTTTTTGGGAAATGAGAATATCTGGGTTTTTGAAACCTCGTGTTTGGGAAATGAAAATATCTGGGTTTTTTGAAACCTAGTGTTTGGGAACTGAGAATATCTGGGTTTTTGAAACCTAGTGTTTGGGAACTGAGAATATCTGGGTTTTTGAAACCTAGTGTTTGGGAAATGAGAATATCTGGGTTTTTGAAACGTGTTTGGGAAATGAGAATATCTGGGTTTTTTGAAACCTAGTGTTTGGGAACTTAGAATATCTGGGTTTTTAAACCTAGTGTTTAGGAACTGAGAATATCTGGGTTTTTGAAACCTAGTGTTTGGGAACTGGGAATATATGGGTTTTTGAAACCTAGTGTTTGGGAAATGAGAATATGTGGGTTTTTGAAACCTAGTGTTTGGGAACTGAGAATATCTGGGTTTTTGAAACATAGTGTTTGGGAACTGAGAATATCTGGGTTTTTGAAACCTAGTGTTTTGGAAATGAGAATATCTGGGTTTTTGAAACCTAGTGTTTGGGAACTGAGAATATCTGGGTTTTTGAAACCTAGTGTTTGGGAAATGAGAATATCTGGGTTTTTGAAACCTAGTGTTTGGGAACTGAGAATATCTGGGTTTTTGAAACCTAGTGTTTGGGAAATGAGAATATCTGGGTTTTTGAAACCTCGTGTTTGGGAAATGAAAATATCTGGGTTTTTTGAAACCTAGTGTTTGGGAACTGAGAATATCTGGGTTTTTGAAACCTAGTGTTTGAGAACTGAGAATATCTGGGTTTTTGAAACCTAGTGTTTGGGAACTGGGAATATATGGGTTTTTGAAACCTAGTGTTTGGGAAATGAGAATATCTGGGTTTTTGAAACATGTTTGGGAAATGAGAATATCTGGGTTTTTTGAAACCTAGTGTTTGGGAACTTAGAATATCTGGGTTTTTGAAACCTAGTGTTTAGGAACTGAGAATATCTGGGTTTTTGAAACCTAGTGTTTGGGAACTGGGAATATATGGGTTTTTGAAACCTAGTGTTTGGGAAATGAGAATATGTGGGTTTTTGAAACCTAGTGTTTGGGAACTGAGAATATCTGGGTTTTTGAAACATAGTGTTTGGGAACTGAGAATATCTGGGTTTTTGAAACCTAGTGTTTGGGAAATGAGAATATCTGGGTTTTTGAAACCTAGTGTTTGGGAAATGAGAATATCTGGGTTTTTGAAACCTAGTGTTTGGGAACTGAGAATATCTGGGTTTTTGAAACCTAGTGTTTGGGAACTGAGAATATCTGGGTTTTTGAAACCTAGTGTTTGGGAACTGGGAATATATGGGTTTTTGAAACCTAGTGTTTGGGAACTGAGAATATCTGGGTTTTTGAAACCTAGTGTTTGGGAACTGAGAATATCTGGGTTTTTGAAACCTAGTGTTTGGGAACTGAGAATATCTGGGTTTTTGAAACCTAGTGTTTGGGAAATGAGAATATCTGGGTTTTTTTGAAACCTAGTGTTTGGGAACTGAGAATATCTGGGTTTTTGAAACCTAGTGTTTGGGAACTGAGAATATCTGGGTTTTTGAAACCTAGTTTTTGGGAAATGAGAATATCTGGGTTTTTGAAACCTCGTGTTTGGGAAATGAAAATATCTGGGTTTTTTGAAACCTAGTGCTTGGGAACTGAGAATATCTGGGCTTTTGAAACCTAGTGTTTGGGAACTGAGAATATCAGGGTTTTTGAAACCTAGTGTTTGGGAACTGAGAATATCTGGGTTTTTGAAAGCTAGTGTTTGGGAACTGAGAATATCTGGGTTTTTGAAACCTAGTGTTTGGGAAATGAGAATATCTGGGTTTTTGAAACCTAGTGTTTGGGAACTGGGAATATCTGGGTTTTTGAAACCTAGTGTTTGGGAACTGAGAATATCTGGGTTTTTGAAACCTAGTGTTTGGGAAATGAGAATATCTGGGATTTTGAAACCTCGTGTTTGGGAAATGAGAATATCTGGGTTTTTGAAACCTAGTGTTTGGGAACTGAGAATATCTGGGTTTTTGAAACCTAGTGTTTGGGAACTTGGAATATATGGGTTTTTGAAACCTAGTGTTTGGGAACTGAGAATATCTGGGTTTTTGAAACCTAGTGTTTGGGAACTGGGAATATATGGGTTTTTGAAACCTAGTGTTTGGGAAATGAGAATATCTGGGTTTTTGAAACCTAGTGTTTGGGAACTGAGAATATCTGGGTTTTTTTGAAACCTAGTGTTTGGGAACTGAGAATATCTGGGTTTTTGAAACCTAGTGTTTGGGAACTGAGAATATCTGGGTTTTTGAAACCTAGTTTTTGGGAAATGAGAATATCTGGGTTTTTGAAACCTCGTGTTTGGGAAATGAAAATATCTGGGTTTTTTGAAACCTAGTGTTTGGGAACTGAGAATATCTGGGTTTTTGAAACCTAGTGTTTGGGAACTGAGAATATCTGGGTTTTTGAAACCTAGTGTTTGGGAAATGAGAATATCTGGGTTTTTGAAACCTAGTGTTTGGGAACTGAGAATATCTGGGTTTTTGAAACCTAGTGTTTGGGAACTGAGAATATCTGGGTTTTTGAAACCTAGTGTTTGGGAACTGGGAATATATGGGTTTTTGAAACCTAGTGTTTGGGAACTGAGAATATCTGGGTTTTTGAAACCTAGTGTTTGGGAACTGAGAATATCTGGGTTTTTGAAACCTAGTGTTTGGGAACTGAGAATATCTGGGTTTTTGAAACCTAGTGTTTGGGAAATGAGAATATCTGGGTTTTTTTGAAACCTAGTGTTTGGGAACTGAGAATATCTGGGTTTTTGAAACCTAGTGTTTGGGAACTGAGAATATCTGGGTTTTTGAAACCTAGTTTTTGGGAAATGAGAATATCTGGGTTTTTGAAACCTCGTGTTTGGGAAATGAAAATATCTGGGTTTTTTGAAACCTAGTGCTTGGGAACTGAGAATATCTGGGCTTTTGAAACCTAGTGTTTGGGAACTGAGAATATCAGGGTTTTTGAAACCTAGTGTTTGGGAACTGAGAATATCTGGGTTTTTGAAAGCTAGTGTTTGGGAACTGAGAATATCTGGGTTTTTGAAACCTAGTGTTTGGGAAATGAGAATATCTGGGTTTTTGAAACCTAGTGTTTGGGAACTGGGAATATCTGGGTTTTTGAAACCTAGTGTTTGGGAACTGAGAATATCTGGGTTTTTGAAACCTAGTGTTTGGGAAATGAGAATATCTGGGATTTTGAAACCTCGTGTTTGGGAAATGAGAATATCTGGGTTTTTGAAACCTAGTGTTTGGGAACTGAGAATATCTGGGTTTTTGAAACCTAGTGTTTGGGAACTTGGAATATATGGGTTTTTGAAACCTAGTGTTTGGGAACTGAGAATATCTGGGTTTTTGAAACCTAGTGTTTGGGAACTGGGAATATATGGGTTTTTGAAACCTAGTGTTTGGGAAATGAGAATATCTGGGTTTTTGAAACCTAGTGTTTGGGAACTGAGAATATCTGGGTTTTTTTGAAACCTAGTGTTTGGGAACTGAGAATATCTGGGTTTTTGAAACCTAGTGTTTGGGAACTGAGAATATCTGGGTTTTTGAAACCTAGTTTTTGGGAAATGAGAATATCTGGGTTTTTGAAACCTCGTGTTTGGGAAATGAAAATATCTGGGTTTTTTGAAACCTAGTGTTTGGGAACTGAGAATATCTGGGTTTTTGAAACCTAGTGTTTGGGAACTGAGAATATCTGGGTTTTTGAAACCTAGTGTTTGGGAACTGAGAATATCTGGGTTTTTGAAAGCTAGTGTTTGGGAACTGAGAATATCTGGTTTTTTGAAACCTAGTGTTTGGGAAATGAGAATATCTGGGTTTTTGAAACCTAGTGTTTGGGAACTGGGAATATCTGGGTTTTTGAAACCTAGTGTTTGGGAAATGAGAATATCTGGGTTTTTGAAACCTCGTGTTTGGGAAATTAGAATATCTGGGTTTTTTGAAACCTAGTGTTTGGGAACTTAGAATATCTGGGTTTTTGAAACCTAGTGTTTAGGAACTGAGAATATCTGGGTTTTTGAAACCTAGTGTTTGGGAACTGGGAATATCTGGGTTTTTGAAACCTAGTGTTTGGGAAATGAGAATATATGGGTTTTTGAAACCTAGTGTTTGGGAACTGAGAATATCTGGGTTATTGAAACCTAGTGTTTGGGAACTGAGAATATCTGGGATTTTGAAACCTAGTGTTTGGGAAATGAGAATATCTGGGTTTTTGAAACCTAGTGTTTGGGAACTGAGAATATCTGGGTTTTTGAAACCTAGTGTTTGGGAAATGAGAATATCTGGGTTTTTGAAACCTAGTGTTTGGGAACTGGGAATATCTGGGTTTTTGAATCCTAGTGTTTGAGAACTGAGAATATCTGGGTTTTTGAAAGCTAGTGTTTGGGAAATGAGAATATCTGGGTTTTTGAAACCTCGTGTTTGGGAAATGAGAATATCTGGGTTTTTGAAACCTAGTGTTTGGGAACTGAGAATATCTGGGTTTTTGAAACCTAGTGTTTGGGAACTGAGAATATCTGGGTTTTTGAAACCTAGTGTTTGGGAACTGAGAATATCTGGGTTATTGAAACCTAGTGTTTGGGAACTGAGAATATCTGGGATTTTGAAACCTAGTGTTTGGGAAATGAGAATATCTGGGTTTTTGAAACCTAGTGTTTGGGAACTGAGAATATCTGGGTTTTTGAAACCTAGTGTTTGGGAAATGAGAATATCTGGGTTTTTGAAACCTCGTGTTTGGGAATTGAAAATATCTGGGTTTTTGAAATCCAGTGTTTGGGAAATGAGAATATCTGGGTTTTTGAAACCTAGTGTTTGAGAACAGAGAATATCTGGGTTTTTGAAACCTAGTGTTTCGGAACTGAGAATATCTGGGTTTTTGAAACCTAGTGTTTGGGAACTGAGAATATATGGGTTTTTGAAACCTAGTGTTTGGGAACTGAGAATATCTGGGTTTTTGAAACCTAGTGTTTGGGAAATGAGAATATCTGAGTTTTTGAAACCTAGTGTTTGGGAACTGAGAATATCTGGGTTTTTGAAACCTAGTGTTTGGGAACTGAGAATATCTGGGTTTTTGAAACCTAGTGTTTGGGAACTGGGAATATATGGGTTTTTGAAACCTAGTGTTTGGGAACTGAGAATATCTGGGTTTTTGAAACCTAGTGTTTGGGAAATGAGAATATCTGGGTTTTTTTGAAACCTAGTGTTTGGGAACTGAGAATATCTGGGTTTTTGAAACCTAGTGTTTGGGAACTGAGAATATCTGGGTTTTTGAAACCTAGTGTTTGGGAACTGAGAATATCTGGGTTTTTGAAACCTAGTGTTTGGGAAATGAGAATATCTGGGTTTTTGAAACCTAGTGTTTGGGAAATGAGAATATCTGGGTTTTTGAAACCTAGTGTTTGGGAACTGAGAATATCTGGGTTTTTGAAACCTAGTGTTTGGGAACTGAGAATATCTGGGTTTTTGAAACCTAGTGTTTGGGAACTGGGAATATATGGGTTTTTGAAACCTAGTGTTTGGGAACTGGGAATATATGGGTTTTTGAAACCTAGTGTTTGGGAACTGAGAATATCTGGGTTTTTGAAACCTAGTGTTTGGGAAATGAGAATATCTGGGTTTTTTTGAAACCTAGTGTTTGGGAACTGAGAATATCTGGGTTTTTGAAACCTAGTGTTTGGGAACTGAGAATATCTGGGTTTTTGAAACCTAGTGTTTGGGAAATGAGAATATCTGGGTTTTTGAATCCTCGTGTTTGGGAAATAAAAATATCTGGGTTTTTTGAAACCTAGTGTTTGGGAACTGAGAATATCTGGGTTTTTGAAACCTTGTGTTTGGGAACTGAGAATATCTGGGTTTTTGAAACCTAGTGTTTGGGAACTGGGAATATATGGGTTTTTGAAACCTAGTGTTTGGGAAATGAGAATATCTGAGTTTTTGAAACCTAGTGTTTGGGAACTGAGAATATCTGGGTTTTTGAAACCTAGTGTTTGGGAACTGAGAATATCTGGGTTTTTGAAACCTAGTGTTTGGGAAATGAGAATATCTGGGTTTTTGAAACCTAGTGTTTGGAAACTGAGAATATCTGAGTTTTTGAAACCTAGTGTTTGGGAAATGAGAATATCTGGGTTTTTGAAACCTAGTGTTTGGAAACTGAGAATATCTGGGTTTTTGAAACCTAGTGTTTGGGAAATGAAAATATCTGGGTTTTTGAAACCTAGTGTTTGGGAACTGGGAATATCTGGGTTTTTGAAACCTAGTGTTTGGGAACTGAGAATATCTGGGTTTTTGAAACCAAGTGTTTGGGAAATGAGAATATCTGGGTTTTTGAAACCTCGTGTTTGGGAAATGAGAATATCTGGGTTTTTGAAACCTAGTGTTTGGGAACTGAGAATATCTGGATTTTTGAAACCTAGTGTTTGGGAACTGAGAATATCTGGGTTTTTGAAACCTAGTGTTTGGGAACTGGGAATATATGGGTTTTTGAAACCTAGTGTTTGGGAACTGAGAATATCTGGGTTTTTGAAACCTAGTGTTTGGGAAATGAGAATATCTGGGTTTTTTTGAAACCTAGTGTTTGGGAACTGAGAATATCTGGGTTTTTGAAACCTAGTGTTTGGGAACTGAGAATATCTGGGTTTTTGAAACCTAGTGTTTGGGAAATGAGAATATCTGGGTTTTTGAAACCTAGTTTTTGGGAAACGAGATTGTCTGGGTTTTTGAAACCTAGTGTTTGGGAAATGAGAATATCTGGGATTTTGAAACCTAGTGTTTGGGAACTGAGAATATCTGGGTTTTTGAAACCTAGTGTTTGGGAACTGAGAATATCTGGGTTTTTGAAACCTAGTGTTTGGGAACTGAGAATATCTGGGTTTTTGAAACCTAGTGTTTGGGAAATGAGAATATCTGGGTTTTTGAAACCTAGTTTTTGGGAAATGAGAATGTCTGGGTTTTTGAAACCTAGTGTTTGGGAAATGAGAATATCTGGGATTTTGAAACCTAGTGTTTGGGAACTGAGAATATCTGGGTTTTTGAAACCTAGTGTTTGGGAACTGAGAATATCTGGGTTTTTGAAACCTTGTGTTTGGGAAATGAGAATATCTGGGTTTTTGAAACCTAGTGTTTGGGAACTGAGAATATCTGGGTTTTTGAAACCTAGTGTTTGGGAACTTAGAATATCTGGGTTTTTGAAACCTAGTGTTTAGGAACTGAGAATATCTGGGTTTTTGAAACCTATTGTTTGGGAACTGGGAATATATGGGTTTTTGAAACCTAGTGTTTGGGAAATGAGAATATCTGGGTTTTTGAAACCTAGTGTTTGGGAACTGAGAATATCTGGGTTTTTGAAACCTAGTGTTTGGGAACTGAGAATATCTGGGATTTTGAAACCTAGTGTTTGGGAAATGAGAATATCTGGGTTTTTGAAACCTAGTGTTTGGGAACTGAGAATATCTGGGTTTTTGAAACCTAGTGTTTGGGAACTGAGAATATCTGGGTTTTTGAAACCTAGTGTTTGGGAACTGAGAATATCTGGGTTTTTGAAACCTAGTGTTTGGGAACTGATAATATCTGGGTTTTTGAAACCTAGTGTTTGGGAACTGAGAATATCTGGGTTTTTGAAACCCAGTGTTTGGGAAATGAGAATATCTGGGTTATTGAAACCTAGTGTTTGGGAACTGAGAATATCTGGGTTTTTGAAACCTAGTGTTTGGTAACTGAGAATATCTGGGTTTTTGAAACCTAGTGTTTGGGAACTGAGAATATCTGGGTTTTTGAAATCTAGTGTTTGGGAACTGAGAATATCTGGGTTTTTGAAACCTAGTGTTTGGGAACTGAGAATATCTGGGTTTTTGAAACCTAGTGTTTGGGAACTGAGAATATCTGGGATTTTGAAACCTTGTGTTTGGGAAATGAGAATATCTGGGTTTTTGAAACCTAGTGTTTGGGAACTGAGAATATCTGGGTTTTTGAAACCTAGTGTTTGGGAACTGAGAATATCTGGGTTTTTGAAACCTAGTGTTTGGGAAATGAGAATATCTGGGTTTTTGAAACCTCGTGTTTGGGAAATGAGAATATCTGGGTTTTTTGAAACCTAGTGTTTGGGAACTTAGAATATCTGGGTTTTTGAAACCTAGTGTTTAGGAACTGAGAATATCTGGGTTTTTGAAACCTAGTGTTTGGGAACTGGGAATATCTGGGTTTTTGAAACCTAGTGTTTGGGAAATGAGAATATATGGGTTTTTGAAACCTAGTGTTTGGGAACTGAGAATATCTGGGTTATTGAAACCTAGTGTTTGGGAACTGAGAATATCTGGGATTTTGAAACCTAGTGTTTGGGAAATGAGAATATCTGGGTTTTTGAAACCTAGTGTTTGGGAACTGAGAATATCTGGGTTTTTGAAACCTAGTGTTTGGGAAATGAGAATATCTGGGTTTTTGAAACCTAGTGTTTGGGAACTGGGAATATCTGGGTTTTTGAATCCTAGTGTTTGAGAACTGAGAATATCTGGGTTTTTGAAAGCTAGTGTTTGGGAAATGAGAATATCTGGGTTTTTGAAACCTCGTGTTTGGGAAATGAGAATATCTGGGTTTTTGAAACCTAGTGTTTGGGAACTGAGAATATCTGGGTTTTTGAAACCTAGTGTTTGGGAACTGAGAATATCTGGGTTTTTGAAACCTAGTGTTTGGGAACTGAGAATATCTGGGTTTTTGAAACCTAGTAATTGGGAACTGAGAATATCTGGGTTTTTGAAACCTAGTGTTTGGGAAATGAGAATATCTGGGTTTTTGAAACCTAGTGTTTGGGAACTGGGAATATCTGGGTTTTTGAAACCTAGTGTTTGGGAACTGAGAATATCTGGGTTTTTGAAACCTAGTGTTTGGGAACTGAGAATATCTGGTTTTTTGAAACCTAGTGTTTGGGAACTGGGAATATATGGGTTTTTGAAACCTAGTGTTTGGGAACTGAGAATATCTGGGTTTTTGAAACCTAGTGTTTGGGAAATGAGAATATCTGGGTTTTTTGAAACCTAGTGTTTGGGAAATGAGAATATCTGGGTTTTTGAAACCTAGTGTTTGGGAACTGGGAATATCTGGGTTTTTGAAACATAGTGTTTGGGAACTGAGAATATCTGGGTTTTTGAAACCTAGTGTTTGGGAAATGAGAATATCTGGGTTTTTGAAACCTCGTGTTTGGGAAATGAGAATATCTGGGTTTTTGAAACCTAGTGTTTGGGAACTGAGAATATCTGGGTTTTTGAAACCTAGTGTTTGGGAACTGAGAATATCTGGGTTTTTGAAACCTAGTGTTTGGGAAATGAAAATATCTGGGTTTTTGAAACCTAGTGTTTGGGAACTGGGAATATCTGGGTTTTTGAAACCTAGTGTTTGGGAACTGAGAATATCTGGGTTTTTGAAACCAAGTGTTTGGGAAATGAGAATATCTGGGTTTTTGAAACCTCGTGTTTGGGAAATGAGAATATCTGGGTTTTTGAAACCTAGTGTTTGGGAACTGAGAATATCTGGATTTTTGAAACCTAGTGTTTGGGAACTGAGAATATCTGGGTTTTTGAAACCTAGTGTTTGGGAACTGGGAATATATGGGTTTTTGAAACCTAGTGTTTGGGAACTGAGAATATCTGGGTTTTTGAAACCTAGTGTTTGGGAAATGAGAATATCTGGGTTTTTTTGAAACCTAGTGTTTGGGAACTGAGAATATCTGGGTTTTTGAAACCTAGTGTTTGGGAACTGAGAATATCTGGGTTTTTGAAACCTAGTGTTTGGGAAATGAGAATATCTGGGTTTTTGAAACCTAGTTTTTGGGAAATGAGAATGTCTGGGTTTTTGAAACCTAGTGTTTGGGAAATGAGAATATCTGGGATTTTGAAACCTAGTGTTTGGGAACTGAGAATATCTGGGTTTTTGAAACCTAGTGTTTGGGAACTGAGAATATCTGGGTTTTTGAAACCTTGTGTTTGGGAAATGAGAATATCTGGGTTTTTGAAACCTAGTGTTTGGGAACTGAGAATATCTGGGTTTTTGAAACCTAGTGTTTGGGAACTTAGAATATCTGGGTTTTTGAAACCTAGTGTTTAGGAACTGAGAATATCTGGGTTTTTGAAACCTAGTGTTTGGGAACTGGGAATATATGGGTTTTTGAAACCTAGTGTTTGGGAAATGAGAATATCTGGGTTTTTGAAACCTAGTGTTTGGGAACTGAGAATATCTGGGTTTTTGAAACCTAGTGTTTGGGAACTGAGAATATCTGGGATTTTGAAACCTAGTGTTTGGGAAATGAGAATATCTGGGTTTTTGAAACCTAGTGTTTGGGAACTGAGAATATCTGGGTTTTTGAAACCTAGTGTTTGGGAACTGAGAATATCTGGGTTTTTGAAACCTAGTGTTTGGGAACTGAGAATATCTGGGTTTTTGAAACCTAGTGTTTGGGAACTGATAATATCTGGGTTTTTGAAACCTAGTGTTTGGGAACTGAGAATATCTGGGTTTTTGAAACCCAGTGTTTGGGAAATGAGAATATCTGGGTTATTGAAACCTAGTGTTTGGGAACTGAGAATATCTGGGTTTTTGAAACCTAGTGTTTGGTAACTGAGAATATCTGGGTTTTTGAAACCTAGTGTTTGGGAACTGAGAATATCTGGGTTTTTGAAATCTAGTGTTTGGGAACTGAGAATATCTGGGTTTTTGAAACCTAGTGTTTGGGAACTGAGAATATCTGGGTTTTTGAAACCTAGTGTTTGGGAACTGAGAATATCTGGGATTTTGAAACCTTGTGTTTGGGAAATGAGAATATCTGGGTTTTTGAAACCTAGTGTTTGGGAACTGAGAATATCTGGGTTTTTGAAACCTAGTGTTTGGGAACTGAGAATATCTGGGTTTTTGAAACCTAGTGTTTGGGAAATGAGAATATCTGGGTTTTTGAAACCTCGTGTTTGGGAAATGAGAATATCTGGGTTTTTTGAAACCTAGTGTTTGGGAACTTAGAATATCTGGGTTTTTGAAACCTAGTGTTTAGGAACTGAGAATATCTGGGTTTTTGAAACCTAGTGTTTGGGAACTGGGAATATCTGGGTTTTTGAAACCTAGTGTTTGGGAAATGAGAATATATGGGTTTTTGAAACCTAGTGTTTGGGAACTGAGAATATCTGGGTTATTGAAACCTAGTGTTTGGGAACTGAGAATATCTGGGATTTTGAAACCTAGTGTTTGGGAAATGAGAATATCTGGGTTTTTGAAACCTAGTGTTTGGGAACTGAGAATATCTGGGTTTTTGAAACCTAGTGTTTGGGAAATGAGAATATCTGGGTTTTTGAAACCTAGTGTTTGGGAACTGGGAATATCTGGGTTTTTGAATCCTAGTGTTTGAGAACTGAGAATATCTGGGTTTTAGAAAGCTAGTGTTTGGGAAATGAGAATATCTGGGTTTTTGAAACCTCGTGTTTGGGAAATGAGAATATCTGGGTTTTTGAAACCTAGTGTTTGGGAACTGAGAATATCTGGGTTTTTGAAACCTAGTGTTTGGGAACTGAGAATATCTGGGTTTTTGAAACCTAGTGTTTGGGAACTGAGAATATCTGGGTTTTTGAAACCTAGTGTTTGGGAACTGAGAATATCTGGGTTTTTGAAACCTAGTGTTTGGGAAATGAGAATATCTGGGTTTTTGAAACCTAGTGTTTGGGAACTGGGAATATCTGGGTTTTTGAAACCTAGTGTTTGGGAACTGAGAATATCTGGGTTTTTGAAACCTAGTGTTTGGAAACTGAGAATATCTGGTTTTTTGAAACCTAGTGTTTGGGAACTGGGAATATATGGGTTTTTGAAACCTAGTGTTTGGGAACTGAGAATATCTGGGTTTTTGAAACCTAGTGTTTGGGAAATGAGAATATCTGGGTTTTTTGAAACCTAGTGTTTGGGAAATGAGAATATCTGGGTTTTTGAAACCTAGTGTTTGGGAACTGGGAATATCTGGGTTTTTGAAACCTAGTGTTTGGGAACTGAGAATATCTGGGTTTTTGAAACCTAGTGTTTGGGAAATGAGAATATCTGGGTTTTTGAAACCTCGTGTTTGGGAAATGAGAATATCTGGGTTTTTGAAACCTAGTGTTTGGGAACTGAGAATATCTGGGTTTTTGAAATCTAGTGTTTGGGAACTGAGAATATCTGGGTTTTTGAAACCTAGTGTTTGGGAACTGGGAATATATGGGTTTTTGAAACCTAGTGTTTGGGAACTGAGAATATCTGGGTTTTTGAAACCTAGTGTTTGGGAACTGAGAATATCTGGGTTTTTGAAACCTAGTGTTTGGGAACTGAGAATATCTGGGTTTTTGAAACCTAGTGTTTGGGAAATGAGAATATCTGGGTTTTTGAAACGTGTTTGGGAAATGAGAATATCTGGGTTTTTTGAAACCTAGTGTTTGGGAACTTAGAATATCTGGGTTTTTAAACCTAGTGTTTAGGAACTGAGAATATCTGGGTTTTTGAAACCTAGTGTTTGGGAACTGGGAATATATGGGTTTTTGAAACCTAGTGTTTGGGAAATGAGAATATGTGGGTTTTTGAAACCTAGTGTTTGGGAACTGAGAATATCTGGGTTTTTGAAACATAGTGTTTGGGAACTGAGAATATCTGGGTTTTTGAAACCTAGTGTTTTGGAAATGAGAATATCTGGGTTTTTGAAACCTAGTGTTTGGGAAATGAGAATATCTGGGTTTTTGAAACCTAGTGTTTGGGAACTGAGAATATCTGGGTTTTTGAAACCTAGTGTTTGGGAAATGAGAATATCTGGGTTTTTGAAACCTCGTGTTTGGGAAATGAAAATATCTGGGTTTTTTGAAACCTAGTGTTTGGGAACTGAGAATATCTGGGTTTTTGAAACCTAGTGTTTGGGAACTGAGAATATCTGGGTTTTTGAAACCTAGTGTTTGGGAACTGGGAATATATGGGTTTTTGAAACCTAGTGTTTGGGAAATGAGAATATCTGGGTTTTTGAAACATGTTTGGGAAATGAGAATATCTGGGTTTTTGAAACCTAGTGTTTAGGAACTGAGAATATCTGGGTTTTTGAAACCTAGTGTTTGGGAACTGGGAATATATGGGTTTTTGAAACCTAGTGTTTGGGAAATGAGAATATGTGGGTTTTTGAAACCTAGTGTTTGGGAACTGAGAATATCTGGGTTTTTGAAACATAGTGTTTGGGAACTGAGAATATCTGGGTTTTTGAAACCTAGTGTTTGGGAAATGAGAATATCTGGGTTTTTGAAACCTAGTGTTTGGGAACTGAGAATATCTGGGTTTTTGAAACCTAGTGTTTGGGAAATGAGAATATCTGGGTTTTTGAAACCTAGTGTTTGGGAACTGAGAATATCTGGGTTTTTGAAACCTAGTTTTTGGGAAATGAGAATATCTGGGTTTTTGAAACCTCGTGTTTGGGAAATGAAAATATCTGGGTTTTTTGAAACCTAGTGCTTGGGAACTGAGAATATCTGGGTTTTTGAAACCTAGTGTTTGGGAACTGAGAATATCTGGGTTTTTGAAACCTAGTGTTTGGGAACTGAGAATATCTGGGTTTTTGAAAGCTAGTGTTTGGGAACTGAGAATATCTGGGTTTTTGAAACCTAGTGTTTGGGAAATGAGAATATCTGGGTTTTTGAAACCTAGTGTTTGGGAACTGGGAATATCTGGGTTTTTGAAACCTAGTGTTTGGGAACTGAGAATATCTGGGTTTTTGAAACCTAGTGTTTGGGAAATGAGAATATCTGGGATTTTGAAACCTCGTGTTTGGGAAATGAGAATATCTGGGTTTTTGAAACCTCGTGTTTGGGAAATGAGAATATCTGGGTTTTTGAAACCTAGTGTTTGGGAACTGAGAATATCTGGGTTTTTGAAACCTAGTGTTTGGGAACTGGGAATATATGGGTTTTTGAAACCTAGTGTTTGGGAACTGAGAATATCTGGGTTTTTGAAACCTAGTGTTTGGGAACTGGGAATATATGGGTTTTTGAAACCTAGTGTTTGGGATATGAGAATATCTGGGTTTTTGAAACCTAGTGTTTGGGAACTGAGAATATCTGGGTTTTTTTGAAACCTAGTGTTTGGGAACTGAGAATATCTGGGTTTTTGAAAGATAGTGTTTGGGAACTGAGAATATCTGGGTTTTTGAAACCTAGTTTTTGGGAAATGAGAATATCTGGGTTTTTGAAACCTCGTGTTTGGGAAATGAAAATATCTGGGTTTTTTGAAACCTAGTGTTTGGGAACTGAGAATATCTGGGTTTTTGAAACCTAGTGTTTGGGAACTGAGAATATCTGGGTTTTTGAAACCTAGTGTTTGGGAAATGAGAATATCTGGGTTTTTGAAACGTGTTTGGGAAATGAGAATATCTGGGTTTTTTGAAACCTAGTGTTTGGGAACTTAGAATATCTGGGTTTTTAAACCTAGTGTTTAGGAACTGAGAATATCTGGGTTTTTGAAACCTAGTGTTTGGGAACTGGGAATATATGGGTTTTTGAAACCTAGTGTTTGGGAAATGAGAATATGTAGGTTTTTGAAACCTAGTGTTTGGGAACTGAGAATATCTGGGTTTTTGAAACATAGTGTTTGGGAACTGAGAATATCTGGGTTTTTGAAACCTAGTGTTTTGGAAATGAGAATATCTGGGTTTTTGAAACCTAGTGTTTGGGAACTGAGAATATCTGGGTTTTTGAAACCTAGTGTTTGGGAAATGAGAATATCTGGGTTTTTGAAACCTAGTGTTTGGGAACTGAGAATATCTGGGTTTTTGAAACCTAGTGTTTGGGAAATGAGAATATCTGGGTTTTTGAAACCTCGTGTTTGGGAAATGAAAATATCTGGGTTTTTTGAAACCTAGTGTTTGGGAACTGAGAATATCTGGGTTTTTGAAACCTAGTGTTTGAGAACTGAGAATATCTGGGTTTTTGAAACCTAGTGTTTGGGAACTGGGAATATATGGGTTTTTGAAACCTAGTGTTTGGGAAATGAGAATATCTGGGTTTTTGAAACATGTTTGGGAAATGAGAATATCTGGGTTTTTTGAAACCTAGTGTTTGGGAACTTAGAATATCTGGGTTTTTGAAACCTAGTGTTTAGGAACTGAGAATATCTGGGTTTTTGAAACCTAGTGTTTGGGAACTGGGAATATATGGGTTTTTGAAACCTAGTGTTTGGGAAATGAGAATATGTGGGTTTTTGAAACCTAGTGTTTGGGAACTGAGAATATCTGGGTTTTTGAAACATAGTGTTTGGGAACTGAGAATATCTGGGTTTTTGAAACCTAGTGTTTGGGAAATGAGAATATCTGGGTTTTTGAAACCTAGTGTTTGGGAAATGAGAATATCTGGGTTTTTGAAACCTAGTGTTTGGGAACTGAGAATATCTGGGTTTTTGAAACCTAGTGTTTGGGAACTGAGAATATCTGGGTTTTTGAAACCTAGTGTTTGGGAACTGGGAATATATGGGTTTTTGAAACCTAGTGTTTGGGAACTGAGAATATCTGGGTTTTTGAAACCTAGTGTTTGGGAACTGAGAATATCTGGGTTTTTGAAACCTAGTGTTTGGGAACTGAGAATATCTGGGTTTTTGAAACCTAGTGTTTGGGAAATGAGAATATCTGGGTTTTTTTGAAACCTAGTGTTTGGGAACTGAGAATATCTGGGTTTTTGAAACCTAGTGTTTGGGAACTGAGAATATCTGGGTTTTTGAAACCTAGTTTTTGGGAAATGAGAATATCTGGGTTTTTGAAACCTCGTGTTTGGGAAATGAAAATATCTGGGTTTTTTGAAACCTAGTGCTTGGGAACTGAGAATATCTGGGCTTTTGAAACCTAGTGTTTGGGAACTGAGAATATCAGGGTTTTTGAAACCTAGTGTTTGGGAACTGAGAATATCTGGGTTTTTGAAAGCTAGTGTTTGGGAACTGAGAATATCTGGGTTTTTGAAACCTAGTGTTTGGGAAATGAGAATATCTGGGTTTTTGAAACCTAGTGTTTGGGAACTGGGAATATCTGGGTTTTTGAAACCTAGTGTTTGGGAACTGAGAATATCTGGGTTTTTGAAACCTAGTGTTTGGGAAATGAGAATATCTGGGATTTTGAAACCTCGTGTTTGGGAAATGAGAATATCTGGGTTTTTGAAACCTAGTGTTTGGGAACTGAGAATATCTGGGTTTTTGAAACCTAGTGTTTGGGAACTTGGAATATATGGGTTTTTGAAACCTAGTGTTTGGGAACTGAGAATATCTGGGTTTTTGAAACCTAGTGTTTGGGAACTGGGAATATATGGGTTTTTGAAACCTAGTGTTTGGGAAATGAGAATATCTGGGTTTTTGAAACCTAGTGTTTGGGAACTGAGAATATCTGGGTTATTGAAACCTAGTGTTTGGGAACTGAGAATATCTGGGATTTTGAAACCTAGTGTTTGGGAAATGAGAATATCTGGGTTTTTGAAACCTAGTGTTTGGGAACTGGGAATATCTGGGTTTTTGAAACCTAGTGTTTGGGAACTGAGAATATCTGGGTTTTTGAAACCTAGTGTTTGGAAACTGAGAATATCTGGTTTTTTGAAACCTAGTGTTTGGGAACTGAGAATATCTGGGTTTTTGAAACCTAGTGTTTGGGAACTGGGAATATCTGGGTTTTTGAAACCTAGTGTTTGGGAAATGAGAATATATGGGTTTTTGAAACCTAGTGTTTGGGAACTGAGAATATCTGGGTTATTGAAACCTAGTGTTTGGGAACTGAGAATATCTGGGATTTTGAAACCTAGTGTTTGGGAAATGAGAATATCTGGGTTTTTGAAACCTAGTGTTTGGGAACTGAGAATATCTGGGTTTTTGAAACCTAGTGTTTGGGAAATGAGAATATCTGGGTTTTTGAAACCTAGTGTTTGGGAACTGGGAATATCTGGGTTTTTGAATCCTAGTGTTTGAGAACTGAGAATATCTGGGTTTTAGAAAGCTAGTGTTTGGGAAATGAGAATATCTGGGTTTTTGAAACCTCGTGTTTGGGAAATGAGAATATCTGGGTTTTTGAAACCTAGTGTTTGGGAACTGAGAATATCTGGGTTTTTGAAACCTAGTGTTTGGGAACTGAGAATATCTGGGTTTTTGAAACCTAGTGTTTGGGAACTGAGAATATCTGGGTTTTTGAAACCTAGTGTTTGGGAACTGAGAATATCTGGGTTTTTGAAACCTAGTGTTTGGGAAATGAGAATATCTGGGTTTTTGAAACCTAGTGTTTGGGAACTGGGAATATCTGGGTTTTTGAAACCTAGTGTTTGGGAACTGAGAATATCTGGGTTTTTGAAACCTAGTGTTTGGAAACTGAGAATATCTGGTTTTTTGAAACCTAGTGTTTGGGAACTGGGAATATATGGGTTTTTGAAACCTAGTGTTTGGGAACTGAGAATATCTGGGTTTTTGAAACCTAGTGTTTGGGAAATGAGAATATCTGGGTTTTTTGAAACCTAGTGTTTGGGAAATGAGAATATCTGGGTTTTTGAAACCTAGTGTTTGGGAACTGGGAATATCTGGGTTTTTGAAACCTAGTGTTTGGGAACTGAGAATATCTGGGTTTTTGAAACCTAGTGTTTGGGAAATGAGAATATCTGGGTTTTTGAAACCTCGTGTTTGGGAAATGAGAATATCTGGGTTTTTGAAACCTAGTGTTTGGGAACTGAGAATATCTGGGTTTTTGAAATCTAGTGTTTGGGAACTGAGAATATCTGGGTTTTTGAAACCTAGTGTTTGGGAACTGGGAATATATGGGTTTTTGAAACCTAGTGTTTGGGAACTGAGAATATCTGGGTTTTTGAAACCTAGTGTTTGGGAACTGAGAATATCTGGGTTTTTGAAACCTAGTGTTTGGGAACTGAGAATATCTGGGTTTTTGAAACCTAGTGTTTGGGAAATGAGAATATCTGGGTTTTTGAAACGTGTTTGGGAAATGAGAATATCTGGGTTTTTTGAAACCTAGTGTTTGGGAACTTAGAATATCTGGGTTTTTAAACCTAGTGTTTAGGAACTGAGAATATCTGGGTTTTTGAAACCTAGTGTTTGGGAACTGGGAATATATGGGTTTTTGAAACCTAGTGTTTGGGAAATGAGAATATGTGGGTTTTTGAAACCTAGTGTTTGGGAACTGAGAATATCTGGGTTTTTGAAACATAGTGTTTGGGAACTGAGAATATCTGGGTTTTTGAAACCTAGTGTTTTGGAAATGAGAATATCTGGGTTTTTGAAACCTAGTGTTTGGGAAATGAGAATATCTGGGTTTTTGAAACCTAGTGTTTGGGAACTGAGAATATCTGGGTTTTTGAAACCTAGTGTTTGGGAAATGAGAATATCTGGGTTTTTGAAACCTCGTGTTTGGGAAATGAAAATATCTGGGTTTTTTGAAACCTAGTGTTTGGGAACTGAGAATATCTGGGTTTTTGAAACCTAGTGTTTGGGAACTGAGAATATCTGGGTTTTTGAAACCTAGTGTTTGGGAACTGGGAATATATGGGTTTTTGAAACCTAGTGTTTGGGAAATGAGAATATCTGGGTTTTTGAAACATGTTTGGGAAATGAGAATATCTGGGTTTTTGAAACCTAGTGTTTAGGAACTGAGAATATCTGGGTTTTTGAAACCTAGTGTTTGGGAACTGGGAATATATGGGTTTTTGAAACCTAGTGTTTGGGAAATGAGAATATGTGGGTTTTTGAAACCTAGTGTTTGGGAACTGAGAATATCTGGGTTTTTGAAACATAGTGTTTGGGAACTGAGAATATCTGGGTTTTTGAAACCTAGTGTTTGGGAAATGAGAATATCTGGGTTTTTGAAACCTAGTGTTTGGGAACTGAGAATATCTGGGTTTTTGAAACCTAGTGTTTGGGAAATGAGAATATCTGGGTTTTTGAAACCTAGTGTTTGGGAACTGAGAATATCTGGGTTTTTGAAACCTAGTTTTTGGGAAATGAGAATATCTGGGTTTTTGAAACCTCGTGTTTGGGAAATGAAAATATCTGGGTTTTTTGAAACCTAGTGCTTGGGAACTGAGAATATCTGGGTTTTTGAAACCTAGTGTTTGGGAACTGAGAATATCTGGGTTTTTGAAACCTAGTGTTTGGGAACTGAGAATATCTGGGTTTTTGAAAGCTAGTGTTTGGGAACTGAGAATATCTGGGTTTTTGAAACCTAGTGTTTGGGAAATGAGAATATCTGGGTTTTTGAAACCTAGTGTTTGGGAACTGGGAATATCTGGGTTTTTGAAACCTAGTGTTTGGGAACTGAGAATATCTGGGTTTTTGAAACCTAGTGTTTGGGAAATGAGAATATCTGGGATTTTGAAACCTCGTGTTTGGGAAATGAGAATATCTGGGTTTTTGAAACCTCGTGTTTGGGAAATGAGAATATCTGGGTTTTTGAAACCTAGTGTTTGGGAACTGAGAATATCTGGGTTTTTGAAACCTAGTGTTTGGGAACTGGGAATATATGGGTTTTTGAAACCTAGTGTTTGGGAACTGAGAATATCTGGGTTTTTGAAACCTAGTGTTTGGGAACTGGGAATATATGGGTTTTTGAAACCTAGTGTTTGGGATATGAGAATATCTGGGTTTTTGAAACCTAGTGTTTGGGAACTGAGAATATCTGGGTTTTTTTGAAACCTAGTGTTTGGGAACTGAGAATATCTGGGTTTTTGAAAGATAGTGTTTGGGAACTGAGAATATCTGGGTTTTTGAAACCTAGTTTTTGGGAAATGAGAATATCTGGGTTTTTGAAACCTCGTGTTTGGGAAATGAAAATATCTGGGTTTTTTGAAACCTAGTGTTTGGGAACTGAGAATATCTGGGTTTTTGAAACCTAGTGTTTGGGAACTGAGAATATCTGGGTTTTTGAAACCTAGTGTTTGGGAAATGAGAATATCTGGGTTTTTGAAACGTGTTTGGGAAATGAGAATATCTGGGTTTTTTGAAACCTAGTGTTTGGGAACTTAGAATATCTGGGTTTTTAAACCTAGTGTTTAGGAACTGAGAATATCTGGGTTTTTGAAACCTAGTGTTTGGGAACTGGGAATATATGGGTTTTTGAAACCTAGTGTTTGGGAAATGAGAATATGTGGGTTTTTGAAACCTAGTGTTTGGGAACTGAGAATATCTGGGTTTTTGAAACATAGTGTTTGGGAACTGAGAATATCTGGGTTTTTGAAACCTAGTGTTTTGGAAATGAGAATATCTGGGTTTTTGAAACCTAGTGTTTGGGAACTGAGAATATCTGGGTTTTTGAAACCTAGTGTTTGGGAAATGAGAATATCTGGGTTTTTGAAACCTAGTGTTTGGGAACTGAGAATATCTGGGTTTTTGAAACCTAGTGTTTGGGAAATGAGAATATCTGGGTTTTTGAAACCTCGTGTTTGGGAAATGAAAATATCTGGGTTTTTTGAAACCTAGTGTTTGGGAACTGAGAATATCTGGGTTTTTGAAACCTAGTGTTTGAGAACTGAGAATATCTGGGTTTTTGAAACCTAGTGTTTGGGAACTGGGAATATATGGGTTTTTGAAACCTAGTGTTTGGGAAATGAGAATATCTGGGTTTTTGAAACATGTTTGGGAAATGAGAATATCTGGGTTTTTTGAAACCTAGTGTTTGGGAACTTAGAATATCTGGGTTTTTGAAACCTAGTGTTTAGGAACTGAGAATATCTGGGTTTTTGAAACCTAGTGTTTGGGAACTGGGAATATATGGGTTTTTGAAACCTAGTGTTTGGGAAATGAGAATATGTGGGTTTTTGAAACCTAGTGTTTGGGAACTGAGAATATCTGGGTTTTTGAAACATAGTGTTTGGGAACTGAGAATATCTGGGTTTTTGAAACCTAGTGTTTGGGAAATGAGAATATCTGGGTTTTTGAAACCTAGTGTTTGGGAAATGAGAATATCTGGGTTTTTGAAACCTAGTGTTTGGGAACTGAGAATATCTGGGTTTTTGAAACCTAGTGTTTGGGAACTGAGAATATCTGGGTTTTTGAAACCTAGTGTTTGGGAACTGGGAATATATGGGTTTTTGAAACCTAGTGTTTGGGAACTGAGAATATCTGGGTTTTTGAAACCTAGTGTTTGGGAACTGAGAATATCTGGGTTTTTGAAACCTAGTGTTTGGGAACTGAGAATATCTGGGTTTTTGAAACCTAGTGTTTGGGAAATGAGAATATCTGGGTTTTTTTGAAACCTAGTGTTTGGGAACTGAGAATATCTGGGTTTTTGAAACCTAGTGTTTGGGAACTGAGAATATCTGGGTTTTTGAAACCTAGTTTTTGGGAAATGAGAATATCTGGGTTTTTGAAACCTCGTGTTTGGGAAATGAAAATATCTGGGTTTTTTGAAACCTAGTGCTTGGGAACTGAGAATATCTGGGCTTTTGAAACCTAGTGTTTGGGAACTGAGAATATCAGGGTTTTTGAAACCTAGTGTTTGGGAACTGAGAATATCTGGGTTTTTGAAAGCTAGTGTTTGGGAACTGAGAATATCTGGGTTTTTGAAACCTAGTGTTTGGGAAATGAGAATATCTGGGTTTTTGAAACCTAGTGTTTGGGAACTGGGAATATCTGGGTTTTTGAAACCTAGTGTTTGGGAACTGAGAATATCTGGGTTTTTGAAACCTAGTGTTTGGGAAATGAGAATATCTGGGATTTTGAAACCTCGTGTTTGGGAAATGAGAATATCTGGGTTTTTGAAACCTAGTGTTTGGGAACTGAGAATATCTGGGTTTTTGAAACCTAGTGTTTGGGAACTTGGAATATATGGGTTTTTGAAACCTAGTGTTTGGGAACTGAGAATATCTGGGTTTTTGAAACCTAGTGTTTGGGAACTGGGAATATATGGGTTTTTGAAACCTAGTGTTTGGGAAATGAGAATATCTGGGTTTTTGAAACCTAGTGTTTGGGAACTGAGAATATCTGGGTTTTTTTGAAACCTAGTGTTTGGGAACTGAGAATATCTGGGTTTTTGAAACCTAGTGTTTGGGAACTGAGAATATCTGGGTTTTTGAAACCTAGTTTTTGGGAAATGAGAATATCTGGGTTTTTGAAACCTCGTGTTTGGGAAATGAAAATATCTGGGTTTTTTGAAACCTAGTGTTTGGGAACTGAGAATATCTGGGTTTTTGAAACCTAGTGTTTGGGAACTGAGAATATCTGGGTTTTTGAAACCTAGTGTTTGGGAAATGAGAATATCTGGGTTTTTGAAACCTAGTGTTTGGGAACTGAGAATATCTGGGTTTTTGAAACCTAGTGTTTGGGAACTGAGAATATCTGGGTTTTTGAAACCTAGTGTTTGGGAACTGGGAATATATGGGTTTTTGAAACCTAGTGTTTGGGAACTGAGAATATCTGGGTTTTTGAAACCTAGTGTTTGGGAACTGAGAATATCTGGGTTTTTGAAACCTAGTGTTTGGGAACTGAGAATATCTGGGTTTTTGAAACCTAGTGTTTGGGAAATGAGAATATCTGGGTTTTTTTGAAACCTAGTGTTTGGGAACTGAGAATATCTGGGTTTTTGAAACCTAGTGTTTGGGAACTGAGAATATCTGGGTTTTTGAAACCTAGTTTTTGGGAAATGAGAATATCTGGGTTTTTGAAACCTCGTGTTTGGGAAATGAAAATATCTGGGTTTTTTGAAACCTAGTGCTTGGGAACTGAGAATATCTGGGCTTTTGAAACCTAGTGTTTGGGAACTGAGAATATCAGGGTTTTTGAAACCTAGTGTTTGGGAACTGAGAATATCTGGGTTTTTGAAAGCTAGTGTTTGGGAACTGAGAATATCTGGGTTTTTGAAACCTAGTGTTTGGGAAATGAGAATATCTGGGTTTTTGAAACCTAGTGTTTGGGAACTGGGAATATCTGGGTTTTTGAAACCTAGTGTTTGGGAACTGAGAATATCTGGGTTTTTGAAACCTAGTGTTTGGGAAATGAGAATATCTGGGATTTTGAAACCTCGTGTTTGGGAAATGAGAATATCTGGGTTTTTGAAACCTAGTGTTTGGGAACTGAGAATATCTGGGTTTTTGAAACCTAGTGTTTGGGAACTTGGAATATATGGGTTTTTGAAACCTAGTGTTTGGGAACTGAGAATATCTGGGTTTTTGAAACCTAGTGTTTGGGAACTGGGAATATATGGGTTTTTGAAACCTAGTGTTTGGGAAATGAGAATATCTGGGTTTTTGAAACCTAGTGTTTGGGAACTGAGAATATCTGGGTTTTTTTGAAACCTAGTGTTTGGGAACTGAGAATATCTGGGTTTTTGAAACCTAGTGTTTGGGAACTGAGAATATCTGGGTTTTTGAAACCTAGTTTTTGGGAAATGAGAATATCTGGGTTTTTGAAACCTCGTGTTTGGGAAATGAAAATATCTGGGTTTTTTGAAACCTAGTGTTTGGGAACTGAAAATATCTGGGTTTTTGAAACCTAGTGTTTGGGAACTGAGAATATCTGGGTTTTTGAAACCTAGTGTTTGGGAACTGAGAATATCTGGGTTTTTGAAAGCTAGTGTTTGGGAACTGAGAATATCTGGTTTTTTGAAACCTAGTGTTTGGGAAATGAGAATATCTGGGTTTTTGAAACCTAGTGTTTGGGAACTGGGAATATCTGGGTTTTTGAAACCTAGTGTTTGGGAAATGAGAATATCTGGGTTTTTGAAACCTCGTGTTTGGGAAATTAGAATATCTGGGTTTTTTGAAACCTAGTGTTTGGGAACTTAGAATATCTGGGTTTTTGAAACCTAGTGTTTAGGAACTGAGAATATCTGGGTTTTTGAAACCTAGTGTTTGGGAACTGGGAATATCTGGGTTTTTGAAACCTAGTGTTTGGGAAATGAGAATATATGGGTTTTTGAAACCTAGTGTTTGGGAACTGAGAATATCTGGGTTATTGAAACCTAGTGTTTGGGAACTGAGAATATCTGGGATTTTGAAACCTAGTGTTTGGGAAATGAGAATATCTGGGTTTTTGAAACCTAGTGTTTGGGAACTGAGAATATCTGGGTTTTTGAAACCTAGTGTTTGGGAAATGAGAATATCTGGGTTTTTGAAACCTAGTGTTTGGGAACTGGGAATATCTGGGTTTTTGAATCCTAGTGTTTGAGAACTGAGAATATCTGGGTTTTTGAAAGCTAGTGTTTGGGAAATGAGAATATCTGGGTTTTTGAAACCTCGTGTTTGGGAAATGAGAATATCTGGGTTTTTGAAACCTAGTGTTTGGGAACTGAGAATATCTGGGTTTTTGAAACCTAGTGTTTGGGAACTGAGAATATCTGGGTTTTTGAAACCTAGTGTTTGGGAACTGAGAATATCTGGGTTTTTGAAACCTAGTGTTTGGGAAATGAGAATATCTGGGTTTTTGAAACCTAGTGTTTGGGAACTGGGAATATCTGGGTTTTTGAAACCTAGTGTTTGGGAACTGAGAATATCTGGGTTTTTGAAACCTAGTGTTTGGGAACTGAGAATATCTGGTTTTTTGAAACCTAGTGTTTGGGAACTGGGAATATATGGGTTTTTGAAACCTAGTGTTTGGGAACTGAGAATATCTGGGTTTTTGAAACCTAGTGTTTGGGAAATGAGAATATCTGGGTTTTTTTGAAACCTAGTGTTTGGGAAATGAGAATATCTGGGTTTTTGAAACCTAGTGTTTGGGAACTGGGAATATCTGGGTTTTTGAAACCTAGTGTTTGGGAACTGAGAATATCTGGGTTTTTGAAACCTAGTGTTTGGGAAATGAGAATATCTGGGTTTTTGAAACCTCGTGTTTGGGAAATGAGAATATCTGGGTTTTTGAAACCTAGTGTTTGGGAACTGAGAATATCTGGGTTTTTGAAATCTAGTGTTTGGGAACTGAGAATATCTGGGTTTTTGAAACCTAGTGTTTGGGAACTGGGAATATATGGGTTTTTGAAACCTAGTGTTTGGGAACTGAGAATATCTGGGTTTTTGAAACCTAGTGTTTGGGAACTGAGAATATCTGGGTTTTTGAAACCTAGTGTTTGGGAACTGAGAATATCTGGGTTTTTGAAACCTAGTGTTTGGGAAATGAGAATATCTGGGTTTTTGAAACGTGTTTGGGAAATGAGAATATCTGGGTTTTTTGAAACCTAGTGTTTGGGAACTTAGAATATCTGGGTTTTTAAACCTAGTGTTTAGGAACTGAGAATATCTGGGTTTTTGAAACCTAGTGTTTGGGAACTGGGAATATATGGGTTTTTGAAACCTAGTGTTTGGGAAATGAGAATATGTGGGTTTTTGAAACCTAGTGTTTGGGAACTGAGAATATCTGGGTTTTTGAAACATAGTGTTTGGGAACTGAGAATATCTGGGTTTTTGAAACCTAGTGTTTTGGAAATGAGAATATCTGGGTTTTTGAAACCTAGTGTTTGGGAACTGAGAATATTTGGGTTTTTGAAACCTAGTGTTTGGGAAATGAGAATATCTGGGTTTTTGAAACCTAGTGTTTGGGAACTGAGAATATCTGGGTTTTTGAAACCTAGTGTTTGGGAAATGAGAATATCTGGGTTTTTGAAACCTCGTGTTTGGGAAATGAAAATATCTGGGTTTTTTGAAACCTAGTGTTTGGGAACTGAGAATATCTGGGTTTTTGAAACCTAGTGTTTGGGAACTGAGAATATCTGGGTTTTTGAAACCTAGTGTTTGGGAACTGGGAATATATGGGTTTTTGAAACCTAGTGTTTGGGAAATGAGAATATCTGGGTTTTTGAAACATGTTTGGGAAATGAGAATATCTGGGTTTTTGAAACCTAGTGTTTAGGAACTGAGAATATCTGGGTTTTTGAAACCTAGTGTTTGGGAACTGGGAATATATGGGTTTTTGAAACCTAGTGTTTGGGAAATGAGAATATGTGGGTTTTTGAAACCTAGTGTTTGGGAACTGAGAATATCTGGGTTTTTGAAACATAGTGTTTGGGAACTGAGAATATCTGGGTTTTTGAAACCTAGTGTTTGGGAAATGAGAATATCTGGGTTTTTGAAACCTAGTGTTTGGGAACTGAGAATATCTGGGTTTTTGAAACCTAGTGTTTGGGAACTGAGAATATCTGGGTTTTTGAAAGCTAGTGTTTGGGAACTGAGAATATCTGGGTTTTTGAAACCTAGTGTTTGGGAAATGAGAATATCTGGGTTTTTGAAACCTAGTGTTTGGGAACTGGGAATATCTGGGTTTTTGAAACCTAGTGTTTGGGAACTGAGAATATCTGGGTTTTTGAAACCTAGTGTTTGGGAAATGAGAATATCTGGGATTTTGAAACCTCGTGTTTGGGAAATGAGAATATCTGGGTTTTTGAAACCTAGTGTTTGGGAACTGAGAATATCTGGGTTTTTGAAACCTAGTGTTTGGGAACTGGGAATATATGGGTTTTTGAAACCTAGTGTTTGGGAACTGAGAATATCTGGGTTTTTGAAACCTAGTGTTTGGGAACTGGGAATATATGGGTTTTTGAAACCTAGTGTTTGGGAAATGAGAATATCTGGGTTTTTGAAACCTAGTGTTTGGGAACTGAGAATATCTGGGTTTTTTTGAAACCTAGTGTTTGGGAACTGAGAATATCTGGGTTTTTGAAAGATAGTGTTTGGGAACTGAGAATATCTGGGTTTTTGAAACCTAGTTTTTGGGAAATGAGAATATCTGGGTTTTTGAAACCTCGTGTTTGGGAAATGAAAATATCTGGGTTTTTTGAAACCTAGTGTTTGGGAACTGAGAATATCTGGGTTTTTGAAACCTAGTGTTTGGGAACTGAGAATATCTGGGTTTTTGAAACCTAGTGTTTGGGAAATGAGAATATCTGGGTTTTTGAAACGTGTTTGGGAAATGAGAATATCTGGGTTTTTTGAAACCTAGTGTTTGGGAACTTAGAATATCTGGGTTTTTAAACCTAGTGTTTTGGAACTGAGAATATCTGGGTTTTTGAAACCTAGTGTTTGGGAACTGGGAATATATGGGTTTTTGAAACCTAGTGTTTGGGAAATGAGAATATGTGGGTTTTTGAAACCTAGTGTTTGGGAACTGAGAATATCTGGGTTTTTGAAACATAGTGTTTGGGAACTGAGAATATCTGGGTTTTTGAAACCTAGTGTTTTGGAAATGAGAATATCTGGGTTTTTGAAACCTAGTGTTTGGGAACTGAGAATATCTGGGTTTTTGAAACCTAGTGTTTGGGAAATGAGAATATCTGGGTTTTTGAAACCTAGTGTTTGGGAACTGAGAATATCTGGGTTTTTGAAACCTAGTGTTTGGGAAATGAGAATATCTGGGTTTTTGAAACCTCGTGTTTGGGAAATGAAAATATCTGGGTTTTTTGAAACCTAGTGTTTGGGAACTGAGAATATCTGGGTTTTTGAAACCTAGTGTTTGAGAACTGAGAATATCTGGGTTTCTGAAACCTAGTGTTTGGGAACTGGGAATATATGGGTTTTTGAAACCTAGTGTCTGGGAAATGAGAATATCTGGGTTTTTGAAACATGTTTGGGAAATGAGAATATCTGGGTTTTTTGAAACCTAGTGTTTGGGAACTTAGAATATCTGGGTTTTTGAAACCTAGTGTTTAGGAACTGAGAATATCTGGGTTTTTGAAACCTAGTGTTTGGGAACTGGGAATATATGGGTTTTTGAAACCTAGTGTTTGGGAAATGAGAATATGTGGGTTTTTGAAACCTAGTGTTTGGGAACTGAGAATATCTGGGTTTTTGAAACATAGTGTTTGGGAACTGAGAATATCTGGGTTTTTGAAACCTAGTGTTTGGGAAATGAGAATATCTGGGTTTTTGAAACCTAGTGTTTGGGAACTGAGAATATCTGGGTTTTTGAAACCTAGTGTTTGGGAAATGAGAATATCTGGGTTTTTGAAACCTAGTGTTTGGGAACTGAGAATATCTGTGTTTTTGAAACCTCGTGTTTGGGAAATGAGAATATCTGGGTTTTTGAAACCTAGTGTTTGGGAACTGAGAATATCTGGGTTTTTGAAACCTAGTGTTTGGGAACTGAGAATATCTGGGTTTTTGAAACCTAGTGTTTGGGAACTGAGAATATCTGGGTTTTTGAAACCTAGTGTTTGGGAAATGAGAATATCTGGGTTTTTGAAACCTAGTGTTTGGGAACTGGGAATATCTGGGTTTTTGAAACCTAGTGTTTGGGAACTGAGAATATCTGGGTTTTTGAAACCTAGTGTTTGGGAACTGAGAATATCTGGTTTTTTGAAACCTAGTGTTTGGGAACTGGGAATATATGGGTTTTTGAAACCTAGTGTTTGGGAACTGAGAATATCTGGGTTTTTGAAACCTAGTGTTTGGGAAATGAGAATATCTGGGTTTTTTTGAAACCTAGTGTTTGGGAAATGAGAATATCTGGGTTTTTGAAACCTAGTGTTTGGGAACTGGGAATATCTGGGTTTTTGAAACCTAGTGTTTGGGAACTGAGAATATCTGGGTTTTTGAAACCTAGTGTTTGGGAAATGAGAATATCTGGGTTTTTGAAACCTCGTGTTTGGGAAATGAGAATATCTGGGTTTTTGAAACCTAGTGTTTGGGAACTGAGAATATCTGGGTTTTTGAAATCTAGTGTTTGGGAACTGAGAATATCTGGGTTTTTGAAACCTAGTGTTTGGGAACTGGGAATATATGGGTTTTTGAAACCTAGTGTTTGGGAACTGAGAATATCTGGGTTTTTGAAACCTAGTGTTTGGGAACTGAGAATATCTGGGTTTTTGAAACCTAGTGTTTGGGAACTGAGAATATCTGGGTTTTTGAAACCTAGTGTTTGGGAAATGAGAATATCTGGGTTTTTGAAACGTGTTTGGGAAATGAGAATATCTGGGTTTTTTGAAACCTAGTGTTTGGGAACTTAGAATATCTGGGTTTTTAAACCTAGTGTTTAGGAACTGAGAATATCTGGGTTTTTGAAACCTAGTGTTTGGGAACTGGGAATATATGGGTTTTTGAAACCTAGTGTTTGGGAAATGAGAATATGTGGGTTTTTGAAACCTAGTGTTTGGGAACTGAGAATATCTGGGTTTTTGAAACATAGTGTTTGGGAACTGAGAATATCTGGGTTTTTGAAACCTAGTGTTTTGGAAATGAGAATATCTGGGTTTTTGAAACCTAGTGTTTGGGAACTGAGAATATCTGGGTTTTTGAAACCTAGTGTTTGGGAAATGAGAATATCTGGGTTTTTGAAACCTAGTGTTTGGGAACTGAGAATATCTGGGTTTTTGAAACCTAGTGTTTGGGAAATGAGAATATCTGGGTTTTTGAAACCTCGTGTTTGGGAAATGAAAATATCTGGGTTTTTTGAAACCTAGTGTTTGGGAACTGAGAATATCTGGGTTTTTGAAACCTAGTGTTTGGGAACTGAGAATATCTGGGTTTTTGAAACCTAGTGTTTGGGAACTGGGAATATATGGGTTTTTGAAACCTAGTGTTTGGGAAATGAGAATATCTGGGTTTTTGAAACATGTTTGGGAAATGAGAATATCTGGGTTTTTGAAATCTAGTGTTTAGGAACTGAGAATATCTGGGTTTTTGAAACCTAGTGTTTGGGAACTGGGAATATATGGGTTTTTGAAACCTAGTGTTTGGGAAATGAGAATATGTGGGTTTTTGAAACCTAGTGTTTGGGAACTGAGAATATCTGGGTTTTTGAAACATAGTGTTTGGGAACTGAGAATATCTGGGTTTTTGAAACCTAGTGTTTGGGAAATGAGAATATCTGGGTTTTTGAAACCTAGTGTTTGGGAACTGAGAATATCTGGGTTTTTGAAACCTAGTGTTTGGGAAATGAGAATATCTGGGTTTTTGAAACCTAGTGTTTGGGAACTGAGAATATCTGGGTTTTTGAAACCTAGTTTTTGGGAAATAAGAATATCTGGGTTTTTGAAACCTCGTGTTTGGGAAATGAAAATATCTGGGTTTTTTGAAACCTAGTGCTTGGGAACTGAGAATATCTGGGTTTTTGAAACCTAGTGTTTGGGAACTGAGAATATCTGGGTTTTTGAAACCTAGTGTTTGGGAACTGAGAATATCTGGGTTTTTGAAACCTAGTGTTTGGGAACTGAGAATATCTGGGTTTTTGAAACCTAGTGTTTGGGAAATGAGAATATCTGGGTTTTTGAAACCTAGTGTTTGGGAACTGGGAATATCTGGGTTTTTGAAACCTAGTGTTTGGGAACTGAGAATATCTGGGTTTTTGAAACCTAGTGTTTGGGAAATGAGAATATCTGGGATTTTGAAACCTCGTGTTTGGGAAATGAGAATATCTGGGTTTTTGAAACCTAGTGTTTGGGAACTGAGAATATCTGGGTTTTTGAAACCTAGTGTTTGGGAACTGGGAATATATGGGTTTTTGAAACCTAGTGTTTGGGAACTGAGAATATCTGGGTTTTTGAAACCTAGTGTTTGGGAACTGGGAATATATGGGTTTTTGAAACCTAGTGTTTGGGAAATGAGAATATCTGGGTTTTTGAAACCTAGTGTTTGGGAACTGAGAATATCTGGGTTTTTTTGAAACCTAGTGTTTGGGAACTGAGAATATCTGGTTTTTTGAAACCTAGTGTTTGGGAACTGGGAATATATGGGTTTTTGAAACCTAGTGTTTGGGAACTGAGAATATCTGGGTTTTTGAAACCTAGTGTTTGGGAAATGAGAATATCTGGGTTTTTTTGAAACCTAGTGTTTGGGAAATGAGAATATCTGGGTTTTTGAAACCTAGTGTTTGGGAACTGGGAATATCTGGGTTTTTGAAACCTAGTGTTTGGGAACTGAGAATATCTGGGTTTTTGAAACCTAGTGTTTGGGAAATGAGAATATCTGGGTTTTTGAAACCTCGTGTTTGGGAAATGAGAATATCTGGGTTTTTGAAACCTAGTGTTTGGGAACTGAGAATATCTGGGTTTTTGAAATCTAGTGTTTGGGAACTGAGAATATCTGGGTTTTTGAAACCTAGTGTTTGGGAACTGGGAATATATGGGTTTTTGAAACCTAGTGTTTGGGAACTGAGAATATCTGGGTTTTTGAAACCTAGTGTTTGGGAACTGAGAATATCTGGGTTTTTGAAACCTAGTGTTTGGGAACTGAGAATATCTGGGTTTTTGAAACCTAGTGTTTGGGAAATGAGAATATCTGGGTTTTTGAAACGTGTTTGGGAAATGAGAATATCTGGGTTTTTTGAAACCTAGTGTTTGGGAACTTAGAATATCTGGGTTTTTAAACCTAGTGTTTAGGAACTGAGAATATCTGGGTTTTTGAAACCTAGTGTTTGGGAACTGGGAATATATGGGTTTTTGAAACCTAGTGTTTGGGAAATGAGAATATGTGGGTTTTTGAAACCTAGTGTTTGGGAACTGAGAATATCTGGGTTTTTGAAACATAGTGTTTGGGAACTGAGAATATCTGGGTTTTTGAAACCTAGTGTTTTGGAAATGAGAATATCTGGGTTTTTGAAACCTAGTGTTTGGGAACTGAGAATATCTGGGTTTTTGAAACCTAGTGTTTGGGAAATGAGAATATCTGGGTTTTTGAAACCTAGTGTTTGGGAACTGAGAATATCTGGGTTTTTGAAACCTAGTGTTTGGGAAATGAGAATATCTGGGTTTTTGAAACCTCGTGTTTGGGAAATGAAAATATCTGGGTTTTTTGAAACCTAGTGTTTGGGAACTGAGAATATCTGGGTTTTTGAAACCTAGTGTTTGGGAACTGAGAATATCTGGGTTTTTGAAACCTAGTGTTTGGGAACTGGGAATATATGGGTTTTTGAAACCTAGTGTTTGGGAAATGAGAATATCTGGGTTTTTGAAACATGTTTGGGAAATGAGAATATCTGGGTTTTTGAAACCTAGTGTTTAGGAACTGAGAATATCTGGGTTTTTGAAACCTAGTGTTTGGGAACTGGGAATATATGGGTTTTTGAAACCTAGTGTTTGGGAAATGAGAATATGTGGGTTTTTGAAACCTAGTGTTTGGGAACTGAGAATATCTGGGTTTTTGAAACATAGTGTTTGGGAACTGAGAATATCTGGGTTTTTGAAACCTAGTGTTTGGGAAATGAGAATATCTGGGTTTTTGAAACCTAGTGTTTGGGAACTGAGAATATCTGGGTTTTTGAAACCTAGTGTTTGGGAAATGAGAATATCTGGGTTTTTGAAACCTAGTGTTTGGGAACTGAGAATATCTGGGTTTTTGAAACCTAGTTTTTGGGAAATAAGAATATCTGGGTTTTTGAAACCTCGTGTTTGGGAAATGAAAATATCTGGGTTTTTTGAAACCTAGTGCTTGGGAACTGAGAATATCTGGGTTTTTGAAACCTAGTGTTTGGGAACTGAGAATATCTGGGTTTTTGAAACCTAGTGTTTGGGAACTGAGAATATCTGGGTTTTTGAAACCTAGTGTTTGGGAACTGAGAATATCTGGGTTTTTGAAACCTAGTGTTTGGGAAATGAGAATATCTGGGTTTTTGAAACCTAGTGTTTGGGAACTGGGAATATCTGGGTTTTTGAAACCTAGTGTTTGGGAACTGAGAATATCTGGGTTTTTGAAACCTAGTGTTTGGGAAATGAGAATATCTGGGATTTTGAAACCTCGTGTTTGGGAAATGAGAATATCTGGGTTTTTGAAACCTAGTGTTTGGGAACTGAGAATATCTGGGTTTTTGAAACCTAGTGTTTGGGAACTGGGAATATATGGGTTTTTGAAACCTAGTGTTTGGGAACTGAGAATATCTGGGTTTTTGAAACCTAGTGTTTGGGAACTGGGAATATATGGGTTTTTGAAACCTAGTGTTTGGGAAATGAGAATATCTGGGTTTTTGAAACCTAGTGTTTGGGAACTGAGAATATCTGGGTTTTTTTGAAACCTAGTGTTTGGGAACTGAGAATATCTGGGTTTTTGAAAGATAGTGTTTGGGAACTGAGAATATCTGGGTTTTTGAAACCTAGTTTTTGGGAAATGAGAATATCTGGGTTTTTGAAACCTCGTGTTTGGGAAATGAAAATATCTGGGTTTTTTGAAACCTAGTGTTTGGGAACTGAGAATATCTGGGTTTTTGAAACCTAGTGTTTGGGAACTGAGAATATCTGGGTTTTTGAAACCTAGTGTTTGGGAAATGAGAATATCTGGGTTTTTGAAACGTGTTTGGGAAATGAGAATATCTGGGTTTTTTGAAACCTAGAGTTTGGGAACTTAGAATATCTGGGTTTTTAAACCTAGTGTTTAGGAACTGAGAATATCTGGGTTTTTGAAACCTAGTGTTTGGGAACTGGGAATATATGGGTTTTTGAAACCTAGTGTTTGGGAAATGAGAATATGTGGGTTTTTGAAACCTAGTGTTTGGGAACTGAGAATATCTGGGTTTTTGAAACATAGTGTTTGGGAACTGAGAATATCTGGGTTTTTGAAACCTAGTGTTTTGGAAATGAGAATATCTGGGTTTTTGAAACCTAGTGTTTGGGAACTGAGAATATCTGGGTTTTTGAAACCTAGTGTTTGGGAAATGAGAATATCTGGGTTTTTGAAACCTAGTGTTTGGGAACTGAGAATATCTGGGTTTTTGAAACCTAGTGTTTGGGAAATGAGAATATCTGGGTTTTTGAAACCTCGTGTTTGGGAAATGAAAATATCTGGGTTTTTTGAAACCTAGTGTTTGGGAACTGAGAATATCTGGGTTTTTGAAACCTAGTGTTTGAGAACTGAGAATATCTGGGTTTTTGAAACCTAGTGTTTGGGAACTGGGAATATATGGGTTTTTGAAACCTAGTGTTTGGGAAATGAGAATATCTGGGTTTTTGAAACATGTTTGGGAAATGAGAATATCTGGGTTTTTTGAAACCTAGTGTTTGGGAACTTAGAATATCTGGGTTTTTGAAACCTAGTGTTTAGGAACTGAGAATATCTGGGTTTTTGAAACCTAGTGTTTGGGAACTGGGAATATATGGGTTTTTGAAACCTAGTGTTTGGGAAATGAGAATATGTGGGTTTTTGAAACCTAGTGTTTGGGAACTGAGAATATCTGGGTTTTTGAAACATAGTGTTTGGGAACTGAGAATATCTGGGTTTTTGAAACCTAGTGTTTGGGAAATGAGAATATCTGGGTTTTTGAAACCTAGTGTTTGGGAACTGAGAATATCTGGGTTTTTGAAACCTAGTGTTTGGGAAATGAGAATATCTGGGTTTTTGAAACCTAGTGTTTGGGAAATGAGAATATGTGGGTTTTTGAAACCTAGTGTTTGGGAACTGAGAATATCTGGGTTTTTGAAACATAGTGTTTGGGAACTGAGAATATCTGGGTTTTTGAAACCTAGTGTTTTGGAAATGAGAATATCTGGGTTTTTGAAATCTAGTGTTTGGGAACTGAGAATATGTGGGTTTTTGAAACCTAGTGTTTGGGAACTGAGAATATCTGGGTTTTTGAAACATAGTGTTTGGGAACTGAGAATATCTGGGTTTTTGAAACCTAGTGTTTGGGAAATGAGAATATCTGGGTTTTTGAAACCTAGTGTTTGGGAACTGAGAATATCTGGGTTTTTGAAACCTAGTGTTTGGGAAATGAGAATATCTGGGTTTTTGAAACCTAGTGTTTGGGAACTGAGAATATCTGGGTTTTTGAAACCTAGTTTTTGGGAAATGAGAATATCTGGGTTTTTGAAACCTCGTGTTTGGGAAATGAAAATATCTGGGTTTTTTGAAACCTAGTGCTTGGGAACTGAGAATATCTGGGTTTTTGAAACCTAGTGTTTGGGAACTGAGAATATCTGGGTTTTTGAAACCTAGTGTTTGGGAACTGAGAATATCTGGGTTTTTGAAAGCTAGTGTTTGGGAACTGAGAATATCTGGGTTTTTGAAACCTAGTGTTTGGGAAATGAGAATATCTGGGTTTTTGAAACCTAGTGTTTGGGAACTGGGAATATCTGGGTTTTTGAAACCTAGTGTTTGGGAACTGAGAATATCTGGGTTTTTGAAACCTAGTGTTTGGGAAATGAGAATATCTGGGATTTTGAAACCTCGTGTTTGGGAAATGAGAATATCTGGGTTTTTGAAACCTAGTGTTTGGGAACTGAGAATATCTGGGTTTTTGAAACCTAGTGTTTGGGAACTGGGAATATATGGGTTTTTGAAACCTAGTGTTTGGGAACTGAGAATATCTGGGTTTTTGAAACCTAGTGTTTGGGAACTGGGAATATATGGGTTTTTGAAACCTAGTGTTTGGGAAATGAGAATATCTGGGTTTTTGAAACCTAGTGTTTGGGAACTGAGAATATCTGGGTTTTTTTGAAACCTAGTGTTTGGGAACTGAGAATATCTGGGTTTTTGAAAGATAGTGTTTGGGAACTGAGAATATCTGGGTTTTTGAAACCTAGTTTTTGGGAAATGAGAATATCTGGGTTTTTGAAACCTCGTGTTTGGGAAATGAAAATATCTGGGTTTTTTGAAACCTAGTGTTTGGGAACTGAGAATATCTGGGTTTTTGAAACCTAGTGTTTGGGAACTGAGAATATCTGGGTTTTTGAAACCTAGTGTTTGGGAAATGAGAATATCTGGGTTTTTGAAACGTGTTTGGGAAATGAGAATATCTGGGTTTTTTGAAACCTAGTGTTTGGGAACTTAGAATATCTGGGTTTTTGAAACCTAGTGTTTGGGAACTGAGAATATCTGGGTTTTTGAAACCTAGTGTTTGGGAACTGGGAATATCTGGGTTTTTGAAAGCTAGTGTTTGGGAACTGAGAATATCTGGGTTTTTGAAACCTAGTGTTTGGGAACTGAGAATATCTGGGTTTTTGAAACATAGTGTTTGGGAACTGAGAATATCTGGGTTTTTGAAACCTAGTGTTTTGGAAATGAGAATATCTGGGTTTTTGAAACCTAGTGTTTGGGAACTGAGAATATCTGGGTTTTTGAAACCTAGTGTTTGGGAAATGAGAATATCTGGGTTTTTGAAACCTAGTGTTTGGGATCTGAGAATATCTGGGTTTTTGAAACCTAGTGTTTGGGAAATGAGAATATCTGGGTTTTTGAAACCTCGTGTTTGGGAAATGAAAATATCTGGGTTTTTTGAAACCTAGTGTTTGGGAACTGAGAATATCTGGGTTTTTGAAACCTAGTGTTTGAGAACTGAGAATATCTGGGTTTCTGAAACCTAGTGTTTTTGAACTGGGAATATATGGGTTTTTGAAACCTAGTGTTTGGGAAATGAGAATATCTGGGTTTTTGAAACATGTTTGGGAAATGAGAATATCTGGGTTTTTTGAAACCTAGTGTTTGGGAACTTAGAATATCTGGGTTTTTGAAACCTAGTGTTTAGGAACTGAGAATATCTGGGTTTTTGAAACCTAGTGTTTGGGAACTGGGAATATATGGGTTTTTGAAACCTAGTGTTTGGGAAATGAGAATATGTGGGTTTTTGAAACCTAGTGTTTGGGAACTGAGAATATCTGGGTTTTTGAAACATAGTGTTTGGGAACTGAGAATATCTGGGTTTTTGAAACCTAGTGTTTGGGAAATGAGAATATCTGGGTTTTTGAAACCTAGTGTTTGGGAACTGAGAATATCTGGGTTTTTGAAACCTAGTGTTTGGGAAATGAGAATATCTGGGTTTTTGAAACCTAGTGTTTGGGAACTGAGAATATCTGTGTTTTTGAAACCTCGTGTTTGGGAAATGAGAATATCTGGGTTTTTGAAACCTAGTGTTTGGGAACTGAGAATATCTGGGTTTTTGAAACCTAGTGTTTGGGAACTGAGAATATCTGGGTTTTTGAAACCTAGTGTTTGGGAACTGAGAATATCTGGGTTTTTGAAACCTAGTGTTTGGGAAATGAGAATATCTGGGTTTTTGAAACCTAGTGTTTGGGAACTGGGAATATCTGGGTTTTTGAAACCTAGTGTTTGGGAACTGAGAATATCTGGGTTTTTGAAACCTAGTGTTTGGGAACTGAGAATATCTGGTTTTTTGAAACCTAGTGTTTGGGAACTGGGAATATATGGGTTTTTGAAACCTAGTGTTTGGGAACTGAGAATATCTGGGTTTTTGAAACCTAGTGTTTGGGAAATGAGAATATCTGGGTTTTTTTGAAACCTAGTGTTTGGGAAATGAGAATATCTGGGTTTTTGAAACCTAGTGTTTGGGAACTGGGAATATCTGGGTTTTTGAAACCTAGTGTTTGGGAACTGAGAATATCTGGGTTTTTGAAACCTAGTGTTTGGGAAATGAGAATATCTGGGTTTTTGAAACCTCGTGTTTGGGAAATGAGAATATCTGGGTTTTTGAAACCTAGTGTTTGGGAACTGAGAATATCTGGGTTTTTGAAATCTAGTGTTTGGGAACTGAGAATATCTGGGTTTTTGAAACCTAGTGTTTGGGAACTGGGAATATATGGGTTTTTGAAACCTAGTGTTTGGGAACTGAGAATATCTGGGTTTTTGAAACCTAGTGTTTGGGAACTGAGAATATCTGGGTTTTTGAAACCTAGTGTTTGGGAACTGAGAATATCTGGGTTTTTGAAACCTAGTGTTTGGGAAATGAGAATATCTGGGTTTTTGAAACGTGTTTGGGAAATGAGAATATCTGGGTTTTTTGAAACCTAGTGTTTGGGAACTTAGAATATCTGGGTTTTTAAACCTAGTGTTTAGGAACTGAGAATATCTGGGTTTTTGAAACCTAGTGTTTGGGAACTGGGAATATATGGGTTTTTGAAACCTAGTGTTTGGGAAATGAGAATATGTGGGTTTTTGAAACCTAGTGTTTGGGAACTGAGAATATCTGGGTTTTTGAAACATAGTGTTTGGGAACTGAGAATATCTGGGTTTTTGAAACCTAGTGTTTTGGAAATGAGAATATCTGGGTTTTTGAAACCTAGTGTTTGGGAACTGAGAATATCTGGGTTTTTGAAACCTAGTGTTTGGGAAATGAGAATATCTGGGTTTTTGAAACCTAGTGTTTGGGAACTGAGAATATCTGGGTTTTTGAAACCTAGTGTTTGGGAAATGAGAATATCTGGGTTTTTGAAACCTCGTGTTTGGGAAATGAAAATATCAGGGTTTTTTGAAACCTAGTGTTTGGGAACTGAGAATATCTGGGTTTTTGAAACCTAGTGTTTGGGAACTGAGAATATCTGGGTTTTTGAAACCTAGTGTTTGGGAACTGGGAATATATGGGTTTTTGAAACCTAGTGTTTGGGAAATGAGAATATCTGGGTTTTTGAAACATGTTTGGGAAATGAGAATATCTGGGTTTTTGAAACCTAGTGTTTAGGAACTGAGAATATCTGGGTTTTTGAAACCTAGTGTTTGGGAACTGGGAATATATGGGTTTTTGAAACCTAGTGTTTGGGAAATGAGAATATGTGGGTTTTTGAAACCTAGTGTTTGGGAACTGAGAATATCTGGGTTTTTGAAACATAGTGTTTGGGAACTGAGAATATCTGGGTTTTTGAAACCTAGTGTTTGGGAAATGAGAATATCTGGGTTTTTGAAACCTAGTGTTTGGGAACTGAGAATATCTGGGTTTTTGAAACCTAGTGTTTGGGAAATGAGAATATCTGGGTTTTTGAAACCTAGTGTTTGGGAACTGAGAATATCTGGGTTTTTGAAACCTAGTTTTTGGGAAATAAGAATATCTGGGTTTTTGAAACCTCGTGTTTGGGAAATGAAAATATCTGGGTTTTTTGAAACCTAGTGCTTGGGAACTGAGAATATCTGGGTTTTTGAAACCTAGTGTTTGGGAACTGAGAATATCTGGGTTTTTGAAACCTAGTGTTTGGGAACTGAGAATATCTGGGTTTTTGAAACCTAGTGTTTGGGAACTGAGAATATCTGGGTTTTTGAAACCTAGTGTTTGGGAAATGAGAATATCTGGGTTTTTGAAACCTAGTGTTTGGGAACTGGGAATATCTGGGTTTTTGAAACCTAGTGTTTGGGAACTGAGAATATCTGAGTTTTTGAAACCTAGTGTTTGGGAAATGAGAATATCTGGGATTTTGAAACCTCGTGTTTGGGAAATGAGAATATCTGGGTTTTTGAAACCTAGTGTTTGGGAACTGAGAATATCTGGGTTTTTGAAACCTAGTGTTTGGGAACTGGGAATATATGGGTTTTTGAAACCTAGTGTTTGGGAACTGAGAATATCTGGGTTTTTGAAACCTAGTGTTTGGGAACTGGGAATATATGGGTTTTTGAAACCTAGTGTTTGGGAAATGAGAATATCTGGGTTTTTGAAACCTAGTGTTTGGGAACTGAGAATATCTGGGTTTTTTTGAAACCTAGTGTTTGGGAACTGAGAATATCTGGGTTTTTGAAAGATAGTGTTTGGGAACTGAGAATATCTGGGTTTTTGAAACCTAGTTTTTGGGAAATGAGAATATCTGGGTTTTTGAAACCTCGTGTTTGGGAAATGAAAATATCTGGGTTTTTTGAAACCTAGTGTTTGGGAACTGAGAATATCTGGGTTTTTGAAACCTAGTGTTTGGGAACTGAGAATATCTGGGTTTTTGAAACCTAGTGTTTGGGAAATGAGAATATCTGGGTTTTTGAAACGTGTTTGGGAAATGAGAATATCTGGGTTTTTTGAAACCTAGTGTTTGGGAACTTAGAATATCTGGGTTTTTAAACCTAGTGTTTAGGAACTGAGAATATCTGGGTTTTTGAAACCTAGTGTTTGGGAACTGGGAATATATGGGTTTTTGAAACCTAGTGTTTGGGAAATGAGAATATGTGGGTTTTTGAAACCTAGTGTTTGGGAACTGAGAATATCTGGGTTTTTGAAACATAGTGTTTGGGAACTGAGAATATCTGGGTTTTTGAAACCTAGTGTTTTGGAAATGAGAATATCTGGGTTTTTGAAACCTAGTGTTTGGGAACTGAGAATATCTGGGTTTTTGAAACCTAGTGTTTGGGAAATGAGAATATCTGGGTTTTTGAAACCTAGTGTTTGGGAACTGAGAATATCTGGGTTTTTGAAACCTAGTGTTTGGGAAATGAGAATATCTGGGTTTTTGAAACCTCGTGTTTGGGAAATGAAAATATCTGGGTTTTTTGAAACCTAGTGTTTGGGAACTGAGAATATCTGGGTTTTTGAAACCTAGTGTTTGAGAACTGAGAATATCTGGGTTTTTGAAACCTAGTGTTTGGGAAATGAGAATATCTGGGTTTTTGAAACCTAGTGTTTGGGAACTGAGAATATCTGGGTTTTTGAAACCTAGTTTTTGGGAAATAAGAATATCTGGGTTTTTGAAACCTCGTGTTTGGGAAATGAAAATATCTGGGTTTTTTGAAACCTAGTGCTTGGGAACTGAGAATATCTGGGTTTTTGAAACCTAGTGTTTGGGAACTGAGAATATCTGGGTTTTTGAAACCTAGTGTTTGGGAACTGAGAATATCTGGGTTTTTGAAACCTAGTGTTTGGGAACTGAGAATATCTGGGTTTTTGAAACCTAGTGTTTGGGAAATGAGAATATCTGGGTTTTTGAAACCTAGTGTTTGGGAACTGGGAATATCTGGGTTTTTGAAACCTAGTGTTTGGGAACTGAGAATATCTGAGTTTTTGAAACCTAGTGTTTGGGAAATGAGAATATCTGGGATTTTGAAACCTCGTGTTTGGGAAATGAGAATATCTGGGTTTTTGAAACCTAGTGTTTGGGAACTGAGAATATCTGGGTTTTTGAAACCTAGTGTTTGGGAACTGGGAATATATGGGTTTTTGAAACCTAGTGTTTGGGAACTGAGAATATCTGGGTTTTTGAAACCTAGTGTTTGGGAACTGGGAATATATGGGTTTTTGAAACCTAGTGTTTGGGAAATGAGAATATCTGGGTTTTTGAAACCTAGTGTTTGGGAACTGAGAATATCTGGGTTTTTTTGAAACCTAGTGTTTGGGAACTGAGAATATCTGGGTTTTTGAAAGATAGTGTTTGGGAACTGAGAATATCTGGGTTTTTGAAACCTAGTTTTTGGGAAATGAGAATATCTGGGTTTTTGAAACCTCGTGTTTGGGAAATGAAAATATCTGGGTTTTTTGAAACCTAGTGTTTGGGAACTGAGAATATCTGGGTTTTTGAAACCTAGTGTTTGGGAACTGAGAATATCTGGGTTTTTGAAACCTAGTGTTTGGGAAATGAGAATATCTGGGTTTTTGAAACGTGTTTGGGAAATGAGAATATCTGGGTTTTTTGAAACCTAGTGTTTGGGAACTTAGAATATCTGGGTTTTTAAACCTAGTGTTTAGGAACTGAGAATATCTGGGTTTTTGAAACCTAGTGTTTGGGAACTGGGAATATATGGGTTTTTGAAACCTAGTGTTTGGGAAATGAGAATATGTGGGTTTTTGAAACCTAGTGTTTGGGAACTGAGAATATCTGGGTTTTTGAAACATAGTGTTTGGGAACTGAGAATATCTGGGTTTTTGAAACCTAGTGTTTTGGAAATGAGAATATCTGGGTTTTTGAAACCTAGTGTTTGGGAACTGAGAATATCTGGGTTTTTGAAACCTAGTGTTTGGGAAATGAGAATATCTGGGTTTTTGAAACCTAGTGTTTGGGAACTGAGAATATCTGGGTTTTTGAAACCTAGTGTTTGGGAAATGAGAATATCTGGGTTTTTGAAACCTCGTGTTTGGGAAATGAAAATATCTGGGTTTTTTGAAACCTAGTGTTTGGGAACTGAGAATATCTGGGTTTTTGAAACCTAGTGTTTGAGAACTGAGAATATCTGGGTTTTTGAAACCTAGTGTTTGGGAACTGGGAATATATGGGTTTTTGAAACCTAGTGTTTGGGAAATGAGAATATCTGGGTTTTTGAAACATGTTTGGGAAATGAGAATATCTGGGTTTTTTGAAACCTAGTGTTTGGGAACTTAGAATATCTGGGTTTTTGAAACCTAGTGTTTAGGAACTGAGAATATCTGGGTTTTTGAAACCTAGTGTTTGGGAACTGGGAATATATGGGTTTTTGAAACCTAGTGTTTGGGAAATGAGAATATGTGGGTTTTTGAAACCTAGTGTTTGGGAACTGAGAATATCTGGGTTTTTGAAACATAGTGTTTGGGAACTGAGAATATCTGGGTTTTTGAAACCTAGTGTTTGGGAAATGAGAATATCTGGGTTTTTGAAACCTAGTGTTTGGGAACTGAGAATATCTGGGTTTTTGAAACCTAGTGTTTGGGAAATGAGAATATCTGGGTTTTTGAAACCTAGTGTTTGGGAACTGAGAATATCTGTGTTTTTGAAACCTCGTGTTTGGGAAATGAGAATATCTGGGTTTTTGAATCCTAGTGTTTGGGAACTGAGAATATCTGGGTTTTTGAAACCTAGTGTTTGGGAACTGAGAATATCTGGGTTTTTGAAACCTAGTGTTTGGGAACTGGGAATATATGGGTTTTTGAAACCTAGTGTTTGGGAACTGAGAATATCTGGGTTTTTGAAACCTAGTGTTTGGGAACTGAGAATATCTGGGTTTTTGAAACCTAGTGTTTGGGAACTGAGAATATCTGGGTTTTTGAAACCTAGTGTTTGGGAAATGAGAATATCTGGGTTTTTTTGAAACCTAGTGTTTGGGAACTGAGAATATCTGGGTTTTTGAAACCTAGTGTTTGGGAACTGAGAATATCTGGGTTTTTGAAACCTAGTTTTTGGGAAATGAGAATATCTGGGTTTTTGAAACCTCGTGTTTGGGAAATGAAAATATCTGGGTTTTTTGAAACCTAGTGCTTGGGAACTGAGAATATCTGGGTTTTTGAAACCTAGTGTTTGGGAACTGAGAATATCTGGGTTTTTGAAACCTAGTGTTTGGGAACTGAGAATATCTGGGTTTTTGAAAGCTAGTGTTTGGGAACTGAGAATATCTGGGTTTTTGAAACCTAGTGTTTGGGAAATGAGAATATCTGGGTTTTTGAAACCTAGTGTTTGGGAACTGGGAATATCTGGGTTTTTGAAACCTAGTGTTTGGGAAATGAGAATATCTGGGATTTTGAAACCTCGTGTTTGGGAAATGAGAATATCTGGGTTTTTGAAACCTAGTGTTTGGGAACTGAGAATATCTGGGTTTTTGAAACCTAGTGTTTGGGAACTTGGAATATATGGGTTTTTGAAACCTAGTGTTTGGGAACTGAGAATATCTGGGTTTTTGAAACCTAGTGTTTGGGAACTGGGAATATATGGGTTTTTGAAACCTAGTGTTTGGGAAATGAGAATATCTGGGTTTTTGAAACCTAGTGTTTGGGAACTGAGAATATCTGGGTTTTTTTGAAACCTAGTGTTTGGGAACTGAGAATATCTGGGTTTTTGAAACCTAGTGTTTGGGAACTGAGAATATCTGGGTTTTTGAAACCTAGTTTTTGGGAAATGAGAATATCTGGGTTTTTGAAACCTCGTGTTTGGGAAATGAAAATATCTGGGTTTTTTGAAACCTAGTGTTTGGGAACTGAGAATATCTGGGTTTTTGAAACCTAGTGTTTGGGAACTGAGAATATCTGGGTTTTTGAAACCTAGTGTTTGGGAACTGAGAATATCTGGGTTTTTGAAAGCTAGTGTTTGGGAACTGAGAATATCTGGTTTTTTGAAACCTAGTGTTTGGGAAATGAGAATATCTGGGTTTTTGAAACCTAGTGTTTGGGAACTGGGAATATCTGGGTTTTTGAAACCTAGTGTTTGGGAACTGAGAATATTGGGTTTTTGAAACCTAGTGTTTGGGAAATGAGAATATCTGGGTTTTTGAAACCTCGTGTTTGGGAAATGAGAATATCTGGGTTTTTGAAACCTAGTGTTTGGGAACTGAGAATATCTGGGTTTTTGAAACCTAGTGTTTGGGAACTGAGAATATCTGGGTTTTTGAAACCTAGTGTTTGGGAACTGAGAATATCTGGGTTTTTGAAACCTCGTGTTTGGGAAATGAGAATATCTGGGTTTTTGAAACCTAGTGTTTGGCAACGGAGAATATCTGGGTTTTTGAAACCTAGTGTTTGGGAACTGGGAATATATGGGTTTTTGAAACCTAGTGTTTGGGAACTGAGAATATCTGGGTTTTTGAAACCTAGTGTTTGGGAAATGAGAATATCTGGGTTTTTGAAACCTAGTGTTTGGGAAATGAGAATATCTGGGTTTTTGAAACCTAGTGTTTGGGAACTGAGAATATGTGGGTTTTTGAAATCTAGTGTTTGGGAAATGAGAATATCTGGGTTTTTGAAACCTCGTGTTTGGGAAATGAAAATATCTGGGTTTTTTGAAACCTAGTGTTTGGGAACTGAGAATATCTGGGTTTTTGAAACCTAGTGTTTGGGAACTGAGAATATCTGGGTTTTTGAAACCTAGTGTTTGGGAACTGGGAATATATGGGTTTTTGAAACCTAGTGTTTGGGAAATGAGAATATCTGGGTTTTTGAAACCTAGTGTTTGGGAACTGAGAATATCTGGGTTTTTGAAACCTAGTGTTTGGGAACTGAGAATATCTGGGTTTTTGAAACCTAGTGTTTGGGAAATGAGAATATCTGGGTTTTTGAAACCTAGTGTTTGGGAACTGAGAATATCTGGGTTTTTGAAACCTAGTGTTCGGGAAATGAGAATATCTGGGTTTTTGAAACCTAGTGTTTGGGAACTGAGAATATCTGGGTTTTTGAAACCTAGTGTTTGGGAACTGAGAATATCTGGGTTTTTTTAAACCTAGTGTTTGGGAACTGGGAATATATGGGTTTTTGAAACCTAGTGTTTGGGAGCTGAGAATATCTGGGGTTTTGAAACCTAGTGTTTGGGAACTGGGAATATCTCGGTTTTTGAAACCTAGTGTTTGGGAACTGAGAATATCTGGGTTTTTGAAACCTAGTGTTTGGGAACTGAGAATATCTGGGTTTTTGAAACCTAGTGTTTGGGAAATGAGAATATCTGGGTTTTTGAAACCTCGTGTTTGGGAAATGAAAATATCTGGGTTTTTTGAAACCTAGTGTTTGGGAACTGAGAATATCTGGGTTTTTGAAACCTGGTGTTTGGGAACTGAGAATATCTGGGTTTTTGAAACCTAGTGTTTGGGAACTGGGAATATATGGGTTTTTGAAACCTAGTGTTTGGGAAATGAGAATATCAGGGTTTTTGAAACCTAGTGTTTGGGAACTGAGAATATCTGGGTTTTTGAAACCTAGTGTTTGGGAACTGAGAATATCTGGGTTTTTGAAACCTAGTGTTTGGGAAATGAGAATATCTGGGTTTTTGAAACCTAGTGTTTGGGAACTGGGAATATCTGGGTTTTTGAAACCTAGTGTTTGGGAACTGAGAATATCTGGGTTTTTGAAACCTAGTGTTTGGGAAATAAGAATATCTGTGTTTTTGAAACCTCGTGTTTGGGAAATGAGAATATCTGGGTTTTTGAATCCTAGTGTTTGGGAACTGAGAATATCTGGGTTTTTGAAACCTAGTGTTTGGGAACTGAGAATATCTGGGTTTTTGAAACCTAGTGTTTGGGAACTGGGAATATATGGGTTTTTGAAACCTAGTGTTTGGGAACTGAGAATATCTGGGTTTTTGAAACCTAGTGTTTGGGAACTGAGAATATCTGGGTTTTTGAAACCTAGTGTTTGGGAACTGAGAATATCTGGGTTTTTGAAACCTAGTGTTTGGGAAATGAGAATATCTGGGTTTTTTTGAAACCTAGTGTTTGGGAACTGAGAATATCTGGGTTTTTGAAACCTAGTGTTTGGGAACTGAGAATATCTGGGTTTTTGAAACCTAGTTTTTGGGAAATGAGAATATCTGGGTTTTTGAAACCTCGTGTTTGGGAAATGAAAATATCTGGGTTTTTTGAAACCTAGTGCTTGGGAACTGAGAATATCTGGTTTTTGAAACCTAGTGTTTGGGAACTGAGAATATCTGGGTTTTTGAAACCTAGTGTTTGGGAACTGAGAATATCTGGGTTTTTGAAAGCTAGTGTTTGGGAACTGAGAATATCTGGGTTTTTGAAACCTAGTGTTTGGGAAATGAGAATATCTGGGTTTTTGAAACCTAGTGTTTGGGAACTGGGAATATCTGGGTTTTTGAAACCTAGTGTTTGGGAACTGAGAATATCTGGGTTTTTGAAACCTAGTGTTTGGGAAATGAGAATATCTGGGTTTTTGAAACCTCGTGTTTGGGAAATGAGAATATCTGGGTTTTTGAAACCTAGTGTTTGGGAACTGAGAATATCTGGGTTTTTGAAACCTAGTGTTTGGGAACTGGGAATATATGGGTTTTTGAAACCTAGTGTTTGGGAACTGAGAATATCTGGGTTTTTGAAACCTAGTGTTTGGGAACTGGGAATATATGGGTTTTTGAAACCTAGTGTTTGGGAAATGAGAATATCTGGGTTTTTGAAACCTAGTGTTTGGGAACTGAGAATATCTGGGTTTTTTTGAAACCTAGTGTTTGGGAACTGAGAATATCTGGGTTTTTGAAACCTAGTGTTTGGGAACTGAGAATATCTGGGTTTTTGAAACCTAGTTTTTGGGAAATGAGAATATCTGGGTTTTTGAAACCTCGTGTTTGGGAAATGAAAATATCTGGGTTTTTTGAAACCTAGTGTTTGGGAACTGAGAATATCTGGGTTTTTGAAACCTAGTGTTTGGGAACTGAGAATATCTGGGTTTTTGAAACCTAGTGTTTGGGAACTGAGAATATCTGGGTTTTTGAAAGCTAGTGTTTGGGAACTGAGAATATCTGGGTTTTTGAAACCTAGTGTTTGGGAAATGAGAATATCTGGGTTTTTGAAACCTAGTGTTTGGGAACTGGGAATATCTGGGTTTTTGAAACCTAGTGTTTGGGAACTGAGAATATCTGGGTTTTTGAAACCTAGTGTTTGGGAAATGAGAATATCTGGGTTTTTGAAACCTCGTGTTTGGGAAATGAGAATATCTGGGTTTTTGAAACCTAGTGTTTGGGAACTGAGAATATCTGGGTTTTTGAAACCTAGTGTTTGGGAACTGGGAATATATGGGTTTTTGAAACCTAGTGTTTGGGAACTGAGAATATCTGGGTTTTTGAAACCTAGTGTTTTGGAACTGGGAATATATGGGTTTTTGAAACCTAGTGTTTGGGAAATGAGAATATCTGGGTTTTTGAAACCTAGTGTTTGGGAACTGAGAATATCTGGGTTTTTGAAACCTAGTGTTTGGGAACTGAGAATATCTGGGTTTTTGAAACCTAGTGTTTGGGAAATGAGAATATCTGGGTTTTTGAAACCTAGTGTTTGGGAACTGAGAATATCTGGGTTTTTGAAACCTAGTGTTTGGGAACTGAGAATATCTGGGTTTTTGAAACCTAGTGTTTGGGAACTGAGAATATCTGGGTTTTTGAAACCTAGTGTTTGGGAACTGGGAATATATGGGTTTTTGAAACCTATTGTTTGGGAACTGAGAATATCTGGGTTTTTGAAACCTAGTGTTTGGTAAATGAGAATATCTGGGTTTTTTTGAAACCTAGTGTTTGGGAACTGGGAATATCTCGGTTTTTGAAACCTAGTGTTTGGGAACTGAGAATATCTGGGTTTTTGAAACCTAGTGTTTGGGAACTGAGAATATCTGGGTTTTTGAAACCTAGTGTTTGGGAAATGAGAATATCTGGGTTTTTGAAACCTCGTGTTTGGGAAATGAGAATATCTGGGTTTTTGAAACCTAGTGTTTGGGAACTGAGAATATCTGGGTTTTTGAAACCTAGTGTTTGGGAACTGAGAATATCTGGGTTTTTGAAACCTAGTGTTTGGGAACTGGGAATATATGGGTTTTTGAAACCTAGTGTTTGGGTACTGAGAATATCTGGGTTTTTGAAACCTAGTGTTTGGGAAATGAGAATATCTTGGTTTTTTTGAAACCTAGTGTTTGGGAACTGAGAATATCTGGGTTTTTGAAACCTAGTGTTTGGGAACTGAGAATATCTGGGTTTTTGAAACCTAGTGTTTGGGAAATGAGAATATCTGGGTTTTTGAAACATCGTGTTTGGGAAATGAAAATATCTGGGTTTTTTGAAACCTAGTGTTTGGGAACTGAGAATATCTGGGTTTTTGAAACCTAGTGTTTGGGAACTGAGAATATCTGGGTTTTTGAAACCTAGTGTTTGGGAACTGGGAATATATGGGTTTTTGAAACCTAGTGTTTGGGAAATGAGAGTATCATAGTTTTTGAAACCTAGTGTTTGGGAACTGAGAATATCTGGGTTTTTGAAACCTAGTGTTTGGGAACTGAGAATATCTGGGTTTTTGAAACCTAGTGTTTGGGAAATGAGAATATCTGGGTTTTTGAAACCTAGTGTTTGGGAACTGAGAATATCTGGGTTTTTGAAACCTGGTGTTTGGGAAATGAGAATATCTGGGTTTTTGAAACCTAGTGTTTGGGAACTGGGAATATCTGGGTTTTTGAAACCTAGTGTTTGGGAACTGAGAATATCTGGGTTTTTGAAACCTAGTGTTTGGGAAATGAGAATATCTGTGTTTTTGAAACCTCGTGTTTGGGAAATGAGAATATCTGGGTTTTTGAATCCTAGTGTTTGGGAACTGAGAATATCTGGGTTTTTGAAACCTAGTGTTTGGGAACTGAGAATATCTGGGTTTTTGAAACCTAGTGTTTGGGAACTGGGAATATATGGGTTTTTGAAACCTAGTGTTTGGGAACTGAGAATATCTGGGTTTTTGAAACCTAGTGTTTGGGAACTGAGAATATCTGAGTTTTTGAAACCTAGTGTTTGGGAACTGAGAATATCTGGGTTTTTGAAACCTGGTGTTTGGGAAATGAGAATATCTGGGTTTTTTTGAAACCTAGTGTTTGGGAACTGAGAATATGTGGGTTTTTGAAACCTAGTGTTTGGGAACTCAGAATATCTGGGTTTTTGAAACCTAGTGTTTGGGAAATGAGAATATCTGGGTTTTTGAAATCTCGTGTTTGGGAAATGAAAATATCTGGGTTTTTTGAAACCTAGTGTTTGGGAACTGAGAATATCTGGGTTTTTGAAACCTAGTGTTTGGGAACTGAGAATATCTGGGTTTTTGAAACCTAGTGTTTGGGAACTGGGAATATATGGGTTTTTGAAACCTAGTGTTTGGGAAATGAGAATATCAGGGTTTTTGAAACCTAGTGTTTGGGAACTGAGAATATCTGGGTTTTTGAAACCTAGTGTTTGGGAACTGGGAATATATGGGTTTTTGAAACCTAGTGTTTGGGAAATGAGAATATCTGGGTTTTTGAAACCTAGTGTTTGGGAACTGAGAATATCTGGGTTTTTGAAACCTAGTGTTTGGGAACTGAGAATATCTGGGTTTTTGAAACCTAGTGTTTGGGAAATGAGAATATCTGGGTTTTTGAAACCTAGTGTTTGGGAACTGAGAATATCTGGGTTTTTGAAACCTAGTGTTTGGGAAATGAGAATATCTGGGTTTTTGAAACCTAGTGTTTGGGAACTGAGAATATCTGGGTTTTTGAAACCTAGTGTTTGGGAACTGAGAATATCTGGGTTTTTGAAACCTAGTGTTTGGGAACTGGGAATATATGGGTTTTTGAAACCTAGTGTTTGGGAACTGAGAATATCTGGGTTTTTCAAACCTAGTGTTTGGGAAATGAGAATATCTGTGGTTTTTTGAAACCTAGTGTTTGGGAACTGGGAATATCTCGGTTTTTGAAACCTAGTGTTTGGGAACTGAGAATATCTGGGTTTTTGAAACCTAGTGTTTGGGAACTTAGAATATCTGGGTTTTTGAAACCTAGTGTTTGGGAAATGAGAATATCTGGGTTTTTGAAACCTCGTGTTTGGGAAATGAGAATATCTGGGTTTTTGAAACCTAGTGTTTGGGAACTGAGAATATCTGGGTTTTTGAAACCTAGTGTTTGGGAACTGAGAATATCTGGATTTTTGAAACCTAGTGTTTGGGAACTCAGAATATCTGGGTTTTTGAAACCTAGTGTTTGGGAAATGAGAATATCTGGGTTTTTGAAACCTCGTGTTTGGGAAATGAAAATATCTGGGTTTTTTGAAACCTAGTGTTTGGGAACTGAGAATATCTGGGTTTTTGAAACCTAGTGTTTGGGAACTGAGAATATCTGGGTTTTTGAAACCTAGTGTTTGGGAACTGGGAATATATGGGTTTTTGAAACCTAGTGTTTGGGAAATGAGAATATCAGGGTTTTTGAAACCTAGTGTTTGGGAACTGAGAATATCTGGGTTTTTGAAACCTAGTGTTTGGGAACTGGGAATATATGGGTTTTTGAAACCTAGTGTTTGGGAAATGAGAATATCTGGGTTTTTGAAACCTAGTGTTTGGGAACTGAGAATATCTGGGTTTTTGAAACCTAGTGTTTGGGAACTAAGAATATCTGGGTTTTTGAAACCTAGTGTTTGGGAACTGAGAATATCTGGGTTTTTGAAACCTAGTGTTTGGGAAATGAGAATATCTGGGTTTTTGAAACCTAGTGTTTGGGAACTGAGAATATCTGGGTTTTTGAAACCTAGTGTTTGGGAACTGAGAATATCTGGGTTTTTGAAACCTAGTGTTTGGGAACTGGGAATATATGGGTTTTTGAAACCTAGTGTTTGGGAACTGAGAATATCTGGGTTTTTGAAACCTAGTGTTTGGGAAATGAGAATATCTGGGGTTTTTTGAAACCTAGTGTTTGGGAACTGGGAATATCTCGGTTTTTGAAACCTAGTGTTTGGGAACTGAGAATATCTGGGTTTTTGAAACCTAGTGTTTGGGAACTTAGAATATCTGGGTTTTTGAAACCTCGCGTTTGGGAAATGAGAATATCTGGGTTTTTGAAACCTAGTGTTTGGGAACTGAGAATATCTGGGTTTTTGAAACCAAGTGTTTGGGAACTGAGAATATCTGGGTTTTTGAAACCTAGTGTTTGGGAACTGAGAATATCTGGGTTTTTGAAACCTAGTGTTTGGGAAATGAGAATATCTGGGGTTTTTTGAAACCTAGTGTTTGGGAACTGGGAATATCTCGGTTTTTGAAACCTAGTGTTTGGGAACTGAGAATATCTGGGTTTTTGAAACCTAGTGTTTGGGAACTTAGAATATCTGGGTTTTTGAAACCTCGTGTTTGGGAAATGAGAATATCTGGGTTTTTGAAACCTAGTGTTTGGGAACTGAGAATATCTGGGTTTTTGAAACCTAGTGTTTGGGAACTGAGAATATCTGGGTTTTTGAAACCTAGTGTTTGGGAACTGGGAATATATGGGTTTTTGAAACCTAGTGTTTGGGAACTGAGAATATCTGGGTTTTTGAAACCTAGTGTTTGGGAAATGAGAATATCTGGGTTTTTTTGAAACCTAGTGTTTGGGAACTGAGAATATCTGGGTTTTTGAAACCTAGTGTTTGGGAACTGGGAATATCTGGGTTTTTGAAACCTAGTGTTTGGGAACTTAGAATATCTGGGTTTTTGAAACCTAGTGTTTGGGAAATGAGAATATCTGGGTTTTTGAAACCTTGTGTTTGGGAAATGAGAATATCTGGGTTTTTGAAACCTAGTGTTTGGGAACTGAGAATATCTGGGTTTTTGAAACCTAGTGTTTGGGAACTGAGAATATCTGGGTTTTTGAAACCTAGTGTTTGGGAACTCAGAATATCTGGGTTTTTGAAACCTAGTGTTTGGGAAATGAGAATATCTGGGTTTTTGAAACCTCGTGTTTGGGAAATGAAAATATCTGGGTTTTTTGAAACCTAGTGTTTGGGAACTGAGAATATCTGGGTTTTTGAAACCTAGTGTTTGGGAACTGAGAATATCTGGGTTTTTGAAACCTAGTGTTTGGGAACTGGGAATATATGGGTTTTTGAAACCTAGTGTTTGGGAAATGAGAATATCAGGGTTTTTGAAACCTAGTGTTTGGGAACTGAGAATATCTGGGTTTTTGAAACCTAGTGTTTGGGAACTGGGAATATATGGGTTTTTGAAACCTAGTGTTTGGGAAATGAGAATATCTGGGTTTTTGAAACCTAGTGTTTGGGAACTGAGAATATCTGGGTTTTTGAAACCTAGTGTTTGGGAACTGAGAATATCTGGGTTTTTGAAACCTAGTGTTTGGGAAATGAGAATATCTGGGTTTTTGAAACCTAGTGTTTGGGAACTGAGAATATCTGGGTTTTTGAAACCTAGTGTTTGGGAAATGAGAATATCTGGGTTTTTGAAACCTAGTGTTTGGGAACTGAGAATATCTGGGTTTTTGAAACCTAGTGTTTGGGAACTGAGAATATCTGGGTTTTTGAAACCTAGTGTTTGGGAACTGGGAATATATGGGTTTTTGAAACCTAGTGTTTGGGAACTGAGAATATCTGGGTTTTTGAAACCTAGTGTTTGGGAAATGAGAATATCTGGGGTTTTTTGAAACCTAGTGTTTGGGAACTGGGAATATCTCGGTTTTTGAAACCTAGTGTTTGGGAACTGAGAATATCTGGGTTTTTGAAACCTAGTGTTTGGGAACTTAGAATATCTGGGTTTTTGAAACCTAGTGTTTGGGAAATGAGAATATCTGGGTTTTTGAAACCTTGTGTTTGGGAAATGAGAATATCTGGGTTTTTGAAACCTAGTGTTTGGGAACTGAGAATATCTGGGTTTTTGAAACCTAGTGTTTGGGAACTGAGAATATCTGGGTTTTTGAAACCTAGTGTTTGGGAACTCAGAATATCTGGGTTTTTGAAACCTAGTGTTTGGGAAATGAGAATATCTGGGTTTTTGAAACCTCGTGTTTGGGAAATGAAAATATCTGGGTTTTTTGAAACCTAGTGTTTGGGAACTGAGAATATCTGGGTTTTTGAAACCTAGTGTTTGGGAACTGAGAATATCTGGGTTTTTGAAACCTAGTGTTTGGGAACTGGGAATATATGGGTTTTTGAAACCTAGTGTTTGGGAAATGAGAATATCAGGGTTTTTGAAACCTAGTGTTTGGGAACTGAGAATATCTGGGTTTTTGAAACCTAGTGTTTGGGAACTGGGAATATATGGGTTTTTGAAACCTAGTGTTTGGGAAATGAGAATATCTGGGTTTTTGAAACCTAGTGTTTGGGAACTGAGAATATCTGGGTTTTTGAAACCTAGTGTTTGGGAACTGAGAATATCTGGGTTTTTGAAACCTAGTGTTTGGGAAATGAGAATATCTGGGTTTTTGAAACCTAGTGTTTGGGAACTGAGAATATCTGGGTTTTTGAAACCTAGTGTTTGGGAAATGAGAATATCTGGGTTTTTGAAACCTAGTGTTTGGGAACTGAGAATATCTGGGTTTTTGAAACCTAGTGTTTGGGAACTGAGAATATCTGGGTTTTTGAAACCTAGTGTTTGGGAACTGGGAATATATGGGTTTTTGAAACCTAGTGTTTGGGAACTGAGAATATCTGGGTTTTTGAAACCTAGTGTTTGGGAAATGAGAATATCTGGGGTTTTTTGAAACCTAGTGTTTGGGAACTGGGAATATCTCGGTTTTTGAAACCTAGTGTTTGGGAACTGAGAATATCTGGGTTTTTGAAACCTAGTGTTTGGGAACTTAGAATATCTGGGTTTTTGAAACCTCGTGTTTGGGAAATGAGAATATCTGGGTTTTTGAAACCTAGTGTTTGGGAACTGAGAATATCTGGGTTTTTGAAACCTAGTGTTTGGGAACTGAGAATATCTGGGTTTTTGAAACCTAGTGTTTGGGAACTGAGAATATCTGGGTTTTTGAAACCTAGTGTTTGGGAAATGAGAATATCTGGGGTTTTTTGAAACCTAGTGTTTGGGAACTGGGAATATCTCGGTTTTTGAAACCTAGTGTTTGGGAACTGAGAATATCTGGGTTTTTGAAACCTAGTGTTTGGGAACTTAGAATATCTGGGTTTTTGAAACCTCGTGTTTGGGAAATGAGAATATCTGGGTTTTTGAAACCTAGTGTTTGGGAACTGAGAATATCTGGGTTTTTGAAACCTAGTGTTTGGGAACTGAGAATATCTGGGTTTTTGAAACCTAGTGTTTGGGAACTGGGAATATATGGGTTTTTGAAACCTAGTGTTTGGGAACTGAGAATATCTGGGTTTTTGAAACCTAGTGTTTGGGAAATGAGAATATCTGGGTTTTTTTGAAACCTAGTGTTTGGGAACTGAGAATATCTGGGTTTTTGAAACCTAGTGTTTGGGAACTGAGAATATCTGAGTTTTTGAAACCTAGTGCTTGGGAACTGAGAATATCTGGTTTTTGAAACCTAGTGTTTGGGAACTGAGAATATCTGGGTTTTTGAAACCTAGTGTTTGGGAACTGAGAATATCTGGGTTTTTGAAAGCTAGTGTTTGGGAACTGAGAATATCTGGGTTTTTGAAACCTAGTGTTTGGGAAATGAGAATATCTGGGTTTTTGAAACCTAGTGTTTGGGAACTGGGAATATCTGGGTTTTTGAAACCTAGTGTTTGGGAACTGAGAATATCTGGGTTTTTGAAACCTAGTGTTTGGGAAATGAGAATATCTGGGTTTTTGAAACCTCGTGTTTGGGAAATGTGAATATCTGGGTTTTTGAAACCTAGTGTTTGGGAACTGAGAATATCTGGGTTTTTGAAACCTAGTGTTTGGGAACTGGGAATATATGGGTTTTTGAAACCTAGTGTTTGGGAACTGAGAATATCTGGGTTTTTGAAACCTAGTGTTTGGGAACTGGGAATATATGGGTTTTTGAAACCTAGTGTTTGGGAAATGAGAATATCTGGGTTTTGGAAACCTAGTGTTTGGGAACTGAGAATATCTGGGTTTTTTTGAAACCTAGTGTTTGGGAACTGAGAATATCTGGGTTTTTGAAACCTAGTGTTTGGGAACTGAGAATATCTGGGTTTTTGAAACCTAGTTTTTGGGAAATGAGAATATCTGGGTTTTTGAAACCTCGTGTTTGGGAAATGAAAATATCTGGGTTTTTTGAAACCTAGTGTTTGGGAACTGAGAATATCTGGGTTTTTGAAACCTAGTGTTTGGGAACTGAGAATATCTGGGTTTTTGAAACCTAGTGTTTGGGAACTGAGAATATCTGGGTTTTTGAAAGCTAGTGTTTGGGAACTGAGAATATCTGGGTTTTTGAAACCTAGTGTTTGAGAAATGAGAATATCTGGGTTTTTGAAACCTAGTGTTTGGGAACTGGGAATATCTGGGTTTTTGAAACCTAGTGTTTGGGAACTGAGAATATCTGGGTTTTTGAAACCTAGTGTTTGGGAAATGAGAATATCTGGGTTTTTGAAACCTCGTGTTTGGGAAATGAGAATATCTGGGTTTTTGAAACCTAGTGTTTGGGAACTGAGAATATCTGGGTTTTTGAAACCTAGTGTTTGGGAACTGGGAATATATGGGTTTTTGAAACCTAGTGTTTGGGAACTGAGAATATCTGGGTTTTTGAAACCTAGTGTTTGGGAACTGGGAATATATGGGTTTTTGAAACCTAGTGTTTGGGAAATGAGAATATCTAGGTTTTTGAAACCTAGTGTTTGGGAACTGAGAATATCTGGGTTTTTGAAACCTAGTGTTTGGGAACTGAGAATATCTGGGTTTTTGAAACCTAGTGTTTGGGAAATGAGAATATCTGGGTTTTTGAAACCTAGTGTTTGGGAACTGAGAATATCTGGGTTTTTGAAACCTAGTGTTTGGGAACTGAGAATATCTGGGTTTTTGAAACCTAGTGTTTGGGAACTGAGAATATCTGGGTTTTTGAAACCTAGTGTTTGGGAACTGGGAATATATGGGTTTTTGAAACCTATTGTTTGGGAACTGAGAATATCTGGGTTTTTGAAACCTAGTGTTTGGTAAATGAGAATATCTGGGTTTTTTTGAAACCTAGTGTTTGGGAACTGGGAATATCTCGGTTTTTGAAACCTAGTGTTTGGGAACTGAGAATATCTGGGTTTTTGAAACCTAGTGTTTGGGAACTGAGAATATCTGGGTTTTTGAAACCTAGTGTTTGGGAAATGAGAATATCTGGGTTTTTGAAACCTCGTGTTTGGGAAATGAGAATATCTGGGTTTTTGAAACCTAGTGTTTGGGAACTGAGAATATCTGGGTTTTTGAAACCTAGTGTTTGGGAACTGAGAATATCTGGGTTTTTGAAACCTAGTGTTTGGGAACTGGGAATATATGGGTTTTTGAAACCTAGTGTTTGGGAACTGAGAATATCTGGGTTTTTAAAACCTAGTGTTTGGGAAATGAGAATATCTTGGTTTTTTTGAAACCTAGTGTTTGGGAACTGAGAATATCTGGGTTTTTGAAACCTAGTGTTTGGGAACTGAGAATATCTGGGTTTTTGAAACCTAGTGTTTGGGAAATGAGAATATCTGGGTTTTTGAAACCTCGTGTTTGGGAAATGAAAATATCTGGGTTTTTTGAAACCTAGTGTTTGGGAACTGAGAATATCTGGGTTTTTGAAACCTAGTGTTTGGGAACTGAGAATATCTGGGTTTTTGAAACCTAGTGTTTGGGAACTGGGAATATATGGGTTTTTGAAACCTAGTGTTTGGGAAATGAGAGTATCAGGGTTTTTGAAACCTAATGTTTGGGAACTGAGAATATCTGGGTTTTTGAAACCTAGTGTTTGGGAACTGAGAATATCTGGGTTTTTGAAACCTAGTGTTTGGGAAATGAGAATATCTGGGTTTTTGAAACCTAGTGTTTGGGAACTGAGAATATCTGGGTTTTTGAAACCTGGTGTTTGGGAAATGAGAATATCTGGGTTTTTGAAACCTAGTGTTTGGGAACTGGGAATATCTGGGTTTTTGAAACCTAGTGTTTGGGAACTGAGAATATCTGGGTTTTTGAAACCTAGTGTTTTGGAAATGAGAATATCTGTGTTTTTGAAACCTCGTGTTTGGGAAATGAGAATATCTGGGTTTTTGAATCCTAGTGTTTGGGAACTGAGAATATCTGGGTTTTTGAAACCTAGTGTTTGGGAACTGAGAATATCTGGGTTTTTGAAACCTAGTGTTTGGGAACTGGGAATATATGGGTTTTTTCAAACCTAGTGTTTGGGAACTGAGAATATCTGGGTTTTTGAAACCTAGTGTTTGAAAACTGAGAATATCTGGGTTTTTGAAACCTAGTGTTTGGGAACTGAGAATATCTGGGTTTTTGAAACCTGGTGTTTGGGAAATGAGAATATCTGGGTTTTTTTGAAACCTAGTGTTTGGGAACTGAGAATATCTGGGTTTTTGAAACCTAGTGTTTGGGAACTCAGAATATCTGGGTTTTTGAAACCTAGTGTTTGGGAAATGAGAATATCTGGGTTTTTGAAACCTAGTGTTTGGGAAATGAGAATATCTGGGTTTTTGAAACCTCGTGTTTGGGAAATGAAAATATCTGGGTTTTTTGAAACCTAGTGTTTGGGAACTGAGAATATCTGGGTTTTTGAAACCTAGTGTTTGGGAACTGAGAATATCTGGGTTTTTGAAACCTAGTGTTTGGGAACTGGGAATATATGGGTTTTTGAAACCTAGTGTTTGGGAAATGAGAATATCCGGGTTTTTGAAACCTAGTGTTTGGGAACTGAGAATATCTGGGTTTTTGAAACCTAGTGTTTGGGAACTGGGAATATATGGGTTTTTGAAACCTAGTGTTTGGGAAATGAGAATATCTGGGTTTTTGAAACCTAGTGTTTGGGAACTGAGAATATCTGGGTTTTTGAAACCTAGTGTTTGGGAACTGAGAATATCTGGGTTTTTGAAACCTAGTGTTTGGGAAATGAGAATATCTGGGTTTTTGAAACCTAGTGTTTGGGAACTGAGAATATCTGGGTTTTTGAAACCTAGTGTTTGGGAAATGAGAATATCTGGGTTTTTGAAACCTAGTGTTTGGGAACTGAGAATATCTGGGTTTTTGAAACCTAGTGTTTGGGAACTGAGAATATCTGGGTTTTTGAAACCTAGTGTTTGGGAACTGGGAATATATGGGTTTTTGAAACCTAGTGTTTGGGAACTGAGAATATCTGGGTTTTTGAAACCTAGTGTTTGGGAAATGAGAATATCTAGGGTTTTTTGAAACCTAGTGTTTGGGAACTGGGAATATCTCGGTTTTTGAAACCTAGTGTTTGGGAACTGAGAATATCTGGGTTTTTGAAACCTAGTGTTTGGGAACTTAGAATATCTGGGTTTTTGAAACCTAGTGTTTGGGAAATGAGAATATCTGGGTTTTTGAAACCTCGTGTTTGGGAAATGAGAATATCTGGGTTTTTGAAACCTAGTGTTTGGGAACTGAGAATATCTGGGTTTTTGAAACCTAGTGTTTGGGAACTGAGAATATCTGGGTTTTTGAAACCTAGTGTTTGGAAACTCAGAATATCTGGGTTTTTGAAACCTAGTGTTTGGGAAATGAGAATATCTGGGTTTTTGAAACCTCGTGTTTGGGAAATGAAAATATCTGGGTTTTTTGAAACCTAGTGTTTGGGAACTGAGAATATCTGGGTTTTTGAAACCTAGTGTTTGGGAACTGAGAATATCTGGGTTTTTGAAACCTAGTGTTTGGGAACTGGGAATATATGGGTTTTTGAAACCTAGTGTTTGGGAAATGAGAATATCAGGGTTTTTGAAACCTAGTGTTTGGGAACTGAGAATATCTGGGTTTTTGAAACCTAGTGTTTGGGAACTGGGAATATATGGGTTTTTGAAACCTAGTGTTTGGGAAATGAGAATATCTGGGTTTTTGAAACCTAGTGTTTGGGAACTGAGAATATCTGGGTTTTTGAAACCTAGTGTTTGGGAACTGAGAATATCTGGGTTTTTGAAACCTAGTGTTTGGGAAATGAGAATATCTGGGTTTTTGAAACCTAGTGTTTGGGAACTGAGAATATCTGGGTTTTTGAAACCTAGTGTTTGGGAAATGAGAATATCTGGGTTTTTGAAACCTAGTGTTTGGGAACTGAGAATATCTGGGTTTTTAAACCTAGTGTTTGGGAACTGAGAATATCTGGGTTTTTGAAACCTTGTGTTTGGGAACTGGGAATATATGGGTTTTTGAAACCTAGTGTTTGGGAACTGAGAATATCTGGGTTTTTGAAACCTAGTGTTTGGGAAATGAGAATATCTGGGGTTTTTTGAAACCTAGTGTTTGGGAACTGGGAATATCTCGGTTTTTGAAACCTAGTGTTTGGGAACTGAGAATATCTGGGTTTTTGAAACCTAGTGTTTGGGAACTTAGAATATCTGGGTTTTTGAAACCTAGTGTTTGGGAAATGAGAATATCTGGGTTTTTGAAACCTCGTGTTTGGGAAATGAGAATATCTGGGTTTTTGAAACCTAGTGTTTGGGAACTGAGAATATCTGGGTTTTTGAAACCTAGTGTTTGGGAACTGAGAATATCTGGGTTTTTGAAACCTAGTGTTTGGGAACTGAGAATATCTGGGTTTTTGAAACCTAGTGTTTGGGAAATGAGAATATCTGGGTTTTTTTGAAACCTAGTGTTTGGGAACTGAGAATATCTGGGTTTTTGAAACCTAGTGTTTGGGAACTGAGAATATCTGGGTTTTTGAAACCTAGTGTTTGGGAAATGAGAATATCTGGGTTTTTGAAACCTCGTGTTTGGGAAATGAAAATATCTGGGTTTTTTGAAACCTAGTGTTTGGGAACTGAGAATATCTGGGTTTTTGAAACCTAGTGTTTGGGAACTGAGAATATCTGGGTTTTTGAAACCTAGTGTTTGGGAACTGAGAATATCTGGGTTTTTGAAACCTAGTGTTTGGGAAATGAGAATATCTGGGTTTTTGAAACCTAGTGTTTGGGAACTGAGAATATCTGGGTTTTTGAAACCTAGTGTTTGGGAACTGAGAATATCTGGGTTTTTGAAACCTAGTGTTTGGGAAATGAGAATATCTGGGTTTTTGAAACCTAGTGTTTGGGAACTGAGAATATCTGGGTTTTTGAAACCTAGTGTTTGGGAAATGAGAATATCTGGGTTTTTGAAACCTAGTGTTTGGGAACTGAGAATATCTGGGTTTTTGAAACCTAGTGTTTGGGAACTGAGAATATCTGGGTTTTTGAAACCTAGTGTTTGGGAACTGGGAATATATGGGTTTTTGAAACCTAGTGTTTGGGAACTGAGAATATCTGGGTTTTTGAAACCTAGTGTTTGGGAAATGAGAATATCTGGGGTTTTTTGAAACCTAGTGTTTGGGAACTGGGAATATCTCGGTTTTTGAAACCTAGTGTTTGGGAACTGAGAATATCTGGGTTTTTGAAACCTAGTGTTTGGGAACTTAGAATATCTGGGTTTTTGAAACCTAGTGTTTGGGAAATGAGAATATCTGGGTTTTTGAAACCTCGTGTTTGGGAAATGAGAATATCTGGGTTTTTGAAACCTAGTGTTTGGGAACTGAGAATATCTGGGTTTTTGAAACCTAGTGTTTGGGAACTGAGAATATCTGGGTTTTTGAAACCTAGTGTTTGGGAACTGAGAATATCTGGGTTTTTGAAACCTAGTGTTTGGGAAATGAGAATATCTGGGTTTTTTTGAAACCTAGTGTTTGGGAACTGAGAATATCTGGGTTTTTGAAACCTAGTGTTTGGGAACTGAGAATATCTGGGTTTTTGAAACCTAGTGTTTGGGAAATGAGAATATCTGGGTTTTTGAAACCTCGTGTTTGGGAAATGAAAATATCTGGGTTTTTTGAAACCTAGTGTTTGGGAACTGAGAATATCTGGGTTTTTGAAACCTAGTGTTTGGGAACTGAGAATATCTGGGTTTTTGAAACCTAGTGTTTGGGAACTGAGAATATCTGGGTTTTTGAAACCTAGTGTTTGGGAAATGAGAATATCTGGGTTTTTGAAACCTAGTGTTTGGGAACTGAGAATATCTGGGTTTTTGAAACCTAGTGTTTGGGAAATGAGAATATCTGGGTTTTTGAAACCTAGTGTTTGGGAACTGAGAATATCTGGGTTTTTGAAACCTAGTGTTTGGGAACTGAGAATATCTGGGTTTTTGAAACCTAGTGTTTGGGAAGTGAGAATATCTGGGTTTTTGAAACCTAGTGTTTGGGAACTGAGAATATCTGGGTTTTTGAAACCTAGTGTTTGGGAACTGAGAATATCTGGGTTTTTGAAACCTAGTGTTTGGGAACTGGGAATATATGGGTTTTTGAAACCTAGTGTTTGGGAACTGAGAATATCTGGGTTTTTGAAACCTAGTGTTTGGGAAATGAGAATATCTGGGGTTTTTTGAAACCTAGTGTTTGGGAACTGGGAATATCTCGGTTTTTGAAACCTAGTGTTTGGGAACTGAGAATATCTGGGTTTTTGAAACCTAGTGTTTGGGAACTTAGAATATCTGGGTTTTTGAAACCTAGTGTTTGGGAAATGAGAATATCTGGGTTTTTGAAACCTCGTGTTTGGGAAATGAGAATATCTGGGTTTTTGAAACCTAGTGTTTGGGAACTGAGAATATCTGGGTTTTTGAAACCTAGTGTTTGGGAACTGAGAATATCTGGGTTTTTGAAACCTAGTGTTTGGGAACTCAGAATATCTGGGTTTTTGAAACCTAGGGTTTGGGAAATGAGAATATCTGGGTTTTTGAAACCTCGTGTTTGGGAAATGAAAATATCTGGGTTTTTTGAAACCTAGTGTTTGGGAACTGAGAATATCTGGGTTTTTGAAACCTAGTGTTTGGGAACTGAGAATATCTGGGTTTTTGAAACCTAGTGTTTGGGAACTGGGAATATATGGGTTTTTGAAACCTAGTGTTTGGGAAATGAGAATATCAGGGTTTTTGAAACCTAGTGTTTGGGAACTGAGAATATCTGGGTTTTTGAAACCTAGTGTTTGGGAACTGGGAATATATGGGTTTTTGAAACCTAGTGTTTGGGAAATGAGAATATCTGGGTTTTTGAAACCTAGTGTTTGGGAACTGAGAATATCTGGGTTTTTGAAACCTAGTGTTTGGGAACTGAGAATATCTGGGTTTTTGAAACCTAGTGTTTGGGAAATGAGAATATCTGGATTTTTGAAACCTAGTGTTTGGGAACTGAGAATATCTGGGTTTTTGAAACCTAGTGTTTGGGAAATGAGAATATCTGGGTTTTTGAAACCTAGTGTTTGGGAACTGAGAATATCTGGGTTTTTGAAACCTAGTGTTTGGGAACTGAGAATATCTGGGTTTTTGAAACCTAGTGTTTGGGAACTGGGAATATATGGGTTTTTGAAACCTAGTGTTTGGGAACTGAGAATATCTGGGTTTTTGAAACCTAGTGTTTGGGAAATGAGAATATCTGGGGTTTTTTGAAACCTAGTGTTTGGGAACTGGGAATATCTCGGTTTTTGAAACCTAGTGTTTGGGAACTGAGAATATCTGGGTTTTTGAAACCTAGTGTTTGGGAACTTAGAATATCTGGGTTTTTGAAACCTAGTGTTTGGGAAATGAGAATATCTGGGTTTTTGAAACCTCGTGTTTGGGAAATGAGAATATCTGGGTTTTTGAAACCTAGTGTTTGGGAACTGAGAATATCTGGGTTTTTGAAACCTAGTGTTTGGGAACTGAGAATATCTGGGTTTTTGAAACCTAGTGTTTGGGAACTGAGAATATCTGGGTTTTTGAAACCTAGTGTTTGGGAAATGAGAATATCTGGGTTTTTTTGAAACCTAGTGTTTGGGAACTGAGAATATCTGGGTTTTTGAAACCTAGTGTTTGGGAACTGAGAATATCTGGGTTTTTGAAACCTAGTGTTTGGGAAATGAGAATATCTGGGTTTTTGAAACCTCGTGTTTGGGAAATGAAAATATCTGGGTTTTTTGAAACCTAGTGTTTGGGAACTGAGAATATCTGGGTTTTTGAAACCTAGTGTTTGGGAACTGAGAATATCTGGGTTTTTGAAACCTAGTGTTTGGGAACTGAGAATATCTGGGTTTTTGAAACCTAGTGTTTGGGAAATGAGAATATCTGGGTTTTTGAAACCTAGTGTTTGGGAACTGAGAATATCTGGGTTTTTGAAACCTAGTGTTTGGGAAATGAGAATATCTGGGTTTTTGAAACCTAGTGTTTGGGAACTGAGAATATCTGGGTTTTTGAAACCTAGTGTTTGGGAACTGAGAATATCTGGGTTTTTGAAACCTAGTGTTTGGGAAGTGAGAATATCTGGGTTTTTGAAACCTAGTGTTTGGGAACTGAGAATATCTGGGTTTTTGAAACCTAGTGTTTGGGAACTGAGAATATCTGGGTTTTTGAAACCTAGTGTTTGGGAACTGGGAATATATGGGTTTTTGAAACCTAGTGTTTGGGAACTGAGAATATCTGGGTTTTTGAAACCTAGTGTTTGGGAAATGAGAATATCTGGGGTTTTTTGAAACCTAGTGTTTGGGAACTGGGAATATCTCGGTTTTTGAAACCTAGTGTTTGGGAACTGAGAATATCTGGGTTTTTGAAACCTAGTGTTTGGGAACTTAGAATATCTGGGTTTTTGAAACCTAGTGTTTGGGAAATGAGAATATCTGGGTTTTTGAAACCTCGTGTTTGGGAAATGAGAATATCTGGGTTTTTGAAACCTAGTGTTTGGGAACTGAGAATATCTGGGTTTTTGAAACCTAGTGTTTGGGAACTGAGAATATCTGGGTTTTTGAAACCTAGTGTTTGGGAACTCAGAATATCTGGGTTTTTGAAACCTAGGGTTTGGGAACTGAGAATATCTGGGTTTTTGAAACCTAGTGTTTGGGAACTGAGAATATCTGGGTTTTTGAAACCTAGTGTTTGGGAAATGAGAATATCTGGGTTTTTGAAACCTAGTGTTTGGGAACTGAGAATATCTGGGTTTTTGAAACCTAGTGTTTGGGAAATGAGAATATCTGGGTTTTTGAAACCTAGTGTTTGGGAACTGAGAATATCTGGGTTTTTGAAACCTAGTGTTTGGGAACTGAGAATATCTGGGTTTTTGAAACCTAGTGTTTGGGAAGTGAGAATATCTGGGTTTTTGAAACCTAGTGTTTGGGAACTGAGAATATCTGGGTTTTTGAAACCTAGTGTTTGGGAACTGAGAATATCTGGGTTTTTGAAACCTAGTGTTTGGGAACTGGGAATATATGGGTTTTTGAAACCTAGTGTTTGGGAACTGAGAATATCTGGGTTTTTGAAACCTAGTGTTTGGGAAATGAGAATATCTGGGGTTTTTTGAAACCTAGTGTTTGGGAACTGGGAATATCTCGGTTTTTGAAACCTAGTGTTTGGGAACTGAGAATATCTGGGTTTTTGAAACCTAGTGTTTGGGAACTTAGAATATCTGGGTTTTTGAAACCTAGTGTTTGGGAAATGAGAATATCTGGGTTTTTGAAACCTCGTGTTTGGGAAATGAGAATATCTGGGTTTTTGAAACCTAGTGTTTGGGAACTGAGAATATCTGGGTTTTTGAAACCTAGTGTTTGGGAACTGAGAATATCTGGGTTTTTGAAACCTAGTGTTTGGGAACTCAGAATATCTGGGTTTTTGAAACCTAGGGTTTGGGAAATGAGAATATCTGGGTTTTTGAAACCTCGTGTTTGGGAAATGAAAATATCTGGGTTTTTTGAAACCTAGTGTTTGGGAACTGAGAATATCTGGGTTTTTGAAACCTAGTGTTTGGGAACTGAGAATATCTGGGTTTTTGAAACCTAGTGTTTGGGAACTGGGAATATATGGGTTTTTGAAACCTAGTGTTTGGGAAATGAGAATATCAGGGTTTTTGAAACCTAGTGTTTGGGAACTGAGAATATCTGGGTTTTTGAAACCTAGTGTTTGGGAACTGGGAATATATGGGTTTTTGAAACCTAGTGTTTGGGAAATGAGAATATCTGGGTTTTTGAAACCTAGTGTTTGGGAACTGAGAATATCTGGGTTTTTGAAACCTAGTGTTTGGGAACTGAGAATATCTGGGTTTTTGAAACCTAGTGTTTGGGAAATGAGAATATCTGGATTTTTGAAACCTAGTGTTTGGGAACTGAGAATATCTGGGTTTTTGAAACCTAGTGTTTGGGAAATGAGAATATCTGGGTTTTTGAAACCTAGTGTTTGGGAACTGAGAATATCTGGGTTTTTGAAACCTAGTGTTTGGGAACTGAGAATATCTGGGTTTTTGAAACCTAGTGTTTGGGAACTGGGAATATATGGGTTTTTGAAACCTAGTGTTTGGGAACTGAGAATATCTGGGTTTTTGAAACCTAGTGTTTGGGAAATGAGAATATCTGGGGTTTTTTGAAACCTAGTGTTTGGGAACTGGGAATATCTCGGTTTTTGAAACCTAGTGTTTGGGAACTGAGAATATCTGGGTTTTTGAAACCTAGTGTTTGGGAACTTAGAATATCTGGGTTTTTGAAACCTAGTGTTTGGGAAATGAGAATATCTGGGTTTTTGAAACCTCGTGTTTGGGAAATGAGAATATCTGGGTTTTTGAAACCTAGTGTTTGGGAACTGAGAATATCTGGGTTTTTGAAACCTAGTGTTTGGGAACTGAGAATATCTGGGTTTTTGAAACCTAGTGTTTGGGAACTGAGAATATCTGGGTTTTTGAAACCTAGTGTTTGGGAAATGAGAATATCTGGGTTTTTTTGAAACCTAGTGTTTGGGAACTGAGAATATCTGGGTTTTTGAAACCTAGTGTTTGGGAACTGAGAATATCTGGGTTTTTGAAACCTAGTGTTTGGGAAATGAGAATATCTGGGTTTTTGAAACCTCGTGTTTGGGAAATGAAAATATCTGGGTTTTTTGAAACCTAGTGTTTGGGAACTGAGAATATCTGGGTTTTTGAAACCTAGTGTTTGGGAACTGAGAATATCTGGGTTTTTGAAACCTAGTGTTTGGGAACTGAGAATATCTGGGTTTTTGAAACCTAGTGTTTGGGAAATGAGAATATCTGGGTTTTTGAAACCTAGTGTTTGGGAACTGAGAATATCTGGGTTTTTGAAACCTAGTGTTTGGGAAATGAGAATATCTGGGTTTTTGAAACCTAGTGTTTGGGAACTGAGAATATCTGGGTTTTTGAAACCTAGTGTTTGGGAACTGAGAATATCTGGGTTTTTGAAACCTAGTGTTTGGGAAGTGAGAATATCTGGGTTTTTGAAACCTAGTGTTTGGGAACTGAGAATATCTGGGTTTTTGAAACCTAGTGTTTGGGAACTGAGAATATCTGGGTTTTTGAAACCTAGTGTTTGGGAACTGGGAATATATGGGTTTTTGAAACCTAGTGTTTGGGAACTGAGAATATCTGGGTTTTTGAAACCTAGTGTTTGGGAAATGAGAATATCTGGGGTTTTTTGAAACCTAGTGTTTGGGAACTGGGAATATCTCGGTTTTTGAAACCTAGTGTTTGGGAACTGAGAATATCTGGGTTTTTGAAACCTAGTGTTTGGGAACTTAGAATATCTGGGTTTTTGAAACCTAGTGTTTGGGAAATGAGAATATCTGGGTTTTTGAAACCTCGTGTTTGGGAAATGAGAATATCTGGGTTTTTGAAACCTAGTGTTTGGGAACTGAGAATATCTGGGTTTTTGAAACCTAGTGTTTGGGAACTGAGAATATCTGGGTTTTTGAAACCTAGTGTTTGGGAACTCAGAATATCTGGGTTTTTGAAACCTAGGGTTTGGGAAATGAGAATATCTGGGTTTTTGAAACCTCGTGTTTGGGAAATGAAAATATCTGGGTTTTTTGAAACCTAGTGTTTGGGAACTGAGAATATCTGGGTTTTTGAAACCTAGTGTTTGGGAACTGAGAATATCTGGGTTTTTGAAACCTAGTGTTTGGGAACTGGGAATATATGGGTTTTTGAAACCTAGTGTTTGGGAAATGAGAATATCAGGGTTTTTGAAACCTAGTGTTTGGGAACTGAGAATATCTGGGTTTTTGAAACCTAGTGTTTGGGAACTGGGAATATATGGGTTTTTGAAACCTAGTGTTTGGGAAATGAGAATATCTGGGTTTTTGAAACCTAGTGTTTGGGAACTGAGAATATCTGGGTTTTTGAAACCTAGTGTTTGGGAACTGAGAATATCTGGGTTTTTGAAACCTAGTGTTTGGGAAATGAGAATATCTGGATTTTTGAAACCTAGTGTTTGGGAACTGAGAATATCTGGGTTTTTGAAACCTAGTGTTTGGGAAATGAGAATATCTGGGTTTTTGAAACCTAGTGTTTGGGAACTGAGAATATCTGGGTTTTTGAAACCTAGTGTTTGGGAACTGAGAATATCTGGGTTTTTGAAACCTAGTGTTTGGGAACTGGGAATATATGGGTTTTTGAAACCTAGTGTTTGGGAACTGAGAATATCTGGGTTTTTGAAACCTAGTGTTTGGGAAATGAGAATATCTGGGGTTTTTTGAAACCTAGTGTTTGGGAACTGGGAATATCTCGGTTTTTGAAACCTAGTGTTTGGGAACTGAGAATATCTGGGTTTTTGAAACCTAGTGTTTGGGAACTTAGAATATCTGGGTTTTTGAAACCTAGTGTTTGGGAAATGAGAATATCTGGGTTTTTGAAACCTCGTGTTTGGGAAATTAGAATATCTGGGTTTTTGAAACCTAGTGTTTGGGAACTGAGAATATCTGGGTTTTTGAAACCTAGTGTTTGGGAACTGAGAATATCTGGGTTTTTGAAACCTAGTGTTTGGGAACTGAGAATATCTGGGTTTTTGAAACCTAGTGTTTGGGAAATGAGAATATCTGGGTTTTTTTGAAACCTAGTGTTTGGGAACTGAGAATATCTGGGTTTTTGAAACCTAGTGTTTGGGAACTGAGAATATCTGGGTTTTTGAAACCTAGTGTTTGGGAAATGAGAATATCTGGGTTTTTGAAACCTCGTGTTTGGGAAATGAAAATATCTGGGTTTTTTGAAACCTAGTGTTTGGGAACTGAGAATATCTGGGTTTTTGAAACCTAGTGTTTGGGAACTGAGAATATCTGGGTTTTTGAAACCTAGTGTTTGGGAACTGAGAATATCTGGGTTTTTGAAACCTAGTGTTTGGGAAATGAGAATATCTGGGTTTTTGAAACCTAGTGTTTGGGAACTGAGAATATCTGGGTTTTTGAAACCTAGTGTTTGGGAAATGAGAATATCTGGGTTTTTGAAACCTAGTGTTTGGGAACTGAGAATATCTGGGTTTTTGAAACCTAGTGTTTGGGAACTGAGAATATCTGGGTTTTTGAAACCTAGTGTTTGGGAAGTGAGAATATCTGGGTTTTTGAAACCTAGTGTTTGGGAACTGAGAATATCTGGGTTTTTGAAACCTAGTGTTTGGGAACTGAGAATATCTGGGTTTTTGAAACCTAGTGTTTGGGAACTGGGAATATATGGGTTTTTGAAACCTAGTGTTTGGGAACTGAGAATATCTGGGTTTTTGAAACCTAGTGTTTGGGAAATGAGAATATCTGGGGTTTTTTGAAACCTAGTGTTTGGGAACTGGGAATATCTCGGTTTTTGAAACCTAGTGTTTGGGAACTGAGAATATCTGGGTTTTTGAAACCTAGTGTTTGGGAACTTAGAATATCTGGGTTTTTGAAACCTAGTGTTTGGGAAATGAGAATATCTGGGTTTTTGAAACCTCGTGTTTGGGAAATGAGAATATCTGGGTTTTTGAAACCTAGTGTTTGGGAACTGAGAATATCTGGGTTTTTGAAACCTAGTGTTTGGGAACTGAGAATATCTGGGTTTTTGAAACCTAGTGTTTGGGAACTCAGAATATCTGGGTTTTTGAAACCTAGGGTTTGGGAAATGAGAATATCTGGGTTTTTGAAACCTCGTGTTTGGGAAATGAAAATATCTGGGTTTTTTGAAACCTAGTGTTTGGGAACTGAGAATATCTGGGTTTTTGAAACCTAGTGTTTGGGAACTGAGAATATCTGGGTTTTTGAAACCTAGTGTTTGGGAACTGGGAATATATGGGTTTTTGAAACCTAGTGTTTGGGAAATGAGAATATCAGGGTTTTTGAAACCTAGTGTTTGGGAACTGAGAATATCTGGGTTTTTGAAACCTAGTGTTTGGGAACTGGGAATATATGGGTTTTTGAAACCTAGTGTTTGGGAAATGAGAATATCTGGGTTTTTGAAACCTAGTGTTTGGGAACTGAGAATATCTGGGTTTTTGAAACCTAGTGTTTGGGAACTGAGAATATCTGGGTTTTTGAAACCTAGTGTTTGGGAAATGAGAATATCTGGATTTTTGAAACCTAGTGTTTGGGAACTGAGAATATCTGGGTTTTTGAAACCTAGTGTTTGGGAAATGAGAATATCTGGGTTTTTGAAACCTAGTGTTTGGGAACTGAGAATATCTGGGTTTTTGAAACCTAGTGTTTGGGAACTGAGAATATCTGGGTTTTTGAAACCTAGTGTTTGGGAACTGGGAATATATGGGTTTTTGAAACCTAGTGTTTGGGAACTGAGAATATCTGGGTTTTTGAAACCTAGTGTTTGGGAAATGAGAATATCTGGGGTTTTTTGAAACCTAGTGTTTGGGAACTGGGAATATCTCGGTTTTTGAAACCTAGTGTTTGGGAACTGAGAATATCTGGGTTTTTGAAACCTAGTGTTTGGGAACTTAGAATATCTGGGTTTTTGAAACCTAGTGTTTGGGAAATGAGAATATCTGGGTTTTTGAAACCTCGTGTTTGGGAAATGAGAATATCTGGGTTTTTGAAACCTAGTGTTTGGGAACTGAGAATATCTGGGTTTTTGAAACCTAGTGTTTGGGAACTGAGAATATCTGGGTTTTTGAAACCTAGTGTTTGGGAACTGGGAATATATGGGTTTTTGAAACCTAGTGTTTGGGAACTGAGAATATCTGGGTTTTTGAAACCTAGTGTTTGGGAAATGAGAATATCTGGGTTTTTTTGAAACCTAGTGTTTGGGAACTGAGAATATCTGGGTTTTTGAAACCTAGTGTTTGGGAACTGAGAATATCTGGGTTTTTGAAACCTAGTGTTTGGGAAATGAGAATATCTGGGTTTTTGAAACCTCGTGTTTGGGAAATGAAAATATCTGGGTTTTTTGAAACCTAGTGTTTGGGAACTGAGAATATCTGGGTTTTTGAAACCTAGTGTTTGGGAACTGAGAATATCTGGGTTTTTGAAACCTAGTGTTTGGGAACTGGGAATATATGGGTTTTTGAAACCTAGTGTTTGGGAACTGAGAATATCTGGGTTTTTGAAACCTAGTGTTTGGGAACTGGGAATATATGGGTTTTTGAAACCTAGTGTTTGGGAACTGAGAATATCTGGGTTTTTGAAACCTAGTGTTTGGGAACTGGGAATATATGGGTTTTTGAAACCTACTGTTTGGGAAATGAGAATATCTGGGTTTTTGAAACCTAGTGTTTGGGAACTGAGAATATCTGGGTTTTTGAAACCTAGTGTTTGGGAACTGAGAATATCTGGGTTTTTGAAACCTAGTGTTTGGGAACTGAGAATATCTGGGTTTTTGAAACCTAGTGTTTGGGAAATGAGAATATCTGGGTTTTTGAAACCTAGTGTTTGGGAACTGAGAATATCTGGGTTTTTGAAACCTAGTGTTTGGGAACTGAGAATATCTGGGTTTTTGAAACCTAGTGTTTGGGAACTGAGAATATCTGGGTTTTTGAAACCTAGTGTTTGGGAACTGAGAATATCTGGGTTTTTGAAACCTAGTGTTTGGGAACTGGGAATATATGGGTTTTTGAAACCTAGTGTTTGGGAACTGAGAATATCTGGGTTTTTGAAACCTAGTGTTTGGGAAATGAGAATATCTGGGTTTTTTTGAAACCTAGTGTTTGGGAACTGGGAATATCTCGGTTTTTGAAACCTAGTGTTTGGGAACTGAGAATATCTGGGTTTTTGAAACCTAGTGTTTGGGAACTGAGAATATCTGGGTTTTTGAAACCTAGTGTTTGGGAAATGAGAATATCTGGGTTTTTGAAACCTCGTGTTTGGGAAATGAGAATATCTGGGTTTTTGAAACCTAGTGTTTTGGGAACTGAGAATATCTGGGTTTTTGAAACCTAGTGTTAGGGAACTGAGAATATCTGGGTTTTTGAAACCTAGTGTTTGGGAACTGGGAATATATGGGTTTTTGAAACCTAGTGTTTGGGAACTGAGAATATGTGGGTTTTTGAAACCTAGTGTTTGGGAAATGAGAATATCTTGGTTTTTTTGAAACCTAGTGTTTGGGAACTGAGAATATCTGGGTTTTTGAAACCTAGTGTTTGGGAACTGAGAATATCTGGGTTTTTGAAACCTAGTGTTTGGGAAATGAGAATATCTGGGTTTTTGAAACCTCGTGTTTGGGAAATGAAAATATCTGGGTTTTTTGAAACCAAGTGTTTGGGAACTGAGAATATCTGGGTTTTTGAAACCTAGTGTTTGGGAACTGAGAATATCTGGGTTTTTGAAACCTAGTGTTTGGGAACTGGGAATATATGGGTTTTTGAAACCTAGTGTTTGGGAAATGAGAATATCAGGGATTTTGAAACCTAGTGTTTGGGAACTGAGAATATCTGGGTTTTTGAAACCTAGTGTTTGGGAACTGAGAATATCTGGGTTTTTGAAACCTAGTGTTTGGGAAATGAGAATATCTGGGTTTTTGAAACCTAGTGTTTGGGAACTGAGAATATCTGGGTTTTTGAAACCTAGTGTTTGGGAAATGAGAATATCTGGGTTTTTGAAACCTAGTGTTTGGGAACTGGGAATATCTGGGTTTTTGAAACCTAGTGTTTGGGAACTGAGAATATCTGGGTTTTTGAAACCTAGTGTTTGGGAAATGAGAATATCTGTGTTTTTGAAACCTCGTGTTTGGGAAATGAGAATATCTGGGTTTTTGAATCCTAGTGTTTGGGAACTGAGAATATCTGGGTTTTTGAAACCTAGTGTTTGGGAACTGAGAATATCTGGGTTTTTGAAACCTAGTGTTTGGGAACTGAGAATATCTGGGTTTTTGAAACCTAGTGTTTGGGAACTGAGAATATCTGGGTTTTTGAAACCTAGTGTTTGGGAACTGGAAATATATGGGTTTTTGAAACCTAGTGTTTGGGAACTGAGAATATCTGGGTTTTTGAAACCTAGTGTTTGGGAACTGGGAATATATGGGTTTTTGAAACCTAGTGTTTGGGAACTGAGAATATCTGGGTTTTTGAAACCTAGTGTTTGGGAACTGGGAATATATGGGTTTTTGAAACCTAGTGTTTGGGAAATGAGAATATCTGGGTTTTTGAAACCTAGTGTTTGGGAACTGAGAATATCTGGGTTTTTGAAACCTAGTGTTTGGGAACTGAGAATATCTGGGTTTTTGAAACCTAGTGTTTGGGAAATGAGAATATCTGGGTTTTTGAAACCTAGTGTTTGGGAACTGAGAATATCTGGGTTTTTGAAACCTAGTGTTTGGGAACTGAGAATATCTGGGTTTTTGAAACCTAGTGTTTGGGAACTGAGAATATCTGGGTTTTTGAAACCTAGTGTTTGGGAACTGAGAATATCTTGGTTTTTGAAACCTAGTGTTTGGGAACTGGGAATATATGGGTTTTTGAAACCTAGTGTTTGGGAACTGAGAATATCTGGGTTTTTGAAACCTAGTGTTTGGGAAATGAGAATATCTGGGTTTTTTTGAAACCTAGTGTTTGGGAACTGGGAATATCTCGGTTATTGAAACCTAGTGTTTGGGAACTGAGAATATCTGGGTTTTTGAAACCTAGTGTTTGGGAAATGAGAATATCTGTGTTTTTGAAACCTAGTGTTTGGGAAATGAGAATATCTGGGTTTTTGAAACCTAGTGTTTGGGAACTGGGAATATCTGGGTTTTTGAAACCTAGTGTTTGGGAAATGAGAATATCTGTGTTTTTGAAACCTCGTGTTTGGGAAATGAGAATATCTGGGTTTTTGAATCCTAGTGTTTGGGAACTGAGAATATCTGGGTTTTTGAAACCTAGTGTTTGGGAACTGAGAATATCTGGGTTTTTGAAACCTAGTGTTTGGGAACTGAGAATATCTGGGTTTTTGAAACCTAGTGTTTGGGAACTGAGAATATCTGGGTTTTTGAAACCTAGTGTTTGGGAACTGGGAATATATGGGTTTTTGAAACCTAGTGTTTGGGAACTGAGAATATCTGGGTTTTTGAAACCTAGTGTTTGGGAACTGGGAATATATGGGTTTTTGAAACCTAGTGTTTGGGAACTGAGAATATCTGGGTTTTTGAAACCTAGTGTTTGGGAACTGGGAATATATGGGTTTTTGAAACCTAGTGTTTGGGAAATGAGAATATCTGGGTTTTTGAAACCTAGTGTTTGGGAACTGAGAATATCTGGGTTTTTGAAACCTAGTGTTTGGGAACTGAGAATATCTGGGTTTTTGAAACCTAGTGTTTGGGAAATGAGAATATCTGGGTTTTTGAAACCTAGTGTTTGGGAACTGAGAATATCTGGGTTTTTGAAACCTAGTGTTTGGGAACTGAGAATATCTGGGTTTTTGAAACCTAGTGTTTGGGAACTGAGAATATCTGGGTTTTTGAAACCTAGTGTTTGGGAACTGAGAATATCTTGGTTTTTGAAACCTAGTGTTTGGGAACTGGGAATATATGGGTTTTTGAAACCTAGTGTTTGGGAACTGAGAATATCTGGGTTTTTGAAACCTAGTGTTTGGGAAATGAGAATATCTGGGTTTTTTTGAAACCTAGTGTTTGGGAACTGGGAATATCTCGGTTATTGAAACCTAGTGTTTGGGAACTGAGAATATCTCGGTTTTTGAAACCTAGTGTTTGGGAACTGAGAATATCTGGGTTTTTGAAACCTAGTGTTTGGGAAATGAGAATATCTGGGTTTTTGAAACCTCGTGTTTGGGAAATGAGAATATCTGGGTTTTTGAAACCTAGTGTTTGGGAACTGAGAATATCTGGGTTTTTGAAACCTAGTGTTTGGGAACTGAGAATATCTGGGTTTTTGAAACCTAGTGTTTGGGAACTGGGAATATATGGGTTTTTGAAACCTAGTGTTTGGGAACTGAGAATATCTGGGTTTTTGAAACCTAGTGTTTGGGAAATGAGAATATCTTGGTTTTTTTGAAACCTAGTGTTTGGGAACTGAGAATATCTGGGTTTTTGAAACCTAGTGTTTGGGAACTGAGAATATCTGGGTTTTTGAAACCTAGTGTTTGGGAAATGAGAATATCTGGGTTTTTGAAACCTCGTGTTTGGGAAATGAAAATATCTGGGTTTTTTGAAACCTAGTGTTTGGGAACTGAGAATATCTGGGTTTTTGAAACCTAGTGTTTGGGAACTGAGAATATCTGGGTTTTTGAAACCTAGTGTTTGGGAACTGGGAATATATGGGTTTTTGAAACCTAGTGTTTGGGAAATGAGAATATCAGGGTTTTTGAAACCTAGTGTTTGGGAACTGAGAATATCTGGGTTTTTGAAACCTAGTGTTTGGGAACTGAGAATATCTGGGTTTTTGAAACCTAGTGTTTGGGAAATGAGAATATCTGGGTTTTTGAAACCTAGTGTTTGGGAACTGAGAATATCTGGGTTTTTGAAACCTAGTGTTTGGGAACTTAGAATATCTGGGTTTTTGAAACCTAGTGTTTGGGAAATGAGAATATCTGGGTTTTTGAAACCTCGTGTTTGGGAAATGAGGATATCTGGGTTTTTGAAACCTAGTGTTTGGGAACTGAGAATATCTGGGTTTTTGAAACCTAGTGTTTGGGAACTGAGAATATCTGGGTTTTTGAAACCTAGTGTTTGGGAACTCAGAATATCTGGGTTTTTGAAACCTAGGGTTTGGGAAATGAGAATATCTGGGTTTTTGAAACCTCGTGTTTGGGAAATGAAAATATCTGGGTTTTTTGAAACCTAGTGTTTGGGAACTGAGAATATCTGGGTTTTTGAAACCTAGTGTTTGGGAACTGAGAATATCTGGGTTTTTGAAACCTAGTGTTTGGGAACTGGGAATATATGGGTTTTTGAAACCTAGTGTTTGGGAAATGAGAATATCAGGGTTTTTGAAACCTAGTGTTTGGGAACTGAGAATATCTGGGTTTTTGAAAACTAGTGTTTGGGAACTGGGAATATATGGGTTTTTGAAACCTAGTGTTTGGGAAATGAGAATATCTGGGTTTTTGAAACCTAGTGTTTGGGAACTGAGAATATCTGGGTTTTTGAAACCTAGTGTTTGGGAACTGAGAATATCTGGGTTTTTGAAACCTAGTGTTTGGGAAATGAGAATATCTGGATTTTTGAAACCTAGTGTTTGGGAACTGAGAATATCTGGGTTTTTGAAACCTAGTGTTTGGGAAATGAGAATATCTGGGTTTTTGAAACCTAGTGTTTGGGAACTGAGAATATCTGGGTTTTTGAAACCTAGTGTTTGGGAACTGAGAATATCTGGGTTTTTGAAACCTAGTGTTTGGGAACTGGGAATATATGGGTTTTTGAAACCTAGTGTTTGGGAACTGAGAATATCTGGGTTTTTGAAACCTAGTGTTTGGGAAATGAGAATATCTGGGGTTTTTTGAAACCTAGTGTTTGGGAACTGGGAATATCTCGGTTTTTGAAACCTAGTGTTTGGGAACTGAGAATATCTGGGTTTTTGAAACCTAGTGTTTGGGAACTTAGAATATCTGGGTTTTTGAAACCTAGTGTTTGGGAAATGAGAATATCTGGGTTTTTGAAACCTCGTGTTTGGGAAATGAGAATATCTGGGTTTTTGAAACCTAGTGTTTGGGAACTGAGAATATCTGGGTTTTTGAAACCTAGTGTTTGGGAACTGAGAATATCTGGGTTTTTGAAACCTAGTGTTTGGGAACTGGGAATATATGGGTTTTTGAAACCTAGTGTTTGGGAACTGAGAATATCTGGGTTTTTGAAACCTAGTGTTTGGGAAATGAGAATATCTGGGTTTTTTGAAACCTAGTGTTTGGGAACTGAGAATATCTGGGTTTTTGAAACCTAGTGTTTGGGAACTGAGAATATCTGGGTTTTTGAAACCTAGTGTTTGGGAAATGAGAATATCTGGGTTTTTGAAACCTCGTGTTTGGGAAATGAAAATATCTGGGTTTTTTGAAACCTAGTGTTTGGGAACTGAGAATATCTGGGTTTTTGAAACCTAGTGTTTGGGAACTGAGAATATCTGGGTTTTTGAAACCTAGTGTTTGGGAACTGGGAATATATGGGTTTTTGAAACCTAGTGTTTGGGAACTGAGAATATCTGGGTTTTTGAAACCTAGTGTTTGGGAACTGGGAATATATGGGTTTTTGAAACCTAGTGTTTGGGAACTGAGAATATCTGGGTTTTTGAAACCTAGTGTTTGGGAACTGGGAATATATGGGTTTTTGAAACCTACTGTTTGGGAAATGAGAATATCTGGGTTTTTGAAACCTAGTGTTTGGGAACTGAGAATATCTGGGTTTTTGAAACCTAGTGTTTGGGAACTGAGAATATCTGGGTTTTTGAAACCTAGTGTTTGGGAACTGAGAATATCTGGGTTTTTGAAACCTAGTGTTTGGGAAATGAGAATATCTGGGTTTTTGAAACCTAGTGTTTGGGAACTGAGAATATCTGGGTTTTTGAAACCTAGTGTTTGGGAACTGAGAATATCTGGGTTTTTGAAACCTAGTGTTTGGGAACTGAGAATATCTGGGTTTTTGAAACCTAGTGTTTGGGAACTGAGAATATCTGGGTTTTTGAAACCTAGTGTTTGGGAACTGGGAATATATGGGTTTTTGAAACCTAGTGTTTGGGAACTGAGAATATCTGGGTTTTTGAAACCTAGTGTTTGGGAAATGAGAATATCTGGGTTTTTTGAAACCTAGTGTTTGGGAACTGGGAATATCTCGGTTTTTGAAACCTAGTGTTTGGGAACTGAGAATATCTGGGTTTTTGAAACCTAGTGTTTGGGAACTGAGAATATCTGGGTTTTTGAAACCTAGTGTTTGGGAAATGAGAATATCTGGGTTTTTGAAACCTCGTGTTTGGGAAATGAGAATATCTGGGTTTTTGAAACCTAGTGTTTTGGGAACTGAGAATATCTGGGTTTTTGAAACCTAGTGTTAGGGAACTGAGAATATCTGGGTTTTTGAAACCTAGTGTTTGGGAACTGGGAATATATGGGTTTTTGAAACCTAGTGTTTGGGAACTGAGAATATGTGGGTTTTTGAAACCTAGTGTTTGGGAAATGAGAATATCTTGGTTTTTTTGAAACCTAGTGTTTGGGAACTGAGAATATCTGGGTTTTTGAAACCTAGTGTTTGGGAACTGAGAATATCTGGGTTTTTGAAACCTAGTGTTTGGGAAATGAGAATATCTGGGTTTTTGAAACCTCGTGTTTGGGAAATGAAAATATCTGGGTTTTTTGAAACCTAGTGTTTGGGAACTGAGAATATCTGGGTTTTTGAAACCTAGTGTTTGGGAACTGAGAATATCTGGGTTTTTGAAACCTAGTGTTTGGGAACTGGGAATATATGGGTTTTTGAAACCTAGTGTTTGGGAAATGAGAATATCAGGGATTTTGAAACCTAGTGTTTGGGAACTGAGAATATCTGGGTTTTTGAAACCTAGTGTTTGGGAACTGAGAATATCTGGGTTTTTGAAACCTAGTGTTTGGGAAATGAGAATATCTGGGTTTTTGAAACCTAGTGTTTGGGAACTGAGAATATCTGGGTTTTTGAAACCTAGTGTTTGGGAAATGAGAATATCTGGGTTTTTGAAACCTAGTGTTTGGGAACTGGGAATATCTGGGTTTTTGAAACCTAGTGTTTGGGAACTGAGAATATCTGGGTTTTTGAAACCTAGTGTTTGGGAAATGAGAATATCTGTGTTTTTGAAACCTCGTGTTTGGGAAATGAGAATATCTGGGTTTTTGAATCCTAGTGTTTGGGAACTGAGAATATCTGGGTTTTTGAAACCTAGTGTTTGGGAACTGAGAATATCTGGGTTTTTGAAACCTAGTGTTTGGGAACTGAGAATATCTGGGTTTTTGAAACCTAGTGTTTGGGAACTGAGAATATCTGGGTTTTTGAAACCTAGTGTTTGGGAACTGGGAATATATGGGTTTTTGAAACCTAGTGTTTGGGAACTGGGAATATATGGGTTTTTGAAACCTAGTGTTTGGGAACTGAGAATATCTGGGTTTTTGAAACCTAGTGTTTGGGAACTGGGAATATATGGGTTTTTGAAACCTAGTGTTTGGGAAATGAGAATATCTGGGTTTTTGAAACCTAGTGTTTGGGAACTGAGAATATCTGGGTTTTTGAAACCTAGTGTTTGGGAACTGAGAATATCTGGGTTTTTGAAACCTAGTGTTTGGGAAATGAGAATATCTGGGTTTTTGAAACCTAGTGTTTGGGAACTGAGAATATCTGGGTTTTTGAAACCTAGTGTTTGGGAACTGAGAATATCTGGGTTTTTGAAACCTAGTGTTTGGGAACTGAGAATATCTGGGTTTTTGAAACCTAGTGTTTGGGAACTGAGAATATCTTGGTTTTTGAAACCTAGTGTTTGGGAACTGGGAATATATGGGTTTTTGAAACCTAGTGTTTGGGAACTGAGAATATCTGGGTTTTTGAAACCTAGTGTTTGGGAAATGAGAATATCAGGGTTTTTTTGAAACCTAGTGTTTGGGAACTGGGAATATCTCGGTTATTGAAACCTAGTGTTTGGGAACTGAGAATATCTGGGTTTTTGAAACCTAGTGTTTGGGAAATGAGAATATCTGTGTTTTTGAAACCTAGTGTTTGGGAAATGAGAATATCTGGGTTTTTGAAACCTAGTGTTTGGGAACTGGGAATATCTGGGTTTTTGAAACCTAGTGTTTGGGAAATGAGAATATCTGTGTTTTTGAAACCTCGTGTTTGGGAAATGAGAATATCTGGGTTTTTGAATCCTAGTGTTTGGGAACTGAGAATATCTGGGTTTTTGAAACCTAGTGTTTGGGAACTGAGAATATCTGGGTTTTTGAAACCTAGTGTTTGGGAACTGAGAATATCTGGGTTTTTGAAACCTAGTGTTTGGGAACTGAGAATATCTGGGTTTTTGAAACCTAGTGTTTGGGAACTGGGAATATATGGGTTTTTGAAACCTAGTGTTTGGGAACTGAGAATATCTGGGTTTTTGAAACCTAGTGTTTGGGAACTGGGAATATATGGGTTTTTGAAACCTAGTGTTTGGGAACTGAGAATATCTGGGTTTTTGAAACCTAGTGTTTGGGAACTGGGAATATATGGGTTTTTGAAACCTAGTGTTTGGGAAATGAGAATATCTGGGTTTTTGAAACCTAGTGTTTGGGAACTGAGAATATCTGGGTTTTTGAAACCTAGTGTTTGGGAACTGAGAATATCTGGGTTTTTGAAACCTAGTGTTTGGGAAATGAGAATATCTGGGTTTTTGAAACCTAGTGTTTGGGAACTGAGAATATCTGGGTTTTTGAAACCTAGTGTTTGGGAACTGAGAATATCTGGGTTTTTGAAACCTAGTGTTTGGGAACTGAGAATATCTGGGTTTTTGAAACCTAGTGTTTGGGAACTGAGAATATCTTGGTTTTTGAAACCTAGTGTTTGGGAACTGGGAATATATGGGTTTTTGAAACCTAGTGTTTGGGAACTGAGAATATCTGGGTTTTTGAAACCTAGTGTTTGGGAAATGAGAATATCTGGGTTTTTTTGAAACCTAGTGTTTGGGAACTGGGAATATCTCGGTTATTGAAACCTAGTGTTTGGGAACTGAGAATATCTCGGTTTTTGAAACCTAGTGTTTGGGAACTGAGAATATCTGGGTTTTTGAAACCTAGTGTTTGGGAAATGAGAATATCTGGGTTTTTGAAACCTCGTGTTTGGGAAATGAGAATATCTGGGTTTTTGAAACCTAGTGTTTGGGAACTGAGAATATCTGGGTTTTTGAAACCTAGTGTTTGGGAACTGAGAATATCTGGGTTTTTGAAACCTAGTGTTTGGGAACTGGGAATATATGGGTTTTTGAAACCTAGTGTTTGGGAACTGAGAATATCTGGGTTTTTGAAACCTAGTGTTTGGGAAATGAGAATATCTTGGTTTTTTTGAAACCTAGTGTTTGGGAACTGAGAATATCTGGGTTTTTGAAACCTAGTGTTTGGGAACTGAGAATATCTGGGTTTTTGAAACCTAGTGTTTGGGAAATGAGAATATCTGGGTTTTTGAAACCTCGTGTTTGGGAAATGAAAATATCTGGGTTTTTTGAAACCTAGTGTTTGGGAACTGAGAATATCTGGGTTTTTGAAACCTAGTGTTTGGGAACTGAGAATATCTGGGTTTTTGAAACCTAGTGTTTGGGAACTGGGAATATATGGGTTTTTGAAACCTAGTGTTTGGGAAATGAGAATATCAGGGTTTTTGAATCCTAGTGTTTGGGAACTGAGAATATCTGGGTTTTTGAAACCTAGTGTTTGGGAACTGAGAATATCTGGGTTTTTGAAACCTAGTGTTTGGGAACTGAGAATATCTGGGTTTTTGAAACCTAGTGTTTGGGAACTGAGAATATCTGGGTTTTTGAAACCTAGTGTTTGGGAACTGGGAATATATGGGTTTTTGAAACCTAGTGTTTGGGAACTGAGAATATCTGGGTTTTTGAAACCTAGTGTTTGGGAACTGGGAATATATGGGTTTTTGAAACCTAGTGTTTGGGAACTGAGAATATCTGGGTTTTTGAAACCTAGTGTTTGGGAACTGGGAATATATGGGTTTTTGAAACCTAGTGTTTGGGAAATGAGAATATCTGGGTTTTTGAAACCTAGTGTTTGGGAACTGAGAATATCTGGGTTTTTGAAACCTAGTGTTTGGGAACTGAGAATATCTGGGTTTTTGAAACCTAGTGTTTGGGAAATGAGAATATCTGGGTTTTTGAAACCTAGTGTTTGGGAACTGAGAATATCTGGGTTTTTGAAACCTAGTGTTTGGGAACTGAGAATATCTGGGTTTTTGAAACCTAGTGTTTGGGAACTGAGAATATCTGGGTTTTTGAAACCTAGTGTTTGGGAACTGAGAATATCTTGGTTTTTGAAACCTAGTGTTTGGGAACTGGGAATATATGGGTTTTTGAAACCTAGTGTTTGGGAACTGAGAATATCTGGGTTTTTGAAACCTAGTGTTTGGGAAATGAGAATATCTGGGTTTTTTTGAAACCTAGTGTTTGGGAACTGGGAATATCTCGGTTATTGAAACCTAGTGTTTGGGAACTGAGAATATCTCGGTTTTTGAAACCTAGTGTTTGGGAACTGAGAATATCTGGGTTTTTGAAACCTAGTGTTTGGGAAATGAGAATATCTGGGTTTTTGAAACCTCGTGTTTGGGAAATGAGAATATCTGGGTTTTTGAAACCTAGTGTTTGGGAACTGAGAATATCTGGGTTTTTGAAACCTAGTGTTTGGGAACTGAGAATATCTGGGTTTTTGAAACCTAGTGTTTGGGAACTGGGAATATATGGGTTTTTGAAACCTAGTGTTTGGGAACTGAGAATATCTGGGTTTTTGAAACCTAGTGTTTGGGAAATGAGAATATCTTGGTTTTTTTGAAACCTAGTGTTTGGGAACTGAGAATATCTGGGTTTTTGAAACCTAGTGTTTGGGAACTGAGAATATCTGGGTTTTTGAAACCTAGTGTTTGGGAAATGAGAATATCTGGGTTTTTGAAACCTCGTGTTTGGGAAATGAAAATATCTGGGTTTTTTGAAACCTAGTGTTTGGGAACTGAGAATATCTGGGTTTTTGAAACCTAGTGTTTGGGAACTGAGAATATCTGGGTTTTTGAAACCTAGTGTTTGGGAACTGGGAATATATGGGTTTTTGAAACCTAGTGTTTGGGAAATGAGAATATCAGGGTTTTTGAAACCTAGTGTTTGGGAACTGAGAATATCTGGGTTTTTGAAACCTAGTGTTTGGGAACTGAGAATATCTGGGTTTTTGAAACCTAGTGTTTGGGAAATGAGAATATCTGGGTTTTTGAAACCTAGTGTTTGGGAACTGAGAATATCTGGGTTTTTGAAACCTAGTGTTTGGGAACTGAGAATATCTGGGTTTTTGAAACCTAGTGTTTGGGAACTGAGAATATCTGGGTTTTTGAAACCTAGTGTTTGGGAACTGGGAATATATGGGTTTTTGAAACCTAGTGTTTGGGAACTGAGAATATCTGGGTTTTTGAAACCTAGTGTATGGGAACTGGGAATATATGGGTTTTTGAAACCTAGTGTTTGGGAACTGAGAATATCTGGGTTTTTGAAACCTAGTGTTTGGGAAATGAGAATATCTGTGTTTTTGAAACCTCGTGTTTGGGAAATGAGAATATCTGGGTTTTTGAATCCTAGTGTTTGGGAACTGAGAATATCTGGGTTTTTGAAACCTAGTGTTTGGGAACTGAGAATATCTGGGTTTTTGAAACCTAGTGTTTGGGAACTGAGAATATCTGGGTTTTTGAAACCTAGTGTTTGGGAACTGAGAATATCTGGGTTTTTGAAACCTAGTGTTTGGGAACTGGGAATATATGGGTTTTTGAAACCTAGTGTTTGGGAACTGAGAATATCTGGGTTTTTGAAACCTAGTGTTTGGGAACTGGGAATATATGGGTTTTTGAAACCTAGTGTTTGGGAACTGAGAATATCTGGGTTTTTGAAACCTAGTGTTTGGGAACTGGGAATATATGGGTTTTTGAAACCTAGTGTTTGGGAAATGAGAATATCTGGGTTTTTGAAACCTAGTGTTTGGGAACTGAGAATATCTGGGTTTTTGAAACCTAGTGTTTGGGAACTGAGAATATCTGGGTTTTTGAAACCTAGTGTTTGGGAAATGAGAATATCTTTGTTTTTGAAACCTAGTGTTTGGGAACTGAGAATATCTGGGTTTTTGAAACCTAGTGTTTGGGAACTGAGAATATCTGGGTTTTTGAAACCTAGTGTTTGGGAACTGAGAATATCTGGGTTTTTGAAACCTAGTGTTTGGGAACTGAGAATATCTTGGTTTTTGAAACCTAGTGTTTGGGAACTGGGAATATATGGGTTTTTGAAACCTAGTGTTTGGGAACTGAGAATATCTGGGTTTTTGAAACCTAGTGTTTGGGAAATGAGAATATCTGGGTTTTTTTGAAACCTAGTGTTTGGGAACTGGGAATATCTCGGTTAATGAAACCTAGTGTTTGGGAACTGAGAATATCTGGGTTTTTGAAACCTAGTGTTTGGGAAATGAGAATATCTGTGTTTTTGAAACCTAGTGTTTGGGAAATGAGAATATCTGGGTTTTTGAAACCTAGTGTTTGGGAACTGGGAATATCTGGGTTTTTGAAAACTAGTGTTTGGGAAATGAGAATATCTGTGTTTTTGAAACCTCGTGTTTGGGAAATGAGAATATCTGGGTTTTTGAATCCTAGTGTTTGGGAACTGAGAATATCTGGGTTTTTGAAACCTAGTGTTTGGGAACTGAGAATATCTGGGTTTTTGAAACCTAGTGTTTGGGAACTGAGAATATCTGGGTTTTTGAAACCTAGTGTTTGGGAACTGAGAATATCTGGGTTTTTGAAACCTAGTGTTTGGGAACTGGGAATATATGGGTTTTTGAAACCTAGTGTTTGGGAACTGAGAATATCTGGGTTTTTGAAACCTAGTGTTTGGGAACTGGGAATATATGGGTTTTTGAAACCTAGTGTTTGGGAACTGAGAATATCTGGGTTTTTGAAACCTAGTGTTTGGGAACTGGGAATATATGGGTTTTTGAAACCTAGTGTTTGGGAAATGAGAATATCTGGGTTTTTGAAACCTAGTGTTTGGGAACTGAGAATATCTGGGTTTTTGAAACCTAGTGTTTGGGAACTGAGAATATCTGGGTTTTTGAAACCTAGTGTTTGGGAAATGAGAATATCTGGGTTTTTGAAACCTAGTGTTTGGGAACTGAGAATATCTGGGTTTTTGAAACCTAGTGTTTGGGAACTGAGAATATCTGGGTTTTTGAAACCTAGTGTTTGGGAACTGAGAATATCTGGGTTTTTGAAACCTAGTGTTTGGGAACTGAGAATATCTTGGTTTTTGAAACCTAGTGTTTGGGAACTGGGAATATATGGGTTTTTGAAACCTAGTGTTTGGGAACTGAGAATATCTGGGTTTTTGAAACCTAGTGTTTGGGAAATGAGAATATCTGGGTTTTTTTGAAACCTAGTGTTTGGGAACTGGGAATATCTCGGTTATTGAAACCTAGTGTTTGGGAACTGAGAATATCTCGGTTTTTGAAACCTAGTGTTTGGGAACTGAGAATATCTGGGTTTTTGAAACCTAGTGTTTGGGAAATGAGAATATCTGGGTTTTTGAAACCTCGTGTTTGGGAAATGAGAATATCTGGGTTTTTGAAACCTAGTGTTTGGGAACTGAGAATATCTGGGTTTTTGAAACCTAGTGTTTGGGAACTGAGAATATCTGGGTTTTTGAAACCTAGTGTTTGGGAACTGGGAATATATGGGTTTTTGAAACCTAGTGTTTGGGAACTGAGAATATCTGGGTTTTTGAAAACTAGTGTTTGGGAAATGAGAATATCTTGGTTTTTTTGAAACCTAGTGTTTGGGAACTGAGAATATCTGGGTTTTTGAAACCTAGTGTTTGGGAACTGAGAATATCTGGGTTTTTGAAACCTAGTGTTTGGGAAATGAGAATATCTGGGTTTTTGAAACCTCGTGTTTGGGAAATGAGAATATCTGGGTTTTTGAAACCTAGTGTTTGGGAACTGAGAATATCTGGGTTTTTGAAACCTAGTGTTTGGGAACTGAGAATATCTGGGTTTTTGAAACCTAGTGTTTGGGAACTGGGAATATATGGGTTTTTGAAACCTAGTGTTTGGGAACTGAGAATATCTGGGTTTTTGAAACCTAGTGTTTGGGAAATGAGAATATCTTGTTTTTTTTGAAACCTAGTGTTTGGGAACTGAGAATATCTGGGTTTTTGAAACCTAGTGTTTGGGAACTGAGAATATCTGGGTTTTTGAAACCTAGTGTTTGGGAAATGAGAATATCTGGGTTTTTGAAACCTCGTGTTTGGGAAATGAAAATATCTGGGTTTTTTGAAACCTAGTGTTTGGGAACTGAGAATATCTGGGTTTTTGAAACCTAGTGTTTGGGAACTGAGAATATCTGGGTTTTTGAAACCTAGTGTTTGGGAACTGGGAATATATGGGTTTTTGAAACCTAGTGTTTGGGAAATGAGAATATCAGGGTTTTTGAAACCTAGTGTTTGGGAACTGAGAATATCTGGGTTTTTGAAACCTAGTGTTTGGGAACTGAGAATATCTGGGTTTTTGAAACCTAGTGTTTGGGAAATGAGAATATCTGGGTTTTTGAAACCTAGTGTTTGGGAACTGAGAATATCTGGGTTTTTGAAACCTAGTGTTTGGGAAATGAGAATATCTGGGTTTTTGAAACCTAGTGTTTGGGAACTGGGAATATCTGGGTTTTTGAAACCTAGTGTTTGGGAACTGAGAATATCTGGGTTTTTGAAACCTAGTGTTTGGGAAATGAGAATATCTGTGTTTTTGAAACCTCGTGTTTGGGAAATGAGAATATCTGGGTTTTTGAATCCTAGTGTTTGGGAACTGAGAATATCAGGGTTTTTGAAACCTAGTGTTTGGGAATTGAGAATATCTGGGTTTTTGAAACCTCGTGTTTGGGAAATGAAAATATCTGGGTTTTTTGAAACCTAGTGTTTGGGAACTGAGAATATCTGGGTTTTTGAAACCTAGTGTTTGGGAACTGAGAATATCTGGGTTTTTGAAACCTAGTGTTTGGGAACTGGGAATATATGGGTTTTTGAAACCTAGTGTTTGGGAACTGAGAATATCTGGGTTTTTGAAACCTAGTGTTTGGGAACTGAGAATATCTGGGTTTTTGAAACCTAGTGTTTGGGAAATGAGAATATCTGGTTTTTTGAAACCTAGTGTTTGGGAACTGGGAATATCTGGGTTTTTGAAACCTAGTGTTTGGGAACTGAGAATATCTGGGTTTTTGAAACCTAGTGTTTGGGAAATGAGAATATCTGTGTTTTTGAAACCTCGTGTTTGGGAAATGAGAATATCTGGGTTTTTGAATCCTAGTGTTTGGGAACTGAGAATATCTGGGTTTTTGAAACCTAGTGTTTGGGAACTGAGAATATCTGGGTTTTTGAAACCTAGTGTTTGGGAACTGAGAATATCTGGGTTTTTGAAACCTAGTGTTTGGGAACTGAGAATATCTGGGTTTTTGAAACCTAGTGTTTGGGAACTGGGAATATATGGGTTTTTGAAACCTAGTGTTTGGGAACTGAGAATATCTGGGTTTTTGAAACCTAGTGTTTGGGAACTGGGAATATATGGGTTTTTGAAACCTAGTGTTTGGGAACTGAGAATATCTGGGTTTTGAAACCTAATGTTTGGGAACTGGGAATATATGGGTTTTTGAAACCTAGTGTTTGGGAAATGAGAATATCTGGGTTTTTGAAACCTAGTGTTTGGGAACTGAGAATATCTGGGTTTTTGAAACCTAGTGTTTGGGAACTGAGAATATCTGGGTTTTTGAAACCTAGTGTTTGGGAAATGAGAATATCTGGGTTTTTGAAACCTAGTGTTTGGGAACTGAGAATATCTGGGTTTTTGAAACCTAGTGTTTGGGAACTGAGAATATCTGGGTTTTTGAAACCTAGTGTTTGGGAACTGAGAATATCTGGGTTTTTGAAACCTAGTGTTTGGGAACTGAGAATATATGGGTTTTTGAAACCTAGTGTTTGGGAAATGAGAATATCTGGGTTTTTTTGAAACCTAGTGTTTGGGAACTGGGAATATCTCGGTTATTGAAACCTAGTGTTTGGGAACTGAGAATATCTGGGTTTTTGAAACCTAGTGTTTGGGAACTGAGAATATCTGGGTTTTTGAATCCTAGTGTTTGGGAAATGAGAATATCTGGGTTTTTGAAACCTCGTGTTTGGGAAATGAGAATATCTGGGTTTTTGAAACCTAGTGTTTGGAAACTGAGAATATCTGGGTTTTTGAAACCTAGTGTTTGGGAACTGAGAATATCTGGGTTTTTGAAACCTAGTGTTTGGGAACTGGGAATATATGGGTTTTTGAAACCTAGTGTTTGGGAACTGAGAATATCTGGGTTTTTGAAACCTAGTGTTTGGGAAATGAGAATATCTTGGTTTTTTTGAAACCTAGTGTTTGGGAACTGAGAATATCTGGGTTTTTGAAACCTAGTGTTTGGGAACTGAGAATATCTGCGTTTTTGAAACCTAGTGTTTGGGAAATGAGAATATCTGGGTTTTTGAAACCTCGTGTTTGGGAAATGAAAATATCTGGGTTTTTAGAAAACTTGTGTTTGGGAACTGAGAATATCTGGGTTTTTGAAACCTAGTGTTTGGGAACTGAGAATATCTGGGTTTTTGAAACCTAGTGTTTGGGAACTGGGAATATATGGGTTTTTGAAACCTAGTGTTTGGGAAATGAGAATATCAGGGTTTTTGAAACCTAGTGTTTGGGAACTGAGAATATCTGGGTTTTTGAAACCTAGTGTTTGGGAACTGAGAATACCTGGGTTTTTGAAACCTAGTGTTTGGGAAATGAGAATATCTGGGTTTTTGAAACCTAGTGTTTGGGAACTGAGAATTTCTGGGTTTTTGAAACCTAGTGTTTGGGAAATGAGAATATCTGGGTTTTTGAAACCTAGTGTTTGGGAACTGGGAATATCTGGGTTTTTGAAACCTAGTGTTTGGGAACTGAGAATATCTGGGTTTTTGAAACCTAGTGTTTGGGAAATGAGAATATCTGTGTTTTTGAAACCTCGTGTTTGGGAAATGATAATATCTGGGTTTTTGAATCCTAGTATTTGGGAACTGAGAATATCTGGGTTTTTGAAACCTAGTGTTTGGGAACTGAGAATATCTGGGTTTTTGAAACCTAGTGTTTGGGAACTGGGAATATATGGGTTTTTGAAACCTAGTGTTTGGGAACTGAGAATATCTGGGTTTTTGAAACCTAGTGTTTGGGAACTGAGAATACCTGGGTTTTTGAAACCTAGTGTTTGGGAAATGAGAATATCTGGGTTTTTGAAACCTAGTGTTTGGGAACTGAGAATATCTGGGTTTTTGAAACCTAGTGTTTGGGAAATGAGAATATCTGGGTTTTTGAAACCTAGTGTTTGGGAACTGGGAATATCTGGGTTTTTGAAACCTAGTGTTTGGGAACTGAGAATATCTGGGTTTTTGAAACCTAGTGTTTGGGAAATGAGAATATCTGTGTTTTTGAAACCTCGTGTTTGGGAAATGAGAATATCTGGGTTTTTGAATCCTAGTATTTGGGAACTGAGAATATCTGGGTTTTTGAAACCTAGTGTTTGGGAACTGAGAATATCTGGGTTTTTGAAACCTAGTGTTTGGGAACTGGGAATATATGGGTTTTTGAAACCTAGTGTTTGGGAACTGAGAATATCTGGGTTTTTGAAACCTAGTGTTTGGGAACTGAGAATATCTGGGTTTTTGAAACCTAGTGTTTGGGAAATGAGAATATCTGGGTTTTTGAAACCTCGTGTTTGGGAAATGAAAATATCTGGGTTTTTTGAAACCTAGTGTTTGGGAACTGAGAATATCTGGGTTTTTGAAACCTAGTGTTTGGGAACTGAGAATATCTGGGTTTTTGAAACCTAGTGTTTGGGAACTGGGAATATATGGGTTTTTGAAACCTAGTGTTTGGGAAATGAGAATATCAGGGTTTTTGAAACCTAGTGTTTGGGAACTGAGAATATCTGGGTTTTTGAAACCTAGTGTTTGGGAACTGGGAATATATGGGTTTTTGAAACCTAGTGTTTGGGAAATGAGAATATCTGGGTTTTTGAAACCTAGTGTTTGGGAACTGAGAATATCTGGGTTTTTGAAACCTAGTGTTTGGGAACTGAGAATATCTGGGTTTTTGAAACCTAGTGTTTGGGAAATGAGAATATCTGGGTTTTTGAAACCTAGTGTTTGGGAACTGAGAATATCTGGGTTTTTGAAACTTAGTGTTTGGGAAATGAGAATATCTGGGTTTTTGAAACCTAGTGTTTGGGAACTGAGAATATCTGGGTTTTTGAAACCTAGTGTTTGGGAACTGAGAATATCTGGGTTTTTGAAACCTAGTGTTTGGGAACTGGGAATATATGGGTTTTTGAAACCTAGTGTTTGGGAACTGAGAATATCTGGGTTTTTGAAACCTAGTGTTTGGGAAATGAGAATATCTGGGTTTTTTTGAAACCTAGTGTTTGGGAACTGGGAATATCTCGGTTTTTGAAACCTAGTGTTTGGGAACTGAGAATATCTGGGTTTTTGAAACCTAGTGTTTGGGAACTGAGAATATCTGGGTTTTTGAAACCTAGTGTTTGGGAAATGAGAATATCTGGGTTTTTGAAACCTCGTGTTTGGGAAATGAGAATATCTGGGTTTTTGAAACCTAGTGTTTGGGAACTGAGAATATCTGGGTTTTTGAAACCTAGTGTTTGGGAACTGAGAATATCTGGGTTTTTGAAACCTAGTGTTTGGGAACTGGGAATAAATGGGTTTTTGAAACCTAGTGTTTGGGAACTGAGAATATCTGGGTTTTTGAAACCTAGTGTTTGGGAACTGAGAATATCTGGGTTTTTGAAACCTAGTGTTTGGGAACTGAGATTATCTGGGTTTTTGAAACCTAGTGTTTGGGAACTGGGAATATATGGGTTTTTGAAACCTAGTGTTTTTTTGAAATGAGAATATCAGGGTTTTTGAAACCTAGTGTTTGGGAACTGAGAATATCTGGGTTTTTGAAACCTAGTGTTTGGGAACTGAGAATATCTGGGTTTTTGAAACCTAGTGTTTGGGAACTGAGAATATCTGGGTTTTTGAAACCTAGTGTTTGGGAACTGGGAATATATGGGTTTTTGAAACCTAGTGTTTGGGAACTGAGAATATCTGGGTTTTTGAAACCTAGTGTTTGGGAAATGAGAATATCTGGGTTTTTGAAACCTAGTGTTTGGGAACTGGGAATATCTGGGTTTTTGAAACCTAGTGTTTGGGAACTGAGAATATCTCGGTTTTTGAAACCTAGTGTTTGGGAACTGAGAATATCTGGGTTTTTGAAACCTAGTGTTTGGGAACTGAGAATATCTGGGTTTTTGAAACCTAGTGTTTGGGAACTGGGAATATATGGGTTTTTGAAACCTAGTGTTTGGGAACTGAGAATATCTGGGTTTTTGAAACCTAGTGTTTGGGAACTGGGAATATATGGGTTTTTGAAACCTTGTGTTTGGGAACTGAGAATATCTGGGTTTTTGAAACCTAGTGTTTGGGAACTGGGAATATATGGGTTTTTGAAACCTAGTGTTTGGGAAATGAGAATATCTGGGTTTTTGAAACCTAGTGTTTGGGAACTGAGAATATCTGGGTTTTTGAAACCTAGTGTTTGGGAACTGAGAATATCTGGGTTTTTGAAACCTAGTGTTTGGGAAATGAGAATATCTGGGTTTTTGAAACCTAGTGTTTGGGAACTGAGAATATCTGGGTTTTTGAAACCTAGTGTTTGGGAACTGAGAATATCTGGGTTTTTGAAACCTAGTGTTTGGGAACTGGGAATATCTGGGTTTTTGAAACCTAGTGTTTGGGAACTGAGAATATCTGGGTTTTTGAAACCTAGTGTTTGGGAACTGGGAATATATGGGTTTTTGAAACCTAGTGTTTGGGAACTGAGAATATTTGGGTTTTTGAAACCTAGTGTTTGGGAAATGAGAATATCTGGGTTTTTTTTAAACCTAGTGTTTGGGAACTGGGAATATCTCGGTTATTGAAACCTAGTGTTTGGGAACTGAGAATATCTGGGTTTTTGAAACCTAGTGTTTAGGAACTGAGAATATCTGGGTTTTTGAAACCTAGTGTTTGGGAAATGAGAATATCTGGGTTTTTGAAACCTCGTGTTTGGGAAATGAGAATATCTGGGTTTTTGAAACCTAGTGTTTGGGAACTGAGAATATCTGGGTTTTTGAAACCTAGTGTTTGGGAACTGAGAATATCTGGGTTTTTGAAACCTAGTGTTTGGGAACTGGGAATATATGGGTTTTTGAAACCTAGTGTTTGGGAACTGAGAATATCTGGGTTTTTGAAACCTAGTGTTTGGGAACTGAGAATATCTGGGTTTTTGAAACCTAGTGTTTGGGAAATGAGAATATCTGGGTTTTTGAAACCTAGTGTTTGGGAACTGAGAATATCTGGGTTTTTGAAACTTAGTGTTTGGGAAATGAGAATATCTGGGTTTTTGAAACCTAGTGTTTGGGAACTGAGAATATCTGGGTTTTTGAAACCTAGTGTTTGGGAAATGAGAATATCTGGGTTTTTGAAACCTAGTGTTTGGGAACTGAGAATATCTGGGTTTTTGAAACTTAGTGTTTGGGAAATGAGAATATCTGGGTTTTTGAAACCTAGTGTTTGGGAACTGAGAATATCTGGGTTTTTGAAACCTAGTGTTTGGGAACTGAGAATATCTGGGTTTTTGAAACCTAGTGTTTGGGAACTGGGAATATATTGGTTTTTGAAACCTAGTGTTTGGGAACTGAGAATATCTGGGTTTTTGAAACCTAGTGTTTGGGAAATGAGAATATCTGGGTTTTTTTGAAACCTAGTGTTTGGGAACTGGGAATATCTCGGTTTTTGAAACCTAGTGTTTGGGAACTGAGAATATCTGGGTTTTTGAAACCTAGTGTTTGGGAACTGAGAATATCTGGGTTTTTGAAACCTAGTGTTTGGGAAATGAGAATATCTGGGTTTTTGAAACCTCGTGTTTGGGAAATGAGAATATCTGGGTTTTTGAAACCTAGTGTTTGGGAACTGAGAATATCTGGGTTATTGAAACCTAGTGTTTGGGAACTGAGAATATCTGGGTTTTTGAAACCTAGTGTTTGGGAACTGGGAATAAATGGGTTTTTGAAACCTAGTGTTTGGGAACTGAGAATATCTGGGTTTTTGAAACCTAGTGTTTGGGAAATGAGAATATCTGGGTTTTTTTGAAACCCAGTGTTTGGGAACTGAGAATATCTGGGTTTTTGAAACCTAGTGTTTGGGAACTGAGAATATCTGGGTTTTTGAAACCTAGTGTTTGGGAAATGAGAATATCTGGGTTTTTGAAACCTCGTGTTTGGGAAATGAAAATATCTGGGTTTTTTGAAACCTAGTGTTTGGGAACTGAGAATATCTGGGTTTTTGAAACCTAGTGTTTGGGAACTGAGAATATCTGGGTTTTTGAAACCTAGTGTTTGGGAACTGGGAATATATGGGTTTTTGAAACCTAGTGTTTTTTTGAAATGAGAATATCAGGGTTTTTGAAACCTAGTGTTTGGGAACTGAGAATATCTGGGTTTTTGAAACCTAGTGTTTGGGAACTGAGAATATCTGGGTTTTTGAAACCTAGTGTTTGGGAACTGAGAATATCTGGGTTTTTGAAACCTAGTGTTTGGGAACTGGGAATATATGGGTTTTTGAAACCTAGTGTTTGGGAACTGAGAATATCTGGGTTTTTGAAACCTAGTGTTTGGGAAATGAGAATATCTGGGTTTTTGAAACCTAGTGTTTGGGAACTGGGAATATCTGGGTTTTTGAAACCTAGTGTTTGGGAACTGAGAATATCTCGGTTTTTGAAACCTAGTGTTTGGGAACTGAGAATATCTGGGTTTTTGAAACCTAGTGTTTGGGAACTGAGAATATCTGGGTTTTTGAAACCTAGTGTTTGGGAACTGAGAATATCTGGGTTTTTGAAACCTAGTGTTTGGGAACTGGGAATATATGGGTTTTTGAAACCTAGTGTTTGGGAACTGAGAATATCTGGGTTTTTGAAACCTAGTGTTTGGGAACTGGGAATATATGGGTTTTTGAAACCTTGTGTTTGGGAACTGAGAATATCTGGGTTTTTGAAACCTAGTGTTTGGGAACTGGGAATATATGGGTTTTTGAAACCTAGTGTTTGGGAAATGAGAATATCTGGGTTTTTGAAACCTAGTGTTTGGGAACTGAGAATATCTGGGTTTTTGAAACCTAGTGTTTGGGAACTGAGAATATCTGGGTTTTTGAAACCTAGTGTTTGGGAAATGAGAATATCTGGGTTTTTGAAACCTAGTGTTTGGGAACTGAGAATATCTGGGTTTTTGAAACCTAGTGTTTGGGAACTGAGAATATCTGGGTTTTTGAAACCTAGTGTTTGGGAACTGGGAATATATGGGTTTTTGAAACCTAGTGTTTGGGAACTGAGAATATCTGGGTTTTTGAGACCTAGTGTTTGGGAAATGAGAATATCTGGGTTTTTTTTAAACCTAGTGTTTGGGAACTGGGAATATCTCGGTTATTGAAACCTAGTGTTTGGGAACTGAGAATATCTGGGTTTTTGAAACCTAGTGTTTGGGAACTGAGAATATCTGGGTTTTTGAAACCTAGTGTTTGGGAAATGAGAATATCTGGGTTTTTGAAACCTCGTGTTTGGGAAATGAGAATATCTGGGTTTTTGAAACCTAGTGTTTGGGAACTGAGAATATCTGGGTTTTTGAAACCTAGTGTTTGGGAACTGAGAATATCTGGGTTTTTGAAACCTAGTGTTTGGGAACTGGGAATATATGGGTTTTTGAAACCTAGTGTTTGGGAACTGAGAATATCTGGGTTTTTGAAACCTAGTGTTTGGGAAATGAGAATATCTTTGTTTTTTTGAAACCTAGTGTTTGGGAACTGAGAATATCTGGGTTTTTGAAACCTATTGTTTGGGAACTGAGAATATCTGGGTTTTTGAAACCTAGTGTTTGGGAAATGAGAATATCTGGGTTTTTGAAACCTCGTGTTTGGGAAATGAAAATATCTGGGTTTTTTGAAACCTAGTGTTTGGGAACTGAGAATATCTGGATTTTTGAAACCTAGTGTTTGGGAACTGAGAATATCTGGGTTTTTGAAACCTAGTGTTTGGGAACTGGGAATATATGGGTTTTTGAAACCTAGTGTTTGGGAAATGAGAATATCAGGGTTTTTGAAACCTAGTGTTTGGGAACTGAGAATATCTGGGTTTTGGAAACCTAGTGTTTGGGAACTGAGAATATCTGGGTTTTTGAAACCTAGTGTTTGGGAAATGAGAATATCTGGGTTTTTGAAACCTAGCGTTTGGGAACTGAGAATATCTGGGTTTTTGAAACCTAGTGTTTGGGAAATGAGAATATCTGGGTTTTTGAAACCTAGTGTTTGGGAACTGGGAATATCTGGGTTTTTGAAACCTAGTGTTTGGGAACTGAGAATATCTGGGTTTTTGAAACCTAGTGTTTGGGAAATGAGAATATCTGTGTTTTTGAAACCTCGTGTTTGGGAAATGAGAATATCTGGGTTTTTGAATCCTAGTGTTTGGGAACTGAGAATATCTGGGTTTTTGAAACCTAGTATTTGGGAACTGAGAATATCTGGGTTTTTGAAACCTAGTGTTTGGGAACTGGGAATATATGGGTTTTTGAAACCTAGTGTTTGGGAACTGAGAATATCTGGGTTTTTGAAACCTAGTGTTTGGGAACTGAGAATATCTGGGTTTTTGAAACCTAGTGTTTGGGAAATGAGAATATCTGGGTTTTTGAAACCTAGCGTTTGGGAACTGAGAATATCTGGGTTTTTGAAACCTAGTGTTTGGGAAATGAGAATATCTGGGTTTTTGAAACCTAGTGTTTGGGAACTGGGAATATCTGGGTTTTTGAAACCTAGTGTTTGGGAACTGAGAATATCTGGGTTTTTGAAACCTAGTGTTTGGGAAATGAGAATATCTGTGTTTTTGAAACCTCGTGTTTGGGAAATGAGAATATCTGGGTTTTTGAATCCTAGTGTTTGGGAACTGAGAATATCTGGGTTTTTGAAACCTAGTATTTGGGAACTGAGAATATCTGGGTTTTTGAAACCTAGTGTTTGGGAACTGAGAATATCTGGGTTTTTGAAACCTAGTGTTTGGGAACTGAGAATATCTGGGTTTTTGAAACCTAGTGTTTGGGAACTGAGAATATCTGGGTTTTTGAAACCTAGTGTTTGGGAAATGAGAATATCTGGGTTTTTTTGAAACCTAGTGTTTGGGAACTGAGAATATCTGGGTTTTTGAAACCTAGTGTTTGGGAACTGAGAATATCTGGGTTTTGAAACCTAGTGTTTGGGAAATGAGAATATCTGGGTTTTTGAAACCTCGTGTTTGGGAAATGAAAATATCTGGGTTTTTTGAAACCTAGTGTTTGGGAACTGAGAATATCTGGGTTTTTTGAAACCTAGTGTTTGGGAAATGAGAATATCTTTGTTTTTTTGAAACCTAGTGTTTGGGAACTGAGAATATCTGGGTTTTTGAAACCTATTGTTTGGGAACTGAGAATATCTGGGTTTTTGAAACCTAGTGTTTGGGAAATGAGAATATCTGGGTTTTTGAAACCTCGTGTTTGGGAAATGAAAATATCTGGGTTTTTTGAAACCTAGTGTTTGGGAACTGAGAATATCTGGGTTTTTGAAACCTAGTGTTTGGGAACTGAGAATATCTGGGTTTTTGAAACCTAGTGTTTGGGAACTGGGAATATATGGGTTTTTGAAACCTAGTGTTTGGGAAATGAGAATATCAGGGTTTTTGAAACCTAGTGTTTGGGAACTGAGAATATCTGGGTTTTGGAAACCTAGTGTTTGGGAACTGAGAATATCTGGGTTTTTGAAACCTAGTGTTTGGGAAATGAGAATATCTGGGTTTTTGAAACCTAGCGTTTGGGAACTGAGAATATCTGGGTTTTTGAAACCTAGTGTTTGGGAAATGAGAATATCTGGGTTTTTGAAACCTAGTGTTTGGGAACTGGGAATATCTGGGTTTTTGAAACCTAGTGTTTGGGAACTGAGAATATCTGGGTTTTTGAAACCTAGTGTTTGGGAAATGAGAATATCTGTGTTTTTGAAACCTCGTGTTTGGGAAATGAGAATATCTGGGTTTTTGAATCCTAGTGTTTGGGAACTGAGAATATCTGGGTTTTTGAAACCTAGTATTTGGGAACTGAGAATATCTGGGTTTTTGAAACCTAGTGTTTGGGAACTGGGAATATATGGGTTTTTGAAACCTAGTGTTTGGGAACTGAGAATATCTGGGTTTTTGAAACCTAGTGTTTGGGAACTGAGAATATCTGGGTTTTTGAAACCTAGTGTTTGGGAAATGAGAATATCTGGGTTTTTGAAACCTAGCGTTTGGGAACTGAGAATATCTGGGTTTTTGAAACCTAGTGTTTGGGAAATGAGAATATCTGGGTTTTTGAAACCTAGTGTTTGGGAACTGGGAATATCTGGGTTTTTGAAACCTAGTGTTTGGGAACTGGGAATATCTGGGTTTTTGAAACCTAGTGTTTGGGAAATGAGAATATCTGTGTTTTTGAAACCTCGTGTTTGGGAAATGAGAATATCTGTGTTTTTGAATCCTAGTGTTTGGGAACTGAGAATATCTGGGTTTTTGAAACCTAGTATTTGGGAACTGAGAATATCTGGGTTTTTGAAACCTAGTGTTTGGGAACTGAGAATATCTGGGTTTTTGAAACCTAGTGTTTGGGAACTGAGAATATCTGGGTTTTTGAAACCTAGTGTTTGGGAACTGAGAATATCTGGGTTTTTGAAACCTAGTGTTTGGGAAATGAGAATATCTGGGTTTTTTTGAAACCTAGTGTTTGGGAACTGAGAATATCTGGGTTTTTGAAACCTAGTGTTTGGGAACTGAGAATATCTGGGTTTTGAAACCTAGTGTTTGGGAAATGAGAATATCTGGGTTTTTGAAACCTCGTGTTTGGGAAATGAAAATATCTGGGTTTTTTGAAACCTAGTGTTTGGGAACTGAGAATATCTGGGTTTTTTGAAACCTAGTGTTTGGGAACTGAGAATATCTGGGTTTTTGAAACCTAGTGTTTGGGAACTGGGAATATATGGGTTTTTGAAACCTAGTGTTTGGGAAATGAGAATATCAGGGTTTTTGAAACCTAGTGTTTGGGAACTGAGAATATCTGGGTTTTTGAAACCTAGTGTTTGGGAACTGGGAATATATGGGTTTTTGAAACCTAGTGTTTGGGAAATGAGAATATCTGGGTTTTTGAAACCTAGTGTTTGGGAACTGAGAATATCTGGGTTTTTGAAACCTAGTGTTTGGGAACTGAGAATATCTGGGTTTTTGAAACCTAGTGTTTGGGAAATGAGAATATCTGCGTTTTTGAAACCTAGTGTTTGGGAACTGAGAATATCTGGGTTTTTGAAACCTAGTGTTTGGGAAATGAGAATATCTGTGTTTTTGAAACCTCGTGTTTGGGAAATGAGAATATCTGGGTTTTTGAATCCTAGTGTTTGGGAACTGAGAATATCTGGGTTTTTGAAACCTAGTATTTGGGAACTGAGAATATCTGGGTTTTTGAAACCTAGTGTTTGGGAACTGGGAATATATGGGTTTTTGAAACCTAGTGTTTGGGAACTGAGAATATCTGGGTTTTTGAAACCTAGTGTTTGGGAACTGAGAATATCTGGGTTTTTGAAACCTAGTGTTTGGGAAATGAGAATATCTGGGTTTTTGAAACCTAGCGTTTGGGAACTGAGAATATCTGGGTTTTTGAAACCTAGTGTTTGGGAAATGAGAATATCTGGGTTTTTGAAACCTAGTGTTTGGGAACTGGGAATATCTGGGTTTTTGAAACCTAGTGTTTGGGAACTGAGAATATCTGGGTTTTTGAAACCTAGTGTTTGGGAAATGAGAATATCTGTGTTTTTGAAACCTCGTGTTTGGGAAATGAGAATATCTGGGTTTTTGAATCCTAGTGTTTGGGAACTGAGAATATCTGGGTTTTTGAAACCTAGTATTTGGGAACTGAGAATATCTGGGTTTTTGAAACCTAGTGTTTGGGAACTGAGAATATCTGGGTTTTTGAAACCTAGTGTTTGGGAACTGAGAATATCTGGGTTTTTGAAACCTAGTGTTTGGGAACTGAGAATATCTGGGTTTTTGAAACCTAGTGTTTGGGAAATGAGAATATCTGGGTTTTTTTGAAACCTAGTGTTTGGGAACTGAGAATATCTGGGTTTTTGAAACCTAGTGTTTGGGAACTGAGAATATCTGGGTTTTGAAACCTAGTGTTTGGGAAATGAGAATATCTGGGTTTTTGAAACCTCGTGTTTGGGAAATGAAAATATCTGGGTTTTTTGAAACCTAGTGTTTGGGAACTGAGAATATCTGGGTTTTTTGAAACCTAGGGTTTGGGAACTGAGAATATCTGGGTTTTTGAAACCTAGTGTTTGGGAACTGGGAATATATGGGTTTTTGAAACCTAGTGTTTGGGAAATGAGAATATCAGGGTTTTTGAAACCTAGTGTTTGGGAACTGAGAATATCTGGGTTTTTGAAACCTAGTGTTTGGGAACTGGGAATATATGGGTTTTTGAAACCTAGTGTTTGGGAAATGAGAATATCTGGGTTTTTGAAACCTAGTGTTTGGGAACTGAGAATATCTGGGTTTTTGAAACCTAGTGTTTGGGAACTGAGAATATCTGGGTTTTTGAAACCTAGTGTTTGGGAAATGAGAATATCTGGGTTTTTGAAACCTAGTGTTTGGGAACTGAGAATATCTGGGTTTTTGAAACCTAGTGTTTGGGAAATGAGAATATCTGTGTTTTTGAAACCTCGTGTTTGGGAAATGAGAATATCTGGGTTTTTGAATCCTAGTGTTTGGGAACTGAGAATATCTGGGTTTTTGAAACCTAGTATTTGGGAACTGAGAATATCTGGGTTTTTGAAACCTAGTGTTTGGGAACTGGGAATATATGGGTTTTTGAAACCTAGTGTTTGGGAACTGAGAATATCTGGGTTTTTGAAACCTAGTGTTTGGGAACTGAGAATATCTGGGTTTTTGAAACCTAGTGTTTGGGAAATGAGAATATCTGGGTTTTTGAAACCTAGCGTTTGGGAACTGAGAATATCTGGGTTTTTGAAACCTAGTGTTTGGGAAATGAGAATATCTGGGTTTTTGAAACCTAGTGTTTGGGAACTGGGAATATCTGGGTTTTTGAAACCTAGTGTTTGGGAACTGAGAATATCTGGGTTTTTGAAACATAGTGTTTGGGAAATGAGAATATCTGTGTTTTTGAAACCTCGTGTTTGGGAAATGAGAATATCTGGGTTTTTGAATCCTAGTGTTTGGGAACTGAGAATATCTGGGTTTTTGAAACCTAGTATTTGGGAACTGAGAATATCTGGGTTTTTGAAACCTAGTGTTTGGGAACTGAGAATATCTGGGTTTTTGAAACCTAGTGTTTGGGAACTGAGAATATCTGGGTTTTTGAAACCTAGTGTTTGGGAACTGAGAATATCTGGGTTTTTGAAACCTAGTGTTTGGGAAATGAGAATATCTGGGTTTTTTTGAAACCTAGTGTTTGGGAACTGAGAATATCTGGGTTTTTGAAACCTAGTGTTTGGGAACTGAGAATATCTGGGTTTTGAAACCTAGTGTTTGGGAAATGAGAATATCTGGGTTTTTGAAACCTCGTGTTTGGGAAATGAAAATATCTGGGTTTTTTGAAACCTAGTGTTTGGGAACTGAGAATATCTGGGTTTTTTGAAACCTAGTGTTTGGGAACTGAGAATATCTGGGTTTTTGAAACCTAGTGTTTGGGAACTGGGAATATATGGGTTTTTGAAACCTAGTGTTTGGGAAATGAGAATATCAGGGTTTTTGAAACCTAGTGTTTGGGAACTGAGAATATCTGGGTTTTTGAAACCTAGTGTTTGGGAACTGGGAATATATGGGTTTTTGAAACCTAGTGTTTGGGAAATGAGAATATCTGGGTTTTTGAAACCTAGTGTTTGGGAACTGAGAATATCTGGGTTTTTGAAACCTAGTGTTTGGGAACTGAGAATATCTGGGTTTTTGAAACCTAGTGTTTGGGAAATGAGAATATCTGGGTTTTTGAAACCTAGTGTTTGGGAACTGAGAATATCTGGGTTTTTGAAACCTAGTGTTTGGGAAATGAGAATATCTGTGTTTTTGAAACCTCGTGTTTGGGAAATGAGAATATCTGGGTTTTTGAATCCTAGTGTTTGGGAACTGAGAATATCTGGGTTTTTGAAACCTAGTATTTGGGAACTGAGAATATCTGGGTTTTTGAAACCTAGTGTTTGGGAACTGAGAATATCTGGGTTTTTGAAACCTAGTGTTTGGGAACTGAGAATATCTGGGTTTTTGAAACCTAGTGTTTGGGAACTGAGAATATCTGGGTTTTTGAAACCTAGTGTTTGGGAAATGAGAATATCTGGGTTTTTGAAACCTCGTGTTTGGGAATGAGAATATCTGGGTTTTTGAAACCTAGTGTTTGGGAACTGAGAATATCTGGGTTTTTGAAACCTAGTGTTTGGGAACTGATTATATCTGGGTTTTTGAAACCTAGTGTTTGGGAACTGAGAATATCTGGGTTTTTGAAACCCAGTGTTTGGGAAATGAGAATATCTGGGTTTTTGAAACCTAGTGTTTGAGAACTGAGAATATCTGGGTTTTTGAAACCTAGTGTTTGGGAACTGAGAATATCTGGGTTTTTGAAACCTAGTGTTTGGGAACTGAGAATATCTGGGTTTTTGAAACCTAGTGTTTGGGAACTGGGAATATATGGGTTTTTGAAACCTAGTGTTTGGGAACTGAGAATATCTGGGTTTTTGAAACCTAGTGTTTGGGAAATGAGAATATCTGGGTTTTTGAAACCTAGTGTTTGGGAACTGGGAATATATGGGTTTTTGAAACCTAGTGTTTGGGAACTGAGAATATCTGGGTTTTTGAAACCTAGTGTTTGGGAAATGAGAATATCTGGGTTTTTTTGAAACCTAGTGTTTGGGAACTGGGAATATCTGGGTTTTTGAAACCTAGTGTTTGGGAACTGAGAATATCTGGGTTTTTGAAACCTAGTGTTTGGGAAATGAGAATATCTGGGTTTTTGAAACCTCGTGTTTGGGAAATGAGAATATCTGGGTTTTTGAAACCTAGTGTTTGGGAACTGAGAATATCTGGGTTTTTGAAACCTAGTGTTTGGGAACTGAGAATATCTGGGTTTTTGAAACCTAGTGTTTGGGAACTGAGAATATCTGGGTTTTTGAAACCTAGTGTTTGGGAAATGGGAATATATGGGTTTTTGAAACCTAGTGTTTGGGAAATGAGAATATCAGGGTTTATGAAACCTAGTGTTTGGGAACTGAGAATATCTGGGTTTTTGAAACCTAGTGTTTGGGAACTGAGAATATCTGGGTTTTTGAAACCTAGTGTTTGGGAAATGAGAATATCTGGGTTTTTGAAACCTCGTGTTTGGGAAATGAGAATATCTGGGTTTTTGAAACTTAGTGTTTGGGAACTGAGAATATCTGGGTTTTTGAAACCTAGTGTTTGGGAACTGAGAATATCTGGGTTTTTGAAACCTAGTGTTTGGGAACTGGGAATATATGGGTTTTTGAAACCTAGTGTTTGGGAACTGAGAATATCTGGGTTTTTGAAACCTAGTGTTTGGGAACTGAGAATATCTGGGTTTTTGAAACCTAGTGTTTGGGAACTGAGAATATCTGGGTTTTTGAAACCTAGTGTTTGGGAAATGAGAATATCTGGGTTTTTGAAACCTCGTGTTTGGGAATGAGAATATCTGGGTTTTTGAAACCTAGTGTTTGGGAACTGAGAATATCTGGGTTTTTGAAACCTAGTGTTTGGGAACTGATTATATCTGGGTTTTTGAAACCTAGTGTTTGGGAACTGAGAATATCTGGGTTTTTGAAACCCAGTGTTTGGGAAATGAGAATATCTGGGTTTTTGAAACCTAGTGTTTGAGAACTGAGAATATCTGGGTTTTTGAAACCTAGTGTTTGGGAACTGAGAATATCTGGGTTTTTGAAACCTAGTGTTTGGGAACTGAGAATATCTGGGTTTTTGAAACCTAGTGTTTGGGAACTGGGAATATATGGGTTTTTGAAACCTAGTGTTTGGGAACTGAGAATATCTGGGTTTTTGAAACCTAGTGTTTGGGAAATGAGAATATCTGGGTTTTTGAAACCTAGTGTTTGGGAACTGGGAATATATGGGTTTTTGAAACCTAGTGTTTGGGAACTGAGAATATCTGGGTTTTTGAAACCTAGTGTTTGGGAAATGAGAATATCTGGGTTTTTTTGAAACCTAGTGTTTGGGAACTGGGAATATCTGGGTTTTTGAAACCTAGTGTTTGGGAACTGAGAATATCTGGGTTTTTGAAACCTAGTGTTTGGGAAATGAGAATATCTGGGTTTTTGAAACCTCGTGTTTGGGAAATGAGAATATCTGGGTTTTTGAAACCTAGTGTTTGGGAACTGAGAATATCTGGGTTTTTGAAACCTAGTGTTTGGGAACTGGGAATATATGGGTTTTTGAAACCTAGTGTTTGGGAACTGAGAATATCTGGGTTTTTGAAACCTAGTGTTTAGGAAATGAGAATATCTGGGTTTTTTTGAAACCTAGTGTTTGGGAACTGAGAATATCTGGGTTTTTGAAAACTAGTGTTTGGGAACTGAGAATATCTGGGTTTTTGAAACCTAGTGTTTGGGAACTGAGAATATCTGGGTTTTTGAAACCTAGTGTTTGGGAACTGGGAATATATGGGTTTTTGAAACCTAGTGTTTGGGAAATGAGAATATCAGGGTTTTTGAAACCTAGTGTTTGGGAACTGAGAATATCTGGGTTTTTGAAACCTAGTGTTTGGGAACTGAGAATATCTGGGTTTTTTGAAACCTAGTGTTTGGGAAATGAGAATATCTGGGTTTTTGAAACCTAGTGTTTGGGAACTGAGAATATCTGGGTTTTTGAAACCTAGTGTTTGGGAAATGAGAATATCTGGGTTTTTGAAACCTAGTGTTTGGGAACTGGGAATATCTGGGTTTTTGAAACCTAGTGTTTGGGAACTGAGAATATCTGGGTTTTTGAAACCTAGTGTTTGGGAAATGAGAATATCTGGGTTTTTGAAACCTCGTGTTTGGGAAATGAGAGTATCTGGGTTTTTGAAACCTAGTGTTTGGGAAATGAGAATATCTGGGTTTTTGAAACTTAGTGTTTGGGAACTGAGAATATCTGGGTTTTTGAAACCTAGTGTTTGGGAACTGGGAATATATGGGTTTTTGAAACCTAGTGTTTGGGAACTGAGAATATCTGGGTTTTTGAAACCTAGTGTTTGGGAAATGAGAATATCTGGGTTTTTTTGAAACCTAGTGTTTGGGAACTGGGAATATCTGGGTTTTTGAAACCTAGTGTTTGGGAACTGAGAATATCTGGGTTTTTGAAACCTAGTGTTTGGGAAATGAGAATATCTGGGTTTTTGAAACCTCGTGTTTGGGAAATGAGAATATCTGGGTTTTTGAAACCTAGTGTTTGGGAACTGAGAATATCTGGGTTTTTGAAACCTAGTGTTTGGGAACTGGGAATATATGGGTTTTTGAAACCTAGTGTTTGGGAACTGAGAATATCTGGGTTTTTGAAACCTAGTGTTTAGGAAATGAGAATATCTGGGTTTTTTTGAAACCTAGTGTTTGGGAACTGAGAATATCTGGGTTTTTGAAAACTAGTGTTTGGGAACTGAGAATATCTGGGTTTTTGAAACCTAGTGTTTGGGAACTGAGAATATCTGGGTTTTTGAAACCTAGTGTTTGGGAACTGGGAATATATGGGTTTTTGAAACCTAGTGTTTGGGAAATGAGAATATCAGGGTTTTTGAAACCTAGTGTTTGGGAACTGAGAATATCTGGGTTTTTGAAACCTAGTGTTTGGGAACTGAGAATATCTGGGTTTTTTGAAACCTAGTGTTTGGGAAATGAGAATATCTGGGTTTTTGAAACCTAGTGTTTGGGAACTGAGAATATCTGGGTTTTTGAAACCTAGTGTTTGGGAAATGAGAATATCTGGGTTTTTGAAACCTAGTGTTTGGGAACTGGGAATATCTGGGTTTTTGAAACCTAGTGTTTGGGAACTGAGAATATCTGGGTTTTTGAAACCTAGTGTTTGGGAAATGAGAATATCTGGGTTTTTGAAACCTCGTGTTTGGGAAATGAGAGTATCTGGGTTTTTGAAACCTAGTGTTTGGGAAATGAGAATATCTGGGTTTTTGAAACTTAGTGTTTGGGAACTGAGAATATCTGGGTTTTTGAAACCTAGTGTTTGGGAACTGAGAATATCTGGGTTTTTGAAACCTAGTGTTTGGGAACTGAGAATATTTGGGTTTTTGAAACCTAGTGTTTGGGAAATGAGAATATCTGGGTTTTTTTGAAACCTAGTGTTTGGGAACTGAGAATATCTGGGTTTTTGAAAACTAGTGTTTGGGAACTGAGAATATCTGGGTTTTTGAAACCTAGTGTTTGGGAACTGGGAATATATGGGTTTTTGAAACCTAGTGTTTGGGAAATGAGAATATCAGGGTTTTTGAAACCTAGTGTTTGGGAACTGAGAATATCTGGGTTTTTGAAACCTAGTGTTTGGGAACTGAGAATATCTGGGTTTTTTGAAACCTAGTGTTTGGGAAATGAGAATATCTGGGTTTTTGAAACCTAGTGTTTGGGAACTGAGAATATCTGGGTTTTTGAAACCTAGTGTTTGAGAACTGAGAATATCTGGGTTTTTGAAACCTAGTGTTTGGGAAATGAGAATATCTGGGTTTTTGAAACCTCGTGTTTGGGAAATGAGAGTATCTGGGTTTTTGAAACCTAGTGTTTGGGAAATGAGAATATCTGGGTTTTTGAAACTTAGTGTTTGGGAACTGAGAATATCTGGGTTTTTGAAACCTAGTGTTTGGGAACTGGGAATATATGGGTTTTTGAAACCTAGTGTTTGGGAACTGAGAATATCTGGGTTTTTGAAACCTAGTGTTTGGGAACTGAGAATATCTGGGTTTTTGAAACCTAGTGTTTGGGAACTGAGAATATTTGGGTTTTTGAAACCTAGTGTTTGGGAAATGAGAATATCTGGGTTTTTTTGAAACCTAGTGTTTGGGAACTGAGAATATCTGGGTTTTTGAAAACTAGTGTTTGGGAACTGAGAATATCTGGGTTTTTGAAACCTAGTGTTTGGGAAATGAGAATATCTGGGTTTTTGAAACCTCGTGTTTGGGAAATGAAAATATCTGGGTTTTTTGAAACCTAGTGTTTGGGAACTGAGAATATCTGGGTTTTTGAAACCTAGTGTTTGGGAACTGAGAATATCTGGGTTTTTGAAACCTAGTGTTTGGGAACTGAGAATATCTGGGTTTTTGAAACCTAGTGTTTGGGAAATGGGAATATATGGGTTTTTGAAACCTAGTGTTTGGGAAATGAGAATATCAGGGTTTATGAAACCTAGTGTTTGGGAACTGAGAATATCTGGGTTTTTGAAACCTAGTGTTTGGGAACTGAGAATATCTGGGTTTTTGAAACCTAGTGTTTGGGAAATGAGAATATCTGGGTTTTTGAAACCTCGTGTTTGGGAAATGAGAATATCTGGGTTTTTGAAACTTAGTGTTTGGGAACTGAGAATATCTGGGTTTTTGAAACCTAGTGTTTGGGAACTGAGAATATCTGGGTTTTTGAAACCTAGTGTTTGGGAACTGGGAATATATGGGTTTTTGAAACCTAGTGTTTGGGAACTGAGAATATCTGGGTTTTTGAAACCTAGTGTTTGGGAACTGAGAATATCTGGGTTTTTGAAACCTAGTGTTTGGGAACTGAGAATATCTGGGTTTTTGAAACCTAGTGTTTGGGAAATGAGAATATCTGGGTTTTTGAAACCTCGTGTTTGGGAATGAGAATATCTGGGTTTTTGAAACCTAGTGTTTGGGAACTGAGAATATCTGGGTTTTTGAAACCTAGTGTTTGGGAACTGATAATATCTGGGTTTTTGAAACCTAGTGTTTGGGAACTGAGAATATCTGGGTTTTTGAAACCCAGTGTTTGGGAAATGAGAATATCTGGGTTTTTGAAACCTAGTGTTTGAGAACTGAGAATATCTGGGTTTTTGAAACCTAGTGTTTGGGAACTGAGAATATCTGGGTTTTTGAAACCTAGTGTTTGGGAACTGAGAAAATCTGGGTTTTTGAAACCTAGTGTTTGGGAACTATGAATATATGGGTTTTTGAAACCTAGTGTTTGGGAACTGAGAATATCTGGGTTTTTGAAACCTAGTGTTTGGGAACTGAGAATATCTGGGTTTTTGAAACCTAGTGTTTGGGAAATGAGAATATCTGGGTTTTTGAAACCTCGTGTTTGGGAAATGAGAATATCTGGGTTTTTGAAACTTAGTGTTTGGGAACTGAGAATATCTGGGTTTTTGAAACCTAGTGTTTGGGAACTGAGAATATCTGGGTTTTTGAAACCTAGTGTTTGGGAACTGGGAATATATGGGTTTTTGAAACCTAGTGTTTGGGAACTGAGAATATCTGGGTTTTTGAAACCTAGTGTTTGGGAACTGAGAATATCTGGGTTTTTGAAACCTAGTGTTTGGGAACTGAGAATATCTGGGTTTTTGAAACCTAGTGTTTGGGAAATGAGAATATCTGGGTTTTTGAAACCTCGTGTTTGGGAATGAGAATATCTGGGTTTTTGAAACCTAGTGTTTGGGAACTGAGAATATCTGGGTTTTTGAAACCTAGTGTTTGGGAACTGATAATATCTGGGTTTTTGAAACCTAGTGTATGGGAACTGAGAATATCTGGGTTTTTGAAACCCAGTGTTTGGGAAATGAGAATATCTGGGTTTTTGAAACCTAGTGTTTGAGAACTGAGAATATCTGGGTTTTTGAAACCTAGTGTTTGGGAACTGAGAATATCTGGGTTTTTGAAACCTAGTGTTTGGGAACTGAGAAAATCTGGGTTTTTGAAACCTAGTGTTTGGGAACTGGGAATATATGGGTTTTTGAAACCTAGTGTTTGGGAACTGAGAATATCTGGGTTTTTGAAACCTAGTGTTTGGGAAATGAGAATATCTGGGTTTTTTTGAAACCTAGTGTTTGGGAACTGGGAATATCTGGGTTTTTGAAACCTAGTGTTTGGGAACTGAGAATATCTGGGTTTTTGAAACCTAGTGTTTGGGAAATGAGAATATCTGGGTTTTTGAAACCTCGTGTTTGGGAAATGAGAATATCTGGGTTTTTGAAACCTAGTGTTTGGGAACTGAGAATATCTGGGTTTTTGAAACCTAGTGTTTGGGAACTGGGAATATATGGGTTTTTGAAACCTAGTGTTTGGGAACTGAGAATATCTGGGTTTTTGAAACCTAGTGTTTGGGAAATGAGAATATCTGGGTTTTTTTGAAACCTAGTGTTTGGGAACTGAGAATATCTGGGTTTTTGAAAACTAGTGTTTGGGAACTGAGAATATCTGGGTTTTTGAAACCTAGTTTTTGGGAACTGAGAATATCTGGGTTTTTGAAACCTAGTGTTTGGGAACTGGGAATATATGGGTTTTTGAAACCTAGTGTTTGGGAAATGAGAATATCAGGGTTTTTGAAACCTAGTGTTTGGGAACTGAGAATATCTGGGTTTTTGAAACCTAGTGTTTGGGAAATGAGAATATCTGGGTTTTTGAAACCTAGTGTTTGGGAAATGAGAATATCTGGGTTTTTGAAACCTAGTGTTTGGGAACTGAGAATATCTGGGTTTTTGAAACCTAGTGTTTGGGAAATGAGAATATCTGGGTTTTTGAAACCTAGTGTTTGGGAACTGGGAATATCTGGGTTTTTGAAACCTAGTGTTTGGGAACTGAGAATATCTGGGTTTTTGAAACCTAGTGTTTGGGAAATGAGAATATCTGGGTTTTTGAAACCTCGTGTTTGGGAAATGAGAGTATCTGGGTTTTTGAAACCTAGTGTTTGGGAAATGAGAATATCTGGGTTTTTGAAACTTAGTGTTTGGGAACTGAGAATATCTGGGTTTTTGAAACCTAGTGTTTGGGAACTGAGAATATCTGGGTTTTTGAAACCTAGTGTTTGGGAACTGAGAATATTTGGGTTTTTGAAACCTAGTGTTTGGGAAATGAGAATATCTGGGTTTTTTTGAAACCTAGTGTTTGGGAACTGAGAATATCTGGGTTTTTGAAAACTAGTGTTTGGGAACTGGGAATATCTGGGTTTTTGAAACCTAGTGTTTGGGAACTGAGAATATCTGGGTTTTTGAAACCTAGTGTTTGGGAAATGAGAATATCTGGGTTTTTGAAACCTCGTGTTTGGGAAATGAGAGTATCTGGGTTTTTGAAACCTAGTGTTTGGGAAATGAGAATATCTGGGTTTTTGAAACTTAGTGTTTGGGAACTGAGAATATCTGGGTTTTTGAAACCTAGTGTTTGGGAACTGGGAATATATGGGTTTTTGAAACCTAGTGTTTGGGAACTGAGAATATCTGGGTTTTTGAAACCTAGTGTTTGGGAACTGAGAATATCTGGGTTTTTGAAACCTAGTGTTTGGGAACTGAGAATATTTGGGTTTTTGAAACCTAGTGTTTGGGAAATGAGAATATCTGGGTTTTTTTGAAACCTTGTGTTTGGGAATTGAGAATATCTGGGTTTTTGAAACCTAGTGTTTGGGAATTGAGAATATCTGGGTTTTTGAAACCTAGTGTTTGGGAACTGAGAATATCTGGGTTTTTTTGAAACCTTGTGTTTGGGAAATGAGAATATCTGGGTTTTTGAAACCTTGTGTTTGGGAATTGAGAATATCTGGGTTTTTGAAACCTAGTGTTTGGGAACTGAGAATATCTGGGTTTTTGAAACCTAGTGTTTGGGAACTGAGAATATCTGGGTTTTTGAAACCTAGTGTTTGGGAACTGAGTATATCTGGGTTTTTGAAACCTAGTGTTTGGGAACTGAGAATATTTGGGTTTTTGAAACCTAGTGTTTGGGAAATGAGAATATCTGGGTTTTTTTGAAACCTTGTGTTTGGGAATTGAGAATATCTGGGTTTTTGAAACCTAGTGTTTGGGAATTGAGAATATCTGGGTTTTTGAAACCTAGTGTTTGGGAAATGAGAATATCTGGGTTTTTTTGAAACCTTGTGTTTGGGAAATGAGAATATCTGGGTTTTTGAAACCTTGTGTTTGGGAATTGAGAATATCTGGGTTTTTGAAACCTAGTGTTTGGGAACTGAGAATATCTGGGTTTTTGAAACCTAGTGTTTGGGAACTGATAATATCTGGGTTTTTGAAACCTAGTGTTTGGTAACTGAGAATATCTGGGTTTTTGAAACCTAGTGTTTGGGAAATGAGAATATCTGGGTTTTTGAAACCTAGTGTTTGGGAACTGAGAATATCTGGGTTTTTGAAACCTAGTGTTTGGGAAATGAGAATATCTGGGTTTTTGAAACCTAGTGTTTGGGAACTGAGAATATCTGGGTTTTTGAAACCTAGTGTTTGGGAACTGGGAATATATGGGTTTTTGAAACCTAGTGTTTGGGAACTGAGAATATCTGGGTTTTTGAAACCTAGTGTTTGGGAAATGAGAATATCTGGGTTTTTTTGAAACCTAGTGTTTGGGAACTGGGAATATCTGGGTTTTTGAAACCTAGTGTTTGGGAACTGAGAATATCTGGGTTTTTGAAACCTAGTGTTTGGGAAATGAGAATATCTGGGTTTTTGAAACCTCGTGTTTGGGAAATGAGAATATCTGGGTTTTTGAAACCTAGTGTTTGGGAACTGAGAATATCTGGGTTTTTGAAACCTAGTGTTTGGGAACTGGGAATATATGGGTTTTTGAAACCTAGTGTTTGGGAACTGAGAATATCTGGGTTTTTGAAACCTAGTGTTTGGGAAATGAGAATATCTGGGTTTTTTTGAAACCTAGTGTTTGGGAACTGAGAATATCTGGGTTTTTGAAAACTAGTGTTTGGGAACTGAGAATATCTGGGTTTTTGAAACCTAGTGTTTGGGAACTGAGAATATCTGGGTTTTTGAAACCTAGTGTTTGGGAACTGGGAATATATGGGTTTTTGAAACCTAGTGTTTGGGAAATGAGAATATCAGGGTTTTTGAAACCTAGTGTTTGGGAACTGAGAATATCTGGGTTTTTGAAACCTAGTGTTTGGGAACTGAGAATATCTGGGTTTTTTGAAACCTAGTGTTTGGGAAATGAGAATATCTGGGTTTTTGAAACCTAGTGTTTGGGAACTGAGAATATCTGGGTTTTTGAAACCTAGTGTTTGGGAAATGAGAATATCTGGGTTTTTGAAACCTAGTGTTTGGGAACTGGGAATATCTGGGTTTTTGAAACCTAGTGTTTGGGAACTGAGAATATCTGGGTTTTTGAAACCTAGTGTTTGGGAAATGAGAATATCTGGGTTTTTGAAACCTCGTGTTTGGGAAATGAGAGTATCTGGGTTTTTGAAACCTAGTGTTTGGGAACTGAGAATATCTGGGTTTTTGAAACCTAGTGTTTGGGAACTGAGAATATTTGGGTTTTTGAAACCTAGTGTTTGGGAAATGAGAATATCTGGGTTTTTTTGAGACCTAGTGTTTGGGAACTGAGAATATCTGGGTTTTTGAAAACTAGTGTTTGGGAACTGAGAATATCTGGGTTTTTGAAACCTAGTGTTTGGGAACTAGGAATATATGGGTTTTTGAAACCTAGTGTTTGGGAAATGAGAATATCAGGGTTTTTGAAACCTAGTGTTTGGGAACTGAGAATATCTGGGTTTTTGAAACCTAGTGTTTGGGAACTGAGAATATCTGGGTTTTTTGAAACCTAGTGTTTGGGAAATGAGAATATCTGGGTTTTTGAAACCTAGTGTTTGGGAACTGAGAATATCTGGGTTTTTGAAACCTAGTGTTTGGGAAATGAGAATATCTGGGTTTTTGAAACCTAGTGTTTGGGAACTGGGAATATCTGGGTTTTTGAAACCTAGTGTTTGAGAACTGAGAATATCTGGGTTTTTGAAACCTAGTGTTTGGGAAATGAGAATATCTGGGTTTTTGAAACCTCGTGTTTGGGAAATGAGAGTATCTGGGTTTTTGAAACCTAGTGTTTGGGAAATGAGAATATCTGGGTTTTTGAAACTTAGTGTTTGGGAACTGAGAATATCTGGGTTTTTGAAACCTAGTGTTTGGGAACTGGGAATATATGGGTTTTAGAAACCTAGTGTTTGGGAACTGAGAATATCTGGGTTTTTGAAACCTAGTGTTTGGGAACTGAGAATATCTGGGTTTTTGAAACCTAGTGTTTGGGAACTGAGAATATTTGGGTTTTTGAAACCTAGTGTTTGGGAAATGAGAATATCTGGGTTTTTTTGAAACCTAGTGTTTGGGAACTGAGAATATCTGGGTTTTTGAAAACTAGTGTTTGGGAACTGAGAATATCTGGGTTTTTGAAACCTAGTGTTTGGGAAATGAGAATATCTGGGTTTTTGAAACCTCGTGTTTGGGAAATGAAAATATCTGGGTTTTTTGAAACCTAGTGTTTGGGAACTGAGAATATCTGGGTTTTTGAAACCTAGTGTTTGGGAACTGAGAATATCTGGGTTTTTGAAACCTAGTGTTTGGGAACTGAGAATATCTGGGTTTTTGAAACCTAGTGTTTGGGAAATGGGAATATATGGGTTTTTGAAACCTAGTGTTTGGGAAATGAGAATATCAGGGTTTATGAAACCTAGTGTTTGGGAACTGAGAATATCTGGGTTTTTGAAACCTAGTGTTTGGGAACTGAGAATATCTGGGTTTTTGAAACCTAGTGTTTGGGAAATGAGAATATCTGGGTTTTTGAAACCTCGTGTTTGGGAAATGAGAATATCTGGGTTTTTGAAACTTAGTGTTTGGGAACTGAGAATATCTGGGTTTTTGAAACCTAGTGTTTGGGAACTGAGAATATCTGGGTTTTTGAAACCTAGTGTTTGGGAACTGGGAATATATGGGTTTTTGAAACCTAGTGTTTGGGAACTGAGAATATCTGGGTTTTTGAAACCTAGTGTTTGGGAACTGAGAATATCTGGGTTTTTGAAACCTAGTGTTTGGGAACTGGGAATATATGGGTTTTTGAAACCTAGTGTTTGGGAACTGAGAATATCTGGGTTTTTGAAACCTAGTGTTTGGGAACTGAGAATATCTGGGTTTTTGAAACCTAGTGTTTGGGAACTGAGAATATCTGGGTTTTTGAAACCTAGTGTTTGGGAAATGAGAATATCTGGGTTTTTGAAACCTCGTGTTTGGGAATGAGAATATCTGGGTTTTTGAAACCTAGTGTTTGGGAACTGAGAATATCTGGGTTTTTGAAACCTAGTGTTTGGGAACTGATAATATCTGGGTTTTTGAAACCTAGTGTTTGGGAACTGAGAATATCTGGGTTTTTGAAACCCAGTGTTTGGGAAATGAGAATATCTGGGTTTTTGAAACCTAGTGTTTGAGAACTGAGAATATCTGGGTTTTTGAAACCTAGTGTTTGGGAACTGAGAATATCTGGGTTTTTGAAACCTAGTGTTTGGGAACTGAGAATATCTGGGTTTTTGAAACCTAGTGTTTGGGAACTGGGAATATATGGGTTTTTGAAACCTAGTGTTTGGGAACTGAGAATATCTGGGTTTTTGAAACCTAGTGTTTGGGAACTGGGAATATCTGGGTTTTTGAAACCTAGTGTTTGGGAACTGAGAATATCTGGGTTTTTGAAACCTAGTGTTTGGGAAATGAGAATATCTGGGTTTTTGAAACCTCGTGTTTGGGAAATGAGAATATCTGGGTTTTTGAAACCTAGTGTTTGGGAACTGAGAATATCTGGGTTTTTGAAACCTAGTGTTTGGGAACTGAGAATATCTGGGTTTTTGAAACCTAGTGTTTGGGAACTGGGAATATATGGGTTTTTGAAACCTAGTGTTTGGGAACTGAGAATATCTGGGTTTTTGAAACCTAGTGTTTGGGAACTGAGAATATCTGGGTTTTTGAAACCTAGTGTTTGGGAACTGAGAATATTTGGGTTTTTGAAACCTAGTGTTTGGGAAATGAGAATATCTGGGTTTTTTTGAAACCTAGTGTTTGGGAACTGAGAATATCTGGGTTTTTGAAACCTAGTGTTTGGGAACTGAGAATATCTGGGTTTTTGAAACCTAGTGTTTGGGAAATGAGAATATCTGGGTTTTTGAAACCTCGAGTTTGGGAAATGAAAATATCTGGGTTTTTTGAAACCTAGTGTTTGGGAACTGAGAATATCAGGGTTTTTGAAACCTAGTGTTTGGGAACTGAGAATATCTGGGTTTTTGAAACCTAGTGTTTGGGAACTGGGAATATATGGGTTTTTGAAACCTAGTGTTTGGGAAATGAGAATATCAGGGTTTTTGAAACCTAGTGTTTGGGAACGGAGAATATCTGGGTTTTTGAAACCTAGTGTTTGGGAACTGAGAATATCTGGGTTTTTGAAACCTAGTGTTTGGGAAATGAGAATATCTGGGTTTTTGAAACCTCGTGTTTGGGAAATGAGAATATCTGGGTTTTTGAAACGTAGTGTTTGGGAACTGAGAATATCTGGGTTTTTGAAACCTAGTGTTTGGGAACTGAGAATATCTGGGTTTTTGAAACCTAGTGTTTGGGAAATGAGAATATCTGGGTTTTTGAAACCTCGTGTTTGGGAAATGAGAGTATCTGGGTTTTTGAAACCTAGTGTTTGGGAAATGAGAATATCTGGGTTTTTGAAACTTAGTGTTTGGGAACTGAGAATATCTGGGTTTTTGAAACCTAGTGTTTGGGAACTGGGAATATATGGGTTTTAGAAACCTAGTGTTTGGGAACTGAGAATATCTGGGTTTTTGAAACCTAGTGTTTGGGAACTGAGAATATCTGGGTTTTTGAAACCTAGTGTTTGGGAACTGAGAATATTTGGGTTTTTGAAACCTAGTGTTTGGGAAATGAGAATATCTGGGTTTTTTTGAAACCTAGTGTTTGGGAACTGAGAATATCTGGGTTTTTGAAAACTAGTGTTTGGGAACTGAGAATATCTGGGTTTTTGAAACCTAGTGTTTGGGAAATGAGAATATCTGGGTTTTTGAAACCTCGTGTTTGGGAAATGAAAATATCTGGGTTTTTTGAAACCTAGTGTTTGGGAACTGAGAATATCTGGGTTTTTGAAACCTAGTGTTTGGGAACTGAGAATATCTGGGTTTTTGAAACCTAGTGTTTGGGAACTGAGAATATCTGGGTTTTTGAAACCTAGTGTTTGGGAAATGGGAATATATGGGTTTTTGAAACCTAGTGTTTGGGAAATGAGAATATCAGGGTTTATGAAACCTAGTGTTTGGGAACTGAGAATATCTGGGTTTTTGAAACCTAGTGTTTGGGAACTGAGAATATCTGGGTTTTTGAAACCTAGTGTTTGGGAAATGAGAATATCTGGGTTTTTGAAACCTCGTGTTTGGGAAATGAGAATATCTGGGTTTTTGAAACTTAGTGTTTGGGAACTGAGAATATCTGGGTTTTTGAAACCTAGTGTTTGGGAACTGAGAATATCTGGGTTTTTGAAACCTAGTGTTTGGGAACTGGGAATATATGGGTTTTTGAAACCTAGTGTTTGGGAACTGAGAATATCTGGGTTTTTGAAACCTAGTGTTTGGGAACTGAGAATATCTGGGTTTTTGAAACCTAGTGTTTGGGAACTGGGAATATATGGGTTTTTGAAACCTAGTGTTTGGGAACTGAGAATATCTGGGTTTTTGAAACCTAGTGTTTGGGAACTGAGAATATCTGGGTTTTTGAAACCTAGTGTTTGGGAACTGAGAATATCTGGGTTTTTGAAACCTAGTGTTTGGGAAATGAGAATATCTGGGTTTTTGAAACCTCGTGTTTGGGAATGAGAATATCTGGGTTTTTGAAACCTAGTGTTTGGGAACTGAGAATATCTGGGTTTTTGAAACCTAGTGTTTGGGAACTGATAATATCTGGGTTTTTGAAACCTAGTGTTTGGGAACTGAGAATATCTGGGTTTTTGAAACCCAGTGTTTGGGAAATGAGAATATCTGGGTTTTTGAAACCTAGTGTTTGAGAACTGAGAATATCTGGGTTTTTGAAACCTAGTGTTTGGGAACTGAGAATATCTGGGTTTTTGAAACCTAGTGTTTGGGAACTGAGAATATCTGGGTTTTTGAAACATAGTGTTTGGGAACTGGGAATATATGGGTTTTTGAAACCTAGTGTTTGGGAACTGAGAATATCTGGGTTTTTGAAACCTAGTGTTTGGGAACTGGGAATATCTGGGTTTTTGAAACCTAGTGTTTGGGAACTGAGAATATCTGGGTTTTTGAAACCTAGTGTTTGGGAAATGAGAATATCTGGGTTTTTGAAACCTCGTGTTTGGGAAATGAGAATATCTGGGTTTTTGAAACCTAGTGTTTGGGAACTGAGAATATCTGGGTTTTTGAAACCTAGTGTTTGGGAACTGAGAATATCTGGGTTTTTGAAACCTAGTGTTTGGGAACTGGGAATATATGGGTTTTTGAAACCTAGTGTTTGGGAACTGAGAATATCTGGGTTTTTGAAACCTAGTGTTTGGGAACTGAGAATATCTGGGTTTTTGAAACCTAGTGTTTGGGAACTGAGAATATTTGGGTTTTTGAAACCTAGTGTTTGGGAAATGAGAATATCTGGGTTTTTTTGAAACCTAGTGTTTGGGAACTGAGAATATCTGGGTTTTTGAAACCTAGTGTTTGGGAACTGAGAATATCTGGGTTTTTGAAACCTAGTGTTTGGGAAATGAGAATATCTGGGTTTTTGAAACCTCGAGTTTGGGAAATGAAAATATCTGGGTTTTTTGAAACCTAGTGTTTGGGAACTGAGAATATCAGGGTTTTTGAAACCTAGTGTTTGGGAACTGAGAATATCTGGGTTTTTGAAACCTAGTGTTTGGGAACTGGGAATATATGGGTTTTTGAAACCTAGTGTTTGGGAAATGAGAATATCAGGGTTTTTGAAACCTAGTGTTTGGGAACGGAGAATATCTGGGTTTTTGAAACCTAGTGTTTGGGAACTGAGAATATCTGGGTTTTTGAAACCTAGTGTTTGGGAAATGAGAATATCTGGGTTTTTGAAACCTCGTGTTTGGGAAATGAGAATATCTGGGTTTTTGAAACGTAGTGTTTGGGAACTGAGAATATCTGGGTTTTTGAAACCTAGTGTTTGGGAACTGAGAATATCTGGGTTTTTGAAACCTAGTGTTTGGGAACTGAGAATATCTGGGTTTTTGAAACCTAGTGTTTGGGAACTGAGAATATCTGGGTTTTTGAAACCTAGTGTTTGGGAACTGAGAATATCTGGGTTTTTGAAACCTAGTGTTTGGGAAATGAGAATATCTGGGTTTTTGAAACCTCGTGTTTGGGAAATGAGAATATCTGGGTTTTTTGAAACCTAGTGTTTGGGAACTTAGAATATCTGGGTTTTTGAAACCTAGTGTTTAGGAACTGAGAATATCTGGGTTTTTGAAACCTAGTGTTTGGGAACTGGGAATATCTGGGTTTTTGAAACCTAGTGTTTGGGAAATGAGAATATCTGGGTTTTTGAAACCTCGTGTTTGGGAATGAGAATATCTGGGTTTTTGAAACCTAGTGTTTGGGAACTGAGAATATCTGGGTTTTTGAAACCTAGTGTTTGGGAACTGAGAATATCTGGGTCTTTGAAACCTAGTGTTTGGGAACTGGGAATATATGGGTTTTTGAAACCTAGTGTTTGTGAACTGAGAATATCTGGGTTTTTGAAACCTAGTGTTTGGGAACTGAGAATATCTGGGTTTTTGAAACCTAGTGTTTGGGAACTGAGAATATCTGGGTTTTTGAAACCTAGTGTTTGGGAAATGAGAATATCTGGGTTTTTGAAACCTCGTGTTTGGGAAATGAGAATATCTGGGTTTTTTAAAACCTAGTGTTTGGGAACTGAGAATATCTGGGTTTTTGAAACCTAGTGTTTGGGAAATGAGAATATCTGGGTTTTGGAAACCTAGTGTTTGGGAACTGGGAATATCTGGGTTTTTGAAACCTAGTGTTTGGGAACTGAGAATATCTGGGTTTTTGAAACCTAGTGTTTGGGAAATGAGAATATCTGGGTTTTTGAAACCTCGTGTTTGGGAAATGAGAATATCTGGGTTTTTGAAACCTAGTGTTTGGGAACTGAGAATATCTGGGTTTTTGAAACCTAGTGTTTGGGAACTGAGAATATCTGGGTTTTTGAAACCTAGTGTTTGGGAAATGAGAATATGTGGGTTTTTGAAACCTAGTGTTTGGGAACTGAGAATATCTGGGTTTTTGAAACCTAGTGTTTGGGAAATGAAAATATCTGGGTTTTTGAAACCTAGTGTTTGGGAACTGGGAATATCTGGGTTTTTGAAACCTAGTGTTTGGGAACAGAGAATATCTGGGTTTTTGAAACCTAGTGTTTGGGAAATGAGAATATCTGGGTTTTTGAAACCTCGTGTTTGGGAAATGAGAATATCTGGGATTTTGAAACCTAGTGTTTGGGAACTGAGAATATCTGGGTTTTTGAAACCTAGTGTTTGGGAACTGAAAATATCTGGGTTTTTGAAACCTAGTGTTTGGGAACTGGGAATATATGGGTTTTTGAAACCTAGTGTTTGGGAACTGAGAATATCTGGGTTTTTGAAACCTAGTGTTTGGGAAATGAGAATATCTGGGTTTTTTTGAAACCTAGTGTTTGGGAACTGAGAATATCTGGGTTTTTGAAACCTAGTGTTTGGGAACTGAGAATATCTGGGTTTTTGAAACCTAGTGTTTGGGAAATGAGAATATCTGGGTTTTTGAAACCTCGTGTTTGGGATATGAAAATATCTGTGTTTTTTGAAACCTAGTGTTTGGAAACTGAGAATATCTGGGTTTTTGAAACCTAGTGTTTGGGAACTGAGAATATCTGGGTTTTTGAAACCTAGTGTTTGGGAACTGGGAATATATGGGTTTTTGAAACCTAGTGTTTGGGAAATGAGAATATCTGGGTTTTTGAAACCTAGTGTTTGGGAACTGAGAATATCTGGGTTTTTGAAACCTAGTGTTTGGGAACTGAGAATATCTGGGTTTTTGAAACCTAGTGTTTATGAAATGAGAATATCTGGGTCTTTGAAACCTAGTGTTTGGGAACTGGGAATATATGGGTTTTTGAAACCTAGTGTTTGTGAACTGAGAATATCTGGGTTTTTGAAACCTAGTGTTTGGGAACTGAGAATATCTGGGTTTTTGAAACCTAGTGTTTGGGAACTGAAAATATCTGGGTTTTTGAAACCTAGTGTTTGGGAAATGAGAATATCTGGGTTTTTGAAACCTCGTGTTTGGGAAATGAGAATATCTGGGTTTTTTGAAACCTAGTGTTTGGGAACTGAGAATATCTGGGTTTTTGAAACCTAGTGTTTGGGAAATGAGAATATCTGGGTTTTGGAAACCTAGTGTTTGGGAACTGGGAATATCTGGGTTTTTGAAACCTAGTGTTTGGGAACTGAGAATATCTGGGTTTTTGAAACCTAGTGTTTGGGAAATGAGAATATCTGGGTTTTTGAAACCTCGTGTTTGGGAAATGAGAATATCTGGGTTTTTGAAACCTAGTGTTTGGGAACTGAGAATATCTGGGTTTTTGAAACCTAGTGTTTGGGAACTGAGAATATCTGGGTTTTTGAAACCTAGTGTTTGGGAAATGAGAATATGTGGGTTTTTGAAACCTAGTGTTTGGGAACTGAGAATATCTGGGTTTTTGAAACCTAGTGTTTGGGAAATGAAAATATCTGGGTTTTTGAAACCTAGTGTTTGGGAACTGGGAATATCTGGGTTTTTGAAACCTAGTGTTTGGGAACAGAGAATATCTGGGTTTTTGAAACCTAGTGTTTGGGAAATGAGAATATCTGGGTTTTTGAAACCTCGTGTTTGGGAAATGAGAATATCTGGGTTTTTGAAACCTAGTGTTTGGGAACTGAGAATATCTGGGTTTTTGAAACCTAGTGTTTGGGAACTGAAAATATCTGGGTTTTTGAAACCTAGTGTTTGGGAACTGGGAATATATGGGTTTTTGAAACCTAGTGTTTGGGAACTGAGAATATCTGGGTTTTTGAAACCTAGTGTTTGGGAAATGAGAATATCTGGGTTTTTTTGAAACCTAGTGTTTGGGAACTGAGAATATCTGGGTTTTTGAAACCTAGTGTTTGGGAACTGAGAATATCTGGGTTTTTGAAACCTAGTGTTTGGGAAATGAGAATATCTGGGTTTTTGAAACCTCGTGTTTGGGATATGAAAATATCTGTGTTTTTTGAAACCTAGTGTTTGGAAACTGAGAATATCTGGGTTTTTGAAACCTAGTGTTTGGGAACTGAGAATATCTGGGTTTTTGAAACCTAGTGTTTGGGAACTGGGAATATATGGGTTTTTGAAACCTAGTGTTTGGGAAATGAGAATATCTGGGTTTTTGAAACCTAGTGTTTGGGAACTGAGAATATCTGGGTTTTTGAAACCTAGTGTTTGGGAACTGAGAATATCTGGGTTTTTGAAACCTAGTGTTTGGGAAATGAGAATATCTGGGTTTTTGAAACCTAGTGTTTGGGAACTGAGAATATCTGGGTTTTTGAAACCTAGTGTTTGGGAAATGAGAATATCTGGGTTTTTGAAACCTAGTGTTTGGGAACTGGGAATATCTGGTTTTTGAAACCTAGTGTTTGGGAACTGAGAATATCTGGGTTTTTGAAACCTAGTGTTTGGGAAAAGAGAATATCTGGGTTTTTGAAACCTCGTGTTTGGGAAATGAGAATATCTGGGTTTTTGAAACCTAGTGTTTGGGAACTGAGAATATCTGGGTTTTTGAAACCTAGTGTTTGGGAAATGAGAATATCTGGGTTTTTGAAACCTCGTGTTTGGGAAATGAGAATATCTGGGTTTTTTGAAACCTAGTGTTTGGGAACTTAGAATATCTGGGTTTTTGAAACCTAGTGTTTAGGAACTGAGAATATCTGGGTTTTTGAAACCTAGTGTTTGGGAACTGGGAATATCTGGGTTTTTGAAACCTAGTGTTTGGGAAATGAGAATATCTGGGTTTTTGAAACCTCGTGTTTGGGAATGAGAATATCTGGGTTTTTGAAACCTAGTGTTTGGGAACTGAGAATATTCAGGTTTTTGAAACCTAGTGTTTGGGAACTGAGAATATCTGGGTTTTTGAAACCTAGTGTTTGGGAACTGGGAATATATGGGTTTTTGAAACCTAGTGTTTGTGAACTGAGAATATCTGGGTTTTTGAAACCTAGTGTTTGGGAACTGAGAATATCTGGGTTTTTGAAACCTAGTGTTTGGGAACTGAGAATATCTGGGTTTTTGAAACCTTGTGTTTGGGAAATGAGAATATCTGGGTTTTTGAAACCTCGTGTTTGGGAAATGAGAATATCTGGGTTTTTTGAAACCTAGTGTTTGGGAACTGAGAATATCTGGGTTTTTGAAACCTAGTGTTTGGGAAATGAGAATATCTGGGTTTTGAAAACCTAGTGTATGGGAACTGGGAATATCTGGGTTTTTGAAACCTAGTGTTTGGGAACTGAGAATATCTGGGTTTTTGAAACCTAGTGTTAGGGAAATGAGAATATCTGGGTTTTTGAAACCTCGTGTTTGGGAAATGAGAATATCTGGGTTTTTGAAACCTAGTGTTTGGGAACTGAGAATATCTGGGTTTTTGAAACCTAGTGTTTGGGAACTGAGAATATCTGGGTTTTTGAAACCTAGTGTTTGGGAAATGAGAATATGTGGGTTTTTGAAACCTAGTGTTTGGGAACTGAGAATATCTGGGTTTTTGAAACCTAGTGTTTGGGAACTGGGAATATATGGGTTTTTGAAACCTAGTGTTTGGGAAATGAGAATATCTGGGTTTTTGAAACCTAGTGTTTGGGAACTGAGAATATCTGGGTTTTTGAAACCTAGTGTTTGGGAACTGAGAATATCTGGGTTTTAGAAACCTAGTGTTTGGGAAATGAGAATATCTAAGTTTTTGAAACCTAGTGTTTGGGAACTGAGAATATCTGGGTTTTTGAAACCTAGTGTTTGGGAAATGAGAATATCTGGGTTTTTGAAACCTAGTGTTTGGGAACTGGGAATATCTGGGTTTTTGAAACCTAGTGTTTGGGAACTGAGAATATCTGGGTTTTTGAAACCTAGTGCTTGGGAAAAGAGAATATCTGGGTTTTTGAAACCTCGTGTTTGGGAAATGAGAATATCTGGGTTTTTGAAACCTAGTGTTTGGGAACTGAGAATATCTGGGTTTTTGAAACCTAGTGTTTGGGAACTGAGAATATCTGGGTTTTTGAAACCTAGTGTTTGGGAACTGGGAATATATGGGTTTTTGAAACCTAGTGTTTGGGAACTGAGAATATCTGGGTTTTTGAAACCTAGTGTTTGGGAAATGAGAATATCTGGGTTTTTTAGAAACCTAGTGTTTGGGAACTGAGAATATCTGGGTTTTTGAAACCTAGTGTTTGGGAACTGAGAATATCTGGGTTTTTGAAACCTAGTGTTTGGGAAATGAGAATATCTGGGTTTTTGAAACCTATTGTTTGGGAAATGAGAATATCTGGGTTTTTGAAACCTAGTGTTTGGGAAATGAGAATATCTGGGTTTTTGAAACCTAGTGTTTGGGAACTGAGAATATCTGGGTTTTTGAAACCTTGTGTTTGGGAAATGAGAATATCTGGGTTTTTGAAACCTAGTGTTTGGGAACTGAGAATATGTGGGTTTTTGAAACCTAGTGTTTGGGAACTGAGAATATCTGGGTTTTTGAAACCTTGTGTTTGGGAAATGAGAATATCTGGGTTTTTGAAACCTAGTGTTTGGGAAATGAGAATATGTGGGTTTTTGAAACCTAGTGTTTGGGAACTGAGAATATCTGGGTTTTTGAAACCTAGTGTTTGGGAAATGAAAATATCTGGGTTTTTGAAACCTAGTGTTTGGGAACTGGGAATATCTGGGTTTTTGAAACCTAGTGTTTGGGAACAGAGAATATTTGGGTTTTTGAAACCTAGTGTTTGGGAAATGAGAATATCTGGGTTTTTGAAACCTCGTGTTTGGGAAATGAGAATATCTGGGTTTTTGAAACCTAGTGTTTGGGAACTGAGAATATCTGGGTTTTTGAAACCTAGTGTTTGGGAACTGAGAATATCTGGGTTTTTGAAACCTAGTGTTTGGGAACTGGGAATATATGGGTTTTTGAAACCTAGTGTTTGGGAACTGAGAATATCTGGGTTTTTGAAACCTAGTGTTTGGGAAATGAGAATATCTGGGTTTTTTTGAAACCTAGTGTTTGGGAACTGAGAATATCTGGGTTTTTGAAACCTAGTGTTTGGGAACTGAGAATATCTGGGTTTTTGAAACCTAGTGTTTGGGAAATGAGAATATCTGGGTTTTTGAAACCTCGTGTTTGGGATATGAAAATATCTGTGTTTTTTGAAACCTAGTGTTTGGAAACTGAGAATATCTGGGTTTTTGAAACCTAGTGTTTGGGAACTGAGAATATCTGGGTTTTTGAAACCTAGTGTTTGGGAACTGGGAATATATGGGTTTTTGAAACCTAGTGTTTGGGAAATGAGAATATCTGGGTTTTTGAAACCTAGTGTTTGGGAACTGAGAATATCTGGGTTTTTGAAACCTAGTGTTTGGGAACTGAGAATATCTGGGTTTTTGAAACCTAGTGTTTGGGAAATGAGAATATCTGGGTTTTTGAAACCTAGTGTTTGGGAACTGAGAATATCTGGGTTTTTGAAACCTAGTGTTTGGGAAATGAGAATATCTGGGTTTTTGAAACCTAGTGTTTGGGAACTGAGAATATCTGGGTTTTTGAAACCTAGTGTTTGGGAACTGAGAATATCTGGGTTTTTGAAACCTAGTGTTTGGGAAATGAGAATATCTGGGTTTTTGAAACCTAGTGTTTGGGAACTGAGAATATCTGGGTTTTTGAAACCTAGTGTTTGGGAAATGAGAATATCTGGGTTTTTGAAACCTAGTGTTTGGGAACTGGGAATATCTGGTTTTTGAAACCTAGTGTTTGGGAACTGAGAATATCTGGGTTTTTGAAACCTAGTGTTTGGGAAAAGAGAATATCTGGGTTTTTGAAACCTCGTGTTTGGGAAATGAGAATATCTGGGTTTTTGAAACCTAGTGTTTGGGAACTGAGAATATCTGGGTTTTTGAAACCTAGTGTTTGGGAAATGAGAATATCTGGGTTTTTGAAACCTCGTGTTTGGGAAATGAGAATATCTGGGTTTTTTGAAACCTAGTGTTTGGGAACTTAGAATATCTGGGTTTTTGAAACCTAGTGTTTAGGAACTGAGAATATCTGGGTTTTTGAAACCTAGTGTTTGGGAACTGGGAATATCTGGGTTTTTGAAACCTAGTGTTTGGGAAATGAGAATATCTGGGTTTTTGAAACCTCGTGTTTGGGAATGAGAATATCTGGGTTTTTGAAACCTAGTGTTTGGGAACTGAGAATATTCAGGTTTTTGAAACCTAGTGTTTGGGAACTGAGAATATCTGGGTTTTTGAAACCTAGTGTTTGGGAACTGGGAATATATGGGTTTTTGAAACCTAGTGTTTGTGAACTGAGAATATCTGGGTTTTTGAAACCTAGTGTTTGGGAACTGAGAATATCTGGGTTTTTGAAACCTAGTGTTTGGGAACTGAGAATATCTGGGTTTTTGAAACCTTGTGTTTGGGAAATGAGAATATCTGGGTTTTTGAAACCTCGTGTTTGGGAAATGAGAATATCTGGGTTTTTTGAAACCTAGTGTTTGGGAACTGAGAATATCTGGGTTTTTGAAACCTAGTGTTTGGGAAATGAGAATATCTGGGTTTTGAAAACCTAGTGTATGGGAACTGGGAATATCTGGGTTTTTGAAACCTAGTGTTTGGGAACTGAGAATATCTGGGTTTTTGAAACCTAGTGTTTGGGAAATGAGAATATCTGGGTTTTTGAAACCTCGTGTTTGGGAAATGAGAATATCTGGGTTTTTGAAACCTAGTGTTTGGGAACTGAGAATATCTGGGTTTTTGAAACCTAGTGTTTGGGAACTGAGAATATCTGGGTTTTTGAAACCTAGTGTTTGGGAAATGAGAATATGTGGGTTTTTGAAACCTAGTGTTTGGGAACTGAGAATATCTGGGTTTTTGAAACCTAGTGTTTGGGAACTGGGAATATATGGGTTTTTGAAACCTAGTGTTTGGGAAATGAGAATATCTGGGTTTTTGAAACCTAGTGTTTGGGAACTGAGAATATCTGGGTTTTTGAAACCTAGTGTTTGGGAACTGAGAATATCTGGGTTTTTGAAACCTAGTGTTTGGGAAATGAGAATATCTAAGTTTTTGAAACCTAGTGTTTGGGAACTGAGAATATCTGGGTTTTTGAAACCTAGTGTTTGGGAAATGAGAATATCTGGGTTTTTGAAACCTAGTGTTTGGGAACTGGGAATATCTGGGTTTTTGAAACCTAGTGTTTGGGAACTGAGAATATCTGGGTTTTTGAAACCTAGTGCTTGGGAAAAGAGAATATCTGGGTTTTTGAAACCTCGTGTTTGGGAAATGAGAATATCTGGGTTTTTGAAACCTAGTGTTTGGGAACTGAGAATATCTGGGTTTTTGAAACCTAGTGTTTGGGAACTGAGAATATCTGGGTTTTTGAAACCTAGTGTTTGGGAACTGGGAATATATGGGTTTTTGAAACCTAGTGTTTGGGAACTGAGAATATCTGGGTTTTTGAAACCTAGTGTTTGGGAAATGAGAATATCTGGGTTTTTTAGAAACCTAGTGTTTGGGAACTGAGAATATCTGGGTTTTTGAAACCTAGTGTTTGGGAACTGAGAATATCTGGGTTTTTGAAACCTAGTGTTTGGGAAATGAGAATATCTGGGTTTTTGAAACCTATTGTTTGGGAAATGAGAATATCTGGGTTTTTGAAACCTAGTGTTTGGGAAATGAGAATATCTGGGTTTTTGAAACCTAGTGTTTGGGAACTGAGAATATCTGGGTTTTTGAAACCTTGTGTTTGGGAAATGAGAATATCTGGGTTTTTGAAACCTAGTGTTTGGGAACTGAGAATATGTGGGTTTTTGAAACCTAGTGTTTGGGAACTGAGAATATCTGGGTTTTTGAAACCTTGTGTTTGGGAAATGAGAATATCTGGGTTTTTGAAACCTAGTGTTTGGGAAATGAGAATATGTGGGTTTTTGAAACCTAGTGTTTGGGAACTGAGAATATCTGGGTTTTTGAAACCTAGTGTTTGGGAAATGAAAATATCTGGGTTTTTGAAACCTAGTGTTTGGGAACTGGGAATATCTGGGTTTTTGAAACCTAGTGTTTGGGAACAGAGAATATTTGGGTTTTTGAAACCTAGTGTTTGGGAAATGAGAATATCTGGGTTTTTTAAACCTCGTGTTTGGGAAATGAGAATATCTGGGTTTTTGAAACCTAGTGTTTGGGAACTGAGAATATCTGGGTTTTTGAAACCTAGTGTTTGGGAACTGAGAATATCTGGGTTTTTGAAACCTAGTGTTTGGGAACTGGGAATATATGGGTTTTTGAAACCTAGTGTTTGGGAACTGAGAATATCTGGGTTTTTGAAACCTAGTGTTTGGGAAATGAGAATATCTGGGTTTTTTTGAAACCTAGTGTTTGGGAACTGAGAATATCTGGGTTTTTGAAACCTAGTGTTTGGGAACTGAGAATATCTGGGTTTTTGAAACCTAGTGTTTGGGAAATGAGAATATCTGGGTTTTTGAAACCTCGTGTTTGGGATATGAAAATATCTGTGTTTTTTGAAACCTAGTGTTTGGAAACTGAGAATATCTGGGTTTTTGAAACCTAGTGTTTGGGAACTGAGAATATCTGGGTTTTTGAAACCTAGTGTTTGGGAACTGGGAATATATGGGTTTTTGAAACCTAGTGTTTGGGAAATGAGAATATCTGGGTTTTTGAAACCTAGTGTTTGGGAACTGAGAATATCTGGGTTTTTGAAACCTAGTGTTTGGGAACTGAGAATATCTGGGTTTTTGAAACCTAGTGTTTGGGAAATGAGAATATCTGGGTTTTTGAAACCTAGTGTTTGGGAACTGAGAATATCTGGGTTTTTGAAACCTAGTGTTTGGGAAATGAGAATATCTGGGTTTTTGAAACCTAGTGTTTGGGAACTGGGAATATCTGGTTTTTGAAACCTAGTGTTTGGGAACTGAGAATATCTGGGTTTTTGAAACCTAGTGTTTGGGAAAAGAGAATATCTGGGTTTTTGAAACCTCGTGTTTGGGAAATGAGAATATCTGGGTTTTTGAAACCTAGTGTTTGGGAACTGAGAATATCTGGGTTTTTGAAACCTAGTGTTTGGGAAATGAGAATATCTGGGTTTTTGAAACCTCGTGTTTGGGAAATGAGAATATCTGGGTTTTTTGAAACCTAGTGTTTGGGAACTTAGAATATCTGGGTTTTTGAAACCTAGTGTTTAGGAACTGAGAATATCTGGGTTTTTGAAACCTAGTGTTTGGGAACTGGGAATATCTGGGTTTTTGAAACCTAGTGTTTGGGAAATGAGAATATCTGGGTTTTTGAAACCTCGTGTTTGGGAATGAGAATATCTGGGTTTTTGAAACCTAGTGTTTGGGAACTGAGAATATTCAGGTTTTTGAAACCTAGTGTTTGGGAACTGAGAATATCTGGGTTTTTGAAACCTAGTGTTTGGGAACTGGGAATATATGGGTTTTTGAAACCTAGTGTTTGTGAACTGAGAATATCTGGGTTTTTGAAACCTAGTGTTTGGGAACTGAGAATATCTGGGTTTTTGAAACCTAGTGTTTGGGAACTGAGAATATCTGGGTTTTTGAAACCTTGTGTTTGGGAAATGAGAATATCTGGGTTTTTGAAACCTTGTGTTTGGGAAATGAGAATATCTGGGTTTTTTGAAACCTAGTGTTTGGGAACTGAGAATATCTGGGTTTTTGAAACCTAGTGTTTGGGAAATGAGAATATCTGGGTTTTGGAAACCTAGTGTATGGGAACTGGGAATATCTGGGTTTTTGAAACCTAGTGTTTGGGAACTGAGAATATCTGGGTTTTTGAAACCTAGTGTTTGGGAAATGAGAATATCTGGGTTTTTGAAACCTCGTGTTTGGGAAATGAGAATATCTGGGTTTTTGAAACCTAGTGTTTGGGAACTGAGAATATCTGGGTTTTTGAAACCTAGTGTTTGGGAACTGAGAATATCTGGGTTTTTGAAACCTAGTGTTTGGGAAATGAGAATATGTGGGTTTTTGAAACCTAGTGTTTGGGAACTGAGAATATCTGGGTTTTTGAAACCTAGTGTTTGGGAACTGGGAATATATGGGTTTTTGAAACCTAGTGTTTGGGAAATGAGAATATCTGGGTTTTTGAAACCTAGTGTTTGGGAACTGAGAATATCTGGGTTTTTGAAACCTAGTGTTTGGGAACTGAGAATATCTGGGTTTTTGAAACCTAGTGTTTGGGAAATGAGAATATCTAAGTTTTTGAAACCTAGTGTTTGGGAACTGAGAATATCTGGGTTTTTGAAACCTAGTGTTTGGGAAATGAGAATATCTGGGTTTTTGAAACCTAGTGTTTGGGAACTGGGAATATCTGGGTTTTTGAAACCTAGTGTTTGGGAACTGAGAATATCTGGGTTTTTGAAACCTAGTGCTTGGGAAAAGAGAATATCTGGGTTTTTGAAACCTCGTGTTTGGGAAATGAGAATATCTGGGTTTTTGAAACCTAGTGTTTGGGAACTGAGAATATCTGGGTTTTTGAAACCTAGTGTTTGGGAACTGAGAATATCTGGGTTTTTGAAACCTAGTGTTTGGGAACTGGGAATATATGGGTTTTTGAAACCTAGTGTTTGGGAACTGAGAATATCTGGGTTTTTGAAACCTAGTGTTTGGGAAATGAGAATATCTGGGTTTTTTAGAAACCTAGTGTTTGGGAACTGAAAATATCTGGGTTTTTGAAACCTAGTGTTTGGGAACTGAGAATATCTGGGTTTTTGAAACCTAGTGTTTGGGAAATGAGAATATCTGGGTTTTTGAAACCTATTGTTTGGGAAATGAGAATATCTGGGTTTTTGAAACCTAGTGTTTGGGAAATGAGAATATCTGGGTTTTTGAAACCTAGTGTTTGGGAACTGAGAATATCTGGGTTTTTGAAACCTTGTGTTTGGGAAATGAGAATATCTGGGTTTTTGAAACCTAGTGTTTGGGAACTGAGAATATGTGGGTTTTTGAAACCTAGTGTTTGGGAACTGAGAATATCTGGGTTTTTGAAACCTTGTGTTTGGGAAATGAGAATATCTGGGTTTTTGAAACCTAGTGTTTGGGAAATGAGAATATGTGGGTTTTTGAAACCTAGTGTTTGGGAACTGAGAATATCTGGGTTTTTGAAACCTAGTGTTTGGGAAATGAAAATATCTGGGTTTTTGAAACCTAGTGTTTGGGAACTGGGAATATCTGGGTTTTTGAAACCTAGTGTTTGGGAACAGAGAATATTTGGGTTTTTGAAACCTAGTGTTTGGGAAATGAGAATATCTGGGTTTTTGAAACCTCGTGTTTGGGAAATGAGAATATCTGGGTTTTTGAAACCTAGTGTTTGGGAACTGAGAATATCTGGGTTTTTGAAACCTAGTGTTTGGGAACTGAGAATATCTGGGTTTTTGAAACCTAGTGTTTGGGAACTGGGAATATATGGGTTTTTGAAACCTAGTGTTTGGGAACTGAGAATATCTGGGTTTTTGAAACCTAGTGTTTGGGAAATGAGAATATCTGGGTTTTTTTGAAACCTAGTGTTTGGGAACTGAGAATATCTGGGTTTTTGAAACCTAGTGTTTGGGAACTGAGAATATCTGGGTTTTTGAAACCTAGTGTTTGGGAAATGAGAATATCTGGGTTTTTGAAACCTCGTGTTTGGGATATGAAAATATCTGTGTTTTTTGAAACCTAGTGTTTGGAAACTGAGAATATCTGGGTTTTTGAAACCTAGTGTTTGGGAACTGAGAATATCTGGGTTTTTGAAACCTAGTGTTTGGGAACTGGGAATATATGGGTTTTTGAAACCTAGTGTTTGGGAAATGAGAATATCTGGGTTTTTGAAACCTAGTGTTTGGGAACTGAGAATATCTGGGTTTTTGAAACCTAGTGTTTGGGAACTGAGAATATCTGGGTTTTTGAAACCTAGTGTTTGGGAAATGAGAATATCTGGGTTTTTGAAACCTAGTGTTTGGGAACTGAGAATATCTGGGTTTTTGAAACCTAGTGTTTGGGAAATGAGAATATCTGGGTTTTTGAAACCTAGTGTTTGGGAACTGGGAATATCTGGTTTTTGAAACCTAGTGTTTGGGAACTGAGAATATCTGGGTTTTTGAAACCTAGTGTTTGGGAAAAGAGAATATCTGGGTTTTTGAAACCTCGTGTTTGGGAAATGAGAATATCTGGGTTTTTGAAACCTAGTGTTTGGGAACTGAGAATATCTGGGTTTTTGAAACCTAGTGTTTGGGAAATGAGAATATCTGGGTTTTTGAAACCTCGTGTTTGGGAAATGAGAATATCTGGGTTTTTTGAAACCTAGTGTTTGGGAACTTAGAATATCTGGGTTTTTGAAACCTAGTGTTTAGGAACTGAGAATATCTGGGTTTTTGAAACCTAGTGTTTGGGAACTGGGAATATCTGGGTTTTTGAAACCTAGTGTTTGGGAAATGAGAATATCTGGGTTTTTGAAACCTCGTGTTTGGGAAATGAGAATATCTGGGTTTTTGAAACCTAGTGTTTGGGAACTGGGAATATCTGGGTTTTTGAAACCTAGTGTTTGGGAACTGAGAATATCTGGGTTTTTGAAACCTAGTGCTTGGGAAAAGAGAATATCTGGGTTTTTGAAACCTCGTGTTTGGGAAATGAGAATATCTGGGTTTTTGAAACCTAGTGTTTGGGAACTGAGAATATCTGGGTTTTTGAAACCTAGTGTTTGGGAACTGAGAATATCTGGGTTTTTGAAACCTAGTGTTTGGGAACTGGGAATATATGGGTTTTTGAAACCTAGTGTTTGGGAACTGAGAATATCTGGGTTTTTGAAACCTAGTGTTTGGGAAATGAGAATATCTGGGTTTTTTAGAAACCTAGTGTTTGGGAACTGAGAATATCTGGGTTTTTGAAACCTAGTGTTTGGGAACTGAGAATATCTGGGTTTTTGAAACCTAGTGTTTGGGAAATGAGAATATCTGGGTTTTTGAAACCTATTGTTTGGGAAATGAGAATATCTGGGTTTTTGAAACCTAGTGTTTGGGAAATGAGAATAACTGGGTTTTTGAAACCTAGTGTTTGGGAACTGAGAATATCTGGGTTTTTGAAACCTTGTGTTTGGGAAATGAGAATATCTGGGTTTTTGAAACCTAGTGTTTGGGAACTGAGAATATGTGGGTTTTTGAAACCTAGTGTTTGGGAACTGAGAATATCTGGGTTTTTGAAACCTTGTGTTTGGGAAATGAGAATATCTGGGTTTTTGAAACCTAGTGTTTGGGAAATGAGAATATGTGGGTTTTTGAAACCTAGTGTTTGGGAACTGAGAATATCTGGGTTTTTGAAACCTAGTGTTTGGGAAATGAAAATATCTGGGTTTTTGAAACCTAGTGTTTGGGAACTGGGAATATCTGGGTTTTTGAAACCTAGTGTTTGGGAACAGAGAATATCTGGGTTTTTGAAACCTAGTGTTTGGGAAATGAGAATATCTGGGTTTTTGAAACCTCGTGTTTGGGAAATGAGAATATCTGGGTTTTTGAAACCTAGTGTTTGGGAACTGAGAATATCTGGGTTTTTGAAACCTAGTGTTTGGGAACTGAGAATATCTGGGTTTTTGAAACCTAGTGTTTGGGAACTGGGAATATATGGGTTTTTGAAACCTAGTGTTTGGGAACTGAGAATATCTGGGTTTTTGAAACCTAGTGTTTGGGAAATGAGAATATCTGGGTTTTTTTGAAACCTAGTGTTTGGGAACTGAGAATATCTGGGTTTTTGAAACCTAGTGTTTGGGAACTGAGAATATCTGGGTTTTTGAAACCTAGTGTTTGGGAAATGAGAATATCTGGGTTTTTGAAACCTCGTGTTTGGGATATGAAAATATCTGTGTTTTTAGAAACCTAGTGTTTGGAAACTGAGAATATCTGGGTTTTTGAAACCTAGTGTTTGGGAACTGAGAATATCTGGGTTTTTGAAACCTAGTGTTTGGGAACTGGGAATATATGGGTTTTTGAAACCTAGTGTTTGGGAAATGAGAATATCTGGGTTTTTGAAACCTAGTGTTTGGGAACTGAGAATATCTGGGTTTTTGAAACCTAGTGTTTGGGAACTGAGAATATCTGGGTTTTTGAAACCTAGTGTTTGGGAACTGAGAATATCTGGGTTTTTGAAACCTAGTGTTTGGGAACTGGGAATATATGGGTTTTTGAAACCTAGTGTTTGGGAAATGAGAATATCTGGGTTTTTGAAACCTAGTGTTTGGGAACTGAGAATATCTGGGTTTTTGAAACCTAGTGTTTGGGAACTGAGAATATCTGGGTTTTTGAAACCTAGTGTTTGGGAAATGAGAATATCTGGGTTTTTGAAACCTAGTGTTTGGGAACTGAGAATATCTGGGTTTTTGAAACCTAGTGTTTGGGAAATGAGAATATCTGGGTTTTTGAAACCTAGTGTTTGGGAACTGGGAATATCTGGTTTTTGAAACCTAGTGTTTGGGAACTGAGAATATCTGGGTTTTTGAAACCTAGTGTTTGGGAAAAGAGAATATCTGGGTTTTTGAAACCTCGTGTTTGGGAAATGAGAATATCTGGGTTTTTGAAACCTAGTGTTTGGGAACTGAGAATATCTGGGTTTTTGAAACCTAGTGTTTGGGAAATGAGAATATCTGGGTTTTTGAAACCTCGTGTTTGGGAAATGAGAATATCTGGGTTTTTTGAAACCTAGTGTTTGGGAACTTAGAATATCTGGGTTTTTGAAACCTAGTGTTTAGGAACTGAGAATATCTGGGTTTTTGAAACCTAGTGTTTGGGAACTGGGAATATCTGGGTTTTTGAAACCTAGTGTTTGGGAAATGAGAATATCTGGGTTTTTGAAACCTCGTGTTTGGGAATGAGAATATCTGGGTTTTTGAAACCTAGTGTTTGGGAACTGAGAATATTCAGGTTTTTGAAACCTAGTGTTTGGGAACTGAGAATATCTGGGTTTTTGAAACCTAGTGTTTGGGAACTGGGAATATATGGGTTTTTGAAACCTAGTGTTTGCGAACTGAGAATATCTGGGTTTTTGAAACCTAGTGTTTGGGAACTGAGAATATCTGGGTTTTTGAAACCTAGTGTTTGGGAACTGAGAATATCTGGGTTTTTGAAATCTAGTGTTTGGGAAATGAGAATATCTGGGTTTTTGAAACCTAGTGTTTGGGAACTGAGAATATCTGGGTTTTTGAAACCTAGTGTTTGGGAAATGAGAATATCTGGGTTTTTGAAACCTCGTGTTTGGGAAATGAGAATATCTGGGTTTTTGAAACCTAGTGTTTGGGAACTGAGAATATCTGGGTTTTTGAAACCTAGTGTTTGGGAAATGAGAATATCTGGGTTTTGAAAACCTAGTGTTTGGGAAATGAGAATATCTGGGATTTTGAAACCTAGTGTTTGGGAACTGAGAATATCTGGGTTTTTGAAACCTAGTGTATGGGAACTGAGAATATCTGGGTTTTTGAAACCTTGTGTTTGGGAACTGAGAATATCTGGGTTTTTGAAACCTAGTGTTTGGGAACTGATAATATCTGGGTAATTGAAACCTAGTGTTTGGGAACTGAGAATATCTGGGTTTTTGAAACCCAGTGTTTGGGAAATGAGAATATCTGGGTTTTTGAAACCTAGTGTTTGGGAACTGAGAATATCTGGGTTTTTGAAACCTAGTGTTTGGGAACTGAGAATATCTGGGTTTTTGAAACCTAGTGTTTGGGAACTGAGAATATCTGGGTTTTTGAAACCTAGTATTTGGGAACTGAGAATATCTGGGTTTCTGAAACCTAGTGTTTGGGAACTGAGAATATCTGGGTTTTTGAAACCTAGTGTTTGGGAAATGAGAATATCTGGGTTTTTGAAACCTCGTGTTTGGGAAATGAGAATATCTGGGCTTTTTGAAACCTAGTGTTTGGGAACTGAGAATATCTGGGTTTTTGAAACCTAGTGTTTAGGAACTGAGAATATCTGGGTTTTTGAAACCTAGTGTTTGGGAACTGGGAATATATGGGTTTTTGAAACCTAGTGTTTGGGAACTGAGAATATCTGGGTTTTTGAAACCTAGTGTTTGGGAACTGAGAATATCTGGGTTTTTGAAACCTAGTGTTTGGGAAATGAGAATATCTGGGTTTTTGAAACCTAGTGTTTGGGAAATGAGAATATCTGGGTTTTTGAAACCTAGTGTTTGGGAACTGATAATATCTGGGTTTTTGAAACCTAGTGTTTGGGAACTGAGAATATCTGGGTTTTTGAAACCCAGTGTTTGGGAAATGAGAATATCTGGGTTTTTGAAACCTAGTGTTTGGGAACTGAGAATATCTGGGTTTTTGAAACCTAGTGTTTGGGAACTGAGAATATCTGGGTTTTTGAAACCTAGTGTTTGGGAACTGAGAATATCTGGGTTTTTGAAACCTAGTGTTTGGTAACTGAGAATATCTGGGTTTTTGAAACCTAGTGTTTGGGAACTGAGAATATCTGGGTTTTTGAAACCTAGTGTTTGGGAACTGAGAATATCTGGGTTTTTGAAACCTAGTGTTTGGGAACTGAGAATATCTGGGTTTTTGAAACCTAGTGTTTGGGACATGAGAATATCTGGGTTTTTGAAACCTAGTGTTTAGGAACTGAGAATATCTGGGTTTTTGAAACCTAGTGTTTGGGAACTGGGAATATATGGGTTTTTGAAACCTAGTGTTTGGGAAATGAGAATATCTGGGTTTATGAAACCTAGTGTTTGGGAACTGAGAATATCTGGGTTTTTGAAACCTAGTGTTTGGGAACTGAGAATATCTGGGTTTTTGAAACCTAGTGTTTGGGAAATGAGAATATCTGGGTTTTGAAAACCTAGTGTTTGGGAAATGAGAATATCTGGGATTTTGAAACCTAGTGTTTGGGAACTGAGAATATCTGGGTTTTTGAAACCTAGTGTTTGGGAAATGAGAATATCTGGGATTTTGAAACCTAGTGTTTGGGAACTGAGAATATCTGGGTTTTTGAAACCTAGTGTTTGGGAACTGATAATATCTGCGTTTTTGAAACCTAGTGTTTGGGAACTGAGAATATCTGGGTTTTTGAAACCCAGTGTTTGGGAAATGAGAATATCTGGGTTTTTGAAACCTAGTGTTTGGGAACTGAGAATATCTGGGTTTTTGAAACCTAGTGTTTGGGAACTGAGAATATCTGGGTTTTTGAAACCTAGTGTTTGGGAACTGAGAATATCTGGGTTTTTGAAACCTAGTGTTTGGGAACTGGGAATATATGGGTTTTTGAAACCTAGTGTTTGGGAACTGAGAATATCTGGGTTTTTGAAACCTAGTGTTTGGGAAATGAGAATATCTGGGTTTTTTTGAAACCTAGTGTTTGGGAACTGAGAATATCTGGGTTTTTGAAACCTAGTGTTTGGGAACTGAGAATATCTGGGTTTTTGAAACCTAGTGTTTGGGAAATGAGAATATCTGGGTTTTTGAAACCTCGTGTTTGGGATATGAAAATATCTGTGTTTTTAGAAACCTAGTGTTTGGAAACTGAGAATATCTGGGTTTTTGAAACCTAGTGTTTGGGAACTGAGAATATCTGGGTTTTTGAAACCTAGTGTTTGGGAACTGGGAATATATGGGTTTTTGAAACCTAGTGTTTGGGAAATGAGAATATCTGGGTTTTTGAAACCTAGTGTTTGGGAACTGAGAATATCTGGGTTTTTGAAACCTAGTGTTTGGGAACTGAGAATATCTGGGTTTTTGAAACCTAGTGTTTGGGAAATGAGAATATCTGGGTTTTTGAAACCTAGTGTTTGGGAACTGAGAATATCTGGGTTTTTGAAACCTAGTGTTTGGGAAATGAGAATATCTGGGTTTTTGAAACCTAGTGTTTGGGAACTGGGAATATCTGGTTTTTGAAACCTAGTGTTTGGGAACTGAGAATATCTGGGTTTTTGAAACCTAGTGTTTGGGAAAAGAGAATATCTGGGTTTTTGAAACCTCGTGTTTGGGAAATGAGAATATCTGGGTTTTTGAAACCTAGTGTTTGGGAACTGAGAATATCTGGGTTTTTGAAACCTAGTGTTTGGGAAATGAGAATATCTGGGTTTTTGAAACCTCGTGTTTGGGAAATGAGAATATCTGGGTTTTTTGAAACCTAGTGTTTGGGAACTTAGAATATCTGGGTTTTTGAAACCTAGTGTTTAGGAACTGAGAATATCTGGGTTTTTGAAACCTAGTGTTTGGGAACTGGGAATATCTGGGTTTTTGAAACCTAGTGTTTGGGAAATGAGAATATCTGGGTTTTTGAAACCTCGTGTTTGGGAATGAGAATATCTGGGTTTTTGAAACCTAGTGTTTGGGAACTGAGAATATTCAGGTTTTTGAAACCTAGTGTTTGGGAACTGAGAATATCTGGGTTTTTGAAACCTAGTGTTTGGGAACTGGGAATATATGGGTTTTTGAAACCTAGTGTTTGCGAACTGAGAATATCTGGGTTTTTGAAACCTAGTGTTTGGGAACTGAGAATATCTGGGTTTTTGAAACCTAGTGTTTGGGAACTGAGAATATCTGGGTTTTTGAAACCTAGTGTTTGGGAAATGAGAATATCTGGGTTTTTGAAACCTCGTGTTTGGGAAATGAGAATATCTGGGTTTTTTGAAACCTAGTGTTTGGGAACTGAGAATATCTGGGTTTTTGAAACCTAGTGTTTGGGAAATGAGAATATCTGGGTTTTGGAAACCTAGTGTTTGGGAACTGGGAATATCTGGGTTTTTGAAACCTAGTGTTTGGGAACTGAGAATATCTGGGTTTTTGAAACCTAGTGTTTGGGAAATGAGAATATCTGGGTTTTTGAAACCTCGTGTTTGGGAAATGAGAATATCTGGGTTTTTGAAACCTAGTGTTTGGGAACTGAGAATATCTGGGTTTTTGAAACCTAGTGTTTGGGAAATGAGAATATCTGGGTTTTGAAAACCTAGTGTTTGGGAAATGAGAATATCTGGGATTTTGAAACCTAGTGTTTGGGAACTGAGAATATCTGGGTTTTTGAAACCTAGTGTATGGGAACTGAGAATATCTGGGTTTTTGAAACCTTGTGTTTGGGAACTGAGAATATCTGGGTTTTTGAAACCTAGTGTTTGGGAACTGATAATATCTGGGTAATTGAAACCTAGTGTTTGGGAACTGAGAATATCTGGGTTTTTGAAACCCAGTGTTTGGGAAATGAGAATATCTGGGTTTTTGAAACCTAGTGTTTGGGAACTGAGAATATCTGGGTTTTTGAAACCTAGTGTTTGGGAACTGAGAATATCTGGGTTTTTGAAACCTAGTGTTTGGGAACTGAGAATATCTGGGTTTTTGAAACCTAGTATTTGGGAACTGAGAATATCTGGGTTTCTGAAACCTAGTGTTTGGGAACTGAGAATATCTGGGTTTTTGAAACCTAGTGTTTGGGAAATGAGAATATCTGGGTTTTTGAAACCTCGTGTTTGGGAAATGAGAATATCTGGGCTTTTTGAAACCTAGTGTTTGGGAACTGAGAATATCTGGGTTTTTGAAACCTAGTGTTTAGGAACTGAGAATATCTGGGTTTTTGAAACCTAGTGTTTGGGAACTGGGAATATATGGGTTTTTGAAACCTAGTGTTTGGGAACTGAGAATATCTGGGTTTTTGAAACCTAGTGTTTGGGAACTGAGAATATCTGGGTTTTTGAAACCTAGTGTTTGGGAAATGAGAATATCTGGGTTTTTGAAACCTAGTGTTTGGGAAATGAGAATATCTGGGTTTTTGAAACCTAGTGTTTGGGAACTGATAATATCTGGGTTTTTGAAACCTAGTGTTTGGGAACTGAGAATATCTGGGTTTTTGAAACCCAGTGTTTGGGAAATGAGAATATCTGGGTTTTTGAAACCTAGTGTTTGGGAACTGAGAATATCTGGGTTTTTGAAACCTAGTGTTTGGGAACTGAGAATATCTGGGTTTTTGAAACCTAGTGTTTGGGAACTGAGAATATCTGGGTTTTTGAAACCTAGTGTTTGGTAACTGAGAATATCTGGGTTTTTGAAACCTAGTGTTTGGGAACTGAGAATATCTGGGTTTTTGAAACCTAGTGTTTGGGAACTGAGAATATCTGCGTTTTTGAAACCTAGTGTTTGGGACATGAGAATATCTGGGTTTTTGAAACCTAGTGTTTAGGAACTGAGAATATCTGGGTTTTTGAAACCTAGTGTTTGGGAACTGGGAATATATGGGTTTTTGAAACCTAGTGTTTGGGAAATGAGAATATCTGGGTTTATGAAACCTAGTGTTTGGGAACTGAGAATATCTGGGTTTTTGAAACCTAGTGTTTGGGAACTGAGAATATCTGGGTTTTTGAAACCTAGTGTTTGGGAAATGAGAATATCTGGGTTTTGAAAACCTAGTGTTTGGGAAATGAGAATATCTGGGATTTTGAAACCTAGTGTTTGGGAACTGAGAATATCTGGGTTTTTGAAACCTAGTGTTTGGGAAATGAGAATATCTGGGATTTTGAAACCTAGTGTTTGGGAACTGAGAATATCTGGGTTTTTGAAACCTAGTGTTTGGGAACTGATAATATCTGCGTTTTTGAAACCTAGTGTTTGGGAACTGAGAATATCTGGGTTTTTGAAACCCAGTGTTTGGGAAATGAGAATATCTGGGTTTTTGAAACCTAGTGTTTGGGAACTGAGAATATCTGGGTTTTTGAAACCTAGTGTTTGGGAACTGAGAATATCTGGGTTTTTGAAACCTAGTGTTTGGGAACTAAGAATATCTGGGTTTTTGAAACCTAGTGTTTGGGAACTGAGAATATCTGGGTTTTTGAAACCTAGTGTTTGGGAACTGAGAATATCTGGGTTTTTGAAACCTAGTTTTTGGGAACTGGAAATATATGGGTTTTTGAAACCTAGTGTTTGGGAACTGAGAATATCTGGGTTTTTGAAACCTAGTGTTTGGGAAATGAGAATATCTGGGTTTTTTTGAAACCTAGTGTTTGGGAACTGAGAATATCTGGGTTTTTGAAACCTAGTGTTTGGGAACTGAGAATATCTGGGTTTTTGAAACCTAGTGTTTGGGAACTGAGAATATATGGGTTTTTGAAACCTAGTGTTTGGGAACTGGGAATATCTGGGTTTTTGAAACCTAGTGTTTGGGAACTGAGAATATCTGGGTTTTTGAAACCTCGTGTTTGGGAAATGAGAATATCTGGGTTTTTGAAACCTAGTGTTTGGGAACTGAGAATATCTGGGTTTTTGAAACCTAGTGTTTGGGAACTGAGAATATCTGGGTTTTTGAAACCTTGTGTTTGGGAATTGAGAATATCTGGGTTTTTGAAACCTAGTGTTTGGGAACTGAGAATATCTGGGTTTTTGAAACCTAGTGTTTGGGAACTGAGAATATCTGGGTTTTTGAAACCTAGTGTTTGGTAACTGAGAATATCTGGGTTTTTGAAACCTAGTGTTTGGGAACTGAGAATATCTGGGTTTTTGAAACCTAGTGTTTGGGAAATGAGAATATCTGGGTTTTTGAAACCTAGTGTTTGGGAAATGAGAATATCTGGGTTTTTGAAACCTAGTGTTTGGGAAATGAGAATATCTGGGATTTTGAAACCTAGTGTTTGGGAACTGAGAATATCTGGGTTTTTGAAACCTTGTGTTTGGGAAATGAGAATATCTGGGTTTTTGAAACCTAGTGTTTGGGAACTGAGAATATCTGGGTTTTTGAAACCTAGTGTTTGGGAACTGAGAATATCTGGGTTTTTGAAACCTAGTGTTTGGGAACTGAGAATATCTGGGTTTTTGAAACCTAGTGTTTGGGAACTGATAATATCTGGGTTTTTGAAACCTAGTGTTTGGGAACTGAGAATATCTGGGTTTTTGAAACCCAGTGTTTGGGAAATGAGAATATCTGGGTTTTTGAAACCTAGTGTTTGGGAACTGAGAATATCTGGGTTTTTGAAACCTAGTGTTTGGGAACTGAGAATATCTGGGTTTTTGAAACCTAGTGTTTGGGAACTGAGAATATCTGGGTTTTTGAAACCTAGTGTTTGGGAACTGGGAATATATGGGTTTTTGAAACCTAGTGTTTGGGAACTGAGAATATCTGGGTTTTTGAAACCTAGTGTTTGGGAAATGAGAATATCTGGGTTTTTTTGAAACCTAGTGTTTGGGAACTGGGAATATCTGGGTTTTTGAAACCTAGTGTTTGGGAACTGAGAATATCTGGGTTTTTGAAACCTAGTGTTTGGGAAATGAGAATATCTGGGTTTTTGAAACCTCGGGTTTGGGAAATGAGAATATCTGGGTTTTTGAAACCTAGTGTTTGGGAACTGAGAATATCTGGGTTTTTGAAACCTAGTGTTTGGGAACTGGGAATATATGGGTTTTTGAAACCTAGTGTTTGGGAACTGAGAATATCTGGGTTTTTGAAACCTAGTGTTTGGGAAATGAGAATATCTGGGTTTTTTTGAAACCTAGTGTTTGGGAACTGAGAATATCTGGGTTTTTGAAAACTAGTGTTTGGGAACTGAGAATATCTGGGTTTTTGAAACCTAGTGTTTGGGAAATGAGAATATCTGGGTTTTTGAAACCTAGTGTTTGGGAACTGAGAATATCTGGGTTTTTGAAACCTAGTGTTTGGGAACTGAGAATATCTGGGTTTTTGAAACCTAGTGTTTGGGAACTGGGAATATATGGGTTTTTGAAACCTAGTGTTTGGGAACTGAGAATATCTGGGTTTTTGAAACCTAGTGTTTGGGAAATGAGAATATCTGAGTTTTTTTGAAACCTAGTGTTTGGGAACTGGGAATATCTGGGTTTTTGAAACCTAGTGTTTGGGAACTGAGAATATCTGGGTTTTTGAAACCTAGTGTTTGGGAAATGAGAATATCTGGGTTTTTGAAACCTCGGGTTTGGGAAATGAGAATATCTGGGTTTTTGAAACCTAGTGTTTGGGAACTGAGAATATCTGGGTTTTTGAAACCTAGTGTTTGGGAACTGGGAATATATGGGTTTTTGAAACCTAGTGTTTGGGAACTGAGAATATCTGGGTTTTTGAAACCTAGTGTTTGGGAAATGAGAATATCTGGGTTTTTTTGAAACCTAGTGTTTGGGAACTGAGAATATCTGGGTTTTTGAAAACTAGTGTTTGGGAACTGAGAATATCTGGGTTTTTGAAACCTAGTGTTTGGGAACTGAGAATATCTGGGTTTTTGAAACCTAGTGTTTGGGAACTGGGAATATATGGGTTTTTGAAACCTAGCGTTTGGGAAATGAGAATATCAGGGTTTTTGAAACCTAGTGTTTGGGAACTGAGAATATCTGGGTTTTTGAAACCTAGTGTTTGGGAACTGAGAATATCTGGGTTTTTTGAAACCTAGTGTTTGGGAAATGAGAATATCTGGGTTTTTGAAACCTAGTGTTTGGGAACTGAGAATATTTGGGTTTTTGAAACCTAGTGTTTGGGAAATGAGAATATCTGGGTTTTTGAAACCTAGTGTTTGGGAACTGGGAATATCTGGGTTTTTGAAACCTAGTGTTTGGGAACTGAGAATATCTGGGTTTTTGAAACCTAGTGTTTGGGAAATGAGAATATCTGGGTTTTTGAAACCTCGTGTTTGGGAAATGAGAGTATCTGGGTTTTTGAAACCTAGTGTTTGGGAAATGAGAATATCTGGGTTTTTGAAACTTAGTGTTTGGGAACTGAGAATATCTGGGTTTTTGAAACCTAGTGTTTGGGAACTGGGAATATATGGGTTTTTGAAACCTAGTGTTTGGGAACTGAGAATATCTGGGTTTTTGAAACCTAGTGTTTGGGAACTGAGAATATCTGGGTTTTTGAAACCTAGTGTTTGGGAACTGAGAATATTTGGGTTTTTGAAACCTAGTGTTTTGGAAATGAGAATATCTGGGTTTTTTTGAAACCTAGTGTTTGGGAACTGAGAATATCTGGGTTTTTGAAAACTAGTGTTTGGGAACTGAGAATATCTGGGTTTTTGAAACCTAGTGTTTGGGAACTGGGAATATATGGGTTTTTGAAACCTAGTGTTTGGGAAATGAGAATATCAGGGTTTTTGAAACCTAGTGTTTGGGAACTGAGAATATCTGGGTTTTTGAAACCTAGTGTTTGGGAACTGAGAATATCTGGGTTTTTTGAAACCTAGTGTTTGGGAAATGAGAATATCTGGGTTTTTGAAACCTAGTGTTTGGGAACTGAGAATATCTGGGTTTTTGAAACCTAGTGTTTGGGAAATGAGGATATCTGGGTTTTTGAAACCTAGTGTTTGGGAACTGGGAATATCTGGGTTTTTGAAACCTAGTGTTTGGGAACTGAGAATATCTGGGTTTTTGAAACCTAGTGTTTGGGAAATGAGAATATCTGGGTTTTTGAAACCTCGTGTTTGGGAAATGAGAGTATCTGGGTTTTTGAAACCTAGTGTTTGGGAAATGAGAATATCTGGGTTTTTGAAACTTAGTGTTTGGGAACTGAGAATATCTGGGTTTTTGAAACCTAGTGTTTGGGAACTGGGAATATATGGGTTTTTGAAACCTAGTGTTTGGGAACTGAGAATATCTGGGTTTTTGAAACCTAGTGTTTGGGAACTGAGAATATCTGGGTTTTTGAAACCTAGTGTTTGGGAACTGAGAATATTTGGGTTTTTGAAACCTAGTGTTTGGGAAATGAGAATATCTGGGTTTTTTTGAAACCTAGTGTTTGGGAACTGAGAATATCTGGGTTTTTGAAAACTAGTGTTTGGGAACTGAGAATATCTGGGTTTTTGAAACCTAGTGTTTGGGAACTGGGAATATATGGGTTTTTGAAACCTAGTGTTTGGGAAATGAGAATATCAGGGTTTTTGAAACCTAGTGTTTGGGAACTGAGAATATCTGGGTTTTTGAAACCTAGTGTTTGGGAACTGAGAATATCTGGGTTTTTTGAAACCTAGTGTTTGGGAAATGAGAATATCTGGGTTTTTGAAACCTAGTGTTTGGGAACTGAGAATATCTGGGTTTTTGAAACCTAGTGTTTGGGAAATGAGGATATCTGGGTTTTTGAAACCTAGTGTTTGGGAACTGGGAATATCTGGGTTTTTGAAACCTAGTATTTGGGAACTGAGAATATCTGGGTTTTTGAAACCTAGTGTTTGGGAAATGAGAATATCTGGTTTTTTGAAACCTCGTGTTTGGGAAATGAGAGTATCTGGGTTTTTGAAACCTAGTGTTTGGGAAATGAGAATATCTGGGTTTTTGAAACTTAGTGTTTGGGAACTGAGAATATCTGGGTTTTTGAAACCTAGTGTTTGGGAACTGGGAATATATGGGTTTTTGAAACCTAGTGTTTGGGAACTGAGAATATCTGGGTTTTTGAAACCTAGTGTTTGGGAACTGAGAATATCTGGGTTTTTGAAACCTAGTGTTTGGGAACTGAGAATATTTGGGTTTTTGAAACCTAGTGTTTGGGAAATGAGAATATCTGGGTTTTTTTGAAACCTAGTGTTTGGGAACTGAGAATATCTGGGTTTTTGAAAACTAGTGTTTGGGAACTGAGAATATCTGGGTTTTTGAAACCTAGTGTTTGGGAAATGAGAATATCTGGGTTTTTGAAACCTAGTGTTTGGGAACTGAGAATATCTGGGTTTTTGAAACCTAGTGTTTGGGAACTGAGAATATCTGGGTTTTTGAAACCTAGTGTTTGGGAACTGGGAATAAATGGGTTTTTGAAACCTAGTGTTTGGGAACTGAGAATATCTGGGTTTTTGAAACCTAGTGTTTGGGAACTGAGAATATCTGGGTTTATTAAACCTAGTGTTTGGGAACTGAGAATATCTGGGTTTTTGAAACCTAGTGTTTGGGAAATGAGAATATCTGGGTTTTTGAAACCTCGTGTTTGGGAAATGAGAATATCTGGGTTTTTTGAAACCTAGTGTTTGGGAACTGAGAATATCTGGGTTTTTGAAACCTAGTGTTTGGGAACTGGGAATATCTGGGTTTTTGAAACCTAGTGTTTGGGAAATGAGAATATCTGGGTTTTTGAAACCTCGTGTTTGGGAATGAGAATATCTGGGTTTTTGAAACCTAGTGTTTGGGAACTGAGAATATCTGGGTTTTTGAAACCTAGTGTTTGGGAACTGAGAATATCTGGGTTTTTGAAACCTAGTGTTTGGGAACTGAGAATATCTGGGTTTTTTGAAACCTAGTGTTTGGGAAATGAGAATATCTGGGTTTTTGAAACCTAGTGTTTGGGAACTGAGAATATCTGGGTTTTTGAAACCTAGTGTTTGGGAAATGAGAATATCTGGGTTTTTGAAACCTAGTGTTTGGGAACTGGGAATATCTGGGTTTTTGAAACCTAGTGTTTGGGAACTGAGAATATCTGGGTTTTTGAAACCTAGTGTTTGGGAAATGAGAATATCTGGGTTTTTGAAACCTCGTGTTTGGGAAATGAGAGTATCTGGGTTTTTGAAACCTAGTGTTTGGGAACTGAGAATATCTGGGTTTTTGAAACTTAGTGTTTGGGAACTGAGAATATCTGGGTTTTTGAAACCTAGTGTTTGGGAACTGGGAATATATGGGTTTTTGAAACCTAGTGTTTGGGAAATGAGAATATCTGGGTTTTTGAAACCTAGTGTTTGGGAACTGAGAATATCTGGGTTTTTGAAACCTAGTGTTTGGGAACTGAGAATATTTGGGTTTTTGAAACCTAGTGTTTGGGAAATGAGAATATCTGGGTTTTTTTGAAACCTAGTGTTTGGGAACTGAGAATATCTGGGTTTTTGAAACCTAGTGTTTGGGAACTGGGAATATATGGGTTTTTGAAACCTAGTGTTTGGGAACTGAGAATATCTGGGTTTTTGAAACCTAGTGTTTGGGAACTGAGAATATCTGGGTTTTTGAAACCTAGTGTTTGGGAACTGAGAATATCTGGGTTTTTGAAACCTAGTGTTTGGGAAATGAGAATATCTGGGTTTTTGAAACCTCGTGTTTGGGAAATGAGAATATCTGGGTTTTTTGAAACCTAGTGTTTGGGAACTTAGAATATCTGGGTTTTTGAAACCTAGTGTTTAGGAACTGAGAATATATGGGTTTTTGACACCTAGTGTTTGGGAACTGAGAATATCTGGGTTTTTGAAACCTAGTGTTTGGGAACAGAGAATATCTGGGTTTTTGAAACCTAGTGTTTGGGAACTGGGAATATATGAGTTTTTGAAACCTAGTGTTTGGGAAATGAGAATATCTGGGTTTTTGAAACCTAGTGTTTGGGAACTGAGAATATCTGGGTTTTTGAAACCTAGTTTTTGGGAACTGAGAATATTTGGGTTTTTGAAACCTAGTGTTTGGGAAATGAGAATATCTGGGTTTTTTTGAAACCTAGTGTTTGGGAACTGAGAATATCTGGGTTTTTGAAACCTAGTGTTTGGGAACTGGGAATATATGGGTTTTTGAAACCTAGTGTTTGGGAACTGAGAATATCTGGGTTTTTGAAACCTAGTGTTTGGGAACTGAGAATATCTGGGTTTTTGAAACCTAGTGTTTGGGAACTGAGAATATCTGGGTTTTTGAAACCTAGTGTTTGGGAAATGAGAATATCTGGGTTTTTGAAACCTCGTGTTTGGGAATGAGAATATCTGGGTTTTTGAAACCTAGTGTTTGGGAACTGAGAATATCTGGGTTTTTGAAACCTAGTGTTTGGGAACTGAGAATATCTGGGTTTTTGAAACCTAGTGTTTGGGAACTGAGAATATCTGGGTTTTTTGAAACCTAGTGTTTGGGAAATGAGAATATCTGGGTTTTTGAAACCTAGTGTTTGGGAACTGAGAATATCTGGGTTTTTGAAACCTAGTGTTTGGGAAATGAGAATATCTGGGTTTTTGAAACCTAGTGTTTGGGAACTGGGAATATCTGGGTTTTTGAAACCTAGTGTTTGGGAACTGAGAATATCTGGGTTTTTGAAACCTAGTGTTTGGGAAATGAGAATATCTGGGTTTTTGAAACCTCGTGTTTGGGAAATGAGAGTATCTGGGTTTTTGAAACCTAGTGTTTGGGAACTGAGAATATCTGGGTTTTTGAAACTTAGTGTTTGGGAACTGAGAATATCTGGGTTTTTGAAACCTAGTGTTTGGGAACTGGGAATATATGGGTTTTTGAAACCTAGTGTTTGGGAAATGAGAATATCTGGGTTTTTGAAACCTAGTGTTTGGGAACTGAGAATATCTGGGTTTTTGAAACCTAGTGTTTGGGAACTGAGAATATTTGGGTTTTTGAAACCTAGTGTTTGGGAAATGAGAATATCTGGGTTTTTTTGAAACCTAGTGTTTGGGAACTGAGAATATCTGGGTTTTTGAAACCTAGTGTTTGGGAACTGGGAATATATGGGTTTTTGAAACCTAGTGTTTGGGAACTGAGAATATCTGGGTTTTTGAAACCTAGTGTTTGGGAACTGAGAATATCTGGGTTTTTGAAACCTAGTGTTTGGGAACTGAGAATATCTGGGTTTTTGAAACCTAGTGTTTGGGAAATGAGAATATCTGGGTTTTTGAAACCTCGTGTTTGGGAAATGAGAATATCTGGGTTTTTTGAAACCTAGTGTTTGGGAACTTAGAATATCTGGGTTTTTGAAACCTAGTGTTTAGGAACTGAGAATATATGGGTTTTTGACACCTAGTGTTTGGGAACTGAGAATATCTGGGTTTTTGAAACCTAGTGTTTGGGAACTGAGAATATCTGGGTTTTTGAAACCTAGTGTTTGGGAACTGGGAATATATGAGTTTTTGAAACCTAGTGTTTGGGAAATGAGAATATCTGGGTTTTTGAAACCTAGTGTTTGGGAACTGAGAATATCTGGGTTTTTGAAACCTAGTTTTTGGGAACTGAGAATATTTGGGTTTTTGAAACCTAGTGTTTGGGAAATGAGAATATCTGGGTTTTTTTGAAACCTAGTGTTTGGGAACTGAGAATATCTGGGTTTTTGAAACCTAGTGTTTGGGAACTGGGAATATATGGGTTTTTGAAACCTAGTGTTTGGGAACTGAGAATATCTGGGTTTTTGAAACCTAGTGTTTGGGAACTGAGAATATCTGGGTTTTTGAAACCTAGTGTTTGGGAACTGAGAATATCTGGGTTTTTGAAACCTAGTGTTTGGGAAATGAGAATATCTGGGTTTTTGAAACCTCGTGTTTGGGAAATGAGAATATCTGGGTTTTTTGAAACCTAGTGTTTGGGAACTTAGAATATCTGGGTTTTTGAAACCTAGTGTTTAGGAACTGAGAATATATGGGTTTTTGACACCTAGTGTTTGGGAACTGAGAATATCTGGGTTTTTGAAACCTAGTGTTTGGGAAATGAGAATATCTGGGTTTTTTTGAAACCTAGTGTTTGGGAACTGAGAATATCTGGGTTTTTGAAACCTAGTGTTTGGGAACTGGGAATATATGGGTTTTTGAAACCTAGTGTTTGGGAACTGAGAATATCTGGGTTTTTGAAACCTAGTGTTTGGGAACTGAGAATATCTGGGTTTTTGAAACCTAGTGTTTGGGAACTGAGAATATCTGGGTTTTTGAAACCTAGTGTTTGAGAAATGAGAATATCTGGGTTTTTGAAACCTCGTGTTTGGGAAATGAGAATATCTGGGTTTTTTGAAACCTAGTGTTTGGGAACTTAGAATATCTGGGTTTTTGAAACCTAGTGTTTAGGAACTGAGAATATATGGGTTTTTGACACCTAGTGTTTGGGAACTGAGAATATCTGGGTTTTTGAAACCTAGTGTTTGGGAACTGAGAATATCTGGGTTTTTGAAACCTAGTGTTTGGGAACTGGGAATATATGAGTTTTTGAAACCTAGTGTTTGGGAAATGAGAATATCTGGGTTTTTGAAACCTAGTGTTTGGGAACTGAGAATATCTGGGTTTTTGAAACCTAGTTTTTGGGAACTGAGAATATTTGGGTTTTTGAAACCTAGTGTTTGGGAAATGAGAATATCTGGGTTTTTTTGAAACCTAGTGTTTGGGAACTGAGAATATCTGGGTTTTTGAAACCTAGTGTTTGGGAACTGGGAATATATGGGTTTTTGAAACCTAGTGTTTGGGAACTGAGAATATCTGGGTTTTTGAAACCTAGTGTTTGGGAACTGAGAATATCTGGGTTTTTGAAACCTAGTGTTTGGGAACTGAGAATATCTGGGTTTTTGAAACCTAGTGTTTGGGAAATGAGAATATCTGGGTTTTTGAAACCTCGTGTTTGGGAAATGTGAATATCTGGGTTTTTTGAAACCTAGTGTTTGGGAACTTAGAATATCTGGGTTTTTGAAACCTAGTGTTTAGGAACTGAGAATATATGGGTTTTTGACACCTAGTGTTTGGGAACTGAGAATATCTGGGTTTTTGAAACCTAGTGTTTGGGAAATGAGAATATCTGGGTTTTTTTGAAACCTAGTGTTTGGGAACTGGGAATATCTGGGTTTTTGAAACCTAGTGTTTGGGAACTGAGAATATCTGGGTTTTTGAAACCTAGTGTTTGGGAAATGAGAATATCTGGGTTTTTGAAACCTCGTGTTTGGGAAATGAGAATATCTGGGTTTTTGAAACCTAGTGTTTGGGAACTGAGAATATCTGGGTTTTTGAAACCTAGTTTTTGGGAACTGGGAATATATGGGTTTTTGAAACCTAGTGTTTGGGAACTGAGAATATCTGGGTTTTTGAAACCTAGTGTTTGGGAAATGAGAATATCTGGGTTTTTTTGAAACCTAGTGTTTGGGAACTGAGAATATCTGGGTTTTTGAAACCTAGTGTTTGGGAACTGAGAATATCTGGGTTTTTGAAACCTAGTGTTTGGGAACTGAGAATATCTGGGTTTTTGAAACCTAGTGTTTGGGAACTGGGAATATATGGGTTTTTGAAACCTAGTGTTTGGGAAATGAGAATATCAGGGTTTTTGAAACCTAGTGTTTGGGAACTGAGAATATCTGGGTTTTTGAAACCTAGTGTTTGGGAACTGAGAATATCTGGGTTTTTTGAAACCTAGTGTTTGGGAAATGAGAATATCTGGGTTTTTGAAACCTAGTGTTTGGGAACTGAGAATATCTGGGTTTTTGAAACCTAGTGTTTGGGAAATGAGAATATCTGGGTTTTAAACCTAGTGTTTGGGAACTGGGAATATCTGGGTTTTTGAAACCTAGTGTTTGGGAACTGAGAATATCTGGGTTTTTGAAACCTAGTGTTTGGGAAATGAGAATATCTGGGTTTTTGAAACCTCGTGTTTGGGAAATGAGAGTATCTGGGTTTTTGAAACCTAGTGTTTGGGAACTGAGAATATCTGGGTTTTTGAAACTTAGTGTTTGGGAACTGAGAATATCTGGGTTTTTGAAACCTAGTGTTTGGGAACTGGGAATATATGGGTTTTTGAAACCTAGTGTTTGGGAACTGAGAATATCTGGGTTTTTGAAACCTAGTGTTTGGGAACTGAGAATATCTGGTTTTTTGAAACCTAGTGTTTGGGAACTGAGAATATTTGGGTTTTTGAAACCTAGTGTTTGGGAAATGAGAATATCTGGGTTTTTTTGAAACCTAGTGTTTGGGAACTGAGAATATCTGGGTTTTTGAAAACTAGTGTTTGGGAACTGAGAATATCTGGGTTTTTGGAACCTAGTGTTTGGGAAATGAGAATATCTGGGTTTTTGAAACCCCGTGTTTGGGAAATGAAAATATCTGGGTTTTTTGAAACCTAGTGTTTGGGAACTGAGAATATCTGGGTTTTTGAAACCTAGTGTTTGGGAACTGAGAATATCTGGGTTTTTGAAACCTAGTGTTTGGGAACTGAGAATATCTGGGTTTTTGAAACCTAGTGTTTGGGAACTGGGAATATATGGGTTTTTGAAACCTAGTGTTTGGGAACTGAGAATATCTGGGTTTTTGAAACCTAGTGTTTGGGAACTGAGAATATCTGGGTTTTTGAAACCTAGTGTTTGGGAACTGAGAATATCTGGGTTTTTGAAACCTAGTGTTTGGGAAATGAGAATATCTGGGTTTTTGAAACCTCGTGTTTGGGAAATGAGAATATCTGGGTTTTTTGAAACCTAGTGTTTAGAAACTGAGAATATCTGGGTTTTTGAAACCTAGTGTTTGGGAAATGAGAATATCTGGGTTTTGGAAACCTAGTGTTTGGGAACTGGGAATATCTGGGTTTTTGAAACCTAGTGTTTGGGAACTGAGAATATCTGGGTTTTTGAAACCTAGTGTTTGGGAAATGAGAATATCTGGGTTTTTGAAACCTCGTGTTTGGGAAATGAGAATATCTGGGTTTTTGAAACCTAGTGTTTGGGAACTGAGAATATCTGGGTTTTTGAAACCTAGTGTTTGGGAACTGAGAATATCTGGGTTTTTGAAACCTAGTGTTTGGGAAATGAGAATATCTGGGTTTTTGAAACCTAGTGTTTGGGAACTGAGAATATCTGGGTTTTTGAAACCTAGTGTTTGGGAAATGAGAATATCTGGGTTTTTGAAACCTAGTGTTTGGGAACTGGGAATATCTGGGTTTTTGAAACCTAGTGTTTGGGAACAGAGAATATCTGGGTTTTTGAAACCTAGTGTTTGGGAAATGAGAATATCTGGGTTTTTGAAACCTCGTGTTTGGGAAATGAGAATATCTGGGTTTTTGAAACCTAGTGTTTGGGAACTGAGAATATCTGGGTTTTTGAAACCTAGTGTTTGGGAACTGAGAATATCTGGGTTTTTGAAACCTAGTGTTTGGGAACTGGGAATATATGGGTTTTTGAAACCTAGTGTTTGGGAACTGGGAATATCTGGGTTTTTGAAACCTAGTGTTTGGGAACTGAGAATATCTGGGTTTTTGAAACCTAGTGTTTGGGAAATGAGAATATCTGGGTTTTTGAAACCTCGTGTTTGGGAAATGAGAATATCTGGGTTTTTGAAACCTAGTGTTTGGGAACTGAGAATATCTGGGTTTTTGAAACCTAGTGTTTGGGAACTGGGAATATATGGGTTTTTGAAACCTAGTGTTTGGGAAATGAGAATATCAGGGTTTTTGAAACCTAGTGTTTGGGAACTGAGAATATCTGGGTTTTTGAAACCTAGTGTTTGGGAACTGAGAATATCTGGGTTTTTTGAAACCTAGTGTTTGGGAAATGAGAATATCTGGGTTTTTGAAACCTAGTGTTTGGGAACTGAGAATATCTGGGTTTTTGAAACCTAGTGTTTGGGAAATGAGAATATCTGGGTTTTAAACCTAGTGTTTGGGAACTGGGAATATCTGGGTTTTTGAAACCTAGTGTTTGGGAACTGAGAATATCTGGGTTTTTGAAACCTAGTGTTTGGGAAATGAGAATATCTGGGTTTTTGAAACCTCGTGTTTGGGAAATGAGAGTATCTGGGTTTTTGAAACCTAGTGTTTGGGAACTGAGAATATCTGGGTTTTTGAAACTTAGTGTTTGGGAACTGAGAATATCTGGGTTTTTGAAACCTAGTGTTTGGGAACTGGGAATATATGGGTTTTTGAAACCTAGTGTTTGGGAACTGAGAATATCTGGGTTTTTGAAACCTAGTGTTTGGGAACTGAGAATATCTGGTTTTTTGAAACCTAGTGTTTGGGAACTGAGAATATTTGGGTTTTTGAAACCTAGTGTTTGGGAAATGAGAATATCTGGGTTTTTTTGAAACCTAGTGTTTGGGAACTGAGAATATCTGGGTTTTTGAAAACTAGTGTTTGGGAACTGAGAATATCTGGGTTTTTGGAACCTAGTGTTTGGGAAATGAGAATATCTGGGTTTTTGAAACCCCGTGTTTGGGAAATGAAAATATCTGGGTTTTTTGAAACCTAGTGTTTGGGAACTGAGAATATCTGGGTTTTTGAAACCTAGTGTTTGGGAACTGAGAATATCTGGGTTTTTGAAACCTAGTGTTTGGGAACTGAGAATATCTGGGTTTTTGAAACCTAGTGTTTGGGAACTGGGAATATATGGGTTTTTGAAACCTAGTGTTTGGGAACTGAGAATATCTGGGTTTTTGAAACCTAGTGTTTGGGAACTGAGAATATCTGGGTTTTTGAAACCTAGTGTTTGGGAACTGAGAATATCTGGGTTTTTGAAACCTAGTGTTTGGGAAATGAGAATATCTGGGTTTTTGAAACCTCGTGTTTGGGAAATGAGAATATCTGGGTTTTTTGAAACCTAGTGTTTAGAAACTGAGAATATCTGGGTTTTTGAAACCTAGTGTTTGGGAAATGAGAATATCTGGGTTTTGGAAACCTAGTGTTTGGGAACTGGGAATATCTGGGTTTTTGAAACCTAGTGTTTGGGAACTGAGAATATCTGGGTTTTTGAAACCTAGTGTTTGGGAAATGAGAATATCTGGGTTTTTGAAACCTCGTGTTTGGGAAATGAGAATATCTGGGTTTTTGAAACCTAGTGTTTGGGAACTGAGAATATCTGGGTTTTTGAAACCTAGTGTTTGGGAACTGAGAATATCTGGGTTTTTGAAACCTAGTGTTTGGGAAATGAGAATATCTGGGTTTTTGAAACCTAGTGTTTGGGAACTGAGAATATCTGGGTTTTTGAAACCTAGTGTTTGGGAAATGAGAATATCTGGGTTTTTGAAACCTAGTGTTTGGGAACTGGGAATATCTGGGTTTTTGAAACCTAGTGTTTGGGAACAGAGAATATCTGGGTTTTTGAAACCTAGTGTTTGGGAAATGAGAATATCTGGGTTTTTGAAACCTCGTGTTTGGGAAATGAGAATATCTGGGTTTTTGAAACCTAGTGTTTGGGAACTGAGAATATCTGGGTTTTTGAAACCTAGTGTTTGGGAACTGAGAATATCTGGGTTTTTGAAACCTAGTGTTTGGGAACTGGGAATATATGGGTTTTTGAAACCTAGTGTTTGGGAACTGGGAATATCTGGGTTTTTGAAACCTAGTGTTTGGGAACTGAGAATATCTGGGTTTTTGAAACCTAGTGTTTGGGAAATGAGAACATCTGGGTTTTTGAAACCTAGTGTTTGGGAACTGAGAATATCTGGGTTTTTGAAACCTAGTGTTTGGGAAATGAGAATATCTGGGTTTTTGAAACCTAGTTTTTGGGAACTGGGAATATATGGGTTTTTGAAACCTAGTGTTTGGGAACTGAGAATATCTGGGTTTTTGAAACCTAGTGTTTGGGAAATGAGAATATCTGGGTTTTTTGAAACCTAGTGTTTGGGAACTGAGAATATCTGGGTTTTTGAAACCTAGTGTTTGGGAACTGAGAATATCTGGGTTTTTGAAACCTAGTGTTTGGGAACAGAGAATATCTGGGTTTTTGAAACCTAGCGTTTGGGAACTGGAAATATATGGGTTTTTGAAACCTAGTGTTTGGGAAATGAGAATATCAGGGTTTTTGAAACCTAGTGTTTGGGAACTGAGAATATCTGGGTTTTTGAAACCTAGTGTTTGGGAACTGAGAATATCTGGGTTTTTTTGAAACCTAGTGTTTGGGAAATGAGAATATCTGGGTTTTTGAAACCTAGTGTTTGGGAACTGAGAATATCTGGGTTTTTGAAACCTAGTGTTTGGGAAATGAGAATATCTGGGTTTTTGAAACCTAGTGTTTGGGAACTGGGAATATCTGGGTTTTTGAAACCTAGTGTTTGGGAACTGAGAATATCTGGGTTTTTGAAACCTAGTGTTTGGGAAATGAGAATATCTGGGTTTTTGAAACCTCGTGTTTGGGAAATGAGAATATCTGGGATTTTGAAACCTAGTGTTTGGGAACTGAGAATATCTGGGTTTTTGAAACCTAGTGTTTGGGAACTGAGAATATCTGGGTTTTTGAAACCTAGTGTTTGGGAACTGAGAATATCTGGGTTTTTGAAACCTAGTGTTTGGGAACTGGAAATATATGGGTTTTTGAAACCTAGTGTTTGGGAACTGAGAATATCTGGGTTTTTGAAACCTAGTGTTTGGGAACTGAGAATATCTGGGTTTTTGAAACCTAGTGTTTGGGAACTGAGAATATTTGGGTTTTTGAAACCTAGTGTTTGGGAAATGAGAATATCTGGGTTTTTTTGAAACCTAGTGTTTGGGAACTGAGAATATCTGGGTTTTTGAAACCTAGTGTTTGGGAACTGAGAATATCTGGGTTTTTGAAACCTAGTGTTTGGGAAATGAGAATATCTGGGTTTTTGAAACCTCGAGTTTGGGAAATGAAAATATCTGGGTTTTTTGAAACCTAGTGTTTGGGAACTGAGAATATCTGGGTTTTTGAAACCTAGTGTTTGGGAACTGAGAATATCTGGGTTTTTGAAACCTAGTGTTTGGGAACTGGGAATATATGGGTTTTTGAAACCTAGTGTTTGGGAAATGAGAATATCAGGGTTTTTGAAACCTAATGTTTGGGAACGGAGAATATCTGGGTTTTTGAAACCTAGTGTTTGGGAACTGAGAATATCTGGGTTTTTGAAACCTAGTGTTTGGGAAATGAGAATATCTGGGTTTTTGAAACCTCGTGTTTGGGAAATGAGAATATCTGGGTTTTTGAAACGTAGTGTTTGGGAACTGAGAATATCTGGGTTTTTGAAACCTAGTGTTTGGGAACTGAGAATATCTGGGTTTTTGAAACCTAGTGTTTGGGAACTGGGAATATATGGGTTTTTGAAACCTAGTGTTTGGGAACTGAGAATATCTGGGTTTTTGAAACCTAGTGTTTGGGAACTGAGAATATCTGGGTTTTTGAAACCTAGTGTTTGGGAACTGAGAATATCTGGGTTTTTGAAACCTAGTGTTTGGGAAATGAGAATATCTGGGTTTTTGAAACCTCGTGTTTGGGAAATGAGAATATCTGGGTTTTTTGAAACCTAGTGTTTGGGAACTTAGAATATCTGGGTTTTTGAAACCTAGTGTTTAGGAACTGAGAATATCTGGGTTTTTGAAACCTAGTGTTTGGGAACTGGGAATATCTGGGTTTTTGAAACCTAGTGTTTGGGAAATGAGAATATCTGGGTTTTTGAAACCTCGTGTTTGGGAATGAGAATATCTGGGTTTTTGAAACCTAGTGTTTGGGAACTGAGAATATCTGGGTTTTTGAAACCTAGTGTTTGGGAACTGAGAATATCTGGGTTTTTGAAACCTAGTGGTTGGGAACTGGGAATATATGGGTTTTTGAAACCTAGTGTTTGTGAACTGAGAATATCTGGGTTTTTGAAACCTAGTGTTTGGGAACTGAGAATATCTGGGTTTTTGAAACCTAGTGTTTGGGAACTGAGAATATCTGGGTTTTTGAAACCTAGTGTTTGGGAAATGAGAATATCTGGGTTTTTGAAACCTCGTGTTTGGGAAATGAGAATATCTGGGTTTTTTGAAACCTAGTGTTTGGGAACTGAGAATATCTGGGTTTTTGAAACCTAGTGTTTGGGAAATGAGAATATCTGGGTTTTGGAAACCTAGTGTTTGGGAACTGGGAATATCTGGGTTTTTGAAACCTAGTGTTTGGGAACTGAGAATATCTGGGTTTTTGAAACCTAGTGTTTGGGAAATGAGAATATCTGGGTTTTTGAAACCTCGTGTTTGGGAAATGAGAATATCTGGGTTTTTGAAACCTAGTGTTTGGGAACTGAGAATATCTGGGTTTTTGAAACCTAGTGTTTGGGAACTGAGAATATCTGGGTTTTTGAAACCTAGTGTTTGGGAAATGAGAATATATGGGTTTTTGAAACCTAGTGTTTGGGAACTGAGAATATCTGGGTTTTTGAAACCTAGTGTTTGGGAAATGAGAATATCTGGGTTTTTGAAACCTCGTGTTTGGGAAATGAGAATATCTGGGTTTTTGAAACCTAGTGTTTGGGAACTGAGAATATCTGGGTTTTTGAAACCTAGTGTTTGGGAACTGAGAATATCTGGGTTTTTGAAACCTAGTGTTTGGGAACTGAGAATATTTGGGTTTTTGAAACCTAGTGTTTGGGAAATGAGAATATCTGGGTTTTTTTGAAACCTAGTGTTTGGGAACTGAGAATATCTGGGTTTTTGAAACCTAGTGTTTGGGAACTGAGAATATCTGGGTTTTTGAAACCTAGTGTTTGGGAAATGAGAATATCTGGGTTTTTGAAACCTCGAGTTTGGGAAATGAAAATATCTGGGTTTTTTGAAACCTAGTGTTTGGGAACTGAGAATATCTGGGTTTTTGAAACCTAGTGTTTGGGAACTGAGAATATCTGGGTTTTTGAAACCTAGTGTTTGGGAACTGGGAATATATGGGTTTTTGAAACCTAGTGTTTGGGAAATGAGAATATCAGGGTTTTTGAAACCTAATGTTTGGGAACGGAGAATATCTGGGTTTTTGAAACCTAGTGTTTGGGAACTGAGAATATCTGGGTTTTTGAAACCTAGTGTTTGGGAAATGAGAATATCTGGGTTTTTGAAACCTCGTGTTTGGGAAATGAGAATATCAGGGTTTTTGAAACGTAGTGTTTGGGAACTGAGAATATCTGGGTTTTTGAAACCTAGTGTTTGGGAACTGAGAATATCTGGGTTTTTGAAACCTAGTGTTTGGGAACTGGGAATATATGGGTTTTTGAAACCTAGTGTTTGGGAACTGAGAATATCTGGGTTTTTGAAACCTAGTGTTTGGGAACTGAGAATATCTGGGTTTTTGAAACCTAGTGTTTGGGAACTGAGAATATCTGGGTTTTTGAAACCTAGTGTTTGGGAAATGAGAATATCTGGGTTTTTGAAACCTCGTGTTTTGAAATGAGAATATCTGGGTTTTTTGAAACCTAGTGTTTGGGAACTTAGAATATCTGGGTTTTTGAAACCTAGTGTTTAGGAACTGAGAATATCTGGGTTTTTGAAACCTAGTGTTTGGGAACTGGGAATATCTGGGTTTTTGAAACCTAGTGTTTGGGAAATGAGAATATCTGGGTTTTTGAAACCTCGTGTTTGGGAATGAGAATATCTGGGTTTTTGAAACCTAGTGTTTGGGAACTGAGAATATCTGGGTTTTTGAAACCTAGTGTTTGGGAAATGAGAATATCTGGGTTTTTGAAACCTCGTGTTTGGGAAATGAGAATATCTGGGTTTTTGAAACCTAGTGTTTGGGAACTGAGAATATCTGGGTTTTTGAAACCTAGTGTTTGGGAACTGAGAATATCTGGGTTTTTGAAACCTAGTGTTTGGGAAATGAGAATATGTGGGTTTTTGAAACCTAGTGTTTGGGAACTGAGAATATCTGGGTTTTTGAAACCTAGTGTTTGGGAAATGAGAATATCTGGGTTTTTGAAACCTAGTGTTTGGGAACTGGGAATATCTGGGTTTTTGAAACCTAGTGTTTGGGAACAGAGAATATCTGGGTTTTTGAAACCTAGTGTTTGGGAAATGAGAATATCTGGGTTTTTGAAACCTCGTGTTTGGGAAATGAGAATATCTGGGTTTTTGAAACCTAGTGTTTGGGAACTGAGAATATCTGGGTTTTTGAAACCTAGTGTTTGGGAACTGAGAATATCTGGGTTTTTGAAACCTAGTGTTTGGGAACTGGGAATATATGGGTTTTTGAAACCTAGTGTTTGGGAACTGAGAATATCTGGGTTTTTGAAACCTAGTGTTTGGGAAATGAGAATATCTGGGTTTTTTTGAAACCTAGTGTTTGGGAACTGAGAATATCTGGGTTTTTGAAACCTAGTGTTTGGGAACTGAGAATATCTGGGTTTTTGAAACCTAGTGTTTGGGAAATGAGAATATCTGGGTTTTTGAAACCTCGTGTTTGGGATATGAAAATATCTGTGTTTTTTGAAACCTAGTGTTTGGAAACTGAGAATATCTGGGTTTTTGAAACCTAGTGTTTGGGAACTGAGAATATCTGGGTTTTTGAAACCTAGTGTTTGGGAACTGGGAATATATGGGTTTTTGAAACCTAGTGTTTGGGAAATGAGAATATCTGGGTTTTTGAAACCTAGTGTTTGGGAACTGAGAATATCTGGGTTTTTGAAACCTAGTGTTTGGGAACTGAGAATATCTGGGTTTTTGAAACCTAGTGTTTGGGAAATGAGAATATCTGGGTTTTTGAAACCTAGTGTTTGGGAACTGAGAATATCTGGGTTTTTGAAACCTAGTGTTTGGGAAATGAGAATATCTGGGTTTTTGAAACCTAGTGTTTGGGAACTGGGAATATCTGGTTTTTGAAACCTAGTGTTTGGGAACTGAGAATATCTGGGTTTTTGAAACCTAGTGTTTGGGAAAAGAGAATATCTGGGTTTTTGAAACCTCGTGTTTGGGAAATGAGAATATCTGGGTTTTTGAAACCTAGTGTTTGGGAACTGAGAATATCTGGGTTTTTGAAACCTAGTGTTTGGGAAATGAGAATATCTGGGTTTTTGAAACCTCGTGTTTGGGAAATGAGAATATCTGGGTTTTTTGAAACCTAGTGTTTGGGAACTTAGAATATCTGGGTTTTTGAAACCTAGTGTTTAGGAACTGAGAATATCTGGGTTTTTGAAACCTAGTGTTTGGGAAATGAGAATATCTGGGTTTTTGAAACCTCGTGTTTGGGAAATGAGAATATCTGGGTTTTTTGAAACCTAGTGTTTGGGAACTGAGAATATCTGGGTTTTTGAAACCTAGTGTTTGGGAAATGAGAATATCTGGGTTTTGGAAACCTAGTGTTTGGGAACTGGGAATATCTGGGTTTTTGAAACCTAGTGTTTGGGAACTGAGAATATCTGGGTTTTTGAAACCTAGTGTTTGGGAAATGAGAATATCTGGATTTTTGAAACCTCGTGTTTGGGAACTGAGAATATCTGGGTTTTTGAAACCTAGTGTTTGGGAAATGAGAATATCTGGGTTTTTGAAACCTCGTGTTTGGGAAATGAGAATATCTGGGTTTTTTGAAACCTAGTGTTTGGGAACTTAGAATATCTGGGTTTTTGAAACCTAGTGTTTAGGAACTGAGAATATCTGGGTTTTTGAAACCTAGTGTTTGGGAACTGGGAATATCTGGGTTTTTGAAACCTAGTGTTTGGGAAATGAGAATATCTGGGTTTTTGAAACCTCGTGTTTGGGAATGAGAATATCTGGGTTTTTGAAACCTAGTGTTTGGGAACTGAGAATATTCAGGTTTTTGAAACCTAGTGTTTGGGAACTGAGAATATCTGGGTTTTTGAAACCTAGTGTTTGGGAACTGGGAATATATGGGTTTTTGAAACCTAGTGTTTGTGAACTGAGAATATCTGGGTTTTTGAAACCTAGTGTTTGGGAACTGAGAATATCTGGGTTTTTGAAGCCTAGTGTTTGGGAACTGAGAATATCTGGGTTTTTGAAACCTAGTGTTTGGGAAATGAGAATATCTGGGTTTTTGAAACCTCGTGTTTGGGAAATGAGAATATCTGGGTTTTTTGAAACCTAGTGTTTGGGAACTGAGAATATCTGGGTTTTTGAAACCTAGTGTTTGGGAAATGAGAATATCTGGGTTTTGGAAACCTAGTGTTTGGGAACTGGGAATATCTGGGTTTTTGAAACCTAGTGTTTGGGAACTGAGAATATCTGGGTTTTTGAAACCTAGTGTTTGGGAAATGAGAATATCTGGGTTTTTGAAACCTCGTGTTTGGGAAATGAGAATATCTGGGTTTTTGAAACCTAGTGTTTGGGAACTGAGAATATCTGGGTTTTTGAAACCTAGTGTTTGGGAACTGAGAATATCTGGGTTTTTGAAACCTAGTGTTTGGGAACTGGGAATATCTGGGTTTTTGAAACCTAGTGTTTGGGAACAGAGAATATCTGGGTTTTTGAAACCTAGTGTTTGGGAAATGAGAATATCTGGGTTTTTGAAACCTCGTGTTTGGGAAATGAGAATATCTGGGTTTTTGAAACCTAGTGTTTGGGAACTGAGAATATCTGGGTTTTTGAAACCTAGTGTTTGGGAACTGAGAATATCTGGGTTTTTGAAACCTAGTGTTTGGGAACTGGGAATATATGGGTTTTTGAAACCTAGTGTTTGGGAACTGAGAATATCTGGGTTTTTGAAACCTAGTGTTTGGGAAATGAGAATATCTGGGTTTTTTTGAAACCTAGTGTTTGGGAACTGAGAATATCTGGGTTTTTGAAACCTAGTGTTTGGGAACTGAGAATATCTGGGTTTTTGAAACCTAGTGTTTGGGAAATGAGAATATCTGGGTTTTTGAAACCTCGTGTTTGGGATATGAAAATATCTGTGTTTTTTGAAACCTAGTGTTTGGAAACTGAGAATATCTGGGTTTTTGAAACCTAGTGTTTGGGAACTGAGAATATCTGGGTTTTTGAAACCTAGTGTTTGGGAACTGGGAATATATGGGTTTTTGAAACCTAGTGTTTGGGAAATGAGAATATCTGGGTTTTTGAAACCTAGTGTTTGGGAACTGAGAATATCTGGGTTTTTGAAACCTAGTGTTTGGGAACTGAGAATATCTGGGTTTTTGAAACCTAGTGTTTGGGAAATGAGAATATCTGGGTTTTTGAAACCTAGTGTTTGGGAACTGAGAATATCTGGGTTTTTGAAACCTAGTGTTTGGGAAATGAGAATATCTGGGTTTTTGAAACCTAGTGTTTGGGAACTGGGAATATCTGGGTTTTTGAAACCTAGTGTTTGGGAACTGAGAATATCTGGGTTTTTGAAACCTAGTGTTTGGGAAAAGAGAATATCTGGGTTTTTGAAACCTCGTGTTTGGGAAATGAGAATATCTGGGTTTTTGAAACCTAGTGTTTGGGAACTGAGAATATCTGGGTTTTTGAAACCTAGTGTTTGGGAACTGAGAATATCTGGGTTTTTGAAACCTAGTGTTTGGGAACTGGGAATATATGGGTTTTTGAAACCTAGTGTTTGGGAACTGAGAATATCTGGGTTTTTGAAACCTAGTGTTTGGGAAATGAGAATATCTGGGTTTTTTAGAAACCTAGTGTTTGGGAACTGAGAATATCTGGGTTTTTGAAACCTAGTGTTTGGGAACTGAGAATATCTGGGTTTTTGAAACCTAGTGTTTGGGAAATGAGAATATCTGGGTTTTTGAAACCTATTGTTTGGGAAATGAGAATATCTGGGTTTTTGAAACCTAGTGTTTGGGAAATGAGAATATCTGGGATTTTGAAACCTAGTGTTTGGGAACTGAGAATATCTGGGTTTTTGAAACCTAGTGTTTGGGAACTGAGAATATCTGGGTTTTTGAAACCTTGTGTTTGGGAAATGAGAATATCTGGGTTTTTGAAACCTAGTGTTTGGGAACTGAGAATATCTGGGTTTTTGAAACCTAGTGTTTGGGAACTGAGAATGTCTGGGTTTTTGAAACCTAGTGTTTGGGAACTGAGAATATCTGGGTTTTTGAAACCTAGTGTTTGGGAACTGATAATATCTGGGTTTTTGAAACCTAGTGTTTGGGAACTGAGAATATCTGGGTTTTTGAAACCCAGTGTTTGGGAAATGAGAATATCTGGGTTTTTGAAACCTAGTGTTTGGGAACTGAGAATATCTGGGTTTTTGAAACCTAGTGTTTGGGAACTGAGAATATCTGGGTTTTTGAAACCTAGTGTTTGGGAACTGAGAATATCTGGGTTTTTGAAACCTAGTGTTTGGGAACTGAGAATATCTGGGTTTTTGAAACCTAGTATTTGGGAACTGAGAATATCTGGGTTTCTGAAACCTAGTGTTTGGGAACTGAGAATATCTGGGTTTTTGAAACCTAGTGTTTGGGAAATGAGAATATCTGGGTTTTTGTAACCTCGTGTTTGGGAACTGAGAATATCTGGGTTTTTGAAACCTAGTGTTTGGGAACTGAGAATATCTGGGTTTTTGAAACCTAGTGTTTGGGAACTGAGAATATCTGGGTTTTTGAAACCTAGTGTTTGGGAACTGAGAATATCTGGGTTTTTGAAACCTAGTGTTTGGGAAATGAGAATATCTGGGTTTTTTTGAAACCTAGTGTTTGGGAACTGAGAATATCTGGGTTTTTGAAACCTAGTGTTTGGGAACTGAGAATATCTGGGTTTTTGAAACCTAGTGTTTGGGAAATGAGAATATCTGGGTTTTTGAAACCTCGTGTTTGGGATATGAAAATATCTGTGTTTTTTGAAACCTAGTGTTTGGAAACTGAGAATATCTGGGTTTTTGAAACCTAGTGTTTGGGAACTGAGAATAACTGGGTTTTTGAAACCTAGTGTTTGGGAACTGGGAATATATGGGTTTTTGAAACCTAGTGTTTGGGAAATGAGAATATCTGGGTTTTTGAAACCTAGTGTTTGGGAACTGAGAATATCTGGGTTTTTGAAACCTAGTGTTTGGGAACTGAGAATATCTGGGTTTTTGAAACCTAGTGTTTGGGAAATGAGAATATCTGGGTTTTTGAAACCTAGTGTTTGGGAACTGAGAATATCTGGGTTTTTGAAACCTAGTGTTTGGGAAATGAGAATATCTGGGTTTTTGAAACCTAGTGTTTGGGAACTGGGAATATCTGGGTTTTTGAAACCTAGTGTTTGGGAACTGAGAATATCTGGGTTTTTGAAACCTAGTGTTTGGGAAAAGAGAATATCTGGGTTTTTGAAACCTCGTGTTTGGGAAATGAGAATATCTGGGTTTTTGAAACCTAGTGTTTGGGAACTGAGAATATCTGGGTTTTTGAAACCTAGTGTTTGGGAACTGAGAATATCTGGGTTTTTGAAACCTAGTGTTTGGGAACTGGGAATATATGGGTTTTTGAAACCTAGTGTTTGGGAACTGAGAATATCTGGGTTTTTGAAACCTAGTGTTTGGGAAATGAGAATATCTGGGTTTTTTAGAAACCTAGTGTTTGGGAACTGAGAATATCTGGGTTTTTGAAACCTAGTGTTTGGGAACTGAGAATATCTGGGTTTTTGAAACCTAGTGTTTGGGAAATGAGAATATCTGGGTTTTTGAAACCTATTGTTTGGGAAATGAGAATATCTGGGTTTTTGAAACCTAGTGTTTGGGAAATGAGAATATCTGGGATTTTGAAACCTAGTGTTTGGGAACTGAGAATATCTGGGTTTTTGAAACCTAGTGTTTGGGAACTGAGAATATCTGGGTTTTTGAAACCTTGTGTTTGGGAAATGAGAATATCTGGGTTTTTGAAACCTAGTGTTTGGGAACTGAGAATATCTGGTTTTTTGAAACCTAGTGTTTGGGAACTGAGAATATCTGGGTTTTTGAAAACCTAGTGTTTGGGAAATGAGAATATCTGGGTTTTGGAAACCTAGTGTTTGGGAACGGGGAATATCTGGGTTTTTGAAACCTAGTGTTTGGGAACTGAGAATATCTGGGTTTTTGAAACCTAGTGTTTGGGAAATGAGAATATCTGGGTTTTTGAAGCCTCGTGTTTGGGAAATGAGAATATCTGGGTTTTTGAAACCTAGTGTTTGGGAACTGAGAATATCTGGGTTTTTGAAACCTAGTGTTTGGGAACTGAGAATATCTGGGTTTTTGAAACCTAGTGTTTGGGAAATGAGAATATGTGGGTTTTTGAAACCTAGTGTTTGGGAACTGAGAATATCTGGGTTTTTGAAACCTAGTGTTTGGGAAATGAGAATATCTGGGTTTTTGAAACCTAGTGTTTGGGAACTGGGAATATCTGGGTTTTTGAAACCTAGTGTTTGGGAACAGAGAATATCTGGGTTTTTGAAACCTAGTGTTTGGGAAATGAGAATATCTGGGTTTTTGAAACCTCGTGTTTGGGAAATGAGAATATCTGGGTTTTTGAAACCTAGTGTTTGGGAACTGAGAATATCTGGGTTTTTGAAACCTAGTGTTTGGGAACTGAGAATATCTGGGTTTTTGAAACCTAGTGTTTGGGAACTGGGAATATATGGGTTTTTGAAACCTAGTGTTTGGGAACTGAGAATATCTGGGTTTTTGAAACCTAGTGTTTGGGAAATGAGAATATCTGGGTTTTTTTGAAACCTAGTGTTTGGGAACTGAGAATATCTGGGTTTTTGAAACCTAGTGTTTGGGAACTGAGAATATCTGGGTTTTTGAAACCTAGTGTTTGGGAAATGAGAATATCTGGGTTTTTGAAACCTCGTGTTTGGGATATGAAAATATCTGTGTTTTTTGAAACCTAGTGTTTGGAAACTGAGAATATCTGGGTTTTTGAAACCTAGTGTTTGGGAACTGAGAATATCTGGGTTTTTGAAACCTAGTGTTTGGGAACTGGGAATATATGGGTTTTTGAAACCTAGTGTTTGGGAAATGAGAATATCTGGGTTTTTGAAACCTAGTGTTTGGGAACTGAGAATATCTGGGTTTTTGAAACCTAGTGTTTGGGAACTGAGAATATCTGGGTTTTTGAAACCTAGTGTTTGGGAAATGAGAATATCTGGGTTTTTGAAACCTAGTGTTTGGGAACTGAGAATATCTGGGTTTTTGAAACCTAGTGTTTGGGAAATGAGAATATCTGGGTTTTTGAAACCTAGTGTTTGGGAACTGGGAATATCTGGGTTTTTGAAACCTAGTGTTTGGGAACTGAGAATATCTGGGTTTTTGAAACCTAGTGTTTGGGAAAAGAGAATATCTGGGTTTTTGAAACCTCGTGTTTGGGAAATGAGAATATCTGGGTTTTTGAAAAATAGTGTTTGGGAACTGAGAATATCTGGGTTTTTGAAACCTAGTGTTTGGGAACTGAGAATATCTGGGTTTTTGAAACCTAGTGTTTTGGAACTGGGAATATATGGGTTTTTGAAACCTAGTGTTTGGGAACTGAGAATATCTGGGTTTTTGAAACCTAGTGTTTGGGAAATGAGAATATCTGGGTTTTTTAGAAACCTAGTGTTTGGGAACTGAGAATATCTGGGTTTTTGAAACCTAGTGTTTGGGAACTGAGAATATCTGGGTTTTTGAAACCTAGTGTTTGGGAAATGAGAATATCTGGGTTTTTGAAACCTATTGTTTGGGAAATGAGAATATCTGGGTTTTTGAAACCTAGTGTTTGGGAAATGAGAATATCTGGGATTTTGAAACCTAGTGTTTGGGAACTGAGAATATCTGGGTTTTTGAAACCTAGTGTTTGGGAACTGAGAATATCTGGGTTTTTGAAACCTTGTGTTTGGGAAATGAGAATATCTGGGTTTTTGAAACCTAGTGTTTGGGAACTGAGAATATCTGGGTTTTTGAAACCTAGTGTTTGGGAACTGAGAATGTCTGGGTTTTTGAAACCTAGTGTTTGGGAACTGAGAATATCTGGGTTTTTGAAACCTAGTGTTTGGGAACTGAGAATATCTGGGTTTTTGAAACCTAGTGTTTGGGAACTGAGAATATCTGGGTTTTTGAAACCCAGTGTTTGGGAAATGAGAATATCTGGGTTTTTGAAACCTAGTGTTTGGGAACTGAGAATATCTGGGTTTTTGAAACCTAGTGTTTGGGAACTGAGAATATCTGGGTTTTTGAAACCTAGTGTTTGGGAACTGAGAATATCTGGGTTTTTGAAACCTAGTGTTTGGGAACTGAGAATATCTGGGTTTTTGAAACCTAGTATTTGGGAACTGAGAATATCTGGGTTTCTGAAACCTAGTGTTTGGGAACTGAGAATATCTGGGATTTTGAAACCTAGTGTTTGGGAACTGAGAATATCTGGGTTTTTGAAACCTAGTGTTTGGGAACTGAGAATGTCTGGGTTTTTGAAACCTAGTGTTTGGGAACTGAGAATATCTGGGTTTTTGAAACCTAGTGTTTGGGAACTGATAATATCTGGGTTTTTGAAACCTAGTGTTTGGGAACTGAGAATATCTGGGTTTTTGAAACCCAGTGTTTGGGAAATGAGAATATCTGGGTTTTTGAAACCTAGTGTTTGGGAACTGAGAATATCTGGGTTTTTGAAACCTAGTGTTTGGGAACTGAGAATATCTGGGTTTTTGAAACCTAGTGTTTGGGAACTGAGAATATCTGGGTTTTTGAAACCTAGTGTTTGGGAACTGAGAATATCTGGGTTTTTGAAACCTAGTATTTGGGAACTGAGAATATCTGGGTTTCTGAAACCTAGTGTTTGGGAAATGAGAATATCTGGGTTTTTGAAACCTAGTGTTTGGGAAATGAGAATATCTGGGTTTTTGAAACCTCGTGTTTGGGAAATGAGAATATCTGGGTTTTTTGAAACCTAGTGTTTGGGAACTGAGAATATCTGGGTTTTTGAAACCTAGTGTTTAGGAACTGAGAATATCTGGGTTTTTGAAACCTAGTGTTTGGGAACTGAGAATATCTGGGTTTTTGAAACCTAGTGTTTGGGAAATGAGAATATCTGGGTTTTTTTGAAACCTAGTGTTTGGGAACTGAGAATATCTGGGTTTTTGAAACCTAGTGTTTGGGAACTGAGAATATCTGGGTTTTTGAAACCTAGTGTTTGGGAAATGAGAATATCTGGGTTTTTGAAACCTCGTGTTTGGGATATGAAAATATCTGTGTTTTTTGAAACCTAGTGTTTGGAAACTGAGAATATCTGGGTTTTTGAAACCTAGTGTTTGGGAACTGAGAATATCTGGGTTTTTGAAACCTAGTGTTTGGGAACTGGGAATATATGGGTTTTTGAAACCTAGTGTTTGGGAAATGAGAATATCTGGGTTTTTGAAACCTAGTGTTTGGGAACTGAGAATATCTGGGTTTTTGAAACCTAGTGTTTGGGAACTGAGAATATCTGGGTTTTTGAAACCTAGTGTTTGGGAAATGAGAATATCTGGGTTTTTGAAACCTAGTGTTTGGGAACTGAGAATATCTGGGTTTTTGAAACCTAGTGTTTGGGAAATGAGAATATCTGGGTTTTTGAAACCTAGTGTTTGGGAACTGGGAATATCTGGGTTTTTGAAACCTAGTGTTTGGGAACTGAGAATATCTGGGTTTTTGAAACCTAGTGTTTGGGAAAAGAGAATATCTGGGTTTTTGAAACCTCGTGTTTGGGAAATGAGAATATCTGGGTTTTTGAAACCTAGTGTTTGGGAACTGAGAATATCTGGGTTTTTGAAACCTAGTGTTTGGGAACTGAGAATATCTGGGTTTTTGAAACCTAGTGTTTGGGAACTGGGAATATATGGGTTTTTGAAACCTAGTGTTTGGGAACTGAGAATATCTGGGTTTTTGAAACCTAGTGTTTGGGAAATGAGAATATCTGGGTTTTTTAGAAACCTAGTGTTTGGAAACTGAGAATATCTGGGTTTTTGAAACCTAGTGTTTGGGAACTGAGAATATCTGGGTTTTTGAAACCTAGTGTTTGGGAAATGAGAATATCTGGGTTTTTGAAACCTATTGTTTGGGAAATGAGAATATCTGGGTTTTTGAAACCTAGTGTTTGGGAAATGAGAATATCTGGGATTTTGAAACCTAGTGTTTGGGAACTGAGAATATCTAGGTTTTTGAAACCTAGTGTTTGGGAACTGAGAATATCTGGGTTTTTGAAACCTTGTGTTTGGGAAATGAGAATATCTGGGTTTTTGAAACCTAGTGTTTGGGAACTGAGAATATCTGGGTTTTTGAAACCTAGTGTTTGGGAACTGAGAATGTCTGGGTTTTTGAAACCTAGTGTTTGGGAACTGAGAATATCTGGGTTTTTGAAACCTAGTGTTTGGGAACTGATAATATCTGGGTTTTTGAAACCTAGTGTTTGGGAACTGAGAATATCTGGGTTTTTGAAACCCAGTGTTTGGGAAATGAGAATATCTGGGTTTTTGAAACCTAGTGTTTGGGAACTGAGAATATCTGGGTTTTTGAAACCTAGTGTTTGGGAACTGAGAATATCTGGGTTTTTGAAACCTAGTGTTTGGGAACTGAGAATATCTGGGTTTTTGAAACCTAGTGTTTGGGAACTGAGAATATCTGGGTTTTTGAAACCTAGTATTTGGGAACTGAGAATATCTGGGTTTCTGAAACCTAGTGTTTGGGAACTGAGAATATCTGGGTTTTTGAAACCTAGTGTTTGGGAACTGGGAATATATGGGTTTTTGAAACCTAGTGTTTGGGAACTGAGAATATCTGGGTTTTTGAAACCTAGTGTTTGGGAAATGAGAATATCTGGGTTTTTTAGAAACCTAGTGTTTGGGAACTGAGAATATCTGGGTTTTTGAAACCTAGTGTTTGGGAACTGAGAATATCTGGGTTTTTGAAACCTAGTGTTTGGGAAATGAGAATATCTGGGTTTTTGAAACCTATTGTTTGGGAAATGAGAATATCTGGGTTTTTGAAACCTAGTGTTTGGGAAATGAGAATATCTGGGATTTTGAAACCTAGTGTTTGGGAACTGAGAATATCTGGGTTTTTGAAACCTAGTGTTTGGGAACTGAGAATATCTGGGTTTTTGAAACCTTGTGTTTGGGAAATGAGAATATCTGGGTTTTTGAAACCTAGTGTTTGGGAACTGAGAATATCTGGGTTTTTGAAACCTAGTGTTTGGGAACTGAGAATGTCTGGGTTTTTGAAACCTAGTGTTTGGGAACTGAGAATATCTGGGTTTTTGAAACCTAGTGTTTGGGAACTGATAATATCTGGGTTTTTGAAACCTAGTGTTTGGGAACTGAGAATATCTGGGTTTTTGAAACCCAGTGTTTGGGAAATGAGAATATCTGGGTTTTTGAAACCTAGTGTTTGGGAACTGAGAATATCTGGGTTTTTGAAACCTAGTGTTTGGGAACTGAGAATATCTGGGTTTTTGAAACCTAGTGTTTGGGAACTGAGAATATCTGGGTTTTTGAAACCTAGTGTTTGGGAACTGAGAATATCTGGGTTTTTGAAACCTAGTATTTGGGAACTGAGAATATCTGGGTTTCTGAAACCTAGTGTTTGGGAACTGAGAATATCTGGGTTTTTGAAACCTAGTGTTTGGGAAATGAGAATATCTGGGTTTTTGAAACCTCGTGTTTGGGAAATGAGAATATCTGGGTTTTTTGAAACCTAGTGTTTGGGAACTGAGAATATCTGGGTTTTTGAAACCTAGTGTTTAGGAACTGAGAATATCTGGGTTTTTGAAACCTAGTGTTTGGGAACTGGGAATATATGGGTTTTTGAAACCTAGTGTTTGGGAACTGAGAATATCTGGGTTTTTGAAACCTAGTGTTTGGGAACTGAGAATATCTGGGTTTTTGAAACCTAGTGTTTGGGATATGAGAATATCTGGGTTTTTGAAACCTAGTGTTTGGGAAATGAGAATATCTGGGTTTTTGAAACCTAGTGTTTGGGAAATGAGAATATCTGGGATTTTGAAACCTAGTGTTTGGGAACTGAGAATATCTGGGTTTTTGAAACCTAGTGTTTGGGAACTGAGAATATCTGGGTTTTTGAAACCTAGTGTTTGGGAACTGAGAATATCTGGGTTTTTGAAACCTAGTGTTTGGGAACTGATAATATCTGGGTTTTTGAAACCTAGTGTTTGGGAACTGAGAATATCTGGGTTTTTGAAACCCAGTGTTTGGGAAATGAGAATATCTGGGTTTTTGAAACCTAGTGTTTGGGAACTGAGAATATCTGGGTTTTTGAAACCTAGTGTTTGGGAACTGAGAATATCTGGGTTTTTGAAACCTAGTGTTTGGGAACTGAGAATATCTGGGTTTTTGAAACCTAGTGTTTGGGAACTGAGAATATCTGGGTTTTTGAAACCTAGTATTTGGGAACTGAGAATATCTGGGTTTCTGAAACCTAGTGTTTGGGAACTGAGAATATCTGGGTTTTTGAAACCTAGTGTTTGGGAAATGAGAATATCTGGGTTTTTGAAACCTCGTGTTTGGGAACTGAGAATATCTGGGTTTTTGAAACCTAGTGTTTGGGAACTGAGAATATCTGGGTTTTTGAAACCTAGTGTTTGGGAACTGAGAATATCTGGGTTTTTGAAACCTAGTGTTTGGGAACTGAGAATATCTGGGTTTTTGAAACCTAGTGTTTGGGAAATGAGAATATCTGGGTTTTTATGAAACCTAGTGTTTGGGAACTGAGAATATCTGGGTTTTTGAAACCTAGTGTTTGGGAACTGAGAATATCTGGGTTTTTGAAACCTAGTGTTTGGGAAATGAGAATATCTGGGTTTTTGAAACCTCGTGTTTGGGATATGAAAATATCTGTGTTTTTTGAAACCTAGTGTTTGGAAACTGAGAATATCTGGGTTTTTGAAACCTAGTGTTTGGGAACTGAGAATATCTGGGTTTTTGAAACCTAGTGTTTGGGAACTGGGAATATATGGGTTTTTGAAACCTAGTGTTTGGGAAATGAGAATATCTGGGTTTTTGAAACCTAGTGTTTGGGAACTGAGAATATCTGGGTTTTTGAAACCTAGTGTTTGGGAACTGAGAATATCTGGGTTTTTGAAACCTAGTGTTTGGGAAATGAGAATATCTGGGTTTTTGAAACCTAGTGTTTGGGAACTGAGAATATCTGGGTTTTTGAAACCTAGTGTTTGGGAAATGAGAATATCTGGGTTTTTGAAACCTAGTGTTTGGGAACTGGGAATATCTGGGTTTTTGAAACCTAGTGTTTGGGAACTGAGAATATCTGGGTTTTTGAAACCTAGTGTTTGGGAAAAGAGAATATCTGGGTTTTTGAAACCTCGTGTTTGGGAAATGAGAATATCTGGGTTTTTGAAACCTAGTGTTTGGGAACTGAGAATATCTGGGTTTTTGAAACCTAGTGTTTGGGAACTGAGAATATCTGGGTTTTTGAAACCTAGTGTTTGGGAACTGGGAATATATGGGTTTTTGAAACCTAGTGTTTGGGAACTGAGAATATCTGGGTTTTTGAAACCTAGTGTTTGGGAAATGAGAATATCTGGGTTTTTTAGAAACCTAGTGTTTGGGAACTGAGAATATCTGGGTTTTTGAAACCTAGTGTTTGGGAACTGAGAATATCTGGGTTTTTGAAACCTAGTGTTTGGGAAATGAGAATATCTGGGTTTTTGAAACCTATTGTTTGGGAAATGAGAATATCTGGGTTTTTGAAACCTAGTGTTTGGGAAATGAGAATATCTGGGATTTTGAAACCTAGTGTTTGGGAACTGAGAATATCTGGGTTTTTGAAACCTAGTGTTTGGGAACTGAGAATATCTGGGTTTTTGAAACCTTGTGTTTGGGAAATGAGAATATCTGGGTTTTTGAAACCTAGTGTTTGGGAACTGAGAATATCTGGGTTTTTGAAACCTAGTGTTTGGGAACTGAGAATGTCTGGGTTTTTGAAACCTAGTGTTTGGGAACTGAGAATATCTGGGTTTTTGAAACCTAGTGTTTGGGAACTGATAATATCTGGGTTTTTGAAACCTAGTGTTTGGGAACTGAGAATATCTGGGTTTTTGAAACCCAGTGTTTGGGAAATGAGAATATCTGGGTTTTTGAAACCTAGTGTTTGGGAACTGAGAATATCTGGGTTTTTGAAACCTAGTGTTTGGGAACTGAGAATATCTGGGTTTTTGAAACCTAGTGTTTGGGAACTGAGAATATCTGGGTTTTTGAAACCTAGTGTTTGGGAACTGAGAATATCTGGGTTTTTGAAACCTAGTATTTGGGAACTGAGAATATCTGGGTTTCTGAAACCTAGTGTTTGGGAACTGAGAATATCTGGGTTTTTGAAACCTAGTGTTTGGGAAATGAGAATATCTGGGTTTTTGAAACCTCGTGTTTGGGAAATGAGAATATCTGGGTTTTTTGAAACCTAGTGTTTGGGAACTGAGAATATCTGGGTTTTTGAAACCTAGTGTTTAGGAACTGAGAATATCTGGGTTTTTGAAACCTAGTGTTTGGGAACTGGGAATATATGGGTTTTTGAAACCTAGTGTTTGGGAACTGAGAATATCTGGGTTTTTGAAACCTAGTGTTTGGGAACTGAGAATATCTGGGTTTTTGAAACCTAGTGTTTGGGAAATGAGAATATCTGGGTTTTTGAAACCTAGTGTTTGGGAAATGAGAATATCTGGGTTTTTGAAACCTAGTGTTTGGGAAATGAGAATATCTGGGATTTTGAAACCTAGTGTTTGGGAACTGAGAATATCTGGGTTTTTGAAACCTAGTGTTTGGGAACTGAGAATATCTGGGTTTTTGAAACCTAGTGTTTGGGAACTGAGAATATCTGGGTTTTTGAAACCTAGTGTTTGGGAACTGATAATATCTGGGTTTTTGAAACCTAGTGTTTGGGAACTGAGAATATCTGGGTTTTTGAAACCCAGTGTTTGGGAAATGAGAATATCTGGGTTTTTGAAACCTAGTGTTTGGGAACTGAGAATATCTGGGTTTTTGAAACCTAGTGTTTGGGAACTGAGAATATCTGGGTTTTTGAAACCTAGTGTTTGGGAACTGAGAATATCTGGGTTTTTGAAACCTAGTATTTGGGAACTGAGAATATCTGGGTTTCTGAAACCTAGTGTTTGGGAACTGAGAATATCTGGGTTTTTGAAACCTAGTGTTTGGGAAATGAGAATATCTGGGTTTTTGAAACCTCGTGTTTGGGAAATGAGAATATCTGGGTTTTTTGAAACCTAGTGTTTGGGAACTGAGAATATCTGGGTTTTTGAAACCTAGTGTTTAGGAACTGAGAATATCTGGGTTTTTGAAACCTAGTGTTTGGGAACTGGGAATATATGGGTTTTTGAAACCTAGTGTTTGGGAACTGAGAATATCTGGGTTTTTGAAACCTAGTGTTTGGGAACTGAGAATATCTGGGTTTTTGAAACCTAGTGTTTGGGAAATGAGAATATCTGGGTTTTTGAAACCTAGTGTTTGGGAAATGAGAATATCTGGGTTTTTGAAACCTAGTGTTTGGGAAATGAGAATATCTGGGATTTTGAAACCTAGTGTTTGGGAACTGAGAATATCTGGGTTTTTGAAACCTAGTGTTTGGGAACTGAGAATATCTGGGTTTTTGAAACCTTGTGTTTGGGAAATGAGAATATCTTGGTTTTTGAAAACTAGTGTTTGGGAACTGAGAATATCTGGGTTTTTGAAACCTAGTGTTTGGGAACTGAGAATATCTGGGTTTTTGAAACCTAGTGTTTGGGAACTGAGAATATCTGGGTTTTTGAAACCTAGTGTTTGGGAACTGATAATATCTGGGTTTTTGAAACCTAGTGTTTGGGAACTGAGAATATCTGGGTTTTTGAAACCCAGTGTTTGGGAAATGAGAATATCTGGGTTTTTGAAACCTAGTGTTTGGGAACTGAGAATATCTGGGTTTTTGAAACCTAGTGTTTGGGAACTGAGAATATCTGGGTTTTTGAAACCTAGTGTTTGGGAACTGAGAATATCTGGGTTTTTGAAACCTAGTGTTTGGGACATGAGAATATCTGGGTTTTTGAAACCTAGTGTTTAGGAACTGAGAATATCTGGGTTTTTGAAACCTAGTGTTTGGGAACTGGGAATATATGGGTTTTTGAAACCTAGTGTTTGGGAAATGAGAATATCTGGGTTTTTGAAACCTAGTGTTTGGGAACTGAGAATATCTGGGTTTTTGAAACCTAGTGTTTGGGAACTGAGAATATCTGGGTTTTTGAAACCTAGTGTTTGGGAAATGAGAATATCTGGGTTTTGAAAACCTAGTGTTTGGGAAATGAGAATATCTGGGATTTTGAAACCTAGTGTTTGGGAACTGAGAATATCTGGGTTTTTGAAACCTAGTGTATGGGAACTGAGAATATCTGGGTTTTTGAAACCTTGTGTTTGGGAACTGAGAATATCTGGGTTTTTGAAACCTAGTGTTTGGGAACTGATAATATCTGGGTTTTTGAAACCTAGTGTTTGGGAACTGAGAATATCTGGGTTTTTGAAACCCAGTGTTTGGGAAATGAGAATATCTGGGTTTTTGAAACCTAGTGTTTGGGAACTGAGAATATCTGGGTTTTTGAAACCTAGTGTTTGGGAACTGAGAATATCTGGGTTTTTGAAACCTAGTGTTTGGGAACTGAGAATATCTGGGTTTTTGAAACCTAGTATTTGGGAACTGAGAATATCTGGGTTTCTGAAACCTAGTGTTTGGGAACTGAGAATATCTGGGTTTTTGAAACCTAGTGTTTGGGAAATGAGAATATCTGGGTTTTTGAAACCTCGTGTTTGGGAAATGAGAATATCTGGGTTTTTTGAAACCTAGTGTTTGGGAACTGAGAATATCTGGGTTTTTGAAACCTAGTGTTTAGGAACTGAGAATATCTGGGTTTTTGAAACCTAGTGTTTGGGAACTGGGAATATATGGGTTTTTGAAACCTAGTGTTTGGGAACTGAGAATATCTGGGTTTTTGAAACCTAGTGTTTGGGAACTGAGAATATCTGGGTTTTATAAACCTAGTGTTTGGGAAATGAGAAAATCTGGGTTTTTGAAACCTAGTGTTTGGGAAATGAGAATATCTGGGTTTTTGAAACCTAGTGTTTGGGAAATGAGAATATCTGGGATTTTGAAACCTAGTGTTTGGGAACTGAGAATATCTGGGTTTTTGAAACCTAGTGTATGGGAACTGAGAATATCTGGGTTTTTGAAACCTTGTGTTTGGGAAATGAGAATATCTGGGTTTTTGAAACCTAGTGTTTGGGAACTGAGAATATCTGGGTTTTTGAAACCTAGTGTTTGGGAAATGAGAATATCTGGGTTTTTGAAACCTAGTGTTTGGGAAATGAGAATATCTGGGATTTTAAAACCTAGTGTTTGGGAACTGAGAATATCTGGGTTTTTGAAACCTAGTGTTTGGGAACTGAGAATATCTGGGTTTTTGAAACCTTGTGTTTGGGAAATGAGAATATCTGGGTTTTTGAAACCTAGTGTTTGGGAACTGAGAAATCACAAATGGTTTATTTAAAACATGTATGGAACACTAATGTCACAAAGTTTGTTTAAAACTTGTAAAGGTGCATTCGCAAAGGCGCTGAAACAGGAAGATGAAGCGTGAAGATGAAGCTGAAGTTGATAAAAAAATCTGCGCGCTGTTTTTGTAAAAAAAGCTTCATCTTTAAAAACCAGTTTAAGTTTCGCGCCGCACCTTTCGCCAAGCAGATGTTTTTACTAAACGCCGGTAGAGGACGGCCCGGACGGGGTTCATCACAATATAGAAATAAAATGGCCCCGGTTAATCGAGACTTGTTGCTCTTATTATTATTAAAAAAGAAGTTATTACTTTTGAAACGGAAAAGAAGAACCTAAAACGTTTGTAGGAAAAAGGCCCGTTCGTGGGTTCATCCGATATGGAAAAACAGAAAAACCGAAGGAGATTATCATACATTGGTACGTTTCAATGTTAAGTCTTGGCTTATAATTGGGTAAAATAGAGTAGTTGATTAAGGAGGCAACGTTTATATTTAGCGATTTAATAATAATAGGTTGTTTTTTCAGTTGAAAGCAATGAGGTTACATGATCCTGTTTATTTTAAAAATTATACCCGTATGGCACCAGAACATTTCGATAAACTAATGGGTTTGTTGGAAAGCTCTTTGAAAAAGTACCCAGTTTCAAGAGAGCCAATTTTTCCAGCGCAAAGATTGGCAATCACATTACGGTAAGCCCCCCGTGTTCAATTTATTTAATTTATAATTAATTTAAATATTATATAGATATCTGGCTACTGGAAATAGTTTAATATCACTAGCGTACGCGTTTAGAATGGGACTTTCCACAACGCACTATATAGTGAAAGAAACTTGCCAAGCCATTTGGGAGGTTTTAGGGCCCATTTATTTGACCGTAATTAAAAGATTGAAACAAATTAGATTTAAATTTTATACATGAAAAAACATGGAGGGATGCTGCGTCAAAATATCATTGCATTTGGCAATACCCGAATTGTATTGGTGCTGTAGACGGGAAGCATGTCTTAATCCAGCAGCCCAAAAATACGGTATCCATGTTTTACAATTATAAGGTAAGATTACTTTTTTTAAATTGGAGTTAATTTAAATTTATGAATCAAAAGTTCTTCAATATTTTTAGGGAACCAACTCTATCAACCTCATGTCCGTAGTTCACGCTGACTATAAATTTCTTGCTGTTGACATCGGAGCATATGGTTCAAGTTCAGATGGCGGGGTCTTTAAGGCTTCCGCCATTGGAAAAGCATTAGAAAACAACAAATTGAATATACCAAGACCCGCTTTTCTACCAGAAACAACAATAGCAGCACTCTACGTCTTGGTTGGCGATGACGCTTTCCAATTACGTCCTGATTTTTTAAAACCTTATAACAGGGAGGCCCTGGATAACAAAAAAAGGGTATTTAACTATAGACTCAGTCGAGCTAGGTGAGCTAATTTTCTAAATGTCCTATGGGTAGATGAAATATATTAAATTATTAGTGTAACGATTTCGCTTTAAGGGGATGTAGTGAAAATGCGTTTGGCATTTTGGGAGCAAGGTGGCGAATTTTCAGAAGACCAATGATACTTGCATCAAACACTGTTGATGCGGTGACCAAAGGAGCTGTCATGCTACATAATTATCTCATGACGGAAGAAGCTGCTATGGATGGACCAAAAAAGGTCTATTGTCCTCCAGGTTACGCAGAAAACGAACTATGGAGAAATAACCCATCTAATGCGTTCGCTAACGTTCGACCAACTCGAGCTAGGAACTTCTTAAAAGACGCAGCTGCAGTTCGCGAGCAGCATGCTGAATATTTCTTTTCAGAAAATGGGCAGGTTGATTGGCAATAGAACATACCAGGCGTAACAAAACACTTGTACTTACAAGACTCCATTAAGAATGTGTAAATAAATAATTTGGTTGCGACCTTGTGAATATAGAACAGACTTTTAATAAATTTTGGTATTTACAACACTACATGAACTTATTTTTATTCATCAGTATCAGAGTCAGAAATAAATGAAAAGGCGGTTTGAACCAGTTTTAGTTCAAATTTGTTTCGCTTATGTGGTTTAACCCTCCTAGAAATATCTGCGATATACTTTCCAAATCTGTCAAAAGTGTCATCTTGAACAGGTTTAGACGAGCCTTCAGCAACTTTCAACACAAGTCTAAAAATTAATTGTTACAAAAAGCCCAATTAATATTGTTATGACATATCAAATTTCTATATCAATGTGGATTAGAAACCTATTTTATGTTTTGCTTTTCACAGAAAACATGTAATTTGGTTTCATTGTTTACTTGTCAATTTGGGCTATTTGATTATCAATATTATCTCCATTAATTCGTGGTTTTTTTCCTTGCGCTTCCCATGCACCGGTGGTCGTACATGAGAAGTAGGCAAGGTTTGTTCATTTGAAGAAGTCGAACAATGTGCTGTGGAGGAACTGGGATGTGAGGTGGAACATCAACCACTACCTCTCCTTCAGTTTCAGATATACCCCCTGCAGCAAGTTCTGAAAGAATCTGAAGCTGAAAGATCAACCTCGGTTTGATCTTGGCTGAAACTTAAAATCAGCCTGCTTTCAGCGTCTGCTTTGCACTTCAGCTTGAAAAAACCAGTTTTTGCCTCTTTGCGAAAGAGTCCGCTGAAACTGATTTTTTCATTCAGCTTGCAGTTTCGACTTTCAGCGCCTTTGCGAATGCACCTTAAGAAACAATATCACAAAGTTTATTTAAAACTAGTGAGGAACATTAATATCAAGATCTACATCTTTAAATGTTTTCTGGACATCGATTTTTTGTCAAATTTCTTAACAAACTCTTCTCTATCAGTAACATCTTTTGCCAAGTTGTCCAACAGAGGTCTTACATACTTTGTTTACAATATGTCAGCTAACTCGCCATAATTACTGCAAGTACATTTCAAAACACTGCAAAAATAGGGATAAATGGCTTGCTTAAGAATGCTAAGTGTGTCTTTCCGAGGTAGATATGGTATGGCTGATTTAACGAAATCTGTAACTGCTGACAACACGTTTATTTAATATCGAGTAGGATATCTAAGACCACCATTATCCTGGAATCTAATTAAACTTAAAAAAGATGCGTTTGAGCGAGCTTGGTTTAATTTGTCCAAAATGTTTCTGCATTCTGTGTTTTCCTCGTCGATTCGAACAATATATCCGGCTACAAAAGCTACATCACTATTGTTAAGGGAGTTGAAACAAGAGGCTGAAAAGGAAATTATATAAAACTTTAGAATTATACAAAAACGAGTTTTGCTTCGCAGTCCTTAAAAACTGCATTTATACACAATCCTTGGTGACATTTTTTCAAACCCACAAAGGGCCAGAAATTAGAAATTATTATATGTATTGCAATTTGAAATTAAGTTTAATCGATATTGGAAATTTGGTTTTAATTGCGTAGTTCAAACATTTGTCATGATTAGAACTTTTACAACTAAAACGGGTATAAATGCGGCGTTTCGAGAAATAGTTAGCTTAGATTTTCACGTACGAAATTGCTCTCGTAAAAACTTATCAATGTCAAATAATTAAGGCGAACAAATCCAAATTGAGATTTTAGCATTGTAATTTTTCAGGGTGAAACGAAAATCGTTTTACAAGACACAAAATTTATCTCACCGTCATTCAAACATTCCAAGGAAGGATTATCTTCGTTTCCAGCGTATGGGCAGCTGTTGAGGCATGCAACATTTTTTCCAAATTTGAAATAGTTCCACTATATTTTTGTAGGCTTCTACGATTTCTGGTTTAAGCTGTTCCACTAGCGATGTCGTATAGCCATATTTTGCGACTTGACATCCAAACTAAAAATTATTAAATGAAACCAAGCGAATTAGTCGAAGGAAATGAGCTTCGTCGTAAGTATTTCAAAGTGGCACTTACACACTAGTTTTACTATTAGTGAAGTCACTAAATCAGCGAATGGGCTCTCTCCTTTCTTGTTTAATCTTTTTCCCATGCATTTAGCGAAACTTTTTGAAGAATAATTTATGCTTGAACTAAGCATAAATGTTAATAAAGAATAAGTTTAATTTATCATAACCTGTTCTATCAAAAGGTGTACTTGTATCGATAAATTGAGGTATAAAGTTTAGCGATTTTAAAGGGTATGAGAAGCTTCGTTTGAAAAACCTCTGATTTATATAGCAAAAGATAGAATTAATTACTGTGAATTCAAAAATATCAAGCTTTTAATTCTCCGATTTCTAGTTATTTGGCAATATGCATTTGAAAATGCTTCATATGAAATTATTTAAAATCCACTTTTCAAGAAAGGCTACAACGTTTTCTTGTTTTTGACGTGACACACGCAAGATGGTGCCACTCTCTCCGCTATCAAAGCATGGACAGAGCTCGAGACGCGTATACCTCGCGCTCGCGCGTATAGGATTCCCGCGCTTTTTTCCTCAACGTCATAGTGATGTCATAAGACGAACAAGCTGACAAGACAAAAAGATTTATATATCGAAACTGAGTTTTGGTGATTTTCCAATGGATTTTAAAAATAGGAACTTTGGTTCAATTATATTAAAAACTTTATATTTTGAATGTAGAGACTTGAAAGTGTAATATAATACCACTTTCGTGCTAAATATGATATGAAATTGTAAATTCCCATACCCTTCAAGTGGAAATTTTTCTATTACTTTTTTACGTTCGGGTCAACGTTATGGATTTGTGATTTTGAGTGTTTTTCAAATTACTCCTAAAATTTAATGAAAATGATGCTAATTATATGAATTTAATACGTTTTCAACTGCGCGTGTTCAATATAAAATCTTCGTAGAACTGGACGAGCAAAATAATATCGCGCAAGTCCGTCGTAGATTAAATTTATACCGCGCTAACTTATTAATTTAATTTTCAGCTCCATATTTAAATTTAAGGCGTCATTAGAAAAACATTAAAATTTCATCTCCAAAACGGTTTCCCGTTTCGGCAAATTATTGTATTACGCAGTTTAATTACCCCCGTCCTATTTTGAGTATTTTAACAATTTTTTCAAATTACGTAAGCCTTCATAGTATGAGCATGTGTAAAGTACGAGGTTCATGAAATTTGATTTTCACTTGTAGCATAGGTAGCATACACTATTATAGCCTAGATACACTACCTTTGATTCAACGCTCGAGACTCATAGCGAATTCCACTTACTGCTCTCGGAATAAGGCTTCGGCCTGCGCGTTCGGGACTCTCAAGGATACCTTAATATTAGACAGACTTATAATTGGCATTGCGGATAAATCGGTAAAAGAAAAATTGCTAATGGATCCGTCCATAACATTAGCTAAAGCAATAAACATCGCGCGTTCGTCCGCTTCGTCTAGAGAACTGGTTAAACGGTTAGACATGTTGCAAGCGCCCGCGCAGAACCCTCTTTTACAGGCTATAAATACTAATTACGCACCCCAGAGGGGTTTTAGGCCAGGTTCTAACCATAGCTATAACATTACACTATCTTCACGCCCGGACTTCGGTACGCGACGGTTTCCAAGGCCCTTTCATGCTACTTATCAACCTAATAGCGGGAATTACGTACAGAGACAGTCGTGCTCTCGGTGTGGTACTCAACATGTCCCGCGACAATATCCAGGTTTTGGAAAGGAATGTGTAAAATGTAGGCGCCTTCATCATTTCGCGAGAGTCTGCTATCAAACTATGGGTGTCGAGGCAATTAATATGGCAGATCACGGCCAACCCCAGCAAAATGGTTATCCTCCGGATCAGAATTATAACTATAGCTATGTCCCGGGCGAGTTAGGAAATTCGGTATCTATAGACACTACTCAAGATACTCCCTCCGCAACTTTAACCTCGTTGCAGAACGGGCCAGACACAGATGTCTTGTTCATTGGTACCCTCACAATGCAAACAATGAACCCCCAACCAGAAAGTGAAGTTAAGGAATGGCCAGTAACAATGAGTAAAGCAGGCGTACATATTTCGTTGATGATAGATACTGGTGCGCAGGCAAACGTCATCCCCTATAGTAAATTTCTTATCTTCGATTCTTCAATACAAGGGAATCTGCAGCGTCCTACCACCAATTTAATTGTTTATAATGGCGATCCATTGCCTTTAGTGGGTTATTGCCACTTACCATGTACTTATAAGGGAAAAACATTGACAGTGCTTTTCTATATAGTGGACATTAACGCGTCTCGAATATTGGTCATACAGTCTAGCATTAACTTCAACCTCATTACAAGATTGGATAACATTAACACCACTACCAGTAATCTGGGGACAACTTCAGCACGGATTGTAGCGGCGAACCAGGATGTCTCTGACGGGCTTGGTTGTTTCGCAACCGAATATTCCATTAAATTGAAGGAGAACGCTGTTCCATGCATTCAAGCGGCCCGAAGGATTCCACAAGCATTGCAAGAACCAGTCCGGAAGGAGCTGGACCGTATGGAGAAAATGGGTACCATAACAAAAGTCGCAAAGCCTACAGAATGGGTCCATCCAATGGTTATAGTCCCCAACACAGAATCTGTTCAAACTGTCCGAATTTGTTTGGATCCGAGAATACAAAATAAGTACATTCAGAGGGAAGTGTACCAAATGCCGGCTCCTGAAGATTTACTTGCCAGCATTCCCAAGGCTGCCTTTTATACCGTATTGGATGCACAATCGGCATTCTGGCAAATAAAGGTTGACGAGAGTAGCAGCTATATACTTACCATGGCAACTCCATACGGTCGATATAGATACTTGAGGCTACCATTTGGCGTTGGCAGTGCTCCAGAGGTCTTTCAACTACAGATGGATCTGGCGTTCCAGGGATTTGGCGCAGCATTAATTTATTACTATGACCTTCTTTTCTGGGCAGATTCGATAGACGAACATGATTCAAGACTTACGGACATAATTGGTCACGCACGACGAGCGGGGTTGATGTTTGGTACCAAGAAAATGCAATTGGAGCAACGATCCGTAAAGTTTTTGGGGTATACCATATCGGCTAATGGTATCCAAATTCACGAGGATAAAGTTCGGGCCATTCAGTCAATACAATCTCCTTCAAACACAGCTGCCCTTTTGAGATTTTTGGGTTTAATCACATATGTAGCCAAATTTATAACTTCATTGGCTATCGCTACTTCATACCTAAGGCAGCTTGTGCGGAAAGACGTGGTTTGGCAATGGGACAGTCAAGCGGAAAAAGCGTTACAACATTTAAAACATCTCGTGACGGAGGCACCGGTGCTGCAGCAGTTTGATCCTGATCTACCAGTCACGTTATCCGTAGACGCTAGTCAGATGGCTGTAGGGGCTGTCCTCTTGCAAAGACATTTGCCTGTCATCTATGTTTCTGCCTCGATGTCCGCCGCACAGACACGTTATGCGCAAATAGAAAAGGAACTTTTGGCCTTGTTGTTCGGTTGTACAAGACTACACTTTTATTTGTACGGACGGGCCTTCGTAGCCCAAACGGACCATAAGCCATTTTTGGGTCTATCCGAAAAGCCTTTAGACCAAATTTCGCCTCGACTCCAACGCATGTTGATACGACTCCAGCTATACACGTTTCACGTGCAATATATACCGGGTACAGATCTTGTAATCCCTGATATTTTGAGCAGGGACTGCGTAAATCCATCCAACGCGATCTGTAGCGAACTTGACGACACACCAACTGTGCTTGCCTTAACGGTAGCGGTTTCTCCTGGCCGACTTGCGGATATACGTCGGGCCACTGATGCGGATCCTGATCTACAGCTTGTATGTCAATATATACAGGCAAGATAACCTCCTAATGCGAATATCCTCCCACTGTCAATTCGGCCATACCATCAATTCCAGGCGGAACTCCATATTACTGATGGCCTAGTTTGTCGGGGCACAAGACTAGTCATTCCGCTCTCTCTCAGACATCCGATTTTACAATGATTGCCTGAAACTCACCAGGGAATAGTGGCCTTGAAAACTAGAGCGCGGGAAGCTGTTTACTGGCCGGGGATGAGTTAAGATATTGAAGCTTTGGGATCTACCTGTAATCTTTGTCAAAAATACCAAAAAATCTCTTCCGCGAGAACCGATGATCTCGCACGAAACACCTCAAAGACCTTGGGAGAGGGTATCGGCTGATATTTTCCAAATTGGACAGACGTACTATTTCCTGCTTGTGGACCATTACAGCAAATATCCGGAGATGGCTCAAGTAAGGGTAACGAATGCTGCGCAACTAATCTCGTTTTTCCAAGAGATTTTCTCTAGGCATGGATATCCGGATTACCTACTAACGGATAATAGGCCTCCATTCACGTCAATGGATGTTCGCAATTATCTCAACTCCCAAAATATTATGCACATGACGTCCAGTCCATACCATCCGCAGTCAAATGGCCAGATTAAGCGCACTCTCCAAACCATTAAAAAGGGAATTATCAAAGCCTTGGACGACGAAAAAGACATTCGCCAGGTTTTGCTTTCGTTGCGGGCAACCCCCCCCCCCCATAATAACCTGCCATCTCCGGCCCAACTGTTGATGGGACGGAGACTTCAAACCGATATTCCTATCCGACCGGAGCTATTAAAGCCTGAAACCTTTCCGTTGACATTGGTTCAGTAATCACTGTTACAAAACCAACAACAACAGAAAGGGTATTATGATCTCCATACACGTGAGCTTCCAGAATTGTCAGCCGGACAGTCGGTTTGGCTGCGAACTAACGAAGGATGGGTTCCGGCAACGGTTCGTTCAAAATTGGCGTCACCGATCATATGAGATCATCACTTCCACAGGGGCCTCTTATAGACGAAACAGAAAAGATCTTCCGGTCCGCCTGGACCGGAAGATAAATGCGGATGGTAGAATGCCTAGAGCGGTTCAGAATCGCTATTACAATCAGCCTATTTGTCGTATGGGACCCAAAGGTTCGGAGGTCATGAGCGGTGCTGTCTGTGGTGATGAAAGGTTCGCAGAAAAGGAGAACACTGAGCCCCAATCCCCCAGGAAAGACACGTTCCGTGAAGTCAACCCGTACGTCACCAAGAGTGGCAGAATAGTTAAGCCCAACCAGCGGTATTCACCTCGCTAAGTCAGGATTGCTGTTATACTGTTTAGATCTAAATTTAATGGGTTTCGTTTTCGATGTTATAGTTTTTGCTTAATACTTTGTTGAACAATGGTTCTTTTTATATAATGAAGTTTAATAATGTTTAAAATATTTTAATTTGTTTTATTCCATTGTGGAAAGGAGATGTCATGTATGGGTTCAAAGTTGACTATTATGGCTGCGCGCGCAACACCAATGTATGTATATAAACCGGTGTTATCAGTAACTCGGGGGTCAGATATGCTTATCGCGCTATTGGAAACAGTTAAAAAACAAGACGGCCCAAGGGCTCGTAATAGTAGCCATATCGTAAGAGTGAATAGCCCATCTATACCCTACCCTAATGAGTGAATAGCGCTATCTTTTTCAATGCTTAAATGATGTACCGTGCATAAAATCAGAGTTAATAGCCCCTCGATTCCCTACTCAAAACAGTGATAAAATTATAACCGTATAAATTTACTTATGCTGTAATTCTAATATTCCGGCGAATCGAAGAACAGATAGTTTTAGTGATAATCCCCTCGATGAGTTAACAACATAGACTTATGCCGATTCACACTTATCGCATTTTATAAATTTCTAACAAGGACTTATGCCCAGAAACTTTTGAAAGAGAAAGTTTAGTTATAGTGATTACGCATTTTAGTGATTATCCCCTCGAATTACCTTTAGCAATGCTAAAATGATCAAATGCATAACGTTCATTTAACACTATGTTAGCTCTATCTAAACCCACATTTGAATTAACCGCCAAAACGTTCCAGTCAAACATAACATAGATGACGATAGCTACCGAACGAGAACGAAACACATGAGGAGCGCGGTAGGAAACGGGGAAAATCGTTATTTATTTAATTAGTACAAAAATAAAAAGAAAATAAATATAAAAACCCCAAACATACAAATTCATAAGTATCCGACCCCACAGATTAAGAGGTACCCCACCTCACATCACCCCGACATTTTAGAGATCAAAATAAATGATAAAAAACTCGGTGTTTCTATCAAGTCTCTATGGTTCAGGGGTAGAATGTCTGTCTACTGCGCCAGCGACCCGGGTTCGATACCCGGGTCTGACCTGAAAAACTTTTAATTAATATTAAATCTCTAACCGAGCCCAGTTACCCCTATTGGTGGGTTGAGGTACTATAGAGTTCCTTTTAAACTAAAATCTGACGATAACGAACCGACAACCCCGGCCACTACTACTACGACAGCTCGGGTCAAACTAAGAGCCTATCGTATACTACGATATGGCTAAAAAGCTCAGTTGCAACTACTATTGTTATTATTTCCGGACTTGACAGTCTTCATCATCGATCGCAGATTTTCTGTTCTTTACCCACGAAGTAGAAGTCTGTACATCAGCCGTAGTAGGGGAAATATGCAGTTCCCAGTGCAGGTACAGTGGAAGGCAGGGAGGATTGCCAGATGGCGGGTGAGAAAACAAGATGGTGGATGAGACTTTGTACGTAAGCCTTTTGATTGACGCACCTCTCTCTCAGACCTGCAAGGGGGCGTTTTTGATTGACGCACCCCGCTCTCGCACCTGCAAGGGGTGTTTTTGATTGAGAGCTCAATGAAGCGTGTTAGATTCTCGGATGTAGAGGTGCATACATTGGAGTATGAAGATAGGGTGAATTATGATTTAAGAAATAAACTAAATTTTAACATGTTAATTAGATTAAAATTTGAACCATTAAGTTCTCCCGTATTAATCAAATGGTTAAGGGGGATGAAACTCCAGATTACGTTGGGGGAAGATAAAGAATCCCCAAAAATCCCTACTGGGAAAAATTATATTTTTCCATAAAACCCAAGTCACAAGATTATTCTAGAAAAATTCACCATAAAACCCAGGTTAATGTTGTGTAAGACCATGGCGTAAAATGTACAGTGAAAGTTGTAGATTGTTCGACAATAATCTTCCCGAAAAAAAACCCTCGGCGTAAACACCATTAATGTACAGTCAAAGCTAGGATGATGATATTATTAAATAGTATAAAAAGCCGGAACCCCGAGCTATACAGCCATCACAATCTCACTAAATTTCGACGAGGAAGGAAGGAACAGACACCAAGTACAATGTAAGTATAAATTTTATACTCTATCTCAATCACTGAAAAATATCAGTGTTAATGGGAGATTTTTTTTCTCACCACGAAGGCTTAAGAAATCCATCGTGGTCGATTTCGATTTTCTCAACGGGCGTATTGTTGGAGTTGAACGGGAACAAATTGCGAAGGAGGTGGCTGTAACGAACGTGGAGAAAACCCCTAGAGTTGGATGATGGTCTTTCGCGCCCCCATACACCGAAAAAGAATCGACCCACGACGCTGTACGCCAAAACAAGTGGCTTCTAAACAATTTACACGGCCTTGCCTGGAACTACGGGGTTACACCTTATGAAAAACTGGGGGAGTGCCTCCGGTCTGCAGTTCAAGGTTACGACCGCGTATTCTGTAAGGGAGAGGAAAAGTGTTTCTTTTTCTTGAACATTATTAATCGTGAAGTTATAGACTTAAACGGAGTTGGATATCCCAAAGCCAACGAAATCGACGCTGATGGACCCATGATTACATACATGCTTAATCATAAAACTGTCCGTAATAATAAAATGTATTTATGTTCACTAAATGTATATTGTATTCTGAGTGGATTTATAACCACAAGGAAATTGTAAATAATAATCTAGGAGATGAATAAAAATGAAATTCAAATTCTAACTTTTAATTAATTAATTTTCTAATTTCAACATTTATTTTTTTAATGAAAAGCAATGTTAAAATGGGATAGCATACTTTCACATATCGTCGCGTTGATATGCTGTATGAGCACCCTCTCAAGTAGGGAGACCATATCACAGTCCTCCGCCGACATCCTCGAACTGTTTCTACTGTTACGCCTCCTCATGATTTGCGTGAAATAGCGTTTTGAACGCTGATAAAAAGAAAAAATAGTTTTTAGTGAATCTATTAGCATCGTAATTAAAGAAAGAGTAATTGAAACTGATTCTTAGCCATCACAGTTCGGGGATGGGGTACCACCATCGGGTGTGGTGTATAACCCGTTTGCGTCCCTGACGGGACTATTGGAGAAATATATATATATATATATAAACCTCTCACCCCTCCACGAATTTTCTCCAAATCACAATAGAACTTTAAACAATTTGTATGAATTGTAGGATTAAAAACCATACATCTATGAATCACTGGTTTCATTCGGGATTCCCCCCAAAAAAACCCAATAAGCTCGAAGAAATCAAGTCCGATTACTGGGTGGTCATCCACTTGGTTCGAATTACACTGATACGTCAAAAGGTATAGTAGAGAGCTGCACGGAACGGAATTTTTTCAGTTTTCCGCGGAGTCCGTTCCGTTCCGCCGGCTTAAAACGGAATCGGAAGGAAGAAAGATCTATATAACGGAAACGGAAGAGGTAATGAAGGAACTGTGGAAACGGAACGGAAACGGAAGAGCTAACCCAAGTAGCACTGCCGACGTAGGGCCTACATGGTCGGCTTTGTTTGTTACCGACGAGTTGGTTAAAAGTCACTAATAAGTCGGGAGAGTAATGGTTTGAAATTCGAAATGTCCGCCTGGAGGGACGATGGCCCGCCGGTTTTCCTACTGTTTTGAGGCCACTGTAAAACGACTGTTGGTCGACTATATGTCGGCGTCATTATGTCTACCTAAAGCCGCGCTCAATCCGACGATTTCGCGGCTTTTTAGTATAGGAACGGTAAATCGTTGGTAAAGGGCTGGTAGAGTAAGGGTTTGAGAGTCGAAATGTCCGCCCGGCGGGACGACGGCCCGCCGGTTTTCAGACTGTTATGAGGCGACTATAAAACGACTGTTGGCCGACTACAGGTCGGCGTCATTATGCCTACCTAAAGCCGCGCTCAATCCGACGATTTCGCGGCTTTTTAGTATAGGAACGGTAAATCGTCGGTAAAGGGCTGGTAGAGTAAGGGTTTGAGAATCGAAATGTCCGCCCGGTGGGACTAAGGCCCACTGGTTTACCGACTGTTACGACACGATTAAATACGACCCTCATCCAACACGTTTGAGAGTCGACTTAACCGCCTGTCAGCAGGAGGTCCGACGCTTTTGCGACGATCAAACCTTAAGTCGAGGCCCGATGGTTTTGCGACGATCAAGCCTTAACTTGAGGCTTCATTCGCTTATAGTAAAGGATACTGATACCTAGTATTGAAATTTCTTTAATACATTTTCAATGAACAACACTTAAGAATTTGTACTTTTTATATTTCAAGTAACATGCAGGTCAATTTTAACAATTTCAAATATTAAACAATGTATTCTATATGACACGACTAGTCGAATGAAAATATTAGCTGCCTAGCTAATTGGTTTTAACAAAAAGTTAAATTTTTCAGGGCGAGTATAATATTTACATCAATTAAAGCATTTATTAATATTCATTGTTAATATCTTCGATTTGGCCAATTACAATCTCTTAAATTACAAAAATCTTAATGAAAAATATACACTTACAGATTTTTTAAGGAAAAAGAAAAACATACAATTCTAAAGGGTATTACTTGACACATTTTTCTCTTAAAATGTTTGAAAGCACATAAAAATTCTCAAATTAAAACAAATTGAGATCTATTTTGGAATTCAGTATTATTTTCACAACCAAAAATCTTTAAAATACTTAATATATAAGGTTTTTGAACTCCAAGCGCCCCAAAACACTTGCTTCTTTTATAATCAAACAAAGAAGCTGAAGGTATACATAAACGTTTAAGTTTTGGTTTCACTTTCTATGGGTGTGGTTCCCAGCAGATGAGAAGCTAGGTAAAAAAGCAAAGGCTTATGCATAAAACTGGCTGTAAGATAAATTGATAATTCAATAACAAAGTTCAAACCTTACGTGACAAACGAAGACGTTTCTAGTTTATATAGTGTGACAAAGAACCTTAGCGATGAAATTAAAAGTTAGCAAGCCTAGAACCAATCATTTTCGACCACAAAAATCTCGTTTAAACCTTCAAACGACCCAGCCGCGTCAGAGATACTGGAAAGGCTGACTTGCTTTCGCACTAGCAGCGCCCTTTTCGATGATGACGTGCATGGCGTTACCTTAGTTACGCCAATAGAACAGAGGCGTGTCACCTGAACCAAGAAATTACAGGTTGGAAAATTCAAACTAGAAAATCAGATGTGTTTTCTTGCTTTGCAGTTTTTTTGTAACGTTATGTTTCTAGTGTTTCCAAAAATATAGTATTATCAACTTCTGTTTGTGGGTCGAAATATAGTATAAGTTAAATATATAACAAAAAAAATTTGGTGGCATATGCGGAATAGTAAAAGTCAAAAAAAACCGTCCCACGGAAAAAGAAGGCCTATACAACAACTTCTTTTTCATTTAACTCTTTTAAAACGTGACCATACCGACTAGCGGGAAGGAGTTGGTAATCAATTGGCTAAAATGGGTTTCATGTTTAGGACGGTAAGCAAGCCTACTTCAAACCACCACAGTTCCTACTGTCGGATAAATGTCGGTTACTAAACGGCCTAAGAATAACTTTGCTTTTAATTTTACTCTTCTTAAACGTCACAATAACGACTAGCGCGAGGGAGTTGGTAATTCGACCTTTAACCGACTGTTATGCGGAAGGCTTGTGCTACTGGGGAATGAACAATTTTATGGAAACGGAACGGAACCAGGGAAAAAATGTGTTATGGTTATGGGATGGATAAAGAATACCCGTGAAAAGTTTTTACTCTACAGGATAGGCAACTCCCTATCTCGAACGACAGCTTATTCATATACTCTATTACAGCATCGGTTTTCAGCACGCGCAAAGCTAGGTCTCTATGTAACTTAACTTTGTACGTGATGTCACGAGACGAAAAACTTCAGGATTTAATGTATCAGCGAGTTTTTTCTAGCTCGAGTGTAAGGACCTCAAGGCCTTTGTTTCAGATGCGTGTGAAATTGCATACAGCCTACTGCGCGTATTTGAATCTAAGGCCTGAGGTTTTTCGTCTCTTCGGAATTGAAACGGATCGGACACAAATATTTTGTCCTCTGCAGCTCTCTAAGATATAGTGTATAAAATAACACATATCCGACCCCTCGTTTCGAACCATCTAGATGGCGAAAACATGTGCGTCCTCATCTAACATGTCAATTTGACGTTTAGACCGAGGTGATATCCAGTCTCTATTCTGGGTTAGAGAGCTGCAGAGGACAAAATATCCGTTTCCGATCCGTTTCAATACCGTAGCCATAAGATATTTTTTTCCTTTTTCCGTTCCGTTTCCAAAACTCCTTCATTAGCTATTCCGTTTCCACAAATCCTTCATGAGCTCTTTCGTTTCCGTTCCGTTTCCACAAAATCGTTCATTAGCTTTTCCGTTTCCGTTCCGTTTCCATAAAATCGTTCATAAGCTTTTCCGTTTCCGTTCGAAGGACAGCTTATTTTGTACATACGCTGTTACAAGATCGGTTGTCAGCACACGCATTGCTAGGTCTCTATGTAACTTAGCTTTGTGCGTGCTGACAAGAGACGAAAAACCTCAGGCCTTAGATTCAAATACGCGCAGCAGGCTGTATGCAATTTCACACGCATCTGAAACTAAGGCCTTGAGGTCCTTACACTCGAGCTAGAAAAAACTCGCGGATACATTAAATTCTGAAGTTTTTCGTCTCGTGACATCACGTACAAAGTTAAGTTACATAGAGACCTAGCTTTGCGCGTGCTGAAAACCAATGTTGTAATAGAGTATATGAATAAGCTGTCGTTCGAGATAGCGAGTTGCCTATCCTGTAGAGTGAACTTTTCACGGGTATTCTTTATCCATGCCATAACCACAACACATTTTTCCCTGGTTCCGTTCTGTTTCCATAAAATCGCTCATTAGCTCTTCCGTTTCCGTTCCGTTTCCACAATTCCTTCATTACCTCTTCCGTTTCCGTTATATAGATCTTTCTTCCTTCCGATTCCGTTTTAAGCCGGCGGAACGGAACGGACTCCGCGGAAAACTGAAAAAAATCCGTTCCGTGCAGCTCTCTATTCTGTGTGGTCAAACTCTGTATCATATATATACATTCAGAACTCGGGTGACAACCCCTTCGATGAATATTGTGTACCTGCTAGTACAGTTCAAGGTAGAGTATGGGTTTTTATCAGATGTATGTATTTCTTAGAATGAGGGAGTCTACACATCAAAGCGTCATGTTGAATCTACAATATCTACAATATAGGCCAAATTAGGATGACCAATACGATAATATGAAGTGTCGATCCCTTTGAGTCATCTAGAATATTTTGTTTCTAGAAAGTTCTTTTTGGGTCTTCCATATTAAACCATATTAAAACCAGGTGCAATTGGATTTCTGTAAGTCGATGGGGAAAATTTGAAACCCCAGAAAATCCACGTAAAAAGACACTGTTTAGGCTGAGAATATTTATACCCAATGGGAATCATGGGAGAGGGTGAAACAATACATACGTAAGCCTGAAAAAAATATACAGGGTGATTCTAAAATGGTGGTATAACCGAACAACTGCGGGTTCTATGAGCGATTTTAAGTCGAAAATGTTCTATGGCATTTTGTGATCCAGGCCACCGTTTAAAAGTTATGATAAGGATCATTTACGGATGACCCCTAAAAATTAATTAAATTCGAAAACAAAAGCCCAGCGGGTTGAATACATTTTTTAAGGGGACTCACGTGTTTAGAAAGCCTTGGTTTTCTTGAAATTTAAAACTGATATTCGCCGTCGCGCGCCATTATTTAAAAATTTTGTAATGGCACGTGCAGCCTTTTACTGCGCTTAAGTCTCGTGACTACGATCTTCCCAACAATTCTTAAGCCTATTTCAAATTAGATTTTAAACAGCGTAGACAGTGAACGAAACCAACCCGCTTCTTTAAAAACCAAGTTTTAGAAAACCGCTTTTTGAGCCTAGAACGATAGGTGTGCTCGACCACTTCGCCCTCGCCTGGGAAATGCTTTGGTTCATTCCTAGCTTCCTGCATTACTTCTGATTGCCGCGGTTACATTACTGGAACCATATGAGACTGCTGTATTGCGCCCGATGGACAGAGAGTAAAAAGCGATTCGAGGGCTCTGGTATGGCCCTCCACCAGCGCTTAATCAAAAACTAAACTGATAATGGCCACTTGTCGTCAAGGTCGTTGCGATGCTACTTTTACTCTTGGATTCACCACAGAAAAGCATTGGCGGGTTATTACATCCACTCTTCATAAACTTTCCAAATTCATAAACATTTCCAAATTACCGCCAAAGATGAAAGAAAGCCACTACAATTTGAACTCTTGCGCATTTTGCAGCTTTAATACCCTTCCAAATTCCGACTGACTTTACAGTTAGTATTTTAAATCCGGCCACGAAAGCAAACAAAAGCCAGCGATTCATCAAGTTTTGAGAATCGAATGTGAAATCATCTAGTCAGACTCTCATTCCATGAGGCAAAACACGCTACACCGCCAAAATCTGACATTTAGTTGATTTCTTAATTTGGCTTCTGACTTTACAATTTTTACGTTACATTGCAGTAGAGCCCATGTGTTCCGTAACTTTTTACTCCATTGACGATCAAATTGTTAAAATTAAGTTTTGATCCGCTTTAAACAAAAATACGTGTAATTTTGCTTGAAAAGCTTCACTTCTTTTTGCGATTCTCAGAAGAGAGTGGAAATAAAACATTAAACCTTTGTTGATTGTTTGTTAGGTTTTTCTCAATCCGGCAACAATCTTCCCATTTGGTCCTTTTTTATTAATTTGCAATGCATTTCCCCATTGGGTTAGGTTTTCTCAATCTTCCCATTTGAACCCATTTTCAAGCTTACATTGGTGGAGGACTTCTTTATGGAGTTCACGGGGAAGTAAATCGCGAGCGCGCGCGATTACTAAACACGTGAGTCCCCTTAAAAAATGTATTCAACCGGCTGGGCTTTTGTTTTCGAATTTAATTAATTTTAAGGGGTCATCCGTAAATGATCCTTATCATAACTTTTAAACGGTGGCCTGGATGACAAAATGCCATAGAACATTTTCGACTTAAAATCGCTCATAGAACCCGCAGTAGTTCGGTTCTACCACCATTTTAGAATCACCCTGTATTATAAAAGAAAAGGGAAATGGGTGCTATGGTCACATTCGATTTCAAGATGTACTCCTGCTCTACTTCTGCCGATGTGTTCACCAACAAGCGGATCCTCAGCCGTCATATACGGACCAAACATGGTAATATTTCTTTTAGGTGTCCAATTTGCAAAAGGTCTTTTACGCGTAAAGATAGTTTATTTCGCCATCAACGGAAAATACATCGCGGTCACCCCGCGGAAAATAATGTTGGGGAAAACCACGTCGCGGAAAATAGTACGCGTCCATTATCCTGCCAGGACCATCTCACCGCGTCACCCTGCCTAATTCGCCCGTCAAGAGCAAGGCAGCGACGATTCCATGAAACAGAAAAAAAGAAAAGTTGAAAATGGTAAATATTCAGTTTATTGATTTCCCCTGTAAGGTGTCTTACCCGCCGCACATTGATGCATAGGGTGTAGCTAACTACCAGGGTTTAAGACACAATCTCTCTTTTCTAAATTGGTATATGAATTAAATTCTAACGTATTTGAGAAGATGATCCAAACTGCGACGTCTTACAATTTTGAGGCTTAGCAAGAACACGATGATGTTTTGCTCTCTTAAGACGATGTCGGTTTAAATGAATTTATGGAGAATTTGGAGGCCGAACAAAACGCGGTAGAACAACCCGAGAGTCCACCACCACCGGACATTGAAGAGATTGACGCGCTCGATAAAGCGATTTTCACGGCTCGAATCACCCCGCCTGAAGGTGTGACGGACCCCGTTTTGTTTAATAATAAGCAGAGAGGGAAGTTAGAAGGATACTTAATAAAAAAATTGAACGATAAAAAGGGAATTAAATGGTATTTGACGGTTCGCGCGCGGTATACACGTCAACTTGGAAATACTGGTGCTGAAACCGAAATTAGTCCATTTTTCCGGGGTTTTACACATGCCACATTGACACCGGAAGTAATCCCATAACAAATCGACTCAAGTCGGGATAAAATAGCCGCGAGTATGAATAGCTTCGAAGCTAAGGGAAGTGGGTGGGAGTTAGACCGTATTTTGTTTATACAAAACAATATTATCCAATGCCTACCCCTAGTGGGTGGAACATATTTTTAATTACCACCTGTGATTGAAAATAAAAAGGCGACGGTGAATGTTAACCCAGAATATCCAAGTGACAATAAGTGTTTTTTATGGTCGATTGTAGCAAAACTTCATCCGGCTTTAATCATCCCAAGTCGTGTAACACATTATAGACCGCACGAGAACGAGCTCAATTTGTGTGGAATCACTTTCCCTTTTGAATTAGATACGTTGAAACTTAAACGGTTTGAGGAAGTGAATTATTTATCTGTGAATATTTTCGCGTACGAAAAAGGATATTTTCCGCGCTACGTTAGTGAAAATAAAGTGCACGAATCTAGGCAAATTGATCTTCTCTTGGTTTCCAATGGGAAGTCAAAACACTACGTGTCAATTCGCCACCTTAGCCGATTGTTTAACGAATTCACGAAACATTGTCACCTATCATTTTACTGCCAATATTGTTTGAAAAGAAGCGCCTTCGCAACAGTTCATAAAAATATCGTGCGTGAATGTAGGTTACACGACCCGCAACGTGTGATTATGCCGCACAGTGAACCTATTTTGAAATTTAAAAACTTTCGATGGAATCAAATGATAATTTACTAAATATAACCAAGTGCAAGACAAATTATGTTTCATTACATCGACATAGGTTCCATACATTATTGTAGCCGATTTTGAATCGTTCTCGCGAAGGTGACAACATGCTTGCCAGATACGTCACTATCATCGACAACTACTTTGGCGTTGCATAACGCGTGTTGTTTTTCATACGCAATAGTTGGACCAACCGGTAAATTCTAGACCCCCACCAAACGGATTAACCGGTTATCTTACAAATATTCATGCTATCATTGGAAGTATACAGAGGGCTTGACGGAGCGATGAAGTTTTTGAAAATGCTGTTGGACGAATCTGATATCATTGTTGAAAAACTGAAGGAGAACATACCAAATGCAATTAACAGCAGTCGAGGAAGCTTCACACGAAGCTGCGACTCGTTGTTACGTATGTGAAGAATCCTTCACGGCTACTATAATCAAAACACGCGACCATGACCACTACACTGGAAAATATAGAGGGGGTGCATGTAAAAGCTGCAATTTGAAATTAAAAGCACCCAAATTCATTCCAGTCTTGATGCACACTCTCACAGGTAATTTAAATAGTCATGTCTAATTAGACTTGATTACTAACTATCAATCACCGGATATGTACGATGCACATCTAATTATGCAGCAAACTGCGGTGATTCGTAACAAACGGACTGAATTTATTGCAACCAATAGTGACACATACATTTCATTCTCGCTGGGAAATCTGCGCTTCGTTGATAGTATCCGATTCCTGCCTGCATCCCTTGAATCGTTGGTTTCAAATGTTGCGAAAGGAGGGTCAGAGAAATTTCCGCTCCTAAACACAGTTTTCAATCCGACCGAATTCAAGTTACTTCTTCGGAAAGGTGTATACCCATACACTTACATGGATTCGGAGAAACGCTTCTCTGAAAAGCAACTACCTTCAATTGAGAGTTTCCACAACGGTCTCACGGATGAATCACTCAAACCGGATTATTACGCCCACGCTCAAAAGGTATGGCAATCATTCAACTTCAACATTCATTCAGAATTTGGGTATGATCATGATAACACATACTCGAGATAATAATTACTAATATCAGTATTGTTTTTAATGGAGGGTACCACGATTTGTATGTCCTGTCCGATATACTACTTCTAGCGGATGTTTTCCAAAACTTCCGCAAAATGTGCATGACGTACTATCGTCTAGACCCTGCACACTCATATACATTACCTGGTTTTGACATCCATGATTAGTCATCGCTTCGCGGCGGCGAACAACAGATATCTAGATAATTACGACGCATCAAAACAACCAATTGACAATTGCCCTATTCTCTCTTTTTTCAAGACTAGATACAACACAGATGCGTACAATAAATTTAGCAACAACCTTAAAGGGAGGGTGAAGTAGAAAATGAAGTGATTTTTTAACGATTCTTCTACTAATTATAAGATCATTCTGCATAGTGAAACATTCAAGAAATACTTCGGAATGATTTTAAAATTCAAATTAGGTTAAGATTTTAAGAATAATTATAAATAAGGACCTCCGAGAAATCGCGTAACTCCCTGCCTTTATTTTAACAAAATTCTCCTGACACGTTCCGTGTCGAATGAAATTTATCACGAGACTTGATAAAATTTGAGCGCAACGTGACAATCGTGGCGCGAGACATGGAGCGTACCACGAGACTTTTGTTAAAATAAAGGCAGGCAAATACGCGATTGGTCGGAGGTCCTTATTTTTATAAGTATTATTAAAATCTGAAGCTAATTTGAATTTTAAAATCATTCTGAGCTGGTATTTCCTGTATGTTTCACTACGCAGACTGGTCTTGTAATTAGTAGAAGAATCAATGAAAAATCACTTCATTTTCTACTTCACCCTCCCCTTTTAAGGTTTTCAGATCCTTTGATTTTAGGATGCGTTTTTTTCAAAAACATTTTTGGTTCGAATAATAGTAAAACCTTGACACCGTCATTTTCTGTCGAGGGGTTGTTCACTCGTTAAATCAGTTTTCGTAACTGTGGAAAACGTTTTCGAGGGAATCACAAAAGCCATGTTCACACTTAACATTTTGAAACCGCTTTCAACAGGTTTTGAAAGGTCAGAATGTAAAATTTGGCTGTAAATCATAGAAATCTTTCATGACAAAATGAAATCATCATTTTGAAAAAAAGATTCGACTTTCCCAAAAAGGTTGAAAACAATTTCAAAGTGTGAACATGGCTAAAATCTCCGGAGTATCATTCAGAAATATAGGGAATCTTTTCCCAATCAGGGGATAATTGGAAAAGCGGGAAATATTTGAAACTTGACAATTTCCTATTAAACGGAGGGTGAAAAGTAAAATCAAGTAGATATGTTTCCATTCAATGAAAAGCCAACATCAAACTGAAATCCAATTTTTAATATACTTTCGAAATTTATGGCCCTGCGTATTTTCACGTATTTCCATACATAAAAATGTCGATGCTGATGTCTTCAAGCAATTTCCGCATCTCCAAGTATCGTCAATAGGAGGCTCCCCTTTCACCTCTTCGCATTTTCAATGGAACCATTTTTGACAGGAATCGCATGTAATCGTGTTTTCTTAAGTAGTTATTTTGGTGCAGGAATCAAACGACCATTCTTTTCTCTTCGCTGCAAAAATCTGAGAAACTATAATCCAGGCGTCATCACTTAAATGCTTTAGAATTAAAGAAATCGTTGGACTGTTTAGGTTTACATCGACCACTGTTTGAGGCACATTTTCGGGGATTGTTTCGATTTCACTCTTTTCGGCTTTTTCGTTGTGTTTTAACAAATTATCAACTCTCTCCTTTCCAATGAAGCTATTTAGAAATCTTCGTGCCATGTTCGTAACTTGTTTGGACACTTTTAATTCTTCAAATTTTCCTATTTTTTGTTCCGTATTTTTGCAGGGGGTTAAAGAGGTTTGTTGTACAAATGATCATCCGATGCTTGAAAACTGTCATTGACCAATTCATTTTCTAAATCTTATTTCTCCTCAATCAAACGTTTTGCCAGTCTAACTTTTGGGTTATCATTTTTCTGCTTCGTGGAGAAAAACCTTTTTTGCTTGTCAATATTTTTATTACGCGGAATGCTAGGAGTTTGTCGTGTCAAAGTATTGTCTGATGGGACAGTGGTCTTTCTAGTTTTAACAACGATGAGGCACTTGAAATATGTTGTCTAGCTTCCAATAACGCGTCTTTACTCTGCCACTTTTCAATATCTTGGTATAAAGCCATCACTTTGGTAAGCAAGGATTCTCTTAAAGATTCAAATCCTTCTTCATTCTGGACTGTTAACGTTTTAATTAGGAAATCCGTTCCTAAATCTTCAAAAACCTGATAATCGAAAACAGTATTTTTATCATGGCTTTGATTAAGGCACTCAGTTGAAGTGGTTGCGCGTCCATGAGAAAATTATTCTTTTTCTCCAGGCTGACTTTGCACTACAAGGTGAATGTGCTTGCATATATTCGTTCCAACAAGGCCATCTGGGCAGTTACAAGAAAAACAGTGCAGGCAGATGTGACAAATGTGGCATTTAATTTGACAGTTTAAATTACATCTTTGTTTTGTCGTCGACGAACCTTTTTTGGCAGGTGTCCTTGCTTTCGGGGTCAGTTTCCCTCAAACGTGCGAGTTCCTTGTAACCTTTCAAAACTCTCGATCGGTTTTCTTTCAAGTTTGTGTTTATAAATCTAGTGCTGTCGGATTTATTGTAAAGGTCTTGGCCCAACATAAGATCCATAGCTTCGTAAATGCCTACTGACTTAGAAGTCAGTGATTTTAATTTATAGGCAAATAATCTTTTGGACAAACTTTCGTGCCCGAACTCGGCAAATGTTTGGTCCATGTCAGCCCGGTCTCCCTTTGTCATGTACGCCGTGACATGGTTTGCCACTATTTCCGATTTTTCAGCGACAAATTGCAAATCCATGTTGGCTTTGGAAGCCAATAGTAGCGTGGGATTATAATCATTTATTAAATCTTCGTGCTGTTTTCTCGGCAAGTCGTTCAGTCGTTTCTGCACCTTTTTCATTTTACGGTGACAAGTAACGTATCTAACGGAATTCATAGAGGCAACGTTTGTTACGTTTCGAGGGAAACCGTAAAGACACACTTTCAATCCTTTTCTCGAATTTTTCACCTTCTTATAACAACTGGAGGTGCATTTGTGAGTTTGGAATTTTTTAACCAGCCGGTGCAGTTCCGGACTTACCGATGCGCTTGGCATTGAATACGTGACGTGTTTTTGCACGTAATCCAAAATAGTCCCGGTCGAAGAAGTTCCGATCTTTGGAGCGTCCTTGGCCCACAAAAGCATATGTTAGTGAGGTTAACCTCGAGATTGGTATCTAACCCGCCAAAAATGATGTTCTATCATGCCAAGAACTGGATTTTGCTTACACAAAACAAAGTTGTTTAGCAGCGTACGTACTTTGGTGTGAAAGTACAAATTGACGCTAAGTGGGTCGAAATTCAACAATTCAGGCACCGTCATCGACTTTACTCCTGGAACGTCTGAATTAATTTTTCTCAAGCTATTGCGCAGTTCCATATCATCGTATTCGGCCGGATTAAAAGTAAAGTGCCAAGTGGGAGGACCAAATTCCCGTATCATCGCCAAAACGCACATAAGGACCTTGTACCAGTAGTCCTTAGTTCCTCGAATATGACCCAAGAAAGTTGCTAAATTACTCTCAAGTTTTCTTGAATTTCATACCTAGATAACATATATAGCTATCTGATTTCGTGTTGTCATAAGTTTCTAGATATTTGTTGTTAGCCTCTGCAAAGCGGTGGCTAATCATCGACACCCCTCCTCGAATCCACTTTTCGATAAAAAGGTGCATATCCCCATCCAGGAATAGGTCCAACGACACAAAGCGGCATTCCAGGCGAAATCGGGTAGTTTATAGGCGTGGGCTGGGTCTGGACGGATATATTTCACACACATTCGACGAAAATTCTGAAACACATCAGCCAGGAGTAGTGTGTCCGACAACACGTACAAATCGTGGTAGCTACCTATTTAAGCGAGAGAGAAAAAAAAGATAAATAAATTATCTAATCTATTACAATATTTGTATATGTGTGTATATTTACCCAAGTTTTTAATATTAAACGATTCCCACACATTCTGGGCATGGTTGTAATCATCGGCACTCAGTGGCTCGGTTAAGTCGTTATGGAAGCATTCGATTGATGGTAACTGTTCCTCCCTAAAACGCTATTCGGCATCCATGTATGAATATGGGTAAACACCCTTCCGTAGAGGTAAGTTTACTTCTTCCGGTTTAAAAACCGAGCTTAATAAAGGGAATTTTTGGGCTTCTCCTTCAGTCAAATTTGAAACTAGTTTTTCTAACGATGCGGGGAGAAAACGAACGCTATCTATGAAGCGAAGATTACCCAGCGAGAAAGAAATACACGTCTCGCAATTAGACGCTATACAGTCTATTTTTGTGCTTTTTATGGTGCCTATATTCTTCATGATGAGATGAGTATCATATCTGTGAAATATAAATGTTCGGTTAACATCTCTCTCAAACTATGAATTATTATTTTATTTTTCGTAATAATAATCTGCTTAAATTGTGCTTCACAACTGGGATGAATTTTGGTGCATTCTATTTCAAATTACAACTCTGACAGGCGCTTTCCCTATACGCTCCAGTGTAGTAATCATGGTCACGTGTTTTGACCGACGTTTCCAAGAAAGGTTCTTCACATACGTAACAGCGACGAGAAGATTGAAACGCGGCCTCCTCCTCTTCCGTCAGTTGCATTGGTATATTTTCCTTCAATTTTCCAGTTATCATTTTTGATTCATCCATGAGCATGTTTAACGAGATTTCCTTAAAAAAAATAGGTCGTTAGATGACTATCATAGTGTTACACGGGTTTGAACTTACCAGTTGGACCATTAATCGTGTATGAGAACCCACACGCTAAGTGTACCGCTAAAGTTGTGGTTGAAGATAGTCTTGTTTCTGTTAGACATGTTGCACCTTTGTCAACAACGACTGGAAATCCGCAACTATTATGTATGGAACCTAGAAGCAAATGCGAAGCTATTATAGAGTTCTATCAAAACTATCATATTGTTAACAAATTACCATTTGATTCCATCGGAAATTTTTGAATTTAAAAATCGGTTCAATATGTGGCACGGAACATTCGCGAACATGTTTATTATAGATTGTTTCACTTTAACTTCTTTTTAAACAATACCGGCAATAAAATGATTCATGATCGTGCTTCGTGAAACCGCTAAGCAGTCGACTTAAGTGGCGAATTGATACGAATTGTTTTGATTGTCCGTTTGAGACTATGAGGAGATCAATCTCCCTAGATTGGTGGACCTTATTCTCGCTCACAAAACGTGGAAAATACCCTTTTTCGTACGCGAAAATAGTAACCGATAAATTGTTTTTGTGTTCAAACCGTTTCAGTTTAAATGTATCTAGTTCAAAGGCGAATGTGGTTCCACATGTATCGAGTTCGTTCTGGAATTGTTTATAATGTGTTATACGACTTGGGTTCATTAAAGCTGGGTGTAGCTTTGCTAAAACTGACCATAGGAAGCACTTCTTATCCTGTGGGCCTTCAGGGTTAAAGTTTACCGTAGCCCGTTTATTCGCAATCGCATGTGGTAATTCAAAGTACGTACCACCAATGAGGGGTAAATATTGAATGATGTTAATTTGTAAAAGTAAGAGTCGGTCTAACACCCACCCACTACCCGTGGTTTCGAAAGTACTCATGCTCTCGGCTATTTTATCCCGACTCGAATTGATTTGTTGCGGAATAACTTCTGGTGACAACGTTGAGTGTGTGAACCCTCTGAAGTACGGTGAAATTTCAGTCTCGGCGTCGGTATTACCCAACTCACGAGTAAACCGCGCTTGTACCACCAAATACCATTTAATAACCCTTTTTACTTGGAGTTTGTATTTGATAAACCCCTCTAGCTTTTCTCTATGTTTGTCAATAAACAAAATTGGGTCTGTGACACCTTCAGGCACGGTTATTCGAGCCGAGAAAGTGGCGTCGTTTAGTGCATTAACCTCGTCGATTTCCGCTGGAGGACTTCCGGAAGGGTCGACCACATTTTGTTCCGCCTCCCAATTCTCCATAAATTCATTCAATCCGAGATCATCTTGAGAGAGAAAACCATGCGCGTCATCATTTTCTCTAGCTTCATACATCCCCATATCTCGTCGATTCCATTATCATCTTGGGTTGATAACAATTCATCAGCGTCCTCATTTCCTCTAGCTTCCAACATCCCCATAAACTCATTGATTCCATTGTCATCTTGGGTTGATAACAATTCATCAGACGTTGATGTACTTTCTACATAATTATGTTAGGAGTTAATTCTTATACCATACAATTTGAAAACCGAGTCTGTTTCTATAACCCCTAATGAATAGCAACACCCTATGCATTGGCGTGCGGATGATGAGACAATTTAGGGGAAAAATGATAACTAATTATATTAAATAATTACCATTTTCAGTTCTTATTGTTTTTTTTTGTTTTCTGGGATCGGTGTTCCTTTTCTCTTAACGGGTGAATTTGGACGGGTGACGCGGTGAGATGGCCCGGTTTTTGGTGATGCCGGATGCGTATTGTTTTCCGCAACTATTTTTGCCAGGGGTTGGACGTGGTTCGCTTGCCTATGATGGCGGGATAAATTGTCTTTCCGCGAAAATGGTTTATCACAAACTGGGCACGAAATAGGGTAATTTCAGTTCATATTTGTCGTTGTTCATGCTTGAAAAAGCAAGGAGTATAGTGCTAATAAAGGACTAGCAAGCTTAGTTTTTTATTTTGTCTTTGGTCTTTTTACAAGCTCTTGCCATTTTGGGGCAAATGGTCATTGCTAAAACGGTTGAATAATGAATATGGACCGATCTGAATACATTAAATCTTTATCTATTAACGTAAAATTAAGGTATGAAGAAAAACTCAAATTTATTAACAACTTAGACCCTTATGTACTTAAAGTAAAAGACTTTTAGCAAGTGAAAGCTTAAGTTTCAATAGAAACTTTAGAAGTTCTTCCAAATATAAGTTATGGAGATATTTACAATTATTTAATCGATGGAATATCCCCAGACACCAAGGAACAGCTTAAGAACTATAAGAACTTGGGCTTTTAAAATAATTTTATAAGAGGTTTTGTCAGGGACGTTTTACTGAAGCAGTTTTCTCACCATGTTTTGGTGAAAGCCACTGTGAGTATCTCTCTAACTCTCACCATGTTTTGGTGAAAGCCACTGTGAGTATCTCTCTAACTCTTATATCTTTTTACATTCATTGCACTAATTCTTACATCCGTTTCAAGGTTTTACATTCTCAACGATTAAATGAGACTCCCTCAAAACCTTGGGTGATTGCTCAACCAAATGGTACAATTGAATGTGGCTAGTATGGCTAGTTTAGATGAGTCATGTTCCCACATAGCCTTGTTATTGTTTTTTATTTATTACGGAGTTGGTCTCCGGGAGAAGGTAACTGTGACTGGTAAAAAGGCATATTTGGCTGTTCCTTCAATGAAGAAAGAAGTATATGCCCCAGTATGTGAACTAAATGTGGAATCAGCCTTAGCCGCAAAAAAAAATTAAACAGTGTACTTCAAGCACAGAAGAACCGTCATGCATTCTAATTCAGAAATTTGTCGAACGAGCTACGAAAGAAAGTCACTATAAATTAGCAGACAAATTATTCAGTCATGGGATTAAGAGTGCATATTTTCGTATCGATGCTAAATACCAAAGTGACTATGTCCCGAAAGCTTTAAGCCCTGCTAAGTGAAATATTTGATGCAAATGCAGTATCTTTGGCACTAAAGGAGTTAGTGCATCACTGTCAAACTATAAACATAGATTTCACTTTAGAACAAGCTCAAAAAGTTGAGAAAGGATCAAAATTACAGAGTCAAAGTAAAACCTGGAATAGCTTCCGAGCAGGTAGGATAACAGCCTCGAACTTTTACCGTGCGTGCCATAGCAATCCAGAAAAGCCATCCATTTCTTTGATAAATACAATATGTTACCCTGAATCCAACAAATTTAAGTCACAAGCAACAACCTGGGGTACCGAGCATGAATAAATTATGATTAAAGATTGCATGTAAAATATGAAAAAGCGGGCCCCTGCCTAAACACGCTGTACCTAGGAGCTTCGCCTGATGGGTTTGTGAGTTGCAGTTGCTGCGATATGGGTGTTGTAGAAGTAGAGTACCCTTTTTCTATAAAAGATAAGTGAGTTAAGGAAGGAGTGGACGACCCCCAATATTGTCTGGGTCGAAATTTAAAGCTTAAACAAAATCTTCCTAATTACGCTCAAATGCAAACACAGATTTTTATAACAAACAGAGAGTATGCTGATTTTTGTGTCTGGACGACTGTAGACTTTGGATTGAGAGAATATATCCAGATAAGGAATTTTGGGATGTGGAAACTAAAAAAGCAGAAGCTTTCTTTAAGATGGTCATTTTACCCCAGTTGGTTGGGTAATATTACACCAATGACCCATGGGTTGAGGTACTATCGAGTTCCTTTTAAGCTAAAATCTGACGATAACGAAAGCGACAACTACGGCCAATACTACTACAGCTACTACGGCTCGGGTCAAACTAAGAGCCTATCGCATACTACGAGGTGGCTAAAAATTGCATAATGGGTTCATGGGAAAATGTGTAGACCTTTAAAACTATCCGTAAATTTGTGTCAGCGTGTAATTATTCGTGTTTAAAGATATACAAACTTTTATTGATAAAGACTACGGAACCGATTATAAAGGATTTTCACTCGTCTTAGGTTGATTTTTAGTTTTGGTAAGCTTTTAGTCCATACGTTTTGGACTCCCATCAAAAGAACGTAAGACATTTTACTTGTCTCCATCTGTTCATTTCTTCAAAATTTTTCTGTTTTATATTTTAAATTTTGGGTTGCTGACAGTAGTTTTTTGGTAGGGTTTACGGATTATTTTGGGGGGAGGTAAGTTTGGAATTTGGGGGGCTATAGCCCCAAAAAAAGCCTAGCGACGCTACTGCGACTATTGGATGATCGCCAATACATGAATTCAATTAAGAAAGGGCCACAAGCTCCAAGAGGACGTGGGGGGAGGGGCCGAGGAAGGGGCCATTACGGGTTTGCCCCATACTAAAAAAAAACTTTTTTTCAGAATAAATAAAATATAAAAAAGTTGAAGTCAATCATCTTAGTGTCTTATCAAATCCTACATTTTCATGATGGCCTATAAAAGATTATTACATTTAATGGCATAATCTATTATATTTAATCTTACACATTTATAAGAAATCTAAATATAATACGATTCCTTCGAATTCAACTTATAGGTACCAATAATAACGAAATTGCTGTATATTCAAGGGCAATAAAGTTTAAGTAAAATTCAAATGTTGTAGTCCCCATATATTTGAGAATAATTGCTCGCAATTAACTTTTAAGTCGCGTTCAAGTGAATCAGCGCAATCTCAAATGTATATGTTCCAACTTAGATTGAATTCCATCCAAAATTAAGTTAAATGAAACCGTTTTGGTAAAATAGTGTCTCGTATGCACCCAGGTTATGTAAAATTCAAAATTTGAAGGCACCATATAATTGAGAATATTTACTCGCAATCAACTTTAAGTCGCGTTTAAATTAATCAGCGTAATCTCAAATGTATATGTACCAACTCAGATTGAATTCCATCCAAAATTAAGTTAAATGAAAGCGTTTTGGTAAAATTGTGTCTCGTATGCACCCAGGTTATGTAAAATTCAAAATTTATAGGCACCCAGATTATGTAAAATTGAAAAATTGTAGGCACAATATATTTGAGAATAATTTAATGTTTTTAGAATATTATATAAATTATTTCCTGAAATTTCGGCCTCTTTTCGATCCCCTTCCTCCCTGTGGACCAAAATATTTTACCATTATACATTATGTATTAAACAATGACCATAATTATATCTTACACCCCATAATGAGACGACTATACTAATTTCATTGAAAAAACCTTATGCCAGGTAAATCATGAATGAAAAGCGTCCATAAATTATAAGACATCCCATATCCCAACAATTTCTTAAATCTTCTCCAATTAGCTTTACGGAGCATAAAGCCCATTAAATTACTAAAAAAAATAAAACTAGTAGTTACGAATTGCTTTGTCACCTCTTCGAGGTAGTTCAAAGTTTCCTGGAACTGCGCTCCAAATAAATACTCCTCGTACGTCCAGTTCTCAATTGACTGCAGTGCTTTTATGATTTTTTCCACGAGCCGTGGCCACATCTTTTCTATTGCGTTTTTCCACTTCAAATCTTGCAAGTTCCGCACGCGTTTTTCTATTTGTTGCGGCTCTATATTCCTAGTCTCCAATCTTTGGAACATCTACGTTAAGAAAATAAAATTATAAGTGGGTTGGGCTTCGTTCATAATACGATATCCATAATTAAATTGCCTCATTTTTTAATAAATTTAAACTCCGAATCCCGATCTCCTCCGCTTTAAACAGAGCCCTTTCTGCAATAAAACCTTATGGGTTTAATAAGACCGCTACTAAATTATCTATTTTCAAGGCGTTCATCGTTAAAATTTTGAGTCTGCGATAAATTGACTTCTCATTTATAAAACGCGGATGACCGGAGAAAAGCTATGACGACAGAGCTCTCCGGTAAACATTTCCAAAATCCGCTGTCTTTTTTGGTGAGCTCTGCTGAACGCAGCCCAGACCAGTGAAAGGTCTGATCGTAATCGGATTAGAGCTTCGTGTTTTCATGCTTTTTATGATGCGCATTTACTTTCAGTGTGTGTAGCCACAAATAAGCTTTGGTGTTATGTAACGTTAACAGTCATGCTGACAAAACTAAGAAAATCGTTGAGGTGAAACGAGAGGATAGTGTTTACATGGCAACCCTGTTGTGAATATGGCTTTGAACATAAAGGGCATACAGTTGAGGAGTAGAAAATTGGGGTAATATCCCTCCAAAGTTTTATCTCTTCATTTCCCGTTTTTCCCCCATCGGATGATTTTAATGTGTACAAGTATATCATTATTGGATGTAAAATGTCGTCTGATTTACCGTATATTTGCTATGCTTTGTATACTGCTTTAATATTTCATAAATTTTAACTTAAGAAACATTTCCATATCTGTGTAAATAAGTTTGAAAGTAGTCGTCTTGACTCGGAGAGGTAATATTTTGGTTTTCCCAACTTGTTTTAGGTTAAGTAGGGTTAAGTTAGTTTAGTAATATTTTATAAATCATTTAACAATGTTACGCCTTTTCCAAAATATTAATGTTTAGCTTCATTGACTTCTCTAATAATATGCCTTTTCCAAAACATTACTGTTATGGTAGGTTAGGTTTGGTTAAGTTAGTAATATTTTATAAATCATTTATCAATGTTACGCCTTTTCCAAAATATTAATGTTTAGCTTCAATGACTTCTCAAATAATGTGCTGTTTCGAAAACATTACTGTTATGTTTGGTATGGTTTGGTTAGGAGGACGTCTCTTCCTCTTTGGAGCGGTTATACACTTCAAGTAAGTGTATCCCTTATGGAATGAAAACAAAAATAAATAAAACCATCAATTTCTACTCTATTTGAGTCTTTTTGGGTATTCTGAGAGAGCGGTAGCTCTCTTAGATATGACTTCATACTGCTCTTAATGTATAAGGAGGGTTTTTTGTTTTGATGTAGTTTTTTTTGTAATGCATGAACTGTTTTGAAAAATTTCCACAGAACTACAATTCTGGCCCACAATATGTGGTTAAAATTTCAAAGAGATCCATTAATTAGTTAATTTTATAAAAAATAAAGTTGCTAAGGGTGGTTTTCATTTCCATAAAATATTCACACCTTTTGTTGAAAAACAGGAATTTTTCCCATAGGAATAACATGGGAAATTTTCTGAAAAAAACGATCCGGTTGCTCCGATGTTAGAAAAACTATACGTTTGTTAGACTTGAAAACACTTTTAAATGGAAAGTACAACACCTAACATTCCGCTAAGCAATTTTCTTTGACTATAATTAAGTCTAAGTATGTTTAAATTTAAATTTTCAAAACCATTCCAATCTGCGATATTTAAGCAGTGTAAAGACAGTTTATGATGTTAGCACTTTTAAACCTAGTTGGTTCATATTTCGTGGTGGTTGAAAAACAAGGGGACCTAGCTTTGTGTGAGCTAACAAGTTAAGTTGGAAAAGGTCCCCCACACTAATAAATTATGTAACCAACTGCCTTTGGTACTTGTGGGTGCTTGTAGGTACTTGTGGATGCTTGTAGGTACTTGTGGATGCTTGTAGGTAATTGTGGATGCTTGTAGGTACTTGTGGATGCTTGTGGGTGCTTGTAGGTACTATTGGGTGCTTGTAGGTACTATTGGGTGCTTGTAGGTACTTGTGGGTGCTTGTAGGTACTTGTGGGTGCTTGTAGGTACTTGTGGGTGCTTGTTGGTACTTGTGGGTGCTTGTAGGTACTTGTGGGTTCTTGTAGGAACTTGAGGGTGCTTGTGGGTTCTTTTTGGTACTTGTGGGTGCTTGTAGGTACTTGTGGGTGCTTGTGGGTACTTGTGGGTACTTCTGGGTGCTTGTAGGTACTTGTGGATGCTTGTAGGCACTTGTGGATGCTTGTAGGCACTTGTGGATGCTTGTTGGTACTTGTGGGTGCTTGTAGGTACTTGTGGGTGCTTGTAGGTACTTGTGGGTGCTTGTAGGTACTATTGGGTACTTGTAGGTACTTGTGGGTGCTTGTGGGTACTTGTGGGTGCTTGTGGGTACTTGTAGGTACTTGTGGGTGCTTGTAGGTACTTGGGGGTAGTTATGGGTGCTTGTGGGTACTTGTGGGTGCTTGTAGGTTCTTGTGGGTGCTTGTGGGTGCTTGTAGCTACTTGTGGGTGCTTGTAGCTACTTGTGGGTGCTTGTAGGTACTTGTGGGTGCTTGTAGATACTTGTGGGTACTTTTGGGTGCTTATGGGTACTTGTGGTTGCAGGGGCGTGCCAACCTTTATACGGGAGCGGGGGCAAAATCCCACACTGGTAGGGAAAGTTGTGCAAAAAATTTTGCACTTGTGTAAACAATTTTGAGCCCGCTTAACCTCTCTCCAAACTCATACAAGAGCAAAAATTATTTTGCAGTACTTCAATGTTGTTCCAAATGATCTAAGGCTATACAATATCACGCATGTACTATAAGTTACGAAGAGGTGCGCATGAACGTGAGAATTAATGCCTGACCAATTCAATACTCGTGGGATATAGTGGCTACGATTCTATAAAGTGCCATTTCTAGTTGAGCATACATTTCTCTCTTCTCGTACATCGTAGAAAATAGTAAAAATGCAAAGAAAATATGTCTTCTGCCTACCTATTCTTTCCAAATATGATAATACAATAATTTGAAGCGCTATCGGCTATACACCCTTTCTCTCTTGAAGCTGGCAGTTAATCAGCTCTATGATTAGCCACGTACGGTTATATGCGAAATAATTGCAACACTATACTGTATACAAAACCGTGGTTGCTATAGCTATTATGTCTATACAGTATGTGTAAACAAAAACTGGTGGAAGTCAGGTACGATATATTCTCGAGACTATCAAACAATGCTAAATTCTTCATTTCCAGGACTAGTTCAAAAATGATTCTACATTTTTACAATCTCTTAGGATATGTTTCACAATTCTTTTTACAACCTGAGCTTTATACTGAACTTCAAAAACGTCCTCGAGCGACGATTATTGAACTATCAAAGCTGGCACTTTTACCAATCCCATTTACGATTGCAATATATATTTATAGAATTACGTGCACTGTCTAATCGCATACATCACACTTAATAACTGGGACTCCATTGGTTATTACATAACTACGCGGAGTAAAAATTGAAGAACTCCAAATATATTTATAAATATTACGAACATGTTAATGATTAAGACCTGTATTTTCTTAATCACTTCCAAAAACTGACTTCCTCTCACAACAATTGTACACTGGGTAATGAAAATTTCACCTTCAATGAAATTTTTTACTATTTAGACTCAGTCACCAGAGCGGGGGCGATGCCCCCTCTGTAAAATTAGAGCGGGGGCCTTTGCCCCCGCTGCCCCCGTGGTTGGCACGCCCTGTAACAGTGGTTGCTTGTGGGTACTTGTGGTTGCTTGTAGGTACTTGAGGACGTAAAATGAGTCCGGGCTATTCCGCCTCTCCTCAGTCGGAAAAACGTAGTTTTCGTCATTCGCGTAGCGTTTACGTGAGTTTTCTGGTCCGTGACCAAATAAGCATTTTTTAAACTGGACATTAGGCCAGCGACTTATTCCCCACGCTGGCGCGAGTTGCTTTGCGTGGTCAAGTGCGTGATGGAGTCGGCTATGCCTGGAGTCCCAGCCTTGAAGGAGAGAGGAATGGAGTGTAAACCCCCATATCTATAGCGTTGCCTGTGTACCCCCACCTACGGTACCATAGTCCTCCCTGCATCCTCAGCGGTTAGGTAGGGTCGTACTGGACGAAATTGTAAAGGGCGCCCTCTATCTTCAAAATAGAAGCTAGTTCTCATAAAAATAAACTGGCGCTACTCGGCAGCACTTAGCAATCGCCTACCGAAGCGTAGGGGCGTGCGCGAGATACATTGGGAGAAATACGGCGCCGCAGGTCGCCCATCATCACTTCCAATCCATCTCAACTCCCTTATCCCTGTCCCAGCCCCCGCGACTTCCAACCACTAGCATAGCCCACTCGATCACGCTCTCTTTTCCCCGGCTACATATTTTGAAGATGGCACTTTTTAGGCGTATTAACAATCTCTGATCATCTTTGTGAACTTTTAGGGTAGCCCTGACTATATTTTGTTTAAGGTTTTAAGCTTAATATCAAACAGACGTTAGTTTATGCTACAAAAAAGTTTGAAATTGACTATCTCGGATCGTCTTTGTGAAGTTTTAAGGATATCCGAATTTCATATTGGGCTTATGACAATTTTGAGCTAAATGTTAAACGGACATAAATCAGCATTTTTAAAAATTTTGTAAAATGGTCAATTTGGTCCTATTTCTGGAATTTTTAAGGGGGCGCCTCGCGTTTTAATAAATGATTGTAAAAAATTGTATTATGTTAATTACAATAAGAATACAAACTTTTATTGTTTTACGTTTTTACTTTTTACCGCCATAGATGGCGTTAAAAAGTAATGCATTTATACCGATGATTTACTACCCCCACTTTTTCCCCCTTTCCCCCCTCTTTTACCCCCATTTACCCCTTTTTTTAGTGCCTTTCCCCCCTATATTACCCCCTTTTTTCCCCCATTATTACCTATGTTACGGCTGGTTGGGCGTCTTAACCCTGCCCATTTTCGCGTTAATTTATTCAAATTTATTCATAATTCATAAATAATGCTCTAAAACGCTAACAGATGGACCTAGGGTAGCTAAGCTTCATATTATTTTATTTCGTAAATTTCCAAATCCCCGACGGGACTCGAACGCTCCAACGTCAACGCTACGGTTCGGAAACCCGGCACGCTAGAACTGCGCCACCGTTTCTTGTAAGGTACAAGTGCTTTTATAAGATATGAGCTGGGATAGAAATCCATCTCGAGTCTAGGCGTGTTTCGCGCTAAGGGAGAGAAATTAAATAATCGCCCACTACCACGTTAATATGACGTTAAGTCGGCCTCAAAGTCACGTCTGAAGCTTAGAGTTCTTTTCCTAATACCTTATCAGTCTTGAATGTAGAGAGAAACGAATAAGCAGGCAAAGTTTACCATATTATGCTTTAATTAATATTATACTTTAATTTAATTAATATTATACTTTAATTTAATTAATATTATACTTTAATTTAATTAATATTATACTTTAATTTAATTAATATTATACTTTAATTTAATTAATATTATACTTTAATTTAATTAATATTATACTTTAATTTAATTAATATTATACTTTAATTTAATTAATATTATACTTTAATTTAATTAATATTATACTTTAATTTAATTAATATTATACTTTAATTTAATTAATATTATACTTTAAATTTAATTAATATTACACTTTAAATTTAATTAATATTATACTTTAAATTTAATCAATATTATACTTTAAATTTAATCAATATTATGATGAATGGTAGTTTATTGTGCGTAAAAAAAGTCACAAGCGACTCGCGAGATTACACACATAATGGCAAAAGGAAAAGAAAAAATACATCAATGTAAGGGCGTAATACGCAGTGAAGTACAAATAAACAGGGAATTTTGACTGAGTGTAATAGTATTGAACTATTTATATACGTGCTAAGTAATTAATGTCCTGAAGTTTCACGGAAAATATATCAAATTGTTTGGTAAAAATATTACAGGATTTCTGCATTCTGTATATCGGTGTTAAATCACCAGGTTTAACATAGAATGTGGAAGGGTCACCTCTAATAAGCGTTCGCGGCACGAGAATATTTAATTTTGACAACAAATTCGGGAGTGGGATTATATTATGTAGTAGTTTGTATACAAATTTAACTTCATTAATCTTCCGAACATGCATTATTTTGGGGAGATCAAGTATTTCTAGAAGAGATTCGTAGTTATATTCTATATTCTTGAGAAAATAGGTATGAGAAAAGGACACGAATTTCTTCTGCACCCCCTCAATACGATCAAGGAGGTAATTACTACATCCGCCCCAAGCAACCCATCCAAATATTAAGCGGGTCCTTATCAAACTGAGGTAGAGAAGTCTAAAATGCCAGAAGGAATTTAATTTTCTTGCAATTTTAAGGGCCACCGCAAGAGTGCGCCGACAGTTGCTGACGGTACGAGATATCTCTTCGATAAATAATAGACGGCTATCAAAAATTGTGCCTAAATCTTTAATTGTAAATTTTTGCGGAATAGTGGAGTTTAGTAGCTTGAAAGAAGTTTTTATCTTTCGAGAAAAACGTCTGGTGAAGGAAACATGAACTGATTTGGATGGATTTATTGGGAGGTTGTTACGAACACACCACGATTCAAGAGAGTCAAGGTCCCTTTGTAGCAACTGCCCATCTAGTGGGGTATTAATTTCTTTACAGAGTTTATTGTCATCGGCGAATTGAAGTAATTTAGAGTAACTGATTTGAAATTGTAGATCGTATATATAAATAATAAAAAATAGAGGTCCCAAAGAGGACCCTTGGGGAACGCCACAAGTCACCGAAAAAGATACATTCGTTAGTGAGCCGTTGCATTTTAGGACATTAACCCGGTCTTTTAAGTAGTCCACTATCCAACCCAGCAGGTTGCCATCGATACCTAGTGCGTAAAGTTTATCTCGGAGTAAAGTATGCGAGACGCGATCGAATGCCTTGGCAAGGTCAAGGTAAATAACGTCAATTTGACCCTGATTGACCACCTCCGGAGCGACAATATCCATGAAGGCTGCGTGATTAGTACCAACGCTTTTCCCAGGAAGAAATCCGTGTTGGATATCGTTGGGAAAGTCGCTGAACCAGCGTTGAAGATTTTCGTGCATAATCTTATCGAAAATTTTCGCAAATACACATAACAGTGAAATAGGGCGGTAGTTCCTTGCATCTGTAATTAAGCCAGCCTTGAAAACTGGCACGACGACAGATTGTTTCCATAACCTAGGGAATTCCTTATTGCTGATTGATAAATTAAAAATGTGCTCTAAAATAGATATTAGCAGGTCACTGCAGCCTATAATTATAAATGTAGGAATGCCATCAATTCCCGTGGAACTCTTATTGGGTAATTGTTTGATGGCCGAATAGATATCAGAGGCTTGGATGATTTGGTTATTATAAGAACTCGAGGATACCTTTGACGTGCCGTAACAGTACGGCTCACTCCGAGGGGCTTTATCAACGGAAACACCAGAGAAGTGTTCACGAAAAACAGAAGCAATTCGAGCAGGGTCTGATTCCAATTTGTTATTAATTTTTAGAAAGGTTGTGGTGTGACCCTCTCTAATGTTTCCGTTGACAAAACTCCAGAATTTTGTGGGGTGAGCCAAAGCGTCACTACAGACCGATTCAGCCAAGAGCCTTTTATCCCTAGCAGTTAAACGTTTAGTAAGAGCTCTTAGTCGGCGGAATTCAATCTCATCAGCTAAATTGCCGGTTCTGTTTTTCTTTTTGAAGAAGTACCGTTTTTGTCGTAAGGCTTTGCGTAAGTCAAATGAATACCAATGAGGGAAACGAATACTATGACAGCGTAACGTTTTGGGAATGCACATGTTCATGGCCGCAATAATGCGAGTGGTTAAGAGATGGACACATAGATTAATATCACGAGACTGAAATACGTCAGACCAATCAGTATCACGCAGGGTTTCGTAAAGGAGGTGATAATCACCTTTCTTAAAATTGTATTGAAGATCCGGAGGTGGGGTGTTGCGGCAGAGGTTGTCGAAGATAGAGACGTAAAACGGGGGATGGTAAGGATCGATGGCCACAAGTGGGTCGTTGAGATCGCGAATTTCAACAATTCAATTATACTTTAAATTTAATTAATATTATACTTTAAATTTAATTAATATTATACTTTAAATTTAATTAATATTATACTTTAAATTTAATTAATATTATACTTTAAATTTAATTAATATTATACTTTAAATTTAATTAATATTATACTTTAAATTTAATTAATATTATACTTTAAATTTAATTAATATTATACTTTAAATTTAATTAATATTATACTTTAAATTTAATTAATATTATACTTTAAATTTAATTAATATTATACTTTAAATTTAATTAATATTATACTTTAAATTTAATTAATATTATACTTTAAATTTAATTAATATTATACTTTAAATTTAATTAATATTATACTTTAAATTTAATTAATATTATACTTTAAATTTAATTAATATTATACTTTAAATTTAATTAATATTATACTTTAAATTTAATTAATATTATACTTTAAATTTAATTAATATTATACTTTAAATTTAATTAATATTATACTTTAAATTTAATTAATATTATACTTTAAATTTAATTAATATTATACTTTAAATTTAATTAATATTATACTTTAAATTTAATTAATATTATACTTTAAATTTAATTAATATTATACTTTAAATTTAATTAATATTATACTTTAAATTTAATTAATATTATACTTTAAATTTAATTAATATTATACTTTAAATTTAATTAATATTATACTTTAAATTTAATTAATATTATACTTTAAATTTAATTAATATTATACTTTAAATTTAATTAATATTATACTTTAAATTTAATTAATATTATACTTTAAATTTAATTAATATTATACTTTAAATTTAATTAATATTATACTTTAAATTTAATTAATATTATACTTTAAATTTAATTAATATTATACTTTAAATTTAATTAATATTATACTTTAAATTTAATTAATATTATACTTTAAATTTAATTAATATTATACTTTAATTTAATTAATATTATACTATTTTAGTCCGTTTTTTTGGGCTTCTTTTCGAAATACCGATTGGCGGTTTTTTGGGGCTTGTTTCCAATTTCATTTTGGCGGGTTCAAGGTTTTCAATCTGGCATCCCTGGTACGTGTTTATAAAGAGTCAAAGTCAAACTCGTCTGATAGTTAAGCGAGCAGTCCAAGACCCCAAGTTTAGCTAGATTAGTGATAATTTTATAAATGATTATATAGTCTAAGTTTAAAATTAAAATTAACCGATTGAGGAAGTTAGTATAGTTTAATTGCGACACGTCATTATCAGTTACCGGATTGACGGACAGGGTCGGTTTGAACGGCTGTTTAAAAATAGGTGTATTTAAGCCTTGGTTGGTCACGTTGTCGGAGTTGTTAACACTGTCGAACCCATAATTGCGCCACGTAAATATCAGTTATCAGTCTTTTAAGTTACCTAAATGCTGAATTTTACATCAATCACACAAAGTGTGCGGTGTAAATTAACCCTCAAATTGTCGGAGTTGTTAACACTAATTGTTGAATTGATAACGTGAGAATTAATGAACATTTATTTAATAGTCGTCTCGGTTGTGTCGTTGTTGAGAAAATTCGTGTTGGTTGGTCACGTTGTCGAACCCATAATTGCGCCACGTAATTATCAGTTATCAGTCTTTTAAGTTACCTAAATGCTGAATTTTACATCAATCACACAAAGTGTGCGGTGTTAATTAACCCTCAAATTGTCGGAGTTGTTAACACTAATTGTTGAATTGATAACGTGAGAATTAATGAACATTTATTTAATAGTCGTCTCGGTTATGTCGTTGTTGAGAAAATTCGTGTTGGTTGGTCACGTTGTCGAACCCATAATTGCGCCACGTAATTATCAGTTATCAGTCTTTTAAGTTACCTAAATGCTGAATTTTACATCAATCACACAAAGTGTGCGGTGTTAATTAACCCTCAAATTGTCGGAGTTGTTAACACTAATTGTTGAATTGATAACGTGAGAATTAATGAACATTTATTTAATAGTCGTCTCGGTTATGTCGTTGTTGAGAAAATTCGTGTTGGTTGGTCACGTTGTCGAACCCATAATTGCGCCACGTAATTATCAGTTATCAGTCTTTTAAGTTACCTAAATGCTGAATTTTACATCAATCACACAAAGTGTGCGGTGTTAATTAACCCTCAAATTAAATACACTGTGATATAGTTAATCTAACAATTTTGTTAAAGAAATCTGCTGATGCATACTTCTTAATCATTAGACAGGTTTTTCTATTAGGATGGTACCCTATTTCAAGACAACATGACTGGGGGCTAATTCTACGCTATGGTTGTATATTGGAATAAGCGTGCAATCATTGAATAATTTTGGCTCCCAGTCATATATATTATCCTACAAATATTAGGTTCCACTTCACTCATAGGACAGAAATTTGTTAGTTACTTATTTAATTAAACTGTAAAGCAAATTCTTACGAGATTGATTTTAAATAAATAAATAAGTTTAATGTGCAAAATAATGATACAGGTGTTGTATTTGCGAGATTTTGCACAGTTTGTTTCATTCTAATAGGAATGCTATTTTATAAACAGTGAAAAGATAACCGAAAATTATAAATTAGCCGGGGTCATTTTATGATGAATATAGTAATACTAATTCTAGTCACTAGAGGGCGGTAAAAAGTGTAATCTGGCCGGGGCCATCTTGTTTTTTGAAGTATCATTATAAATAAATGTCTGATTGAGCTAAAGTTATGGTCCCTTTTATATATGTTTCTGCTTAGTGCAGATTTTCAAATGTAAAACAGTTTCTTAACATTCTTAATTGAAATGAAGAATGAAGGAACAGATATTAATCAAAAATGTCTTGATTAGAATCAAGACCTAAAAAGTATCGATAAGACTGAGGTTATCACTTGTCTGAAGGTTCAGATATTAGTTTTTCTTTTTAATTGAAACATAAATGCATGCTTAAGAAAAAAACAACGTTCCATTACCGTTTTCCGTTGAAATAAATTATTTTACTGGTAATCAATTTAAAAAATTTACTTATCTCGGCTTTTCGACCACAATTCCATTCCCCGAAATCATTTTATCATTACATTAATTACTTTTGGGAGATATCGTGTCAAAATAACCTATAAAACAATAAAAAAACTGTAATAGCGGTCTGTTTAGCCATGACAACAACCTTTTAAAAGTTACAAGGACTATATAACCCTTTCGAGACTAACAGGACCTGAGCAAACTATAGCTTAACCTGCTACTAGTACGACCAGGGAGAATTGATGTAAACTGGACTTGAAATTTCATGTGCGACCTGCGGCCCTGAAACTCTCCCATAGTCCCAGTGTGTGAAGAACATAATTTTTTCGCTGTTATCTGCCAAAATCAATCTTTCTAGGTAGTGCCGCCTCCTCACTTGAATTTTTCATGATATATTAAGGTTTGAACGAACAAAATTCTAGATTACTATTTTCACTACCATGCTAACTTGAAGCAAATTTTCCTTTTTTTTGCTGCTCATTACCGGTGCTATTCCCTTGACTTTCTGTTCGTTATAACTACTATCATGAGTTTATTAATTTTAAACCAAAATATAAAAAAATGGATTCTTTTTCCTTTTGTGCTACTTAGAATTTACAAATGTATATAACGTTGTGCCGTGCCATATCAAATTGTCTCTAACCTTTGTTAGAAACTAGAGAGAGAAATTGGGCAGTATTACTGATCATGCCCTGAACTATGAGAAAGAACAATACGACGGTTGACTATAGTACACTTGATATTACATCATTTTGCAAAACCGCGAGTAAAAACCTAACTGTCCCTATTGAATTTGGCGCCATTGGTTTTAGAATAATTAAAATGTTCCACTGCGAAGCGTGCCAGTCAGGAATGGGGATGTAACGTCCTTAGGAACCTTTTACAACGCAAAACCATGTACGTACTCTCCCTAAAGTAATTAATGTAATGATAAAATGTTTTCGGGGAATGGAATTGTGGTCGAAAAGCCGAGATAAGTAAATTTTTGAAATTGATTACCATCAAAATAATTTATTTCAACGGAAAACGGTAATGGATCGTTGTTTTTTTCTTAAGCATGCATTTATGTTTCAATTAAAAAGAAAAACTAATATCTGAACCTTCAGACAAGTGATAACCTCAGTCCTATCGATACTTTTTAGGTCTTGATTCTAATCAAGACATTTTTGATTAATGCAATATTGGGTTAATTTGAATAGGAGAACTGGGAATTGTGTTGAATGAGGTTTGGGTAAATGGGAATTGGGTGAAATGGGGGGTGACCTTAATTAGTACCCAAAAAGTTATAAGTGCGATATGACCTTTAATTTTTCATTTGTTTACGTACAAAATATAAAAACATTAATTGGCTAAAACATTTTTATAAGAAGATAACTACAGAGGCTTTTTAGACCAAAATACAGCAAAAATTTACCGCCAAATTCGGCTACATTTCGGTCGTATGGGATTCGGTCGAATGGGCCAGGAGCATATGGATCGACGATTTACGGAAAGAGTAACGTGACGGAACAGTCTTTAGATTGTAAAGTCACTCATGGTAGGCTTCCAAATGGTCAGCTATCGCCCATACATATTGAACGAATTTGGCTTGATTGTAAATTGTAAAGCCAAAACATTGTAGTGGTGTTGTTTTACAAATCGCCTCAAGCCAGTTTACAACTGGTGTTGGAAGATTTGACTTTGATTTTTTATAAAAAATACGATCCAGCTATACCCACTATGGTTGTCGGTGATTTTAATGTTGTTTTTTACAGAGGAAACAGGCAATGACTAAGTTCTTTTTGCCATGGCAAATTGAACTTATACCAGGGTTAAAGAGCAAGGTTTCAATCAATAAAGGGACTCAGCTTGACTTGGCCTTTGGAAACACATTGCTGATCCAGAGATATAGGGCTGATTATAGAAAATCTACCTATTCATCTCACAAATCGATTTGCATTTTTAAGAAGGCTTAATAAAGCCTTAGACAATTCCGGGGAAAGATATAAGTGAACCATATGTGACATAGGTCGAGATCACTCAGAGGGAGATAACATTTCGAGTTGAATAAATCCTTTTATTTCAACTGAATTTATTCGAATTGAACATGTTATCTTGGCCTTTTGAGAGTGCGTAATAATCACTCAGAGGATGATAACATTTCGATTTGAATAAATAATTAATCTGTATTTATTCATATCGCCTATGTATTGTTGGCCTTTGGAGAGTGCGTAATAATCACTCAGAGGGAGATAACATTTCGATTTGAATAAATCCTTAAACCGAATTTATTCTTATCGCCTATGTTTTCTTGGCCTTTGGAGAGTGCATAATTATCACTCAGAGGGAGATATTATTTCGATTTTAATTAATACTTAAACTGAATTTTTTCATATCGCCTATGTTTTCTTGGCCTTAGAGGAGTGGAATACCATATATCATATCTTGGAAGGTCCATATGGTTCCAAATTTAATGAAAAACTTTCGACATATTAATGCTTTTTACAAAGCCCTTACTAGTAGTAAAAATACCTGTACCGCCTCGTGTACCACACCTGAAAATAGTACCCTTCCCAGAGGATGAGCGTGCGTCGTATTTTTGTTTCCAGCAAATACTTTTATGGTTGGGGTTTTTAAGTTCACGAGTAACCCCAAAGGTGCAGCGTGCAAACCGATTATGCGGAGTAATTGGACTCACGGGAATTTTTTAATTATTATTATTATTACTATCCCTCCTCGAAATATCTTCACCGTCTTTGCAATTTTCAGTGAATTGACCTTATAGTGGTGTCGTCAAAGCTCTCTTTAAAATGTAAGCTTTAATTTGAAGAAGTTGCCATAAGTTCAGTATCTAAGCTATCCATAAGTGTCAATTTGCCATTCTTATACCAGCAAGCCTAATGTGCTATGTAAATTTAAATAGGTAAATCTCACTAATCCTGACGGAAGTCGTAGGCCTACGGTGAAACTTTTCACAACCTTTTCATTTTTAAACTTTCGAAGCATAAGTGAAACGCACAGAGTCATGTCTTCCCTAACCCCGAACAGTTGGAAAATATTGCAAATTATTGTAGGGGATGAGGCTTCAACTTGGCCTTCCGAATACAATAGGTTGTTTTTTTAAACCAAAATAGAACAACAAGACCAGTTTTTAAAAATCGCGTGCTTTGGCTACGCCGATAATGTTCTTTATAACGACCTAGTTAACGCCTTAGAATTCACCAAGGGTTAAGGTGGGTTTCCAAACGCGCTTGAAAGGCAAAAAGATTGAGCTTGAGACGTTCCAAAAATCGCGCGATATAGTCTCCTACACAGCGCACGACAAATACTTTAGCGCCAGCGTAAGTCCAAGTCTACACCCGTTTCCAAACTCGCGCGATTTGGAGGTCACATGACTAGCGTCAAGAAGGATTCTGCGCTAAAACAAAATGGCGATCTCAAATGGAAGAAAACGGCGTTTGCTCTTAAAAAGACAATTTTTGCTAATACAACTATATTACCAACTAATTTCAAACAAAAAACGAAGCTATACGCGTAGACGCTGGTGGGTGCATCCAATTTGGAGAAATAGGAAAACTGAAGGATACTTTGAGACACCGGTAAGCCTCATTTACATTAGGCCTTTGCATTATAACAGCATATACAAGTGTGTTGCCCATTTAAAATTTATGATACTTTGTTGGAATTAAGTTGAAATTCATGAGAAGAAATGATGAGACCAAGTTCAAAAATTTTACAAGAATGAATCCTAGTCTATTCGACAAACTTTTGAAAATGATCGAGAAGAAATTGGAAAAATATCCTCCTGGACGCTCACCAATCTCACCAGGAGAAAGATTAGCATAAACATTAAGGTTATTATTCTTATTTATTTACTATTAATATAAATAGAATTATGACAATGAACCCTTTTCCGTGCTTTTACAGATTCCTAGCATCTGGAGCTAGTTTGGTCAGTATGACATATGCATTTCGCCTTGGGAAAACCACCGCTCATCGAATCATCAAGGAGACTTGTGCAGCAATTTGGGAAGCTTTGCAACCAATATACTTGCCGGTATAGGGAACACCTAAACCATACTTCAACACAAAATAATGAGCGTTTGGTTTTAGGTACCAAATGAAAACACATGGATTAAAATTGCTAATGAACATGGAACTCTGTGGGACTTCCCAATGTGTTGCGGTGCTGTAGACGGCAAGCACGTTATGATACAACAACCATGGAAAAGTGGAACTCTTTACTATAATTATAAAGTACTACATGTATATTTAAAATTACTAAAATTTACTGAAAATATTCATAACTTATATTTCATAGGGTTATAATTCTATAGTACTTATGGCCGTTGTCGATGCAAAATATCGTTTTGTTGTTGTTGATATTGGGGGATATGGCTCTCATTCCGATGGAGGCATATTTAAATCCTCGGCATTTGGACAAGCTGTTCAGAATCAGAAATCTGGATTTCCCAAACCACGTCGAGCTCCAAACAGCGACATAATTCTGCCGCATGTTCTCCTTGGGGACGAGGCATTCCAGCTTCTACCTAATTTTATGAGACCCTATCCTGGCAATGAATTAGATTCTGCTAAACGAATATTTAACTATCGTTTAAGTCGAGCCAGGTAACTAAATATATGAAACCACAGATGTTTACAAAAAATATAATATATCCTTTTCAGAAGGTGCAGTGAGAATGCATTTGGAATTTTAGCGGCTAGATGGAGAATTTTTCGAAACCCAATTTTGTTGAAACCATCAAATATAGACGCAGTTGTGAAGGCATGTGTTATATTGCACAATTATTTACTAATTGAGGAAGATAAAGAAAACACTAAACTGTATTGCCCTGCCGGGTTCAGTGACCGTAAAGATGTTTTGAAAAACATACAAGATGGAAAATGGCGAGAGATCCTAGCGTACCTCCCAGCAAATGGACTAAACAGTTTGGATGCCACAACCGCGAGAAATTTCAGTTCAGATGCCAGTGATATCCGAAAAGCCTTCACTCACTACTTTTCTAGTGAAAGCGGAGAAGTGCCATGGCAATGGGGCTTACCGGGAATTCGGCGATAAATAAGCTAAGGAAATGTTTTACAAAAATATGTATTTCTTTATTAAAATAAAATGTCTAGGTAGAATCAGATTAATATTTGTACATTAATTGGATAACTTCCATTTCACATTTTAATTTCAAATTATCTGGAATTGCTTGGTGTAATCTCACGACGTATTCCCCAAACCTCTCGGACGAGGTTTCTGGTTTGGCTAATTCCCTTTAAATATATGATAAAATAATTAATTTTAAATATCTACCTACATCTAAGCGCTAGAAAACAAACTTGTTTGTAGCATCTATTGCTTCTAGTATTGAGGATGTTGGATCATTTTTCATTTTTTTACTTCTTGACGTGATATTTTTTGAAGTTTCTTTTCGTTTGAACGTGGTTTTGGCCAAGGTTTCTGGTTCTTTTTGTTTATTTTTAATTGGTTTCTCTACATCACTGTCAACCTCTTCCATAATTTCGTCCGTAAACGTAAATGGCTGTCCAGTGAATAAGTATTCTTTGTCTTTTGAAGTTTATGCATCACTAGCACCAGTGGCAGATTGTCCATTGAATGAGCATTCTTTTTCTTTTGAAGTTGACGCATCACTCGCACCAATGGCATCGTCTTTTTCATTCGAAACTATCATTTCAACACTTGACGTGGATGAAGGTGCACTGCTTTCTTTATTAAGTTCCGAAGGAAAATTTGAACTAGTTCTGAAATATACATATCTTGTAATTATCTTTCTATACGTAAACAAAGTCGCTTTGAACATACTCTCGCCTCGTGAACACATCTTTCAAAAAAAATAATTGCTTGAAAAATGTCCATTGTATAGAATCAAATACAGAGTCATCAACTTCTTGCCAACTTTTGGAATATGTAACTGCATTGTAATTTGTTCGAAAAGAGTCCACTAGACTTTTCCATAAAGATTTACACTTGTCCTCTATGTTAAAATTAGTTTAATTGCAAAATACATAAAATAGAATTAAAATTCCAATTACTTGATAAACCCATTTCAGAAGCGATTTCTTCCCAATAGCATTCCACAATATCTTTTTTCCTGTGTTCTTCAATCCTTCTATCCCAAATTGCTGGCTTATCATGCACTAAATTGATTAGTGTTTCTTTCATCACAACTGTTTCTCTTCTTTTCTCGCCGGCTTGCTTTTTAATCAATTCCTTTAACTCGCGTTGAGTCGGCATCTTTGTTTTCAAAATATTTTTCAATTTGAACTTTTGATGTAGACTTGTAGACTGCCGGAGACTCAATAAAAAGGGCCTTGGCGAACTTGGCGATATATTAGGAATTCCTCACCCCTCATTAGCCAATACGTCTATGACGTCAAGCTTGAATTATCAGGCTCGCGCAAATATCTAAATTCCGTTGATATGAGCTTAGCGCGCTTTTCGAGCGCAAGCGGGCTACTTTTCAATCTCAAGCTACCTAAAAAGCGAGTTTGGAAATGGGACCGACCAGGAGCTTGAGCGAAAACTTGAAAATTTCAAGCTTGCGCTCAATCTTTTCGCCTTTCAAGCGCGTTTGGAAACCCACCTTAAGGGTGGTTTGGGATAGTTTTAAGTAGGATTACTTGAGAAAACAAAGTGGTAAATTACCGGGGGTGAAAGGGGGTGTTTTTTCGTTTAAATAACATTGTTTTTATTAAAATAATGAAACGAATTAGTCTCAGATAATTAAGAAACATAAAGGGGCCTAAGCTGACTAAAGTACAGAATTGTGGGCGGAGTTACGTTGAAGATATATTTCGAGCATGCACTACCGACATCTGTCGAGCCTTTACCGTATCAATTAAAGATGAATATTTATCCTATTTGGCTTTCGTTGTTTTGATGTTACCAAAGGGTAGAAATAAAAGTTTATCTCATTAATTAGTTTTATTACAATTATATTTGTAATCTAAATTGTGTTAGGAGACCTTTATAATTAAAATTTAACCGTTTCAAATGTAAAAATGGCCTTTTTTAGGGTGCCTAAGGGGGCGATAATTTTAAATTGGCGTTAAATATTTATAAAAGATGTTGAATAAGCCTTTTTCCGTGATAATTCGTCGTTCTAAATCGATTGTTTTGATTAATTTGCTCGATTTTCGGGAATAAAGTCGAATTTTCTCGACTGACTAAAGTACAGAATTTTTCGAATCACCCGCCAGAAATATCCGGTTTCATTATTGGTTGACAAAAATATATCATACTCAGCGGGTGCCTAAGGGTGATTTGGGGTGGTTTTAATAAGGATTACTTAAGGAAATAAAGTGTAAAGTTAAAGGGGGTGTTTTTCAATTCAGAACATTTGTTTTAATTGAAATAATTAAATGAATTAGGCCGGGATAATTAAGAAACATGAAGGGGCCTAAGCCGACTTAAGTACAGAATTGTGGGCGGAGTTAAGTGGTTCTAACGCCGTCAAAGTAAATCGTTAATTTTTGAAGAATTAGATGATTTGAATGATAGAAAAGCTTAAATTCGTAAAATGTTAATCATTTTTAATTATAATTAAATGTATTTTACTCCCCGTTGGTCCCCTTGATGAAAAATAACGTTTAGGATGAAGTTTCCTCTACCGCCGTTTCACCCGACTGGGATTTTAGTGATTTCCGACCTTAGGCAACCTTAGGTACATTCGTCTTTTTCTGTACTTGTTACCATCAAGGACCCTTATCCTTTGCCTAATATAGAGGACATGTTAGCTAGGGTGGGAAGACCGAAATTTATAACAACACTTGACCTTAAATCAGGGTATTGGCAAGTGGAAATGCACCCTAAGAGTAGAGAAAAAACTGCTTTCGTGACTCACATGGGAAAGTACGAGTTTAACGTACTACGTTTTGGGCTGTGCAGCGCCCCTAGCTCTTTCCAGCGATTAATTGACGAAATTTTTAGAGACGCCGATTATTTCCAGTTAATTGACTACTTAGATGACTTAATCTCTCTTAGTGAGGATTGGGATCAGAATTTGACGTATTTAGAATACGTCCTAAATAGGTTAAAGGAAGCGGGTCTCACGCTACAGTTAAAAAAATGTCGGTTCGCTCAAAAAGAAGCTACTATATTTGGTCACATAGTAAATGAAAAAGAAGTGCATATAGATCCTTCAAAAATTCCCTCCACCTAAAAATGTTAAGGATGTCCAGAGAATTTTAGGGATGGCCGGTTGGCATAATAGGTTTATTAATCACTACTCCCTAATAGTAGCCCCTATTAACAAGATTAAAAGGAAGGATCAGAAATTTATTTGGGGTATCGAACTGCAACAGGCGTTCGAAAAGATCAAGGAAGAAATTTTTTAAGGCTCATCCTTTAGCTTGCTTTAGAAGGGATTCCTCGTGCATTCTAACTACAGATGCTAGTGATGCAGGGTTAGGTGCCCTTCTTTCCCAAATAGAAGATAGTGTAGAAGTTCCTATAGCTTATGCTAGTACAGGACTAAAAGATGCAGAAACTAGGTACTCCACCAGCGAGAAAGAGTGTTTAGCCATTTGATGGGCAGTTAAGAAGTTTAGGCCCTTTCTAGAAGGTCGAAAATTCACTGTCCTTACTGATCATCAGGCTTTACAATGGTTATTTAATATCAGGGAACCAAATTCTCGACTAGTTAAATGGGCTATGTACCTTCAAACATTTGACTTTACAATTAAGCATAAAAAAGGAGTAGAAAATGTAGTAGCTGACGCTTTATCGAGAGCTCCGATAAACGTCTTAAGCATCAACTTTAGTTCCTCTACTTCTAACTCTACTAGTAATTTGGATCCAACTAGTAGTAGTACCAGCTCAAATTCTACCGGTAGTAGTAGATCGTCAACGTCCTCTAGTGATTCTGTCGAAGGTCAAATACGTCCCGCAGGTCCTAGAGCCCTATATTCAGTATTTACATTAGAAGATGTAAGAAAATCTCAACGGGAAGACCCTTTCGCTTCCCCTATAATCAATTCCTTGCAAGGACCTAACCCAGTTAGGCATAAACTTTTCGAATTAAAAAATAATCTTCTATATAGAAGACCTTACAGGAATTATCCTGATAAGATTTATTTACCACCCCGCTTAAGGCTAGAAGCCAAGCGGTTATTACACGATCACCCACTATCAGCTCACAGGGGCAAGGATAAGACCCTGAGCAAAGTCAGATTTAGATATTGGTGGCCAACTATAGTTAATGATGTCCAGGACTACGTTCGAGGATGCACGTTATGCCAACAATTTAAGGCTAGAAATAGAAAAAGGCCAGGGCTAATGCAACCCTTTGAGATAACAAGTCCTTGGGATCAGATTAGTGTCGATATTATGGGACCTTTTCCCCAAAGTAGACACCATTACAAATACCTAATAGTCTTCGTCGATTATATGACTAAATTCGTGGAAATGATACCACTTAAAACTATTACAGCAAAGACTTGTGTCCAAGCTTTCAAGTCTATTATTTCCAGGTGGGGAGCTCCTAAAGCTATCCTTAGTGATAGAGGGGTACAATTTACCTCGAAACTTTGGCTGCAAACTTGCAGAGCTTTTAGAATTAACCAAAAGTTTACCACCCCCTATACGCCTAAGGGAAATCCCACCGAACGAGTTAATAGAGTAATAAGCGAGCTTAACTCATTTTATGTAAGGAATCATCATGACAGATGGGATGAATCCCTTGACCTTCTTCAATTTGCTATAAATTCAGCACCACATGAAACCACGGGCAGATCCCCTTTCTTTTTGAATTTAGGGCGGGAGCCACGTCTCCCTTGGGATTTAGAAATTGAAGAACCCATCCAGGACCCTTATGACCCCAGTCGTACCAAAGCTTTAAAAATTCTTAAGGAACAATTAGAATTCAGTAATGAATTATCTAAGTTAGCCAAAGCTCACCAGAAGTAATACTATGACCTCCGTCATGACCCTCTAGAATTTGAGGTAGGAACATTAGTATGGATGGAAACGCATCCTTTGTCAATTACGACAGGTCAGCTTATGAAAAGGTTCAGTCCCAAATGGGCAGGTCCCATTTAAAATAGTAGCTAAGCACTCTCCCGTAGTCTATGAGTTAGAGGACTCTAACTCAGGGCAGAATATAGGGAAGGTTAACCTAGAGCATCTAAAACTCTACTGGACAAACGTTGCTGTCTTCGATAATGCCGGAAATGCCCTTACTTCCCAGTTCGACGTTGCAGATAATCCTGAGTCTAGTCCCGCAACGAACGGTGGTATCATGGACCACCCTCCTACGGCGACTTCCTCAACTACTTCATCTGAATCATCATCATCTTCTACTTCACCGTCACCTCAGGACGGTCAGGAAGTCGATCAACAGATCATTCCTGCTATTCCAGATGTCCCTCCTACGTCGGAACAGGCGTTACACCATTCACCTTCTTCAGGCTTTTCGGAGGAGACTGGCTCCTGAACAGATTCTTCAATCGCAATCCCAATCGCTGCGTGCGTCTGATAGTTCATCGACCACGTTGTCGGAGTCTATGAGAACTCCTAGTTTAACTAGGGCTACCTTACCCGATATTTATTTAGAACCTTTTCGATTGGGATGGCTAAGAGAAGTGTGTAAGAGGGCAACGGTTTGGCCAGGAGGTAACGAAGTCGATATCTATTACCGACCTCCAGACAATAAAAGATTAAGGTCACCGTATGAGGTCCAGGTTTACCTCCAGACAAATAACGTCCCGAACCTAACAAGGGAACATTTCTGTTTTTCTCGAGAGCCAATCTCTTTTTTCCCATGGGAGTTTATCTCCCAAGCCTCTAAGAGACGCTATTAATATTGTATACTTTCAGATAGCTTCAAACACCCCTACTCCGTCTTGGCAATTTGAACTCCCAAGGGAAATAAAACAAACAGAATATAGGTCGAAGAAAATAACGTGCAAGACTGAATTGTCGGTTCAAATATTAGAGCAGTATTGTCCAGCGGATGACAATAAGATTGAGAAGTGCCGCAATTGCAACGAAATTGGACATAGAGCACATGATTGCTACATGCCCAATCGTTATTTGAACTCTAAAGTTGCTTGCTCACTATGTTATACGGGGGGGCACACCGCTGAGGACTGCCCTTCAAGGACGAAGATTTGCTGATTGTAGACGTCCCAAGAGAGGAAACTCAAGACTTAATTAATCCAGCCGGAGAGGACTTTAGTAACTCATCTTCGACCAATCAGAGCACTCACTCAGAATTAGTGGACCCTGTTCCTCAACAGGAAAGGAATTTAGATCCATATTCCCTTACACCTTACCTGAAGTCGCCTCCGCGCCAACCGGGTCGACACGACCCCGTAACTGTCTACCACAAATTTAGGGCTTCCGTCCTTGAACATTCTACTTCCATAAGGGAAGAACCTTTATCGCTCAACGCTTATCCTATTCCGCTTCCACTTACTCCGTCCGAACAATGAAGACCCCTAGCGAATGAAGACTTGGACCAGGAGAACTGGGAAAGATTCGAATCCATGGGTTGGGTCCCAAAAGTAACTATCCCTAAAGTACGCATTCCATCCAAGATACCCGAAGCAAAACATCCAATGATATGGACAACCGTAGTTTGCTGGAGGTGTAGGAAAGTAGGTCACCATGAAGTGTCCGACTGCCCGGGGAAGAGGAGTAAGGAGGCGGAAGAGCGACGAGAAGCCCGCAGAATTGTGCGAAGGTCACTAAAAGAAAACAATTTAGCAGAAAACAAAGATTGAAAAAAAAACCAAAAAAAACTTTTGTGATATTCCTATTCAACCCCTGCCAAAAATATTCAGGGTTCCTCGGGGTAACCATTTTTCCTTTTTTATTATAAAAAAGTTCCTAAAGAGGGGGGATGTAGCATGGCTGCCAGATTCCTTGGAGTTTCTACTCCTTGGATCTGGCAGGGTATATTATCCCTCCATGTTACATGCTCCTCCTTCCTTCCCTCACTTCTGTGATTTTTTCAACTTATATATTCATTCCGTAGTCGCCTCGCGGAGAGAGCGCTTTGTTTTGTTTAACTCTACTAAGAAGTTGAACTGTATAGACAAGTTCGGGTTTATCCCTTTTGAATAAAGTTTCTACAAGATTCCTCTTCTAATTTTTAGAATCAAAACTCTAAGTTGTCTTTTATTCATTTTTATGGCCCTCGGGAGAATCTCCCTATTTAGTTAATCTCTATTGAGGGTTACAATTCAGTCTTTGAGAATGAAGAACCTACCAAACATTAAAAATTAAAAATTCTTAATTTCTTAATAATTAATGGTCAAATGTAACTATAATATGCTTTAGCCGTTAATAGGTGGTAGTTTCCGTTCGTCTGCGGATTTTGACTACAGCTTGACGCTGAGTCTCGGTTTACATCATAGATTCTAACCATCACGTCTCTAACCCACCCTTTTCCCATTAATTTATAAGCGTCTAATCCTTTGTACGCTTTAAAGTCGTCCAATGTATAGGCACTTTTTAATAAATCTCCCTCATCCACCATAGACTTACTTTCCCTTGCCTCTCCACCTATATCTGACTACTACCCCACCCTAGGTGAGATAACTCTAGTACTCAAAGAGTGCGTCTGGCCCCGACGATGTCCCTAACCGCCTCCTTATGAAAACCACTCCATCTGCTATTTACAAACTTGTATTAATATAAATTTTAGAAAGGCAAGCACAGGTGATATGTATGGGTACAAATAAATAAGTGATTATTGTATAGAATTCAACGCTGGTATTCACCGTTGTTAAGACCGACCGCCATTCACAGCAAATTGTTGAAGCCCACATTTTCTTTCTCCAATATGGCAATGACACATATTTCTCAGGTACCCAAAACCCGTGATTTACACTTCTAAAAGCGGTGTACGGTAAATCTAATTATTAACGTGTAAAACACCCATGCCATGTCACCTATTAACACCGTCTTATTCACGTTACCAAATAGTGAAGATCACGTTGTTTTTATTAAATATGTAAACAACATTTGCACTCAAAATTCACGTGAAGATAATGTTAGGTAATTAAATGTTCGTAACGTGCAATTTACGTGGGTAGCAGTGTACCCAACGATTCTCAGGTACCCGAAACCCGTGATTTACACGTCTAAAAGCGGTGTACGGTAAACGTAATTATGAACGTGTAAAACACCCAGGACCATGCCATGTCACCTCTAAACACCGTCTTATTGACGTTAACCAACAGTGAAGATCACGTTGTTTTTATTAAATATGGGAATATATGCGATTTTGAAACCTAGTGTTTGCGAACGAGAATATCTGGGTTTTTGAAACCTAGTGTTTGGGAACTGAGAATATCTTGGTTTTTGAAACCTAGTGTTTGGGAACTGAGAATATCTGGGTTTTTGAAACCTAGTGTTTGGGAACTGGGAATATATGGGTTTTTGAAACCTAGTGTTTGGGAACTGAGAATATCTGGGTTTTTGAAACCTAGTTTTTGGGAACTGAGAATTTCTGGGTTTTTGAAACCTAGTGTTTGGGAACTGGGAATATCTGGGTTTTTGAAACCTAGTGTTTGGGAACTGACAATATCTGGGTTTTTGAAACTTAGTGTTTGGGAACTGGGAATATATGGGTTTTTGAAACCTAGTGTTTGGGAACTGAGAATATCTGGGTTTTTAAAACCTAGTGTTTGGGAAATGAGAATATCTGGGTTTTTGAAACCTAGTGTTTGGGAACTGAGAATATCTGGGTTTTTGAAACCTAGTGTTTGGGAACTGGGAATATATGGGTTTTTGAAACCTAGTGTTTGGGAAATGAGAATATCTGGGTTTTTGAAACCAAGTGTTTGGGAACTGAGAATATCTGAGTTTTTGAAACCTAGTGTTTGGGAACTGGGAATATATGGGTTTTTGAAACCTAGTGTTTGGGAACTGAGAATATCTGGGTTTTTGAAACCTAGTGTTTGGGAACTGGGAATATATGGGTTTTTGAAACCTAGTGTTTGGGAAATGAGAATATCTGGGTTTTTGAAACCTAGTGTTTGGGAAATGAGAATATCTGGGTTTTTGAAACCTAGTGTTTGGGAACTGAGAATATCTGGGTTTTTGAAACCTAGTGTTTGGGAACTGAGAATATCTGGGTTTTTGAAACCTAGTGTTTGGGAACTGAGAATATCTGGGTTTTTGAAACCTAGTGTTTGGGAACTGAGAATATCTGGGTTTTTGAAACCTAGTGTTTGGGAACTGAGAAATCACAAATGGTTTATTTAAAACATGTATGGAACATTAATGTCACAAAGTTTGTTTAAAACTAGTGAGGAACATTAATATCAAGATCTACATCTTTAAATGTTTTCTGGACATCGATTTTTTGTTAAATTTCTTAACAAACTCTTCTCTATCAGTAACATCTTTTGCCAAGTTGTCCAACAGAGGTCTTACATACTTTGTTAACAATATGTCAGCTAACTCGCGATAATTACTGCAAGTACATTTCAAAACACTGCAAAAATAGGGATAAATGGCTTGCTTAAGAATGCTAAGTGTGTCTTTCCGAGGTAGATATGGTATGGCTGATTTAACGAAATCTGTAACTGCTGACAACACGTTTATTTAATATCGAGTAGGATATCTAATACCACCATTATCCTGGAATCTAATTAAACTTAAAATAGGTGCGTTTGAGCGAGCTTGGTTTAATTTGTCCAAACAGTTTCTGCATTCTGGGTTTTCTTCGTCGATTCGAACAATATATCCGGCTACAAAAGCTACATCACTATTGTTAAGGGAGTTGAAACAAGAGGCTGAAAAGGAAATTATATAAAACTTTAGAATTATACAAAAACGAGTTTTGCTTCGCAGTCCTTAAAAACTGCATTTATACACAATCCTTGGTGACACTTTTTCAAACCCACAATGGGCCAGAAATTAGAAATTATTATATGTATTGCAATTTGAAATTAAGTTTAATCGATATTGGAAATTTGGTTCGGAATTACATTTTCCGAAAACATTTTATCATGAAATTAATTGTTCTTGAAAAAGCGTAGATATGTAATTTTTTCATTTAATTTAGAGGGAGTAGATCGATTAACAGTAAAATCAGTTGATTGAATTAAATATTGATTAAGGATTGAGTGGATAAAAATAACTAGAAAAAAATTTCAATATCTGAAACTTCAGTCAATTGATAAACCTCACACATATCGTTTGTTTTTTCGGCCTTGGTCCAAACCAAGACGTTTATATATAATATCTGTCACTTCAGTCTTAATGAAATTAAATTTTGAAAAATTATGTTTGCTTTACAGTCATACATTTGCACTCTAAAATATAATGGTGCATTCAAACACCATATATGCTGTTTTTTCCAGTGCCAAAAAAGACATCATTTAGGGTGATAACCACTACACCATAGATACGTGGTAATACTGAGTTTTCCAAGAGATCTAGCTAATTCAAGCGCCCAATCACGATGGTCAAAACATGTATCTACCATGGCTTGAAACTAGGACCTTCCGCGTGTGAAGCGGACGTGATAACCACTGCACTACAGATACGTAATAACACTGAGTTTTCCAAGAGATCTAGCTAATAATTATGTCCAATCACGATGGTCAATACATGTATCTACCAGGGCTCGAACCTGGGACCTTCCGCGTGTGAAGCGGACGTGATAACCACCACACTACAGATACGTAATAACACTGAGTTTTCCAAGAGATCTAGCTAATTATTATGTCCAATCACGATGGTCAAAGCCGTACTTCTGTAATTAACTAAAATTAACATACTTAGACTTAATTGTTTTGATCAAGCTGGCCGATAGCACACCCTGAATACTTAATTGTTAATTTAAGATAATTCCGAAAAGTATCTTCGTTGTAGTTTCTAAGTTATCGGTGGGGAAAAATCACGAAAAACCCATGTTAATCTCCATAGAAAATTAGCAAAAGCGGGTGAATATTACTTTACCTTTTCCCCAAAGTAGACACCATTACAAATACCTAATAGTCTTCGTCGATTATATGACTAAATTCGTGGAAATGATACCACTTAAAACTATTACAGCAAAGACTTGTGTCCAAGCTTTCAAGTCTATTATTTCCAGGTGGGGAGCTCCTAAAGCTATCCTTAGTGATAGAGGGGTACAATTTACCTCGAAACTTTGGCTGCAAACTTGCAGAGCTTTTAGAATTAACCAAAAGTTTACCACCCCCTATACGCCTAAGGGAAATCCCACCGAACGAGTTAATAGAGTAATAAGCGAGCTTAACTCATTTTATGTAAGGAATCATCATGACAGATGGGATGAATCCCTTGACCTTCTTCAATTTGCTATAAATTCAGCACCACATGAAACCACGGGCAGATCCCCTTTCTTTTTGAATTTAGGGCGGGAGCCACGTCTCCCTTGGGATTTAGAAATTGAAGAACCCATCCAGGACCCTTATGACCCCAGTCGTACCAAAGCTTTAAAAATTCTTAAGGAACAATTAGAATTCAGTAATGAATTATCTAAGTTAGCCAAAGCTCACCAGAAGTAATACTATGACCTCCGTCATGACCCTCTAGAATTTGAGGTAGGAACATTAGTATGGATGGAAACGCATCCTTTGTCAATTACGACAGGTCAGCTTATGAAAAGGTTCAGTCCCAAATGGGCAGGTCCCATTTAAAATAGTAGCTAAGCACTCTCCCGTAGTCTATGAGTTAGAGGACTCTAACTCAGGGCAGAATATAGGGAAGGTTAACCTAGAGCATCTAAAACTCTACTGGACAAACGTTGCTGTCTTCGATAATGCCGGAAATGCCCTTACTTCCCAGTTCGACGTTGCAGATAATCCTGAGTCTAGTCCCGCAACGAACGGTGGTATCATGGACCACCCTCCTACGGCGACTTCCTCAACTACTTCATCTGAATCATCATCATCTTCTACTTCACCGTCACCTCAGGACGGTCAGGAAGTCGATCAACAGATCATTCCTGCTATTCCAGATGTCCCTCCTACGTCGGAACAGGCGTTACACCATTCACCTTCTTCAGGCTTTTCGGAGGAGACTGGCTCCTGAACAGATTCTTCAATCGCAATCCCAATCGCTGCGTGCGTCTGATAGTTCATCGACCACGTTGTCGGAGTCTATGAGAACTCCTAGTTTAACTAGGGCTACCTTACCCGATATTTATTTAGAACCTTTTCGATTGGGATGGCTAAGAGAAGTGTGTAAGAGGGCAACGGTTTGGCCAGGAGGTAACGAAGTCGATATCTATTACCGACCTCCAGACAATAAAAGATTAAGGTCACCGTATGAGGTCCAGGTTTACCTCCAGACAAATAACGTCCCGAACCTAACAAGGGAACATTTCTGTTTTTCCCGAGAGCCAATCTCTTTTTTCCCATGGGAGTTTATCTCCCAAGCCTCTAAGAGACGCTATTAATATTGTATACTTTCAGATAGCTTCAAACACCCCTACTCCGTCTTGGCAATTTGAACTCCCAAGGGAAATAAAACAAACAGAATATAGGTCGAAGAAAATAACGTGCAAGACTGAATTGTCGGTTCAAATATTAGAGCAGTATTGTCCAGCGGATGACAATAAGATTGAGAAGTGCCGCAATTGCAACGAAATTGGACATAGAGCACATGATTGCTACATGCCCAATCGTTATTTGAACTCTAAAGTTGCTTGCTCACTATGTTATACGGGGGGGCACACCGCTGAGGACTGCCCTTCAAGGACGAAGATTTGCTGATTGTAGACGTCCCAAGAGAGGAAACTCAAGACTTAATTAATCCAGCCGGAGAGGACTTTAGTAACTCATCTTCGACCAATCAGAGCACTCACTCAGAATTAGTGGACCCTGTTCCTCAACAGGAAAGGAATTTAGATCCATATTCCCTTACACCTTACCTGAAGTCGCCTCCGCGCCAACCGGGTCGACACGACCCCGTAACTGTCTACCACAAATTTAGGGCTTCCGTCCTTGAACATTCTACTTCCATAAGGGAAGAACCTTTATCGCTCAACGCTTATCCTATTCCGCTTCCACTTACTCCGTCCGAACAATGAAGACCCCTAGCGAATGAAGACTTGGACCAGGAGAACTGGGAAAGATTCGAATCCATGGGTTGGGTCCCAAAAGTAACTATCCCTAAAGTACGCATTCCATCCAAGATACCCGAAGCAAAACATCCAATGATATGGACAACCGTAGTTTGCTGGAGGTGTAGGAAAGTAGGTCACCATGAAGTGTCCGACTGCCCGGGGAAGAGGAGTAAGGAGGCGGAAGAGCGACGAGAAGCCCGCAGAATTGTGCGAAGGTCACTAAAAGAAAACAATTTAGCAGAAAACAAAGATTGAAAAAAAAACCAAAAAAAACTTTTGTGATATTCCTATTCAACCCCTGCCAAAAATATTCAGGGTTCCTCGGGGTAACCATTTTTCCTTTTTTATTATAAAAAAGTTCCTAAAGAGGGGGGATGTAGCATGGCTGCCAGATTCCTTGGAGTTTCTACTCCTTGGATCTGGCAGGGTATATTATCCCTCCATGTTACATGCTCCTCCTTCCTTCCCTCACTTCTGTGATTTTTTCAACTTATATATTCATTCCGTAGTCGCCTCGCGGAGAGAGCGCTTTGTTTTGTTTAACTCTACTAAGAAGTTGAACTGTATAGACAAGTTCGGGTTTATCCCTTTTGAATAAAGTTTCTACAAGATTCCTCTTCTAATTTTTAGAATCAAAACTCTAAGTTGTCTTTTATTCATTTTTATGGCCCTCGGGAGAATCTCCCTATTTAGTTAATCTCTATTGAGGGTTACAATTCAGTCTTTGAGAATGAAGAACCTACCAAACATTAAAAATTAAAAATTCTTAATTTCTTAATAATTAATGGTCAAATGTAACTATAATATGCTTTAGCCGTTAATAGGTGGTAGTTTCCGTTCGTCTGCGGATTTTGACTACAGCTTGACGCTGAGTCTCGGTTTACATCATAGATTCTAACCATCACGTCTCTAACCCACCCTTTTCCCATTAATTTATAAGCGTCTAATCCTTTGTACGCTTTAAAGTCGTCCAATGTATAGGCACTTTTTAATAAATCTCCCTCATCCACCATAGACTTACTTTCCCTTGCCTCTCCACCTATATCTGACTACTACCCCACCCTAGGTGAGATAACTCTAGTACTCAAAGAGTGCGTCTGGCCCCGACGATGTCCCTAACCGCCTCCTTATGAAAACCACTCCATCTGCTATTTACAAACTTGTATTAATATAAATTTTAGAAAGGCAAGCACAGGTGATATGTATGGGTACAAATAAATAAGTGATTATTGTATAGAATTCAACGCTGGTATTCACCGTTGTTAAGACCGACCGCCATTCACAGCAAATTGTTGAAGCCCACATTTTCTTTCTCCAATATGGCAATGACACATATTTCTCAGGTACCCAAAACCCGTGATTTACACTTCTAAAAGCGGTGTACGGTAAATCTAATTATTAACGTGTAAAACACCCATGCCATGTCACCTATTAACACCGTCTTATTCACGTTACCAAATAGTGAAGATCACGTTGTTTTTATTAAATATGTAAACAACATTTGCACTCAAAATTCACGTGAAGATAATGTTAGGTAATTAAATGTTCGTAACGTGCAATTTACGTGGGTAGCAGTGTACCCAACGATTCTCAGGTACCCGAAACCCGTGATTTACACGTCTAAAAGCGGTGTACGGTAAACGTAATTATGAACGTGTAAAACACCCAGGACCATGCCATGTCACCTCTAAACACCGTCTTATTGACGTTAACCAACAGTGAAGATCACGTTGTTTTTATTAAATATGGGAATATATGCGATTTTGAAACCTAGTGTTTGCGAACGAGAATATCTGGGTTTTTGAAACCTAGTGTTTGGGAACTGAGAATATCTTGGTTTTTGAAACCTAGTGTTTGGGAACTGAGAATATCTGGGTTTTTGAAACCTAGTGTTTGGGAACTGGGAATATATGGGTTTTTGAAACCTAGTGTTTGGGAACTGAGAATATCTGGGTTTTTTTAAACCTAGTTTTTGGGAACTGAGAATTTCTGGGTTTTTGAAACCTAGTGTTTGGGAACTGGGAATATCTGGGTTTTTGAAACCTAGTGTTTGGGAACTGACAATATCTGGGTTTTTGAAACTTAGTGTTTGGGAACTGGGAATATATGGGTTTTTGAAACCTAGTGTTTGGGAACTGAGAATATCTGGGTTTTTAAAACCTAGTGTTTGGGAAATGAGAATATCTGGGTTTTTGAAACCTAGTGTTTGGGAACTGAGAATATCTGGGTTTTTGAAACCTAGTGTTTGGGAACTGGGAATATATGGGTTTTTGAAACCTAGTGTTTGGGAAATGAGAATATCTGGGTTTTTGAAACCAAGTGTTTGGGAACTGAGAATATCTGAGTTTTTGAAACCTAGTGTTTGGGAACTGGGAATATATGGGTTTTTGAAACCTAGTGTTTGGGAACTGAGAATATCTGGGTTTTTGAAACCTAGTGTTTGGGAACTGGGAATATATGGGTTTTTGAAACCTAGTGTTTGGGAAATGAGAATATCTGGGTTTTTGAAACCTAGTGTTTGGGAAATGAGAATATCTGGGTTTTTGAAACCTAGTGTTTGGGAACTGAGAATATCTGGGTTTTTGAAACCTAGTGTTTGGGAACTGAGAATATCTGGGTTTTTGAAACCTAGTGTTTGGGAACTGAGAATATCTGGGTTTTTGAAACCTAGTGTTTGGGAACTGAGAATATCTGGGTTTTTGAAACCTAGTGTTTGGGAACTGAGAATATCTGGGTTTTTGAAACCTAGTGTTTGGGAACTGAGAAATCACAAATGGTTTATTTAAAACATGTATGGAACATTAATGTCACAAAGTTTGTTTAAAACTAGTGAGGAACATTAATATCAAGATCTACATCTTTAAATGTTTTCTGGACATCGATTTTTTGTTAAATTTCTTAACAAACTCTTCTCTATCAGTAACATCTTTTTCCAAGTTGTCCAACAGAGGTCTTACATACTTTGTTAACAATATGTCAGCTAACTCGCGATAATTACTGCAAGTACATTTCAAAACACTGCAAAAATAGGGATAAATGGCTTGCTTAAGAATGCTAAGTGTGTCTTTCCGAGGTAGATATGGTATGGCTGATTTAACGAAATCTGTAACTGCTGACAACACGTTTATTTAATATCGAGTAGGATATCTAATACCACCATTATCCTGGAATCTAATTAAACTTAAAATAGGTGCGTTTGAGCGAGCTTGGTTTAATTTGTCCAAACAGTTTCTGCATTCTGGGTTTTCTTCGTCGATTCGAACAATATATCCGGCTACAAAAGCTACATCACTATTGTTAAGGGAGTTGAAACAAGAGGCTGAAAAGGAAATTATATAAAACTTTAGAATTATACAAAAACGAGTTTTGCTTCGCAGTCCTTAAAAACTGCATTTATACACAATCCTTGGTGACACTTTTTCAAACCCACAAAGGGCCAGAAATTAGAAATTATTATATGTATTGCAATTTGAAATTAAGTTTAATCGATATTGGAAATTTGGTTCGGAATTACATTTTCCGAAAACATTTTATCATGAAATTAATTGTTCTTGAAAAAGCGTAGATATGTAATTTTTTCATTTAATTTAGAGGGAGTAGATCGATTAACAGTAAAATCAGTTGATTGAATTAAATATTGATTAAGGATTGAGTGGATAAAAATAACTAGAAAAAAATTTCAATATCTGAAACTTCAGTCAATTGATAAACCTCACACATATCGTTTGTTTTTTCGGCCTTGGTCCAAACCAAGACGTTTATATATAATATCTGTCACTTCAGTCTTAATGAAATTAAATTTTGAAAAATTATGTTTGCTTTACAGTCATACATTTGCACTCTAAAATATAATGGTGCATTCAAACACCATATATGCTGTTTTTTCCAGTGCCAAAAAAGACATCATTTAGGGTGATAACCACTACACCATAGATACGTGGTAATACTGAGTTTTCCAAGAGATCTAGCTAATTCAAGCGCCCAATCACGATGGTCAAAACATGTATCTACCATGGCTTGAAACTAGGACCTTCCGCGTGTGAAGCGGACGTGATAACCACTGCACTACAGATACGTAATAACACTGAGTTTTCCAAGAGATCTAGCTAATAATTATGTCCAATCACGATGGTCAATACATGTATCTACCAGGGCTCGAACCTGGGACCTTCCGCGTGTGAAGCGGACGTGATAACCACCACACTACAGATACGTAATAACACTGAGTTTTCCAAGAGATCTAGCTAATTATTATGTCCAATCACGATGGTCAAAGCCGTACTTCTGTAATTAACTAAAATTAACATACTTAGACTTAATTGTTTTGATCAAGCTGGCCGATAGCACACCCTGAATACTTAATTGTTAATTTAAGATAATTCCGAAAAGTATCTTCGTTGTAGTTTCTAAGTTATCGGTGGGGAAAAATCACGAAAAACCCATGTTAATCTCCATAGAAAATTAGCAAAAGCGGGTGAATATTACTTTAACGTTACAAAACGGTATCAAGTCATATCTACAAGGGCCTACCGGCCCTGTAGAATTTTCGCTTGTAGCATAGGTAACTCTCCCACAAAAAAATTTCCTCCCGCTCATCAGTTATCCATGTACGACTTAGATGCTATAAATGGTTTTTCTTTCTTACGTTTCTTTGGGGTAACATTCGTACACAATTTTGAACCACGAATAAATTTTGTCCTTGCACATGTTGGGAATTTCCTCCTCCAATAAAGAGAGTCCGTTAACCTTTTCAATGTTAATTTCAGGGTTTGAGCAAAACAATATTAATAGACCCATAAAAAAAATTCGCCTGTAAGTTGTTTTTCCCTCAGTAGTACTGGATTTTGAAATGGAAGTCAGTTCACTTCGGTTCATATTATTCTCGATTCTACTTGAAATCCTGAACTACGAAGATTTTTTTCATTACGTTTAGTTGTCGTCTGCTAAGAGTCCTCGTTGTTATCAACAACGCAGTTAAGCATAGATATAGAAATACACTATTATAGCCTAGATACACTACCTTTGATTCAACACTCGAGACTCAATGAAGCCAAAAATCGAATTTTGCTCCTCGGCATGTATGATCGGTAGGTTGGGGAAAAAAGCGACACTAGCCACCTAACGGCGGACGGGGAAACTAAAGATAAAAATGTACTGCTTTTTTTTTATTTTTTTCCTATACAAATTATTGAAAAATGGCGGGAAATTCAAGTTGCAACTTTCATATTTTTAAAACTTAAAAGCTTTTGGCGTTGTTAAAAAGGATAATCGGTAAGTGAAAAGTGAATTGTACTATTGAGTAAAAACGTTTAGAATATCTTTTTGAACATTTTTAATGCAATAAAAACCTGAAATTGATTAAATATCTCATTTAATGAGTAGGCTTAAAAATGGTTAAAGTTTGTGCCGTTCCTGACTGCAAAAGCCTTTCAACAACAAATAAAATATCATTTCTCAGGCATGTTGGTTGCACTTTCTCTAAATATGAAATAATTTATACTCGTTGCTTTCGTGTAATTAAGATTTCCACAATTAAACAAACGGTTATGCCATAAATAACTCGCGGCTATAAAACGGTTGGACTTAGTGCCGGGCAAAAACCATTTTGTTTGCGGTAATCACTTTCAGGAAAGTAATTTTCGTGTACGCGAAGACAGAAACCACAAAACTCTGAAATTACTAAACGACGAGGCAATACCTTCTTTTATTTTATTTAAGTTTTAATGAAGCCGGTTCACAAGCATACATAACAATTGAATAACATATTCAGTTCGGAATGTCAGTACATAGTATGTAACATAATAGCGCACCTATGGGAAATCGGGCGCGAGAGAATCGCAGAAACCACACATTGATAGTGCATTGCCTAGTACAATACCCAACCAACATCGCGCAACAGTCATGTATGGGTTCAAAGTTGACTATTTTGGCTGCGCGCAACACCAATGTATGTATATAAACCGGTGTTATCAGTAACTCGGGGGTCAGATATGCTTATCGCGCTACTGGAAACAGTTAATAAACAAGACGGCCCAAGGGCTCGTAATAGTAGCCATATCGTACGAGTGAATAGCCCCTCTATACCCTACCCTAATGAGTGAATAGCGCTTTCTTTTTCAATGCTTAAATGATGTACCGTGCAAAAAATCAGAGTTAATAGCCCCTCGATTCCCTACTCAAAACAGTGATAAAATTATAACCGTATAAATTTACTTATGCTGTAATTCTAATATTCCGACGAATCGAAGAACAGATAGTTTTAGTGATAATCCCCTCGATGAGTTAACAACATAGACTTATGCCGATTCACACTTATCGCATATTATAAATTTCTAACAAGGACTTATGCCCAGAAACTTTTGAAAGAGAAAGTTTAGTTATAGTGATTACGCAGTTTAGTGATTATCCCCTCGAATTACCTTTAGCAATGCTAAAATTATCAAACGCATAACGCTCATTTAACACTATGTTAGCTCTATCTAAACCCACATTTGAATTAACCGCCAAAACGTTCCAGTCAAACATAACATAGATGACGATAGCTACCGAACGAGAACGAAACACATGAGGAGCGCGGTAGGAAACGGGGAAAATCGTTATCTATTTAATTAGCACAAAAATAAAAAGAAAATAAATATAAAAACCCCAAACATACAAATTCATAAGTATCCGACTCCACAGATTAAGAGGTACCCCACCTCACATCACCCCGACATTTTAGAGATCAAAATAAATGATAAAATACTCAGGGTTTCTATCAAGTCTCTATGGTTCAGGGGTAGAATGTCTGTCTACTGCGCCAGCGACCCGGGTTCGATACCCGGGTCTGACCTGAAATTTTTTTAATTAATATTAAATCTCTAACCGAGCCCAGTTACCCCTATTGGTGGGTTGAGGTACTATAGAGTTCCTTTTAAACTAAAATCTGACGATAACGAACCGACAACCCCGGCCACTACTACTACGACAGCTCGGGTCAAGCTAAGAGCCTATCGTATACTACGATATGGCTAAAAAGCTCAGTTGCAACTACTATTGTTATTATTTCCGGACTTGACAGTCTTCATCATCGATCGCAGATTTTCTGTTCTTTACCCACGAAGTAGAAGTCTGTACATCAGCCGTAGTAGGGGAAATATGCAGTTCCCAGTGCAGGTACAGTGGAAGGCAGGGAGGATTGCAAGATGGCGGGTGAGAAAACAAGATGGTGGATGAGACTTTGTACGTAAGCCTTTTGATTGACGCACCTCTCTCTCAGACCTGCAAGGGGGCGTTTTTGATTGGCGCACCCCGCTCTCGCACCTGCAAGGGGTGATTTTGATTGACAGCTCAATGAAGCGTGTTCGATTCTCGGATGTAGAGGTACATACATTGGAGTATGAAGATAGGGTGAATTATGATTTAAGAAATAAACAGTATTTTACCATGTTAATTAGATATAATTTGAACCATTAATTTCTCCCGTATTAATCAAATGGTTAAGGGGGATGAAACTCCAGATTACGTTGGGGGAAGATAAAGAATCCCCAAAAATCCCTACTGGGAAAAATTATATTTTTCCATAAAACCCAAGTCACAAGATTATTCTAGAAAAATTCACTTTAAAACCCAGGTTAATGTTGTGTAAGACCATGGCGTAAAATGTACAGTGAAAGTTGTAGATTGTTCGAGAATAAGCTTCCCGAAAAAAACCCACGGCGTAAACACCATTAATGTACAGTCAAAGCTAGGATGATGATCTTATTGAATTGTATAAAAAGCCGGAACCCCGAGCTATACAGCCATCACAATCTCACTAAAGTTCGACGAGGAAGGAAGGAACAGACACCAAGTACAATGTAAGTATAAATTTTATACTCTATCTCAATCACTGAAAAATATCAGTGTTAATGGGAGATTTTTTTTCTCTCCACGAAGGCTTAAGAAATCCATCGTGGTCGATTTCGATTTTCTCAACGGGCGTATTGTTGGAATTGAACGGGAACAAATTGCGAAGAAGGTGGCTGTAACGAACGTGGAGAAAACCCCGAGAGTTGGATGATGGTCTTTCGCGCCCCCATACACCGTAAAAGAATCGACCCACGACGCTGTACGCCAAAACAAGTGGCTTCTATGTAATTTACACGGCCTTGCCTGGAACGACGAGGTTACACCTTATGAAAAACTCGGGGAGTGCCTCCGGTCTGCAGTTCTAGGTTACGACCGCGTATTCTGTAAGGGAGAGGAAAAGTGTTTCTTTTTCTAGAACATTATTAATCGTGAAGTTATAGACTTAAACGGAGTTGGATATCCCAAAGCCAACGAAATCGACGCTGATGGACCCATGATTACATACATGCTTAATCATAAAACTGTCCGTAATAACAAAAAGTATTTATGTTTACTAAATGTATATTGTATTCCGAGTGGATTTATAATCACAAGGAAATTGTAAATAATAATCCTGGAGACGAATAAAAATGATATTCAAATTGTAACTTTTAATTAATTAATTTTCTAATTTCAGCATTTATTTTTTTTTATTGAAAAGCAATGTTAAAATGGGATATGATACTTTCACATATCGTCGCGTTGATATGCTGTATGAGTTCCCTCTCAAGTAGGGAGACCATATCACAGTCCTCCGCCGACATCCCCGAACTGTTTCTACTGTTACGCCTCCTCATGAACTGCGTGAAATAGCGTTTAGAACGCTGATAAGAAGAAAAAATAGTTTTTAGTGAATCTATTAGCATCGTTATTAAAGAAAGAGTAATTGATTCTTACCCATCACAGTTCGGGGATGGGGTACCACCATCGGGTGTGGGGTATAAACCTCTCACCCTTCCACGAATTTTCTCCAAATCACAATAGAACTTTAAACAATTAGTATGAATTGTAGGATTAAAAACCATACATCTATGAATCACTGGTTTCATTCGGGATTCCCCCCAAAAAACCCAATAAGCGCGAAGAAATCAAGTCCGTTTACTGGGTGGTCATCCACTTGGTTCGAATTACACTGATACGTCAAAAGGTATAGTAGAGAGCTGCACGGAACGGAATTTTTTCAGTTTTCCGCGGAGTCCGTTCCGTTGCGCCGGCTTAAAACGGAATCGGAAGGAAGAAAGATCTATATAACGGAAACGGAAGACGTAATGAAGGAACTGTGGAAACGGAACGGAAACGGAAGAGCTAATGAGCGATTTTATGGAAACGGAACGGAACCAGGGCAAAATGTGTTATGGTTATGGCATGGATAAAGAATACCCGTGAAAAGTTTTCACTCTACAGGATAGGCAACTCCCTATCTCGAACGACAGCTTATTCATATACTCTATTACAGCATCGGTTTTCAGCACGCGCAAAGCTAGGTCTCTATGTAACTTAACTTTGTACGTGATGTCACGAGACGAAAAACTTCAGGATTTAATGTATCAGCGAGTTTATTCTAGCTCGAGTGTAAGGACCTCAAGGCCTTAGTTTCAGATGCGTGTGAAATTTAATACAGCCTGCTGCGCGTATTTGAATCTAAGGCCTGAGGTTTTTCGTCTCTTCGGAATTGAAACAGATCGGACACAGATATTTTGTCCTCTGCAGCTCTCTAAGATATAGTGTATAAAATAACACATATCCGACCCCTCGTTTCGAACCATCTAGATGGCGAAAACATGTGCGTCCTCATCTAACATGTCAATTTGACGTTTAGACCGAGGTGATATCCAGTCTTTATTCTGGGTAAGAGAGCTGCAGAGGACAAAATATCTGTTTCCGTTCCGTTCCAATACCGTAGCCATAAGATATTTTTTTTCCTTTTCCGTTCCCTTTCCAAAACTCCTTCATTAGCTATTCCGTTTCCGTTCCGTTTCCACAAATCCTTCATGAGCTCTTTCGTTTCCGTTCCGTTTCCACAAAATCGTTCATTAGCTTTTGCGTTTCCGTTCCGTTTCCATAAAATCGTTCATAAGCTTTTCCGTTTCCGATCGAAGGACAGCTTATTCTGTTTATACGCTAATACAAGATTGGTTGTCAGCACGCGCATTGCTAGGTCTCTATGTAACTTAGCTTTGTGCGTGCTGACAAGAGACGAAAAACCTCAGGCCTTATATTCAAATACGCGCAGCAGGCTGTATGCAATTTCACATGCATCTGAAACTAAGGCCTTGAGGTCCTTACACTCGAGCTAGAAAAAACTCGCGGATACATTAAATCCTGAAGTTTTTCGTCTCGTGACATCACGTACAAAGTTAAGTTACATAGAGACCTAGCTTTGCGCGTGCTGAAAACCGATGCTGTAATAGAGTATATGAATAAGCTGTTGTTCGAGATAGGGAGTTGCCTATCCTGTAGAGTGAAAACTTTTCACGGGTATTCTTTATCCATGCCATAACCACAACACATTTTTCCTTGGTTCCGTTCCGTTTCCATAAAATCGCTCATTAGCTCTTCCGTTTCCGTTCCGTTTCCACAATTCCTTCATTACCTCTTCCGTTTCCGTTATATAGATTTTTCTTCCTTCCGATTCCGTTTCAAGCCGGCGGAACGGAACGGACTCCGCGGAAAACTGAAAAAATTCCGTTCCGTGCAGCTCTCTATTCTGGGTGGTCAAACTCTGTTCATATATATATACATTCAGAACTCGGGTGACAACCCCTTCGATGAATATTGTGTACCTGCTAGTACAGTTCAAGGTAGAGTATGGGTTTTTATCAGATGTATGTATTTCTTAGAATGAGGGAGTCTACACATCAAAGCGTCATGTTGAATCTACAATATAGGCCAAATTAGGATGACCATTACGATAATATGAAGTGTGGATCCCCTCGAGTCACCTAGAATATTTTTTGTTTCTAGAAAGTTCTTTTTGGGTCTTCCATATTAAACCATATTAAAACCAGGTGCAATTGGATTTCTGTAAGTCGATGGGGAAAATTTGAAACCCCAGAAAATCCACGTAAAAAGACACTGTTTAGGCTGAGAATATTTATACCCAATGGGAATAATGGGAGAGGGTGAAACAATACATACGTAAGCCTGAAAAAAATATATTATAAAAGAAAAGGGAAATGGGTGCTATGGTCACATTCGATTTCAAGATGTACTCCTGCTCTACTTGTGCCGATGTGTTCACCAACAAGCGGAATAAGACGATGTCGGTTTAAATGAATATATGGAGAATTGGGAGGCCGAACAAAACGCGGTAGAACAACCCGAGAGTCCACCACCACCGGACATTGAAGAGATTGACGCGCTCGATAAAGCGATTTTCTCGGCTCGAATCACCCCGCCTGAAGGTGTGACGGACCCCGTTTTGTTTATTAATAAGTTAGAACGATACTTAATAAAAAAATTGAACGATAAAAAGGGAATTAAATGGAATTTGACGGTTCGCGCGCGGTATACACGTCAACTTGGAAATACTGGTGCTGAAACCGAAATTAGTCCATTTTTCCGGGGTTTTACACATGCCACATTGACACCGGAAGTAATCCCATAACAAATCGACTCAAGTCGAGATAAAATAGCCGCGAGTATGAATAGCTTCGAAGCTAAGGGAAGTGGGTGGGAGTTAGACCGTATTTTGTCTATACAAAACAATATTATCCAATGCCTACCCCTAGTGGGTGGAACATATTTTCAATTACCACCTGTGATTGAAAATAAAAAGGCGACGGTGAATGTTAACCCAGAATATCCAAGTGACAATAAGTGTTTTTTATGGTTGATTGTAGCAAAACTTCATCCGGCTTTAATCATCCCAAGTCGTGTAACACATTATAGACCGCACGAGAACGAGCTCAATTTGTGTGGAATCACTTTTCCCTTTTGAATTAGATACGTTGAAACTTAAACGGTTTGAGGAAGTGAATAATTTATCTGTGATTATTTTCGCGTACGAAAAAGGATATTTTCCGCGCTACGTTAGTGAAAATAAAGTGCACGAATCTTCTCTTGGTTTCCAATGGGAAGTCAAAACACTACGTGTCAATTCGCCACCTTAGCCGATTGATTAACGAATTCACGAAACATTGTCACCAATCATTCTACTGCCAATATTGTTTGAAAAGAAGCGCCTTCGCAACAGTTCATAAAAATAACGTGCGTGAATGTAGGTTACACGACCCGCAACGTGTGATTATGCCGCACAGTGAACCTATTTTGAAATTTAAAAAATTTCGATGGAATCAAATGATAATTTACTAATTATAACCAAGTGCAAGACAAATTATGTTTCATTACATCGACATAGGTTCCATAAATTATTGTAGCCGATATTGAATCGATTCTCGCAAAGGTGACAACATGCTTGCCAGATACGTCACTATCATCAGTAGTAGGGACTACCTAGATTCGCAGAGATCCAAGATGGCCGCCACCCCAAGATGGCCGCCCTCTCCTCATCCACCAAACTCAAACCAAAACTTTTCAGACAAGTCTGGACTAGCCCGAGCTGTTAGTTTCAACCCCCATGACATCATCTTCTTAACTTAAACCAAAACTAAACCTATAGTCAACCTTGACGTCATTCCCTGGCTTGCTAACATTGGGTGTTGCCCTTTAACCACTCCAGCTTTCTGTAAGCCTAAAGTTAATAAAAACACAGATTTTAAGACATCAAATATTTACTTTTTATAAGATGTACAGATATGGGTGATAAATAAATACAGAATATATATTACAAAATAATCAACAACCAACAAGGATAAACAAACATGTTTTAAAGAGCTCATTTTTCACGTTGACCCTGTATCGTTATTTGACTCGGAAGTGCAATCGGCGGAGGGACGTTTGGGTTTATTTTCTAATTGTTTTCTGCTTCGCCGTTCAATTTCGTAAAGAGTTAACAAAATGTTGACTATTAACCCGTAAACAAAAAAGAAAATGAGGCACAACATATTGCGAGGGCTATGATAGCAAATGATATTTAAATTGCTAGTACGTGCTATATGTAACATACTAGAGATTTAAGCGGCAGTTTTAATTGGATCCTATTTGTCACATTAGGCGGAGCGTAAGTAAAGAGATAATATCATTGGATAGGTTAATTAAGGTGGAGTTAGAAAATAAGCCTATAATTATAAGTCTGACAAGAATAACAAATATAGAAATAAAAATTTTTAATAACAAACAATATAATATATACAATAACAAATATTTATATGAAAAACCCACCACCATTTAAAAAGATTAAACACCAGTCGACCCAAACCCCCCACTGCCGCGTGACGTCGGGGTTAAAGTCTAGAAACAACATAAAAACATGTTACAAGTTGAATTCTAAATTAAAAAATGTGTCACATGTTAAAACTTAAATTAAAAAATTGAAAATATTTACCGCCGTTTCCACCGGTCTTAGCAATATAACCGGGGTCACTATCAATTGGGCAAGCCTATTGCCCCGCCGAATATTGTAGGCGGTGTCCCCAACGTTGGCTATGACGACTTTTATGGGTCCCCGATAGTCGGCGTCTATTATTGTTAAGAATTATTATACTTTTAAGCATTATAAAATAACTAATAAACATACCTATCGTCCCCTCGGCGACAAACAGCCCTTGGGCCGTTAAGCTGCTACGGCCAACAAGGCGGCCGTAGCTGTTCTCGGGCAGCATCACGCCTAACCCAGTCGACACGATTTTGATACCGTGAGGGTCGATTACGGTATCCACTGGACAATATAAGTCCAGTCCGGCCGACTGGGGGGTGGCGCGACGGGGAGTAAGCGCTGCCGGATGGATTTTAATCACGGGCAGGCAGGGCAAACGAGGAGCAGTAGAGAAAGACATCTTAAAGTTTTTGGGACTGGTGTTTCAGAAACAGAAGTTAAACAACTGATAACTTTCATTTTGAAACCTGGGGCTTATATACAAAATTAGCGAGGTCAAATCTAATAGTGTCTAGGCAATACTTTCAAGATTCTTAAAATTCAATAAATAGCCAAAAAGTTAATTAGATATATAGGCATAAAATTACAAAATCTCTCCGAGGTCTAAGTTTTTTTTTCGTATGCAAAAAAGTTGTCTAGGTGTGTTTTAAATAATTCAAACGAGATCGTGTTATATAAAAAAAACCCTTTAGCGAAGGTTAAAAAGAAGTTACTTTGATAAATGCCTAAGGGGACAAATATTATTCGTATGCAAAAACTTGTTTAGGCGTGTTTCGAATAATTTGAATAATTCTCACGAGATCGCTTTATATAAGAAAAACAATTTATTAGTGAAGGTTAAAACTAATTACTTTGGGAGGGACGGGAATTGTTTTTTTAACATGATTTAAATCTAAATAAATGTATATTAATATTAAACTAGAGAGGTCTTTTTTATATGGGTATTTATGGTAACATACTTCATAATCTCTAGTATCAACTCGTAAATAAAAAATGCATTTAAGGTTAAATTAAAAAATAGCATATCAGACATAATTATATATTTTTTAAACTCTTAATAAAAAAAACCATGTCTGGGCCTGTATTTTAAAAAAAAATGCCCCTGAGATTTTGGGTATAAAAGCTCGAGCATGGGCATACGGTTTTCACAATCAATCCAGCCATGAGTAGCAAATATCCTCAAGAATCACAGTCTATGTTTGACTCTCCACCGTCTTCTCCTGGGGATCGAGCCGGAACCAGCAGTGGTAAGCGGACCATAACTCAATTTTTGAAGCCCGACCCTGTCGAGGTGTTAATCGACTCGGACGACGAGACGTTCGTCCAAGACGTACTACAAAAACACGTCGTGGGCATTCACGGCATTGAAGGGTCTTACCGTCTGAGGAGCGACGGTCAATACTTCGAGACGCGAGTCCCCCCGCGAAAAGGGGACTATTTTGTAGACATAAGTGTCTACAAATTTAAGGACATAAAAGACTCCCAAGCCGACAAGCTTTGGGAGTGCAGCCACAAGCGGCTGAAACGAGTCGTTGACGGGAAAGATAAAGAGGCGGTCAAGCTCCTCAACGCCTTCCACCGGTTGGTGGAAGACATAAAGGGTGACGCGCAGGCCACGCAGCAGCCGCCAAGCAAAGTAAGTATCTTATTAATAATAAATTTACAAACCAAAATTTTGATCCAATTTTTTTTATTTCTGATAGAAATTCAAAAAATGAGTTCGAGCAGCGGCAGCAGCGGGAGTGACTCGGAGGGTAGTGAGGGAGAAGAACACGCACAGGTAAACCGGTACTACACAATTGAGCGGCAGATTGACAAAACGAGTCGCAAGTGGCATTGTAAACAAATCGATTTGCGTATAGCTTTTAAAAATCTGGAAGACATTCCAACGCGAGATTTTTTTCGAATTTTTCGAAAAATTCTCGACGAAGTTATACGTAAATTAGTAACCGAGAATCCCGGGTATAATCGGGTTCGATTTGTTTTAAGCTCCCCCGGATTGACGACCCCCGTTAATATTAAATTTATAAAAATTGACAAATTCACCAGTAAGCGAATTATGCGCACCATCTATAGAGTAACGCAATCTAGTCGGGACTTTGTCTTTAATGGCGAAGATTTTCAGTTTGATATAATTTTTCTAAACCTCGATGCAAATATAGGGACTTATTATAAATCCATAAAAAATAGAACTTTGGTTAATTTGGATTATTTCGTTAAACAAAATAACCAATTTATTTTTATGGAGAATAATGATAATCTCTGTTTTGCTCGGAGTTTAGTTCTGGGTAAAGAGATGGCCGATCGCAATTTTTATCAACAAAATAAGCAAGGTCCTCCCTTTAACCAGAACAATTTTGACAAACTGAAACGCAATAGCACCCTCGTGGGCAATATTGCGAAAATCTTGCACCGAAAAGCCGGAGTCCCCGAAGGTTTCGTTACTCTAGAAGATATTCAAAAATTTCAAAATTATTTAGTTCCCCATTATCGAATCGTAATCGTTGATGCTGCGAATAATTTTACCATATTTTTCAAAGGCCCCCAAGCTCCTAAATTTATCTATTTATTAAAAATTGGCGACCATATCCACCCCGCGAAAACTTGGCACGGCATGATGGGCGGTGTTACCTCTTGCAATTTATGCTTGAAATCATTTTACAAACGTGAATTGTTAAAAGAGCATAAATGCCCCGAGGATACAAAAGCTTATATATGTTTTCGGTGCCAAGGAGAAGCTTTTCATTTAACCAACGAGGACGTTTTAAAACGTTGCGACGAATGCCACCGCTACTTTTTCCCGGGCCCCTGCTACGAAACTCATTTACTTAATGGCACCTGTGCGAGCCAAAAACGATGTTTAGAATGTGGACGACTTATGGGTGACGACCACGACTGCAATCCCGAATGCTCTCAGTGTAAAATAGTTCATCCGCCAGGTGAACATTTTGTTATGCCTTTGGAAACCAAAATGAAAGCCTCGCGGTTTATTTATTACGACATTGAGACTATTCTTAGAAATAATATCCACGTCCCCATTTTACTAGTTTGCGACGTAGAGACTGAAGCTGGCTTTGAAACCAAAATTTTTTACGGCGCCAATTGCGTCGAGCAATTTTTAAATTATTTATTTAGCGTCGAGCAGGTAGTTTTGACTGGACAGAAACGTAAAACGTACCAACCGCGCTTTACTAACACTCAAGTCGTAGCTCATTACGCGAAAGCTTTTGATAACTTCTTAATTCTTAACGCTTTAGTTCATAGACACGTCACCCCTGCCGTTATTTTTGACGGCAGTAAAATTCTCATGATTCATCTCGAGGGACCGCAAATTAGATTCCTCGATAGCTTCAATTACATTAGTCAACCTCTGCGTAATTTCACCAGCATGTTTAGCCTCGGCGATGTGGCGAAAGGATTCTTTCCATTTGATTTTCATACCGAAGAAAATCTTAATTACATTGGCGTCATCCCTGAAGCTTCGTACTTTAACGTAGCTCAAATGAAAGCCAATGATTATCGAGATTTTCAAGCTTGGTACGCGTCGATGGAAGGATCTATTTACAACATCAAAGAGGAGCTTATTAAATATTGCATTCAAGACGTCAAAGTCCTGAGACAAGGCGTCGAAGCTTTTAGAAAAATTTACGTCGATCTAACAAAATTAGACCCTTTTTGCTTGAAAAATATTACTTTGGCGGGTGCTCTAACCACTATTTATCTTAACAATTACTATAAACCTTACAGCATGGGGATTGTTCCTTCTAGCGGCTATAATGCCAAATTTAATCACAGTCAGATTAGCTTAAAATATCTCGCTTGGGTGGAAAAAACGGAGGATATAAAATTGCGAACGGCTTTAAGCTACGGCGGGGAATATCGGGTGGGACGCTATTTAGTCGACGGCTATAGCGAAACCCCGCCCAAAATTTACGATTTCCACGGCTGTTACTTTCACGGTTGTCCATGCCAAAAACTCAATGCTTACAATACCCAACTCAAGGCCAGCAACAGATTTCTGTACGAACGTACGCTAGATAGAGAGCTGTTTATTAAAGAGAATATGCCCGGCTACGAATACACTTCTATTTTTGAGTGTCAATTTGCTAAGCTTTTAAAAGAAAACGCCGAAGCTAAGGCTTTCTGCAAAAGTTTAACTTTTCGGCCTCAAATCACAGCCCGGAGCGCTCTCTATGGGGGACGAACGGAAAATTTTGTTCTTAACTGCCACGTGCAAGGTGAGGAGAAAATTTTCTACAAGGATATTATTTCTTTGTACCCGAAAGTTTGTCGCGATTGTCCGTATCCTAGCGGCCATCCCATTATCTATAACAGAGATTTTGACAAATCGATAGGGTGGTATTTTGGTGTTATGAGTTGTCGTCTGCTGGCCCCTCAAAATCTCCACATCCCCTTAATTCCATTTCGCAGCGGTGGTAAATTAGCCTACGCCCTCTGTCGCACGTGTCTAGAATTACGAGCGGAAGTCTGCGATCACACTGTCAATGAGCGGGCTTTCGAATCAGTCTGGCCAACGGTTGAAGTCTATGCCGCTATGGAACATGGTTATAAACTCCTCGATATATTCGAAGTATACCATTATCCAAAAACGGAATATTTCTTTGCCCAGTACATGACTGATTTTATCGCCCTGAAAGTGAAGAATTCCGGATTTCCCGCTCACGCGCAAACGCCTCTGGCAAAAGAGGCGTATATCGCCGATATAAACGCGAATGAAAAGCTCTCGCTGACCGTGGCGGAAATTCAATCAAATCCCTCCCTGCGTAATATCGCTAAAATTAATTTAAATTCTCTCTGGGGCAGAATGGCGTTAAATACGGGTAAAATTCGCAGCATCTTCATTAATAATTATTACGAATTGATACGATACGCGAGCGACTACACTCTGGAATTAGTCGATTTGCGGCCAATTACCGAGTCAATCGCTCTCTTATCGTACAAGGCTAAAAAAGATTACGTTTCGGACTATAAACTGGGGTCGGCGATCGTGGGGAGCTTCGTCTCGTGCTACGGGCGACTCGAATTAAACAAGATGCTGCTTCAATTAGACCGCGCAGCTTTGTATTGTGACACGGACTCGATAATCTACCGCCATCTACCGGGAGAGTTTGACATACCAACTGGCAATCATATTGGTTGCTGGGCGGACGAACTCGGCGGTGATTACATAACTTCCTTTTGTAGTACCGGCGCCAAAAGTTATTCGTTTCGCACTAGCAAAGGAAAAGAAGTCATAAAAATTAAAGGGTTAACCCTAAATCGAGAAAATTTGGAAAAACTTGACTTTGAAACCTTTGAAAGTGTGGCGATGAATCCGGAAAAGGAAGTTGTAGTCAATGTCCCCTTTAATTTTAAAAGGGATAAATACAAGCTGCAGCTGGAGGCCGTTAAAATGACCAAGAAATTTCGCCAAACCTCAAATAAGAGAGTGTTGAACGCGGATTTGCAAACCAGTCGTCCGTACGGTTTCAAAGAGACAACATCCGCGTCGACCTCTCTTTCGCATGAATTACGAGGCTAGGCGGAGACATACTTTCGAGGGCTTGTGGGAAAGTTGCGTTCCCACCGAAGCCCTGGCCAAAGACGGTTTCTATCTTGCAGATGTAGAGACACAGACGACGCGCTGCGCCTTTTGCGGCATTGCCCTGTACCAGTGGCGTTGCACGGACCATCCGTCCAGGGAACATCGGAAGCACAGTCCATCGTGCCCGATGGTAACCAAGAAACCGTGCAACAACAAACCACTGCGTCAGGGGCTTCCCGACTTCCCGACCAGCGAGGGCGAGGATGTTTGCCAGCCTCTAATCCAAACATGCCCAACCACCAACAACGAGCGGTCGGGAAACGAAAAAGTGCGCGTGCGCCTAAATCCGTCGTGTTTTCTACTGTAGTGCGTGTTCATCAGCTACCCTCTGAGTCTCGCGTGAACTTTCACCTCCTGAACGACCTACGCTTTCGACAACGGATAACGGACTTGGAAAAGAAACTTTTTAAAAAAAATTAATTAATGGGGATTTTTTTTTTTGGGTAAAAGGGTTTTGTTTATATTGTTTTTTAATGCTTTTAAATATGTAAGGGTTTTTTGGGTTTTTGGGTTTATAGTGTTTTAATTTTTTTGATTATTAATGTTTTTAAAATATATTTCTGTGTTTTTTATATAAATAACATGTTTACACTAATAAAATGGTTATTATTTACAATGAATCCAACCGAGTCAGTCTCGCATTCTTTAAAATTTCAAACGCCCGCCCAATTTCTAATCGTGGGCCCGACGCAAGCGGGCAAAAGCAGCCTTTTAAGCAATTTATTGCAAAATCATCAGCTTATGTTTGACCCCCCGCATAAACAAGTTATTTATTGCTACGCGGCCTGGCAACCAAACTACGAAAAATTAAAACAATTGATTCCGGGAATTCAATTTATTCAAGGCCTGCCACCCGCTGAGCCGGATTTCTGGGAAACTCATCGCGATTCCTATTTAATATTAGACGACTTAGCTAGTCAGTTATTTAAGCAAGCCCATATTGCCGATTTAGTGTGCGTGACGTCGCATCATTTAGGCTATACGGTGATTATCATTACGCAACAACTCTTTCCCAAAGGTAGCCAATCGCGAATAATTTCCCAAAACTCTTCCTATTTTATAATAATGAAAAATCCTCGAGATGTCGCCTCTATTAGGTATTTAGCGCAACAAATAAGTCCAGATAACCCGAAGCGTATTACGGAGGCGTACAGACTAGCCACTAAAGACCCTTATAGTTACTTGTTAATTGATTTAAAACAAGAAACTCCGGAAAATTTACGATTAAGGTCGCGAGTTCTACCTCACGAATCACCTATGTATGTCTATGTCGATTAAATTTAATTGTCATTTGAATAATGGCCCCACGCGTTAAACGTCGATCAGCAAAACGCTCCCGGCTCGTCGTAGCGCGTCCCTCGACCAAGTTTGCCAAATTTGTCCCTTATTTACAGAGTTTGCGTCAAACTAGCTGTAAACAACGGCGAACCCTCTTAAACAATAGTAGTGCGCCTCAATTAAAGAGCATTCAGACAATTTGTAAGAATTTAAAGGGCGGGGGCATTTATTTGAGTAAAGATCGCAAGAAAAAGCTAGCAAAGTACAAGAAAATTATTAGACAACTCGGATCAAGTACCTTGTCGCAGAAAAGCAAAAAAAAAGCTGTTGTTGCAGCAATCAGGTGGTTTTCTTACGACGTTGCTTGCCGCAATCTTGCCTTCGATTGTCCAAGCCATAGCTGCTAAACTATGAAACAAATGGTTCTTGTACCGGCGTCTGCAGTAACTTCAACAGCTGCCCAAGAGCACTCGGCTTTGGACCGAGAGATTGAGGATATTTTAAAATCGCCATTGAATGCCTACGATAAATTATATAAATATTTAGACGCTTTTAAGAAATATTTAAGTATTGAGAAACAAATTCCTTTACCTAAATTTGAGGTCGTAACACAGGCAATGTCTAATGTCCCCACGCCGCCATTACCGGTCACCCCTAAAATGCCCCCGCGAAAAAAACAATTGTCATGGCCGAGCTATGCCACGTCATCACCGACAACAAGCGCTTCGGGCAGTTCTTTTACTACGCCTAAACGAACCGAGCCTCGGCAAAAGGTTTTCAAAAGCGAAACGGCTGCGGGGACACCAACACCAGAAGATTTTTACCAACAATTTGGGCCGACCTATGTTGGAGATATGGTGAAACGGCAAGCCGAAGTTCTTGCAAATCATTTGCAAAACACATTTTTCACGCCAAAAAGAGAGCTAGAAGAAGGAGCTGTCGGTTATGCAAATCGTGACGACGATTTACAAGAGGAAATTGTCGATGAACAAGAGAATTTAGCGGAGGAAAACGGGGACAATTTAACGGACTTGGAAAACTTGTTTGAGACGGCCTCCGCTAAACAGAAAAACAAGAAAAAAAAGAAAAAACCTCGGAAAAAGAAAGACGAACTCCAAAACTTAGGACCGCTGGTTCCATCTAACGAGAGGAGAAAGAGGCATAATAAATGGCGCGATATTGATTAATAAAAAAATGTAATATTTAGACAAATAAAAAATTGTTTTATTGCGCACAATATCTGTGTACATGTTTTTTTAAATGTAAAGATAAATATAATAAAGCGACATAGTCGTTAAGTTTAAGATTCTGGTCATAGATGGCGTCTAATATCGTCTTTCTAGCCACGCCCTCACAGCGGAGTGCTAGGTACAGACTACAATGCAGACCGCACAGTTGAAAGAATGGATGCTGAATTTGTTGTTTATTGTAAACAACTCGTTTCCCGTATCGTTTTAAATTAACTTTATAGTATCGCGGCGAATTTCCGTAAGTGCAAAACATTTCCACCGTGTCATTGTTAGAAAAGCACGCTATCCAATGTTCTCCAGCCTCTCCAGCTGCTTCATTATTGAATATAAAGCAAAATTTGGACCTTTTTGGCCGTTCTGGGAGTCTGTTTACTGGAAAGCATCCTAAATAGTAGGGTCGCGTTCTTTTGTCGCAAGTTAAAAGAGCGTTTATTTGCGAAGTGTTCATAATTTAGTCTCAGGTAACGAGACTTTTTGTAATTCGGCGCCGTAGAAAACACCCAGAATTTGCTCCCCCTTTAAATCCGCTACGCGATAGACGGGTGGTGACCTGGGTATGACGTCAACAACGCGAAATATTTCGTCAGTAAACGTGCCTCCCGAGCTGGTTTTTCTAAATACCCGACTAGCTATAGAAAGACGCACGTGATCGCCAACTTTAAGCCTCGGTGCGTATCGATTAATTCCGTTTGATTTCCCGTACAGTTTATTCCAAATGATTGATTCGTTATCTATATTAACACGAACCGGTGCAATTCCAGTAGTTGAATGAACCCGTTCATTATAGGCTTGAGTAATTAAAGGTAAATATTTAACGTAATTTTTATTCCCCGTGGCCGTAATAACCCGGGCAATTTGTTCCTTAATTGTTCTAATAAAGCGTTCCGCTAAACTAGCCTTATGCTGACTCCTGGCAAAATGTATTTGCACATTGTTTCGTTTCAAGAAGGAGGCAAAGTTGCGCGAACTAAATTCCCCACCGTAGTCCGTGTATATTTTTAAAGGGATCCTCTCTCGAAATATTTTTTTAAAAGCCTCGATAACCTCGCCAGATGTTTTGTTTCTAAGAGGTACTGTCCATCCGTAGCGGCTTAAGACGTCAATGACGCACAAAACATAGCGAACATTTTTATTAAAACGTTTTAATTTCGGTAGATCCAACAAATCAGCTTGAAAAACGTCATCGATAGTTGAGGCGTACACTTGGTTAGTTTTGAATCGGAAACGTCGAAATCGATGTTTCGTGTAGGCAGGTTGTTTCTCGAGAAAGGCGATTAATTTTGCTTTTGGCACGTCCGGTAAGGCCTTTTGTAATCTGGCTAGCGACCCATAGGCGGCCGGATTAGCCATGTCGTAATAAATTTTTCTAATTTTAGCATCCATGTCTTGACAAGTATAAATAACGACTAAATGGTTTCCCAATAAACAACTTTATTTAATACACGCAAAGGTATTTTATAAAAACAATATCAGTTAAACAAATACGATATATCAATACATTTATCTTAATAGCCATAAATCAAGGCATTCTTTAAATCGGCAAAACTGTTGACAAAATAAGCGTAAATATCCTCTTGATCCTCGATCCATCCATGGTCGGTCTCAAATTGATGCAAAATTTTCTCACGATCCAGTTGAGGCAGCGCTTCGTGCAAATTACGCTCGACTCGATCGCTGAAATTTGTGTCAAATTCCGAGCAGCTTTGAGAGTGGCATATTTGTTTTCGGCACTCGACGTTGGCGCAAGTGGAAGTGACGTCAAACAAGGTGGTAGTGAGCTCGTTTAAAATTAATTCGCGCATGCGACAGACAGCTATCCCTTTAGCCTTGAGATCCTCGTCAATCAACGGCTTTAAGTCGATCAACGTCTGCCATCCTGTTTTGTTCAGGCTAAATCCTTCGCTGGTGCTAAAGTTGAGGAAATAACGACTGCCGCTGCCTCGTTCATAGTATCGAAGATCGATTAGACGTTCATCTTTCGAGTTGACGAAGCATTCCAGCTTGATGCGCTCTTTGACGGGCAACCAAATATGATAGCGAGGTATTTTTCCGTCAAAAAAGGACGTGAGTTCATTTTGAAACCGAAACAAAGCGTACCAGGCGTTAGGTTTTAATATAGTTTTTGTACGCGTATCCGATCTTTGAATTAATATTTTAGGTTCAATAGATTCAATGACGCAAATATCGAGCTTTGGCGTGACGGTGTGTACTTGGTGCATCTTGGCTCGCGACTGATATTGTATTTATAAAGTTTTAGTCTTTTATACGTTGGGGTGATTATAAATAATTTCTCTGTTTTTAGATATTATTAATTGGTTGTTTGGAAATTCGGCCATGACAATGCACGTGACGTTTTCGGTTAGCGGAGAGCTAAATCTTAACGATAATCGCAAGTTACCAGTCTGGGGCATGGAATTTAGACCTAACGAAGCGAGATGCTCTCTACTCAAATCAAAAACAACGACAAAAAAGCCCTTCTTATATAAATCGTAAGAAATGATATTTCCTCGGTCAAGACCTAATATCTCGAGACCCTCGAATAAAGAATTGTAACATCTAACGTACTGGTCGTCGTCAAAATTGGGCGTAAAGGGGATATCGGGATAATTTTGCGAATTTAAAGAGAATTGCATGAAATCGAGTTTGAAGTGTTGGAGATCCAGGGGGTTGGAAGTTGCTTCCCCTACAAATTTTTTATTAGTAACGAAAGCCACGACAGTTCGCGAGGGTAATTGCCCCGTAAACAAGCTGTCCCTAATAAAATCTTGCGTTCCGGTGGTTATTAAGAAATTTTTCATAACAATAGAGTTTACTTCGTAGCGAGCGTTTATTCCCGAGTTTAACATCTGAGCGTGCGCTAGTTGCAGTTCGGGATTAACCTCAATTTCGCGCGTAAACAAGGTGCATTCCGTTAAATCAATCTTATACTTTTTGCCCTGCTCATTGTGAATAATAGCGAAATCCGTGGAGCTTCGATGAAGTCTAATTCGCACCTCGATATTATCTAGTAAGAATTTGGGCGTTTTGAACATATCCAAAAATAATTCGCCAATTACATCGCACGTCTTTGATTGGGCCACGCGTTTAGCGCGACGACCAATACCATTATCTTCTTTGTTAATATTGGCGTTATCTAAAGCCGTCGCCGGATCGATAATGGTATCCAAATAATATAACATAGAAGTTAACCAGGAATTGGCCGCCGTTTGTCCATAATTTAAAAGTATTTTAAAATAGGCCATATATGGGTACATATTATTAGGTTGCTGGACAGCGACGCCATTAAGAAATAATTCTACTTGACAAAATAGCGAGGCAATTATTAAATTTGTCACCGAGACTTTCTTTTCCGCATCTGGAACGACCGTGCCGTCCTCGTGCAAAACGCGAAATTTTACTCTCAAAAGAGTTTTAGTCAAATCATGATAATTGTTAGAGGGAGGAATGATAAATTCTACATATTTAGCATTAGTTAGTGGGGCAATGGGATAATGAGCAGTCGTTTTAGTCCCAACAATATTATTATTCACCACTGGCTTTTCAAATACTTCAAAGTCGGAAAGAACACTTTCGTAGGTCGACATGTTTAGTCTAGAAAATCGCGTTTAGCGCGTTGCTTAACACGTTTGCTCCGGCTTGTTTTAGCAGTCCTCTTTCGTTTTCGGCCCGTCCCGCTTTGAGTGTTGACGAACCGGTCCACGCCTTTATGTAGTAGGGAATTTATAGATTGTTTGACATTTCTTTTAATCGATTCTCGAGGTGATATTCCGGGGTTTTGGGCATCGCTAATTACTCTACTCGTTAACCCAACAGCTTCGGACGCTAAAGTACTAATGGCCGGCCTAATAAAGGGCGTAATTTTGCGCAATAAAGAATTAAAGATACCGCCAACACTAAAACGACCTCCGGATTGGAAAACGTTCGCGTGTAAAGCCGGAAGGGAGGATCCTCTTTGGAAATACAGAGTGTATCTATTAGGTACCATTGCTTCTGGGCTATTGACGTCGACGCCTAAAAAACAGTTTAATATATACTTTGCCCAAATTAAACGGAATATTTTCCCCGTAATCGGATTTCAATTCAATTTCAATTTCTTGTATATCGCTGGTTGAAATTGGATAAAAGTCGATATTATTAAATATTTCCTGGTTCTCCTCGTCTAGCAGCGAAAAAGCCGGCATTTTTATGAAACGTAGCAGAGGAGCTTGACCACCACCTACTACCTGTTGCCGAATAATATTGGTATAAACAAACATGGCATCGACGCCTCTCATGATATCAGCGGGATACTCCGAAGTCTCGTTATTGATATACCGATCCAACTGATTACTACTAAAACCTAGCAATCGTCCCAGTCCTCGGCCGGGTGTTGTTTTGGGCAACAAAATGGAAACCGTATCGTTCAGTTTTGAAACCGTCACGGTTCCGTCTACATTCTGCGTAAATTTTAGACTTTTCCTATGCGCCGGGGACATAGCTTCGCTCATAGCACTTAAAACATCGCTAATATGATAATAAACCCCGGGAGGAATTTCACATGCAAAATTGTCAACTCGTTTGCCTTGAGGGTTATCCTGTTGATATCCGGGTAGGGACGGCTGGTCAGCCATATTTGGGTCTTCTGGAAATCTATCCACATCGTATTCGCTAGTCCAAAAATTATTATCCGCTGTCAGGGTCATTATTCTTAATCGAGGATTTACCAGAGCCACTCCCGAATGACTGTGTTGAAAAAATTCTCCCTCTTCGGGAATGTTAAATAACTTGGCCATTGGTCCAGCTACCGAGACGCGAACACCTGGCTCTATTTCGATACGAACATAAAATCTATCTTCCAGAGCATTTTTGAGAATGTACATTTTAAAATACTGGCGAGGCATATATTCTTGAACCCCCAATAACTGGTTTATGATTTTTAAATGTAAAGAGAAGGGAATTACGGCCCCGCTTGCCGTAAAATCGCAAATATAATCGCCCGCGGGTATTTTGATTTTTGCGACACTAGTCTTAGTAAATAGATGCATTAGTGAGTCATGAACGCGATAATTTACAAATGTGTCATTAGTTGTTTTGAAATGCGTAAAATTACGCTCTAAAGGTTTAGTGGATAGAAACGTCCCACCAACGTATTCAGCTTCTAAATTTAATATATCACGCAATTCCTTTGGGAAGAGCATTTCAATTTTTGCCGGACAATGGATTCTAAAATAATGCTCCGCTCCTTGCTTAATAACGCTAAATTCAGCCTGATGTAATCTTAAAGGGTCAAAATTGCACGCAGTTATTTGGAGGTTTTCGGCAATTTCTTCATAAATCTTATAATCATCTGTCGATCTAAACTCGCCTGACACTTTAAAAAAGAAATAAAGCCAGGGTTCTTCCCAGGGGGTATAGCGCTTTATGGTTCTATTGACTCGATATTCTATGTATGCATTGTCTTTGTCTATAGTATATTCTTCTAACGTCATGCTCAAGGGTCCTAGTTGGTGTTTTCCGGAGTAATATCTATCGGGGTCAGCGCCAAGCAATTTAGCTACTTGGGGAGAAAATTTAATTTCCACCCATTCTGGTGTTTTGAAATTATACACGATAGCATACCCCCAATTATCTACTGTGTGGTATGTTACTTGAATTTTTTTAAATACTAATTTTTCTAAAGTGTTGGCTACGGCTCGATAAAGCCCTTCGGCGTTTTTCTCTGGCGTTTTACTGGCTTTAAAAGTTTGAGGTAAGAACAATACTGTGTAATTGTCATAATCTTCAGGGTTAATAGGCTTAGGCTCTTCGGGAATAATTGGTTCAGGCTTTTTTTTCGGCGGATCAACCGGCTGCGGAAACAAGGGTTTTTCATCAACCGATGGTGGGGAGGGGGTCGGTAATATGGGTAGCTCAAAAGTAGAGGATGTTGTAGAGTCTGGAGATTTTGAGAGATCAGGCTTCGATAGGTCGGGTTTCGATAGGTCGGGGTTCGGTAAGTCGGGGTTCGGTAAGTCGGGTTTCGGTAAGTCGGTTTTCGGTGAGTCGGGCTTCGGTAAGTCAGGTTTTGGGGGGTCTGGAAATATATATATTTCCTCAACCTCCGTTGGCGAGGGGGTCGGCGTTAGTGGTTCGAAGGTAGAGGGTTTCGGGGTCTCTTGTTTTGATAGATCAGGCTTATATGGGTCCGGAGCTGGAATTTTGGGGGGATCCGGAAGTTTCAGGGGATCTGGCTCCGGCTTTGGCTTCGGTAATTCAGCCTTTGGTGGCTCTGTAGTCAGAATCTTTAAGGGATCTGAAGTAGACGGGGTTGGCCTAGTTGTTGTTGTTGTAGTAGATGTTGGTTTAGTTGTTGTGGTAGATGTTGAATTAATCGTTGTAGTAGCGGCTGAATTAGTTGAGCTCGGAGGTATTAGTTTATCCGAACTTGGAGGTATCGGTTTATTTGAACTTGGAGGTATCGGTTTATTTGAACTTGGAGGTATCGGTTTATTTGAACTTGGAGGTATCGGTTTATTTGAACTTGGAGGTATCGGTTTATTTGAACTTGGAGGTATCGGTTTAGTCGAATTTGGAGGTGACTGTTTACCTGAAGCTAGCGTTTTAGAGGGGTTAGGCCCTGAATATGTTGGATAATAAGGCTTTGGATAGGTTTGTTTCGGAAGCGTTATTTTGGGTGGTGGTGGCGGGGGAGGGGTTATTTTGGATGACTGTGGTTGTACAAATACTACGGGTTCAGTCGTAGCAATAGGTATCGGAAGAAAAGGCGTAGTTCGCGGTAAAATAGGTATAGATGGCGGTACAGGTCTATATTCTGGCTGGGGCTTTTTTCTTATCGACGGAACCTCGTGGCTTGTTTTACGTTTAATGGCAGCTTTAGGAATGTACTTGTAGTCAAATTTTTTTTTAAAACTATCTCCAACATTATCAATTTCGATTTCCACGTAATTATTAGTGTAATTTAAACTTATATTTTTAGCATGCTTTGATACAGGATATTTGGATATATATGGAACATCTTCGTAATTATTCTCTTTAAATTCAAATAGCGTGGTCAAGGGGGAATCAGCTGGTATTTTGAACCGTATGTTCTCCTCTCCTAAAACTTGCAGGTAAACGGGAAAGTTTGTATCTAACTGTTTTCCCAGGACCCCGTCCTTATATTTATTCACTAATTTAAAAGATAATTTGCCTTTTAAATACGGATGACTGTTTACATCATCATTTAACAGCTCGACAAAATTTTGGGGTAGTTCGTACTCTTTGGTCTTGGTATAACGATTGACAGGTATCTCTATTTTTTGATATTCAACAGGCTCTCTAACAGCTGCATAGTTGCCATGGTTTGGGTCACTTACAACCTGAATTTCAAACTTGTTAAACTCTTCGCTTATATTCACCCAATGATTTGGAAATATGATTTCTGCCAACCCAACTTCATAATCGCTACTCAAGTTTAGAGGTTGATGCAAGTAATTTTTAAAACTTGATTGGGTATTGTTTGGGTATATATCTAAACACGTATTAGACGCTAAAGTTAAAAAGAAGTCGTCATTCATGACTAACGCCTGTTTATCAACTAACCCCAACTTCTTAAACAAACCTTATTTTATACATAAATTTCATAAAAAGATCGGCCATAGCTCGGTAGACTGGCCGGGATTTGAACTCGCCACCTTTTTAGGTATTACATTAGTAGACCCTGCCTTTAACCACTGAGCTATGGACGATCTTAAAATACACGCCGTTTATCTTCATCAAAAAAAAACTTTAAAAAATTCTTAAACTTTTAAAGTCGTTACCCTTGAAAAATCTACGTAGCTAGGTAATTGACCTTACCCGATTCCAATAAAAAAAGACAACGCCCTGACTAGTTCGAGCCGGTTTCAACCTGTTTTCAAGCGGTTATTATATAAGACACGCGGCTTTAATAGTACGTTTCAGGGTGTGGTCGATTGGGTGTGGTCGGTAAAAAATAAATTTTTTTTTATCTAGAGAACTTGTTTAATATTAAATCTGCTCTCGGTCATTTAGTATATAAGCTCTGTGTTTCGCGGAGAAAGTTATCAGTTGCTCAGTTATGCTCTTAAAAGTCCAACTAAAGATGTCTTGCTTTAACTCGTGCCGCTTTTGTTGGGTGAGTAAAGACCAAACTCAATTTTCCAACGGAAAAGGGACCAATTTCGATTATGCCAACTGTCTCTTCTCGGGCATTGCCTGAAAAGGGACCAATTTCGATTCATGGGCTAGATTTACGTAGCTTTTCGGGACAATCTCTGCTCTGCTACATTTGGCTGCCCGAAAAGTTGCGTAAATTTGTGTGAAGTCGCATTTTTTTGGCCCACCACTCAACATCGACCATAGTTCGGGACCAAATGCAGGAGATTTACGTCAGAAATCCGGAAAATTTGGTCCCGGACTAAGAAACCAGGTGGAATAATGTTGAGGAAGTTCATGAATCGACCTTCATTGCAGCGTAATTTGCGTCCATACAACGGACTATTGCAATGAAGGAAAATCAAATTTAAGTTAAGTCCTGCTACTTCTTCCGCGGCAAGACTTAATTTGACGTGTTTTCCATTGGTCTCTTGAAAGTTGCGTAAAATTTGTGTGAAGTCGCCTCAGCCATCAGAATGCATGAGCAAAGCCTTTTGGTTGTGGTTCGATTTCATTCGCAAGGTCGGGCTGACACTGCAATGAATGAGAAGTTCTGGCTCAAACAACCAGACCAGAACAAGAAGACCAAGCCTCGCAGTGGCTCGGATGTAACTTCCTTCGGGAGGTAAAGGGTCAACGAAGAATTTTATCGGCCCGTACAACCCGACAAGCCGTGCCAGCGCATAAGGTTCTGCGTACCCTGCACCAAATGGAACACGTTCTCTTCAGTGAGGCCTTGATTTCGATGTCCTTCTCAAACTTAACAGCTGTTCGCTCGATCAACGTGGATAAGATTCGGAGCCGAAATGCCCAAGATCTTCCTGAATCAATGGAGGCATGTACCACCAGAGTGCCTGAACAAAGCTAGTGGCCGACGCCCCGCTAGAGTGAATGCCACGTTGATGTCGTGAAATTGTTAATAAAACGCGGCGCTAATTACGATTTAAAGAGCGGCTTTCAGTTAAGATTTCGACTAAAATATCAAGTTTTGAAAATCAAAATGTCACTTTGAGCAAGATGCTTTTTACGCTAGAGACAAGAACAATTACCTTCAAAATTTCGATTTAAAGACTGGTTTTCATTAGCGGTAAAAGTAGCGGTAAATATTTTTGTTTTTTAATTTAGAATTTAGTATGTAACACGGTTTTTATGTGGGAACAAGCCACAACTCAAAGAAAAGAAGTATTGACCTTCTTAATTGCAAACAATGGCAATATCTTTGTTTATATTTATATTCTTGTTAATCTGTATTATTTTATTGTCTATAGTATTTGGTATTGTTATTAAAAAATCTTTATTTATATATCTGGCTTTGTTTCTCAGACATATTTAAAAGGTTTATGGCGGGAAATTCAAACGGGGATCTTTCGAAATAACACAGGTCTGGGTTGATCCATTAAAAGGATCATAAAGGAGATAAAGCATGCTGGAAGGCAGGGTATGTCAGGTAGGAGTTTAGCTTAATCTTTGTTTGGAAGTTTGGTGGATGGGGAGAGGGCGGCCATCTTGGGGTGGCGGCCATCTTGGATCTCTGCGAATCTAGGTAGTCCCTACTACTATCATCGATAACTACTTTGGCGTTGAATAACGCGTGTTGTTTTTCATACGCAATAGTTGGACCAACCGGTAAATTCTAGACCCCCCCACCAAACGGATTAACCGGTTATCTTACAAATATTCATGCTATCATAGGAAGTATTAATCAAAACTGTCATTGTAGACAAAGACCGGAAAGTGTAAAAGATAAGTGTAGAAAATTAATTGTCTTAAGTAACAGATATTCAAATTTTCACTTTTGAAGACATGATTATAAAACATCAATTATTTTAAAAAAATTGTTATCTTACTTTTTTTGACCAAAATTACTTCAGTAAAATATTTTAACACGAAAAATGCGCATCATTTTAAAAATAGTACGCGTTTGCATTTTATTTTCTCTCAAAAAGTGACAATTAGGTTGACAATTCGGCCATATAAAGAGAATTAGATGGACTGAAAATCGTTGAGAGCTAATAAAATAAAACCCGTTAAGAATTATAAAGTTTTCGAAGTTTTAAAAATTAACGTGCTGTATAGCTCTCAAAAGATGACGATCAATCGATAAATCTTTTCGACACTAATAACTAAATCACAATGAAAAGGCCTATGTTATTTTCCACTATTTATTTCCAATTTTAAAATATAAAAATTTAAACTCTTCAAGCGAAATCTTTTCAGATATCCAAGTATTTGAATCTCCTAAAAGAAAATGTTAGTCGAAAGTAAAACCTAGTTACAAGCTAGAATCCCTTAAACTCTTGTAGGTGGCATTTCTCTTGAAATACTATTGAGAGAAAAATACTTGGGTAAAAAGTGGTGAAAATATTTTGGGCAAATGAAATTTTGGTGAAAAAAAGTAAGATAAGAATTTTTTTAACATAATTGATGTTTTATAATCATGTCTTCAAAAGTGAAAATTTGAATATCTGTTACTTTAGACAATAAATTTTCTACACTTATCTTTTACACTTTCCGGTCTTTGTCTACAATGACAGTTTTGATTAATATCTGTTACTTCAGTCTTAATATTAATTAAAATTGTTAAGAAACCATAGGAGAGAAAAAGTCTAAGGGCGTCGCGCGTCCATCGGTAATCTAAATTAATTACCAGTCGTCGGTATTCGGGCTTAATTACCAGTCGTCGGTAATCTAGCTTAATTACCAGTCGTCGGTGATCTAGCTTAATTACCAGTCGTCGGTGATCTAGCATAATTACCAGTCGTCGGTAATCTAGCTTAATTACCAGTCGTCGATAATATAGCATAATTACCAGTCGTCGATAATCTAGCATAATTACCAGTCGTCGGTAATCTAGCATAACTACCAGTCGTCGGTAATCTAACTTAATTACCAGTCGTCGGTAATCTAGCTTAATTACCAGTCGTCGGTAATCTAGCTTAATACCAGTCGTCGGTAATCTAGCTTAATTACCAGTCGTCGGTAATCTAGCTTAATTACCAGTCGTCGGTAATCTAGCTTAATTACCAGTCGTCGGTAATCTAGCTTAATTACCATTCGTCGGTAATCTAGCTGAATCACCAGTCGTCGGTAATCTAGCTGTATCACCAGTCGTCGGTAATCTAGCTGTATCACCAGTCGTCGGTAATCTAGCTGTATCACCAGTCGTCGGTAATCTAGCTGAATTACCAGTCGTCGGTAATCTAGCTGAATTACCAGTCGTCGGTAATCTAGCTGAATCACCATTCGTCGGTAATCTAGCTGAATCACCAGTCGTCGGTAATCTAGCTGAATTACTAGTCGTCGGTAATCAAGCTGAATCACCAGTCGTCGGTAATCTAGCTGAATCACCAGTCGTCGGTAATCTAGCTGAATCACCAGTCGTCGGTAATCTAGCTGAATCACCAGTCGTCGGTAATCTAGCTGAATCACCAGTCGTCGGCAATCTAGCTGATTCACCAGTCGTCGGCAATCTAGCTGATTCTCCAGTCGTCGGTAATCTAGCTTAATTACTAGTCGTCGGTAATCTAGCTTAATTACTAGTCGCCGGTAATCTAGCTTTATTACCAGCAGTCCTTGATCTAGCTCAATTACTAGTCGCCGGTAATCTAGCTTTATTACCAGCAGCCCTTGATCTAGCTTAATTACCAGCCGTCGGTAATCTAATTTAATTAACTTTAATTGCTACTCTAGTTTAATTAACTTTAATTGGTAATATATTTCAATTACCTTTAATTGGTCATTTAGTTTAATTACCTCTAATCGGTAATCTAATTTAATTACCTCTAATCGGTAATATAATTTAATTACCTCTAATTGGTAATATAATTTAATTACCTCTAATTGGTAATCTAGTTTAATTACCTTTAACTAATAATCTCGTTTAATATATTTAAAAGGTAATCAAGTTTACTTATCTTTTATTGGTAATCCAGTTTAATTAGCTTTAATCTGTACTTCGCAACTAAATTAGTTGGATAGGCAATAGTTAAAATGTCCTTTAAGCTAGCTATTTGCTCTAAGAATTTGACTATATCCGCGGTAAAACGACGAAAATCCAAGAGTGGCTTTCTAAACTACAAAGTCGTAAGTTCCACAGCTTCAGGGTGAACCACATAAGTCCGAGCATGTAATTAAAACTATAAAAAACAATACTTAAACATAATTTTTCTTAATGAAAAAAAATAGGCGCCAATTATGATAATGGGGCTTTCATTTAAGACCCTTTTCAAATCTATCAAATGTATAGATATTTTTGTAAGGGTATAGACAAAATGGTTAAGTTTTGAAAATTTCCCATGTTATTTCTATGGAGAATTTCCAGTTTTTCGTCAAAATCTGTGATTAATTTTATGGAAATGAAAACCACCCTTAGCAACTTTATTTTTTATAAAATTAACTATTAGATGGATCTCTTTGAAATTTTAAACACAAAATTAGGGCCCGAATTTTAGTTCACTGTCAAAATTTCAAAGCAGCAAACACAATACGAAAAACGTTTTGGCCAATCAAAAAACCATCCTTATACATTAGAGGCAGTATGAAGTCTTATCTAAGAGAGCTATCGCTCTCATAGAATACAGAGGGGTTGACGGAGCGATGAAATTTTTGAAAATGCTGTTGGACGAATCTGATATCATTGTTGAAAAACTGAAGGAGAACATACCAATGCAATTAACAGCAGTCGAGGAAGCTTCACACGAAGCTGCGACTCGTTGTTACGAATGTGAAGAATCCTTCACGGCTACTATAATCAAAACACGCGACCATGACCACTACACTGGAAAATATAGAGGGGGTGCATGTAAAAGCTGCAATTTGAAATTAAAAGCACCCAAATTCATTCCAGTCTTGATGCACACTCTCACAGGTAATTTAAATAATCATGTCTAATTAGACTTGATTACTAACTATCAATCACCGGATATGTACGATGCACATCTAATTATGCAGAAAATTGCGGTGATTCGTAACAAAAGGATTGAATATATAGCAACCAATAGTGAGACATACATTTCATTCTCGCTGGGAAATCTGCGCTTCGTTGATAGTATCCGATTCCTGCCTGCATCCCTTGAATCGTTGGTTTCAAATGTTGCGAAAGGAGGGTCAGAGAAATTTCCGCTCCTTAACGCAGTTTTCGATCCGACCGAAGTCATGTTACTTCTTCGGAAAGGTGAATACCCATACACTTACATGGATTCGGAGAAACGCTTCTGAAAAGCAACTACCATCAATTGAGAGTTTCCACAACAGTCTCACGGATGAATCACTCAAACCGGATTATTACGCCCACGCTCAAAAGGTATGGCAATCATTCAACATTCATTCAGAATTTGGGTATGATCATGATAACACACACTCGAGATAATAATTACTAATATCAGTATTGTTTTTAATGGACGGTACCACGATTTGTATGTCCTGTCCGATATACTACTCCTAGCGGATGTTTTCCAAAACTTCCGCAAAATGTGCATGACGTACTATCGTCTAGACCCTGCACACCCATATACATTACATCCATGATAAGTCATCGCTTCGCGGCGGCGAACAACAGATATCTAGATAATTACGACGCATCAAAACAACCAATTGACAATTGCCCAATTCTCTCTTTTTTCAAGACTAGATACAACACAGATGCGTACAATAAATTTAGCAACAACCTTAAAGGGAGGGTGAAGTAGAAAATGAAGTGATTTTTTAACGATTCTTCTACTAATTATAAGATCATTCTGCATAGTGAAACATTCAAGAAATACTTCGGAATGATTTTAAAATTCAAATTAGGTTAAGATTTTAAGAATAATTATAAATAAGGACCTCCGAGAAATCGCGTAACTCCCGGCCTTTATTTTAACAAAATTCTCGTGACACGTTCCGTGTCGAATGAAATTTATCACGAGATTTGATAAAATTTGAGCACAACGTGACAATCGTGCCGCGAGAGATGGAGCGTACCACGAGACTCTTTGTTAAAATAAAGGCAGGCAAATACGCGATTGGTCGGAGGTCCTTATTTATAAGTATTCTTAAAATCTGAAGCTAATTTGAATTTTAAAATCATTCGGAGCTGGTATTTCCTGTATGTTTCACTACGCAGACTGGTCTTGTAATTAGTAGAAGAATCGATGAAAAATCACATCATTTTCTACTTCACCCTCCCCTTTTAAGGTTTTCAGATCCTTTGATTTTAGGATGCTTTTTTTCAAAAACATTTTTGGTTCGAATAATTGTAAAACCTTGACACCGTCATTTTCTGTCGAGGGGTTGTTCACTCGTTAAATCAGTTTTCGTAACTGTGGAAATCGTTTTCCAGGGAATCACAAAAGCCATGTTCACACTTGACATTTTGAAACCGTTTTCAGCAGGTTTTAAAAGGTCAGAATGTAAAATTTGGCTGTAAATCATAGAAATCTTTCATGACAAAATGCAATCATCATTTTGAAAAAAAGATTCGACCTTCCCAAAAAGTTTGAAAACAATTTCAAAGTGTCAAGTGTGAACATGGCTAAAATCTCCGGAGTATCATTCAGAAATATAGGGAATCTTTTCCCAATCAGGGGATAATTGGAAATGCGGGAAATATTTGAAACTTGACAATTTACTATTAAACGGAGGGTGAGAAGTAAAATCAAGTGGATATGTTTCCATTCAATGAAAAGCCAACGTCAAACTGAAATCCAATTTTTAATATACTTTCGAAATTTATGGCCCTACGTATTTTCACATATTTCCATACATAAAAATGTCGATGCTGATGTCTTCAAGCAATTTCTGCATCTCCAAGTATTGTCAATAGGAGGTTCCTCTTTCACCTTTTCGGATTTCCAATGGAACCATTTTTGACAGGAATCGCATATAATCATGTTTTCTTTAGTAGTTATTTGGTGCAGGAATCAAACGATCATTCTTTTCTCTTCGCTGCAAAAATCTGAGAAACTATAATCCAGGCGTCATCACTTAAATGCTTTCGAATTAAAAAAATCGTTGGACTGTTTAGGTTTACATCGACCACTGTTTGGGGCACATTTTCGGGGATTGTTTCGATTTCACTCTCTTCGGCTTTTTCGTTGTGTTTTAACAAATTATGAACTCTCTCCTTTCTAATGAAGCTATTTAGAAATCTTCGTGCCATGTTCGTAACTTGTTTGGACACCTTTAATTCTTCAAATTTTCCTCTTTTTTGTTCCGTATTTTTGAAGGGGGTTAAAGAGGTTTGTTGTACAAATGATCATCCGATGCTTGAAAACTGTCATTGACCAATTCATTTTCTAAATCTTATTTCTCCTCAATCAAACGTTTTGCCAGTCTAACTTTTGGGTTATCATTTTTCTGCTTCGTGGAGAAAAACCCTTTTTGCTTGTCAATATTTTTATTACGCGGAATGCTAGGAGTTTGTCGTGTCAAAGTATTGTCTGATGGGACAGTGGTTTTTGTAGTTTTAACAACGATGAGGCACTTGAAATATGTTGTCTAGCTTCCAATAACGCCTCTTTACTCTGACACTTTTCAATATCTTGGTATAAAGCCATCACTTTGGTAAGCAAGGATTCTCTTAAAGATTCAAATCCTTCTTCATTCTGGACTGTTAACGTTTTAATTAGGAAATCCGTTCCTAAATCTTCAAAAACCTGATAATCGAAAACAGTATTTTTATCACGGCTTTGATTAAGGCACTCAGTTGAAGTGGTTGCGCGTCCATGAGAAAATTATTCTTTTTCTCCAGGCTGACTTTGCACTACAAGGTAAATGTGCTTGCATATATTCGTTCCAACAAGGCCATCTGGGCAGTTACAAGAAAAACTGTGAAGGCAGATGTTACAAATGGGGCATTTAATTTGATAGTTTAAATTGCATCTTTGATTTGTCGTCGACGAACCTTTTTTGGCAGGTGTCCTTGCTTTCGGGGTCAGTTTCCCTCAAACGTGCGAGTTCCTTGTAACCTTTCAAAACTCTCGATCGGTTTTCTTTCAAGTTTGTGTTTATAAATCTAGTGCTGTCGGATTTATTGTAAAGGTCTTGGCCCAACATAAGATCCATAGCTTCATAAATCTCTACTGACTTAGAAGTCAGTGATTTTAATCTATAGGCAAATAATTTTTTACACAAACTTTCGGGCCCAAACTCGGCAAAAGTTTGGTCCATGTCAGCCCGGTCTCCCTTTGTCACGTAAGCCGTGACATAGTTTGCCACTATTTCCGATTTGTCAGCAACAAATTTCAAATCCATCTTGGCTTTGGAAGCCAAAAGTAGCGCGGGATTATAATCATTTATTAAATCATCGTGCTGTTTTTTCGGAGAGTCGTTCAGTCGTTTCAGCTTATTAGTAGGAGAATGTTTTGGAAAAGGTGGTAGATAATTAATACGAGAATATTTAGGAAAAAGTGGCAACTAATAAATAGGAGAATATTTTGGAAAAGGTGGCAACGAATTATTGGAACCATTGTTTTGGAAAAGTTGGCAGCTAACTATTAGGGGAAAATTTTGGAAAAGGTGGCAGCTAATTAGTAGGAGAATATTTAGGAAAAGGTGGCAGCTAATTAGTAGGAGAATGTTTTGGAAAAGGTAGCAACTAATTGTATTGTTGTATTGTATTGTATTGTTGAAAGGGGTGACGCGTCGCCGCGTCGAGCACCGATACCAAGGGTATATTGTGCGCCCCGAGCTAGTTAGACTGCGAAGAGTCCTGTCGCCTCGATGAATCGGAGAATCCGATTGGCCGAGACAGTAGAGAACTGGTGAGGTTCCATAGTATGCATGTCAAAATGCTCAAACCTCATGGCCGCGAGGTAGTCGCAGCTGCAGAGGATATGGGAGGAGGTTTCTTCTACCTCTAGGCAGAACCTACAGAGTGGGTCATCAACGATGCCAATAAGTGCAGGTGTCTATTCAGTCGGCAGTGTCCAGTGAGGAGACTGGTGACCAGTCTAATTTTGCTTTTGGTGAGGGCAAGCAGTTCCTTTGCCCTAGTGATAGAAGGACCCGGGGCAAACTCCTTGGCTTGTCTCTGCCCATCCATGTCAAGCCAGAGCTGCAGTTGAAGTGCAGACATCCGGCGGTGAATCGTATGACGAATGATGCCATGGGGGATGGGAACCGCAGGCTCAGGTCCGAAGAACTTCGCCTCAGCCCCCCTTTTGGCATACATATCAGCCCCTTCATTGCCCAGATATCCGCAGTGTCCTGGCACCCACAGCAATTGAACCTTGTTGCGGGCAGGCAGAGAACACAGCAAATCCAGACAACTGAGGACCAGTCTTGAGTCAACAAGGCACTGATTCAGTGCCATGAGGGCGGCCTGACTATCCGAATAAATCTGAATCGTCCGTCCGCGGTAATTTTTCTTGATGCAGAAATCCGCACATAAACAAATGGCCATGATTTCCGCTTGGAAAACACTGGCAAAGTTGCAGAGGCTCTCGTAAAAACCAAACTTTTTGGTCAAGCAGTAGACCCCGGCACCAGCTCCAGAGTCCGTCTTCGAGCCGTCTGTGAACCAGACGGTCTCCCCCCCAGTACCAAGGACTGGGTTGGTCTCCCAATCAGTGCGACTAGGAAAGTGCACGCTGAAGGGCTTGTCAAAATGATATGATACAACAGACTTTTCTGAGACCATCGCAAGTGATGGCTCGAGACTGCTGTACTCACTGAAGAGCTTGGTGTGACTGAAGTCCCAGTGCTTGGGCTTCCACCAGCCGTGGTTGTTGAGCCTACAGGCTCCCATAATAGCTTCCTCCTCAATAAAGAGGTGGAGAGGAAGCATATTCAGAAGGATCTCCAGAGAGGCTGTGGGGGTAGTCCTCATGGACCCCGTGATGCCGATGCACGCCAGCCTTTGAAGCTTGCGTAGTTCATCTTGGGCTGTTTTAAGGCGAACCCTGGACCACCAGACAAGAGCTCCATAGGAGACCACTGGCCTGATGATTCTAGTATAAATCCAGTTCACGGCACTGGGGCTTAAGCCCCAGGATTTGCTGACTGAACTTCTTATACGCCAGAATAGAATTTTGGCTTTCTTGATGCTAAGATCAAGATGGGATTTCCAAGTAAGCTTGGCATCAAAGGTCACGCCAAGGTATTTGACCTCGGTGGACTTCTTCAAAACCTGTCCAAAGAAGGAAATATCATTGAAGAGGTCATTGGTCATCTTCCGAGTAAACGGTGTAAGGACAGAACGGTGAGGTTAACATCCCTACACCATTCCTCAACAACATGAAAGGCAGTTTTCATCAGTGCAGCGATCGATGCAGGGAACTTCCCCGTAACAATCACTGCTATGTCATCCGCATAGCTAAAGCAGTGACACCCCCCCTCCCCGAGTCGACCCAGCAGCTCATCCACCACCAGGCACCACAGAAGAGGGGACAGAACCCCTCCCTGTGGACAGCCACGGTCGGTGGAGATCTCCAGGGATTCCCCGAGAAGAGACGCCGTCACCCTGCGATTCGTGAGCATGGAGTGTATCCAACGACACAGAGTGTCGTCAATACTAAACCGCTCCGCAGCGCGAAGAATAACTTCACTAGAGACCCTATCAAAGGCTCCCTCAATATCAAGGAAGATGGCTAAAGACATCTCCTTGAACTCGATGGCCCTATCAAGGCAGTTCAAAATGCCATGGAGCGCCGTCTCCGTAGATTTGCCTTTCTGATAGGCAAACTGAGCAGTGGACAGGGGAGTATGGGAGAGAATTCCATCCCGCAAATGCCTGTCCACCAATTTCTCTAAAATCTTTAGGAAGAAAGAGGTAAGACAGATGGGTCTAAATGCCTTGGCCTCAAGATAGCTCGCCTTCCCAGGTTTGGGAATAAAGATAACCTTCGAGCGCTTCCAGATATCCGGAATATGCGCCAGAGCAATGCAGGCCCTGAATATCCTGCACAGATAGGGGCCAATGGCGTCTATACCTTCCTGAAGGAGGGCAGGAAAGACGCCATCTGGGCCAGGGGACTTATAGGGCTGAAACGAGTTCACAGCCCACTTAAGTCTGGAGTATGTAACTATCTTATTGGCAATGCCCCAGTCCGCCCTGTGTGCTCTCCGAAAGTACACGGGGAGAGCATCGGTGCATGTGGGGACAATAACCTTGGAGTCCGGAAAGTGTACCTTAAGCATATACTTTAGGGTATCAGTCCCTGACTTGGTAAACTCACCTTCTGCCACCTTAATGGTGCTGAGCTGGTGAGTGTTATCATGAGCCAGGATCTTCATGATCTTGGCAGTAGCGGGGGCATCGGAGATACTACCGCAAAAGTCCCTCCAGGAGTTCCTCTTAGCCTCCCGGATGGCTTTATTGTACTTGTTAAGGGTCTGTCTATAAATAGTCCAGTCCCCAGTCCTCTTGGCTCTATTAAAGAGTTTACGAGTGAGCTTGCGGAGCCTGCCAAGTTCCGAATTCCACCAAGGAACGAGCCTTGGCCGGCTGGCAGGCTTCGCTGGACAGTTATGGTGGTAGGAATTGATAATGGCCTGTTGCATGAGATCAACAGCCAAATCAAATTCCAGCACCGAGGTAAGTTTAGGAGCATTACCTCGGAGTAGGAGGCAAAGTTCCTCCCTGTAGCCGGACCAATCGGTCCGACGAGGGTTGCGCAGTTCCGTCTTAACCGAAGTTGACTTGACTGCGACCGAGAAGCAGATGTGCCTATGGTCTGAGAGAGATGGTTCATCAGACACATGCCGGTTAGATACCGACAGACTGATATTATCTGTGGCAAGGGTGACATCAATGACCTCCTTTCTGTTAGAGGTAACGAAGGTTGGTTCATTGTGCCTGTTGAGAATATGCAGGTTCGTACCGACAAGATATTCAAGCAGGTCATCACCACGTTTGTTGCAGTCGCTGCTGCCCCACGTGACATGATGAGCATTGGCATCACAGCCTAGAATGAGCCTGTCCCCTTGCCGCTCACAGTGGTCGACCAGAGCGGCAACCTCCTGTGGTGGGGGGGGGGGAGTCCGTGGCATTATGTGCAAAGTAAGCAGACGCTATGACAAGGCCAGTTGCCTCTCCAAAAGAGGAGGGCAGTACCCAAATCACAGCAGTATCCCTAGTGAGGTAGTTCGGAAGCGGAAGGGTATCGAGACCCTTCCTTGTCAGAACACACGCCCTGGGGTTGAGTGAGGTAAAGTCATAAGTAATGTTACCTGCATTCTTTAAACCAAGGATTTTACCATTATGGATCCAAGGTTCTTGAATGAGGGCCACATCCAGGCCCTCTAAGGCAAACCTCCGACAAAGGACGGCCGAGGCTGCTTTGCAGTGATGCAGGTTGATCTGGATCACCTTAATGCTCATGCCACAGAAAGAGAGACGGCCTTAGCCGCTACTTGGCAGCAGCTTGGAGTCCCGATCCAGGACCGGTATCTCCTTCGCCACCGCCAGCAGCAGCCCCGGCCTCCATTTCCATCCAAGTGTCACGAGCGGAGGTCCGAGGTCTATGTCCGAGCCATCTGGAAAGGATGGCTCTAAGTTAATTCCAGCAATATTTGCTTCCAGCTGCCCACTCACGCTGGCAGCGGTATTGCCTTCAACATCAGAAGCTTCAGAGACCTTCTGAAGAGGGTCCTGTGGTGCGTTCAGGACCTTGAAAGTCCCGACATCAACACCAGTGAGACCCTCAAAGCCGGCCTCCTTGATGGCCTCCATGGAGGAGCCATCAATTAGGAAAATCCAGCGTCTGCTGCTCTTCTCATCGAACGACTTCAGGCACCGCCAACAGTCGGTCAGAAACCTTCCGTTGTAGGCCTTTAGTCGCCGGAGAAGAGCCGCCGGATCAGTGGTGCGACGGTCCTTGGTACGGAAGGACACCTTGAACGGCTTCGGGAGTTCACAGGCTTTCATCACTGAAAGCGGTGTTCCCCCTATGGCACGCTCATTCTGGTGCAGCACCTTCACGAGCCATTCACCGGTCGCAGAATCTCCACATGAATAGATCATGGCCCCAGCCATGATGTGGAAATTTAGGGGACGCGGCAGCGAGCTTCCCAAGGAGAGCTCAGCGTCCAGTGCGTCGAGTATAGCGGCCTGGATGGGAACAACGTCCGCATCCGTGACCGCATTAGTAGGATAGCCATCTTTAACGATGGCCATCTTGACAATGCTGGCGACGTCGCAGTAAGACTTAGTCTTCTTTGGCGCCGCCGCTTGTGAGCTAGGCGAGGGATCAGAGTCCTCTGTCCTAGCTCTCTTCCCAGAAAAGGTGGTAGCTTCTCTTGCACCAGGCGTAGAGTCCGTACCCGAGACGTTACTCCCAGCACCCGAAGGTATAGGAGTCCCATCACGGCCCGTATCTCTTGCACCCAGTGCAGAGTTCTGGCCACCTTGTAGGGCTTGTTTTCTTCGGCGGTTGGCCTTTCGCCTCCTATTAGCCTCACTCAACTTGGTAGAACCCAGTTGAGGGGCAGGAAGAGATTTTTGGCTTTCCGCCGATTGAGGGTGGGTGCTGCCGGAGGCAGCAGCTCGCCCAGAAGCAGGTTGGGAGTTGCCTCCTTCCCTGAGAGAAGACTGGGTGCCGGCAGAGCCGGCTCCATGCCCAAGTTTGTTTTTAGTTTTAGTTTTAATTGTAGTTTCCATAAAGGTACCACGAGTAATGAGGCAAGTAAGAGGTCACCACCCGGTAGTCCTCATCCCGGGTGGAAGGCTAATTACAACGCGGTTTCGCCTGGTACCCCGAGGGGATCGTTCGAGATACCGTAGTTTAACTTCCACACAGCCCTCAGCACGATACCTGCACACCTTGGCTTGGGAAGGACGCGTATCAACTCAGCCCACAAAACGCAGTGGTTAGCCAGCTCTCACCACCGAGGAGGTGTGATACAACGCACTGTTGAGGACCCAAGCTGGCGGCCGCGCAGGCGAAAAGAATGACGGAGCAGCAAAGCAAGGAGGGGAAGAAAGCGCGCCATCCAGCTTGCGTCCCCAACTTCGAGAGCCAACTAATTAATAGGAGAATATTTTGGAAAAGGTGGCAACTAATTAATTGGAGAATATTTTGGAAAAGGTGGCAACTAATTAATTGGAGAATATTTTGGAAAAGGTGGCAACTAATTAATTGGAGAATATTTTGGAAAAGGTGGCAACTAATTAATTGGAGAATATTTTGGAAAAGGCGACAGCTAATTAATGGGAGAATATTTTGGAAAAGGTGGCAACTAATTAATAGGAGAATATTTTGGAAAAGGTGGCAGCTAATAAGTAGGAGAATGTTTTGGGAAAGGAGGCAGCTAATTAATAGGATAATAACATAACCTAACCTAACCTAAACAGACTTACAATTTCCTTCTCTGGGTTTGAACCCGAGCCTCTGAATTAAAAGACATATAATTCTACCATGCTTCTGCGGTGATTCAAAATCCTCACAGACATTTAATTAACTATTTCTTTCAAATAAATTCCCATTCAGCAGAAACCCGCCATTGGGCTGGAAATTTAAATATATTCTCCATAAAAAACCAAAAAGCGGTTTCGGTCCAATGGGACTATACCGTTATTTTGGGAAGTCAATGAAGATAAACAACAATATTTTGGAAAAGGCCTATAATTTTGAGAAGTCAGTGAAGATACACAACAATATTATGGAAAAGGCATATTATTTTGGGAAGTTAATGAAGATACACAACAATATTTTAGAAAAGACACCACTAACGCGTAAAACTGAACAGTTCTATTAGGCCATACTTAGGAGAGGGCTTCAATTACCTCTGGTTTGTCGTACGTGTCCAACTTGCTCTGGTAAGCATTATCTAGACTACGTGAAGTTTCCCAAGGGCAGTAGACATCGCACACCATTAATTCCTTTTCACTGTCGATAGCCAAGTCAGGCTTATGGACATTACCCATATTATCAACTAGCCGTGGTTCAAATGCGAGTTCCACGCCAGGCTTTTTAGCGGAACATTTAATGAGGTTAACGATCTTGTCGTGTCTTGATGTATATTTAGATTTTGAAAGTGGGCAAGAATAACTGATGTGGGATAAGCTTTCTACCCGTGGGCAACCTACTCGAAAGTTCATATTCGTTTAGTTCGAAGGGGAACCTCTACACGGTAGGAGATTAAGGCGCAAAAGTGCTTACAGGTTTTTGCTCGTTTCGAATCCATTAGAAAGGCTTTGGATATGGGACTGTCAATGGCTTCATGCAAGCCAGCGTCGTACACCGTTTCAAAAAATCTCTCTTCAGAAGCAATATCATCCTTTGTTTCCCCGATTTGCAGAGTAAAGTTTCGCAATCGGTTTACGAGAGCCCCAAAATAGGGTTTTTTTAATAAAACTTTTATCAAAGGATTACTAGAGCCTTTTAGATTTAAAGTCTTGAGAGAGAATTAATTGGAGTGTGTTGCAAAGCAGGGCAGACCGAGGCCGCCATCTCTAAGTCCGACATAGAAAACCCTCCGGACTATAGTTTGGTTAGCTTAAAAATTTTCTGACAAAAATTTTCACAGACTTGTCGACCTTTACTAGGTCAGACTTAGTGTAATTGGAAAGTGTAAGGAGATGGACGAAGCGTGGCAAGAGAAAATCCCTCATCGCGACAATCTTTTGATGTAGTTTAATTTTTGCACTGCGTAATTTGGATGTTAAGTTAAAAATTACACTTAAATCTGGTCGATTCTTCCCAGAAGGAGAGAATTGAATACCTAGTTAGGATAGCAAATTATCCTTTGTAATATTAGTCAGTGGTTGGTCAGATAAGTAAAATTTATGTTTGAGTTTTTTCCGTTTGCCCAGCTTCGTGAGAACCAGAGCCTTGCACTTTCCACTGTTTAGAGCCAATCCACGTTTTTTTATAAATTTTTATGAGTTCAGTTAAGAGAACGTTCATCCCAGGTTTGCTGGATGAGATTAATATTATCGTCCGCAAAACACAGAATATTGCACAGACGATTACCGAACGGAAAGCCAATATGATTCGGTAGCAGATGGTCTAGTTCGTCTATGACGCATTAAACAGCAGGAGTGTTAGACGGTCTCCCTGCTTAACGCCATTCGTGAGAGGAATCTCCTGAGTGCGAACTTCACCACAGGAGATTATCGTAGAGCTGCCGAAATACGAGTTAGCAACGTACTCTATCAATTGGTCCTCGATACCGGCCGCACGAAGCGACCGAAAGATGGACTGGTGCGAGACGCTATCAAAAGCTTTCGCGAGGTTGATTGAAATGGCCCAGACTTCCTTCATATTCTTCTTGGAGTGCGTAAGGATGTAATACAAGAGGCGACGTAAAGCGCGCACCACCGAAGAGTGATGAACACTATGAAACGCTTTAGCCACGTCAATAGACACTAGGGAAAGGGCGCGACGTTTGTTAGCAGCATTGATAGGTATTCCAACAAGATCGTGTTGGCCATGGCACCATCTTCAGCCACAAAGGCTTGTTGGGCAGGGTTAAAGTCAAGTGAAAGGCGCAGACGATAGGCAAGGATGTTATGTAGAACCCGGATAAAAATAGAAAGTATTGTGATTGAACGGCAATTGATAGTGCGAGAGAGGTCGCCATTTTTCGGTATGAGGACTGTGCGACAGTTCTTGTGGGCCACGGGAATATAACGATAGTACAGAAACGCGTTATAGAAACACAGGAGCGCTTTAGGGTTAGAAACGGAGGGTTACGTTGTTTGCTATTTCCACAGTCCACATTGCCGTTTGTTTATTGCTTTAAATTGCTATGAATTGTATAGGTATTTGATTTAATTACTGGTATTCAAGATAAACTATAGAATAACATCATTCATTAACATATTGTATAGATAATATTTACCACAAACCTAGCACAGGATATGATAAAAATTGAACGCGATGTGTTGGAAATAATCAAAAACTCCTCTAAACATTAGAATTAAGGTGAATTTGGTGAATTTATTGTTGAAAGTATTTTTATAAGCTTAATGAGCACTGACGACAAGTTAATTTCAACGTAATTAAGTATAATTAACGTGAAATTAAACCCTAAATATACATTTTTTGGATGAAAACTCAGATAACTCTTAAATGATGTTCTTGATTAAAATAGTATCTACCCAAGCCGTTGGTAAAGCCCCATGTTTTCTCTTTCACACTTAAGCTAATTTAAATTATCTCCAAAGTACCTTAATAGGCGCGAAATTCAAAAGTTTAGCGTAAAATGAGAATTGAAAATTTCAATTAAGGTGAAGCATACATTTAAACTCATTTTATAACCTAAATGTACACTGCCAAAACACAATCCTACGTTAATTTTAACTCAATTTAATATAATTAACGTGAAATTAAACCAAAATATACATTTTTGGATAAAAGCTCAAATAACTTTTAAATAAACTGTTTAATTATGATTAAAACTACCCAAGCCATTGGTAAAGCCCAATATTTTCTATTTCACACTTAAGTTAATTTAAACTATCTTTAAAGTACATAAATTGCTGCGAAATTCAAAAGTTTAGGGTACCATAATGATGAATATATGGCAAAAATATTAAACTGCACTAAACATTGCAATTAGGGTAAAAAATTCAAATAAATTTTAAGCTTAATCCACTCTCACGAGACACGCTCAAATTAAGATTAAAACATCACAAGGTTTTCGTACAGCCACAGTAGTCTAATATTTCACTTTCAAATTAATTTAAATGATCATTAAAATATATCAAAAGCGCATACATTAAAATTTTAGGGTAATTGCAATTACAGTTAATATTTTATTAAAACTTGTATTATAAACTAAATCCACACTAGATAAACAAGATAAGCCGTTAAATGAAACTCAATCAAGTATAATTAATGTGAAAGTTTCGTGTTTTGGGTAAATTCATGGATATCTTATAATTAAACTAACAAATTTAAATTAAAACTACACTTATCTTTCACCCAGCCTCCACTTTCCTGTTTAATTCTTACGATTAATTAAATTGTCATTTAAAAGCATTTTTCCCCATTTTGAAAAGAGAGCCATTGAAAAGGAGCGATATTTAAAAGTTTTGGGGCAAAATAGTGATTGTTCCGCAAGAGTAAACAGTTACTCCTCTAAAGTTTGCAGTTAGGGAGAATTTCTTGTTCAAACTCGATCGTATAATAAACTGAAATAACACTAGTAAAAGAAGATAAGCCGTTAATTTCAACTTAATAACCATATTTTACGTGAAATTAATCGAAAACCATAGGTTTTTTGGGTAACTTTAGATAACCCTTAACTGAAATAATAAAATAAGATCAAACTACGCGAGTTGTTCTTTCAGCCTAAATGTTTTCCTATTTAACACTAAAATTAATTACATTATCACTATAATACATTAATAGGCTCCAAACACAAAATTTTAGGGTAAGGAATGTGTCAAAATGTAACTTTTCTATTTAAATTTTAATATATCATTAACATAGTTCGCAAAATCACCAGCAACAATTTAATCTGGAAACATTCAATGTAACAATGTTGCCAATAAAACAAGGGCGTCTAGCCCATAACTAAGCCACATCGCTAGCCATCTCTCGCTATCGCTAATTCAATAAATTTTCTTCTACTGAAATATCACCTAGCATACCAGTGTAGTGGGGGAGCAACAGAAAATTTTAAAGCACAGTCTTGCGATTAGTCTTGGAATTTGGGCCTCAAATTACAACCTCTAATCTTTTCGGTACACATCAACGTAGATGTTCAATGTGATTACCATTGTGGTGCAGGCACTCTTCATCTGCCCATGTCTTGCAATAACTTTTCAAGAAACGAACTCATGACGCAGGAAGTCCAATTAAATGCCTTAAGAGATCTTCTTATCAAGAAAAAGGGTCCCATAATTTGGTTTCCAAGAATGCCCTCCCAAAAATGCACGTCATGAAAGTTTAAGGTACCATCCCTAAATAGCCTCGTTAGAGAACAGTACCTTTCTAAAAAATAATGGATCGGCTTTAATTAGTTCACGCAAAGGTTTTGCTGTATTACGTAATCCTCGTAAACATCATGCTCAATTTGCCCTGGTTTGAATACACTGGCATTTTGCTAAGAGACGAGACTAATTAAATTCGATTTTAACTGCTACGTAACTACGATTACTTTTCACTACGGCCTTTTTTCTCGGTTCCACAGACAACTCGGACCTTCTTCAAAGTTATTCTCAAAGAAACCTTTATGTTTTCCTTATTTTGTCCAAAGTTTAAGGCTAGGGGTGTTTAAAAATTGGCCAACCACTTTTACAATGGCTTTTTTTACAGTATTTGTGCCTTTTTAACAGACGTATTGTTACAATTGTAACACTACAGACCTTGTATTTCTAATAGGACCAGCAATACCGAAACACTGATCCGAAAAACCAAGATGGTAATTGTTTGGACCTATCGGGTCAGGACATTGGAGGACCAAACATACCGTGGTGTCACGTGTCGAACGTTAAAGCGACCTTTACCACTATACACACCATGACCTGCTCAAGCTGGCAATCTTTGAAAAATCAACTTTGAGGAACTTCCGGTCTCTTTAGATATACAGGGTCTTTCAGTGTCGCAGCTAAATTACAGTAGTTAGCCTCGTTTCCTAGCAAAATGCCAACCTACTATAACCAGGACAAATTGGACAGCACGTATATTTTGGGTGAAGGTCGCGGTAACGTTCAACTAAAGGCACTGCTTTATGCCGAACGGTCTCCACACCGAGAACATTTGGGTGCGGGCACCTTCGTGATTTCGGTAGTGCAAGATCGTGAACGTAGAAGAGACTGTATAGTCTGTAATGAGGATACAGACTTTGACATCGTAGATAGTTTTGAAGCCAATCTCATGCTAGTAGTAGAGCGGTGGAACATGAAGTTGCACTAAGCCATTCTACTGTTCGTGCCAGTTTACAAGGGCATTACTACCAGCATAATCATATCCCCCTACATCAAGCCTTAACGGCAATACCATTAGTCTTACCATGCGTCACGAGTTTAGTGGTTGCAAAGTAATGAAAGACACGGACAATCCTCTGTAAGAGTGCATCAACCACAATGATAGACACTTTGAATATTTACGTTGAGTTGTTTACCAAACAGTTTAGAGGTTGCAATTTGAGACCCAGGTTCTAAGAGACTAAGACTAATCGTAGGACTGTGCTTGGATATATTTTGTTGCATTCAGGCATACAATAAAACATGAATTCTAAACATTTATCTACACCCTGTATAATTTAGTATGAAATCTCCCGTTGGCAGTATTGGGGGTTTTACATAAAGGAAGCTGTTTGTCTGATCTCGACAACACTATATATGTATACAGTGTACGAAACAAATAGTTTTCTTCCAAATTTCAAATACCGTCGTTTTTAAACTTCTTTCATAAATAAAGTACAACATTATTTGCTTATCGAAATCAATGTTTTTGAATATAAGTTAAATGTAATTAACGATACTTAAGTACTTCTTTAAGCAATTAGAAATAGATCAACCCCAAATGTATGACGGTAAAGCAAAAATAAAATTATTCAAATTTTAATTACAATAAGACTGAAGTAACAGATATTATAAAAAAAAGTCTTGGTTTGGACCAAGGCCGAAAAAACAAACGACATATCTGAGGTTTGTCATTTGACTGAAGTTTCGGATAATGCAATTGTTTTAGTTATTTTTATCCATTTAATCCTTAATCAATATTAAATCCAATCAAATGATTTTACTGTTAATCGATCCATTCCCTCTAAATTAATTGAAAAAATTACATATCTACGCTTTTTCAAGAACAATTACATTTTCCGAGAACATGTTATCATGAAATTAATTTTTTTGAAGGGATTTCGTTTCGTTGCTCACTAACTTGTAAGCACCTTGACGGACATAGTTTTAATTGTTGATGACTTAAAAAATTTTAAAGTTTGCACCAAAAAAGTTTAAATCTGTAGTAAGTTTCTGAGAAGACCGATGTTAGAGAAAATATGATAAAGAACTTTTTTTCTCAAATTAATTTATAATTTAATGTCGCCTTCTTAAGACAAAGCAACAATGTTTATCCTGTGTGGTTTCGTTTAGTAGGTGGCTCTCAGGAAAAATATGATATCGGTATAAATATAACCAGCAGTAAGATAAGGGACTAGAATTAAAGTGCCCTAGCATTGGTAATAGAGCCTAGCACTAGTGAACAAATTTGACGACTTTATGCCGCTTCCATCGCCAAGTGAAGAGTTTGGTTACCTCGATACTTCTAGTCCCTTATTTTACTTCTGATATAACCAAAGGTAAGGGTAAATATTACATAAAAAGAAATACTTCTCAGTACCAATGACTTGTTATATTCATTTTCATGCGGAAATAATATGGGTATACACATTATTCATTGTCAGTTATGCGAAGGTCACACTTTACTCCGACCCCCCTTCCTCTATTTTCCCAAAATGAAAAATTTTAAAAGCACCAGTGGTTCAAGTGTATTGGTCATCTGAGCCGTTGCAACACACTCAATACCATATAGTTCGAAACCTTTTCACATTAGTGACTCTCCGGACTTTCCCGCCAACCTTAATAACCTAAAACTATAAAACATTCGTGTACATGAATGATTATGGTTGTGGCTTGTCACTCGCTAGCGCCTGAAGGACCGATCACTCAATGTAATTTGTGTACATTTGTAAGTGAGTAGACCATTTTAGAAATTACTTACAGAGAAACTAAAACACAAGGGTGATGCCGCCATTGGGGTCTTCTCTCTCTCTCTCTCGCCTAGAAGCACCGCTATAGGCAGAGCGAGTTGGCTAGCCTCCTGCCTCTAGTGAACTTTGGCACCGTCTGGCGGTGACCCTTGGTGCGAGGGAGAATACCCCAATGGTGGCCTCGCCCCTGTGTGTTTTCCGAAATGGTCTCTAAGCGTGCTAAAATGATTACGCGTAATACGTAACCGGTGTACAAGTAGCGCCAACAATGTAGAAAGGGGTGGTGACGTTTCAAATGAAGACTGAGTTATGACCAAGAAATTCTAAAGCACGGAGAGGGAAATTGCAGTGCAATCTTTTCTTCATAGATGCGATAAAAGAAATGTAGCATTTCGATTAAATATTTACATTTTCCTTTCGAATTATGTCAAAGTTCGCTTGTTCTTTTTAGAAAGTCAATAGAATATTTCAAATATTCTATGTTGATACCTCAACACGTACTCCCTTCAAAATAATTAATTTCATGATAAAATGTTTTCGGAAAATGTAATTGTTCTTGAAAAAGCGTAGATATGTAATTTTTTAAATTACTTTAGAGAGAATGGATCGATTAACAGTAAAATCAGTTGATTGAATTTAATACTGATTAAGGATTAAATGGATAAAAATAACTAAAACAATTGAAATATCTGAACTTCAGTCAAATGATAAACCTCACACATCGTTTGTATTTCGGCCTTGGTCCAAACCAAGACGTTTTTTTCATAATTCTAGTGAGTATCCCACTTATCTAACTCGCTCTCAAATTCAATTTAGTTGATTTGGTGGTTAGAAATTATCGAAGGAACGCTTTGTTTATGAATTCTAAGAGAGCGGTCGCTCTCTTATATAAGACTTGATACTGCCTCTAATGCTAAAGGAGGGTTCTTTGATTGGCCGTAACTTTTTTCGTATTGTGTTTGCTGTTTTGAAATTTTGCCAGTGAACTAAAATTCGGGCCCTAATTTTGTGGTTAAAATTTCAAAGAGATCCAACTAATAGTTAATTCTATAAAGAAAAAAGTTGTTAAGGGTGGTTTTAGAATCCATAAAATCAATCACACATTTGGTGAAAAATACTATATTGTTCCATAGAGATAACATGGGATTTTTTTGAAAAATGACCTTAATTGGGATAGTGTATAAAGAAAACTATTCATTCGTTACGTTTGGAAACCATCTTAAATGAAAGATAACAGTCCATAGATGTGTTTACCTTAGTTTCATTAAGATAAATTAAGTTTATGTATTGATTTTTATCACTATTAACACATACTTTGACTTACGTTGTTAAGGGTATTGGAATTACGGCGTTTAACCACTGTTAGAGACACGCATTTTAGCCCTAATTTTTTATATTGGACATACGGCTTTTTTGTCGTGGTTCACGCCGTTAGAGGGATATTAAGCAAGAAAAACATGGCGTTTGAGCTCTTGTAGGTGCTTTGCCCGGGTGCTTGTAGGTGTTTGTGGGTGCTTGTAGGTATTGTAGGAGCTTGTGGGTGCTTGTGGGTACTTGTGGGTGCTTGAAGGTACTTGTGGGTGCTTGAAGGTACTTGTGGGTGCTTGAAGGTACTTGTGGGTGCTTGAAGGTACTTGTGGGTGCTTGAAGGTACTTGTGGGTGCTTGAAGGTACTTGCCCCGGGTACTTGTGGGTGTTTGTAGGTACTTGTGGGTGCTTGTAGGTACTTGGCCCGGGTGCTTGTAGGTACTTGCTCCGGGTGATTGTGGGTACTTGCTCCGGGTGATTGTGGGTACTTGCTCCGGGTGATTGTGGGTACTTGCTCCGGGTGCTTGTGGGTACTTGCTCCGGGTGCTTGTGGGTACTTGCTCCGGGTGCTTGTGGGTACTTGCTCCGGGTGCTTGTGGGTACTTGCTCCGGGTGCTTGTAGGTACTTGCTCCGGGTGCTTGTAGGTACTTGCTCCGGGTGCTTGTAGGTACTTGCTCCGGGTGCTTGTAGGTACTTGCTCCGGGTGCTTGTAGGTACTTGTGAGTGCTTTCAGGTACTTGCCCCGGGTGCTTGTAGGTACTTGCTTTGGGTGCTTGTAGGTACTTGCTCCGGGTGCTTGTAGGTACTTGCCCCGGGTACTTGTAGGTGCTTGCGAGTGCTTTTAGGTACTTGCCCCGGGTGCTTGTTGGTACTTTGCCTCCTCCATAGGACTAACATTAAACTAAATTTTGGAAGCTCGTAACTCTGGTTATATTAGAGATAGGGGGATATCCTTTGATCATGTAATAGTCCTATTTGCCCCTTTCCGCCTTCGTTAACATTTGCTCCATAGGATACTCCAAATACGGGAAAAACCTGGAAAACTCAGGTAAGTATACGGGGAAAAGCCTGGAAATCTCAGGGAAATTTGTTTTCCAATTGTTGAATGAACCTTTTTATGGAACATATGTTATAAACTCATGGTTTTAGTTATATAAAGTTTTACCAAGAAGCGATATCTAGTTTACTAGGGAGAAGGTATAAGATGCCTAGGTATTCGCGCTACATAGTCCCAGTCCCACTTTCAAAATACAAGGGGGGACGTAAAAGGAGGCCGGGCTATTTCGCCTCTCCTCAGTCGGAAAATACGTATATTTCGTCATTCGCGTCGCGTTTACGTGAGTTTTCTGGTCCGTGACCAAATAAGCATTTTTTAAACTGTACATTGGGCCAGCGACTTTCCTGAGCTCGTGGACCACTGACCCCTCCTCCGATTTAATTTTTGAAATGGACCAGGCAATTTTTAAACTGGTCATTTGCCCTGTGTCACCGCCTTATTTCCCACGCTGGCGCGAGTTGCTTTGCGTCGTCGAATGCGTGATGGAGTTGGCTATGCCTGGAGTTCCAACCTTGAAGGAGAGAGGAATGGAGTGGAAACCCCCATACCTATAGCGTTGCCTGTGTAGCCCCACCTACGGCAACATAGTCCTCCCAGCATCCTCAGCGGTTGGGTAGGGTCGTACTAGACGAAATTGTAAAGGGCGCTCCCTCTATCTTCAAAATAGAAGCTAGTTCTCATACAAATAAAATGGCGCTACGCGGCAGCACTTAGCAATCGCCTACCGAAGGGTAGGGACGTGCGCGAAGTACATTGGGAGAGATACGGTGCCGCAGGTCGTCCATCTTCATTTTCAATCCATCTCAACTTCCTTATCCCTGTCCCAACCCCCGAGACTTCCAACCACTAGCATAGCCCACTCGATCACGCTCTCTTTTCCCCGGCTACATATTTTGAAGATGGCACTTTTTAGGCGTATTAACAATCTTGGATCATCTTTGTGAACTTTTAGGGTAGCCCTGACTATATTTTGTTTAAGGTTTTAAGCTTAATATCAAACAGACGTTAGTTTATGCTACAAAAAAGCATCGTCTTTATGAAGTTTTAAGGATATCCGAATTTCATAAAGGGCTTATGACAATTTTGAACTAAATGTTAAACGGACATAAATCAGCATTTTTAAAAATTTTGTAAAATGTAATGATAAAATGTTTTCGGGGAATGGAATGGTGGTCGAAAAGCCGAGATAAGTAAATTTTTGGAATTTATTACCAGTATACTAATTAATTTCAACGGAAAACGGTAATGGAACGTTGTTTTTCTTAAGCATGCATTTAAGTTTCAATTAAAAATAAAAGTTAATATCTGATCCTTCAGACAAGTGATATCCTCAGTCTTATCGTTTTTTTTACGTCTTGATTCTAATCAAGACATTCTTGATTAATTTATTAAATCTTTAAACGTAAACAACAACATTTTCCAAAATGACGTAATGTTATTGAGGAAGTAAATGAAGATGAAAAAAATACAAATGTATATAACGTTGTGCCGTGCCATATCAATTAGTCTCTAACCATTGTTAGAAACTAGAGAGTGAAATTGGGCAGTAACACTGATCATGCCCTGAACTATGGGAAAGAACAAAACGACGGTTGACTAAAGTACACTTGATATTACATCATTTTGCAAAACCGCGAGTAAAAATCTTACTGTCCTTATTGAATTTGCGCCATTGGGTTTAGAATAATTAAAATGTTCCACTGCGAAGCGTGCCGGTCTCGAATGAGGATGTTACGTCTTTAGGAACCTTTTAAAACGCAAAACCATACACGAACTCTCCCAACAGTAATTAATGTAATGATAAAATGTTTTCGGGGAATGGAATTGTGGTCGAAAAGCCGAGATAAGTAAATTTTAGGAATTGATTACCAGTAAAATAATTAATTTCAACGGAAAACGGTAATGGAACGTTGTTTTTTCTCAAGCATGCATTTAAGTTTCAATTTAAAATAAAAGTTAATATCTGATCCTTCAGACAAGTGATAACATTTTCCAAAATGACGTAATGTTATTGAGGAAGTAAATAAAGATGAAAAAAATAATTTGTAATAGGTGTAATATTATATCGGAGCTGAATAAACGTAAACATAAATTTATTTTGGAAAAGGTGTAATATTATTTGAGAAACTAAATAAATGTGAACAACACTTTTTTGGAAAAGGCATAATATTGTTTGGGAATTGGAAGTAACTGACGATAAATAACAATATTTTAGAAAGGCATAACATTATTTTCAAAATATTTGGAAACTAACCTATTCAAACTGACCAACAACCTTACACAAATTAACAAGAAAATTAGAAAATTTACATATAGTCAAACTGAAAGGTGATATTGAATGTCAGTGAGACCACTAATTAACAATTCCAATCAAAAATAATTTCACATAACCCACTTTTCTCCATTATTTTAACTAAAAGCTTATTATTATAATATTGGCCTATTTTCCCCCTGAACTGATTGAAAGTCAACGTGCCAAGTAAAAATAAGTCCAATTAAAATTTAATATTATTTATTATTTAAAACCTTATTGCTTACTGTATCTACAAGGACAGAAGCGGAAAAAATTTACTTTAGCTTGCTCATTTTAAATACAGTTTTTTCATTTTCTTGGAGGTAAATTAAATGATAATTACATACATTTAAGTTGCGGAAACTAGTTTAATCAATATTTTCATGGCTTTCATCATCCATATTTGCAGAGTTTATCGGAAGGATTTCTTCTTTAGTGTTAAACGGATTATACAGTTCCCAGGCCATTTAAAAAAAGTTATGATTGGGTCTAATGATTTGGTCCTACACAACTTCATGAACATATATTTCGCCATACGTGATGGGAAATAATGTTTATTTCTAGTGGACAAACAACAAAATGAGTAAGCAATATTATATGGAATGAGCGATATCCATCAAATGTAAAGTTATAAAATGACCTTGTTTCTGGATACATTGAAGTCTTTGCGGCTCTCCACGAGGACTCAATGCTATTAGTGTGAATTTTTGTTTGCATCGACAATATCAACAAATTGCACCGAATGGTTAACCTTCAAGTTTTTATAATCTTCAGTTTCGAGGCAGTCATAAGCTTTCCAAAAATCAGAAATAATAGTTGTTCCGGGTAAAATCCAATCTATATCTATATAAATTAAAGTCCTCAATAGATTAAAGGAAGCGGGTCTCACCCTACAGTTAAAGAAATGTCGTTTCGCTCAGAAAGAAGCTACCATATTTGGTCACATTGTAAATGAAAAAGGGGTGCACATAGATCCTTCTAAGATAGAAGCCATTCAGAAATTCCCTCCTCCTAAAAATATTAAGGAAGTTCAGAGATTTTTAGGAATGGCAGGTTGGCATAACCGTTTTATTAATCACTACTCTCAAATAGTAGCACCCATTAATAAACTCAAAAGGAAGGATCAAAAATTTAATTGGGGTTTCGAACAGCAACAAGCGTTCGAAAAAATTAAGGAAGCCATCTGTAAGGCTCACCCCTTAGCTTCCTTTAGAAGGGATTCCCCGTGCATCCTCACTACTGATGCTAGTGATGCAGGGTTAGGTGCCCTTCTATCCCAAAAACAAGATAACGTAGAAGTCCCTATAGCATATGCTAGTACAGGGCTTAAAGATGCAGAAACGAGGTACTCTACTAGCGAGAAGGAGTGTTTAGCCATATGTTGGGCAGTTAAAAAGTTTAGGCCCTTTCTAGAAGGTCGTAAATTCACGGTCCTTACTGACCATCAAGCTCTACAATTGTTGTTTAATATTAGGGAACCAAATTCTCGGCTAGTTAAATGGGCAATGTACCTCCAGACCTTTGATTTTTCTATCAAACATAAGAAAGGAGTAGAAAACGTAGTCGCAGACGCTTTGTCGAGGGCCCCGATTAACGTTTTGAGCATAAACTTAAGTTCTTCTACTTCTAATTCTAATAGTAAATTGGATCCAACTAGTAGTAGTACTAGTCAAAATTCTACCGGTAGTAGTAATAGTAAAACATCCTCTGGTGACTCTGTTGAAGGGCGGGTACGTCCCCCAGGTCCTAGAGCCTTATATTCAGTCTTCACGTTGAATGACGTAAGAAAGTCTCAAAGGGAAGATACTTTTGCTTCTCCTATTATTAATTCCTTGCAAGGACCTAACCCAGTTAGGAATAAAATGTTTGAAATAAAAAATGATCTTCTTTATAGAAGACCTTACAGGAACCATCCTGAAAAAATTTATCTACCTCCTCGTTTAAGGCTAGAGGCCATGAGGTTGTTACATGACCACCCTTTATCAGCTCACAGGGGCAAAGATAAGACCCTTAGTAAAGTAACTTATAGATATTGGTGGCCCACTGTAATTAGTGATGTTCAGGATTATGTTAGAGGATGTTCACTATGCCAACAATTCAAGGCTAGAAATAGGAAAAAGCCAGGGCTAATGCAACCCTCAGAAATAACAAGTCCTTGGGATCAAATTAGTGTCGACATAATGGGACCATTCCCTCAAAGTAGACATCACTACAAATATTTGATAGTTTTTGTCGATTACATGACTAAGTTTGTGGAAATGATTCCGCTTAAAACTATTACTGCTAAGACCTGTGTACAGGCTTTCAAGTCTATTATCACTAGGTGGGGAGCTCCAAAAGCTATTCTTAGCGATAGAGGGGTACAGTTTACTTCAAAACTTTGGCTGCAGACGTGCAGAGCTTTTAAAATAAACCCAAAGTTTACCACCCCCTATACTCCTAAGGGAAATCCCACTGAAAGAGTAAATAGAGTAATAGGCGAGTTAATATCATTCTATGTAGGGAATCACCATGATAGATGGGATGAATCCCTTGACCTTCTTCAATTCGCTATAAATTCCGCACCCCATGAAACCACGGGAAGATCCCCTTTCTTTTTGAACTTAGGGCGGGAGCCACGTCTCCCTTGGGATTTAGATATCGATGAACCCATTCAGGACAATGATGACCCTAGTCGTAGTAAGGCCTTGAAAGTTCTTAAGGAACAATTGGCATTCAGTAATAAATTGTCTAAGTTAGCTAAAGCACATCAAAAGAAGTATTATGACCTTCGTCATGACCCTCTAGAATTTGAGGTTGGAACTTTAGTATGGATGGAAACACATCCTTTATCAAGTACGACGGGTCAGCTTATGAAAAAGCTTAGTCCTAAATGGGCAGGTCCCTTTAAGATAGTTGCAAAACACTCTCCCGTTGTCTACGAGTTAGAGGACGCTAACTCAAGGCAAAATATAGGGAAAGTTAACTTAGAGCATTTGAAGCACTACTGGACTAACGTAGCTGTCTTCGATAACGCCGGCAATGCCCCCACTTCTCAATCAAAAGTGATCCCGAGTCTAGTCCCTCAACGAACGGTGGTACCGCGGCCCACCCTCTTACGGCAACTTCCTCTACCACGTCATCCGATTCATCTTCTACGTCACCGTCACTTCCGGACGGTCAGGAAGTCGATCAACCGATCATTCCTGATATTCCAGATGTCCCTCAAGCCTCGACATCAAGTACAGTAGAAGATCAAGCAGCGGATCAACCGATCCCGCCTACAGATTCTGATAGTGAACCGGGCATGGCCCTTTTTGAAGACCCTCCTCTCCTCCTTTTTACCTATCATGATATGAGGGCTTTTCAGCTCGATCATCCCTCTAACGATAGCCCGCCTTCTGCGGCCGGGGAGGCTTCCCCGTCTGATCGTGAATCAGTCGTGGAAAATAAGCTACATACGTCAACATCCAGTTTTTCAGAAGAAATTCGAACACCGGAAGACAAATCAAAGTCTTCTGAACAATCAGTCATGGAACCGGTGTTACAGCATTCTCCCTCGTCTGGTTTTTCGGAGGAAATAGTACCTCCTGAACCGATTTCTATTCCTTCGGAGGAAATATCAAACCCTGAACAGACACCTCAATCGAAATCCCAATCACAGCGTGTGTCTGATAGCTGATCGACCACGTTGTCGGAATCAATGAGAACTCCTCGTTTAAATAGGGCTACATTACCCGATATTTACTTAGAACCTTTTAAATTGGGATGGCGTCGAGAGGTATGTAAGAGGGCGACGGTTCAGCCCGGAGGTAACGAAGTTGATATTTATTATCGACCTCCTGATGATAAAAGGTTAAGGTCACCTTGTGAGGTTCAAGTTTACCTTAACAATAACAATGTCACAAACCTAAAAAGGGAATACTTCTGTTTCTCCCGAGAGCCAATCTCTGTTTTATCTTGGGAATTTATCTCCCAAGCAACAAAACGAAAATACTAAAATAATTTAATTCTAGATGGCGAAAAAGGCTGGAGATGCACCTTGGGTTTTTGATTTACCAACAGGGATGAGAAAAACAGAAAAGAAGACATCAAAAATCCTAGACGTAGCCCGTAGATCTCTTGAAGTAATGGCGAAATATTGCCCTGACAATCTAAAAACACAGGAAAAATGTAGAAATTGTGGAGACTTGGGACATGACGCACATAATTGTTATATGCCGAACCGCTTCAGAGAATCTTCAACTGCATGCTCGCTATGTTACACCAAGGGACATAGTGACGTCCATTGTCCTTTTAAGGAGGAAGAGACACTTATCATGGAAGTCCCCCAGGAAGAAATCGACGATTTATTAGATCCTGCGGGAAAGGTTCCCCAGACTGCGTCTCCTCCGTCCTCCTTTACGCTTGCCGAAGCTGCCGGGTTTAACCCTCCATCACAAGAGGCCGCCCAGGCGGTTCTCGACCCCTTTTCCCTATCTCCATATGTACCTGTTCAATCTAGAGTCCAGGAACCTATCACGGCTCATAAGAAATTGAGGGCGCTAGTTCTAGCTAACTCACATTCAGAAAGGGAAAACTTTTCTCCTAATCCGCTCCCGCTTCCCTCTTCCCATAAGTGGCAGCCGATTCTAACCTCTGACGAGGAGGACAGTAATTGGGAGCGCTTCGGTACAATGGGCTGGATCCCAAAGGGACCCTTTCCGAAAATATTAGTTCCCGCACGGGTCCCTGACGCTAAGCGTCCTCTGGTTCGAAATGACGTGCGTTGCTGGAGGTGCCATAAAATTGGAGAACACGTAGTCTCGGACTGTCCTGGACGGAGAAGCAAAGCCGCTGAAGCCAGGAGAGAAGCCCGAAGACAAGCCCGTTTGGCGGAAAAGCGTGAGAAAATAAATGAAGAACAATAAAAGAAGGAAAAAAAAATAAAAAAAAAGAATTCTAATAATTGTGATATTTCAATTCTCAACCCCTGCTTAAACTTTAAAGGTTCCTCGGGGTAACCTTCTATTTTCACTAATTATTATCCTTTTTGATATAAAGAGTTCCTAAAGAGGGGGGGATGTAACATGGCTGCCAGATTCCTGGAGGTTCACCTCCTTGGGTCTGGAGGGTGTTATGCCTCCATGTTACATTCTCCTCTTCCGATCTATTACTGCTATTTTTGAGTTAGTCAGTCGAGAATCCGCTCTTGGAGAGAGCAGTCAATTTTGGTTTAAGTTAAGATAGTCAAAGTTAGGCTATAACGGGTTTATCCCTTTTTTGTATTAACTGTATAATAAAAGTTATAGAAGAATTACATTTTTCTAGTTGGATATTTAAAGTAAGTTGTCTTTAATTCTTTTTATGGCCCTCGGGAGCTATCTCCCTTAGTTTAATTATTCTACGGAGGGTTACAATGGGTTTTGTACAACTTGGTATCACCTAACATGCCAAGGCTTAAAAAGAGCTGTGCCTGGAACATTCTGGATCTGTGCGGATTGTCTACACGACCTAATTAAAACTAAAAATGCTATTGGAGAAATGGCGGACTTTAAAGAAGAAGTAAGTGTCTCATTTCAGAAAATTGACAAATCTATAAATATTGTGAACCAAGAAGTTAAGGGTATAAAACAACAACTTGAAGATATTACTACCAAATTGAATGATGAATTAGAACTAAACTTGTGCCATAAAATTGAAGAATTGCAGAATAAAATTCAAACCATTCAGACAACTACTGCTGATTGTTTTGGGGTAGTTGATGAAAAAGTTAACAGAATACTGAGCAGGCCAGCTCCATCAACAAGAGGACCCTTACCATTCTTAGCCCCGATAGGCAGACCTAAAGAGCAAGAAAACGATACCATATTTGCAAATGTTATACCCCGTGAAAATTGTCCCGAACCCTTCCAAAGGACACCCTTTACAGAGATCCTGACTCGGAATCTTGAACAAGGGAAAGTTAGTAACAGTAACAAGAACCTACGATCTGTTTCCCAACAACAGCAACGTAAGGAGAAACCAAACCACCAATCCTGGACTAAAGTTCAGGGTAGATCCCGTAGCCAAACACAATTAAAGAGACATTCTGGCAGGATGACAAAGGAACGGGCCTCAACTTGCAAACTAAAAGTTACAAACCAGACCAAGACTATTTTATTGGTAATTGCTCAGTTAGGGCAAGCGAAGCCCTTGTGCGCAAACATCTGGAGGATAACGGTATCGCAGATGTTGCAATTAGGCAGTCATATAAAACCAAACATCCGGAGATCAATTTTAAAAACTTTATAATGAGATCAAGCAGCGACCCGAAGGACGTATTAAGTCCAGACCTATGGCCATCTGGGGTCTCATGCCGTCGCATATCCAAAACAGACCCACAAGATGACTTCCCTAAAATACGGGGTACTAATGATGATAGAAATCTATTAACTTGGTCAAATTCCCCGAAATCTAGTTACCAGCTCTCAAACTGCAGCTCCGAAACCAGTGTCGAAGACATCCTCTCGCAACTCGAAGATATTGAAATTAATGAGGCTCATGTAACCATAAACAAAAATGGAGACTACTGGTCCACGGATTTCATTATTGAATGCAGTAGTAAACACGACAAAAACATTCGGGACTTACAAAATTGGCCTCACCCATTGAGCATTAAAAGAATTCGTGTTCAAACCATTAATTCTAGTGATAATAGTGACGAGGACCCATCCATAGTGTGACCGGGTGACTCCATTATTGCAAATCACACCCAAGAATTAGACAATAACCAGATATATCGTACCAATCCTACTAAAAATTATGCCGGCCTAAAAATAGGTCATTTAAATATAAGAAGCCTAAAGTAAAAAACTCATGAAGTTGCATTTTTACTAAAAGAGAACAATTTGGACATTCTTGGTCTTACTGAGACATGGCTAACCGACACAATCCCCGATATTATCTGTGATATTGCAGGGTATACGTTCTGGAGACAGGACCGGCCGGGACTGCGAGGTGGAAGTGTTGGAATTTATTTTAAGTCAAATCTGCCACTTAACCTTACACAGATCCAGTTAGAGTCTAGACCAATAAACTCGTCGCTGGAGGCAATATGGGTTGAACTTTCATATCGGAACTCCGGTAAATTGTTTATAGGCATCATGTATATACCACCTATGGCCAATATTATTAAAGTATGACCTACTGCTATAAACTAAATAGACTCGGATAAAATGCAAGCATGTTGCTACTCTGTTTATTTTAGAACGACTGATTAAATTGATTACAATGCTCTAACAAGAAACCTTTGATTAGTATATTAAAAAACATATTGTCTATTTATTTAATTGATAACTTTGCTGGTTTTTTTAACACCCTCTCTCAAAGTATCTATTAAAACATTAACTAAAAATTATAACTTAATTTAGTCCAATTAATGAAACAAAACGTTGAGTTTTAACTCTATCTAAGGGTTTCGTTAACAAATCGGCTACCATTAGCTCAGTACTAATATTAATCAAAAATGTCTTGATTAGAATCAAAACCTAAAAGTATCACTTGTCTGAAGGATCAGATATTAATTTTTCTTTTTAATTGAAACTTAAAGGCATGCTCAAGAAAAAACAACATTCCATTACCGTTTTCAGTGAAATAAATTATTTTACTGGTAATGAATTTCAAAAATTTACTTATCTCGGCTTTTCGACCACAATTCCATTCCCCGAAAACATTTTATCATTACATTAATTACTTTTGGGAGAGTACGTGTATGGTTTTGCGTTTGAAAGGTTCCTAAAGACGTTACATCCCCATTCGTGACCGGCACGCTTCGCAGTGGAACATTTTAATTATTCTAAAACCAATGGCGCCAAATTCAATAGGTACAGTAAGATTTTTACTCGCGGTTTAGCAAAATGATGTAATATCAAGTGTACTTTAGTCAACCGTCGTATTGTTCTTTCTCATAGTTCAGGGCATGATCAATGTTACTGCCCAATTTCTCTCTCTAGTTTCTAACAATGGTTAGGGACTATTTGATATGGCACGGGACAACGTTATATACATTTGTAAATTCTAAGTAGCACAAAAGGAAAAAGAATCCATTTTTTTATATTTTGGTTTGATATAAATAAACTCATGATAGTAGTTATAACGAACTGAAAGTCAAGGGAATGACACCGGTAATGATCAGCAAAATGAGAGGAAAGTTTGATTCAAGTTAGCAGAGGGTCATGGTAGTGAAAATAGTAATCTAGAATTTTGTTCGTTCAAACCTTGATATATCATGAAAAATTCAAGTGAGGAGGCGGCACTACCTAGAAAGATTGATTTTGGCAGATAACAGCAAAAAAATTATGTTCTACACACACTGCGACTATGGGAGAGTTTCTGGGCCGCAGGTCGCACATGATGAAGTTTCAACTCCAGTTCACATCAATTCTCCCTGGTCTTACTAGTAGCGGGTTAAGCTATTGTTTGCTCAGGTCCTGTTGGTCTCGAAAGGGTTATATAGTGCTTGTTATCATGGCTAAACAGACCGATATTACAGTTTATCCTATTGTTTTATAGCTTATCTCCCAAAAGTAATTAATGTAATGATAAAATGTTTTCAGGGAATGGAATTGTGGTCGAAAAGCCGAGATAAGTAAATTTTTGAAATTGATTACCAGTAAACTAATTTATTTCAACGGAAAACGGTAATGGAATGTTGGTTTTTCTTGAGCATGCCTTTAAGTTTCAATTAAAAAGAAAAATTAATATCTGATCCTTCAGACAAGTGATAACCTCAGTCTTATCGATACTTTTTAGGTTTTGATTCTAATCAAGACATTTTTCATTAATATCTGTTCCTTCAGTCTTCATTTTAATTAAGAATGTTAAGAAACTTTTACATTTTCAAAATCTACACTAAGCAGAAACATATATATATAAAGGGGACCATAACTTTAGCTCAATCAGACATTTATTTATAATGATACTTCAAAAAAAACGTAAATCAATAAAAGTTTGTATTCTTATTGTAATTAACATAATACAATTTTTTACAATCATTTATTGAAACGCGAGGCGCCCCCCTAAAAATTCCAGAAATAGGACCAAATTGGCAATTTTACAAAATTTTTAAAAATGCTGATTTGTGTCCGTTTAACATTTAGCTCAAAATTGTTATAAGCAAATATGAAATTCGGATATCCTTAAAACTTCATAAAGACGATCCGAGATTGTCAAATTCAAACTTCCCTGAGTTTTCCATGTTTTTCCCGTATATGGAGTATCCTATGTAACAAATGTTAACGAGGGAGGGAAGGGGCAAGTAGGACTATTACATAATCAAAGGATATCCCCGTATCTCTAATATAACCAGAGTTACGAGCATCCAAAATTTAGTGTAATGTTAATCCTATGGAGAAGGCAAAGTACCTACAAGCACTCACTAGCACCTACAAGTACCTACAAGTACTTACAAGTACCCGGGGCAAGTACCCACAAGTACCTACAAGCACCCACAAGTACCTACGAGCACCCACAAGTACCCACAAGCACCTACAAGCACCCACAAGTACCTACAAGCACCCACAAGTACCTACAAGCACCCACAATTACCTACAAGCACCCACAATTACCCACAAGCACCCACAAGTACCTACAAACACCCACAAGTACCTACAAACACCCACAAGTACCCGGGGCAAGCACCCACAAGTCCCCGGGGCAAGCACACGGAAAAGTAAACACAAGTACCTTCAAGCACCCACTAGCACCTACAAGTACTTACAAGTACCCGGGGCAAGTACCCACAAGTACCTACAAGCACCCACAAGTACCTACGAGCACCCACAAGTACCCACAAGCACCTACAAGCACCCACAAGTACCTACAAGCACCTACAAGCACCCACAAGTACCTACAAGCACCCACAATTACCTACAAGCACCCTCAAGTACCTACGAGCACCCACAAGCACCCACAAGCACCTACAAGCACCCTCAAGTACCTACAAGCACCCACAAGTACCTACAAGCACCCACAATTACCTACAAGCACCCACAATTACCCACAAGCACCCACAAGTACCTACAAACACCCACAAGTACCCGGGGCAAGCACCCACAAGTCCCCGGGGCAAGCACACGGAAAAGTAAACACAAGTGCCTACAAACACCCACAAGTACCCGGGGCAAGCACCCACAAGTCCCCGGGGCAAGCACACGGAAAAGTAAACACAAGTACCTTCAAGCACCCACAAGTCCCCAGGGCAAGCACCTGGAAAAGTAAACACAAGTACCTTCAAGCACCCACAAGTACCCGCAAGCACCCATAAGTACCCACAAGCACCCACAAGTACCCACAAGTACCCACAAGCACCCACAAGTACCTACAACCGCCCACAAGTACCTAAAAGCACCCACAAGTACCTACAAGCACACACAAGTACCCACAAGTACCTACAAGCACACACAAGTACCCACAAGAACCTATAAGCACCCACAAGTACATACAAGCACCCACAAGTACCTACAAGCACCCACAAATACCCACAAGTACCCACAAGTACCCAAAAGTACCCACAAGTACCCAAAAGTACCTACAAGTACCCACAAGTACCCACAAGTACCCAAAAGTACCTACAAGTACCCACAAGTACCCACAAGTACCTACAAGTACCCACAAATACCTACAAGTACCCACAAGTACCTACAAGTACCCACAAGTACCTACAAGCACCCACAAGTACCTACAAGCACCCACAAGTACCTACAAGCACCCACAAGTACCTACAAGCACCCACAAGTACCTTCAAACACCACAAGCACCTACAAGCACCCACAAGTACCTACAAACACCCACAAGTACCTACAAACACCCACAAGTACCTACAAACACCCACAAGTACCCGGGGCAAGCACCCTTAAGTACCTATAAGCACCCACAAGTACCTACAAGCACCAACAAGTACACACAAGTACCTACAAGCACCCAAAAGTACCCACAAGCACCCACAAGCACCCACAAGTACCTACAAGCACCCACAAGTACCTACAAGCACCCACAAGTACCTACAAGCACCCACAAGTACCTACAAGCACCCACAAGTACCTACAAGCACCCACAAGTACCTACAAGCACCCACAAGTACCTATAAGCACCCACAAGTACCCACAAGCATCCACAAGTACCTACAAGCACCCACAAGTACCTACAAGCACCCACAAGTACCCACAAGCACCTACAAGTACCTACAAGCACCCACAAGTACCTACAAGCACCCACAAGTACCAACAAGCACCCACAAGTACCCACAAGCACCTATAAGTACCCACAAGTACCCACAAGTACCTACAAGCACCCACAAGTACCCACAAGCACCCACAAGTACCCACAAGCACCTACAAGTACCCACAGGCACCTACAAGCACCCACAAGTACCCACAACTACCTACAAGTACCCACAAGTACCTACAAGCACCCACAAGTACCCACAAGCACCCACAAGTACCCACAACTACCTACAAGCACCCACAAGTACCTACAAGCACCCACAAGTACCTACAAGCACCCACAAGTACCTACAAACACCCACAAGTACCCGGGGCAAGCACCCACAAGTACCTACAAACACCCACAAGTACCTACAAACACCCACAAGTACCCGGGGCAAGCACCCACAAGTCCCCGGGGCAAGCACACGGAAAAGTAAACACAAGTACCTTCAAGCACCCACTAGCACCTACAAGTACCTACAAGTACTTACAAGTACCCGGGGCAAGTACCCACAAGTACCTACAAGCACCCACAAGTACCTACGAGCACCCACAAGCACCTACAAGCACCCACAAGTACCTACAAGCACCCACAAGTACCTACAAGCACCCACAATTACCTACAAGCACCCACAATTACCCACAAGCACCCACAAGTACCTACAAACACCCACAAGTACCTACAAGCACCCACAATTACCTACAAGCACCCACAATTACCCACAAGCACCCACAAGTACCTACAAACACCCACAAGTACCCGGGGCAAGCACCCACAAGTCCCCGGGGCAAGCACACGGAAAAGTAAACACAAGTACCTACAAACACCCACAAGTCCCCGGGGCAAGCACACGGAAAAGTAAACACAAGTACCTTCAAGCACCCACAAGTCCCCAGGGCAAGCACCTGGAAAAGTAAACACAAGTACCTTCAAGTACCCACAAGCACCCACAAGTACCCACAAGCACCTACAAGTACCCACAGGCACCTACAAGCACCCACAAGTACCCACAACTACCTACAAGTACCCACAAGTACCTACAAGCACCCACAAGCACCCACAACTACCTACAAGCACCCACAAGTACCTACAAGCACCCACAAGTACCTACAAGCACCCACAAGTACCTACAAACACCCACAAGTACCCGGGGCAAGCACCCACAAGTACCTACAAACACCCACAAGTACCCGGGGCAAGCACCCACAAGTCCCCGGGGCAAGCACACGGAAAAGTAAACACAAGTACCTTCAAGCACCCACTAGCACCTACAAGTACCTACAAGTACTTACAAGTACCCGGGGCAAGTACCCACAAGTACCTACAAGCACCCACAAGTACCTACGAGCACCCACAAGCACCTACAAGCACCCACAAGTACCTACAAGCACCCACAAGTACCTACAAGCACCCACAATTACCTACAAGCACCCACAATTACCCACAAGCACCCACAAGTACCTACAAACACCCACAAGTACCTACAAGCACCCACAATTACCTACAAGCACCCACAATTACCCACAAGCACCCACAAGTACCTACAAACACCCACAAGTACCCGGGGCAAGCACCCACAAGTCCCCGGGGCAAGCACACGGAAAAGTAAACACAAGTACCTACAAACACCCACAAGTCCCCGGGGCAAGCACACGGAAAAGTAAACACAAGTACCTTCAAGCACCCACAAGTCCCCAGGGCAAGCACCTGGAAAAGTAAACACAAGTACCTTCAAGCACCCACAAGTACCCGCAAGCACCCATAAGTACCCACAAGCACCCACAAGTACCCACAAGCACCCACAAGTACCTACAAGCACCCACAAGTACCTACAAGCACCCACAAGTACCTACAACCGCTCACAAGTACCTAAAAGCACCCACAAGTACCTACAAGCACACACAAGTACCCACAAGAACCTATAAGCACCCACAAGTACATACAAGCACCCACAAGTACCTACAAGCACCCACAAATACCCACAAGTACCCACAAGTACCCACAAGTACCCAAAAGTACCTACAAGTACCCACAAGTACCTACAAGTACCCACAAGTACCCAAAAGTACCTACAAGTACCCACAAGTACCTACAAGTACCCACAAGTACCCACAAATACCTACAAGTACCCACAAGTACCTACAAGTACCCACAAGTACCTACAAGCACCCACAAGTACCTACAAGCACCCACAAGTACCTACAAGCACCCACAAGTACCTACAAGCACCCACAAGTACCTTCAAACACCACAAGCACCTACAAGCACCCACAAGTACCTACAAACACCCACAAGTACCTACAAACACCCACAAGTACCCGGGGCAAGCACCCTTAAGTACCTACAAGCACCCACAAGTACCTACAAGCACCAACAAGTACACACAAGTACCTACAAGCACCCAAAAGTACCCACAAGCACCCACAAGTACCTACAAGCACCCACAAGTACCTACAAGCACCCACAAGTACCTATAAGCACCCACAAGTACCCACAAGCATCCACAAGTACCTACAAGCACCCACAAGTACCTACAAGCACCCACAAGTACCCACAAGCACCTATAAGTACCCACAAGTACCTACAAGCACCCACAAGTACCCACAAGCACCCACAAGTACCCACAAGCACCTACAAGTACCCACAGGCACCTACAAGCACCCACAAGTACCCACAACTACCTACAAGTACCCACAAGTACCTACAAGCACCCACAAGTACCCACAAGCACCCACAAGTACCCACAACTACCTACAAGTACCCACAACTACCTAAAAGTACCCACAACTACCTACAAGTACCCACAACTACCTACAAGTACCCACAACTACCTACAAGTACCCACAACTACCTACAAGTACCCACAACTACCTACAAGTACCCACAAGCACCTACAAGTATCCACAAGCACCTACAAGTATCCACAAGCACCTACAAGTATCCACAAGCACCTACAAGTATCCACAAGCCCCTACAAGTATCCACAAGCCCCTACAAGTATCCACAAGCACCTACAAGTACCCACAAGCACCTACAAGTACCCAGAAGCACCTACAAGTACCCAGAAGCACCTACAAGTACCCAGAAGCACCTACAAATACCAACAAGCACCTACAAGTACCCAGAAGCACCTACAAGTACCCACAAGAACCTACAAGTACCCACAAGAACCTACAAGTACCCACAAGCACCTACAAGTACCCACAAGCACCTACAAGTACCCACAAGCTCCTACAAGTATCCACAAGCACCTACAAGTATCCACAAGCACCTACAAGTATCCACAAGCACCTACAAGTATCCACAAGTACCCACAAGCACCTACAAGCACCTACAAGCACCCGGGCAAAGCACCTACAAGAGCTCAAAAGCCATGTTTTTCTTGCTTAATATCCCTTTAACGGCGTGAATCACGACAAAAACGCCGTAATATATAACTTGATTGATGAATACTATAAATTCCGTTGCCGTTGCGTTCCACTTCTATTCCCAAATAAAGTTTTGGTGGTTAAAGGTCGCTGACAGTGAAGTTCTTAGCCAGACGTTCATGTACAGCTTGTATAAACTTGTCATCTCCGACAACGAGAACATCGTCAACGTAGATAAATACATAGTACCATGCGTCTCCATTCTGCTTTGCATACAGACATATATCCGCTTTCCCTCTCTGAAACCCGTCAGATGAAAGAAATTCGTTGAGACGTTCGTTCCAGACGCGAGCCGACTGTTTTAAGCCCGTAGAGGCTTCTGTGGAGCTTGCATACGAGGTTTTCTTGACTTGCGAATCCCGGAGGCTGTTTCATGTAAATTTCTTCATTTAGTACGCCGTTTAGAAAAGCAGTCTTGATGTCAAAATGGTGCATTTTTAGGTTCTTGCGACCTGCCAGCGTTAGTAAAACGCGAAAAGTCGCCAGCTTTCCGACCGGAGCGAAAACTTCGTCGTAGTCCGAGCCATACTTCTGTGAAAACCCTTGAGCCACAAGACGAGCTCTGTACTTTGAGACATTCCCATGCGCATCAAGCTTCGTTTTAAATACCCATTTACAGCCAATGGCCTGTTTATGTTTCGGTAGATCAGTTAAAGTCCATGTGTTCAATTCTTCAAGAGAGTGTAGTTCTTCTGCCATCGCCATCTGCCAGTCGACACGCTGAGGGCTTGAGAGAGCTTCTTCGACAGTCCGAGGATCGTCTGGTATGTTCTACTTTACATTCATTACGGTTGCGAAACGCTCGGGTGTAACTCCTTTATTTGGCCGGGTTGATACTCTACGTTCAATGAGCTCCTTGCCGGTGACTTCTGCATCGTCCATCCCTTTCGTCTCGTCAATGGTCCCCCGTCCAATCTGTAAGTATGACTCGTCTGCATCCACAGATTGATGTGAACATGGCGATTCCAAGAACTTTACGTCTCTGCTGACAATTACACGATCTGTCGATGCATCAAGGAGCCTGTACGCTTTTGACCCTTCTTCGTAGCCGAGAAAAATTAGCATCCTAGCCTTGGCGTCTAACTTGCGACGTTTCTCGTCAGGTATAAAAGCAAATGCCGGACATCCAAAGTGACGAATATGACGTAGGTCGGGAATTATTCCGTACCAGTATTCATACGGTGTCCTTTCGAGCGACTGACTTGGTAGCCTATTTTGCAAGAAACATGCAGTTCTTACAGCTTCGCCCCAAAACCGTTTATCCAACTTCGCGTCTGTTAGCAAACTCCGTGCCATCTCGGGCAACGTTCTGTTTTTCCGCTCTGCGATTCCGTTTTGCTGCGGTGTGTACGGTGCCGTCAGTTCTCATTCAATACCCTCCTTGAGAAGGAACTCTTGTAGCTCGTGGTTAATGTACTCTCCTCCTCTGTCCGAGCGAAATTTCTTCGAGTTTCTTATTATATTTTGTCTCGCAGAGTCGTACGAAATCGCGGATATGATCAGTGACTGCACTTTTATGCTTGAGCAGATCAATAATACAGAATCTGCTATAATCGTCGATCAGCGTCAGAACATATTTCTTCCCGCCGGGTGTTGCTGTCTGCATTGGTCCGCAAAGATCGGTGTGGATTAGATCTAACGTATTCTTCGCTCGTGTACTTGAGGTCGGAAATGGAAGTTTCGCCATTTTCCCTACAATGCAGCTTTCGCAGATTTCCAAGTTTCACAATCGGATATACTAATTCCTGTTCCTAGCTGCTTATTAACAAGTAGCTTGATAGCGTTCGGATCTCGATGACCCATACGACGATGCAAATGTGTATGCATCTCTTCAAGTCGTCTTGCTTGGCAAATAGCGCTTCATTCTTCATATTGAGCTTGTAGAGCTCTCCAGTTGAGGACGCAGTAGCAACGACGTGGTCTTCGCCTTTTATAATGGAGCAACTGTCTCCAGAAAACCTGACTTGTAATCCGTTCATGACCAGCTTCCGTACGGATATTAAACTTCCTTTAAGCATTGGTACGTACAACACGTCTTGGAAAACAGCAATTTTTACGGAATCATCCACTAGTCAGCGTAGTTCCCCAGAACCTCGTCCAGAGACTTCCAACGTAGTTCCATCAGCTAAGTATACCTTGTCATTATAGGAGGGATCGAATTTCCCGAAGAACCGTTTGTCGTTGGTCATATGGCAAGATGCGCCTGAATCGATGTACCATGAGTTAGCGTAAGGCTTGCTACTAAGTTGGAACAACGTGTATTCTTCAACTTGTTCTTCATCTTGCGATCGCTGTGCTACATTTGCTCTAGGTTTTTCTCCGCTGTTACCGCCATGTTTAAGTTTATTGGCCAATACCCAACAGCCTTTTCTCAGGTGACCCTTTTTACCGCATCCAAAACACGAAGGCTTCCTTGGACCCTTGTGTTTCTTCCTTTCGACAGATGACAAAGCAGTTTGTTTATCTTCAAATAATTCCCTTTACTGGAACTTTCCTGTCGCCTTCGGTACTCGTCGATCAACTTTCCTTTGACTAATTCCAATGTCAAATCCGAATCGGGCCATGATTCCAGAGCCATAACCATAGTCTCGTAACTATGAGGAAGACTGCATAGTAATAAAGCCACAATCAAAGTTTCTTTTAAAGTTTCGCCTAAACTTGTGAGACGGGAAACGACGTCCAACATTGCGTCGAGGTGATCCTCCATATTACCGGATTCGCTGAGTTGACTGCGACAGAGTCTTTTCAATAAAAATACCTTGCTGCAGAGCGTACTCTTCTCGTGATAATTCTTCAATGCCGTCCAAGCGTCAAGGGCCGTAGTTTTAGACCGAATATGGTTCAGCTGATTATCTTCCACCAGAAGACCAATTGTTGCTCTTGCTTTGCAATCCTTCTTTGTCCAATCATTCGTGATGGGAGATGGTGCAGGCGTGGATACTACATCCCAGATGTCTTCCCGTATGAGAAGCATCCCCATACGAAATTTCCATACTTGGTAATTCGTACCGTTTAACTTGCTAAACTTCACTGTAGTACCGTCTGCCATATCGTCCCACTTACAATAGCTAACCTCAAACTAAAACGGTGTACTCATAAAATCCGCACTAACCACGTACTGGACCCATAACCTATTAAAGTATGACCTACTGCTATAAACTAAATAGACTCGGATAAAATGCAAGCATGTTGCTACTCTGTTTATTTTAGAACGACTGATTAAATTGCAGGGTATACGTTCCGGAGACAGGACCGGCCGGGACTGCGAGGTGGAAGTGTTGGAATTTATTTTAAGTCAAATCTGCCACTTAACCTTACACAGATCCAGTTAGAGTCTAGACCAATAAACTCGTCGCTGGAGGCAATATGGGTTGAACTTTCATATCGGAACTCCGGTAAATTCTTTATAGGCATCATGTATATACCACCTATGGCCAATATTATTAAAGTATGACCTACTGCTATAAACTAAATAGACTCGGATAAAATGCAAGCATGTTGCTACTCTGTTTATTTTAGAACGACTGATTAAATTGTTTACAATGCTCTAACAAGAAACCTTTGATTAGTATGTTAAAAAACATATTGTCTATTTATTTAATTGATAACTTTGCTGGTTTTTTTAACAAATATGGCAGACACTGTTACGGAACTACAAAGCAGCCTTTCCTAACGGAGATTATATTACTTGGGGACACCAACTGCGACATAATGCACAAACCCCCCTCAGCGAAAACTAAACTGCTAATAGAAACACTAAGGGAATATAAGCAGATGATAACCGTTCCAACCAGAATCACATTCGAGACGAAAACACTAATAGATCATGTGTACACTAATTTACCAAACCGCATATTAACGACTAAGGTACAATCTTGTAGTGTCTCGGACCACGACCTCATTTACATTATCAGGAAAAAATGTTGTCCAAAAATAGTTAAATCATTGAAAAATAGCAGAAATCTTATGGTAATGGACATGGACTTATTTATAAATAATCTTCACACTGACCTAACAAAAATCGAATCTACCTTTACTGACCCCGAACAAGGTCTAGAAATTTTCATACATACCGTAAAACAACATTTAAATATTCACGCCCCAGTTAAGAAAAATTCACCCCTACTGTAAAACATCCATGGTTAAGCCCGTATATTAAATCTCAAATGCACATCCGAGACAGATATAAAACAAAATCAATAATCCCTGAGTTGAAAGAAGTCTTCACAGAACTATATAGGAAACAAAGAAACTTGGTGAATAGTAAGACTAGCTACTTCAAGTATAACTTGAGTAAGGATAAATCCTCGGCTACGGTTTGGAAGACGCTTAAACCCCACCTTAAGTCAAAACCTAATAATCTAATTACTAAAATCAAGCATAAGGACAATATATTGGAAAACCCTAATGCCATAGTAAATGCATTAAATGAATACTATGTAAATATTGCGGAAGAGTTGCTCTCCAAAAATAATCAAAACAAAGATAGCCATACAAGTACGACCCAATTATGTACCACGGTTACAAAAGAATTGGAACCTCCTCTAACTGAATTTCCGCTTGTATCTGAAAATGATGTATTTAAAATGCTTAAAAAGCTTAATGTAAATAAGGCATGTGGGATTGACGAGTTGGGTCCGGCCTTGCTTAAGGGTCTAGCAGCCATAATTGCCAAGATAATGACCAAAATCGTTAATATGGTGTTGACTTCGGGACGTTTTTCCAATCAATGGAAAATGGCTAAGATTGTCCCGGTTTATAAATCTGGGGATGTGCGGGATCCAAAGAGTTATCGTCCAATCTCAATCCTGCCTGCCTTATCACTCATATGTGAAAGGATCTTATATAATACTGTGTATAACTATCTAGAAGAGAGGCAGGCACTGTATAAATATCAAAGTGGTTTCAGATCTAAGCATTCCGCTACTACCCGTATTTTTGATCTCTATGAGACTGTCCTAAAACACCTTAATGAGGGTATGTATGTTATGATCGTGTTCATCGATATGTCTAAAGCTTTTGCGACGGTGCAGCACGAAGTACTTATAAGTGACCTTGAACGGAACGGTATACATGGTACAGTATTGGAATGGTTTAGATCTTATCTATCAAATAGACAGCAGACAGTATATCCTAACGAACAGTACTCGAAAAAGCTGCTTATTAAGCACGGGGTTCCTCAGGGCAGTGTCATGGGTTCCCTTTTATTTAACGTCTATACAACGGATTTATATAAATCCCTAAGATCTTCCAACTCAAAGGAATATGCCGATGACACGGCCCTGGTGGCCGCGGATAAAAATATGAACCAGCTAATCAGAAACGTTGAACTTGACCTGGAAAATCTAAAAGACACGTTACTAAAGAAAGGTCTTATACTAAATGTAGAGAAAACTAATTTTATGTTATTATCGCCAAACATACAAATGAGAAATCAAGCAAACTGCATAGTCACTCTGTGTAATAACACCATTAATAGGGTCAAGAAGTATAAATACTTGGGCCTATGGGTCGATGAACTGTTATCATGGACCAATCATATAGAATATGTGACCAAGAAAGTTAAGACTCTGGGTTCTGGGGCCCCTTCAGAATTGTTCAGATACTGATACCATACGAATGATATATAATGCGTGTGTGAAACCAATATTCCAATATGGTAATATCTTTTATTTTAACACATCCAAGGCAAATCAATCTAAGCTAAGATCTTTGCATACTTCGTGCGCAAAGCTCATACCCAATGTTCGTAAATATTCTTCCGCAACCCTGGCCAGAAATGTCGCGAATATAAGCACCCCGGAATATGACTACCATTATGATCTTTTAATTTTTTTGTATAAAGTTAAACACGGCTTCTTCCCTGAATATATCCTTAACTGGTTTCCGGAGGGAAACACTGAAATAAGAACGCGTGGAGATATTTATAATTTTTATACAGAAATTTTTACGAGCCATAGAGACAAGAGCGTTAAGTTCCAGGCCATAAAGCACTGGAACGAGCTAGATAACGCGACCGAAGCCCTAAATTCAATGAAGGTTTTCAAAAATGCCGCGCGCAATGACGTTTTTCATAAATCTACCTCATAATTTATTACTTTTATTACTCAATAACCTTTCTAAATTCTATTATACGTTAAATTAATTAACTTAAATGTACGGACATCATTGTAAATAAGGTTAATCCTTAATGATTGCTCCAATAAAAGCCTTTATTATTATTATTATTAAAATGGAAAACGCGTATTATTTTTAATATGATATACAAGTGTCATATTAAAATATTTTTACTAAAGTAATTTTGGTTAAAAAAAAACTAAGATAAGAATTTTTTCAAATAATTGATGTTTTATAATCATGTGTTCAAAAGTGAAAATTGAATATCTGTTACTTCAGGTATTTAATTTTCTACACTTACCTCTTACTTCTTCCCGTCTTTGTCTACAAAGACAGTTTTTATTGATATACATCCAACGCAGGTCAATACAATAGATGACATTTGTGCATCGTCGATGATTTTATTGGCCGTGAAGTAATGTTCTAAACTTTCATAATATGAAGTTAAAGATTTTGCATCTGGATCAAATTGAGTACATTGACCATACGTAGTGGCGTAGACAACGGTAGGTTGTGCCATTGTGGTCAAGGCCTAAGGTTCTGTGTAGCCTTTGTTGAAGTTCAGTAAATGTCGAATATTTATTGTTTTCCGCATCTCGCCTCCGTCGCCAATTTTGTAGTGTTTGTGGGTGTCGTAATGCGAAAAGAAGACTCGTTATTAAATAATATTACTAAACTTTATTATTGAAATGAAATATAAATGAAGTTAAGGTCTACATCAAAACATGTCTGTACCCGAGCTGGTGACATTCTATTCTGGCGAATGCCTGTTTTCTTTTTAGCCTTCTCTCTGCCCGGATGAGTCGACAAAATATCAAACAATATTTGTTATCAGGGTTTGGTCTGCTAGCGACCTCTAGCAGTAGGAATGTGCATTTTCTTTGTGGCGCGCAATTTGAAAAGAAGTTGTGACAAATATAACAATTTGTTAAAAAGTGGAACACAATAATAAAACCATACACTAAAACAATATTTTAAGTTGGAAAAGAATTATGATTAGTTTATTAATATTACTACCGGTCGCGGTCGTCTTCATTATACATTGCTGCCATAGAAGGAAACATGACGTTTCTCAAGATATCTATATAGGCGTTGCCGTTGAGACGACCCTTAATTGGTTGCAATACTCCCACTCATCCATCGCCGATGCAACCCCAAACGTTCACGCTAAATCGACCGCTCGTTTTCGTGTAGTTCACACACTCGGGAACGTATCGCTGGTTTTGTATCCTCGAAACCCACACAACAGGCGACGAAGATGAACTTTGGAACGTCTAAAAAATAATACGAGAAAAGTAAGACATAAAAGCTTTGACCAAAATTAGTTGACATTATTCGCTGTCTATTCAGGGTTAGTTACTCGCGCGTGTCTGTATGCACATAGCCGCTTTTTCTATCGTTAGCCCTTTTGGTGAGTTCGGCCACCAATAGAAGATTAACACCCGTGTAACGTATGCTAGTGCGTCTCTTTTCCCAACCGCAGTGTAAGTTCTTGGTCCCTTAGGTTATGCCTTTACCGCTTTTAAGTGTTCTTAGAGTTTTATATGCCTTTACCGCTTTTAAGTGTTCTTAGAGTTTTATATGCCTTTACCGCTTTTAAGTGTTCTTAGAGTTTTATATGCCCTTACAGCATCAGGTATTCTTTAATTAGTAAATTTTAATTATTCTTTAAATTAAGCGCGTTAATTTCAGCTTAGCGTAAGCTTTGCCCGCATATTCGCCGAGTGCCGCGCCCTGTAGCCTTGGCGGTAGGAGTCCTGGGGCCAGAGTGGTGGTCCTCCTGCGGGCGGTTCACTGCAACACTGCTCTTTGGTCCTTTAGCTGGGGGTAGACAGGCAGTCTAACGTGACCAAGTTAGATCAATCGGCTAGCCATGTTATGGCTTTGGTCAACTAGGTGTCCTCCCTTGGTGGATTGTGCCCGGGTACATTAGAGACATAGCCCTGATCTTAGGTTTAGGATCCCCGTGTTGGTCTCCGTGGTGGGTGGGGAGTGCCCCTAATGAATAATAAGTCTATAATCATGGTTACCAATACTTCAAACAATTCAATTAGCTTAGATGAAAAAAAACGAAACCCCATGTTTAGTTGGTACTCCAAATAGGAACAACAATCATGAGGAAGGTAATTCAGTAGAAAACTCTAATAAAAAACGCAAGGCGAGTGATAATCTTTCCCCTAACTTTGATAGCCCACTTTCCGATGCTAAGAGGTCAAAAATAATAGATTATGCCAGATTAGATTTGCATACAATACTCGCTATTCCCCGAGTTACAACGCAACTTCAATTAGATTTAGTAACATTATTTGATAAGTTACACGCGGTAGTTTTGGAGCAGGAGTGCCGTATAGCGTTTCTAGGAGATAAACTGGAACAGGCCCAGTTACTGCGTCCCCGCTTTTCATCTGTTTTGTTGCAAGAAATGGAAGTTACTAATTAAGATTGTGACGAACCCGCTGCACTCGTTCCTACACCTTCTGATTTTGGGAACGAACATAAAGATAAGTCTGATAATAACACAGCCAGTAAGTCAAAGCCTATAAATAAATCTAGGAATAAGTCTAGTAGTAGTCTACCTTTAAGAGCGTCTGGTAACCAAACTAATACCCCTAAGCAAACTCCTGGTCGCGGGAAATCTAAGGCTATCCCTGTTATAGCCATTGAATAATTGTGTCCTTTTAGTTTATCCTAAGACAGGTGAACAGGCAACGTCTGAAGAAGTTATTAAGGATTTAAAGAAATATATACAACCTAGTAAATTAGGGTTAACTGTCAAAAGTATAAGATCAGGAAAATTTAATGGGGTAGTTATCGAATTTGAGAACGATCAGGAGCAGTAAAAATTTAGAATAGCTATCGAGAGCACAGATAACTTTTAAGGAGTTAGCTATCGAGAGCACAGATAATATTAAAGATATAGTCAAAGTTCAGGTCCCTTCTAAGCAAATCCCGAAGTTTACTATACGTGAGTTGGGGCGGAATTATCTGAGGGTGAAATAATTCAGGCCATAGTTGATCAATAAAATAATGCGGTCTCTCCAGGGTATTTAACTAAAATGTTTAATTACGCGGATAAGTCCCTTAAGGTCCACTGGGTGTTTGAAGTTATTCCCTCTAAGTACTAAGGTCTTAAAAATCTCGGAAAAGTTAAGCTATGGTGGGATATTTGCCGCATTTGGGATTTCAATAGGGTAACGCACTGTTTTCGTTGCTGCGCAATCGGCCACATAGCTAAAAAGTGTAAAGATACGGAACAGGTTTGTTCTTTATGTTCTGGAGATCATAAAAATAGTGAGTGCCCCAAAAATTCGAAAAAGTGCAAGAACTAATGTATGAGTAATAGGGATAATAAAACTAATTTTGATACTGGTCAAGGAGCTTTCGACCCCAAATGTCCCCTTCATATACAGGCTGTTAGGTATAGGAGACCGCGTGCGGACTATGGGTCCACCCAAAATTCTTAAATGTATTCAGATAAATCTAAATGGTTCGAGAGCATCCACTGCTCAGCTCCAGCAGGAGCTGCTCTCAAATGGCATACACTTAGCGTTCATTCAGGAACCACATTTATTAGATGGTAACTTAGTGGGTTTTCCAATGTCGGTTAGGTCAGATTACGCAAATACGGCCGAGAAGGCGGCGTTGGTCTGTCTTAATAGAGAGGCTGATTTCGTGGGGATTGTCGTCACGGAGCGGTATGCAATAGCTAATTTAGATTTTATGGGCTAGAATATCTTGCTATTTCACTGTATGCTCCGCCTTCTCAGTCTCTAGACCCCATTTTAGATGAGCTCAACACCACTATAACTAGATTAAGGCGCTCCAATTTCATTTTAGCTGAGGATTTTAACGCGAAGCACTCTCTTTGGGGTTCCAATCACTGCGACGATCATGGAGAGTCTGTCATAGAGTTCACCGATACCTTAGGTCTCGACGTCATAAACGACCCTAACTCGCTACCATCTTTTAGTACTAGTAACGGCGAAAGTTGGATAGACTTAACTATTACTTACCGAACGTCAAATAAGTTCTGTTACACCTGTATTTTAGTCATGCCACCTATTTTGCTCCTTAAACTTTCTCTAAGTATATTCTTGAAAAACTGTCCATCATCCAATACCGCGGCTCGTCCAACTTTTAATACCGATTCAACACATAACGCCGTCTGCCGTAAAATATCCGTCAAAAGAATTATCCCCAAATATCCACCCACTGTATTAGCAACTAGGATATTATAAAAAATCTTTAAAAATATCCAAATCTCTATCTAAATATTTAGACGTTTACAAACCGCCACCAACAACCCTCCATTTCGAAAGACTGAGTCAGTGTGGAACTAAAAATTCTCGGGTTGGAACATCTTGTTTTTCTGATCGTAATATTTAATACGGAGCTAAGTTGATATAGATAAAATTAATAATCGTTAGGCTTATTTGCTATTGTTTTGAACGTCACGTTTTTTGTCATAACTTTTGATTTTCTGAACCGAATTACAATTTGAAAACCGTTTCGGATTCTACGTGACAAAACGCGTGCACGATAGCAATGGTGATCCATTTAAAGCATTATTTCTTAACGTCATTATCGGGGGGCTTTACTATTTCCGGTATGGCTAACGCCCAATTAGCGCCACAGTGTCATTTTTAATTTTAAAATAATTTTGAGAAGTCATCCTATTTAGAAAGTCCTATTTTTTTACTCTAGCTCACATACGAACAAAACGGCAGCCAAATGAAAATGTCCAGAAACCTTTGTCCGGAACTGTACCTGGGTTAGGAAAGCTACACTCTATCAACTCTTCCGTTATGATTACTCCAAAAGATAGGGCCATGGTAGTGTTGTTTCACAGGCCGTCACACACAAGAGCAATGCACTTGGAACCAGTTTCCAGATTTTTTAGGAGTGTACCGGGTGTTCCATGGAGGAAGAAATTGCCAACGGGCACTTTCCAGTGACCATTAATGGCTGCAGCTATAAATATCAGGGCTGATGTAGCGATTTGATCTGATACCTGGGTATTATGGCTTAAACCCAAGTTTACATATCCGGAAAATTGCTTTCCAGTTCACTTGGTGTGCTTTTTAATCGACATTTCATCGAAAGGCAGTGCTAATAAAAGCGTGTGATCCTATTTTTCGACTTTGTTTTTAATAAAAGAGAAGTTTTCGGCAGTAAAGCCAGGCTGACCGTCTATTTGATCCATCCACTCGCGAAGAGTGTTTGAGTGAGGAAGACACAAACTTATTCTTAAAAATTCATATGCCTTAGGAGAATATAAATGAACTGTCAGGGCAAAGCTTCTTATCACTTGGGGGTATTGTTGTTTTTTTTCTATTTTTCAATCCTGATTGCCGAAAAAATTTAAATAATTCTATAGGAGTTGATCCAAATCTTTCTTCAATATCCAAAACGTTTTCTTCTAAGAGAAGATTGGGTTCTTCAACTGGTAGAGAGCGTGTTTCAGGGAAGAAAGCTTTTTTTCTGAGCGTTTCCTCGGAGAGGAATATTATTTAAATATTAGTAGGAGAATATTTAGGAAAAGGTGGCAGCTAATTAGTAGGAGAATGTTTTGGAAAAGGTGGCAACTAATTAATTGGAGAATATTTTGGAAAAGGTGGCAACTAATTAATTGGAGAATATTTTGGAAAAGGTGGCAACTAATTAATTGGAGAATATTTTGGAAAAGGTGGCAACTAATTAATTGGAGAATGTTTTGGAAAAGGTGGCAACTAATTATTGGAGAATATTTTGGAAAAGGTGGCAGCTAATTAATGGGAGAATATTTTGGAAAAGGTGGCAACTAATTAATAGGAGAATATTTTGGAAAAGGTGGCAGCTAATAAGTAGGAGAATATTTTGGAAAATGTGGCAGCTAATTAGTAGGAGAATATTTAGGAAAAGGTGGCAGCTAATTAGTAGGAGAATGTTTTGGAAAAGGTGGCAACTAATTAATTGGAGAATATTTTGGAAAAGGTGGCAACTAATTAATTGGAGAATATTTTGGAAAAGGTGGCAACTAATTAATTGGAGAATATTTTGGAAAAGGTGGCAACTAATTAATTGGAGAATGTTTTGGAAAAGGTGGCAACTAATTATTGGAGAATATTTTGGAAAAGGTGGCAGCTAATTAATGGGAGAATATTTTGGAAAAGGTGGCAACTAATTAATAGGAGAATATTTTGGAAAAGGTGGCAGCTAATAAGTAGGAGAATATTTTGGAAAATGTGGCAGCTAATTAGTAGGAGAATATTTAGGAAAAGGTGGCAGCTAATTAGTAGGAGAATGTTTTGGAAAAGGTAGCAACTAATTAGTAGGAGAATGTTTTGGAAAAGGTGGTAGCTAATTAATAGGAGAATATTTTGAAAAAGGTGGGAGCTAATTAATAGGAAAATCTTTTGGAAAATGTGGTAGCTAATTAAAAGGAGCATATTTTGGAAAAGGTGTCAACGTTTTATTGGAACCTAACCTAAACAAACCTAACCTAACCTAAGCTAAGCTAAGCTAACCTAACCTAACCCACCCGAAACCAAAATGTTAAAATTTTAATTTAAAATTTAAAGACATTGATGGAACTACCATTAAGACTGTACTTCATTTTAAGCACAATTTGTTTATTAATTCTATATATCTCACGCCTTGAAAGGAATGAAAGTGAGCGTTTTAATTAGTATCACGAAACATTTACTTTTAATATTATTAACATACCTTTCGGAGATTCGAACCAACAACCTATCGCTTCGCAGTCCAACATAGTATCCACTACACCACCGAATCACTGACGGCTACAGTGTTTCAAGTTATATTCATGTATTTTTAGGGGCATATTCGGACGATTGGGATTTCGGTCCATAGGGAATTTAGCCATTTGGCTGGAAATCTAAAATCATTGCGGGATATTCGGTCGAATGGGATTTCGGTCCATTGGGAATTCGGTTGAAAGGAACGATACCATTCAACCGACGCGGGTTGATAGAAAATTTTGGAACCTGCTGATGATTCTAATTTGCTACACATTTGCTATAAGACCGTTTCTTATGCACCAAAATCGCTAAATTTTATTAAACTTTTATTGTAACGTACTTTCGAACGGTACTTCGGTTTTATTTAATATAATTATATTTAAGTTATTGCGTCATCTTTGAGTACAGGCCGCCTCGCGATAACACGGTAGTCACTCTCCGTAAAGTGCTTTACGCACACGAAATGGTAATGGCTAAGCTTTAATTCGGATCTATTTGTAGGCTTAAGCCATTTCAAGCACAAATTTACTTTGCTTAGAGGGAATCTTTATTGGGTGAAAATAATTTGTATGCAGCATGAAATATAAAATGATGAAAATAATAGTACTTGTAGAAAGGGATTTTGTCCTTTGCTTAAAAACTTTTACAAGATGGAACAGTGCAATATTTACCCATTTTGGGAAAATATTTAGGTTTTAAAATAAAAAACTTAAAAAGTTTGGTTTGTTTAAAAATATCTATATTTATAAAACTTAAAATTGTACATCAACACTTGTTTTCCAATATTTTTTCACTTTAATAAAAATAAAAACCTTTTTCAATCCATAAATTCAACGATATAGAAGTTTGCGTTAAGCCTAATATACTTAGGATTTCAAAAATACGGAAATTGCAACTCTGATTTCGCGCACTTATTTTTTAAATTTAATAGTTTCTCCGCTCGTCGATGGGGGCGCCACGTACGAAAAACCCTATCACACACGCGAAGGAGGGATTGTAATTTTCGTCTCACGGATACGGTTTATGGCCGCGGAATTGAACAGGGCTACGTTTCTGTTTCCCACCAATGGGTAGGTAACCGCGCTAAGATTTCCGACGCTGCAATGCATCTGAAGAAGTTAAAACTCCGACTTAACCTCCTTGCCTCTCGAGGTATTCCCTCTAGCCGGGATAACCGGACTTGCCGCGTTGGGAGCAGGCGTGTCGAATCGCTCAGCCATATTTCCCAACAAGGCTCTTCAGTACTAGATAAAAGAATTGAGCGCCACAATAAGGTTCTCTGGTTTTTGACTAATTCTATACCTGATCCACAATTCACAAAAATTCGCAAACCAACTTTTAACACGGTCTGCCCGACTTCTGGTATCCGCGTGACCTACAAGCCTGATTTGGTCCTTGTTACAGATATTGAAATTTTAGTTGTTGATGTGGGTATTGGCTGGGAGACCCCTTAGCTTCTCTCACGGTCTTACGCTCTGAAAGCACAAACCTACGATACACGGCCCTTCCGCTCCCATTTGCTGGGTTTATTCCCTAACCGTCAGTTCAAATTTTTTTATGCATTTACCATCTCTGGACGGGGCATTATCGCGAGTGAGAACAGTGCACTTTGTGCGATGTTGGGCTTGGGGTTTCAGATTAAGACGTTGGAGATTAAGCTCGAATGTGGCGTATATCTTTATCAACATTTTATGTCGCGTGCCTACAATATATCGATCCGTCCTTAACATTTACACGAAATTATCAGTATTTCCGTTTGTTTATTTCGGTGCTTAAAACGTAATACATTGAAATTTATTCGGTTTTCGTAAGGCATGAAATATATTACAACAACAGGATCTAACTTTCATGTCGCAAAAGTTCTTGAATAAACATTTCAATTATAGCTTTCTCGAGATTAACGCGTTTAATTCTTAGTACAATATCTTCATTCGGAGTAAGTGTTGTTGGTATGGGTTAGGTTGGCGGAATAACATTGTTTCACCCACTCCTCTTGAGGGACATATCTGTACTTTCTGGTTGGTGGCGTGTCTTTAGTCAATGGCTTTGGATGAAAATCGGTATGTTTTTAGTTGGTAATCCTTGAAGTTATGGACAGTCTGCCTTGAATTTTTGATGCTCCTCGAAAACATTGTCGTTTGGTTCCCATCCTCGTAGCGTTAAGTCACAAAAATGACATATAACAGCGTCGGTTTCCGAACTTAAATAGTAAAACTCATGGCGGGCTAGTTCTGACGGTTTTACAAACTTACTCGAAAATCCAGCAAACGTTTCTAGACGAGTAATCTCTCGATTCATCTTATCCTTGCGGTGTCTAACAATCAAATGGAGTCCTGACCAAATCAGACGCTCTTTTAACCCCCCTCCCCCAATAAGTCGATGAAACGTTAGATGGAAATTTACGCTGTTACTAAGCAGACGTTAATTCGCGAAGCTCTTTCTAAGCCAGGGAAAATAGTGGCAGTTACTTTCATCCTCGTAACTGTATTTCTAGTTAAATTTGCATTTTGGTATTTTAAAAATATTACTTAAATTTCGGGTAACACTACAAAACCACAGCAGGTTTCAAATCCCAGATATTAGAAGCCCCCAACGCCAGATATGCAATTTCACAATATCCAAGCTCCCAATGGCAAAGTATCCAATCCCACATATTCCAAGCCCCCAACGGCAGGTATCAAATCCCACATATTCCCAGCCCCCAACGGCAGGTATCAAAGACCAGATATTAGCAGCCCCCAACGGCAGGTTTCAAATCCCAGATATTAGCAGCCCCCAACGACAGCTTTCAAATCTAATATATTCCCAGCACACAACGGCAGGTGTCAAATCCGAGATATTCCCAGCCCCCAATGGTAGGTATCAAATCGTACATATTCTCAGCCCCCAATGGTAGGTATCAAATCGTACATATTCCCAGCCCCCAACGGCCGGTATCAAATCGTACATATTCCCAGCCCCGAACGGCAGGTATAAAATCGTACATATTCCCAGCCCCCAACGGCAGGTATCAAACCCCTGATATTTACTTTTTCAAAAGTGATTTCGAGTCCAAGATATTTCTATTATTTAACAAATCAAGATTTATCTAAACTAGATTAAATTCCTATTTATTTGTAATATAAAAAACTATTCAAATCCTTATATCTCAAACATGTCTACTCATAAAAAACATTGCCATGAAACAAAGATTTCAAATCGCAATGTTAATTTTTAAAACAAATCTTACGAAAATGCTTTCCATTTTCACTGCCTCTTATTCTTTCTACGGCAAATTGAAGAATACCACTTGCTCGTCCAAATTTAATAAATCATATACCAAAGAAAGCTTACGTCTCCTTCTATTCCTTGGGCATCATTAAAATGAGCGCAAACGATAATTATTAATATTAGATAGCGGTGCAATGGCCGATGTAGGGTAGCCGGGACCCTTTAAAGGTTTATAAGCGCATGCGCACCCGAGCCGGTGGACCAGTGGTTTCGGCGGTTGTATTGTGGAGTCAATGGTTGTGAGATCAAATCAATTGAAGGTAACTCGGTATGTTATTTCATTATTATGTCGGAATTATATTAATTTGGTGAATATCTATGCATTTCAGTTAAAACATTGTGAAATTGTTGGAGTAATTGTAAAAATAAAACCATTTAAGTGAAATTTTGATTTCGTTTCTTGTTTATTTCCACTTGAGGGCATATGGTTTTCTTTGAAGAGGAAATAACAAATACATGTAAAAATCGTTTTAAACAAAGAAACCCATATGCTATCCATCTTTCCAGAAATTTTCAGGTGTTTTTAGTTTCTCTTTTTTTTCCTTATCTTTTTACCTATTTCCTGTCTTTTTTCACACATTGGTGTTAATTTACTTCTCTAAAATGTTAAGAAAATTTGTGAAACATTCATTTCTCCTCAAAATTTCGTTTGCACAGTCATAAATAAATTTCCAAAAATATTTCAATGTTTAAAAAATAGTAGAGTTCTTCAGCAACATCTTCATCTTCGGACGAAGAAGCTTTGGTAGCCAAAGCTGACCTTATAACTGCTTTTGAAATACAAGATATGTGTAAAAATAATTTGTTATTCAGTGGTTAAGAGAAACAAAATGGATAGCTAATTCACGAATTTGCTCCGTTTGCAACGAACCCATGGTATTTTCCGTTGTCGAGAAGTCGCCCATAACGCGGTCTTCGTCGAGATGTAAAAGTCGATGAATCCAAATTTGGAAAAAGATAGTATAATAGAGGAAAGAGTGGAGGGACAGTCGATCCTAGGATAAGTAGAGAGGTAGTCACGGAAATGTTTTATGGTGCCAGTGAGAACACTTACGAATTGGATCCTTCCTGGTACTACAATCCACACGGATTGTTGGAAATCTTATGATAGATTAGACCAGGAAGGATTCCAGCACTACACAGTGAACCTTTCAAAAAATTTGAGAGATCCAGTGTCCGGCGTACACACGAATAAAATTGAGGGCGCTTCGGCGCATGCTAATGCCTGAACGCCAAGAGGAGGGCGAAGGAAACACTACTACTTAGGCTATTTCGCTATGTACATGTTCCGGATGTGGGACCGGAGAGAAAAAAATGCCGTTTTGGCTTTTTTGGAGGCAGCCGCCCTTTGGTACGATCCCTCAAAGTCATCCGAAGATGATCTACAAGCTGCAAGGCCAGCTTCGAAGAACCAACTTTTTAACTTTTAGTTTTCATTCAAATAGGAAAAAAAATTCCTGTCAATTCTTTGGTTTTTCTAAATAAACTTTGTTAAAATTGCCTTAAATCTCATTTATTTTGTTGTCTACGTTAGATTAGGTTAAAATAGGTTTGATTCGTATTTTTGAAACTACGACCCTAAAAATCACTTTTTAGACTTTTCTCAATTTGCGCCGATAAAGTTGAACACCATATGTTTTCTTACATCAAACTACACTGGAAAAAAATACGAGCAGGCGGTATTCTTCAATTTTTGCCCTTTCTACAGTAGTTAGTATGTTCACACTTAATATCGAATTATTTAAACTTCCATCGACGAATTATTAAAACTTCCATCGACGAATTATTAAAACTTCCATCGACATCTGCGAGTAACAAAGGTTTCTGTGTTCTAACTAAGAAAGCCGTATTTATGTTCCGAGAACGCATTAAGGCTTCTCAGAAAAGTCCACACTTTTCTCGAAACTTCATACTTTTACTTCAATTGAGTTTAATCAACTTAAAGTCACTTTCATTACAATATAACCTAATTTCAACCCAGGTTAAGCGTCACGGTGAATATCGAGTACCACCCTGCCCCGCTGTCCTCCAAGAAATGAAAATGAAGAACTTATTGCTGAGTAACGTAGAGACTAGAGAGAGGGGAGAATCGGGGATAGACGTTTTTGTCAGCAGGGGTATTATAGACGGGACAAGACACACCACCTAAAAAAGCATTGCAATTCTCGTGCCTTTGGTATTACTTTTTTAATAAATTTCTAATTGCTACTGACATATTTTAGCACTTTACGATGCAGGTTTCGAAAAACGATAGTTTCTATACAATTAAGAATCTCAGATCTTTAGAAACAACCAGGGAAGAAAACATAACCGACTACACACTAGTAGTATTCCCCAGAACTGGCCGACGGTCAGTTATCGCACATCCAAATAAAAACGTTCACAAGGTTTAAAAACCATCTACTCCCAGTCCCCGAAAAAATCAGTTTTCAAAACGCAGATATTCCCAGTACCCAAAAATAAATTTTCAAAACGCAGATATTCCCAGTAAGCCGAATAAAGCAGGATTCTAAACGCAGATATTCCCAGTAAGCCGAATAAAGCAGGATTCTAAACGCAGATATTCCCGTACCCCAAAAAATCAGGTTTCTGGTAAAACATGGCTAAAATTGATTTGTACAGTTTTGAGGATTACCTTGAAATGTTTTTCGTTTACGGAGAGTGTCAGAGAAACGCAAGGTTAGCTGCTAGGACGTTTGCAAAAAGGTTTCCGAACCGACCACATCCGGGGCATCAAGTAGTTTTAAACGCAATAACCCGGTTTCTTGAAAGAGGCACGGTGATTCGACGTAATGCACCAGTGCGACATCAACATCATCCGCCAATTGTAGAAGGAGGTGGACACGGGCGGGCAGACGAAACGAAGTAGTAAGGCGTATCGTAGACAATCCCCACACCAGTTCACGGGCAATCGGAGCGGAATTAAATTGTTCTCATACAACGGTCTTAAACATTCTTCGTGGTGAAGGATTTCACCCCTACGAAATCCATCTTCACCAACATCTTAAACCACAAGACTTTGGACCACGCGTAGAGTTTTGCCGGTGGGCATTGGACCAAATTGAAGTCGATGGAAATTTCCTAAACCACGTACTTACGAGTGATGAGTGTACGTTTTACCGGGACGGTACACTTAACCGCCACAACATGCACTACAGGGCGAGGGAAAATCCCCATTGGCTATGGGCGAATCATCACCAAGAAAACTGGAGGATAAACGTTTGGTGTTGATTGTTAGGTGATCGGGTCATTGGACCTGTTTTTCTCGAAGAACATCTAAACGGAGATCGTTACGTTGATCTCTTAAACACCGTAGTGTCCGATGCCCTAGACGATCTTCCTTTAGCAGAACGAAGACGAGTCTGGTACCAGCACGATGGTGCACCACCGCATTTTGCACGTGTTTCCCGGGATTGGCTAGACGCGGAATTCGGTCCCCAATGGATAGGTCGTGGTGGTCCAGTCGCTTGGCCATCTCGTTTGCCAGATTTAACGCCGGTGAATTTTTTTTTGGGGGGGGGGGTATGTACAAAGCCTTGTGTACGCCACTGAGCCACCAACACTTGATAACCTTCGAGACCGAATTCAGCAAGCGGCTGCTCTCGTTTCTCCCGAGATTTTAACTCGCGAAAGAAAAAACTGGGAATTCCGTTGTCGGAAAAGTGTCAATGTCGAAGGAAGACATTTTGAACATTAAATTTAATACTTTGTTATTAAAAATGCCAAACAGATGTGTTGTACGAATTTATACATTTAATTTCGGATATCGAAATGCTACATTTCTAATGTCGCTTCTATGAAGAAAAGATTGCACTGCAATTTCCCTCTCCGTGCTTTAGAATTTCTTGGTCATAATTCAGTCTTCATTTGAAACGTCACCACCCCTTTCTACATTTTTTGGCGCTACTTGTACACCGGTTACTTATTAGGTCTAATTATTTTAGTACGTATAAAGACCATTTCGGAAAACACAAAGGGGCGAGGCCACCATTGAGGTGATCTCCCTCACACCAAGGGCACCGCCAGACTGTGCCTAAGTTCACAACAGGTAAAAGGCTAGTCAACTCTCACTGCCTATAGTGGTGCTTCTAGACAAGAGAGAGAGAGAAGACCCCAATGGTGTCAAGCCACAACCGTGATCATTCATGTACACGAATGTTTTATAGTTTTAGGTTATTAAGGTTGGCGAGCAAGTCCGGAGAGTCACTAATGTGAAAAGGTTTCGAACTATATGGTATTTTTGGCTGAGTGTGTTGCGACGGCTCAGATGACCCATACACTTGAACCACTGATGCTTTTAAAATTTTTTATATTGGGTAAATAGAGGAAGGTGGGTCGTAGTAAAGTGTGACCTTCGCATAACTGGTAATGAATAATGTGTACACCCATATTATTTCCGCGTGAAATGAATGTAACAAGTCATTGGTACTGAGAAGTATTTCTTTGGATATATCAGAAGTAAGATAAGGGACTAGAAGTAACGAGGTAACCAAACTCTTCACTTGGCGATAGAAGCGGCAAAAAATCGTCAAATTTGTTCACTAGTGCTAGGCTCTATTACCAATGCTAGGGCACTTTAATTCTAGTCCCTTATCTTACTGCTGGTTATATTTATACCGATATCATATTTTTCCTGTGCTACAGAGAGCCACCTACTAAACGAAACGACACAGAATAAACATTGTTGCTTTGTCTCAAGAAGACGACATTAGTTTATAAAATAATTTGAGAAAAAACGTTCTTTGTCATATTTTCTCTAACATCAGTCTTCTCAGAAACTTACTACAGATTTAAACTTTTTTGGTGCAAACTTTAAAATTTGTTAAGCCAGCAACAATTAAAACTATGTCCGTCAAGGTGCTTACAAGTTAGTGAGCAACGACACGAAATCCCTTCAAAATAATTAATTTCATGATGAAATGTTTTCGGAAAATGTAATTGTTCTTGAAAAAGCGTAGATATGTAATTTTTTAAATTAATTTAGAGGGAATGGATCGATTAACAGTAAAATCATTTGATTGGATTTAATATTGATTAAGGATTAAATGGATAAAAATAACTAAAACAATTGCAATATCTGAAACTTCAGTCAAATGATAAACCTCACACATATCGTTTGTTTTTCCGGCCTGGGTCCAAACCAAGACGTTTTTTTCATAATATCTGTCACTTCAGTCTTATTGTAATTAAAATTTGAATAATTTTATTTTTCCTTTACCGTCATACATTTGGGGTTGATCTATTTCAAATTGCTTAAAGAAGTACTTAAGTATCGTTAATTACATTTAACTTATATTCAAAAACATTGATTTAGATAAGCAAATAATGTTGTACTTTATTGATGAAAGAAGTTTAAAAACGACGGTATTTGAAATATGGAAGAAAAATATTTGTTTCGTACACTGTATAGTGTTGTCGAGATCAGATCAACAGGTTCCTTTATGTAAAACCCCAAATACTGCCAACGGGAGATGTCACATTAAATTATACAGGGTGTAAATAAATGTTTAGAATTCATGTTTTATTGTATGCCTGAATGCAACAAAATATATTAAAGCGCAGCCCTACGATTAGTCTTAGTCTCTTAGAACCTGGGTCTCAAATTGCAACCTCTAAAGTGTTTGGTAAACAACTCAACGTAAATATTCAAAGTGTCTACCATTGTGGTTGAGGCACTCTTCCAGAGGATTGTCCGTATCTTACATTACATTTGCAACCACTAAACTCATGACGCATGGTAAGACTAATGGTATTGCCGTTAAGGCTTGATGTAGGCGGATATGATTATGCCGGTAGTAATGCCCTTGTAAACTGGCACGAACAGTAGAATGGTTTAGTGCAACTTCATGTTCCACCGCTCTACTACTAGCATGAGATTGGCTTCATAACTATCTACGATGTCAAAGTCTCTATCTTCATTACAGACTATACAGTCTCTTCTACGTTCACGATCTTGCACTACCGAAATCAGGATGGTGCTCGCACCCGAATGTTGTCGGTGTGGAGACCGTTCGGCATAAAGCACTGACTTTAGTTGAACGTTACCGCGACCTTCACCCAAAATAAACGTGCTGTCCAATTTGTCCTGGTTAGAATAGGTTGGCATTTTGCTAGGAAACGAGACTAACTACTGTAATTCTACTACTTAGCTGCGACACTGAAAGACCCTGTATATCTAAAGAGCCCGGAAGTTCCTCAAAGTTGAGTTTTCAAAGATTGCCAGCTTGAGCAGGTCATGGTGTGTATAGTGGTGAAGGTCGTTTTAACGTTCGACACGTGACACCACGGTATGTTTGGTCCTCCAATGTCCCGACCCGATAGGTCCAAACAATTACCATCTTGGTTTTTCGGATCAGTGTTGCGGTATTGCTGGTCCCATTAGAAATACAAGGTCTGTAGTGTTACAATTGTAACAATACGTCTGTTAAAAAGGCACAAATACTGTAAAAAAAACCATTGTAAAAGTGGTTGGCCAATTTTTAAACACCCCTAGCCTTAAACTTTTGGACAAAATAAGGAAAACATAAAGGTTTCTTTGAGAATAACTTTGAAGAAGCTCCGAGTTGTCTGTGGAACCGAGAAAAAAGGCCGTAGTGAAAAGTAATCGTAGTTACGTAGCAGTTAGGATCGAATTTAATTAGTCTCGTCTCTTAGCAAAATGCCAGGGCAAATTGAGCATGATGTTTACGAGGATTACTTAAGACGGCAAAACCTTTGCGTGAACTAATTGAAGCCGATCCATTATTTTTTAGAAAGGTACTGTTCTCTAACGAGGCTATTTAGGGATGGTACCTTAAACCTTCATAACGTGCATTTTTGGGAGGGCATTCTTGGAAACCAAATTATCGGACCCTTTTTTTTGATAAGAAAATCTCTGAAGGCATTTAATTGGACTTCCTGCGTCATGAGTTCGTTTCTTGAAAAGTTATTGCAAGACATGGGCAGATGAAGAGTGCCTGCACCACAATGGTAATCACATTGAACATTTACGTTGAAATTGATGTGTACCAAACAGATTAGAGGTTGTAATTTGAGGCCCAAATTCCAAGACTAATAGCAAGACTGTGCTTTAAAATTTTCTGTTCCTCCCCCCACTTGACTGGTATGCTAGGTGATATTTCAGAAGAAGAAAATTTATTGAATTAGGGATAGCGAGAGATGGCTAGCGATGTGCCTTAGTTATGGGCTAGACGCCCTTGTTTTATTGGCAACATTGTTACATTGTAACGCTGACAGTTTAAGCAATTTTGCTAAGCCTCGGTCAAAATAGCGTTATGTTGAAGTTGTTATAGGATAGGCAACATCAACTTCAGTTATTTGGGGTAAGAGCCAGAGATTACGATTACTGTAGGTAGGTTCAAATAAATTATAAACAAATTAATTATTAATCTAACTGGTAGATCAATCAATTACTACTTTTTATCTGTAACAGCTGGGACACATTAATAAGATGTAGAGGTAAATACAAATAAAAATTAAACGGTCTCCTTGCCGACTGTTTCCTAGTCATCCTCCATTTGGATGACGTCATCTTGGGGACCTTCTGTGGCGCCCCCTCAGCCATACCAACGCCCTGAAGCGTTTCTTCCTCCTTCTTTTCTGCTTTTCCAATTATATAAATAGAATATTAACTATCTCTAATGAATTTAGACTATCTGCTTGTTTGCTTAGCCATTCATTTGGTCTAAAAATTATTACAAACATGGAAGAGTAATACCATTTACACCAGAGAAGGACAAGCTGCCTGGAGCAAAATAAACTAAAGGGGTTTTGTCTTCCATGTAGCCTGGCCTCCTGGTGTAAATGGTATGAATCCTCCATTTATGAAAATGATATATAGTTTGGGGACTAGACTTTTTATAGAGAGGTGTAGACTCTGGACCCGCATCTGCAAGAGAGGATACTGTAGGCTTCCTGTAGGCGTGTAACACTGAGCTAAGAGATATAAGGGTATGGCGTTTGCATTGGTAGTACTGCAATTACTCTATAGAAAAAGGCCCGGTGTTTGCAGTTAACTAGTCATGACTCATGAGAGAGTAGAGGACAGGATAAAAAGTGTTATGCTGTTAGTCTTGGAACCACGGAGTTGTATCATTTCTTAAAATTGATCTCCGTGCTTGAAGTTTACTCACAACACCAACAGAGAGTTTGTTGAGGGAAGGGGTAGGCAGTATCTTTCTATTAGACATAATGTCCAAGGCTTAGGCTGACTTACACTACTTGAATAACCAGGCTCAATTTTTAAAGAAACATAACCATTTATTAACTCGTATTAAAACATAACTAACGTTAAAATAACAAATCAAAGGAATTTAATAACCTACTACCATCACGTTCCTCATCTATCGTGAAATCTTTATCTAACTTTACATCGTGGCGGACTAGAGAGAACTAACTTTAATCTCAATCAATAGTTAATACTGGTATAGCATTACATAAACTATATATTGATATGGACTGATAGATAGGGTGCGTGTGGATAGCCTAAACATGGTGCATGTGGATAGCACATTATGGCGCATAAGAGTAACAAGTATAAACCAATACTCTCCCTACTTGATACTTCTATGCCCTCACAACATATATTTTTCTTTACAACATGTTATTCTATTAAATGTAACTTAAATACAAAATCTTCAAATTTTCTTTTAAGTAACAATTTTGTAAAAACATCTGCCAGATTATCATCCGTTCTAACATAGGTTATTTTAAACATTTTCTTTTCAACACATTCTCTTAACCAATGATATTTAATGTCTATGTGTTTTGCTCGGCGGTTTTCAATTCTATTTTCAGCAAAATGTATTGTGGACTGATTATCACATTTATGATTGGTAAAAGTTCAGGATTATTGACTTGTGAACATAACGGTAGAATTTCATTTAGTATTCGGTCCAACCAGATAACTTCCTTTCCGGCGTCAGCTAATGCCATATATTCAGATTCCATCGTTGATCTTGCAACGCATTCTTGTTTAGTTGATCTCCAATCAATGACATTTTCCCCTAGCAGAACTACGTAGCCACTTGTCGATCTACCATCGTCCAGATCGGATCCATAAGACGCATCAGTGAAAGCCTCCAATCGAAGTGTTTTAGCTGATGTATAATGTAGTCCATAGGATCTTGTTGAACAAACGTAATTCAACACGTTGGTCAAGTATTTATAATGTATTTGTCCTGGACTCGTTGAGAATCTTGATAAAGCAGATACGACAAAAGCTATATCCGGTCTCGTTCTTTGTGCCAAATACAATAGAGTGCTAATCAGTTTTCGATATGGAGTTTCCAAGTTATTGTTTACAGCCAAATCCTTCTTCGTTAATAAAACTCCTGTTGGAAGTGGTATATCAGTTGACTGTTCTAAAGATACTTCAAACTCCTTTGCAGTTTTCTCGACGTATGCTTCCTGATGAATCTTTACTCTCCCGTCTTCTTGAAAATCGAACTGTACTCCCAGGAAATAATGTAATGGTCCCAAATCAGTTATTTCAATGTTCCTTTTCAGTTGCTTTATTAATTCTGTCTGGGTTTCTTCATTTCTTGATAATACGATTATATCATCGACATATACAATGATAAGTGCATCAGAGTTATATCGATAAATGCAATTACATCCCCGTAGTCTTGTATACTTTAATTTTATCAGCAAGTTTTCCAATTCGGCGAACCATTGCCTCCCACTCTGCTTCAGACCATATAAAGCCTTCTTCAACTTGAGTACGTAATCAGTTTTCACTGGTATTTCATATCCTTTCGGCTGCCGCATGTAAACATCTTCTTCCAAGGTACCATATAAATAAGCACATTTCACATCTAACTGTCTATGTAGCCATCCAAGACTTGATACGAATAGTGCGATTATCAATCGAATTAAAGCAAAGTTTACAACTGGAGCATATGTGTGATTGTAGTCATAGCCATATTGTTGAGTGAACCCTTGAGCGACTAACCGGGCTTTATATCTAGCTACTTCACCGGTTGCCTTCGTCTTAACTAAATACACCCAGCGGCATCCGACTATCTTCCTTCCTTCTGGAGCTGGTACTACATCCCAAACGTCTCTTTTGGTAATTGAATCCATCTCTGTGGTCATCGCCTCTCTCCATTTCATTTCTTCTGGACTTCTGATTGCTTCGTCAAACGAATTTGGAATTTCCATGCAATGTGCTTCCATATTTTCGGGTCTAGACGTCTTACATTTCTGTAACTCTTTCTTGGAACGTAATCTTGTGTTATAACAAATATTCTCCTTCTGATCTCCTGCTTCTTGTATGTGAACTTGTCTATCGTCTTGAGGTCTTCGTTCTTCAGGTGGTCTTCGTTCTTCGGGTAACTCTTTCTTAGAACGTAATCTTGTGTTATGACAAACATTCTCCTTCTGATCTTCTGCTTCTTGTATGTGAACTTTTCTATCGTCTTGTGGCCTTCTTTCTTCAAGTGCGCGTGTTCTATCTTCATGTATTAGTGTTCTGTCCGTTGCAATATTCTCCTTATCTGAATCTTCATTATCTGTTCCCTCGTTATCAGACTTGTCTGTACTATGAAATTCTGGCCAGTACTTGTTGAAATTGTAAATATACTCTTCATTCTTAGTTTCTCGAAGTTCTTCAACACCCAATTCAGATTCGTTAAAAGATACGTGTTTGGTTTCAATAACTCTTCTCTCCCTTGGAAACCAAATACGATAACCTTTGGTACGGAACGCGTAACCGACCATGATCCCCAATTTCGCTCGATTTTCCAGCTTACTACGATGGTGCTTGGGTAAATAGGTAAACGCCAAGCATCCATATCGCTTGAGGTGTCTTACAGATGGTTTTCGTCGTGACCATCTTTCTTCCGGTACTTCATATTTGATCTTTGAATGAGGTAGTCGACTTGATAAATAGTTAAATGCACACAGTGCCTCACCCCATAATGATTGCGGTAACTTTTCATCTTCTAATAAGGTTCTAACCCCATCCATTAGGGTACGATTGTATTTTTCAGCTACTCCATTCATCTCAGGAGAATAAATATTTGACCTTTCGACTTGAACTCCATCCCTTGTACATTTATCTTCAAAATACCTTGCCGTGTATTCCAACCCATTATCAGTTCTAACGTGCTTCAATTTTTCCCCTGTTTGTCTTTCTGCCCAGGCCTTGTATTCTTGGAATTCATTAAATAAACCATTGCTTTTCGTGAGTAATCATCAATAAAGGTTATGAAGTATGAAAATCCTCCCATAGTCTTCTTAGGCGCGGGACCCCATATATCCGAATGTACAAGCTGTAGTACTCTATCAGATTTAATATCCTTGATAGCCTTTGAAACTGACTTTTTTGCCTTTGAAAACCTGCATGAGATACATGTGTCCATTTCCCCTCTAAAATTTGGTAAACCTATGACCATGTTTTTCTTCTCTAATTCTTGTAATATTCTGATATTCGGATGTCCCAACCTTTTATGCCACATCTCTATTTCGCTCAAATGACTAATCTGACTTTCTGGACGCTTATTATCAGGATAGTGAGTTATCTTTGGTACTGTATGTAGACTGTTATTAACCGTGACGTCGGCTATATATAAATTACTTTCTGGGCTTAAATATGAGATCATCAGCGTCCTGTCCGTCCTTGCAAATACTTGTATCTTCCCATCATTGATAACTGCTCTATATCCTGTTTCGTCAATTAACCTAGCTGATATCAAATTTCTGCAATATCCAGGAACATATACTACATCTCTCAGTGTTATACGATTCATCTTCTTATACTCTAAAACTATGTCCCCTCTACCGACTGCTTTTGCAGTACCTTGAGCTATCGTAATCGCTGTCTCTTCTTCGTAGTAGTTGTAAAAATATTCCCTTTTATTACAGAAATGGTGTGTGGCGGCTGAATCATACACCCATCCGTCCAATTACTTGCTACTTGATAAACCAGCTACCATAGCACTATACATTGAATGACCCTTGAAGTCCCTTCCATTATTAACTCCATGAATTTCAAAATCTTCTATTCCCCCTGATAATGCCGATAAGAAGGTGTGTTCTTGAGGTCGGCTGCTAGGCCTTTGACTATTCCCATAATTATTACGCTTTCCTCTACAATTCTTCGCCCAATGCCCTTTTCTATTACAGTTATGACATCTATCATTATTCCTGCAATCTCTATTCATATGCCCAGTCTTCTTACAATTTGTACAATAAGGGCCTTGTCTATTCTCTTGTTCTTGAGATCTTGTAATTCTAAATTTCTGATTTGAACCCCTCTGTGATACCATAGCTTTTGTACTTAAATCTTCTACTGGTCTAGGCCCTGGCATCCTCTTCTGTCTATCATATTCCGCAATTAAAATCTCTTTTACCTTTGCTGAAGTAAAACTTGCTCGTCCCTGGTTGAATAGAAATTGCACGGTGTTTTCATATTCAGGCGGAAGATCATGTACCATTGGAAACGCAATCTCCTCATCAGGCCCGTCCTTCTTGGCATTTTCCAACTGATGCGCAATCTCTTTAACTCGTGCCAAATAAACCGCCATCGTCTCAGGTGGTGTAAACCGTGCGCTAATAAACTCGGCCCTAAGTGATCCTATGCGAGCCAGTGATTTAGGTTCATAGAGGTCTTGCAATCCTTCCCAGACTTCCTTTGCTGTGGCGTACTCTCTTATGATCCGCTTGTGCTGGTCATCCACTGCTAGCGTTAAACGTGACAAGGCTTGTTCGTATCTCTCAATCTTCTCCTCCTTGGCTGTAGTTGCATCCGGTTTAACTTCTGTTCCACTGACTATTTTCCATAATCCTCCATCCAACAACCATGCTCTTGTATCAATCGCCCATTGTTCATAATTTTCTCCGTTCAGTCTTCTAAATGGTATTGAGCCATACCCGTCAGCCATTTCGAATTCTTTTGTCTCACCACGTGTTCTCTTTCACGACCTTAACCCTAACCACGCTCTGCTACCACTTGTTGAGGGAAGGGGTAGGCAGTATCTTTCTATAGACATAATGTCCAAGGCTTAGGCTGACTTACACTACTTGAATAACCAGGCTCAATTTTAAAACAAACATAACCATTTATTAACTCGTATTAAAACATAACTAGCGTTAAAATAACAAATCAAAGGAATTTAATAACCTACTACCATCACGTTCCTCATCTATCGTGAAATCTTTATCTAACTTTACATCGTGGCGGACTAGAGAGAAATAACTTTAATCTCAATCAATAGTAAATACTGGTATAGCATTACATAAACTATATATTGATATGGACTGATAGATAGGGTGCGTGTGGATAGCCTAAACATGGTGCATGTGGATAGCACATTATGGTGCATAGGAGTAACAAGTATAAACCAATAGAGTTGTTCTTATTAATTGGTTTTAATTGCAACTAAAAAAGAGAACCGTTTTCCCAAAGTTGAGCACTTCTAAATTACATCGTACCACCAACGCTCTAACGGCTACGTCGGGGGTGTTCATAATCTCTTCAACCTTGTTGAGAATGAGGAGAAGAACCCCAAGGCAAATTTAGTGATCAATGAAGGTGGGTTCATTGAAACCCAACCCAAAACAGTTTATTGGGAATGCACTCATATTTGTAAAGTTAGAAGTCAAGCCATTTCAAAAGTACTAGCTTTCGTAAACACAGTTGCGACTGCCAATGAAAAATCTTTAAGTCACATTTGGACCTTTGCGAATTAGGAAAACAATTTTGCGCAAAATCAAACGTGTCTTTACCACCAGAAGGAGACGAAATAGTCGTGAAAATAGTTCCGTTTCTAGGACACACTGCTTACTGCGCTGCTACCGAAGAGTGCGAAAGTCAATTGCGTTCTTTCGCTGAACTCGCTCCTCATTATTCGGGAATGAGAACTATTCTGAATAACATTTATCGCGTCAAAGCGTTGCTAAACGCTTTAACTAAAATTTAAACTGAAATTAAACGCGGTGATTAAGAGTCTCAGACAAAATTCATGGCGGAATTGAGAAAAATCCTTGTCACACGCGGAAAAAATTTGAATAAGGAACAAAACGATGCTCCTACAGAAAGCGTTAACGCTCCTCGGCGAGTCTCGATGAAAGTGAAATCTTGAGTCTTTACGAGAATTAATTCGCTCGGGCAATGCTACATACCAACGAATTTCACGATACGCCCTGCGAGTGCTGTTTAAGATTACTGAAAAAATCTGATCTAAGAGCGGTAGAAAAAACTAGTAAACAATACCGTTTTTGATAACGAGGCCTATTTGATTTTAAGAGCTGGCTGGATAATGAATAATTCTGACACGAGAGAAGCAGACATGCTTCTATGTCGTTACTCCGCTACGGATTTGGGAAAGGGTAAAGCTCCCATTAGATGTTTTCTAAACAACTTGGCGGTTGACAATCCTCCGCCAGATGTCACTGATTTAAACATATTAGAGAAAGTTTTAATTCAGCTTGTGAATTCGCTCCACCCTGTGGTGCGGTTAGGCACCAAAACCAATTCCAACATGCAGTTCGGTACGGTTAAAGCTTTAAAGGAAAGAGTAATCTATCTTCCAATACCCGTGAGGAAAAATTTGAAGATGATTCCTAAGACGTTGCCTAAAAATCACGAACTGCATGTCTTGGTGAATGGCGTTCTCACTGCGGACAAAAAGGTTTGGCAGCAGGTTGTTTGCCTCGAAAAAGTGTTGAAAGTGTTCACTGTGCTGAAAAAATGAATCCTTTGTATAAGGACATTGATATTTCGTTAATGAACGTGGAATATATTTGTGGAACGCAAGAAATTGAGAGAAATGAAAATTCATTGACTCACTTCATTGAATTACTTTGCGTAACAGATCCACTTGCGTTGCTTAACGATGGATCTGATGCGGTGACACGCGCTCCCGCTGCAGTTCCAACAGAAGGACTAGCGGACGGTCCTCACGACGTCCAAGGTGACCAAAACGCTTCTAACATACAGGAGCAGGATGAAAATCAGTCTAGCCTTGCACCAGGCAACGTCTACAAAATTTTAACACAGCCTGAGGCTTTGTTGCGAAAACTTTTTCAGGGAGAAGTCAATGATCTGTACGATCACTACTCTATTCATCCGGTGAACGTCCAGCAGCAATCTCTAGCAGTTTGAACTACGTTCTTCGTGTTAAAAAACCCTTGGCAATTGGGGTTGAAAACTTGCTCAGTCGCGTTGACTCTGGCGATAATGAACTTGAGAGTAATTTAACCACTTTCTTGGGTCATATACGCGGAACGAAGGACTACTGGTATAAAGATCTTATGTGCGTTTTAGCGATGATTCGGGAATTTGGTCCTCCCACCTGGCTCTTGACTTTTAAGCCGGCCGAATACGATGATATGGAACTGCACGATCACTTGAGAAAAATTAATTCAGACGTTCCAAGAGTAGAGTCGATGATGGTGGCTGAATTGTTGAATTTCGAGCCAAATAGCGTCAATTTGCACTTTCACAACAAAGTGCGGTCGCTGTTAAACAACTTTGTCTTGTGTTAGCAAAATCCAGATCTTATAACAACTGGAGGTTCATTTGTGAGTTTGAAATTTTTTTACCAGGAGGTCCAGTTCCGGACTTATCAATGCGCTTGGCATCGAACATGTGACGTGTTTTTGCAGGTAATCCAGAATAGTCTCGGTCGAAGAAGTTCGAATCTTTGGAGCGTCCTTGGCCCACAATAGCATGTGGTAGTGAAGTAAACCTCGAGATTGGTATTCAACCCGCCAAAAATTATGTTCTATCATGCCAAACTATATTCGAATATTCCGGGAAGTATATCCAGAACGTACGTGATTGTATATTATGTTCGACCCCTCGGTTTTAATGCCACGAGGACAATAAAGAATTGTCCAAGGCTCGCTTATCGTATCTATTAGATAGATCAAGTAAACCTAAAAGGTGGACAAGAGGTATGTCTCAATAAAAGAAACCAGTGATTAGTTACCCAGGTTGACCAAATCTCTCTTTTTTTAGTAAAAAGTAGCATTGACGAAATTATCAAAAAGCTACGTCAAAAAATATTGAGACAATAAATTGAATTAAATTATATCCCAAAAAAATAAAATGTGGGCCAGAAGACGACAATCCGACCATTTTATTAAATTTGTGGTGAGTTAGGGTTGGGTGTGGTTAGGCTCAAAGGGGGTCAGGTTGCCCTCTTTCAGAATAATTTTTTGTACGGGTTATACATTCTTGACATTGGGTTAAAGAATTTACAGACGCTACAATAGTACAATTTGAATGAAATATATTTTCTGGTAATCACCCATATAAACATTAAAATTATACAAATTCCCATTTTGTTTTTAAATTAAAACAATGAAAGCTCGCTTACCTTTAGAACCGATTCTTTTTTCGAATTTTATAACTAATATATTTGTGGATTATTATTTCTTGGTAGACAAAAGGTCCGTTGCAGTATGGTGGAACACGATTGCTTGGAGACTTCCAGAACAGTGGTTAAAGAAAATGACCAAAGAGACGCGGAGGGGTATAGTCGCAAAAGGCTTGACGTTTTCGTCCCTCTCTTTATTATTAAGGGGTTCTGGAACTTGGCCCAATTTTCTTGGAAATGGGACAGTAAGCCCCTTTCCATCCCCCACCGTTGAAAATTGAATACGAAAAACTAGCCGAAACAGGTTTTTGAACGCTCTGAAAAGCATTGCACACAAGAGAAATTCAGTGTGTTGAAATGTGAAAAATTAAACGCAGCTTCAACGCATATTTTTAAGAGTGTATATATTATCTATCTAAAATCATTTTCATAAAACAGTGAAGTTCAAAGTTATTCTTGAAACTATTTCGCTCAAGAGCAATATTATTTTTTACGCGAGTCAAGGCAAACAATTATATATTATATTTACATTCATGTTCTATCAGAATTATGGATCTACTGTTGGTATTCGGCTTAAATTGGAGATAAATTGGATTATCCAATTTACAAAATAGTCGTGTTTCCACTCGCTCTGGCAAATTCATGTTTTTTAGCAAGTAAAGAGATTCGCAGTTATTTCCAAATGTGTATATTGTCGGGTTTTGGTTTGAACCACAAGCTTGTCTATGTCTGGAAAACTCAATTTCAAGTGGGTCTTGGTTGAAATTTGCTTTGAGTACATATTTCACCTCCTTCTTTAGCAGAAAATTAATAATTCCAATCATGGCTTGGGCTATCAAATAAGGAAAACAGCGTTAATTTACGATATAGTATCATCAATTATTGGTACTTACTGCTTTGCCTTAAACCAGATAAGGTTTCTGTCGAGAGTAGCATTTTTCTGGTTCAAATTTTCCAGGACGGGTTTCGACATAAATTTCCCAATCATGAAAATACACCAGGAATTCATTTTGTAACCCTTCGACATAGAGAAACGAAAACATTAATATGTAATATGTTCCATTTTTTGGTAGTAACTTACAGCTATTTGCCTATCGTTAATACTACGGAGTGGTATTTTATTGGGTTTCCTTTTATAATAACTTTCTGTGAAATTTGAAGTGTTCAATATGTCAAACGAAGTATTATAGAGTTCTACAAACTTCACTGTCTCCAAATATTTTTCGCCAAATTCTGCACGGATTGCATTTGCAGTTTTACTCAATACTTGAGCTGCAAACCATACTTTCATTTTACTATACGAATTTGGATATATGTGGTCATTTGTAAGTTTGTGTGCTCTTATAAGGTTTCCTGGTTTCGATCTTTCTGTTTCATATATACCCTGACAGCTTTCCAAACTATATTTTGTCCATTCTTATACATTAGTCTCACTTTGCACGTTTTTTCACTAGAATATAAGCCATTTCTCGCAGTTTTTAAAAGATGTGGGGGTCAACAACGAAGTACAGGGGTCTTTGTTCGTCAAGACTGTATGAGTTTATGCAAAAATGTGGTGAATCTTCAGTTGTGTTCATAGTAAAAAACTTGCGATTTGTAGCAGCACCATCCCCAATAACAGACAAAATTTTAAATCCCAGAGATTCAAGCTTCTCGATTGCCTCCCAAACAATAAAATTAAGATCATCAACGGTAAGACTGTTGGTCGCAAAGTGTGCAAATGGGTACTTAATACATGTTGTTGCTCCTCGAAACATCAACATCAAAATATGATTTGCAACTTTTTTATCTTTGTGAGATTCTGCTGTCAGACTATTAATTTTGTTTCGGGCTTCATTCAAGTGGGTATGATCCACAATATCTCCCGTGTTTGTTTTACATATTAGATCTTCTTTGGTTTTCATTTCGTCCAGTAGTAAATTGAAGTACTGATGCTCTGGTGCTAAGGTTTCTGGTTTTATATCCTCTTTCATACGATTTAATATCTGGTCAGAAAATCCAAGTGTTCTGGAGTCGTGCGACGAATAACGGAACAGTGTGCTGTAGGAGGGCAACTTTAGAATATTTGAGTGAGCCAAGCTCCTATATTCCTCAGGAGATTTGTGGTATTGGAATAAACACCACTGAATTACGAGTGGATGCCATCTTCGTCCTCTTGCATCAGCTTTATTGATCATTTTAAGCTGTTCTCTTAAGAATATTGACATGAAAGAATTATCTTCCTTTTTAGGCATTGACTGCTTTTAACATTTCTTCAATGCAAGCATCGTCAGCTTCTGGCAATGGCTCTGAATCCATATCTAAATGTTTTTTACATTTCTTTTGCAATCTTTGAACTTGTTTCCTGATGTTGCGTTCGTTTTGTTGCTTCTTTTAACTAAACCAATTAGATCTTCTTTTGATAAGGATTTTAATTTTTTGGTTTTGAATTTGTCGTGCTTAAACTTAAAAGCAAATGCCCTCAATCTTAAGCATCGCACGCATGTTTTACTATTTGATAATCCTAGACAGTTATTATCGCGCATTACTTCTAAAGTTGAACAAAATATCCCGCGTAACTCTTCCTTCAAGGTGGCTATAAATTGCGCCTTCGTTATTCCATTGCACAACTTTAAACTGTTAATATCCTTTAGCGTTTTTAAAAACTCATCTTTGGTTGATACCGATATAGGTAGCTGTACCAGATTTTGGTTATTAAAGTTTTTCTGTAAAGCTTTGACATTCAAGATCAAGTCAGCATTGAATGTGATAGATATTAAAGAATTGTCATTCTTCGGATTAGTTTTTAGAAGTTTCAGACAACTCGGTTTTATACTGAAGCACCAGCCTTGTTCTTGCATCTTCATCCAGTCGGGTGACGCAAAATCAACTAAGAGCCAAAATGGTCTTAGATCCCCAGAAACAGATTGATTATTTAATAATCCTGCAATTGCTTTATCATTTGTTGATGTGATTCTCTTCATGAGATAGTCTGAGTTCAATTAGGCCTATTTAAGCAAAATATTAACAAGGAACGGACGCGCCATTCCTAAGGATGAAACAATATACAAACAGAAATATCACTGCCTGACTTGTCTTCAAAGGAAAAGGAAGGTAATATTTTATCAGCAGCTACAGTGCGTTTTCAACACTTAAGGGCTTCACCTGAGACATAATTGCACTATTAAATATTAAATTCAATGCGAATACTATCCTTACTACTGACAGAAATCGAATGCACTTCACAATCATTAAAAGTCAAAGTTCCATCCATTCCACTTATATTGAAGTTAGTTAATGTTTCGCAACTTGTGAGCATGTGGTAATTTCTCAATTGAGCGCTATTTGGAATCCCAAATATCGAAGGCGAGTTCAGTGGAATATTTTAATTTAAAAACGACTTAATTTATTTTCCTTGCATTAATATACATGGTCATAATTACTACAGCTTAATTTGATTAAAACAATTTTTGAACTGATTACACGAAGCCTCCTCACATTACTAACTTTTTTTCCAAGCGGGTTTCTTCCCTTTTTATAACAATTTATCACTGGTTTTTTATGTAATTTAATCTCGCGTTCTAAAACTATATTTTTATACAAGCTTTTAACTCTCATTTTTTATGCTAATCTATTTTTGATCTATTTTTTACTCTAATTAAATTAAAGTTACGTCAAATTGCCCGCCGAAATGAGTTTTCCTACTCATTTAACTAGAATTACAAAAATCAAACCTTAACTGCACTATTTTAACATTCCAACGGATACAACAATTGTATCGGTCTTTTAAGTATCATACCATTTCCCAATTTCAAACTACATGATCTGACTTTCTGATCCCTGCCTATAAAGACTTCTGATATCTTGCCTAATTTCCAAACAGTTCTAGGAGTTTTATTCTCGTTAATTAAAACTACGTCCCCGACCTTCAGATGAGTCACCGTTCTGGGTTGTTTCTGGCAGTGTATAGTCCTTAGTTGAAGGAGATAGTCAGTCTTCCATCGGTTCCAAATGTGATCAAGTAATTTTTGCCGATATTGAAACCTCCTGTTCAATTCTTGTCTGTCTGCGGTTAGTCTATCCGTCGATCTGAAGTTTCTTGATGGAATGGCTGTTGGTCTTCGTCCGGAGAGGAAATGACTTGGAGAAAGAGGAACTGGTTCGTCGACGCTGTTGTAGGTGAAGGTTAAAAGTCTACTGTTGAGGATCGCTTCGGACTCGATAAGGACAGTCTCCAGCTCTTCATTGGACAGAGAAGCTTTCCCAATTACTTTCCGTAGAATTTTCTTGGTTGATTGAATAAGTCTCTCACAATAACCCCCCCACCAGGCGGCATGTTCCACTATGTATTTCCAGGAAATACCTTTCGAGGAAAAGAAATTAGCTACTTCGGGTTGTTTAAGATTGTTAAAAATGTCTTTGAGGTCTCGTTCAGCGCGCTTAAAAGTTCGAGCATTGTCCGAATAAATTACTTCTGGGACGCCGCGTCTCGAGATAAATCTCCTGAATGCCATAAGGAATTTTTCCGTGGACAGGTCGGTTACTAATTCAAGATGTATCGCACGCGTGTTTGCGCAAGTCATGAGCGCAATATAACATTTAACCGTTGACTTTTTACCGTTCCGTACATACAATGGACCTCCGAAATCTATACCGGTAATGGTAAACGGTTGCCCGAAGTTCAAGCGATCTGACGGTAATGGCGCGATAGTTTGTTGAGCGGCTTTTTCTCTAAACCGTTTACATTTCCCGCAATTTCCGATAATGGTTTTTACTGTCTGGCGCGCGCGCGTAATCCAAAACTCTTCTCTAATAGAAGCTAATGTTTCATTAAGACCGGAATGTCCCATGTTATGACCGTGGTGATGCGCGACTACAAGTTCCGCTAAACGACTTTTACCGGAAATTATCCATGGATGTTTCTCGCGATACGTGAATTCGCTGTTTTCTAACCGTCCTTTAACGAAAAGTAATCCGTTTTCGTCAAGTTGAGGGTCAAGATTTTCTATCTGCGAGTTTTTTGGGACATCCCTCTGGTTTCGTAGACTCTGAAGTTCGTCTGGATAAGAGTGTTCTTGTGACTCTCTTATTAGGAGGATCTTTCCCAGATGGATTTCTTCTGCTGATAGTGGTCCTTGTTTTTTACGCTCTGGTTGTTGACAGTTGTGTAGGAATCTCAATATCCAGGATACGATGCGGTTTGCTTTCAGGTACTGACTGAAACGACTTAGATCGATTACTGGCGGTTTTCCGGTTGTTACGAAGTTAGTTAAGGTGATTTCTCCCTTTCCATTCCTTTTCTCTAGTTGTAGTTCTTCTGTTTTAGGTGGTTCAAATCTTGATTTTGGCCAAAGTGATTCTTCTAGTTTGAGCCAAGAAGGCCCTTCCCACCATGTTTGGTTCTGCAGTAAGTCTTCAGCATGTCTTCCTCTGGTGGGCATATCTGCCGGATTATGCGTTCCTTTTACGTAGTCCCAAGACATAGGTTCAGAAAGAGTTTGTATTTCAGAAACCCGGTTGGACACGAACGGTTTCCATTGTCTAGACGTGCTTTTTATCCAATGTAGTGATATCATGGAATCCGACCAGAGTTTGGATTCATGTATTTGAATTCTGAGCGTCTTCTTCAAATATCCAGCTAGTCTTGCTCCCAGTAAAGCACCCATCAATTCCAGCCTTGGTAAACTCAATTTCTTTAAAGGTGCGACTCTTGATTTTGAGGCTACGAAAGTTACGCCGATTTCTCCAGTTTGGGTTACGAATCGAATGTACGCAACTGCTGCATACGCCCCTTCACTGGCGTCCGTAAATGTGTGTAGCGTAACATATTTAAGATCTTCAGACGTTAGTCCATGGAAGTAATGTCTTGGAATGGCGAGTATATTTAGACCTTCTGTTTCTTGGCACCACGTTTCAAATTTCTTCGCTATTTCGGGTCTTAGTTGTTCGTCCCATTTAATACCAGCTTCCCAGAGTTCTTGGAATAGGATTTTGACTCTTATGACGAAAGGTGATAAGAACCCTACTGGGTCAAATACACTCGACACGGTCTTCAGTACGTGACGTTTTGTTATTTTCTTCCCCACGCTTATGTTCTTAATTTGCTGAACGTTGAGATGTATAGTATCTTGACTCGTCTTTCATCCCAATCCAAGTACTTTCTGAATTTCGTCTGGGTTTCTTTCTTCAACTACAGGTGTCTTGTTTGGACTTTCTTTAGCTCGTTTCCTCCATTCGTCCTCAAGTTCCGTAGAATTCGACATCCATTTTCTGAGGTTCATTCCTGCTGAGTTCATGATGGTCTTTGCAGCAATGGATAGTTTCAACGCTTTCTCAACTGTTGAATCCCCCGAAGGAAAATCATCGACGAATAGTTGGTCTATTAACGTCTTGCAAATGTCAGGCATTTCCTCTTCGTATTGGCGTAAGTGATGTCGGATAGTTGCGGTGAGCAAGAATGGGCTTGAGGTTATACCAAACGGTACTCGTGCAATCCTCAATATTTTGAGTTCTTGTCCCAGATCTTCATTAGGCCATAGAAATCGTAATACGTCTCTATCCTCGGGAGCGATCCATATTTGTAAAAACGCTTTCTCAATATCTGAGACGAAGGCTATCGGGTTAGATCTGAATCGTAATATGACATCAAGCAAGTCCGGATTCAAATTTGGTCCTGTGGCAAGGCATTCGTTTAGGGAAGGTGAGTTGCGTTCCGAGGACGATTCATCATGAACCACGCGTAGTTTAGTGGTTTTCCTTTCACTTCCCGTAACTGGCTGATGAGGTAAGTAGAATTTCAAATTGTCATTCTTCTCCGAGGTGTGCACTTCTTCAATTATTCCTTCACTTAGTTGGTAAAGTATGACTTCCTTATATTGGTTGTAGAGGCTCTTGTCAACTTGAAATTTCTTCACCAATTGAAGTGTGCGACGTTCAGCGTTATAGTAGTTGCTTTTTAGTTCATCTTTGTTCTCTTTCCATGGTAGTCGGACTTGATAACGCTCTCCGACCTTGCTTATAGTGTCTTCAAAGTACTTCATAGTTTCGTCGTCCGTTACGGGTTTCTGTGGTTCTTCCCTGATTCCCATAGTATTCAAATCCCAAAAGGTTGTCAGTTGCGCGGATATTTCCTTCTCTTCTAGGCTGGCGGTGACTGCTTTCAGGGTAATAACATTATTGACGATGGCTAAGAGCGACGTATTTTCAGTCGGGCCTTGTACTGTCCATCCAAACAGTTTCTGTTGCAACTAATTCAGGCGTTATTCGGTGCGTCTCTCCGGAAGTCAATCTCCATATGACGTCAGATGCTAGTAAGATCTCTATTTCTTCCGTTTCCATGGAATCGTCGGCGATCTGTAGTCCATGACTGGTTAAATATTCCACTAGGTCGTTTTCAAGTACGGAGATAGGTGCGCTACTGCTATGGGGCATTTCCAGAGCTTGTATGGTGATTTTCTTGTTTGGATGGCGAGTGTTTTGTAGCTGAAGTTCCACGATTCTTCTAGTGCTAATTACTGGTGCTTGACTTGCGAAGGCGTAAACCCGAACCTTTTCTTCTCCAACTATTTTAAGTTCCAGACTTCTGGACAGTGTCTCCTTCACGAACGTTCTCTGAGCTCCTCCGTCAATAAGGCATCTTACATATCTTGAATTTTCCAGATTCTTTCCACCAAATAGACGAGCTCTTACAGTCTGCAAGTGAACGGTTTTTGCATGACCTTCTATCGGATATGCGGTGTGGGTTGATACCGAAGTCTCTTCTCGTTTATCACCTTCTTGTCCATTTTCACTTGTCTTGGTACTTTCTGGTTTCTTGTAATCATTATTCTTCTTCCATTTTTCGGATTCGCAGATGGTGAAATGGTGTTTCCTTTGGCAAAAACGGCATCTTATTCTTGATCGACAATTCTTTGCTAGGTGGTTTAACTTCAAGCAGACGTAGCAACGATTTTGATCCTTGATAGTCTCTGATCTCTCCTTTGAACTTAATTCTTGACAGGACGATGTGCTATGCGTTTCATCACCACAGTATATGCACGAAAGTCTTTGTTCTACTCCAGCGGTCAAATTTGCAGCTGTTGGGACTCTGCCCTGATTATGGTATCCTGGGAATTTTGGTTTAATTCCATTTCGAAGGTTGTTTATCCTGGAGTAACCTGTTTCTTGATTATCAGTGGCACTTCTGGATAGCGTATGCATCATTTCTCGACTCTCAATTTCCAGTCTAAGAAAGTTCATCAATTGTCGACCATCCATGTCCTCCTCGGTGTTTAAGTTCTGGTTTTCTTCTTCTTCTTCTTTGTTTTCTTGATTGTTGAGAGCTTGTCTTCTTGTATACTCTAAAGCGACGTCGTTGGGAATTCTTTCGAAAAGAATGGTCCATAAAAATCCACTAAAGGTTTTAACGTCAATTCCAAGTCCGTTCAAGCTCCGAACTTCTACTTCACAAGCGTCATAGAGAGCTCTCAGGGCGACGAGGTCATTGGAGCGCTTAACTGCTGGTAACTTCATTAGGTTCGCCTTGTGGTTCTGAATTATGAGCTTTACTCTTCTAAATCTTCTTTGCAGTATTCTTATCGCTTCGTCGTAATTACGGACCGATGTGGATAACCCCGATATTGACTTCTTCGCTAAACCTTCTAAGTACGACTTCAGGTAGGTAAACTTGTCACACTTCGTGATGGTGTTGTTCTCATGTATCGTCACCCGATATTGGTTCCAAAAATTGTGCCACTCACAGAAATCTCCTCCGAATTTGCTTATTTGCAGTTTTGGTAACCGGACTGTGTGTACTCTCGTCGTTACTTCTGATCCTTCCCTTGGCTCTTCACAGACTGTATTGACTGATGCTGCAGTACTTCCATTTCGACGGCGTATGGCGCGTTGTCCCCTTGTCTTGGCAGTAATAATTCTCTCATTATATTCTTCGGCTGCCTCAACTTCGTTGGTAATGTCCGTTTCTTCCTCGAGTCGGCTGATAATATCGTTGTTCAGTTCTCGTATGGCTTCTTCTTTCAATGTCAGTTGGTTAACCAGTTCTTCTAATATTTCAGCATCCGGTGCTTCAGCTTTGAGTTCATCATTAATTTTCTGTAGTATCCTCGTAGTTTTTCCCTTAAGTGCCCCACGTCGTCTTCTCGATATATCCACTGGGTCCGTCATAGCGATACTTGGAATTAGGCGCAAATATAATTACCGACTAATTTAAACTATTGTTCTCCACTCCCGGGCTTCAGCACCATAAATTGTGGTAATTTCTCAATTGAGCGCGATTTGGAATCCCAAATATCGAAGGCGAGTTCAGTGGAATATTTTAATTTAAAAACGACTTAATTTATTTTCCTTGCATTAATATACATGGTCATAATTACTACAGCTTAATTTGATTAAAACAATTTTTGAACTGATTACACGAAGCCTCCTCACATTACTAACTTTTTTCCAAGCGGGTTTCTTCCCTTTTTATAACAATTTATCACTGGTTTTTTATGTAATTTAATCTCGCGTTCTGAAACTATATTTTTATACAAGCTTTTAACTCTCATTTTTTATGCTAATCTATTTTTGATCTATTTTTTACTCTAATTAAATTAAAGTTACGTCAGAGCACTCACATGCTTGAAAAAAAAACACAATTCTCACTGATATGTCACAGTGAGGGAAGGGGTGTCGTGGAGGTACATCTCCCATACTTCCAGATTGTAAGGAAACTGAAGGAAAAATTCTGCAATTGCGGTGGGGTGATGGAGGTGAGTAATATAAGAAACTTTTGTTCATAAATAAAGAGAATGAAAATGTAAGAAATAAGTGGGTGTGCGTGATGGATGTAACAACATCGTCCCCATCCGGAGTTCCTGTTCCACCTCCCCAACCTCAGGAAATCGCAGTCACCGTACCATCAATGGCACCACCACCAACTCAGCCGCCACCCCTAAGACGGTCTAGGGGTCAAAAGAGACCAAGATTCCAACAACCAACGTAGGACTCTAGACCGTCCCTAGAGGATGGATTGGTGGACGGTGACGGTATTTCGAGTTTATTTTAAAGAAAAATGAAATAAAAAAAATTTAAGATAATGAAATATTTTCCCAATTGGATAAAAATTACTATTTGTTTAAGAATAGTTTATTTGCTAGAAGCGAAGCATACAATTTATTTTCTTATTTAATTGCTGGTTAATATGCAAAGTTATCATAATATCATTTAACATAGTATACTAATTTTTAAAAGACCACCTTTTAGACATTAGTAACTGGAAATATATTACATGTAAACCGCAGACGAAGCCCAAAAAAAACTGGCCCTGTTTAGCATAACTACAAAGTAATTACTAAATGGGAAAGAATCCCTATTGAATTTGCCGCCATTGGTTTTAGAATAATTAAAATGTTCCACTGCGAAGCGTGCCGGGCACGAATGGGGATGTTACGTCTTTAAGAACCTTTTAAAATGCAAACCATACACGTCCTCTCTCAAAAGTAATTAATGTAATGATAAAATGTTTTCGGGGAATGGAATTGTGGTCGAAAAGCCGAGATAAGTAAATTTTTGAAATTGATTGCCAGTAAAATAAGATATTTCAACGGAAAACGGAAATGGAACGTTGTTTTTTCTTAAGCATGCCTTTAAGTTTCAATCAAAAAGAAAAATCAATATCTGATCCTTCAGTCAAGTGATAAACTCAATCTTATCGAAACTTTTTACCTCTCCGAGTGACGTATGTCACGGAGAGCTTCTGTAACGATCGTGTGTGTGTGTGTGTGTGTGTGTGTGTGTCTGTCTGTCTGTGTGTCTGTTGTTACACCAACGTGACCGCGTTCACAGTTTCCAAATCGGAGCAAACGTGTTCGCCATTTCCGAACTGCTTTCACAGTCACGGAAATGGCTACTCTACTCGAGTTCTCACACCACCATCTTCTGGTCTTTGTCCATCCCTCAAGGACACCAGTCTGTACTTATTGGCTTCTAATCACCACCATCTTTTCATCTTCGTCCATCCCACATGGACAACAGTCTGTACATACTGGCTTCTAATCACCACCATCTTCTGGTCTTCGTCCAATCCACTTGGACACCAGTCTGTACATGCTGGCTTCTAATCACCACCATCTTCTGGTCTTCGTCCAATCCACTTGGACACCAGTCTGTACATTCTGGCTTCTAAACACCACCATCTACTGGTCTTCCGTCTATTCCACATAGACACCAATCTGTCTCATTGGCTTCTACTCCATTATCATCGTTTGGTTTTAGGATATACGCGGCGATCAGCTAGGGTTACGAGAAACGTTTAGCCTCCCTAAGGTGGGATCGCCACCAAAGGTTTTCGCAATTGCGCTTTTTCCTTACTATTATAATGGAAACGAATCGTTTATATACCCCAAAATTTGAAGAAAGCGGGCAAGAGGGGTACCCTTCACTTTAAACGTCAATATTAGCAAAGTTTGAGATGATAATAGGTATAACTTTATTTTAAACGATTTAACTATTATTAATGTTAATTATTGAAGATTAAAATAATTAAAAATAATTATATTTATTTAAATATTAAAGATAATCTTGTTTCTCAACTCAAAATTAATACGGAAAGAGTTAAAAAGCAGTCTTATGTTTTTGTCTGTGTGTGTCCGTCCATTGTTGTACTAGTGCGTCGCGTTAGCAGTTAGCCTTGTGTTGATGTGTTAAGAAATCATACAGAACCTTAATATTCCCTTTTTCCATAATATAAAGTGAATATGTGGATGTATTTTACGAAATTATGATGCATTTTGTACTTTGTAGCTTTAAAGGTCTCTTTCATTTTGATATTCCAAAGATTTCTTTTAATATTGTTATTTGAAATGGCTGTTTATATATTACTTAAGCTATATTACATCTGTATATAGAATAATCCTTGGTTACACCAATTCCAAAATATTACTAAACTAAATCTGACCTAATACTATTTAGTTGAAATAATCAACTTTAACCTAACCAAATTATCCATGTCTGACCTAGTTTTTTTTAGTTCATATAACCCAGCTGGGCCAGCTTACACCATAATAAACAACTATAGTTTTTAGCATATCTGTTTTTCCGCTCTTTAGAGAACTGCTGTAACGGTACGCCGCTTTTACGAGAACCGCTGTATCGGTAATTGCTGTAATGGGTAAACTGCCATTTCGGGAACCGCTATTTAGAGAACTGTTGTTATGAGGACCGCTATTATGAAATCCGCTCATATGGGAACTGCTCATATGAAGGCTTCCCGAAAGATACGCGCGCATGCATGTATATGCTCAAAGGGAGTATATGCTCAAAGGGAGAACTCTCCACCTCAGCTTTTTACCCCTCTTCATTCTACCCACCTCAGCTTTTTACCCCTCTTCATTCTACCAACCTCAGCTTTTTACCCCTCTTCATTCTACCCACCTCAGCTTTTTACCCCTCTTCATTCTACCCACCTCAGCTTTCTACCCCTCTTCATTCTACCCATCTCAGCTTTCTACCCCTCTTCATTCTACCCTCCTTGCTTTGAATAAGCTTCCCAAACCAAGGGTAAACGCTCATTGACCAACCCTAAGTAACACGCACACACTTCTACTAAAATCAGTTTCAAACTTCCATGTTTCTTTCATGCAATTTTAGTTGCAAAGCCTAAAATATGAATGGTTGATAATATTCAATGTTTTAATGAAATAGTTTTACGTGAAAACGACCACCCTGGCCTCGGAGACGCACAGACAACAACCGAACGAATGAGGGAATGTCCCCTTCCTTCCTCACCCGTCACGCAGGGGCAACTGTACTGCCTTTGCGGAAACTGTGTGCCTATGCCAACAGCGCTTGAGAATGAGTGCTGTCGTACCATCCAGGGCACCATTCAATGTGTAACCCTTAGGCCACAATTTAAATTATTTTGTTTAGAATCAATGGTTCTTATATTGACGATGGGCCTCAGTGGCGAGTCAATTCTAGAGAGGAATTTAGACATATATAACGCAAACCTGAGATTTCTAGCTTACGCGAATCTATGTCTATCCCTCTTTGGGTTCTTAGGCCTTGGAAACAGCATGGTTTTGCCAGCCTGTTGTGTGGGGCGTATTCGTCAATCATTTCCTAGCCCTGATGGGAAATACCGAGGGTTCCAACCGGTAAGATTTCCCGGGGTAATTGAAAGAGTTGCCTGAGGAGGAGGGGAGGGAATTAAAGAGGGAATATCAGGTGCTTGTAAATATAAATAGATTTTTGTAAATGTGTACATACTTTTATGATCTTCGTATTTGTAATAATTGGTAAAAATTTAATGCTTTATTTGTAAATATGTTTGTAATTTTAATGATTTCTTAGGAAACCTTTGTTTGAATTCATACACGTCTTGTAAATTTGTTGCAATGCACTCACGTCTTGTAAATTTGTTGCAATGCACTCACGCCTTGTAAATTTTTTGCAATGCACTCACGTCTTGTAAATTTGTTGCAATGCAGTCACGTCTTGTAAATTTGTTGCAATGCACTCACGTCTTGTAAATTTGTTGCAATGCACTCACGTCTTGTAAATTTGTTGCAACGCACTCACGTCTTGTAAATTTGCTGCAATACACTTATATAAATAACATTTATGCCTAGTGGCGGTAGAGAGGGGGTGTAAACTGTGTATCCATTCCTCTGGGCGCGCTTTTGTAAGAGGGGAAAATGTACGCGCTTGGTAGGGGGATTACTCTGAGCTAAGAGATGGAAGGGTCCGACGTATATTATAGGGTAACTTTAGAGGAAAATGCCCATTCAAATTCCAAAATGTATGTTTATAGATTGATCTAACGTTTAAAAGTAGAATTAAAAGATATTGGAAACCTGACGGGCCATGTTTTTAGTTTTTTCGTGCTTCCAAATTCTCACTATGGCGAGCAAAGGTAATATTATTTATGTACCCTTTTTTATTCTTAAATGGATATTAGTTTGTCGTAGTTTTAAATGTTACTTATCCTTTCTTGATATTTTTAAAGGAAAAAATTTTGTGCATAATCGTGCTCAAATTGTTTGTCCAATATGCAACGAAAACGCCAAAGGTTTTCTACCACGTCATTTGCAACGCAATCATAAGGATTTAAGCAAAGAAGAAATCCATGATTTAAATAAAAAGACCCGAAAAATCCTTTCTGCCGAAAATACGAAAAGAGTCCAAGAAAGAATTTCCACAAAGGATTGTGCAAAAATCCAGGGGAAGCAGAATATGGAATCCGCAACCATTAAACTTGATGGTAAATATTATAATTAAATTTGCCTAGACAACATTTTTAATTGTTTCCACATTTATTTAGATGTGAAAACTTTGCTATTGAAATTGGGTATTACAGTTTTTGAATCGGCAGAAGCAAACGGTAAGATTTCATTAAATTGCTCTAATTATATGAATAATATCTTAACGTAAGACAAGTATCTTAACTGCAATGATGCGTTTGGTAGTTTCAATATTTTTATAATAAATTATGTTATTTTCTCTAATTTTGAAGGATTGGAAAATAAACAGCAAACCAACAACGGTGAAACGAATTCTTTCATTGAAGAAGTGGATGAATCGTTTACCGAGGACTTCAATCTTGATTAATAGAACCGGCAAAAAAGGGCCATGTATATATATTCCAGTGGTAAGTAGAAAAATAATAAAAATCATTTCTCGATGTTCAGAAATGAACATTGCCATTAAATGTAGATTCAGAAACGGATGATGCTCCCAGAATTTCGAAAAAAGTGAAAAATTCCGAAAGAGAAGAGCCTGCCACAACGTCTAAAGAGACATGGTTTTGAAGCAAGAGATGGTTTTGAACCGCCCCGCTACAACAGCTCCAGGGTTCTGATGAAAGAGAAGAAACCGCCACGCCTCAACCGCTCCAGGGTTCTGAAGCAAAAAAAGAGCCTGCCACAAGGAATCAGCAGATCGAAGGATCTGACGCAAGAGATCTTGCCCCAACATCTGAGAAATTACAAGTGGAATGGTTAACTGGAGTTAAAGCAGCTCTCCAAAGTGCGGGACTATACAAGAGATTTCCTGACGACGAGGTCATACTCCAAAAATTTTCATCTTGCTTGCTAAACGACGAAAACAACTGTAGTGAAAGTAAGGGAAATTGAAATTGTTTTTAACACAAATTGGTAAATTTTTGGTGAAAACTAAGGTGGAAATCCAACGCTAAGCCCATGGCTTGTGTTGTGGTACCATTACAATACATAGAATGGTGGTGGCAAGTCCCCCTGCCACAGCGCCCTATACTAACTAATACATTTACCCTTGGCGAGGTTTTGATGAATTAAATGTGTCTTCACTTACTTTAAAGTCCCGCCGAAACCATTTGCGGCACATGGCCAAGCTATTTAAATTCTTAGCAGATATAGAAGGAAAAGAAACGCTAACAATGGATCTTCTAAAGAATAAAGAAGGAATCAGGGACTTTGTTTGCAAGCATAAAGAATGCGGGGTAAGGTTTTCAATTGACTTTTTGACCATACTACTATTTACTTTTGTACACTTAATTATGTATTCTTATTTACTTCAGCACATTTACTTATGCTTACTTACTTATGCGTTCTCACTTACTTAATCCCTCCTAATTATGTGTCTTACTTATACACACTTAGCTATGAATGCATTTAAAATAACATATTTTGTGACATAGATGACAGCTGAAGCGATTAAAAATATTTGGGATGCGTTTAGGTTTCTCGTCTACGCGAAAACCGGGAACACACTTCAAACAGAAGGTAAGTTGTAGAGTTATATTTTAGAAAGTTTGAAATAAACCAAAATTACAAATTGTATAAATTCTAAACTTAATTACCTTAACTCCATGAATTATACCATTAACATATTTTTAAATTTTCATAGACAAAGAACTGTACCTTTATTTTTGCCACTTGCAAGATAGCGTTGCCTCTTGGAAGATTGTGTTGCCTTTTGGAAAACAGGGAACAGCAGAGCTATAACCAACAAGGTTCCGCGATTTGGTTTACGGGGATGGGCCCAAAAGATTACATATACGCTGGGCTTCTTTTGGATTTAAAGATACTTTTAAAAATTCTCCCGAAATGAGTTTTTCTCCATGAAAATGGTACTAATTAGTGTCTAAAATTTATTAACAATTATTTATAATTATTATTTACCATTTTCATAGGACTTAATGGGAAAATAAACAAGAAATAGATTTTGCAGATACTTTGAAAAATTCTCCAGAAATGAGTTTTCTTCCATGAAAATGGTACTAATTAGTGTCTAAAATTAATTAACAATTCTTTATAAATATTACATACCATTTTCATAGGATTTAATGGAAAAAAATCAAGAAATCGGTTTTGCAGATACTTTGAAAAATTCTTCAGAAATTAGTTTTTCTACATGAAAATGGTACTAATTAGTGTCTAAAATTAACTAAATTGTATTACTAATTATTACCATTTTGATATAATGACCTAGTGACCTCCCCTAAAAATTTCCTTTATGAACAAACCATTTTTAAATTTGAAGGTTATACTACAACAATAATTATTTCAAGAGTTTAAGTAATTTAAATATTTAACACAATATACATTTTTCGTAATGCTGTTTAATTATTATTCATGTACAAGGGAAATAATAAAATATTGTTTACCCGCTATTTTTTATAATAAGGAATAGATATCACCTCAAAGAAATTTCTTTTTCTTAAAAAATTCTTTAGCCGCACCAGGTATTTCGTTATCACAAATACTTTTTATGGCAGTTTTCTTTGCCAAATTGTTTTCCTCGCTAAAAATAATTGCCTTTTTCACTTGATTTTTTTTCCGTTCTATTAAATTACTTGAAATATATTTTTTTCCCTTTCAATTCCAAAAAAACTTTTTTTTCCTTCAAATTGCAAGAATTTTTTTTTCCTTTAAATTCAAAAAAATAGTTGTTCCCTTTAAATTCCAAAAAAATGTATTGCTTTCACTTAATTTTTTTCCTATTCATTTCAATTGAACTGTTTTTTTCTTCCCTCTCTTCCAAAAAAATGTTTTTAATTTTTTTAATATAAGTAGAAGTCAAAAAATACATCTCGTTCAAAAGAAATTACTTAACGAATTAAGAAACATTTTTTTCACAATGAAATAATATAAAAGAAATTTTACGCTTACATTTTCTTTTCTTTATCGTCTTTGCCTTTAAGACAGGTAGTGGCTGAACCTGTTGTTCAATTTATGATATCTCTGTATAAAACGGCAGAAAGTTTTTTAAGAATAATTATTATCATTTCTTTAATCATTTAAATTTTACAAACTAGATAATTTTCTTCAAACTCCTTGTCGTCATGGTCATCGTAATGAGAATCTGTAATAGATTCTTCTTCATCATCCATCGCTTTATCGTTTTTCTCTTTTCCTCGTTTAATGTTTTGTCTTCTGATGCTTTTTCCCCCACAACTATTGTTTCTTCTTCATGGTTTCTAATTTTATTTTTGGGTGGTAGAAGCCTATCCATCCATTTTGATGTTTCTAAATACTGCGCAGCTTCATAGTACTCTTTACCCCTCTTTATTTTACCACCCGTCTTCAGAATGAGTATTTTTCTTATTTCCTCTTTTATCAAATGATAAATTGGGATGCCTCTCCTATACCATATTAAAAACCATGACATTATTTCTATTTAATTCTAAATTATTAATTGAAGGGCCTGCGCGAATACTAAGTATTAGGGAATAGGGATCCGAACATGGTCTAAAAACCGGTCACCAGGGCATGTGAGCCGGCCCTTAATTGAGTCTGACGTAATTACGTCATATAGACGGATTTAATTATCAAACATACCCGTCTACCAGCGTTCCTTTTAAGTGAATTACGTTGAAATCTATACAAAATAATTTATTTTATACTTATATATATATTATATTAAAACTTCAACAAAAAATATTTTTCCACTCTTGAAAACACACCTTTCTCGCCAACCATGTGCCCTTTAACGAAACTAACGAATTCTTCAACTTTTGATACCAGTGTTTCAAGAGGAGTTAAAAAACTTCTTTCCCGTTTAATAACTCTAGTAACTTCACAGTGTATATTTTTAATTAGCGAAATGTTTGTCGTTGTTAGTTTTTCTTAGCTGAAATAAATTTGAACTCATTCAACAATTGACCAGAACTGTTTCGTTTTCGAACCGTAGGCACAGCACAGCTATATAAATTACCAATTGACAACATACCGAAATGTTTGAATGGTAATTTAACAATAACTCGACAAAATGTTTCACCAGTAGTAAATCAAAGCGTACTAAGCTGCCAGAGACCACAATAATTAGCATATTTTACTTGCAGTCCAGGATTACAGAGATTTCCCCTTATTTTGCTTGCTGTAAAGCACCTAAGCTACGTATACTTTGCTCACAATTAAAAGTAGTTAAATAAACTGGAAATGAATAATCACAAGTTACTTACTTCCTAAAATTTCAATTGGTAATTTACTCGTTTAATTTCGTTTTCTAAAAAATTACGTTGAGTTCACATATATATGTTTGCTTAGTTTTTTCTACTTTCAGATCGAGAGAGCAAAAATTTAAACAGAAACCAGTGCAGTGTGAGGTTCAACGTTCTTATGGGGAATTAACAAATAGAAACAAAATAAAATGATACTTTGTAGTTCAAAATTTCCTACAGAAATTATGAAGCTTGTATGTTCAGTTAATGAAATGTTCTTCTCAAAATAATCCGCAAGACTTTTTATTTGCGAGTGTGATCTTGTATGCCCAATTATTTTCTGCCATCCCTTGACAGATGTTAAATAATAATAAAGAAAAGCTTAATCACATGATAAATTATACAATATATAATAGTAAATTCGTAGTATCCTTCGGGTTTTAGGAACTCTAGCGCAACTCCATCTCCCACAGCCTCGAAACCCCAAATGCTTGGAATCAAATCTTACAAAAATTATAAAATTTTAAAAACCACCCCTAGACAAGTCACCGATAGAACACTTTGCTTACTTTGGTTTTCCATTTTTACCGAAAATTCTTGGCTTTCACCATTAGGCATGATGGAATCTTAAAAACATTTGGTTGTTATTTGTTGAAATATAAAGTACAACAAACACATTTTCTCATTTCTATATATAACGGAATCCTCAAAGCGGGTACAACTTACCATAGATTCTCTTCACTTTAAATTTTTTCCCACTTTGAGCTTCTGAATCTGAAGACAACAAGATAAAATTTTTTGGCACACAGCAAAGTATTGCTTTTTTCAAGTGTAGAATGGGATGGAGTATAATTGTTGTTAGAGCTAATTGTGTGCTTGCGCTACTTATGTTAACCGTTTTAAGTTACATTTTTCGCGATAACTAGCATCTACTCGTGAGGCGCAAGGGTGATCTTCGTCGTACTAATTAGTGTCTAAAATTAATTAACAATTGTTTATAAATATTACATACCATTTTCATAGGATTTAATGGAAAAAAATAAAGAAATCGATTTTGCAGATACTTTGAAAAATTCTTCAGAAATGACTTTTTCTCCATGAAACTGGTACTAATTAGTTTCTAAAATTAATTAAAAATTATTTATAAATATTATATACCATTTGCATAGGATTTAATTTAAAAAAAATCAAGAAATCGATTTTGCGGAAATACGCCTATTTTTTTTTGTTACGGAAATGATATAAAATAAATCCATGAAAAATTTACATGGTAAATAGCTTTTATTTTCAACAAATGTTACACAATGAAGTTTAATTCAAATATTTTCAATATATAAATGTTGCATTTCATAATGAATTAAACACCGCCATAACATTACAAAAATATTGAAGTTATATTCTCAATTAACCCAAAAAGTTATGTATAATTGTTTTGGCTTCAAGTGATCCATAAGCTTTAGAAAATACAGTTTTCGATAATCGACGAATCTCATATGTATGTAACTTTAAATGCACCGACAAGATTTCATTAATTAACACTCATTGCGTTTCATTCTAAAACCGAAACTAGGATGGTCGTAGTTATGCACTCCACTGGTTTATGTTGCTCTGTTTTACAGAGGTGAGGCAAGTTTACGAATGATGCACTACTACCATAAGTGCATTGTTGATCACATAATTTCTGCGTAATTGCGATACACTTGACAATTATTACTACATATGTCGTAGTTAACATTACTTTATCTTCTTGTACTTGCACAGTGCACTGTCTTCATGTAAGTTATTCAACTTGTCATTTTTAAAAAGTTAATTGTAGCGCGTTTCGCGTGTTACAAACGTGGCACAAGACATTTTCTTGATCTTTAAACTCGGTGTTGTTTTATTTACTTCTAAGCATCCGCGCAAATATTTCTTCACTCGTTTTTAATGTCTTTAATTTTTGCGCTATAAAATATTATGTTAACAGAAAAATGTTTTGATAGTTAAAGGTTGCTATGACAGTTTTAATTACAAATGCATACCTATCACAATAAGAAATATTTTATATAGTCGACCGTTACATAATTATTTCTTAAATATAGCTATTTTACTCTTTACTATCACGCCAGTTCTCGTCTACACCTTTTTCAACAAAGTTGCTTAGCATAATGATGTCAATGACCAAACTTAATGAGTTAAGAATTTGAAGTCACAGCCACGGATTAGTGCAACAATTTATATGAAAATCTAAACTTTTTAAAGGAAAAAAGTACATAAGATTATAATATTAAAGTGCAGTTAAAAAAAGAAGATACCTTTTACCCCCCTCTCCCCAATAAAACAAATTAATAAAAAAAAGCTTTTACCGTTTCGTGTGGTTCAGTGAAAAAAGGTGGTAATTTTTTTTATTAAATTTAAAAATTTGTTATTTGGAATTTTATTTTACCATTTGACAAATTTTATTGGGACACGAGCAGTAATATTCATGTCTACTTTTCGCTCAAAGTAGTTATATTTAGAAGTTCCTTTGAAAGGGCAGCCTGTTACATGGAACTTTAAATATTTTGTTTAACAGGTATGGTTGGTTTCAATTGCGATCGGAACACTAGGGTTATAGGCATGTAGGTTAGTAAACGTTGCGGCCAGTTGGTTTAAGAAAAATGTAACTCCTATTTATTTTTCCAATTGGACGAGTTCTCATTGGTTCCTGCGTCAGCCAAGGTGAAATCAGTTTGTAGAAATAATAGTAAGGATACTTACGCCAAAGGTGCCAACATTTGCTTTAAATGGACCTTATACCAAATCTGAAGATTGTAATTTAAGGTTTCTTTGAAGATAGTAAGTTGGTCTGTAAAAGAAATAACATATTTACAATGATTTTAACGAAGTAGCCTCGGTCGACTTTGAATACATGGAAACAAATATATTTCTATTGATTGCATTTGAAACAGCGATAGTACGTTTCACTTTTGTAGTTTGGTAAATTATCACATAGGTCATGTAACCATCTTCTGCAACTAACGCACATGACGTTATGATTTGTTTTAACAAACCCAGGACAAAAATCAGCATCACATTTCGTGACGCCCTTTTTGTGGTACTTTGTTATTGTTATTGTTATTGTTGAAGGGGGTGACGCGTCGCCGCGTCGAGCACCGATACCAAGGGTATATTGTGCGCCCCGAACTGGTTAGACTGCGAAGAGTCCTGTCGCCTCGATGAATCGGAGAATCCGATTGACCGAGACAGTAGAGAACTGGTGAGGTTCCATAGTATGCATATCGAAATGCTCAAACCTCATGGCCGCGAGATAGTCGCAGCAACATAGGATATGGGAGGAGGTTTCCTCTTCCTCCCGGCAGAACCTACAGAGTGGGTCATCAACGATGCCCAGTAGGTGCAGGTGTCTATTCAGCCGGCAGTGTCCAGTGAGGAGACTGGTGACCAGCCTAATTTTGCTTTTGGTAAGGGCAAGCAGTTCCTTTGCCCTAGTAATAGAAGGACCCGGGACAAACTCCTTGGCTTGTCTCTGCCCATCCATGTCTAGCCAGAGTTGCAGTTGAAGTGCAGACATCCGGCAGTGAATCCTATGGCGAATGATGCCATGGGGGATGGGAACCGCAGGCTCAGGTCCGAAGAACTTCGCCTCAGCCCCCCTTTTGGCATACATATCAGCCCTCTCATTGCCCAGGTATCCGCAGTGCCCTGGCACCCACAGCAATTGAACCTTGTTGCGGGCAGCCAAAGAACTCAGCAGATCCAGGCAGCTGAGCACCAGTCTAGAATCGACAAGGCACTGATTTAGCGCCTTGAGAGCGGCCTGACTATCCGAATAAATCTGAATCGTCCGTCCGCGGTAGTTTTTCTTGTTGCAGAAATCCACACATAAACAAATGGCCATGATTTCCGCCTGAAAAACGCTGGCAAAGTTGCCAAGGCTCTCGTAAAAACCAAACTTCTTGGTCAAGCAGTAGACCCCGGCACCAACTCCAGAGTCCGTTTTAGAGCCGTCCGTGAACCAGACGGACTCCCCCCCAGTTCCAAGGACTGGGGTGGTCTCCCAAACAGCTCGACTGGGAAAGTGCACGCTGAAGGGCTTGTCGAAGTGGTGTGATATAACAGACTTATCTGAGACCATCACAAGTGATGGCTCAGTACTGCTGTACTCACTGAAAAGCTTGGTGTGACTGAAGTCCCAGTGCTTGGGCTTCCACCAGCCGAGGTTGTTGAGCCTACAGGCTCCCATAATAGCTTCTTCCTCAATAAAGAGGTGAAGGGGAAGCATATTGAGAAGGATTTCCAGAGAGGCTGTGGGGGCTGTCCTCATGGACCCCGTGATACCGATGCACGCCAGCCTTTGAAGCTTGCGTAGTTCATCTTGGGCTGTCTTAAGGCGAACCCTGGGCCACCAGACAAGGGCTCCATAGGAGACCACTGGCCTGATGATCCTAGTATAAATCCAGTTTACAGCGCTAGGGCTTAAACCCCAGGACTTGCTGACTGAACTCCTTAAACGCCAAAATAGAATTTTGGCTTTCTTGATGCTCAGATCAAGATGGGATTTAAAAGTAAGCTTGGCATCAAGGGTCACGCCAAGGTACTTGACCTCGGAGGACTTCTTTAAAACCTGTCCAAAGAAGGAAATATCATTGAAGAGGTCATTAGTCCTTTTCCGGGTAAACGGTATAAGGACAGTCTTATTGGGATTGACGGTGAGGTTAACTTCCCTACACCATTCCTCAACATCATGTAAGACAGATTTCATCAGTGCAGCGATAGTTGCAGGGAACCTCCCTGTAACAATCACTGCGATGTCATCCGCATAGCCAAAGCAGTGACACCCCCCCTCCCCGAGTCGGCCCAGCAGCTCATCCACCACCAGGCACCAAAGAAGAGGGGAAAGAACCCCTCCCTGAGGACAGCCACGGTCGGTGGAGATCTCCAAGGACTCCCCGAGAAGAGACGCCGTCACCCTACGGTACGTGAGCATGGATTTTATCCAACGACACAAAGTGTCGTCAATACCAAACCGCTCCGCAGCGCGAAGGATAACTTCACTAGAGACCCTATCAAAGGCCCCCTCAATATCAAGGAAGATGGCCAAAGACATCTCCTTGAACTCGATGGCCCTGTCAAGGCAGTTCAAGATGCCATGGAGCGCCGTCTCTGTAGATTTGCCTTTCTGATAGGCAAACTGAAAAGTGGACAGGGGTGTGTGGGAAAGAACACCATCCCGCAAATACCTGTCCACCAATTTCTCTAAAGTCTTTAGGAAGAAAGAGGTAAGACAGATAGGTCTAAATGCCTTAGCCTCAAGATAGCTCGTCTTCCCAGGTTTGGGAATAAAGATAACCTTCGAGCGCTTCCAGATATCTGGAATATAAGCCAGAGCAATGCAGGCTCTAAATATCCTGCACAGATAGGGGCCAATGGCGTCTATGCCTTCCTGAAGGAGGGCGGGAAAGACGCCATCTGGGCCAGGGGACTTATAGGGCTGAAACGAATTTACAGCCCACTTAAGTCTAGAGTATGTAACTATCTTATTGGCGATGCCCCAGTCCGCCCTGTGTGCTCTTCGAAAGTGCACGGGGGGAGTGTCGGTGCTTGTGGGGTCAAAAGCCTCGGAGTCCGGAAAGTGTACCTTAAGCATATGCTTAAGGGTGTCAGTCCCTGACTTGGTAAACTCACCTTCTGCCACCTTAATGGTGCTGAGCTGGTGAGTGTTATCGTGAGCCAGGATCCTCATGATCTTGGCAGTAGCGGGGGCATCAGAGATGCTACCGCAGAAGTCCCTCCAGGAGTTCCTTTTGGCCTCCCGGATGGCTTTATTATACTTGTTAAGGGTCTGTCTATAAATAGTCCAGTCCCCAGTCCTCCTAGCCCTATTAAAGAGTTTACGAGTGAGCTTGCGAAGCTTGCCAAGTTCCGTATTCCACCAAGGAACGAGCCTCGGCCGGCTGGCAGGCTTCGCCGGACAGTTGTGGTGGTAGGAATTGATAATGGCTTGTTGCATGAGATCAACTGCCAAATCAAATTCCAGCACCGAGGAAAGCTTTGGAGCATTACCTCTGAGTAGGATGCAAAGTTCCTCCCTGTAGCCGGACCAGTCGGTCCGACGGGGATTACGCAGTTCCGTCTTAACCGAAGTTGACTTGACCGCGACCGAGAAGCAGATGTGCCTATGATCCGAAAGAGACGGTTCATTAGACACATGCCAGTTAGAAACCGACAGACTGATATTGCCTGTGGCCAGGGTGACATCAATGACCTCCTTTCTGTTAGAAGTAACGAAGGTTGGCTCATTGTGCCTGTTGAGAATATGCAGGTTCGTACCGACCAGATATTCTAGCAGTTCATCACCACGTCTGTTGCAGTCACTACTGCCCCACGTGACATGGTGGGCATTGGCATCGCAACCCAGAATGAGCCTGTCCCCCTGCCTCTCACAGCGGTCGACAAGAGTGACAACCTCCTGTGGTGGAGGGGAGCCAGTGGCATCATGGGGAAAGTAAGCAGACGCCATGATAAGGCCAGTTGCCTCTCCAGAAGAGGAGGGCATTACCTTAATCACAGCAGTATCCCTAGTGAGGTAGTTCGGAAGCGGAAGGATGTCAAGACCCTTCCTGGTCAGAACACACGCCCTGGGGTTGGGTGAGGTAAAGTCATAAGAGATATTACCTGCATTCTTTAAACCAAGGATTTTGCCATTATGAATCCAAGGTTCCTGAATGAGGGCCACATCCAGGCCCTCTAAGGCAAACCTCCGGCAGAGAACTGCCGAGGCTGCTTTGCAGTGATGCAGGTTGATCTGGATCACCTTGATGCTCATGACTTAGGGAGAGAGGCGGCCCCGGCTACCGCTTGGCGGTAGCGTGGAGTCCCGATCCAGGACCGGTATCTCCTTCGCCACCACCAGCAGCACCCTCGGCCCCCAGCTCCATCCCAGTAACAGGAGCGCAGGTCCTCTCGGTATCAGAGTCCTTCAAGAAGTCGGACTCTGTCCCGAGGTCAATGTCTGAGCTATCTGGAAGGGATGGCTCTAAATTAATACTAGCAATATTTGCTGCCAGCTCCCCACTCACGCTGGCTGCAGTATTACCCTCTTCTTCAGAAGCCTCAGAGGCATTCTGGAGAGGGTCCTTTGGCGCATTCAGGACTTTAAATGTCCCGACATCTACACCAGTAAGACCCTCGAAGCCGGCTTCCTTGATGGCCTCCATGGAGGAGCCATCAATTAGGAAGATCCAGCGTCTGGTGCTCTTCTCATCGAACGACTTCAGGCACCGCCAACAGTCGGTCAGAAACCTTCCATTGTAGGCCTTCAATCGCCGGAGAAGAGCCGCCGGATCAGTGGTGCGACGGTCCTTGGTCCGGAAGGACACCTTGAACGGCTTCGGGAGTTCACTGGCCTTCATCACTGAAAGCCGTGTTCCCCCTATGGCACGCTCATTATGGTGTAGCACCTTCACGAGCCATTCACTGGTCGCAGAATCCCCACATGAATAGATCATGGCCCCAGCCATGATGTGGAAATTGAGAGGACGTGGCAGCGAGCTTCCCGAAGAAAGCTCAGCGTCCAATGCGTCAAGTATAGCGGCCTGGATAGGAACGACGTCCTCCTCCGTGACCGCATTAGTCGGATAGCCATCTTTAACGATGGCCATCTTGACAATACTGGCGACGTCGCAGTAAGACTTGGTCTTCTTTGACGCCGCAGCTTGTAAGCTAGGCGAGGGATCAGGGTCCTCTGTCCTAGCTCTCTTGCCAGAAAGGGTGGTAGCTTCTCTTGCACCAGGCGTAGAGTCCGTACCCGGGACGTTTCTCCCAGCACCCGAAGGTACAGGAGTCACATCTCGGCCCGTATCTCCTGCACCCAGTGCAGAGTTCTGGCCACCTTTTTGGGGTTGTTTTCTTCGGCGGTTGGCCCTGCGCCTCCTATTTGCTTCACTCAACCTGGTGGAACCCGATTGAGGAGCAGGAGGCGACTTTTGGCCTTCCGCCGATTGCGGGTGGCTGCTGCCAGAGGCAGCATCTCGCCCAGAAGCAGGTTGGGAGTTGCCTCCTTCCCTGAGAGAAGGCTGGGTACCGGTAGAACCGGCTCCATGCCCAGGTTTTGTTTTGGTTTTTGTTTTTAAAGAATCCATAGAGATCCCACGAGTAATGAGGCAAATAAAAGGTCGCCACCCGGTAGTCCTCAACCCGGGTGGAAGGCTAGTTACAACGGGGTTTCGCCTGGTGCCCCGAGGGGATCGTTCGAGATACCGTAGATTAACTTCCCCGGTACCACACAGCCCTCAGCACGATACCTGCACACCTTGGCTTGGGAAGGGCGCGTATCAGCTCAGCCCACAAAACGCAGTGGTTGCCCAGCTCTCACCACCGAGGAGGTGTGATACAACGCACTGTTGAGGACCCAAGCTGGCGGTCGCGCAAGCGAAAGGTAAGGCTGAGCAGCAAAGCAAGGGGGGAAATTAAGCGCGCCATCCAGCTTGCGTCTCCAACTTCGAGAGCCTTGTGGTACTTTAGAAACCACGTACTCACTTCATTTTCTGCTTCGACTCTATTGCATTTTAATGTACTCCATAGCCGCAGACATGTCGATGTGGAATCGAAATGTCCACTTTCGCCTCATTTCTAGGAATTTTATTTTTAATTTCATGAAACATTAACGAGTTCACATGAAATGCCCATTTTCTGCCAATCAAAGAGGATGACGGCACTTCACATTTCTGAGCTTTCAAAAAAGAAACAAAATAATACAAAATGTAGAGACCACAGTCGTTGTACTCGTCTGTTGAGAAGGATAATCCACGGTAATATCAAAAACCCATTCATCACGACTGAAACTTAATTTAGCAATGTGCAATGTAGGAATAACAAAGGTTAATAGCGTTTTCATGTGTTTAATTAGCTGGTTTGGGTCTGTGTGTAGGCCATCTAAGACGCAAATTTTCTTTTCTCCTAATTTAATGAGCCCTAAAAACCACTGCCTTCCCGACGTGTTTGTAACATCTAAGAGAAACAGAACAGCCAGAACATCTTTTTTGGCGGCTTCATTATGCTCTAAATATTGGAATGCTTGCTTATAGTAACCTTGACTGGAGCCAATTTTTGAAACCAAACCATGTAAGGCTTTGTTGCAAGTTACAAATATTCCACTTTCAATAACCAATACCTGATTCCCAGCATGATGGGCTTTCACCAAATTAGCCATACAATTATGTTTTAGGAAACCACTAACTGGTTCGTTCAGCTTCAGAGTTTTTGTTTGCTCATTTTCATAAAAATCATCATATCTAACGAACTTGGCAGAATTTTCGTAATCTAAAGGTATTTCACTACCGTCATAGTTAGCGCAATTCAAGGAAGAGCCGGAACTTGCCAAATTTGCGGAAATGCTTGATATGATTTCTGAGTCAGCTTCTTGGACACCAGACTTCTTAAGCTTGTCAATAATGTTATGAAGGAAAGCTCGCCCGTGGTCAATGATTGGCTCTTCTTCATTTACTAACGTTTCAACATTTTCGTTTTTCAATAGCATTTCCATAGCATGGGATTTTTCGCATTTCGAGGAAGAGCCGGAACTTGCCAAATCTGAGGAACTGCTTGATATGATTTGTGTGTCAGCTTCTTGAACACCAGACTTCTTAAGCTTGTCTATAATGTTATAAAGGTAAACATGTCCAGACCCAAAAATCGTCGGTTGCTCTAACACAGGCATATCTATTAAGCTTTCATTTGGAGTCCCTATGGTTGCATGGCATTACAATTGAGGTAGAAATTTTTCTGAATTATATGTTTCATATAATTCATCGAATTCTTCTACTGTCTCACAATTTATCAAGTCATTTATAAACTCTTGAGTACACCTTTTTATCTTCTGCACTGGTCTTTCGTCTTAGACAGCCAATCGGTAATATTTCTCTTTATATGGTTATGGCAGAAGAGAAGGTTTTTTCGGCCAATTTCACAACTTCTTGAAATGTCTGGTATCAACCCAGCTTCACTGTCACAAATAATTGGAACACTTTTACCATATTGACCCAGCTCCAATAAAGGTGCTACACATTTTTGGAAAAAATGACTGTGCGTTGCGATGAATTTTCGATCATGTACCATTGCAAAGACAAAAATTAAAGGGTTTCCAACAATTTCGGTGTTTTTCATCGCTAAGAAGGTAACATAAAAATTTCCCACTTTAAAAGTTGTGTAATAGGATATTACCTGTTCCAAGTTTGGATCATCAGCTGCTGCTCTTAACAAGCGTTTCGAGAGCTCTAACATTTCTGGAATGGTCAAAATTACGTTAAAATTACTGTAAACAATTTTCAATATCGTTCCATGAAATAGTCCGTTTGCTAGTTCAATTAAATTGTAATAAGGATCATCTGATATTTTTCTCTCGCATTCGACGTTGTACTTGAAATTTTGGGCCTGCTTTAAGTTTCTAGCTCCAATGTCTTCAACATCTTGGTGAGAAACCTTAACTTCTTGATTGGATAATGTTTTGGCTTTGAAATTTTTTTCTGTTTCATCTAAAACTTCATCATAGGTTTTCCTTTGCTTTTAATATTTTTCCTCACTGAAGGCATGGTTGGGGCATACATTCGTTCGATTTATGAGAGTTACCATGGCAACGACGTTCCACGAGATTCTCATTGCCCAAATATTGAACAAGAATAGACATTACGTTTCATTCTTTATTATTTTTTAGTAAAAAAACCGTTTTTGAAAACTCAAGAGTCCATTTCGTGCCGTTTGCCGGTTCTTAGATAGAAATATTTTTTATAACAGCCTTATTGTTTTATTTTGTCCTCCATTTCTCCAAAAAATTCGGTCTGAATTTATTGCATCTGTAAATTGTTCTATCGGCACACGAAACGCAAATACTTTCCCACTTTTAGGTTGAATGCTTTTTGGAAAGGGTGTAGTGTAAACTGGCCCATCTAATTTACCTTTTAAAGTAGATTTTAGTAAAATCTTTACTTTCTTTTTAAGTAAACACTTCGTAGTATTGCAACGAAAAGGAACTTTCTCAAGAATACTTTTATAGCCTTAGAGGTACAGTGAAAGTTTGATATTTGTTCATCTGATGAAGATCCAGAATCACTTGCTTCACCCAAGCTTTCATCCATTTCCAGGGTTTTGATACCATTAGAGATACCCCTTTTCTCAATGGGCCCTTGAGCTTTTGAGACTGATGGCTCAACGTTTTCTGTAGAGGTTAGCTTTGCTAGACCATCCATGGTGTTATTGGTACCCAGCTTATCACTGGGTCCAAGACGTTTTGGCATTTTAATGGATACCTTTGGTAGACTATCCATAGAGTCACTGAAATCTGAATTGTCAAGAAATTCAGGTATTTTTGTTTGTTTAGTAAAAAACCCTGAAAATAAAATAAAAAAACACAATTAGAATGAAGAAAATATAGAGAACAAACCAGCGAAGAAGTCCAAAACAACAGCGACGCAGTGAGGAAGTTCAAGACAAAATGGCAAATTCCACACACCTATGAGGCAATGACACCACCTTGCTTGCAGCCGTAAGCCCATAATCGAGTTGGCTATGGTCAACCGAGTGGTCTGTTAGAGCTTAAAAAGTCTTGGACTTTCGTTTGCGAACCTTCGGGTGTGCATGGCCCGGAATCAGCGTCGAAATTGGGCTTAAGCCTCAATTTATGACGTGAGCCTGAACCTCTCGTCAATTGGCATAATATTTTTTATGCCAAAGCCCACTACATCACGCTTAATCTGTGATCGAGTCGGTTGTGCTCGTAGCTGTTGGCAATTGAAAGGTAGGGGGGTGGGAGCCGGGCCGGAAATAAGAAAAAAATCTTATAGGACATGTGTCCAGTGATCCCCCGTTGATTGTATAATTTATAGGACATTGTCTACTGGAGTGTGCAAAAATAGTGTTCCATCATCAAAATCAAGCTATCAAAACTTTTATTGGTCAAAACGTCCAGTGACCCCCTCAGTTTTTACAAAAATTATAGGACATTTTAAAATTTTATTGGACAATGTCCAGACTCCTGTGCTTATTTTCGGCCCTGGGTGGGATGCCTTGTGACGAAAAGGCGGGTTAATTCCATAACTTTTTTTAAACGCGCCATCGCCATTTTGCATTTTCATTTCAATTAGGTGCGCGCTGCCTCTCCCCGACAGCCTCGCAACTTCGCAAGTGTAAACTCCAAGATTAACCGCCGAAATTGTGTTACCAAATAAAAAGGTATTTGCTATAATGAACGTTTAATTAATAGGTTCAGAATGAATTATATCATCCTAGTGAGCGTCTTATAATTTTAATTAACGAACACTTCTAAAGTAAGCACAGGGAAGTCATTTAAGCCTTGCGAGTTGTCTGTCACGCTGGTATTCCATTGTTCTCAAACTCAAACTAGAAGTTGAACTATTTTCAACCAAAGATTCTATTATTTTTTATCAGGGGTGGATTAGGGGAAGTTACGAACGAGATAAAATTTGTGGATGGGCAAGTGAAATATAAACCAGTTGGGGGATTCTCTTCTCGTAAAAATAATATCCCCCCCTCAATCGGAGTGAGGTTTCTCAAGGATCACTGGGTAACGATGCCGCCACCAAACGAACGGAGAAGCGGCGTCTGCTATAGCGTATGTTAAGGAAGTCTTGGCGTTGGCCTCGGCCTACCGCATTTGAAAATGGAAGAACTTTCGGGAGACGCGGAACTAAATATAAAAAACAAATTGTTACACTATTTAAAAGAAGATGTTAATTATTTTATTAAATGTTCCGAATCTCGTACAACGTTATTTAACCTCCTATTAAGTCGGGAAGATGTGTGCAGTTATTTGGAAAGACTTTTTGTTATGTTTAAAAAGCTGAAGTTTGATTGTAAGCCTGTTGAGCCAAAGGTTAAAAAGAGTCTTGTGATTAAAAACACTAAAGAAATACAAAAAGAACATGATGTGGAAGAGAAAGTTGAAGAGGAACTTGGTAGAGAACATAAAGAAGTTAAAGAAAAAGCGACAGTACGAACGAACAAGTGCATGGCAACGTTAACTGTTAAGTTTTTTGAAGAAGCTAAAACGCTTAAATCAGCTCTAATGCAAGAATTGAGTCAATTTAATATGATGGACATATTTCCTATATTGACATTAATCACATCAAAAGCATTCACTTTTTTTTAAAGTAATTGAAAAACACCCGGGACGGTTCAGTGAAAACTTAATGGAAGGAACATCACACTCGATAACACCTTACTATGAAATTGATGAGCCTCAATATATGTTGAATTGGGGGAATGAACCAGATATCGGCCTATATTTGTTGGGTGGTGGTACAATGGGGGAAATTTATGGTAGAGCTCTGAGAAAGGGAAAGAAAAAATGGAAAAGATCTGCAAATATCAGTTCTAAACAAAAAATAGCTGATCACAAGCTATTAAAATGTGTAGTTTTTTGAGGATGAATGAAGATGAAAAAGAAAGGGATTTGCCTTTAGAACTAAAAAACCGTGATAATGGGAAATTATGCTTTCCTAAGAAATCCTTTTTGCCGTTTATAAGGCAGCTAGTAAAGTCTGTCTGTAAATTCGCCAATCAAAATATGCTTTTAAAATATGGTACCAAAATGATTAAGGTAAGAGTAATTGTAACAAATTAATTTATTTATTTTACTAAGGATGTTTCTACCTTTTTATAGAAATGTGCCAATGAAACTTTCAAGTTCCTTCAAACAGAAGATCAAAGAAAATTATTTTTTGACGTTCTTCCAAAAACGACGTTCTTCAACGAATATGGCATAGAAAATTTCTATAACGAGTGGACGCGTAAAATGGTGCACGCCCGAATTCAAGAATTTTTTTCAACTCATAAGAAGAGTGGTAAAGGAGGACACACGCTACGAGACCAGCTATATTCAATAAAAAGTAAGAAAAAGGACAAGATAAAGAAACAAGAAAATAAATCTGCGACTAAAGCTGAGAAATTGGCGAAAACAGCTAAAACAAAACTAGAAAGAAGAGCTCAAGCAACTAATCAAGAAGTACTAACTAATACCACGGGTGTTAATACTCAAAGAAGTGAAGTTGAAGTTGAAAAGAAACGAAAAAGAAAACAAGTTTTTAGAAAAGACAGTCCCTCCTCAGAAAGGTCCCTACTTAAGCCAAAGAAAGAATGAAAGATCCAAATTCAAAAAAGTACAGAAAGCAACGCAGTACTGACTTCCCCCGTATCAGTCAAAAGAGCCCTTAAGAAACGGCAAATAGTTTCAAGTCAGAGATCTCAAAATCCTAATCACCAAAGCACTAGTGAAGTTCAAACATTTACCATGAAAAATCCAAAAATTATCACCAACAAGAATTTTACAGAAAACGAAAGCCATAATAGTCCAAGTATATCGCCTAATCTAGTGATTTGTGATAAAGAAAGTCATAACAATCCATGTGGGTCTTCTACTAATGGTATTTGCGATACTCCAAGTGGCTGCTACACCAAAACTATTTGTGATAACAACCCAAGTGGGACTACTAAATTTTTTTGTGATAACATCCCAAGTGGGACTACTCAAGTATTTTGTGATAATAACCCAAGTGGGACTACTCAAGTATTTTGTGATAATAACCCAAGTGGGACTACTCAAGTATTTTGTGATAATAACCCAAGTGGGACTACTCAAGTATTTTGTGATAATAACCCAAGTGGGACTACTCAAGTATTTTGTGATAATAACCCAAGTGCGACTACTCAATTATTTTGTGATAATAACCCAAGTGAGTTCTCCGCAATCCTGAATAATGTGACATTGTAGAACCTAGCATTGCTGATGTTAGCAAAGTCAAAAGAAGTACCCGCAAAAGAAAAGCTAAACAATTCCTAGACTTTGTGTGTTAAACTATGTCATTAATTTTGTTCCTAATTTACAACATTGATTGAGAAAAATCTCTTATTTCAAAGTAATTGTTAAATTTTAATAACAAATGTTACAATTTCATAAGTTTTTTTATTAATAAAGTTGCTCTATTCTCTTAACAGCAAAAAAATAATTTTTAAGACTATTTTTCCAAATAAATTTAGAGATCACATTCTCTTACATAGAGCATTTGATCGCGGTAATTTTTATTCCCACGGTGGCTACCATGAACATTCCGACGAGTTAAAGTCGCTTTAAGTCCAGATACATAGTTCAAAGAAGTAATTTTACCTCACGTCGCATATTTAATCTGGGAAAAAAGGCTTTCTATTGAGCTGCCATTTATCCTAACAGGTGATAAAAAATATCCAGGAAGACGTTCAAAAAAATCTTTCACCAAATTTTTAAATCCAAAAACAACCACTCTTAGTAAATCCCAAGTTTGCCAAGAAATAAATTTTTCTTGCCTGGGACTATTGAAATTATAAATTGGATCTTCATGCAAAATTTCTAAAATCCAGTCTTCAAAAAATTTGTAGCACGTTTTCCAGTCAAAAAACCATTTTCAAAAAGCTGATTGCATGCCCGCAAGAATTTTTACGTTTCCATTGAGCTCTGCCTACTTTTTACTGTTCTTTTATCACCTATTGCGTGTTCAAACAATTCGCTTAAAACATCTTCCTGTTGCATAACTTTAGATGGCTCCACATTTAGCTTGGTCCAAGCGTCTCTTTCTAGGTAACTATCAATCAAACGACGAGCTCGTCGTAATTGTACAGCTTTAGTTCGCTCCTTGTCTCTCTCTTTTACATTTTCTAATTGGCGCCACCCAAAGTGAATATTATTACGAGAAAAGTCTTTAGGCCCATCAGCTCTCGACGCAAACAACTGACCAATGACATTTTTCAACTGGTGGGAAGGGCAAATAATCCAGTGAATTTTTCTAGGCTCCTCGGAAAATGGATTTTCAAAGCTTGGATCAATTTCGAAGTTATATTTTCCATCTTTGAGTTCAAATCCGAAGGCTCCATGAACACCCATCGTTAGCTTCATTAAAGCCAAGTTTTCACTGGCTCCATCGCATATGATAGCCATTGTCTTGAATACGTAGATGTGAAACGCTTGTATGGTTTGATATAAACAAGTGACTAATGTTTTTTGTTGAAACGGGTACGCTGAAGTAAAATAGGGGCCTATTATGTCGTATCCGGAGGTTAAGTCACGCCACAAAAACTGAAGAACATACTGGGTAGGTGAAGGGGTTACTGGAGATACTGCTTTATATATATCAGTGAGGTCGCTGAAGTCGTCTTCATTCATTGCGAAACCCACAAACTCGTGACTTTTCGAGTTCCACATTACTTTGTTAATTACTTTCACTTCATCCATCACCAAAATACCTTCAGACATTGCTACTGGTTCACCCCTTTTTATTTTTTCGTCTTTGAAATGAGAATATTTCTCTTGTTCCTCGGCTAAAAAGTGTTCTTGAACTCCAGGTTTATGGTTTAGTTTTTTAGTTTTTTCTTTGAGAGTTGACTCACAAGGAAGACTTAAAATTTGAAAACCCCGCAAAGCCTTGTAAGCTGCCGGACTACGGCAATACACCGCAAGCGCAATTCTTAATGTAATGGCACTCCATTTCTTTTTTTTTCCTTGTACTTAAAGAATTGGCCTGATCCAATATAAAGTTCTTCTGGTCCGACAGATGTTTCAAAGAAGAATCACGTTCCCAGGATTCCTTTAAAAGGCGTTTAGTAGACCCATCCGTTGAATCTAGGGTCTTGTCCTAATCTTCTTTGAATTCCTGGTTTCTTTTTTCAACAATCTGTGAAATTTCTTGAGAATGTGTACCAGACAATTCTAATTGTCGAATTTTCAATTCCTTGTTGAGACTAGATATCATTCGTTTCAGTTGAAATCTTCCTTTTCCAATTCTTGCAAGCCGATGTGCTTTGCTCGTAGGTGTTAAGAACTTAATGGGATAATTACTGCTAATTCTTTGCCGTTTGTACTTTCGAGTTGGAGTTTCGAGCCTCAAAAATCTGATTTGTAACTGTAGCACAAAATTGGCACTGCTTGCTTTTAGGGCGCTTGGGAATTGTTTTCAAGTAGTACTGGTAAAAAACTTGACACCTATTTGACTGGTATCTAATGAAAGGGTAATTGAAGGCCATTAAGCTTTTGGGTTTAGTAAAACTTTCATCGCGAACTTTCTCTTCGTTAACCCCAGGGCAAAATGCATGGCCTAATCGACCTGATATAGTGTCGAGTAAATTTTGTAATTTTTCAGTGTCTAATTCCTGGTTCTCCGCTTTGAGGTCGAATTTCTGTACCGTTTTAAATAGGATATAAAGATAACATTGTCCTGCTTCTGAAATCACCAATTCCACTGGTTCTATTTTATTTTCCCGATTAATCAATCCAATTGCATCTTTTCTCGTGACTCTTAAACTTGGTTGGGACCGGTTGTCACATTTAACCTAAAATACCAATCATAAGAATTTGTAACATAACCAGAAAGACTTTAATTAGTGGCAAACCCCAAAAACAAAGAACAATTAACTTACTTCGTAGTTTAACTCTTCATGATAATTAAAATTGATGAGCTTGGAAATATCCAAAAATAATGTCCCAACTAACAATGATCCTGTGTCAGTGGATACATCCTTGCAGATTTTTTTGTCAACATTAGTACATTTGTCAGCTGTTAATGTAGGTTTCAGTTTAATATCCGATTTCTTTGGCGGTATAACCACGGGATTTACTAAAGTTAAGCACTGTGTTGAAACCGATTTAAAAATTGGCAAAGGCTTAGGTTTTTCTTCCACTTTCTCGTTATTTTTTGTTGGTTTTTTATCAATGTTGCAAGCTACAGCCTTATTTCTCATATTTTGTTTCATCAGTAAATAGAAATTACATTGAGTAGATGCATCTTTATCGCATTTTAAACTGTTAGTTACCGTAATTGGTCGTGAAGAAGTTTCTGCGTTTATATCAGCTGCCATTTTGCCTGTGTTTCTCTTATTGACCACCAGGTAGAGACCTCAATCTTACTCAGTTGAAAGGGGGTCGGAAAATGTTAACCCACCCAGTCTTTCCTCTCTCTCTTTCGTAAATGAAATGCTCCCACAGTAAGGTCTATGGCTCATTCGTAACTTCCCCTAATCCACCCCTGCTTTTATGTTTTGCCATAAAAGGTAATTATTATAGACTAGCTGTTACCCGCGGCGTCGCTCGCGTGTAATAAGAACTTCCATCAAAATGATTCAAAGAATGGGTAGAATTTACTGATGACTAATATTTTTGTAGCACCCTAGGAGCGAAGGCACTCGGCGTTGCCCGTCAATACTGGGGGAAAAATAGAGAAATCATGTAAGACGGTTCCAGACTACATCGAAACAGAAAAATGGATGGACAGAGTCATTTTTCATACAACGGGAGGAAAGTTAGAAAAAAAGCAGAAGACTTAGTAGAAAAAAATAAAGGCAATGAAGAGATGGAATCAGAAGGAACTGATGTTACCTTGGTTGAAAACAACAAAGAAAAAGAGAAAGAAATTGAAAGCAAGGAGGAACTAATGTACGAAGAAAATTATGAAGTATGTGAATTTTAAATATTTTTGTGATTTAATTTAAGGTTTCTTTTTCCTTCTATTTTACACTTTATTCCTATAATTTGGCTAACTAACTCTAAACTGTTTAGCTTGCTTTTCTTGCAGTTCATTTCTATTATTTTGTACCTTCAATCAAGATTTCATTCACGTGAATGAGATCTTGCATCATTATTAATTGAAACTGAAATTATTTAAATTGAATTGGAACAGACATTGCATAAGGCAGACAACCTTTCATCTCAAATTCATTAAGAGATATACTTTTATAATGCGTTTTATTAATTAAAGAATTGAGGAACTAGTGAATTTTTCCAAAAAAATTCTTCGTATATTAAATTACGTTCCTCGTAATTTTTCTCATGATATTTTTATAAATCACCCTGAAAGAGTTACGAAAGTGATATGAGTTCCTCCCAGTATTCCTGTCATAATAATGCCTTGCGGTTATGACATAGTTTGCTCACTTTACTTTTGGAACCCTTAAAATAGTTCGATACATTAATTTTTTAAATACTAACTCTTTTGTTATTTATAGAAATATCACAACATAAATAACATGTTCACTTACTACCGATATATTTACCAACATTAAACGAAAGAAAATTGAATCAATTAATTTAAAGTGAGAAGACTTTTTCCAAAACTATAATTTGTTTTCCTAAACTAAATAAACCTAAAATGTGGTAAGGAAAAAAAAACATGTAAGCCAAAGTACAAAAATAAAGTTCATTTTTATACAAGCTTAACTTTATTGTTACTCTTTGGGGAAAATTTATTTTCATTTTTGACTACTTTCCAAAAAATTTAAAGTTCTTAAAATTTGATTTTACACGTAAAACACCAGAAAAATGGTATGCAAAATGCTTTATAGTAGCTTCATTTAAGGTAAAGTGAACATTTTTGGACCACTATTCACCTCTTTATTAACTTTAATGGGGTTTATATTTGATGTATTAATTTGCACTATACTTTTACAATTACATCTAACTACGTTAAAGTACTGCTCGTTCAAACAATAATTTTAAGATGTTATTTTTTGTGACGTTTGTACCTTGGTAAAAAGGTCACTGGGCTTAGCGATCGCGAAAGTCTACGTCCCTCTCACTCCACTCTCCCCTGCACCAGAACAGCTTTTAATACTCATTACCGGTAACTGCGGAACCTCTTGTGAATAGAACTGTAAATGAAGACGATCCGAATTAGTTCGATCAGCAATGCGTGGACATTGTCGCGGTACTAGCTGCAATCATTCATTCACCTTCAGGCTGACGATGAATATGTACTTGAGATGTTTTTTAAAATTTCATAGGCGTAGTTATTACCATGAGTATTTTCGCTTGCGTTAAAAAGACTTTGGGCAAATCAAATTCGATACATTTAAATTGAAAATATGTCATTTAGGCAATATGACCGCCAGGCTTCAGCGCCTGTGAAGCTACAACTTCTTAACTGTGTATAGCATTGCTTCTTTAACGGAAAACCACCCAACAGTAAGATAGTTCCATCTTCCGAGCATGTTTGAGCTAACTTCCCATCAACTATTAAACTAAACAAATATACCCATGCACTCTTAAAAATGTTGGGTTGTTTTTGACCCAAAAAGGGTTATTTTTTAACTCTTTGCTGGGTCAGTATTTAACCGACCCATTTTTTGGGTTGTTGTTCCTTGACCCTAGAATTGGTTGTTTATTTAAGCCTATGTTGAGTCATCGTAAACGATAACTCAGATTTGGGCTAAACAGTAACCCCATTACTGGTTAAATTGTAACATAATATTTGGGTAAAAAAACAACCCTAGTTAGGGTTATTTGTAATTTTGACGCAACTTTGGGATAAAAGGTAGCCACAAATTGGGTTAAATTCTTACATAATTTTGGGTTGAACAAAACCCTAATTTGTGTTGTTTAAAACCTCTCAAAATAGAACCCAAATTGCTGTTTATTACATACCTAAGCGTTTTTTCGCACCACATTGTAAGATGGCTGATTAGTTTTTCCTGACGTATGTCACGGAGAGGTTCTAAATTCGTCTGTTGTTACACCCCAGGGCATCGCGTTCGCAGTCAGAAAATCGGAGCAAATGTGCTCTCAATTTCCGGACCGCATTTACAGGTCCCGGATATTTGTAAAGTTGCATTCCACTTATACTGGCTATTACTTAATTGTCTGCCTAACACCACCATCCTCTACTTAAAGGTCCATCCCACATGGACACCAGTCTCTACGTACTGGATTCTAATAACCACCATCTTCTGATCTAAGGTTTCCCACAGTTCAGTTCAAACAGTTCAGTTTTCGGTTCAGTTCAGTTATTTTCGGTTTCAGTTTAGGGACTAAACTGATTTGATTGCTTCAGTTCAGTTTCAGTTTGCACATCTCCAAACTGATCAGTTTTCAGTTCGGTTCGGTTTATTTCTTAAACTGAACTGATAAAAACTGAACTGAATCGATGGTTAAGTACTCTTTCGATCTATCGCGAGAAACGATATCAATACGTTCCCGCAAACATTAGTAGAACAATAGAAAACTGGCATCGTTTAGTATTGCATGCTGTATGATATTTTGGGGGATGTGTCGCGTAAAGTTACCTTATTAGAGTCGCGTATATTTCATCATTTATGTCGCGTATATTTAATTATGCATAGAAATAAGCAATTAATTTAAGTCCCGTGATTAGCTGGGACCGTCTGCAGAGAGACACAGGCTAAAAGAATACCAATAATTAGTAACTAAAAAGGGTATCATATCGTAGATATTGAATTTCTGATCCATGGTATTTTAATATTTCTAATGTTGTTAATTTCATTAAGAACTGCTACTCCATGAAGTAGCAGTTCTTATTTAAATTAACAACATTAGAAAAAGGGTATCATAATTAGTTAATTAGTCAAAGTTAAATTGTTCAATGTTAATAATTAGTAGTTTGTGAAATAAACATGACTCTTAAGGTATGGCACTTAACGATTCCAAAATATTTAGTAGTAGTAGAAAAAGTTAGCGGTTAATAGTTACAATCTAAGGTTTTCGGTTCAGTTCAGTTTTAACTGAAAACTGAACTGATCAGTTCGGTTTCTTGGCTGAACCGAACTGATAATTTCAGTTCAGTTTCAGTTCTTGAAAATCCTAACTGAAAAGTTTCAGTTCAGTTTCAGTTTTAGTCCAAAACCGATTTGAACCGAACTGTGGGAAACCTTATTCTGATCTTTTTGTCCATCCCACATGGACACCAGTTTGTACATACTGGCTTGTACTCCATCATCATCGTTAAAGTTAAGATGTACGCGGCGATCGACTAGGGTTACGAGAAACGTCTAACCTCCCAATGGAGGAGCTTCCACCATAGGTTCACTCAATTGCGCTGTTCTGATCCATTACTAAGATTCGAAGCCTTATGTACCGATTTGAGAAAGACGAAACAACAGGCGTATGCTTCATTTAAAACGTCAATATTAGTCTAGTATCTCAATAATGTTCAATAGTTATTTTTTAAAACGATGCGACCCGCAATAAAGTAAATAACTATCGAAGAAAATGTGTAATATTAATTGTATTTATTTTAATATTTAAGTTAATCTTGTTAATCAACTCAAAATTAATAGAGAAAGAGTAGCAAAGTCGCCTAGTGGTGTGTCTGTCCGTTGATACACTAGTGCACCGCATTAGCAGTTCACCTTAATGAATATATTAAAATATTTTTCGTAATTTCGATTCCTACGGTACTTTTGTAGATATAAAGCTCTGTTTCATTTTGATATTCCAAGAATCTTTTTTATATTATTCTTTGAAATGGTTGTTTACATATTACTTAAATAACTGTTATTGCTAAGTTTTCTAAACATCCATCTAGCGTACAATATCGTGTATTTGTATGCTAGGTTTGCCTAAAATTGCAAATGACCCAATTTGGGTTATTGCAATAACCAAATTTTTTGGGTTTGAAACAACCCCATCCCAAACTACCAAAGAATGTTTATTCAACTGCTACTGGGTTATTTTTAACCAAATTTTAGTTAAAATTCAAATAGCCCAACTCATTTAACCCATGAGTTTTAAGAGTGTGGAACGAGCAGAGACTTTTCTATCGAATGACGTTAGTCTTGCAGAGCTCGGAGCAGGGGCCAAAATTTAAGAATATCTTATAATGTTCTTTTTATAAACAATTGAAAATCTTCTTGAACTCTGTACTTTTGTCAATCTATTGACTTTTTAAAAATTCAAATACAAACTAGCGTTCGAGTGAGAATAAGCTTAGTGATTGTGTACCATTTGGCCGAATCCTATTGGATCGTATGTCTTGTTCGACCGAATCCCATTGGACCGATTACCGAAATTTGGGCGGTTTTGCAATCATGAATTCCCTTTCATTTCTTTTTTATCAAATTGTTGTTTTTTAAGTTAGTATCTATTCGTATGGTCAGAGCTAATGGTTTCATTTGTAATGCGTTTATTTTAGCACAAAAACGTAGAATAATATTATTCAAAAAGGAGTTATGTTACATCGGAAGTGAAAATAAAATGTAATTCTTGGAAAAGGCATATTAATTTGGAAAGTCAAAAAATAAACAGTGAGATTTTTGGCACTATCAATTCATCCACAATTACACACCTTTGTTATGAGATACTTTTCTGAAAAATATTATGAATTTTGAAACCTATCAAATCATTTAGAACATTTTATGCTTGAACAACAAATTCTTTATTAAAATTTTAAATCGATGATTTTCACAAAATAAACTCTACTTTACTTTGTTTTTCAGTTTTTCGGGAAGACTTATTTCACTAAATCTTGCCTAGTTTCCCTTGTTTTTTTAATTCTTCTAGGCGAAATTCTCTATAGAATAACATTTCTGCAATTCTTTCGGAAGTAAGTTTTGCTCTTCTTGAGTGTGCAACTGCTCCAGCTTTTTTAAAAAGCCTTTCCACTCTTCCAGGTGTTGTAGGAATTGGTAAATAAATAAGGGATAGCTCGGAAAGTCTATTATTACATGATAAAGCTATATTACTTGATTACGTTTGCATGTAAAATTTTATTACCTAGGATAGACCTCTATGTATTTACACCAGAATTCCAATGGGTTGTCCGCAATTTTCTCAGTGCTCATGTCATGAGCCATTTACTGGTCTACTTCATGAATTTCAAACGTTTCTCGTTTCTTCGGAATCATAGCGCTTATATATGCAAAAACAAACTTTTCAGAGGCTGGTTTCATGACTGGCCCTTGATGCTATTGGCTCGTAATCGTTCAATGTTTCGGTTTGTTTTTTCTGTCGAATGAATATATCTAATGTGTTCTGAACATTTCTATAGCATGGCGCTCTTTTCTTAAACTTAATTGTTCAGCAATTACACCTAAAAAATTTAAAATTGGTATTAGTATAACTACTAGGTAACAAATTCATGAAAACGCAAATTTTGTATCTCAAGCGTGCAAAAATAGCGTTTTCATGAATTTAACAATGCACAAGGATCAATTTACTAGTCAAAAAATCTGCTCTTTGTTTTACGATGCAATAATGCCGTAATAAGGTAACTGCCATGATCCGTTATCGGTTTGACCCTTTTTAACATCTCTTGGGTAAGGCTAGCTTAATATTCTATTAGATATACAGGTGTAATTTCCTGAATTTTTAAAATGGTGTCAGTAATGACTGGGATTATATAACACGATGTTAAGCAAATGTGCAATATGCCGCAAGCATAAATTATAGTGCTGACCTTTCTAGGGTTAAAGCACAGGACACCTCCTGACATGTCTAAGCATCGGAAACGCATCTTCAAACTGCTATTAACGTGTTCAATAACATTCCGACCTAAATGTTCATAACAATTGATTGACTAAGTTACTATAGCAACAATAGCTTTGATTATATCAGGTATCTACGTGACCAATAGTTTGAAATATTTTTGAAAATATCACAAGTGACAACTATCGCTTAAACGGTTAATGTCAGTCGATAGGTATCACTTGCGTAATTGGTCAGAAAATTGGCCTGAATGGTCTATGTTATTTATCAATTACCAAACTAATCAAAATGCAATTACCTGACATATTGCGTTGATTATAGCGTTATTCATTTGGTGTTTCTGGGTGGAGTATGGGTGTCATCAATAATGGCTGTAATGGGTAACCACTATCGCCCAAAAGATACCCTTGTGGCACTTTTTCAGCCTAAAAACTCCAAAATATATCGCTAAAACGCCAAATGAATGAGTCATACGTCCCACCAGCATTTTTGCCACAATATCGGTTATGCTTGTTTCGTTATCACAAATCTAGTACAGAAAAAGGACTGTCAGTATGCACATTGTCATTCAAGGAGTACACCATTTACCAATTGAACCTTAAGGGAGTAATTTGCTTTCCTATCCATGTGAGCATTAGGCTCAACAACTGGTGCTTTGATTAGCACATGAGTGCAATCGATTGCACCCAAAATATCTGGGAAAGAGCACCTGGCTCTAAATGATGCCAGTAAAAACCCCATGAGATACTTCATTTTCAATATTGTCTCCATGTTCAAGAAAAATGGAACTCTGAATTGAAGTTAAAAGTTTTGGTTCCATAAAAACTTTCTTGCAAACGTAACTTGGCATGATGAATGTAACGCCAAAACCCCATTTAAAATGCATGAAAGTACGTAAGCAAATGTCACCAAAACAAAACCATTTTGATTGCCTTTAGCCAATTTGCGGTTTTTGAACATTAATATTAATGTACTTTTCAAACATGTGTCTTATAAAGTAATCATATACCAGATATTCAGAGCTTTACGCTAGGGGAGAAGCTATGATCGAAGAATACTTTAAACGGCTATAATTCTGATTTTAATGCAAAAGTTAAACTAAAACCCTGCATGTCCGGCAAAACAGTGCTAACACTTGGGAGGGTTTCTCTTATCACATAATACCAACCTTGATCGCAGCCACTTCAGCTTCACCAGGTCCTTCATGGTAGCAATGATTGCTTCTGACAGGTTATTTATGGCTTGGCTCATTGATGGCTGGCTCATGCCGTGCTCGTAGTTACTGGCGAGTACATGTTGGAAACTACCAGAACCATAGAATAAAAAGGCCACATGAACTTGGTGCTCCACCGTCAAAACATACTCCTGCTTGGGTTTATTTCCGAGTTCGGGTCTTAATGTGTCACACAAGGCACGAACTTTGTCTTTAGTCATTCTGTATTGTCTTAAATATTCTACATCTGGCAAAAGATATGGATCGCTTCTATTCCTTCGATAAATATCACCGTTATCACTTTCATCAATATAGGCAGCAGCAGCTAAATAAACACGGCCACGAATCGCCATTGTAGAATTAGAAATGAACAATCGAGCTGTCTGTAGTCTTCTTCAAAGTAGTTCAGCACCATCAAAGTTAAGTAACCTTAAAGTCGCTTATGAAACCGATTTAAGAATCTAAACGTTTCGACGGTTATCAAATTCATAATTTTGAATTTCGTGTTTATTGTATATCCCCAAAATGATTATAGATATCTATATAATGTTTATTGTATTATCCCCAAAATGATTATAGTATCTATATAATGTTTATTGTATTATCCCCAAAATGATTATAGTATATCTATATAATGATTATTGTATTATCCCCAAAATATTCATTGAGAATCCCTGAGATGTTCATGCTAATATCTAGTGGAGATTAAGGGGAGTTTAGTTTGAACATTTAATGGATATAGGATTTGTTATACATAAGAAGAACTGAGTTAAGTAAGGAAGAAACATTGAAAACCAGTTTAAAAATTAGTTGAAATTTATTTCAGATTCTGGCAAAAGCTTTTTGTTAATTTTTACTCAACACTACTATATTTTATTATCTTCAAATGCTATATTTTACAAACATGTTTTACATCATCATGAATACTTAAAAGTTAATTACATAAGATTGCGAAATACTTGGTTTATGGAATTTTTTTGCGATGAAAAGAAATACTAGTAATACTACATTTTCCAAGTAGGTTTTACAGCATTATAAATAAATAAGTAAAAGTTAATCACGTATAGTTTGTGAACTCGATTGTATGAATTACTTTGTAAATGAAATTTGTTATGCGATGGGAAGAAATACATGATTTTGAAGTATTTTAACTTCCAATTATCTCCAGAAAGCTGTGGAGTACTATACTTCCTTTTTGGTCAAGAATACCTTGTGCATGTCGAAGGCGTGACTTTTTTCATCTTCAACTATTTTCTTGGTGTATAAAAGTGCATCTGGTGACATAGTTGCAGTTATTTCAATCAAGTTTATCGTACATTTACACCAGCGATGCGTGAAAAATTTGTTTTTGAAATGCAATGACATTTTCAAATATTGAAGCTAAAAGTGCAATATAAGATAGTTTGTTAGTATTTAATTAAATCCAGGCGTATAAAAAAATAATGAAGTCTTATTTCACTTTTACCACAAAAATTTGTGATATGGTTTGGATGTTTCATGAATTACAACACACAAGTTAGGGAGGGGCTATTGGTTATTTTTACGTCCCTTATTAGGAAGGGAGAGAGTAATTTTTTTTAAATTCATGACCAAGTTTATGAATGATCTCTTGTAGAAATATGCAAAATCAAATAGTAATTTGCATATTAAAAAAATTGTCGTTTCAATCTGTTACATATACTTACAAATTGTCCCCTAGAATCTCTAGCTTCTAATTTATCTTGAAGCTTGTCATGAGTTTGAATTGGAAAAAAAAATCAAACTCCTTTGTAACGGATGAGGTTGAGAATGATGATGCATAGTTAACTTGAATGCTCTTCATAATGGTTTTTGCCATTGACATCATATCGTTAGAGTTTATTATAAGAATTACCAGATATCTGTTGACACTACGATACCACTCCTCAAAGAAAATACCAAAAAATAAGTTTAATATTACATCCCGAGTTTGATAAAGTGTATATAAAAATTCTGCAGCAAGCAAAGATATATTTAATGGTTAATTTGACGACCTTTTATTTGTAACCTATGCTTGGGGTTGTTATTTAATACCTTCTCAAACTAAAATCATTCCTGGATTTCTTTCAAGTTAGCATCATCTTCAGGAACATTATAGAGTAGAAAATAAGGTTACTAATGCCAAAAAGTATACTTTTAAATAAATTCATTCATTTAAAAAATACCTTTACTCTTCGTAACAGCAGAAATCTTTCCGTTAGTTGAATTCATAATTTCACCTTCAGATTGAATGTTATCAAGCAGAAAAGAAGAAAACGTCAAACAAAAATATTTTATTCATAGAAAAATACCTATACACTTCGTTCCAGAAGAAAAAAATTCTTTTCGCGTATGTTTCGTGCATGCACCTTCAGAATGAACATTATACAGTAGAGAAAAACTTAATGATTTCATTTAATTTACCTTCATTCTTCACGCCAGATTTCTGTATGCTAGTTCCTTCTTCCGAATTTTCACAATCTATAATTCAAATATATGCATGATTTTAAAATGTCTATATTCTTTAGACAAACAATTTTCACTAATTGGTTTAGAGAAAATTCATCCCTTTTCTCTCAGCTTTGACTTCAGTTCTGTGTTGTCAGGCTCTATTGGTGCTAATAAAGTACTGATTCAAACTTGACTGCTAGACTTTCCCTGTACAAACCTTTGGCTCGCAAAAGGCCTAGCAACACTCGGTGGAAATTATTACTGGGATATATAGTTAAAAACAGGTCATCCCCTCAGAAGCCAAATATAGTTCACGTAAGGTCGCCCAGTAAAGCATACCAAAAATGAAATCCATGCTATTTTGGTGATTCTCATTGTTGTTATTCGCATCACCAGAATGTGCTACATCTAAATATCTTCATTATCAAATATTTAAAAGGAGGATCTGTTAAAATTTTGCATATCATGCTATTCACTCATTTATGAATACCTTCTTTACTCAACTCCTTTTCGATTGTAATATTTCAGTATCTAGTTTAAAACATAAATGGGTGGTAAATAAGATTGTTGAAGTATTTTAGAAAGAAAATTATGTCAAAAATAGCTTATTAATTTCTAATACCTTCACTTATATTCACACCTTGAGAATGTTTTCATATCATTTGTCCTCTTTCCTCTTCAGAAACTTGCCCATCTAATTTCAAATGTGCACGGTTGAGAAATACGTTGGAATTTTTGTAGTAAGGGAATGTCAAAAATAGCTCGTATAAATACCTTAACTGACCTCATATTCATACCTGAGGAATGACTGTTTTCCTTTAATTTTGCCTTCCTTCTTCTTCGGAAACTTTACCGACTAGTTGAGATATAGATTTAAATATTTTTGAGGGGTCTAAAAATATGTTTTCATCGTAAAGGGAATTTACTAAACCCTTTAATTACATGCAATTAACAGACCTAAAAACGAGGCACTTGCAGTCTTACAAGACATCCTTTTACTTTCTGTAAAAGAAGCGTTTAAAAATGTGACTAAAATGAAAGATTTTGTCATAGGCCTACAAGTTAATAAGAGAGAATTAAGAGGTTCGTGAATTGTAGAAAAAACTCAAGTTGATTTTGTTTGATTGAAAATAATAAAATAGACTAGGAATTCAATTAAAAACTTCACCAAAACATTTTTGTTATTGCTAAATGATTTAAAAAGTTATCGATATCATTATTATTATTATTATTTATAATCCATTCTATAATTTAAATATATAAATGTGGTAAAAATGGCCATAGTAAAACCATGTTACCGCGCCCTCGATCATAAATGGATTACCCAAATGTCGGCAACTTCAAAAATCACATCAAAATAGCACGTGTTTTGGTGAGTTCTATTAAGGTTGTCTAATATACTTTATCATTATAAATCAAATAAAACAAACTTGTTTCCATAGCTTATTTAAAATTTCAAGATTGTCAACATTTTCAAACTTACTGTTACTAGATTCTGATGCATTTCACTTCCTAAATGGTGGCATATCTGGTAATTGATCTTCACCAGCCAAAGAGGAAGAGCAATATCGCCTAGTTGGTTTTGCGTCGTTGTCCACCGCCCTTTTCTTTCCCACTACTTGCAGACTCCATTCTCAAGTTGTTTCATTTTCTTAAGTGCTATACGAAGCTGTTTAAAGTTTTTGGTTAAAATAATTAATTCCTGCTGTAAAGTTTTATCTTGAAAACATTGAAACATTCAGTAACAAATAAAACTTCAATGTTTGGTCCAAGATTCCCGAGATTCGGATAGAGCCTAATCGCTTGGCTAATTTTGAGGCTTTTTTTTATTTGATGGATAGCAGCAAACTTCATATGATACACTAATATCTTCGTCAACTCATTTTTTGTCTCACTTATTAATATTAGGTTACTTTTGATTTTTAGCAATAAACTTTGGAGGCCTATAACTCTGGTTCTACTAGAGATAGGCGGATGTGCTTTGAGTATGTTATAGTCTAATTTGTCCCCCATCCAACCATACTACAACGTTACGGCTACGACAAACAGGGGCCGAGTAGCTAAGCTATAAGTACCAGAGTGCTAAACTAGTAAACTTTAGTGTCATTTATCGCTAAAGATTAAAGAGCCGTTGTTAACTCGTCTCAACTTCATTGCTAATTTATAAGTTTTAAATTAGTATTAAAGTAAATTCATTGTGAGTTCCTTATAAAAATAACATTAGGTGTTAATTTTTAATGTTTATTTGTATATTTTCAGGCATATTTTGTGCGAGAAACGTAGAAAATAAAGTCCAGTTCGCGAAACCTCGGTTAATCCGCCTTTTTTGCGGAAGAAATTTTTTTGATGACCTCATCTCAGAACGCTTCTATTTGCGGTTTGGGAAGCTGGGACTGAGTAGAGTACTTTCTCGCCAAATCTGCGAAGGCCCCGAGATGAAAATGAGGATGGCCGATACCAGGGTTGTTGATTTTTTCAAAAAATTCAAAAAAATCGATTTTTTTGATTTAAATCGGATTTTTTTGATTTTAATTGATTTATATGATTTTTTTGATTTTTATTGAACTAATAGATAGTAAATTACCAACATGAAAACTTTTGAGTCAAAATTAACCAAAAGCAAAATAATCATGACATTTAAGCAGCTATTGGATATTATTACAATTCAAATGCTTGTATAAAAAGACTAGCTTGACCGCTATTTCATTTCCTAGCCTTTCAAGCAAGACAAACTGGAGTTCTGGGAAAAACTTACATTGAAATATACCAAAACCATGGTTTTTTTTAATTTTAGGTCTTTTCTAGTTAAGTTTCTTCTTGGGTTTCTTAAACTACTTCTTGGAATCTTAGAAAACATTTTTTAAAAATAAAAATATATTCTTGATTTTAATCAAATGATTTTTTTGAAAAAAATCTCTTGATTTAAATCACGATTTAAATCAGTGATTTAAATCAAACAACCCTGGCCGATACTGAAATAGTGCGAGCCTATTATCGTAATAACCAAATAAAGGTAATTTAACCGTTAATTTCTAATTGTTTTGTGTATTTAGAGTTCATTAGCCTTGTATATTTAATAATTAATTATGATTTAAATTTTAGGAGCTATCTTGCTTACTCCAAAAGGACCTTAGACAATACGGACCCAGATTCAGGGTCCCCTGCAAAATGGCGATACTTAATTAAGAAATGAACAAATTATCTCAAAATTTCAAATTTTTATTTTCTTCCCTTTGATGCGACAAATTTATCAATTATAGCAGAGAAGTCAATATTTTTAACAAATTCGTGTTCGATACAAATAAGATTCTGCGCGTTAAGTCGTTCAATTTCGTAAATGATCTCTCACCTTCACAGACGGCATTGAAAGTTATATTCTCATTGCAATAGAGACATTAGGGAAACAGTTTCCATTCAGTACATCTCTCATAATTCCCAGTATTTTCGAGCTTCTTTCAAGTTCATTTAGCCTTTTCTGGTCTTGTGCTTCAGCTTCTTCCTTCACTTGCTCGTGAAAATAAATTATTTCATTTTCGAACTCTTGACCAAGGTCATTCTTGTACTTTTCAATAAGATCGTGCGACGCCTTTTTCTTGTAAGTCAAGTCATATCTTCACTTAAATAGTCAAACGTAAAGGAAAATCCTTATGATCACGCTTGTACGCATGAGCACGTTTGTACAACTCTGTTATTAAACTATCACATGTAACTAAAAATGTTTGTGTTCTAAACATTTCTTGAGGAGTGAAATCGTATGCAGACACACTGGTAGTCTCTTGACATCTCTTTCTGCGCTTTGTTTTGCGTTTTCCTTCTGAACGATACTGAGGTTGATTTGGTTCCTCATCATATGAAACCATTTTCAATGTCATTAGTAAATTCTTAACCGCTTCCTCAAAATGACTAAAATCTGAGCGAACACCCCGAACCAATTCGCCAAGAGATTTCATGTGATCAACAACGATCTTCAAATGAAGGCTTTCAGTTTGTAACAGCTGGCTCACATTTTTCAAACGTTCCAATATTTCATTCCAAAATACGCACATAAAACTGTCTCCAACTCGCAAAAATTGTATAGTCAGATCAAGTGTTTCAATTGCAGTTTTGCAATTTGTGTAACGTTACGCCATTAACATTCAATGCTGCCAAACTCGTTGGCCCGGCAATGGCCATGCTTGCAGAATCTTGAAAGTGTCGCCTTACAGCGTTGGCGAGAGTGTCGATAAAGAAACGATTTGCCAGTGCCACCAGGTCCCGACACAAAAAGCACTTGTTTCCAGATTTTTCTCCCTCTTGGGAGAAGTGGTCCATGATGTGATCATAAATTCTCCTTTGATCCGAGTTTAGAAACGCCACATTGTCAACATAAGTCTCGAAATTATTTTCCATGGCAGATTCCACCATCGCGTGTTCGGTTTCGATAACAATTTCTTTCCCTTGCAGCGCATTTTCATCGTCCTCACTTTTTGCCTCCGAAATTATGGTTTTTGGCTCTTTCGCCTTTTTAGAAGCCTTCCGTTTCTTTTCAACTTCTTTGGGAACCGAGAGCTTCTCGTGATATTCTCTCATGTCTTTTAACACCGAAAGCGAGTTTTCGAAAGCATCCACGTAGGTTTCAAACTCGCCCAATAGCTCAGTTTCGTCACGCCACGGTTTGAAGAGGATCAGTGGAGCGTGACAATGCTTTTCTTTCTCATCTATTCTGTCGTCAATGAAGTGCTCTATTATGTAGGGCTTTATTCGCATTCTTATGAAACCCAGAATGTTTTTCAAGCTGTTGGGACGATTCGGATACTTGTCGTCGACGAACCCTTTTTGGCAATTGTTCTTGCTCTCGGGGTCAGTTTCCCTGAAACGTGCGAGTTCCTTGTAACCTTTCAAGACTCCCGATCGGTTTTCTTTGAAGTTAGTGTTTATAAACATAAGATCCATAGCTTCGTATATGCCTACTTATATGTCAGTGATTTCAGCATATAGGCAAATATTTTTTTGGACAAACTTTTGCGCCCTAACTCGGCAAAGGTTTGGTCCATGTCAGCCCGGTTTCCCTATGTCACGTACGCCGTGACATACTTTGTCATTATTTCATATTTGTCAGCGACAAATTACAAATCCATGTTGGCTTTGGAAGCCAAAAGTAGCCTAGGATTATTAAAACTTCGTGCTGTTTTCTTGGCAAGTCGTACAGCCGTTTCTGCACCTTTTTCATCTTACGGTGACAAGTAACTGATATAACGGAATTTATAGTGGGAACGTTTGTTACGTTTCAGGGAAAACCGTAACGACACACTTTCAATCCTTTTTTAGAATATTTCACCTTTTTGTAACAACTGGAGGTGCATTTGTGAGTTTGGAATTTTTTTACCAGCCGGTGCAGTTCCGGACTTACCGATACGCTTGGCATCGAACACGTGACGTGTTTTTGAACGTAATTCAAAATAGTCTCGGTCGAAGAACCTCTAATCTTTGGAGCGTCCGTGGCTCACAAAAAAGCATGTGGTAGTGAAGTAAACCTCGAGATTGGTATTCAACCCGCCAAAAATTATGTTCTATCTTGCCAAGAACTGGATTTTGCTTACACGGGACAAAGTTGCTTAGCATCGACCGCACTTTGTTGTGAAAGTGCAAATTGGCGCACTGAATTCACTTTTCTCAAGTGATCGTGCAGTTCGATATCATCGTATTCGGCTGGATTATAAAAGTCAAGAGCGACGTGTAAGGACCAAATTCCCGTATCATCGCCAAAACGCACATAAAGACCTTTTATCAGCAGAAGCCGATTAGGCTTTAAACATGAAGTACGTAACAGGTGCCTGGGAGAGCTACACGATATTCTCTTAGCTCCTAGGAAAGAACCTTCCCTTCTGCGGAGGAACAAAACTCGGTAACGCGGCTCTTTCGGATCCTTGCGATACTTCCGCCTTAAGAACCAATTTACCTGGTACGTAAATTAGGGAACTACTATAAAGACTGAGTAGGGTGTCTAAAATAATCTTTAGATAAAACTATTCACAATACCAAAGATTATTTGGGGGTTAGGAACAAAGATCTTATCAATCTTGGTAGCTTTTGCTTGGACTTTTAAGACGCCGTGTATCTGTTTTTCACGAGCAATGTTTTCTATTAACGCGGCTACGGCGTGCTTAGCCGCCGGCGGCTCAAAAATCGGGATTCCCTTAATACCTAGCCAAGGCTTAGTGTAGTTTTCAAGTCTACTATTATTCGCAGGGCTATTTTTTGGTTGAAATTAAAAAAAATCTTATAATATTTATTTGAAGTCTTATTAAATTACTCGAAAATTTTCGAAACTTGAGCTTTAAAACGTTCAATATAACATATCGACTAACGAACGATTACGGTACTTTGCCTTCCGAGCTTTCCGGTTATGTCGACGGCGAGGTCGAATCGAGGTTTCATGCAAGAAAATAGTAATAGCCGTCGCCGATTGGTCTGACATTAAAGCGGTTATCTACGGTTAGGGGTTTATGATTGGTTCAAAGCTTTTTATTCGTCTGCCTAGTTTTTACTTCGGGAATGTCATGAAATCCATGGCCAAAGCTATGGAAAAGTGGGACTTACGTACTTTATGTGTGAAGCATAATCTGTGTGAAGCATAATCCGCTTTTGGTACCAGTAGTCCTTAGTTCCTCGAATATGACCCAAGAAAGTGGCTAAATTACTCTCAAGTTCTTTATCGCCAGATTCAACGCGACTGATCAAGTTTTCAACCCCAATTGCCAAAGGTTTTTTAACACGAAGAACGTAGTTCAAGCTGCTAGAGATCGCCTTCATTTCCTCTTTTTTTTCTCAACCTTTCAATATTTGATTGATTGATCGATTTTTAAGCTTAGTTTTGTATGCTTATGACAAAGATTGCTTTTGTAGGATTAAACTTATAAAGACCATAAAATAAAGTAAAATGTTATTTATTTTCTTTTAAAGTATAGGTTCTAATATTAAAGTTATTTTTTCAATTTTCATTTTAAATTGCATTTCATTTATTCTAAAATAATTTCTTCCATCTTCGCAAGGAAGATGATAAATTTTAATATTATTTTTAAAACTTACGTAAAGCTTTAAGTTTTTCTTTACTATACAAGGCGTTAAGTTCTTTTCTAACGTAGAGTTCTAAGACTAATCTTTCGAGATCTTTAATTTTAACATTAAATGTATAATAAATTTCTTCGGTGTTTTTTCTTCAATCTTTATTTCGTTACTTATAGATTTGGTGTACGTCTCTGTTTCATTAAAGCTAGATTGTTCAGCATAAAGCTGAATCGGGCTCTGAAGCGGTCACTACTCCAGTCGAGGGTGCAGCGACACGCGACAACCCGACGAAGAGGCCTAGGGTGGAGGACTCGACTCCTTCGCCCAGTACTTCGCGGGCGTCGGCCAAAAGGACAAAGTCATAAAGTGATGCAGCCAGCTCAGAAAAGATGGCCATTGTCAAAAATGGATATCCAACTGCGGTCATCACGAAGGAGGATGTGGGCCCAATCCAGAAAGCGATTCTAGGGACGCTGGATGGGATACCTTCGGGGAGCCGTCTACCGCGCCTTGGTAATTTCAGCCTGATGGCCGGGGGCCTAACGTACTCCTGTGAAGACGCGTTTACTGGGCAATGGTTGAAGGAAAACTTAACCTACTCGGTTGTGGGGGATGCAGTGCTCTTAGTGATGAGAGCTAGCGAACTCCCTAAGCCGTATAAGGCTTCGCCAACATTATTAATACAGGCCTGAGCGCGCTCCTTATTCGAGAATTTTTTCGGTGTCTTTTAATTCGCTGAATGCGTCCGCAAGGGGCGCGTTTTTCAACCTAAATTTCCAGCGAAATTTGAGACCCAGCAAAACTTGGTGTGTCGATCGTTATTCTAGACGACGGTCAATCCCCCTATTGAGGCATGAGCTCAGATAATAGAACATCAAGAATTACCAGAATATTAGGGAAATAAGGAATTTAAGAATGAAAAAACGTTTTCATTCGTGTTATTTTTCTAGAAGGTTTATTATTTTATCTCATTTTAAAAATAGGAATGTTACAAGAGAATATTATTTTTTTTACTTAATTCAAACAAAACTGATTCAGATTGTTGTAAAACATTTTAAAACTAGGAATAATATATTACCACATTAAAACTACGAATAATATAGTGCCACATTAAAACAATTATATACCTATTTTTAAATGTGGCAATATTTTATTCCTATTTTTAAAATGTGGCAATATTCTATTCTTATTTTAAAAATGTGGCAATATTCTATTCTTATTTTAAAAATGTGGCAATATTTTATTTTTGTTTTTAAAATGTGGCACTAATTTATGTTTTTAAAATGTGGCACTATTTTATTTGCGTTTTTTAAATGTGGCACTATTTTATTTACGTTTTTAAATGTGGCACTATTTTATTTACGTTTTTATAATGTGATACTATTTTAGTCGTATTTTTAAAACGTGACGCTATTTTATTTCTATTTTTAATATGTGACTGTTCTATTCTTAGTTTTAGAATGTGATAAAATATTTCATGTTGTAACATTCCTATGTGATAAAAAAACGTAATTTTAATTTTAGAAGTACAAACAGTTCCCTGAGATTCTAATAATTCGTGATATTCAATTATCTAAGCTAAACCCTCAATCTCAAAGTTTTGCTGGGTTTAAAAATTCGCGGGTAATTTAGAGATTTGAGGTTCTGAAAAGCGCCATCTATGCGTGGTGCCCAAATACGCCTTTACCCCTTCCCCGAGATAGCGCTCTCCGGCCTGTATTAATAATGTTGGCGAAGGTTTAAGCTGATGTTCCGAACCAGGGACCAGATCACAAAGGAATCAACGGTGCTGTTCCGGCGCCTGAAGGTCCTCAACAGTGGCTTTGCCACTGAACGTTGGAGGTGTATCCGGACGTACGTGGATCGTGCCGTACGGTACTGGGTACTTGATCATTGATGGTTCCTCTTTGGATGCCATTAAGAACGCTGGTCTTGTGGGCTTTACTGGAGTGTTTAAGGGTACTTTCAAGATCCTGCAGCCCACCGAAACAACGCCAACGCTGCAGCTGAGTCTACGGCAGTGGACGGGACTAGCGAGCTGAGAGATCTTGCTCTAGAGCTCATTGGTGTCGCATTAGGTACAGAGGGGGATGGAGGGGCTCATTCGGAAGAGTTATCTTCCATGGACGAGTCCACCCTACTGGAAGAATCGGATGCGACCCTTCGGGGTCCAGACGATGAGTGTTCTAGTGATCCTGGTGGGGGAGGATCTCGGTCACATTCGTGGTGACTAGAAGCGCTCTAGGGTCATCTTTATTCACAATCCCGGGAAAGTCTCCTATCTCGAGGCGAAGGCATTTAGACAAATATGCCTGACCTCCTTCTTCCTCAAAATTTTGGAGAAGATGGTGGACAGGTACATTAGAGGAGAGGTACTCTCGGTAACTCCTCTCTCTTCTTCACAATTTGCCTATCAAATAGGCAAATCCATTGAGAGGGTCCTTCACGGCCTCACGAATTGCCTGGATAGGGCATTCGAGTTTCAGGAAATCTCACGGGCCGTCTTCCTCGATATTGAAGGGGCCTTTGATAAGGTGTCCAGCTCGGTTATTACTCTTGGCCGTTGGATCAAGTCCATGCTTACCTTCCTTGAGGAATCTCTGGGGGTGACCACGAGCAGGGGCTGCCCTCAGGGTGGGGTTCTTTCCCCCCTGTTGTGGTGCCTTGTGGTAGACGAGCTCTTGGGGAGGCTCGGAGGTGTTGGGGGCTTCCGCTGCTTCGGGTATGTGGACCATGTGGCGATAGTTTTTACCGGGAAATTCCCGGCTACTATCGCCACGCTTATGAGCTCTGCTCTCTCTAACGTGGAGCAATGGTGCCAGGTGGTCACCCTCACTGTTTATCCAGACAAAACTGTCCTTTTTCCTTTTACGAGGAAGAATACTAAGGAACTGTTCAATGATATCACTTTTTTGGCCAGGTCCTGACAAAGTCCTCCGAGGTGAAATTTCCTGGGGGTGACTTTTGATTGCAGACTTACATGGAAGCCGCATCTTGATCGGTACATCAAGAAGGCCAAAATGCTTTTCAGGAGGACCAGGAGCTCTGTCGGCCAGACTTGGGGCCTCAACCCCAAGACCTTACACTGGCTCTATACTGGGATCATTAGACCTATGACGGCTCAGAACGGTGCAGGTTGACCTGCGCAAGCTTCAAAGGCTAGCCTGCATTGGTATCACGAGGGCCATGAGATCAACCCCGACTGCTTCCCTTCCACTATGAGCCCTTCCATCGTTGTTGAGCTCAAATTCACGCCCAGAAACTAATATTTCGCGGGATTGGAGTCTTAGTTTTTGCAATTTGGATCTTACGGCGCTAATTTACTTGTGCAACAGCTTTTGAACTAGGAGCAAATGCATCTTTCTATGAACTACGCGATATGATAATTGCCTTCTTTTGGGCCTAGCTAAGAAAGTTTTATCGTTTAGTCAATCAAAATAAGTGTAGCGTTCGAAGTCATTTATGGTTTTTTCCCATGTGCGTTTTCCCAGGACCTTATTTCCCCCATAGGCATGTGGGTTTTTTAATGGTTCGAATTAGGTTTATTTTACTTGTGCTTCACATCAATTATGAAATATTTTAAAACGCCGTCTTTCGGACGCTAACCAACAAAGATTTATCGCTTAAACGGTCGGAACAGGCGTAGTTAATCAACCACTGCTAATAGACGTTGGCATATGTAAGATGACCATCATTATAAAGGGTCTTGCGAATTTGGCAACTAAACCAATTAAAAAAAGGTATGAAATAGTCTTAATTTGAATTGTAACAATCATTGAAGTGATTTGTTTAGAAGTGATCTTTAACAAACCACGTCATAAAATATCTAAACCCTTATCTTTAACGGCGAGAGATGTTTAGTTCACATTAAGATGATGGTTAAAAATAATTCAAGGAATGGAGAAACTGAACTAACGTCTACAAATATGTCCATCACTTTCAATGTTGTTCGAGCGGTAATTGTGTGTCCATATGAAGGCAAATTCCACCTGTATCAACAGTAAATGAGGACATCTTGACGTCAAGATTGAAAGCTTGGTTATGGATTTCTTCTGGATTCAATGTTAATAGGGTGAATAAATATAAAAATGATTATTAGTTTGACAAGAGCTTTAATACCCCTTGTAATAAATAAGTTACAAATATAATAGATAATAACAAGGAACACTTTAACAGGAGCGATGATGGTATTTATTTTTGAAGTGTGAGGTTAGACTTGGGAATGTTATGTTCCTGAGAGAGGTTACCCTTTTTTGAGAGAAAATGGTTCATTTTATATTAAACTCAATTTAATTTATTTAATTTTAGTCTTTGAACCAGACCTTACAGAATTAGTGGGAGAAGAATTAGGATGTACCGATCATAAAATTTAGCTGGCAATCAACGATGCTATTAAGAACGATAATACTACAAATTCAGTATATAACAAAATCATAGTTATTTTCAGAAGATCTACATATTACTGTCGTAAGTTCTAAAAATTACTTGCAGGAGTTAAATTTCCCCTGACTCATCAACTTCGTGCAAAAATTAAAAGAGACTTGATTCTTTCCGTGATAACTCGCTAGAATTCTGTTTTATTTGCTATTCAGCTACTACAAGATGTAAAGAAATTTTGCCAATTAAAAAGTAAATGATATAAACAAAATTTTACTATAGGAAAAAGTATTCTTGGCAACGCAGCAAATAATGTTGCAAGCTTATGCTAAAAGAGATGTAAGGCTCTCACCACCAAGCGATATAAATCGGTACATCATATTAATATTGTTTTAAAATATTTGTAAGTGCCTACATATTTCAAATTTTATAACTTTAGAACATTAATGAGAGAGGTTTTGGCACTACTGAAGCCTGCGCAACTAACCACAGATATTTTACAAAGTGATGGCGTAACACCGTGTTATACAATCCCAGTCATTACTGACACAATTTTAAAAATTCAGGAAATTACACCTGTATATCTAATAGAACTTTAAGCTAGCCTTGCCCAAGAGCTGTTAAAAACCGTTAATGGATCATGACTGTTACCTTATTGCGGCAATATTGCATCGTAAAACAAAGAACAGATTTTTTGACTAGTAAAGTGATCCTTGTGCATTCTTAAATTCATGAAAACGCTATTTTTGCATGCGTGAGATACAAAATTTGCGTTTTCATGAATTTCTTACCTAGTAGTTATACTAATACCAATTTTAAAATTTTTAGGTGCAATTGCCGAACAATTAAGTTTAAGAAAAGAGCGCCATGCTATGGAATTGCTCAGAAACACATTAGATATATTCATTCGACAGAAAAAACAAACCAAAACATTGAACGATTACGAGCCAACAGCATCAAGGGACAGTCATGAAACCAGCCTCTGAAAAGTTTGTTTTTGCATATATAAGCGCTAGGATTCCGAAGAAATGAGAAACGTTTGACATTCATGAAGTAGACCAGTATATGGCTCATGACATGAGCACTGTGAAAATTGCGGACAACCCATTGGAATTCTGGTGTAAATACAAAGAAGTCTACGTAATCAAGTAATATAACTTTCTCATGTAATCATAGACTTTCTGAGCTATCCCTTATTTATTTACAAATTCCTGCAACGCCTGGAAGAGTGGAAAGGCTTTTTAAAAAAGCTGGAGCAGTTGCACACTCGAGAACAGCAAAACTTCCTTCCAAAAGAATTGCAGAAATGTTATTCTATAGAGAATTTCGCCTACAAGAATTAAAAAATACAAATTTGTTTAGTTTAATAGTTGATGGGAAGTTAGCTCAAACCTGCTCGGAAGATGGAACTATTTTACTGTTGGGTGGTTTTCCGTGAATGCAGCAATGCTATACACAGCTAAGAAGTTGTACCTTCACAGGCGCTGAAGCCTGGCGGTCATATTGCCTAAATGACATATTTTCAATTTAAATGTATCGAATTTGATTTGCCCAAAGTCTTTTTAACGCACACGAAAATACGCATGGTAAGATTCCTTATTGTATTCTATCCAAACTGATGATGTATATCGGGATTTTAAGGAACATGTGGATAAATTGGACACCTCCGATTATCCATAGAACAACTTCTTATTCAGTGCGTTCAACTAGAAAAGGTTGGGTGTGTTTAAAGATGAATTTAATTCCATCCCAATAATTTCCTTCTGCGGTCTTAAACCAAAAATTTACAGCATTAAATCCCTCGCGGGTGAAAAGAAAACAGCTAAAGGCATATGTAAAATAATGATTCAAAGGCATGTTTGTCATGATGATTACAAAAAGTGTTTGTTTTTAAGAAAAAACACTACGACGGACATTATTCGCACAACGAGCCAAAAACATAAACTTTTTACAATCCGTCAAAAAAAAAAACAATGCCTAAATTCCTTTGATTCAAAACGATATGTTTTAAAGGACGGAATTACGACGTTGGCATTTGGCCTTTATAAAATTAGGGATGAATTCGCTGATTATTAATTCGGAGGTGGTTCATTCGCTATCCCCCCTTTAGTCCCACTATCTCTGTAAACTAAATCCCCCTCTCTTTAGAAATAACACTAATTTCAAATTTGACCGGGTTATTGTAGTTTCTGATGGTGGTGGTAGTGTTGGAATTTTTAATAATCAAGTTTCAGGGCCATGGAAAATGATAATGACACTCTTGAAACCCTGAAAAAAACATGGATTCGCGCCTGTTCCTCGAACAGGTAGTTTCCTCTGCCCTCACTGCGAGGGGGCTTAAACATATGCCTGGTGACGGCCAGTTAGGTTATTTTTGTACCACTCGGAACTGCGTGAAATTTCAACGATGCGTTTTAAGCCAGACGAAAAAGGTGGTTTGGATGGCCACGCGAGCTACATCCCGTCGACTGTCGGACAAGAGAAACTTTTGCGGACACTGTGGAGGGTTAAAATATACAATTAGGGGCGAGTGTCCTTGTCATGAATGGCGAAATTCTGATTGCGATGATTCGCTGGAAAATGTAAAAAAATGGTTAAAGGAAAATATGGATCATTAATAAAATATGGGTTATTTCTTGTTTTTAGAAAAATCAAATCTTAATGTAGTTGTATATAACGTTATGGTAATTAGTTCTAGGATCTTGTATATAATGTGATAGTAATTAGTTGTGGGACGCATTTCAAGGGAGGAGGATGGTGCAGACGTTAGTCATTCCTCTTGAAGTCGTGGAAAGGTTAGAAGCAGCTAGAAAAACTAGAAAACGTAGAGGGGTGAAGGGTATTTCTTAGGATTCTTAAGTCCTTATTAAGAACATTAAGTGAGGGATAACAACCCATCCGTAACGCTGCTGTTATATATTTTGTTTACTCTTTAATATAACAATAATTTATTCCGGGCCTAAACTTCTAGTGACTATTCGATAAATTAAGAGTCATTGGTTTCTTATTAAATAAGTTTAATAGTTTAAACTAAAGCCAATAAACAATACATATTATTAACATTCGAGAGAGTCGTGCTCTGTTCTTTCTCTAATGGCTTTCTGCCGCGCACTGCTCGCGTAGTGCGTACTATTATAATTGCCCATAGCAATATGAAAAATAAGAGCGCCAAAAATCAGAGACACTTACGCCATCTATATGCTTAAGGACACAACACTCCTCCCGATGTACATAGAAAATATTTCTTTTACATTTTCAAAACATATATTTTTAACTTTATAAAAACAAAAAATATGATTAATGTTGAAAAACAGGAACTCAACTTGTAGCTCACTAATAATCTGTAGTTCTTCTTGTTTAAAGATCGAGTTTCTTAGGTGGTTTAATTACGCGTTTAGATCGGCGGATCACCGGAGTGGTAGTTGGAGTGCGGTCACTCGGTGGTAGTTGGAGTGCGGTCACTCGGTGGTTTAGGAGATGGATTGTTTATGAGAGAGTTAAATGATGACTGGTGACTTTACAGTATAGAAATATTATCAAGTAATTGTCGGGGCGACTAGTGACATTGTTGTTAGGGACGTAGATACGATTGGCAAGATTCTGAGTTTGTGGTAGGATATTCGGGTTTGAGATCGTTGTGTTAGGTACTTGAGTAATTGGCGATTCCACACGTTCGAGGATCTGATCTAGGTGTCTTTTCCAAATACTATGTTCTTGTGTTTGGAGCTGATAGGACAAAGGTCCTGTTTTCTTGATTACTTTAGCAGCTGTCCATGCAGGTTTGGAGGTGCGATAATCGCGAGCATACACTGTATCACCAACATTGAATTCCTGATGACGTGTACGGTTACTTCGGAAAACTTGAGCCGTTTGGTTAACTTGAATTTTCGTGTTGATGTCAGGTTTCAATAAGCTGAGACGTGTACGTAATGATCGTTTGAGGAACAAGTTAGCCGGAGTTTTTCCCGTAGTAGCGTGAGGGGTGTTTCTATAGGTCAGTAAAAACTCATCCAATTGAGAAGAAATGGAGGCTGATGGATGAGAATGTTTTAGGCTTCTTTAAGTGTCTGAACTCAATATTTTCGGTTTATGTTAAATATGTAACACTCTGTTCAGTGGTTCTGCTACTAATCCTTCTGAAAAGAAGTCAAAGTTTCTGAAATTATTTGGTATAAATGTTTCTAAGACGCAAATGTATGTTACCAAAAATTGTTTCAAACTTATCTACGATTTCAAACTTACGCTTATTGGTCGCGGTTCTGGTTTTAAAGAGGATCCCATTCTTAGGCTTTTTATTTTACAACACTTTATTGTTAATTTAATTAATATCAATTCGGGTTAAATACGTAACACTCTTTTTTATTAAGTTGTAACTGATTGGGCCAAAAAGCCGGCTTACAAGGTTGAAATAATGATCTCAAGACAGATCTTTAGTGCAGCTTCTCTTTTTGTTGCTCAGGTACTTGTTAGTCATTGAATTAGGTATCCAAAAATGATAATTTAAATAAGAATATGTTATTGATTACAAAAGCAAATATCAACCGTGAAATAACTTCCACCCCCGGTTGGTGACAGTGATCCAAATAACTTGGAACATATTAACCCCATAGAATTACACATCCACGATCGAATTTTTCCCTTTCCAAGCCCATTTTTTTAAACGATAACTTTATAATTCGTTGGTGGCGCCATCTGCAATGCTTGAGACGAAATAATTATGTCGTCTGCTTTGCTGAAGCTGAACTTTTCTCTTTTGCTTATGAATTTGCGCGCATAGACGCGGTAATGAAAAGTTTTTAAATATCACGTTTTTCAAAATAATATTCATTGTGTAAACTGTAAGATGTTTCGAAGCAATTGTAGGCCTATACATTGCTGTTGTTATTATTGTCCTTGAAATAATGTCAATTTGGTAAGCTTCTTTCTTACAGCTTCCATTTAATTTTTTCATTAAATTTTTTAGAAGTTTTTCTCATCCTTATGTCAATATAAATGCGAATAACTTTGGAAACCAGAAAGTTGAGGTGATGGTTCCATCCAATTTCTTGATCAAAAATATGCTCGTTTAAGTCGGGGAAAATGTTTTCGCGTATCAGGCACCTTTTTACGAGGTATTCAATTTTGAAGGCAATGGTTTCAGAAGCAGTGCCATGATGTTCTAGGTTTTGGCTTCGCAGGCATTTTTCAGTGAGATGAAGAATTTTTACTATGCTTTTCGAAGGATATATTAAACCACCATGATCTCTAAGAATTATTAATGCTCTAGCCCTAATGCAGTAGTCATGAAAACTCCGGTTTCGATTATGAGGATGTTCTTCAAGTGCAAGTTTGCATTGATCGCATTTGACGACTTTCCGAAGTTTCCGTACTACAAATCCACCCACATAGTGAATGATATTGTCCCTCATCAAGGTTTGCTTCAACATCAACATCTGTGATGTCCTCTGTTGTATCTCTGTTAGCTTGGAGAAAATTAGTGGATATGTCGCAAAAATCTGGTAGTGCAGTATTGTCACGGGCCAAGACGTTTGCACAACCAGAAGCCTCCAGCTTTACCAGAAAGGCGTTCTGATAAGCCGCTTTAAATTGTAGAACTGTGGGGTTGTTGTTTCATCCACCTTTTTATCTAATTACTCCGAAAAACAGCTCTAAATGGTCTTGCGACAGTTTGTACGTTGGAAGGTATCTGGTGAAAGTAAGAGTGTCTTACACTTGTAATTTTTGTTTTATTAAAACAATATATTAATAAAAATCACTTCAGTATTCCTTCTGTTTTAACGTATTTTTCAACCAAGTGCAAAACGTTTGTAATAGCGACTGCTATTCCAAGTGGTCCGGTTTTGCGGGTGGACTCACAAATCAAACTACCTTCATGGCTTGTTAAGTTTAACAGAAGATCCTTTGCTTTCAGTAGACTGTTACACTTAATTTCTTTGTTTTAGTTATTGATAGGCGCCTTAAATCCTTTGGCATAGGGATTTCGAGAATTTAGGATGTCAAATGCCCTATTAGTGAAAAGGATTTTTAATCCAACCAACTGTGGGATGTTATTTAAAAATTTCTCATTACATATCCACGGTGTTGATGAAGTTAACCGTTCCATCACAGTTTTGGAACTCTCGAACTTTCATTTGTTTTAATAGCTTCATTGCAAAGGAAACGGATGCGCTAAGAGTTTGCACAGCAAGCTTAACCTTCATTTTTTGCGTGTGGAATCTGATGTGGAATGGGTTAGTTTATTTGCAAGGCTAAGCCCTTCTTCTTATTGTACTAGCTCAAGCAACACCACCAATGACCAGAAAATATCCTAAAATATTAACATTCACCCGATTATCGGTTTATTAATTTTCATCTCATTAAACACTGCATACTTCTTTTGTTTTCCCATTAATAAGTACGTTAAAATGCTCCCATAGGTTTCGGGTAAGTTTAACCATGTGGCAGACATAAAGAATGTATGCCACAGATTCTTTAGAATTAGCTGTGTTTTAAAAGAATACCATTTAATGTCACAAATTACTTAAATCACCTTTAGTTAGTTACCAGGGTTTGGGAAAACCGCCTTTATTGCTTTGGCATTCATAATAACCCCTAGCCTCTGATCCATAGAAATATTGGACGAAAGACCGTCGCAAACAAGCGCTACACACTTGACACCGGTGGTATTCAAATTGTGGAATGCCTCCCTAACAAGGTTGTCCAGAAGCCAGGAAGGTGTTCCGTGTACAAAAAAATACCCTACCAGTACTTTCCAATTGCCATTAATTGCAACAACCATGAAGACTAAAGCGGAGGTTGCAATTTCACTGTTGTCATCTTTAGCCTCCATGCCATAATCAACGTATCCGTCGGAACATTTTCCATTCCACCTTATCTCCTTGCGAATGGACATTTCATCAATTATTAATGAACAAAGGATTGGGTATTGCGACTTTTGCACTTTATTTTTTATAAATTCAAAGCTTTGCGCAGTGAAACCAGGTGCTCCAACAATCTTTGCAGACCACTTTCTTATGGTGTTTGGATGTGGTAAACAAAAAAATCGACGAAGATACCTATAGGCTTTAGGACTGTAAAAATGCAATGCTACAGCAATTTCTCGAAGTGTTTTGCCGTAGGATTTATTCGCCATGTTTCTAGGCCCACTATGTTTTAGTTGTTGAAAGAGCTCTTTTGCTGTTGGTGAAAATGACGCGTCTAACTTGACAAGGTTGTCCTCTATCATAATTTTCTCTTTACGTAGGTTGAAATTATTCCTTTGAAGCTCATTAATTTTTGATCACGCCTAATAATCATCCCTTTTGTAAGTTTCTGTCTTTTCTGGATGCCTTTCCTTCTTAATGCCGATTGAGTTTCAATATTTCTTTTAAGTCGGAAAATTTCACGGTCCTAAACATAATATTAGTTTGCCTCTACAAGGTAAGCAATATTACTTTCAAATTAGACTTTTTCAGTGATGCAGCCTCTAATTGTTTTACACGGTTTTCATAGGACAAGTAATACGCCTGCAAAAAGGTATTATGAAGCAAGGTCATAGCGTAGAATTGAGGCGTTTAAAATTACATGATCCAATTCTACAGTTGGAACATCTTGTTGCTCGCTGTAACTGAATGACGAACCTGCATTAGGTTGAGTGTCAGTGTCAAGTTCCATTGTCTCAGATTTGTTGCATTGTTGATATGATTCCTAAGTTTTTAAAATAATAATGCTCCGATAATTCTTTCTTGTCTACCATAGTGTTCAATACATTTTCACTTTGAGACTCATTTTGAACTTCAATGCAGAGACCAATGTCTTCCACTTGCAAAACGTCATGGTGAACTTACTTCAGTTTGAGACCAATCATCAACAGAGGTTGATGAACCTAAGTTATTGCTATTTATGCTAGCCCGACTGTATGTTTTCTGTAATTAATGATTAAAAGATTGAAAACACCATTTTAGTTGCTTAAAAATTTCCATAATTAAATACAATTCCATCGCTTAGGTGTGGGTTTCAAGGTATGGGCAAAAGTAATGTAGGAACCGCAGTTTTGTACAAAAGTCTTATTTTGGTATCTTTCCGATAGTTCGATATTTGAAAATGATGGCTACAAAGCGCGTCATTTTTCCCTGGAGCCCAATTTAATTTTCCAATGGCTTGGAGCCATTTTACTTATAAATTGGGCTGATCAACCGGAAATCTTTATTTGAAGTAACAGCAGGGATAGATTTATTTTTTAAAGACGGAATGGGTAAAAGGGTTATTCGGGTGCGCGTCCAAGTCCACGACTCCTTTCCCGTGACGGAGGGATATGAAAGAAGAGGCGGGTCTTATTTTCGTTATGGCGTTGTATATATATCCGGGTCAAATAAACGTCGTCTGCCCCTTCGTCTGCCAAGTTGGAATGGGCTCGGATTGTAATTTTTGAAAGAACGTTGGCAAAGTTTGAGGGAATACGACACATGTCGGCGATCCTACCCTATAGGTGCCGACTGTCCCGTGTCCGCCGGAGGTGACTTGACCCCCACACCCCTTCCGTCACCTCCCAAGTAAACCTCATTTCCTTCCCTGATTATTCACATACTGAAACCTGAATAATCGCATCCTTGCCGAGGACGTAAGAGCCCGATTCGCATTGAAACCTCCAAAAAAAAAAAAAAAAAAAGAAAGAACGTTGTTTAAAAATGGAAGTTACACAAGACAGAGCTTGCAACTGAAAAAAACGGGGAAGACCCAAGAAAATTAAAAGTGAGTTAGAATTGAGTAAAAGTCTTCATAGATATTACAGCACGAACAGGTTTTAACCAAACACTAAGCTCACAAAACTCCTGGCCATTCACTAAGCCTTGGTTAACTTCATCAAATTCGTTTCATGAGGATAGTAGACATGATTGGCTTAAGAAAGAATTAGCGAACACTTTTCATCCTTACAGATGTACTCCAAATCCAAAACACCGGCACCAAATTCACTAACTACCTTCTTAATTGCTATTAAAAACCATTCCCGAATAATTACCGGACCCTCGCATTTAGACGACTCCATTTTGAGCCCCTGTGAAGACGCTTATCTTTACAACAATATCCCACTCGATCCGTGCTCCCGGACGCTGCGCTGCTTGCGCTATAGAGCGAGAAGCTTGCGTCGTGACGCGCGTGATCGAGTGAGCTATGGTAAAACGCAAGAGAGGTCGTAGTCATAGCGACAGAGGTAAACAGGGATTACGTATTTTTGGCCCTCCTTGTCTACAACGTAACCAATACGTAGTTTTAGTGAGACAATAAGATAATTTAATTTTTTGGTTATGCGTTGAAGGAAGGGGCTATATACTCGTCTATGAGTCGGACTGCAGTAAAGGCCAAACGTTGTGCGTTCCGTCTTAAAAAATAAATCTATCCCTGGAAAACAGTTAGAAAGATAAATTAAAACTGCAGAACAATTTTCGCGCTTTGCTTACTTATGCCACGAAACATTTCTATTTCTCCCTGTATTTTTACACTCCTCAATTGAACACTTTCTGAACAATTATTTACTTATTTTTAACTTTCGTTCTTTTAAATAAGCACAAGAAAGTGTTATTTTCAATAATAAATATTTTTTATTAGGTTTATAAGCTACATTTAAACACGATGTGTGTGAAACCTAAACGTTGTTTGAAATTGCGCTATTTCGCGCCAAATTAAAAGTTTTAAAGTGTTTATTTTCACGCCAAAAGTAAAATATTGAAAATTCTAGTTATGCGTCACAAACATAGATTGCGTTACCGACGAATGATAAAGTATACTTGTTGAAAAAACAGGGCGCGCGAAGCGGATATTTGGTGTGTAATTCTAGGGGGCTTATATGTTCCAAGTTCTTTGATACTGAACTCCTCTCCGTAATCACCGCCTCATCTCTCACCCAGCACGTGACTTTTCCCACTCGTTACAGTCAATGTCGCACGCCCGGGTTCAATATTCTGGACCTTGTTCTTACCAAGGCTAGTGTCTCTCCTCAACTTACAGAACTTCCTCCGGTTGGTGGGAGCGACCACGTCACAATACATGTAGAGTTCCCCCTACTCGGCCCGGCCGCCTCGCACCCGAAGTTCCACAATGACTTCGACTACACCCGCGGTGATTACAACAAACTTAATCTCATGCTTGCCAAAGAGGATTGGTTGGCCTTCTTACATCTGCCAATTGAAGATGCCTGGCAATTTTTTAAAACACTGCTCTTCCAATGTGTGTCCCTCTTTACGATCATTCCGCTAACCGTCACGATAAACCTTGGGTTACCCCCTCGACTAAACGCGCCATACGAAAAAAAGAGAAACTTTGGAAAAAATTTCAACATGCCAGCGCATCTAATAACCAGGTGGCCTATGATCACCTCCGACCTCTACAAAACCCAAGTTAAACTCGTGAAAGTTCTCCAATTCAAGGCCAAATCAAACTCTAATTAATGTAAACTAAAAAATGTCAAAACTAACCCTCGCGCTATTTATCATTTTGTACGGAAAAACATCCGCGCCCTACCATCTCGCCTAAATATCAAACTCTCGAACGGTGATAAAACGGACTCAAACTTAGATATGGTCACCTGTCTAAACCAAACCCTTGTCAAAAATTTTAACACCACTGCCTCTTACACTGGGCACCTCCAGGAAAGCCTCTCAGCTCCGATGCCTGATTTTATGTCCCACCCCTGCGACGTTCGCGCTTTCCTGCGCAATGTAGATGTCAAAAGTGCATCTGGCCCTGATGGGATCCCCAACCGATTGCTAAAGAATTGTGCCTTCAGCCTGTCTACCCCCCTATCCTACCTTCTCAATACCTCTCTCACTACTGGTTCCCTCCCCCAAGACTGGTGCATTGCCCATATCACTCCGATATATAAAGGCAAAGGTGTTAACAGTGACGCGGCAAACTATTGTCCAATTAGCTTGACTTCAGCCGCGTGCAAGGTACTCGAAAAGTGTTTGCATTCCTCCCTCTTAGCCTAACTTAGCCCGCGCGTTACCCGTTTCCAACATGGGTTTCTACAATGCAAGTCGGTTGAGTCCAACTTACTCTCTAACCTCTACACCTGGCTTGAAGCCGTTGACAATAAATCGCGAGTTGATGTTATTTATCTCGATATAGCCAAGGCCTTCGACTCAGTCCCACACCATCGCCTTCTAGCTAAACTTCGATCCTACGGAGTTACTAAGAACATTTACCAATGGCTTGAGTCCTGTCTACTCCACCGTATACAGGCTGTCCGCCTTGAAGACTCCCTGAGCGACTTCTTACCCGTTACGAGTGGAGTCCCTCAGGGTAGTGTATTAGGCCCTTTGCTGTTCCTCTAATACCTTCCTCTTCAACTTACATCGCTCCTGTGTCTGTTTGCTGATGACCTTAAAATTTATCGCGTCATAACGTCCTATTCTGATGTCCTCACTTTACAAACCGATCTCCGTAGGCTCGAGACTTGGTCCTCTCGAAATGGCCTTCACTTTAACGAAGCAAAATACCAAGTCCTAACCATACAAAATTCGCCTTCCGACACTAGCTTACCCTCCCCTTATTTTGTTTCTGGACATAATATCCGCCGTGTTAATGAATAACGTGATTTAGGCATTCAGGTCGATCATAATCTCAAATTCCACTCTCACTTCCAAAAAATTTGTTGTCGTGCGAAAGGTCTCATAGCTACAATTAGGGCCAATTTCCCTAATCTCACACCTGAACTTCTTACCCGCCTTTACACTTGCTACGTCCGCCCCGTACGGGAATTTGGGTGTCCTATCTGGAACCCTCATTCTGCCCTTGATGTTAAACTCCTCGACAATGTACAAGTTTCTCTATCTCGTCTCCCGTCTCGCTTGCGACATGAACCCAGAGCCACTAGACTCTCTACACTTGGTTGGACTTCATTAAAAACCAACCGTACCTATTTTGGCCTTCTGGGCTTATTCAAGATCTTTAATTTCCCTACGCAAAGTTATTTTACCCCCCCCCCATACCTTTGATGCTTCCACAAGGGGTCACAGTCGGAAATAATTTCACCAATATGCCCGCAAAGACCAGCTGAAGCACTCTTTTTCCGTCGGTCGATCCCTATTTGGAACTCCCTCCCTTCAGAAATTGTAGCGGTCAGATACTTCTCTGTTTTTAAGTCCACACTGCGACAATTTCTAGGTTTTTAATTACTTAATTGCACTTTATATTCACGGAGCCATAAGGCTTTTTGAGCCCTAGCTCGTCACCCCCCCCCCCACCGGAACAAAAATAAAGGTCCTGTACTTCTAATTATTCTGATTCGGTTATGTTAACATCAGGTCCGGTACTATTAATTATGCTGATTCGGTTATGGTCGGCTACTTTTAATTCAAACTTCCCGCGCTTTTCGGACCCTGACAAAATTTCGGTTCTTACCATAGAAAAGTGATGTACCCTTTTTGGTTTGTTTACGTTCTGAAAGAGTTTCCGTAGATAACAAAGTCAATTTTAAAGCGTAGTAATATACGTGCAAACAACCTCGTTTCGTCGCGAATCGCGATAGTGCGTTCAATATTACTTCAAAACAAAAGAACGCGATCAGTGCCTTAACAATTTGAACTAATTAGTCTGTGAAACTAAGTGTCTTTAACTGTTTCGTGAAGAAAGTTCGTTCCTAATCGTTTGGAATAATATTTATCTTCTTACGCATCTTGTACCAGTAACAGTAAGTGCTTGATTTTTTTACTATCAGGAATCTATAGAGCTGATAGGAATCGTTATGCTCCCGTATCTTACACGTTAACATCCATGCGGGTTTTGTGAGCTCGGCTTATAAGCTTCAATGAGCGCCGAGATAAGTAATTCGTTAAGAAAAATTCGCCTAACCCCTCCCTCGAAGCCCGCCTAAACACGAGAAGAAAATGGCTGCTAAATGACTCCAATTAGCTGTACGGATTGGCAACGTTAGCATAAATACATATTTGCGAATTGGTTGCGTTATTTGCTATGAGGACCCATAAAACTAATTTTAATCATTGTCCCCATGTTAATATCTACGCGGGTTTTGTGTACTGGGCCTGTGTACTATAAGGTTCATTGATTTTAATTTAAATTTTTACAAAACACCCGGGATTCGAACCTCCTCTACCACTTAAACATACATTCTAGATACCTATGGACTGGGATACTTCTCCTTTTGTATTTGGGTTTATGTATTTGTGTCTTTGGGTTCGGATACTTCTGCATTTGATATTTTGGAGTCAAATACTTCTGAACTTGTATGTTTGGGGTCGAATGTTTCTGAACTTGTATATTTGGGGTCGTATACCCCAACAGAGTTCATTAAAATGCATGTGGTGATTTTTATTTTTAAAATAACCGTTGGTAATCTGTAAAATATTTAGCTACAACGTACGATGTACATCTACGGTGAGGCTCTTATGGTTTGACTTGCCAAGTTGTACTCCTACTCGTACTAGTAGACGTGATGGAGTAGCGCCTTGTCAGTATAAAAATTTCGTAGGTCATTCAAGGGGCAGTGAACGAGATAGAATTGTATCCGGGTGATATTTTCCTTCGGTGTATTTTAAAAGGATGGGGATAATAATAGTATGTTTAAGCATTGCATGTTTAATTGTACTCCTAAGTTAAGCACTTTGAATTGCCTCGTTGCGGCAAAGAGGGAAAGGTTGTTCAAGGTGGCCATTTTCAGGTAAAAGGTTCCGATGCATCTCCTTGCCCATGGCTTAAAATTTTGTCATAAAAGCTGTTTCTTCTCATTTGCAAATAGGAACCGTAACTACTCAATCATGGGTTATTTGTCTTTGACAAATGTTAAAGACCTCTTGGTTAAAAACATGAAAACTCCAGTGCCATAAAGTTGCTATTTTACTGCTGGAGATTTAGGTGAAGCAATCACCGATTTACTCGGAGAAAGGCTTCCATTAGGAGGATAATCAATCAGGAAATGCGTAAGATTTTTTAGCACATCGTATGTATACGATGGGGCTATTAGTTTATTTGTTCGTCCTCACTCTCTCCTTTTTTTCGCCTTTGCGCTATAAATGGCGTCATTTCTTTCAATTTAAAAACTTAATCGATCTTTTTTAGAAATAGGCGCCTAAAAGCCATTAGTGTGCTGCACCCGAAGTTAAACAATCTTTTTACTATCGGAAAGAAGGGGTATTTAAGAAATTGCGACTAATTATCAAACTTATGCGTTAGTATCCTTGGGCCATCTTTTTTTATAATCGCGCTTAACCTCTGTTTATTAATCGTAACTGTCTTGTTGTAATGCGAATGAATTTGAGATGGCTTTTATGGAGCGGATGTAAATTTGAGAGACCATTTGCCTGAAGCGGTCGTATCAACATACGGAAGCTTTTTGGATAAAAATCCAATATGGTCGAAACCGCTGTGTGTTGACCAAAGAAGATTATTGAAGTTTAAACACTGCGGTGTAGAATGGGTCTTTGACCCAAGTTTTGCCTTGATTATATTACCTATTTTACAGGCTTAAAAAATGTGCTTAACGTGTCCGAGATTAACGACTCAGAATTTTCAATAATTCCTGGCACCATTAGGCTACTTGAAATCTCAGTAGCCGAATTAAAATCCAATAGAAAAAGCTTGTCGACGCCATTGCGGATATTGACGTGAAAATTGAGCATTACCAAAAAAGAATTGAGGAGTACAAAGTTAAGTTAAAATGCGTCAGCAGGAGCAAGCGGATGAAATATGAAAAAAAGCTGGAAGAAAACGACATCACGCTTGAAAAATTTAACTCCATGATCAAATTATTCGGCAAAATCAAAAAACATCATGGAATCCTTCAATTAGACGAGTCATTGGTACAAATAGTCACTCATTTTGGAGTTCAAGAAAATTCGAAATCTGGTTGGTACAATTAAAACTTACTTTTCCTTTTTGCCTAAAAATCTTAGATTATTAAAAACTTTTTAGACGAAAATTCGGAACTGGAACAAACGTCCAGCACGGAAGTTCCTCCCGTTACTCGGTCTCCGGAAAAAACTCCAAGTTCAAGTTCTGGTGAGCTGGACCGATATAATTTTGGTTTTCATTGTGTTCTGAAAAATGTTTTCTAATTTTAATTTTTGTGAAGATGCTTCCCGACCTTCCACACCGGGAAAAGAGCTTGATTTCACCATCGCGACAACGTCGTATGAAAATCAAGTAAAGGAAAAAGGCAAAGGAAAAAGGCAAAATAAAAAAAGTTTAAAAAAACTGAAACAATGAAAAAAAGGGTAAGCTAAGCGAATGCGTAATAAAATGCCATGATGAGTACTAATCATAGTTTTTTTAAAAACTTACAGCTACAATCATCGAGCGACGACCACATGCCGTCATTCAAGAAGCCAAGGAAACAATTCATTTGTTTTCCTAAAATTTTCATACTGTTGCTTGTACCAAAAAAACTAAATTTAAAAATATTTCCAAATAAAAACCATTTTTTTACCTAATTATGCTCATTTTTTAAAATAAAAGTCCGAAAATTACGATTTCCTTAAAAGGTAGTCATCGCAGTCCAAAAAGTGATGGCTCAAGAACACTGTACTCACTGAAGAGCTTGGTGTGACTAAGACCCAGAGCTTGGGCTTCCACCAGCTGTGGTTTTTGAGCCTTAAGGCTCCCAAAATAGCTTCTTCCTCAATAAAGAGGTGGAGAAGAAGCATATATAACAGGATTTCTAGAGAAGCTGTGGTGGTTGTCCTCATAGATCCCGTGATACCGATGCACGCCACCCTTTGAAGCTTGCGTAGTTCATCTTGGCCTGTTTCAAGAGCAGATATTGAAGTAGCGGATCACTGCGTTTGTTGCAGTCATCGCTGCACATATGACATAATGGGAATTAGCATTAAAGCCTAGAATGAGCCTGCCCCACCTCCGCCGCTCACAGTGGTTGGCGAGAGCGGCAACCTCTTGTGGTGGTAGAGAGTTAAAAGCATCATGAACAAAATAGATTGTCTACCATTGGGTCGAATCCCATTGGATCGAATGTCTTGTTCGACCGAATCCCATTAGACCGAATACCGCAATTTGGGCGGTTTTCCAATCATGAATTTTCCTTTCATTCCTATTTTTCTATTGATTTTCTTATTAAACTTCTTGATATTGCAGCAAGTAATATGTATGTTCACCAATAACATTCTTCAATAAAATTCAGTAAATAATTTTCATTGTTAGAAATTGTCTAACCTAACTTAACCAAACCAAACCAAACCTAACCTAACCAAACCAAACCTAACCTAACCTAACCTAACCAAACCAAACCAAACCTAACCTAACCAAACCAAACCAAACCTAACCAAACCTAACCAAACCTAACAAAACCTAACCTAACCTAACCTAACCTAACCTAACCAAACCAAACCAAACCATACCTAACCTAACCTAACCAAACCTAACAAAACCTAACCAAACCTAACCAAACCTAACCAAACCTAACAAAACCTAACCTAACCTAACCTAACAAAACCTAACCTAACCTAACCTAACCAAACCAAACCAAACCAAACCTAACCTAACCTAACCTAACCTAACCTAACCAAATCTAACAAAACCTAACCAAACCTAACAAAACCTAACAAAACCTAACCAAACCTAACCAAACCTAACCAAACCAAACCTAACCTAACCTAACCTAACCTAACCTAACCAAACCTAACCAAACCTAACCTAACCTAACCTAACCTAACCTAACCCAACCCAACCTAACCAAACCTAATCTAACCAAACCTAACCTAACCTAACCAAACCTAGCCAAACCTAACCTAGCCAAACCTAACCTAACCTAACCAAACCTAACCTAACCTAATCTAACCAAACCAAACCTAACCTAACCTAACCAAAACTAACCTAACCTAACCTAACCTAACCTAACCTAACCTAACCTAACCAAACTTAACCAAACTTAACCTAACCTCACCAAACCTAACCAAACCTAACCAAACCTCACCAAACCTCACCAAACCTAACCTAACCTAACCTAACCTAACCTAACCTAACCTAACCTAACCTAACCTAACCTAACCTAACCTAACCTAACCTAACCTAACCTAACCTAACCTACCCTAACCTTGACAAACCTAAGCTAACCAAACCTAACCTAACCTAACCAAACCAAACCTTACCCTAACCTAAAAATAAAATTGATGTTCTTGCAAACTTCTTGATATTGCAGCAAATAATATGTATGTTCACCAATAATATTCTTCAATAAATTTCAGTAAATAATTTTCATTGTTGGAAATTGTCTAACCTAACCTAACCCAACCCAACCCAAACCTAACCCAACCAAACCAAGCCTAACCTAACCTAATAATTAAATTGATTTTCATACTAAACTTCTTGATATCGCAGCAAATCATATGAATGTTCACCAATAACATTCTTCAATAAATTTCAGTAAATAACTTCCATTTTTGGAAATTGTCTAATCCTAACGTAACCTAGCCTTGCCTTTAAGAGATCTCCCTCCCAAGCACTGACGGCGCTCGATGCTGCTTAACTTCTTCGATCATCCAAATCACTTTATCCATTGCGCTACTGGAGCTCGGCAACTCGAGGAAAACGCTATGATTTTATATGTGTAAACCCATCCCATTCAGTCGAAAGCTCTTCCATATAAATATTCCCATTCAGTAGAAAATCCCTCTTTGGGCTATAAATTCTTTTAAATTTGGCTACAATTGTAGAAATCTGAATTCGTTCCAACGGGATTCTATCCAATAGGAGTATACCACAAAATAAGCAGACGCCATGATAAGGCCTGTTGCCTCTCCAGAAGAGGAGGCAATTACCTTTACCACGGCAGTATACCTAGTGATCTAGTTCGGAAGAAAAAGGCTGTCAAGATTGTACTTTTTAAACAAGATTAGCACGACAAATTTATACTTTTGCGCAATTTCTACTGAGTCAAATTAGCATTATTAAAGAAGTGCTTTCCAGGAGAATTTTGACATAAACTAACTTATAAAATGCGGACATGGTCAGCTTTTCTTTCAAAGACGATGCAGATGTTTTAAGATGTTCACATGTGAACTTTCAACGAGTTAACGTATATTTTTAGAAAGAGTGTATAGAAGGGATTGGAGAAGTGTTCAACGACAACAATAATACAAAACCGCAAGAAAGCCTTTACAAATAGTTTCCTTTACGCCTCAAAACGAAACTTTCGTTATAGCCACCGTACCGGCATTCCCGATCCTTTTTTATTAACCCCAATTAACGGAGTTTAAGGAAATTATTTCGATTTTAAACGGTTTCCAATAAATTGGCTTCGATGCAGGCGTCCATCAAATTAAACTTAAACTAGAGGGTTGTTGCATTATAACCGGGTGAATTTTTTGACGATGAAAATATGATACTGTTATATATTCAATAAGATGGCGCTTAGTAATGTTGATTACAAAAGATAAAAACTCCTGCTGTGTAAGCTTTACGATACGGGTTCTTGAGAGAACCCCAGAGACTTCATGTTTGATAAACAATCTAGACGGTCGCTTAGTTAAAACCAAGTAAATAATGCTCTCCTGAACGGCTTTCTACTTTTTACGGAATATAACATGGTGATAGAGGTAGGATCGCTTAAAACTTTGTATATCCCTTACTTAAAGTCGCGAAGATTACGTGATTATCTACAGCACTCTGAACTCTTATCATGAGAACATTGCCAATCACGTCAAACTACAACTGAGGCCCTATCCATGGCTATCACATCAATTGGGCGCCCGACAACTAGTAACATTGCCAATTTATCTCCACCTAACTAACTTCCTAATATCACTATCCCGCGGATTCCCGCCATTGCAACTAGAACCTCCATACTTTTCCCCTACCTTACAAGACCGCGATCTCAATTCCACGGCTTCGATAATCAGAAGGTTCTACTATACCCAGAAAAGTAAAGGAAATTACAGATAAAAACCTAAACTAAACTAAAAACCTGAAAATATACAATCATAAATATGTTACTGTCAACTGCAACAATGTCAATATCCCGAAAATTTATCAAAAACATACCGTCCTGTGACCAGTCTTGGAACTAAGGTTTTTTGAAACTAGTCCTCGGGACTAGTGACCCCCCCCCAGCGTCTACATAATTAAACTGGTTTTTGGGACCAGTGACCCTATCCCTAATTATTTTTACTTATCCTATTACAAAATCATTTATATACTGGATAGTGGGTACTGGTAAGCTTTGAAACAAACAATATAAACATAGTTTTAAAACCAACAAATTGTTAATTTTTTTTGATATCACAACTACATGAGTTAGTATTATCACATTTAATAAATAATTCAGTTTTCTGGTTTATTCGCACTAATATGTTTTTAATACTATTAAACGAAAGATTTCACAAACTAAACTAGGCAGTTAGGATCTTATCCATTTCTAATTCAAAATTATAATTTTCCGAATCAAAGATTTTATCATTATTGGCGGTGCTACGCCATTCTCCTTTTTTATCACTAATCCACATACCATTTTTGTTCATATTTTTATTTACCAATTCCACCCATATTATTCATCAACCTCCCCATCCGTTACCGATCCGTGGTTTCCAAATACTAACCATTACCATTTCCAATTAAGAAACGTTATTGCAGTTCCAACCATTACCGAAATAAACAATAGCTCAAAACCATTTCCCTACCATAGTGTTCGAAAGAATATATAACCCTTGAGCGTCTTGGTTTGGCCCAAAATTTCCACTGCAATACGGGTTCTTCATCCAGAATTTTAGTACAAATACGTAGGCTGAACAACTGTAGAAAAATTTGACTAGACTGAGGGACTCTTGTTCGCCCGTCGCCAAGTAGCATGAGTCACTTCCCAAAGTATCTATTCCGAGAATTTGGCGCAAAAACTTGCAATGGACCGATTGACAGCTATAATAGCGGTGAATCTTGTGTTATCGATTGGGCGTGTTATCAAAACAGCATTGTCCAAAACGGCTTTTTCATAAACGCGTTTGCCGTTATAGCCATTTCTCGTTTAAGCGCATTTTGATAACAGCGTTTATATCTTGAGCGTACGAAAGTACGCCTTTTCCAAAATATTGTTGTTTATCTTCATTAACTTCCCAAAATAATATGCCTTTTCCAAAAAATTATATTTAATAGTTACTTCCGATATAACATTACTCCTTTCAGCATAATATTGTTCTTTGTCCTATAAACTTAATATAATAGATATTTCCCTCCCTATCAATCACAGTTTTGGCGGAAACAGCAACCGCTGTTTTGGGAAATAGCGCGGTATTGAGAAACGCGGAAACAGCAACCGCGGTTTTGCTTGTACGCGGTTTTTCAAACTGCTGTTTTAGGAACCGCTTTATTCCAAAACGCCCTTTTGAAAACCGCTCAACTACCCGTGAACCATAAAGTAATAGGAGAATGAGCTAGAAGACGGTACTCTGAGCTTAGCTAGCTAGTAACTAGGCGACAACAAGCTAAGTGAGATGAGTAGTAGTGGCACCTATGCCTTATATCGTCTAATACAGTCAAAGGCAGATAGCTGCCATTACTCAGTTGCAAAACCCTTATAATTTCTTTTCAGAATTTTAGGATCTTCCATAGAAAATAGATTTTATCCATTTACCAACTAAAATGTGTAACAATTTAACCAATTCCATTCCATATTGGTTTTTTACGTCCATTCCCGATCCGAATATGTGATATTAGTAGGAAAACCATCCATTCCCACGGTTTTCAATGGTTACCGTGCACTCTAAGAAAATGGGGTGTGCTTTAACACCTTCAGAAGTAGTTTATATGGGTCCAAATTTGACACCGTTACAGGTGTTCATTGACACCCCTGAAAGGGTTTAATAACACTCACTTGAGCAATTGGTGGCAAAGATAAGCATAAAATAGTGCAACAGACGTGCAGTTTAACAACTTTTTAACTCTTATATCGCACTGAAAGTGAATTTTTACTCTCATATTAGTGTTGTGCAACTTCTTAAAGGGTGCGGCATAGCACCTTTCAGAGTGTCGCTTCACACCTTTAAGAGTGTCGCGTAACACCTTTAAGAGTGGGAGATTTTTTGGTAGGATAGTAGTAGAAATTCTAGTACTTTTTCTAGACTTAAGAGCAAAACCGATGACGTAAAAAACACTATAGTAGCTACATTTTGACCACTCATGAGGCATAACTCAAATATCGAGTATAGTTTTCCTGTTTAATTAAATTTTGATTATCCGCCATTCCGCAGTATTATTAGCAATTAGTGCCATATTAATAGCAGGGTTCTCACCTATAGAGAGGAAAGTTCTCACATGCAGAACTATACCTCTTAAAGCGACGGTTGTTGCATATAAAGTAATTTTTACGGTTTTATGAACTTCTGAAAAGGGCAGAAAGTTTTTAATTTGTACAAATCCATAGGGTATTAAATTAGTTTTGGAGGCTATAATATTCAAGCAGTAGATATAGATGTTCTTGTTAAATTTAATAATCTCTTTTCACTAATAGTTTTTCGAGCACCAGAAACGCGTTTAATCTAATTTGCACTACAGATTTTACAAAAAAAAAAACCATTTAGTACTCCATTTTTTCTCAAAATAATGATAAAACATGTCTCAAAAGCAAGTGCCCCACTTTGGCTTCTCAAGCTGGCCCTACTGTGAGGCCAGTACCTAACCTAGTCTCGTTTTTTAAGAGTATCGCTTAACACCTGTAAGAGTGTCGCCTAACACGTTTAGCATAGATTTATGAAGGTACAACACCGCCAGATTACCAATTTCTTTGTTAATTTTATTTAAAGGATAAAACTGTTTTATTTCATGAATATCATCTTTAAAAAAGGTTTAACAATTACTTTTTTCAATAATTTTTTACTGTTTGTATTGACTTTAATATTAAAACATTAATGAAAATGAAAGATCTTATGTAAGAAACCCGCAGCATTATAATTTTTCATGTTTAATTTCGAAAGGTGTTTTAATAGTGTTATTTTACACCGAATTTACTCTTTAAATTGGACCCTAAAAACTCAAGGTAATAAAACTCTCTTTTGAGTGTTATTACGGTGTTTACACCGTTTTAACACGTTTTTAACACTTCCATTTCTTAGAGTGTGGTATATGGAAATTTACCGTTTCTAGTTTCTTGGGTTGAAATGTTTTCCAGGTTTAAAAAATACAGCGAGATTTAAGCGTGAGTAGGTGTCTTTGTCAAAAAGTACTTGGGTTAGTGGCCTTGGATGAGAAGTGTTTCATGTTTAGCAGAATACAGTCAGATACAAATGTACTCCGTTTAGTGCAGCGCCCGGAACCTTTTACTTTATTTTCCCAAAAACATGAAGTAGTTACGCCTAATGTGACTATTTTGAAAGGAAAATGGAAAAGCACGAGTCATTTTTCTCGCACCAAACTTGAAATACCTTAATGTACGTTTTCATTCACGTTGTCTGTCAATACTTAGTTCTGTACCGGAAAATAAATACCTCGGTAATGAAATTGCGGTTGGTTCTTCCTGTATTGTAACAGATGTATATAATACTTCTCTTCGAGAGAAGTGTACCACAAAGCGTCGTAAGTGTAACATGATTCTTCTCAATATCAGAATATTTGGAGCAAGGTTACCAAACCTAATCACGTACGCGATATAAAGTTCACTCATCAATACTCTATTAGGGCTTAACTATTTGAAAAGCCGCGCTTATGGATTTTTGTCCTGCGTCAAGACGAGGCTTCTGAGGTGATTGCTAAGGACTTAGTGTTCGCTTATGGAATGCACTGGATCCATTATTAATAAGTCAAACCTCAATTAAAACATTTTAAATTATTTAAAAACATATTTACAAAAAGCTGCATAAATTTTAATAACATAACTCAGCGGACTTGTACATCGCGTACTGCATGAAGCTATTTAACTTTAACCGTATGGAATTACTTAACACTAGTGAATTTAACTAAAAGGACTCTTATGTAAACCAGATGCATAGCTGATGAGAATAGCCACGTAACTAAAGCTTTATTATTATTTATTATTATATTATTATTATTATATTTACAAGTAAAGCTAAGTGTGTTTAAATACTTGTCAGTTTCTGAAAGTAGAGCTACACACCGCGTCTGTAACGTTCGTCCTACGCATAGACTTCCGTTGACACTCTTTGGATCTCTTGTGTTAATCAAGTTCTAAGACTGAAGGTTTAAAATGATATTGAGAGGCTGAATCTAGGTAAAAAAATCCAAAGAAATAAAATCTAGCCCTGAAAAGTCCATGGTAAAAAAATCCAAAGAAATAAAATCCAGAAACTAAAAAAGTTAGGGAAAAAAAATCCAAATTTTTTATTGTTCCATACTATTTTATCGAAACCGCTTTTAAAAAAATGGGAATGTCTCGCGTTCCACTAACATATTCTTCACACAGTAGTTTCAGCTTTGCTTGTAAATCCGAATATTTTTGTTTCTTCTTCGGTGGTAAATTCCCCAACACACGTTGGGCCAACTTGGTTTCGTCGGAGGAGAGTTCTAATCGCATCTTCTCTATAAGGGTCCAAATGACGGGATGTTTCTGGCAAACTAAATTTGAAAATGGATGGTTCCAACCCTCGCATTCGTTGTTAGTCCTGTCGGCGTCATTTAAAGTGGTTTCGTGGACGTTCCAAAGGTTTGGTGGAAACATTGGTTTAATTTTTCGAAGTTTAAAAGTCGCTGCAGAGTCTTTATTACCTATTCTTCGAAACGATCCATTGACATAAGTAGAATGAAAATACGTGAGAAGATCGGTTGCTTCTTCTGGCATAACAGACTTTAGGTAATCCATGCCCTTTGAGACGTCCAATACTGGTAAAAATGCAAGAGCATCAAGCTTACCAACGAAATGGCTAAATTCCTCGTCACGTCTGTAGGTCGTTTCTAGCCCGAGTGCTTTGTGTTAAATGGTAGAAGCAGCCGCGAACCTCAATATCTTCGCCTAGAACAGATTTTGCCGCTTGTATAACTGCTATTTTAAAATCTACGTTTATAAAGATTGGATTAGGGCATAAGTCTTTCGCAGCACATTCGTCGAGAAGGGTGACAAACAATTCTTTATAAGTTCGTTCTGATTTACTTTCCAGCAAACAGTAAACCACTGTTGTAAAAACTTTGTTCACTTGAACTCGAATAATATACATTTGTAAAAACTGCTTCGGAGCCAAAGAAAAATTTCCGTCCATAAACCATGCAGAAGCACTACAAAGATTGCGAAGACCGTCATCCGTGGCAAAAATTAAGATTCGTTCATCTGCATCTTGACCATTATCGCTTAGCAAAAATCTTTCACGTTTCGGCTCCCCGGTAGTGCACCAGATACCTTCGATCTTCAAGTCTTTGATAGAGCTTGGATTATTTGGATGGTTTGATGTTCTTTGGTTTCTGATGTTCCTTTTAACAGTGTTTTCAAGTGGCATTACGGCTTTTGTTTCATCATCCAGTTGTGAGACGTCTTCCGCAAATAACTCCGACGGTTTTATACGAGATGCCTTTGCTTTTTCTTTCACCTTTCCTAAGCATTTGGCAACCTCCACAGCTTTCCTATCCGATGGGTGATTGTGACAGTGAATTACTTTGGGTTCCTTGACGTTCAACTTAGTCTTCATAATCGTCTTGCACTTTAAGGAGCTGGCTTTAGCACAACGCCAACGTATTTGGGAGCGCCCTCGAACCTGAAGAACGCACATATTCCCTTCAAAACAAATTTTATCCTTGCCCTTGTTTGATTTAATAATCTCCATGACAAACTGACAATGAGAACATCGAATAGCTTGCTATTTAATCGAAATTTCATTTGAGATTTTTTTGGCGTGGTTTTTTTTACCAATGGATTTTTTTCCGCTGGATTTTTTTTTAGAATTTTTTCCGTGGATTTCTTTGTTTGGGCTTTTTTTACCGGATACCGAGAGGCTATCTCGTTCAAATCATTTTTGATACCAAACACACACGTTATTTCATTAATGTCTTGGTGTCATTTATCATTAAAACCCCAGGGAATCAAGCTAAGAGTATTGAAAGTCGTAAAATTATAACCCTTTCGTTGTGAAGCACGAGTTTCGTCGCAAACACCAGTAACGACTGATGTCATCTTGAAGCATATTTTTAAATATTAAACAAAGGCAGATCCTATATTGGGACGGAATTAAATTTAAACCTCTCATAGATATACGATAGTAAAGGTAACGTTGCTATACATTGTCTCTGAGAGACTACTTTCAGAAATAAAGCTTCCATGAATGGTTATGGATAAGAGCCAATATGAACAAATATGTTATCTTTATCAGTTGCCAATATTATACGCGAATTGAAATATCAAGCGCTAATGTTGTATACTAACAATGCCAATTGAATATCCACTAAGGTTTTCTATATACATATGTTATTGTTTGTAAGTAACGTAGTCATTATTATTATTCCGCTATATATATTAATAACATATTCATCTCAATATATATAATTTCAGAAAATGTATAACGGAGTCCGAGCCCTACTTCCACCATAGGGTTTGCTCACGTAAGTTATTAGTCCAGCTGGGGTCACACCAACTAGAAGTTTTATGGTATGCGTTCCCTTGTAATGAGAGTAGGTCAAAATTCTACATTTTAGACACCTTGGCCTCTCAATTGGTGTTTCAGTACAATCAAGGACAATAACAACATTTTTGAACTATTGAAAACATTGAGGCATGTTTTCTACTATTTCTTGTTTATCCGGGAAAACAATTGCAGTTTGCAAAACGTCGGCTAAGATATTACGAAAATATCTGCAAAAGCTAGTTTCAGAAATTCTGAGCATTGTTGACAAAACACTGTACGAAAGATTGAGTTTTATCTTCATTAGAACGAGCAGCATAATACCCTCCACTGGTATTAATGTTTGAAAATTAAATATCAATTTTGTTGATTCCACAATTGCAAAAAATATTTCAAAAGTAGCCACTCCGGATAAACGATTAATATCAATATTTTTTATGGAATTTAAAATATTGTAGCTTCCAGTGTGTAAGTGTTAACTTGAACCTTTGCGTCTTTCTTTTCCGGATTGCGATTTGATTCCAGAACTTCCGTTTCTTCTAACATTTCTTCATGGGTTTCTAACAGAAAGGTTTCTCTTTTATGCTCTGTTAAATCAGTAACATCAGTTCCAGCTTTTGCTGTCATATTCCTAGCTGCAACTCTCTTGGCTCTTTCTGCCCTTCTTTTCAAATGATTCTCGGTAAATTGTTTTTGGTGGATGTTGTGGGTAAATTTTGAGATGGAACATCTCCGAGTTTCAATCTACGTGTCTTAGCTGGGACATCTAATATAAACAAGTTATAAATTAAGTATCTGCTAGGCTTAGTTAATATAAAAGGAAATCTATAAATACCTGGCAAGAAATAATCATTGCGATTAAAATGCAGGCTACAAACAATCATGGAATAGGAAATTGGCTTTCCAATTTTCAAAATGTTCTTCCAAGAGTTTCTAAGTTTCGGTTTTTTGGGGAAAAAACGCAAACTTGACCCAGGAATGCACTTCTTAAGCAACGAATTGCACTGAAGTACGCAGCAAAATTTTTTACTAATTTTCGGCATAATTAACTCACTTGGTTTAATTATATTCAACAGTTCTACTATCATTAACAGCTAACAATCTTTATAGCCCAAGCCCAAAATCAACAACCTCATTTTCGACAGTTCCCTTCATTACCGCGTGGAGGCGGGTCATGCAGTGGCGATTGCGAATACCCACAACCTTTAAGTGTTATATTTGGGGTTGTTTTTAAAGGAATTATCAACAAACATTAGTTGTTTGAAGTAGAAAATTCGTTAAGCCTTTGGTTTTGAACTCAGGAAATTTTGCACGCTCTAACAATAGTAATGTCACGTGATTATTGAACACTCAAGGAAGACACCGATGTAAAAGTTTAGTCTACAACCTTCGCCTTCATTTTTATAATAATAATCATTTAGGTGAAGATACAACGAACTGAAAGTGAAACAGCTTGCGTTTTCAAAGATCGTAACTAAAAATTGGGTGTTTTTACGACTACTGATAATGACTTACTACAGAAAGAGCCATCGGGTTTTATAGTACTTATTTTTAGATTTTATTTTTACTATATAAGGCGTAATTGTAGGCAGCCACAATCTTAGAGCGAAAGTTTATTAAAGAAGTCTGGCGCTGCAAGGCTCTTAACGTGGAATCAATAAAACCTTTATTTAGCTAGAGGTAAAGTAAAACCATCCGGCTAATGCCAGATCTTTTCTGATATTTATCGTGAATTTTAGAAATAAAAACGAAGTAATTGAATATCGCTACACTGAATCTCCGGGAAAAGAAACACTTTGTTAAACTTAAAAAAATCGCGATAATATTTTAAAGTCAGATTATCCTCGACAACTAAAATCTTTATGGGTTCAAAATATATTCGAAAATGCAGTTTGGAAACTTATTTGTTGAAAACTTAGACGTATCCTGCACAAATTGAAGCTCTCAAGTTTAAAAGCGTCTCTTGAAATGAAAAACATCTTTATTTAAACGTAGTGCAATCGATAAACTCATATTTTATTATATGACTTGGATGAAATATTGACTCAAGTTCATAAATATTCAAAGACGCCTGTTTTTACTTTGTTGCCTATTTTGGTAGTGATTTTGATGCATTCCCGATAGATAACTGTGTTTTAGATCCTTGGCTGTTTTAAAATCCCAGTGTGCTTTTCAAGGTTATCTCTCGGTGGAAATGTTTTACTGGCTTAGTCGCGTGTAAATAGTACTTCTTGTTGCTATAACCAGGTGGCACCCGAAGCTTATGCCCAACCAAAAACCGGGGTAATTTGGGTAAAATTTATGGAAATAAACGGGTAGGCCCTCAAGTGTAAGCGTAGTTGAGTGTAAACTTCTCTCCTCCAAGTAGAAATCGATAAGTAGTCGCCCTATGGAACGTAAAGTATTCGTTAAGAAAAGACTTCCTCTTTATTAAAAAAACTCTTAAAATAGGCCTAATATGATAAAAAGAGTTTTTCTCCAAACTTCAACCCTACACTTTCCATTATTCCAGTATATAAACGAACTGGTATCAAACTATGGAGTGTCGATTTATAAGTTGGTTCTTGGTCTAATGGATGAAACTTCTTAGCAAACATTTGCGCAAAACCGAAATTTTTGTTTTACTTCAATTATTGTTGTCATAACAACGTTGCTAGGGAAACCAAGAAAAACTTTCTCTACAGTTCATATCGAATTGTAGCGACTTAATTTATATTTTATTGTAGTTAAACAAAAAGTTTGATATCGCGTTAATTATGGGCCATGGAAAAGCTCTTAATGATGAAAATGCTTTCAGACTACAAGCGTACGAGGTGCGAAAAATATTCATTTGTACTATATTAATGATCTAAACCTATAAAGGTCTCTATATCTTTAAGTTAATGATAAGAACATGTTCAATGTATGAGAATAGAGTGACCATGTTAAAAGTCAGGAGGTTTCGTGGCTTGGAATCTTAACAGAATTTTGAACCTCATAATATCAAATAGCATGTCGCGTTCCTTCTAAATATTTGGGTTGGAATGATGGATAATTACACATTCAGCTATTTTTTAAACGGGGTAAGATATGAATGAAAATTGGGAAAAGAAAAACATTTTTCTTGTCAATTAACAGCAGTTGTTATAGGACGTTGACTTCGGTCTCTGTAATCAACCTTCTGCGCGATGGTTCTCAGAGTTTTATGGACAGTTTGTGCTATGACATTTGAAAAATGAGAGAATTACTGTAATGTTATACAGTATTTTGCTATTGTTTATTACAATTTATATTGAAGTGGGCCGATTATTTAGCCTCGTTTCCGTCAACCAGACGATAGTGAATGAAGTGCTTCGAAATAACAATGTTAGTGTAACGGAAATTGACTCTTGGGATAAGTTGGAGGCGCTTAAAAATGGAGTATAATTTTTCGTAGACGCACTTCTATTTGAATTTTTTAGAAGTTTTAAAATCTATAACCCTTTACCGCAGTTTTTGGACGCTTTGATTTATCCCATGTCAATAATCGATCATAGAAAAGTTGAAGAAGTTCACGTATCCCCGAGTGTCTGGTTTTCGTCCGTCGTTATAATTACTTCTGTCAGCCGCAATCAATCGGGATCCGAAAATTACAATCTCATGGGTTTAAACAGCTTCGTATGGATAGCCATTACAATTTCCCTTCTCATTATGGCCATCCTATTACTTGGCTGGCAACGCCGCAATTCTTTCATTGACCTTGTATGGACGTTGGCATCAGACCTTTTACAAAATGGTAAGTCCTACCATGGTCCTACAGTCCCGATTGACTTTTGTTAAAGTTTCCCACACACGTAGGCTATAATGTACGCTTAAAACTGTCAAACGCCGCGAGAATCATCTTCGGTGCTTGGATTTTGTCTAGTAGCGTTTTAATGCAATCGTATTCTGGAAATTTCAATGATATCGGAAGACGATTATATTGACACGATCGAAGACTTGCTGCGGCAACAATCCGTCAAGCCCGCAATTTGCACGAAAAACGCGTTTCTTCACTAGCGTTATGGTAAACGTTCTCTGATTTAATATTTGATATTTTTGCAAAGAAGTAAAGTATACAATATGTTGCAGGAGGATCAGTACGCTTCTCTGCAACAAAGAATGGATGAAAGTGGGTTTTTTTTGACAAGCCGCACGAAATTGATGAAATGTTTCGTAGCGGAAAAATTGCGTTTTTTGAGACCGAAGGAAATATATTCGGTTCACTTACGAGACACCTGTCTTCAATAGGTCGCGTAGTTTATACGGGAAAGGGGAAGTACGATTTTGGGACAACTCACTTTTTCTTCAGTATGAAACTGCCGCTGGCCATCAAGGAGGCGATAGATTACCTGTAAGGTTGTATTTTGTGCCCGTTATCTCCATGTTCATTTTTTTGTTTTCATATTTCTAGATCTTTGAGATTCGTGGAAGTGCCGTGAATGAAGTCAGGGTTCGAAGGGAAGCCTGGATCGGTAGAACGGATTTGGGTTTTGAGCGAGAAGTTTTGAATGAATTTAAGAGCCTGAGACTCGGTTTTCTTCGACCCGTTTTCAGAATCTGGTTTAACGGCCTAGTTTCTTCCGTAGTTGTGAAAATTCTAGAGATTATATTTATTCTTTGTTTGCGAGGGTGAAACTAAAAGACAACCATTAAAGTTCAATAAGACCAGTATGTTATAGAGGAGACCCTGGGAATCTTTATAAACGACTGCACGAGGATCCAGCTAAGATCGACGCTCTCACTCATATGCCAGAACATACCGACGTTCCTGGGCTTCGCGCATATCTGGGCATGATCAATTACTATCAGGCCTTCGTAAGCAACATGCGTCAAATACGGGCGCCACTGGACGCGTTGTTGCAGAAGTCTCAACCATGGCACTGGTCCCCACGTTGCCAAAAGGCGTTTGATGATCTGAAAGGGATTTTGCAGTCTGATCTGCTTCTCACGCATTATGATTCAACCCTGGAAATCATCGTAGCCGCCGATGCGTCTGAACAAGGAATTGAGGCTGTTCTGCCTCACGTCTTCCCGGATGGGACCGAGAAAGCCGTAACCCATGCCTCACGGTCGTTATTACCAGCCGAACGTAATTATGGGCAAATCGAGAAGGAAGGGTTAGCGCTGGTTTTCGCCGTCAAGAAATTTCACAAAATGCTTTACGGCCGGCATTTTACCTTACTTACGGATCAAAAACCTTTGGTTTCTATCTTTGGCAGCAAGAAGGGAGTACCTATACACTCTGCAAATCGACTTCGGCGCTGGGCTGTCATCCTCCTTGCGTATGATTTTCGCATTGAGTACCGCGAACGACTATCTTCGGTCAGGCGGATGCGTTGTCTCGCTTGATATCATCTCAGAAGTCGACAAAAGATGAGGTCATTATTGCCCTCATACAAGTTGACTCTGATGTGCGGGCAACTATTCGGCACCTCCCGTTGACTTACAAGGACATCCAGGCCGCCTCTAGAACTGATGATCTCCTGCAACGGGTCATGCACTTTACAAAAACCCGCTGGCCAGATTCTCGATCCTTGGTGTTCGGCAAAGGCAACGACGAGCTTCAACAATTCTTTCGTCGACGTAATCAATTGGCCATACAAGAGGATTGTCTTCTATTTGACGATCGTATTGTCGTCCCGAAGCTGCTCCACCCGGGCATTAATCGTATGAAGTCCTTAGCTCCACGCTACGCGTACTGGCCATTCATGGATCACCAAGCTGAAGAATTGGTCCTTTCGTGTGCCAAATGCGCTCTAGCAGCCAAACTACCGACCAAAACTTTCCTAAAGTCTTGGCCGAAAGCGTCACGTCCGTGGGAGAGGATCCACATAGACTGTGCAGGACCACATCATGGGGACTATTTCTTACTGGCTGTGGATGCCTATTCGAAATTTCCGGAAATCTACCTAACGAGGTCTACAACTAAAGATGCTACGATAAAGATTCTAAGAGGCCTTGTCGCTCGTTATGGACTTCCAGACACTCTCGTTAGTGATAATGGTCCACAATTTACCTCCGAAGCCTTTGCTACGTTCTGAGCAAGTCACGGTATTCAGCATGTCTTTTCGCCACCATATCATCCACAGTCAAATGGCCAAGTTGAACGATTTGTGGATACGTTTAAACGGGCACTACTGAAGCTTGAAGGCCAAGGCAAGATTCAAGAGCTGTTGGAAGTTTTCCTTGCGACGTACCGGACTACGCCAAATGACCGTATTCAAGGTCACACTCCTGAGGAACTATTCCTTGGACGCAAACTCAGAACGTCCTTGGACCTTCATCGTCCACCGGTCAAGCACGTCGCTGTCCGAGGCACGGAAATGGAGCGCCAGTTTAACCGACGACATGGGGCACGTCTTCGCCGGTTTAATACCGGTGATCTTGTCTGGGAAAGGAACGCCTTAGTACCCACTTGGACCGCCGGTCGGGTAAGAAAATCCCGAGGGCTCGTGTATACGGTTCAACTCCAGGATGGAGTTGAACCGTTCATGCAAATCATCTTCAGCATAGGGCTGAGGCAGAAGAAAGCAGCGACCCTTATTCCATTATCATGGATTCGTTCCAACTAACACCATGTACGGAACCGTTGGACGTAACGGAAAACCCGGAACGTCATGTTCAATTTAATTTGCCGCACGGTCGAAGAGGATCCGGACACCGTCCCGTGCCGGTCGGCCCGCGAAGTTTGCAAGCCATCGCGTCTTCAAGTCAATCCGAGCCAGCGATGCTATACCTCATCTCGCGCTTCGCTCCCTCGAGAAAGGGAGATGTTATGAATCCAATCTAAATTGTTTTTTATGAATGTAACTCTTAAGCGTTGTTAATCTAAAAATAGTTTCTTGGCCTATTGTATACTATTTAAACTAATACTCCCTAAAGCAGGGAGCCCACCGGTCCTATAATTCCTATAAATTCCTATATTTTTGAACCTGTCCTATATTATCCTATAATTTCATGAAAGGTCCTATAATATCCTATATTTTTGAACCTGTCCTATATTATCCTATAATTTCATGAAAGGTCCTATAATATCCTATATTTTGGACTTAGTCGAAGTTTTCGTATAGTTTAGCATCAAATTTATCAAAATTTAGCTTTTTTTTATCGAGATCACATTTGAATAGACACCGAAATTGTGGAGCTCGCTTAGGAATTTTTATATATTATATTATATTATATTATATTATGTTATATTTTAATTAAGTTCTTCTGAGTTTTCAAAATAGAATCAAATTTGTTATTTTTTATTTTTTTGGGATTTTTCTACATAGTTTAAGCCCAAAATTGTATTATATTAGAGCATTTTTAGTCCTATATTTTCCTATTAAAACACATTTTTTCTCCTATAAAATCCTATAATTCCGGAAAAAAATTCCTATTTTTCCTATAAGGAATTTAAATTTAAGAGTGGGCTCCCTGCCTAAAGAATCTGGGTCTTGTTCCGAGAGTCACGATCACTGATAGTTGTATGTTTGTTTCTTTTATTAATAAAGTTGTTTTATTACATAATGAGTTGTCGAGGTAAAAGTGTTTAACGTTTTGAGTAACCGACAAACTCAACATTTAGGATTAACTAAGACAAAATAACCTTAATATTTGGAAGTATTGCCAAAACATTTTGCCCCGAAAGGCGCTCTTCAAGCCAATCAAAAATATTTAGAACTATATCTTTTCTTATTCTAAATAATCTTTTAAACCTATAATCGTCAAGTATCTCTTAAAATTCTTTGACGCCTTAAATCACGTCAAGGCAATTCATGGGCAAGTATAGCTAATCTTAAAACTTCACGTCGAACTATATACACCATTTTAAAAACAAAAGAGACAAGAAAAAAGGTTCGGTAGAAACCATAACGAAAGGAAATTGATATCGTTAGCCTACCGAACATTTTCCATCATTTCTAACGACAATACTCCCTACCGAACGCCTCAGAATCACAACTTTGCTCTCTAACGAATATTTTGGGCACTAACGAATATTTTTATTCGATAGAGGTCCTACCGAACGTCTCAGAATAGGGCCCCTGGTCTTCTTCCCGTTTTGTCGATTATCATCCCCAGATACTTAATTGAAGGCTTGAACAAAGAGCATTTCTCCAGGCGCAATCGGAAACCAAAACTTTGAATCCGTGAAAGAACCTGCCGCAAATGATCTCTATGATCCTCGACGTTCTTGCTTGCCACAATGATGTCATCCAAATAACCCGCAGCAAAGGGTAGGCCGGCGAGCATGTTGTCCATAATCTTTTTTAAGATAGCTAGAGCTGTCTTAATTCCAAATGATAATCTTTGAAACTGGAACATTTCGCGGTGGGTAGAGATTCCGCATAGACCTTTCGACGGATCGTCCAGCTCGACTTGGAGATACGCATCCGATAGGTCGAGTTGGGAAAATACTTGACCGCCATTGAGAGTGGAGAAAATTTCTTCTGGTAATGGGAGTGGATGATGGTTTGGTCGAAGAGCTTCGTTAAACCCCGTGGAGTAGTCAACGCAGAGTCGTGTCTTCCCATTCGCCTTCCGTATTACCAGAATAGGCGCTGCCCATTCGGTGTGATCGACAGGTGTAATAACGCCCAGAGCAAGTAATCTGTCTATTTCGGCATCTACCACCTCCCGTGTAGCGTATGGGACAGGCCTGTCCCGACAAAAAACAGGCACTGCCCCCTCAATGACCTCTAGACTGGCTTTTACTTTCCTACAGCGGCCTAAGTCATCTGCGAAGACATCCGGGAAGTCGTTCCGCAGGGACGTGAGGTCATCTTCCTGCCGCTGTAGCATGCAAGGGTTCAGAGACTGGAACGGTCGTCATAGTTGATCAAGGAGCCCGAACACGTCCAGTGTTCCTACAGCTAGAAGTTTTAAGGCCCCGTTCTTGGCCAGAAAGAACGACTCTTTGGCTTTGATGGGACCCAGTTGGATCGTCGCCAGACCCTTTCCAAGGAAGGAAGCAGTAGTTCCATCAAAGAGAAGGCCAACATCCTCGCAGGGTTGCAGTGACGGTCTTCCTATAGCTTCGTAAGTCGTTTCATCAATGATATTAGCTTCTGCACCGCTATCCATAAGGAATTCGACAGGCAATCCATTGACTAAGATTTTCCCCGTGATTAGTCTTGACCCCTGAACGGAGTTGAGGCGTAACGTCGGAACAGCGAGGCAATTGACCCGTCTGCGGGACCTCCTGGGGAATTGTTTATGTAACCGCCACTTCTCGCATTGACTTTCCAAGTGGCCCTCCTTGGCGCACTTGTGACAGACGTTATGTGTATAGGGGCAGTCCCGGATCCAATGCAATTCCCCCAGGGTTGGCACGCTGGTATCCAGTCCGGTTTTATCCACCTGGATTAAACCGGTTTAAACAACGTTGAAAAATCCAGTGGATTTTTCAAAAAATATAATAATAGAGTCCAGCGCAGGCACCATAAAGTGAGATGGAAGGAAAAGTTTGACCCACATGTCTTTACCTCTTTATTTCATCGAAATGGTCGATTCCCATATATTGTGGGTTATTTTGACGCACCCTCCTCCCACTGCCCCACCCGAAACTCGTGAGACTGAGTTGAATTTTTCGCCACGCTAAATTGGTTGGTCGGACCGCGCGTCTAGAAAAGTCTTTATCAGATTACAAAAAAGCCTACCCGGGCCCGACCCTGCCCTATAGAAGATCACAAAAAAGCCTACCTGGGCCCGACCCTGCCCCATTGAAGATCACAAAAAAAACCTACCTGGGTTCGACCCTGCCCTTTTGAAGATAATAAAAATGTCTACCCGGCAGTAGTAGACAGTATGAAAACCCTACCCGACCCGACCAGTTTTAAGTAATTTTCGTACCCAACCTAGGATTTTTTGACCCGATATAGATCGGGTTGGATTGAAAAATCCCGATTAAATCAGGGGCCCTACTCATCTGTAAGGGAAATGTCTATAGTTTTATCATCTTTTATGTACAATAAAAAATATTCTCAATCAGAGGGCCTAGTAGAAGACAACTATCGCACTAAATGTAAAAAGAAGTGCTAAAATTAAGCACTAGAGAGTATTTAAAAAAAGTCGGATAAAACCAATAAAATCCGGTTTAAACCAGCAAAAAACCATACCAGTGGCTTTTTCAAGAAAAATCAGGATTTTTGCCAACCCTGAATTCCCCGCATCGATAGCAAGGAGGGGGTGGTGGTCTGAAAGATCCACTTCCGCTTGCGGAGCTGGTCGGTGAGCCGAACCTTGGAACGCGAGACCGCGCACGGCTTCGAGATGGCTTCCCCTTTTGACGCTTAGTGGTAGACTGGACTAAATTAAGTTGGGCCGTGCGGTTTTGAAACACGGTCTGATCGGAGTTGGTGGCTACCACAGTTAGGATATCCTCGATAACTGATTCTAACGCCACGGAGGCTTCTGTGTTTAAGCGTTGCAGAATCCGTGTTCGGATAGTTTCGTCCTCAGGTCGAGATAACCCAGAGAGAGCAATCAGAATCCCAAACTGCTCTTCCGTGAGGTCGCCGAAATTAAACCGTTTAGATTAACTATTTAGATTGGATTTATAACAATAAAACTGTTTTATAACCATTTAAATATCATTTAGATTTTGACGGCCTTAAGGTTTTTTGCTTTTCGCTCATACCAATTAGCAATAAGGCAAGACCTTTTTCTCGCTGTGAGCCACTCAACTGTAAGCCGGTGTGTCACAGCTGTGAGCAACGCTATTGTTGATATTTTATCGCAGGAATATATAAGATTTCCAGTCACCGATGATGAAATTAAGAGAAATAAAATTGGGTATCTATTATATTTTAATTTCAAATAAGTACTTTTGTTAGTTAATAGTTTTGTTTCAAAAGATTTAGCAAAATAGCCCAATTTCCAGGCGTAATTGGACTTATTGATGGCACGCAGATTGCCATTGTTGCACCATCGATCAACGATGAGCATTTTCGAGAGTACCTTCACGTAAACCGTAAAGGGTTTCACTCTCTAAATGTTCAAATTGTAAATATGATACCTTACCAATATATCATGTGTGTTTAAGTTCATTAAACTGTATGACCGAATTTTAAAAATATGTTTGCGACCATAAAATGCGTATCATAAATTGCAACGCAAAATTTCCTGGGTCAGACCATGATTCGCACGTTTTACGCATGTCCGAACTGTCAAATCATCTCGAAAGACAATACATTAATGGAAGAAAGGATTGTTGGCTCCTTGGTATGAAAATAATGTTCAACACAACTGCGTCGTTTTCCATTTTAATTTTAACTATAACTTCATAGGGGAAAGAGGTTACGCTCTAAAACCGTGGCTACTAACTCCAATAACACACACAGCAAGAAGTTCCCCAGAAGAAAGCTACGATAATGCTCTTACGAAAACACGTCAAATAGTGGAATGCGCAATAGGGGTTTTGAAGCAAGTAAATAGTTGCTTGCTCTTGCATTGTACGCTTCACTGCCAACCAACAATTGCTGCCAAAATATTTTACGCTTCTGTACTCTGCATAACATGCGACGTGATCAAGGCCATAGGGAATCGGACGACGAGTTCTCGGACACAGACACAGAAACGTCTGACGATGATGACACGGAAGAAGAGGCGGATGATGCCAGTCGGAGGATGAGAAGAAGGCTTAGATTACGAAGAAGGGAAGTTAGAATAGAGGAGAGGAGAGCTATGGTATTTGATGATCCTGAGTATGTGCCCGGGCAAAATGACAATTGGCTCCGTGGTGGACAATTAGTACGAGAACATCTAGTTCGGCGCTTCCGTTAATATACATGTTACCTAAGGCTACACGGAGAGTTTTACAGTGATGGTATCACGAAAGATCCATGATTAAAAAATGAAAATGATAAAACTATAGTGCTTGTAACTAAAAAAAATAAAATTTTTATGCAAATTTTTTGTCAGATTTATCATGTTTTTATTTTTAAAAATATACAAAAAAAGTTATGGTGAAAGACTTATTGGCGAAAGACTTATTTCGGATATTTAAAATAGGAATTATAGTTATTTATTTCGAAGAAACTGAAGCCCAACTTGCGCAAAAGCTTCCACATGTTTTGAAATGTCAACGAAAGCTGAAGCTATCTTTTCAATTGAGTTTGCTTTTTGGCGTTCAATTTCATTGCGTTCTTCCAAGGCAGTTTTAATGTCTTTTAAAATACTGCTTTTTTCTTTACTAATTTCATTTTTTCCTTCTTTAATTTCTTTTATAAATTTCTTAAATAATTGTCTGTAATTTCCGTCCTAATGTTCCTTTCTACAAAATTCATAAATTATCAATAATTTCAGGGCCGGATTAAAGGGGGAAGAGCGGGCACTGGCCCCCGGGCGCAAGGCCTGTTGGGGGCGCATTGAGTTAAACTATTCCCCCTTAGTTCCGTTTTTTCCTACTTAAGGGGGCGCACACTATCACGGCCCCAGGTGCAAAAATGCTTAATCCGGCCCTGAATAATTTTAAGATTTACTCAATGAAACAAATTACTTCGCTTTCTATTTTTTATAGTTGAACTAGCGCAATTTGGCTTTCTTGCGTTGAAACATTGCCTATAAGAAATACTTCATGCTGATTAGTACTAATTCAAAACAAATACTATAAAACTAAAGAAAAACTTTACCAATGTTTTGCGGTACACAACCACTATTTATACTACCTATTGGCTCCGGTGTTGTTTTACTTTCAGATTGTTGATCAATTTGCTTAGGTACTGTAACTTCGGCGTCTCTTAACTTTGTAAAACTTTTGCCAGCTTCCAAACAAAATTCAACAAATTCCTCTTCAGCGGGTGCTTTAGGAGGCGACTGTTGTCCATCTTGGCCTAGTTGATTTAAGAACGAAGGCCCAGCACCCCCAGCTATCTGCAGCTTTAAAAACATTTATCGAAAGTAATAATTTATATGGTTTCAACAGTCAAACAATTTTTTTTTGATTTAAAAAGTTGCAAAAAAATGCCATTTTGAAAAATCAATTTAATCTAGTACTACCTCTGGCTCTTGTGTATTTTGAATGGCAAACCCTAACTCCATAACCTGTGCGTTACCTTCAACACACATTTCACCGATAATTCCAATGGGCTTTTATCTCCATCCCCAGTGCAACGAGCAGAATTTTTTATAGATGCAGCCTTGCTTTTCACATCAGATTTCCAGTCTGCCCAAGACTAAAAATAATAGAAATATTTAGATGCGTAATCATTTTACACAAACAGTCAACCAACATTCCTCCACTTTTTGACGTCTTTAGTCGCACCCAATCCATCAACATTTAATATTTCGTCTAATTGGTTCCATAATCTATCTTGAGCTGTTTTGGTGAATTCTGCGGTCAATCTCCGAACCAACTCAGGGTGAGCCTCCAAATAATCTAAAAGCATTATACGCTGTCTTTCTGATGTCCTAGTGCCACGTGGAGCCATCGTATACTAAAATACGAAACAATAAATCACACGAATAATAATTTTAAAAATGTCAATTTGAAAACATTGGTGTTCAAACTAGTCAATTTACCAAGGCTTAAAAATAAAGCAGCTCAAAATCTCGCCTCTTCACTCCAAACGTACTCCTACATACAGGGTGTTTTTGAAAAGTCTGGCCAAATATAGGTAGCGTGTTCTTGGAGCCACTCCCACTGAAAAATTCCAGAGAACCATGTACCTAAATTTCGCCATTTCAGAGTTATGAGCTTTCAAAAGTAGCCCCAAAATCAACAAAATTGTGAAACTTGTATTATGGCTTGCTCATCTTGTTTTCGATAAAACGCTCAATTGCATAAGCCAACCGAAAGAAATGAGAGACTAAAAGTTTGGAAACAGAAGGGGGCGATTGTGTGTAGAAGTGTGCTGTCGCTAAGAAACATGTTTACATTTTATTAACACAGGTTGTTTTAAGGGTCATTAGCACAGGTACTTTTAATTGTTATAACACTTTTCTAAAAGTGCGCTTAAAAAGTACAAGACGTTTATTTAAATACCAATTTGAATTAATTTTTTAAAACACTTTGCAGCTACATTTATTTTGAAGCTAATTGGTTTAAAGAATGAAGTCGAATTGGTATTTAAATAAACGTCTTGTATTTTTTAAGCGCACTTTTAGAATAACGTTATCTAAGTATGGTGTATTACTCAAATGCTGAGTACTCGGATATGCATCTGATCTGATGTATGGACGGGCTCATGGGAAATCGCGGGAAGCTAGGCGCTTGTACCAAGAGATGTTCCCTCGACGAGAGCTACCAAATCGCCAAACATCATCACGATGGTAAAAACATGTATCTACCAGGGTTCGAGCCTGGGACCTTCCGCGTGTTAAGCGGACGTGAAAACCACTACACCATAGATACATGATAACCGAGGGGGCAGACACTTAGGAATTCAGGTGTACAAGACGTGTATGACTCACGTGAACTCAAGGAAACTCAATGATCTCAGACGACTCTTGCAAACTCAATAGAACTCTGGCGAACTCATGTAAACTCTTGGTACAGTTGAAGGATTAAATTAGTAGAACTCTCGAAAACTCCCAAAAACTCCAGGGAACTCCCGACAACTCCAAGGAACTCCCGAAAACTCCAGGAAACTCCCGAAAACTCCAGAGAACTCCCGTTTTTTGCCCATAATTCTGAAAAAAAATTGGTTCAAATCTCTTGAAATTTTAATAAAATGTGCAAAATAAGGTTTTTTTATATTCGTTAAAAGTTTCTTTTTACTGTGTTTTTGTAGAAAAATGAAAACGAAAATTACCCATAATTAAAGGTCTTTGTCTTCAAACGGTGGAAATGAGTTTGCTTCGGTTTCACTGTTTCGAATCTCTTGAAATTTTAGTGACAGGTATATTGAAGGGTTACGCATTATCGTGCAAAGTTTCATAGTTTTGAAACTAGTAATTCTTTTCCTAAAAATTCCCTAATTTACTTAATAGTTTGTGATCATGCTTAAACAAAATTTTTATGATTTTTTAAGGAAATAACTATTAATATTTAAACTTGGAAACTTTGCACAATAATTTAAAACCCTTCAATACACCACTCTAAAATTTCAAAAGATTCGAACCAGTAAAACCGATGAAAACACTTTTAAACTGTTTGAAGACTAAGCCCTTAAATTATGGCTAATTTTCGTTTTTATTTTTTTAAAAATAATTAAAAGTTTTGAAACTTTACACAAAAATAAAAAACCTTATTTATGCCAATCTCATTAAAATTTTAAGAGGTTTAAACTAATATTTCCAGAATTATGGCTCAAAAACAGGGTTTCTCAAATAGACGGACATGTTAAAAGATGACTCCTTAGAATTTTAGAGCTAAAAAGGCAAAAGTCCCCGATAAGCGCTTTTACATACAAAAAATTCTTTGGAAGGGCTTGTAAAGCACGTAAAGCCAAAGCGTGATCGAGCGGATATGCTGTCGCGAGCAGATGAGTGCGAGATCAAGTGAGCCACGGTTTACCAATTTCGATCAAATAGCAATACCGGCGAAGTCACGACAATTCTCGCAAAGTCGTGAAAACTCTCTCGAACTCGTGAAAACCCCATCAAACTCGTGAAAACTCCATCAAACTCGTGAAAACTCCATAAAACTCGTGAAAACTCCATAAAACTCGTGAAAACTCCATAAAACTCGTGAAAACTCCATAAAACTCGTGAAAACTCCATAAAACTCGTGAAAACTCCATTAAACTCGTGAAAACTCCCTCGAAATCGTTGGAACTCTCTCGAACTCGTTGGAACTCCCGTGAACTCGATGAAAACTCCTCCAACTAGCGAGAACTCAAGCGAACTCGCCGCAAACTCTAGCGAACTCCTGGCAACTCTAGCGAACTCGTGGCCACTCTAGCGAACTCGTGGCCACTCTAGCGAACTCGCGGTAACTCAAGGGAAATTCAAGTAAACTCTCAAAATGTCACACGAACTCTAGTAAACTCAAACGAACTCTAGCAAACTCACAGGAACTCTCGCAAACTCACACGAGCTCAAGCAAATATGAACTAAGGTGAACACCAAAAGTTCATGTGTCTACCCCCTTGATGATAACACTGAGTTTTCCAAGAGATCTAGCTTATTTTTATGCCCAATCACGACGGTCAAAAGATGTATCTACCAGGGCTCGAACCTTGGACCTTTCTCGTGCGAAGCGGACGCGATTAATACTACACCATAAATACGTAATAATACTGAGTTTTCCAAGACATATAGCTTATTTTTATGTCCAATCACGATGGTAAAAACATGTATCTACCAGGGTTCGAGCCTGGGACCTTCCGCGTGTTAAGCGGACGTGATAACCAATACACCATAGATACGTTATAATACTGAGTTTTCCAAGAGATTTAGCTTATTATTATGTCCAATCTTGATTGTCAAAAGATGTATCTACCAGGGCTCGAACCTGGGACCTTCCTCGTGTGAAGCGGACGTGATAACCACTACACCATAGATACGATATAGCACTGAGTTTTCCAAGAGAACTAGCTTATTATTACGTCCAATCAGGATGGTCAAAACACGTATCTACCAGGGCTCGATCCTGGGACCTTCCGCGTGTAAAGCGGACGTGATAACCATTACACCATAGATACGTGGTAATACTGACTTATCCAAGTGATCTAGATTATTTTGATGTCCAATCACGATGGTCAAAACATTTATCTACCAGGGCTCAAACCTGGGACCTTCCGCGTGTGAAGCGCACGTGATAACCACCACACTACAGATACGTAATAACAATGAGTTTTCCAAGAGATCTAGAGATTATGTCCAATCACGATGCTCAAAGCCGTACTTATGTAATTAACTAAAATTAACATACTTAGACTTAATTTTTTTGATCAAACTGGCTGATAGCACACCCTGAATACTTAATTGTTAATTTAAGATAATTCCGAAAAGTATCTTTGCTGTAGTTTTTAAGTTATCGGTGGGGAAAAATCACGAAAAACCCATGTTAATCTCCATAGGAAATTAGCAAAAGCGGGTGAATATTACTTTAACGTTACAAAGCGGTATCAAGTCATATCTACAAGGGCCTACCGGCCCTGTAGAATAAAGACAACTTACTTTAAATATCCAAAAATTAGAAGACAAGTCTTCCAAAACTTTATTAATGTAAGGAAACAGGTATAAAACCAACTAGACCATACTCTTTACAGAAGCCGCGTTTACACGAGCTCGCCCGAACCGTTGCCAACGCATTGGAAACGATTTGAAACCATGTGTAAACACAACCGTTTTAAAACGAACCGATTCCGAATCGCATTATCCAAACCGATTCGGGAAGCGATCTGAGTACGGTATAAAGCGTTTTGACTCTTTTGAAATTTGAGAGTTGAGGTCTCGTGATTTTTTGAAGGTTTGCGGTGGTTTGGTTTGATGAAATTGTTCGCTCTTTTTTTTTGAGTATTTTGAAAGAAAAACATGTTGTTTCACAACTTGATAAGGTGAGAATAAATGACTGACATAAATTTATTAAAAGATTGCATGCTCATACGGAAATCTTGTAGGAATCGGATTTCCGTGTAGGTGCTCCATACACGATCTTCCCAGAAATCTACATGTATACTGTATAGTCGAGGCCTAGACCAAACTGACCAAGGCTTAAGCTCAGTATTTCTCATAACGAAACTTATCATAAACAGGAAGAGCTTCGTCGTATTTTCTAATTCATTTAAGAATAATAATAACCGTGGCATATGTTTTTTCCGAAGAGCGTTATTTTTACTCTTTTCTCTTTAATCATCTGAAAAGAAGCAAAATAGCTTCGAGTTGACGTTGATCCGCCATCATGAAGCACTCTGTGCCGGTGGAACTTTAAACTTATACTAGGTGCGCATGCGTGAAAACCCAAAACGCTCCGAACCCGATGTCGTGTAAACAAGTAGGTATCAAATCGGTTTGAAAACGGTTTCGGGAGAACCGTATTCGAAACGGTTTCGGCTTACGTGTAAACGCGGCTAGTATATAAAAATATAAACAACCGCTCAGTCCGAGATTTGACTAGAGACTGTATTAACAAAAAAATCACAGAGATTAGGATATGAGTTTTCCAGGAGATCTATCTTATTTTTATGCCCAATTACGATGGTAAAAACATCTTTCTACCAGGGCTCGAACCTCGGACCTTCCGCGTGTTAGTCGGACGTGATAACCACTACATCATAGATACGTGGTAAAACAGAGTTTATCAAGATCTAGATTATTTTTATGTCTAATCAAGATGTAGACAACATGTATCTACCGGGGCTCGAACCTGGGGCTGTCCGCGTATAAATCGGACGTGATCAACACTAAACCATAGATACGTAAGCAGAGTCCTGCACGGGCCGGGCTTTCCACTTTTGAAAATTGTATCGGGCCGGGCCGGGCCGGGCTTTCAAAATTTTGGAAATTAACGGGCCGGGCCGGGTCGGGCTTTTAAAATTTTGGAAGTTAACGGGCCGGGCCGGGCCGAACTTGATTCTCATTTAATCCAAAATTCAAATGAAAGATTATTTAAATGAGTATAAGCTTCTAAGAACAAATGTGACGAACAATTATCAAAAGAAATGAATAATACAGGACGCTAAAGCAAATATGAATTCAAATCATTGATTTTATGTAAAAAAATATAAAAATTACAACTGAACTACGTGTAACGGGCCGGGCCTGTTCAATTCATTCAATGTGTCGGGCCGGGCCGGGCCGGGCTTGGTTAATGCATGTAACTGGCCGGGCAGGACCGGACCGAAAAACCAACTATGTACTCGGACTCGGGCCGGGTTTCGGGCTTATTCAAAATTCTAAAACCGAGCCGGGCCGAACTTGATTCTCATTTAATCCAAAGTTCAAATGAAAGATTATTTAAATGAGTATAAGCTTCTAAGAACAAATGTGACGAACAATTATCAAAAGAAATGAATAATACACGACGCTAAAGCAAATATGAATTCAAATTATTGATTTTATGTAAAAAATATAAAAATTACAACTGAACTACGTTTAACGGGCCGGGCCGGGCCGGGCCTGTTCAATTCATTCAATGTGTCGGGCCGGGCCGGGCCGGGCCGGGCTTGGTTAATGCATGTAACGGGCTGGGCCGGACCGGGCCGAAAAACCAACTTATGTACTCGGACTCGGGCCGGGTTTCGGGCTTATTCAAAATTCTAAAACCGGGCCGGGCCGGGCCGAACTTCATTCTCATTTAATCCAAAGTTCAAATGAAAGATTATTTAAATGAGTATAAGCTTCTCAGAACAAATGTCCGAGGTTACGGAAACTAACGCACATCAAGTTTTTTTGACACTAACTACGGAAAATACTTTAAACAGAAAGTCGCGGGTATTAATACGTTAGATTTGAAAGTCGGGGACAATGTTAGAATTTCTCGTAACAAGATGGTTTTCGAGAAAGGGTATGAACATAACTTTACCATGGAAGTTTTTAAGATTACGGAAAAGATAGATTCCCTCCTGTATTCAGACTGGAAGAATTGGATGAACATCCTATAAAAGGCGTGTTTTATGCTAGGGAGCTCCAGTCGATAGATAAACCCGTAATGTACAGGATCGAGAAGGTTTTACGTAGACGTACTCGAAATGAAACAAAAGGAGATTTTGGTAAAGTGGTTGGGTTACCCTGAGTCTATGTCAAGTTGGATTTACGCTCAAGATGCAGTCTTCCTTCTACCTAACGCTTCCTAGCAACGCTAGTATGCAAATTTACGAAAATACAACAGCCTGCTACTCTACCAAACTATCAAAATGTATACAATTGGAGGGGAAACATTGGGAGGTTGCCCTAGTTGAGATAATATATCCAGTATCCTTTCATAATGTTAAGGAAGGCGAAGGTTACATGGAGTTAGCGGTTACTGAAATATCTCCTAAAAAACCGACGGTTCATCCTCAAGCTACCGTTCCTATTTCCAGAGCGGTTTTTAAGAATGGTGGCGTAGTGAATCATGTAGATACCGTGAAAATACCCACCCCCATAGGGAATATATTCACCATACCCGGCGGTTATTATATCAGTTTACCCGTGCTATTGAAACAGCTGTACCGCAGCCTAGAGTCGTGGGAATACGCATCTCGTTTTTCTTTTATCAGCGACCCCCTCACCAATCACGTGGTTGTATTTGTAAGACGAAACGCGTCGATAACCTTTTCCCCGTTCCTATCTAAACTCCTTGGCTATAATGAGGATCTTCTGCCCCTTAGTTGCCCTCCCGATCAATCCGAGATAAATTTAAGAAGCAACGTACCCGCCAGATTAAATTACTTCATACCGGATCAGCTATTTGTCTATTCCGATATAGTAAGTAATGAACTGGTAGGCGATATGATAGCTTCATTACTTCGTATTGTCGGTGTTGAAGATAAACCCCATGGCTCTATAGTCACTAAAACGTTCGATTCACCTCACTATGTTAAAGTTGCTAAACGTTATTTCGAGACGTTAGAATTAGATATAAGGACGAGTTTAGGTCAAACGACGGCATTCGAGTTCGGACAGACAACCTGTAAACTACATTTTAGACCATGCCCAAACCAGACGTCTTAGGTCATCGTTGCGAGTACCGGTCGTATTATCTTGACCAAGTGGGTGCAGGGGTTTCAAGCGTTTTTTCAGGTAGACCACACCAAAAAGGTCACGGGGTAGGGGGCTTGCTCAAGGGCTTGTTTAGATGGGCTAGACCGTTATTAGTTAAGGGCGCTAAATATCTAGGCGTTAAAGCCGCTACGATGGGGTATAAAATATTAGGTGATGTAGCCGAAGGACAGAATATAAAATCGGCTCCCAAGCGTCGATTTAACGAGACTATGGAAAATATCGTCAACCCTCAGAAAGGGTCGGGCGTTATAAAGAGGCTCAAGCTGAAAAGACTCTCAGTTACTCTGAAGGGAGCAAAGAAGAAACCACGCGACATTTTCTCACGATAAAATGCTCTCCGTACAAGCTCTGAAGACTGAACTCGATATTTTTGCTCCAACACCTACCCAGACAAGTATAGAACACGGACAATGGACCTGGTATAAACCCCTATCGGCACTCAATGACAGCTCTACCGTCGAATACCACATCCCCAGGAACGGGGGTCATTACATGGATTTAGCGCAAACGATGCATTACACCAGACTAAGTGTGACCAAAGATGATGGTGGTATTCTACCGGACGACGCTGTGGTAGCTCTCGTAAATAACGCAGCTCACTCTTTATGGCGAACTTGTGGAATCTGTTTTGGCTCCACCCTCGTAACACCAGCGGCAAACAACTACTCATATCGTGCCTACATCGAATCGCTCCTAAACTATGGCCCAGCTGCTAAAAGCACTCATTTGTCCTGTGATGGATGGGTTAAAGACGAGGCTGGAAAGATGGACGATCTAACTGGAAGTGGTTTTCTCGTTAGAAAGAAACCCATCGAAAAATCTGTGGATATCGAATTTTATTGTCCCGTATTTTGCGACATATTTAATATACCAGAATATCTGGTGAATGCCGTTGATGTTAAAATGAGCTTCTTGAGAAACAAAGACGAATTTGTGCTGATGTTTAAAGAGACCGCGACCCTCGCTGGTTGTAAAATAATGCATAAAGTAGATGGTATAAATGTACGCTAGGTTAAACTGGCACCTAAAATATTATTGGCGCATGAAGCTGCTCTCGCTAGAGGCGCTGCTCAGTATAACTTTTCGCGAACAGAGATTAAAACTAAAACTTTGTCAGCGTACACGCAGAGTCAGAGTTTCGACAATATATATCTAGGTGCCCTCCCTACTCGCGTCATAATCGGACAAGTTTCCAACAAGGCGTTCAAGGGTAGCTACACCCATAACCCCTTTAACTTTAAAAATTACAATTTAAATCATTTAGCTTTGTATGTGGATAACGACCAGATACCTTCTAAAGCGTTAGCTCCGTATTTTTCTAAAAGCTTGTTTATGAGAGAGTACCAAACGTTGTTTTCAGGGTGTAATATTAATTATAAGGACGACGGTAACGATATATCCCCCTTCGAGTACGCTAATGGGTACACCTTATATCCCTTCGATTTAACCCCTGATATTTCGGCTAGTGATTCAAACTTTTGGAATATTGTTAAACAAGGTCAATTACGATTAGATCTGGGCTTTGCAACCGCTTTACCCGAAGCTGTTGTTTGTATCGTTTACGCCTAGTTTCAAAGCTTGATTCAAGTTGATAAAAATAGAAACGTGATGGTCGATTATTAATGTCTGCAACAAATACAGTAAATTTAAATTACGCTCTATCAAAAACCCAAAGTTTTTTAGGAGTTTTTGCTTCGGATAGGCTACCTCATAAGGTTTCCAAATATCCAATGTCTCTTATCATAAACTTTGACCAGCACCAGAGAAGGGGGTCGCACTGGATTTCCATCTATATAGACGCCCTACGTGTCGGTTACTATTTCGATAGCTTTGGCTTGTCGCCATATTTTATACCTAGTATAAGATTGTTTTTATTGGAACATTGTAAGAAATGGTCGTGTGGGAGGAGACAACTACAAAAACTCGATAGTAAAGTTTGTGGACAATACAGCGTCTAGTATGTTATACATAGAAGTGGGAGGAAAAGTACAAAAAGCTTTTTGGGTAGGTTTTCCCGGAGCCAACGCCAAAATATTCTAAAGATCGCGAAGCTCTTCAATAATCATATAATAAGACTAAAAAGGAGTATGAATCCGATTTAAAAGTGTATTATATTTAAGGAAATGTTTTTCAAAATGAAGTTTATTTTTTTCAAATGTCATCTTCATCTGTCAACTCTAAAGCTTTACATTTTGTATTGAATGTGTCAATGAAATGGCGTCCGTAAGCGGCTGTTATAGTAGGATGACAAACCATAATATGATAAAGGAGTTAATGTACAAAACGTTTCAATAAAATTCTGATTTTTTAAAATTTGTTTTCATTTATTCCATTGCTTCACATTTTTTATTAAAAGTTTCAATGAAATAATGACCATAAGCCAATGTTCGGATACCGTCAGCGAGTATGTATTTTTTGTTGTCGCAAGGTGACAAGGCTTTCCTTGTTTGTCTAACTGTATAGAGATTGTGCTTATCGCTGAGAATCCTTTTCATAACGCAAGTAGTCTCTTTTTCACCGAATAAACATTCGCGATAATCAGAATGGGTAATGGAACGCTTCACAACACGGCGACATATCACCTTTGCCGTTTTCTTCTCCCCAACTTCGGATAATATTGAATAGAGCTTCGGTCTCAACCCCACGAATTCTAACTGAAACGATATTAATATAATTCGCAAAGTTAAGAAATTATCCCGTCAAAAATAACCTTTGATGATCGCTCCATTCATCTCATCCTTCATTTTCCCCAGAACGTTTTTATTTTTATCGCTGAAAAGTGGGTGTGATTTGGGGTATCCCGAGAAATCAAACCAATCACTATGTTTCTGGATGTCGCTGTACACGTCTTCCGTTCTTATGTCGTACATAAGACTATCTAAAATGTGGAAATTATCTTGTTTAGTTTGAAATTTGTTTGCATTTTGTTAACTCACCAGTGTCGGTAAACTGTAATATCGCCTTATTGCCGTATTGTTCTTTGATAAAGTCATAGTGGAATCTGTACAAGAATAATTTTGTGAGATCCAATATGGAGAAACCATATTCATTAATTAAAAAAAATCTTTTTCGAAGTCGTTGGTAGCGTTTTTCCTTTTCTCCGTATTGAATTCAATGTAGGAATTTAGCCAAGGTCCCTGACCAAACGATAATATTCTATGCACCGCGGTTAATTTCAGTCCCTTGGAAACTTAATATTTTAGGTTCCTATAATGCACCACATAGTTTTGTTTAGTCTCCAGCGTTGGCACGAGCTTCGGTAAAGTATCTTTTATAGGGAGTCCATTCTTTGCCATGAGTAATTTGTAGCATGGGGAAAACATGTCAGACGTTATTTTCTTCGTCTCGGGCGCGAGCGGGAAGCAGTTATGGGAACGATGTAGTTTTTTGGGGTATTCCAAGTTAACCTCTAGAATAAACCCGTGTGTGGAGTCGTCGGTCAAATTCAAAATATGCTTCTCGGTGTAACCGAGAAGATCATCTGTGTCCACCGATTTGAAGTTGTTCATTGGCAAATAGTCCCTCATAACAGTACCTAATTAAAAGTTTAGTTTTCATCTAGTAAATTTATAGGTGGATTAGTTACCATATAAATTATTCAAATCCAAATAAATAATATAGTTGCTCGGTTTGGAGGGATCGAAGCTAGGAAGATACTTGTTATTGGCTTCGACGTATCTATTGCTAATTAGAGCCACACCCCCTCGAATTCCGCGCTCTAAAGAAAAATAATTTAAAAAAACCATGTAACAAATAATGACATTGAAATAAATACCAATAAATAGATGCATGTATATATCCAAATGCAAGTCCAAATTCACTTTCGTCATCAAAGGGCAGCCTCCCAAGCTAATCCCGGACCCGTATAGGAATGCGCGGGATCTAGACGGTAATAATCGAGACACGTTGTTCTAAATTCCTCAAAAACGCACGCCAACTGTAATGTGTCAATTTGGACGTATGTATCGTGGATATCGCCTAGAAATTCCATTTTGTGATAATTTGAAATACAAATATTAAATTTAGGTAGTGACCTATGTTTTTGATATCGAATTTTTTCCAGACGTTTTGAGCGTGAAGGTAATTTTCATCGGAAATATGCTCGTCTGTTAAAATATTGTAAAAGGCCTCTTTGGGTGGCAGTTCAATTTCCTCGAATCTCGTCATCGAATCCATGTACTCATAAGGGAAGGACTATTTCTTGAGAGTCAAATCAACTTGCTCAGTGTTGTAAAATGAGCTGAGGATACGAAATTTATCCACCCCGCCCATAGCTAGATTTTGCACCAGAGTGTCTAGAGACGCGCCCATAAATCTTAGCGAATCTATAAATTGTAATTTCCCGAGACCAAAGGCTATGTAGGTTTGGGATGACTGTTATATTCTCGTCCTTCCTGATAGTTTCTGGAAACTGATTTTCATGTAGCAAATAGTATACATAAAAAAGGATCATTTTCAAGTTCAGTGTTTCGCTTAGAAACAACAGTAATGTACATTCCACTGCCCAGATTAATTTTTTCCAGTGCTATAAACTGTTTCACAGAATATTTTTTACTGAAATTTTTAAGCACACGCTTTCCCAAATCTACAGCTTGTTAAAGACCAAATTTTACCTGGAGCTCTTTTTCTATTTTTACTTGTTTAATTTCATTGTTAAATCCAGTAATCCACTATTTCTCAAAGCCAATACTGAATATAGTGAATCTACAAAACCTGGACTTACTAATGACGTTTTCTTGTTGTTCCCCAATAATTTCTTCATCAGATTTCGTTGCCTCTCCATGGCCAATTGATTTCTTTGGTACATATTCAATTAATTCCTCCTGTGGAATGTCTTTTGGTATTTCATCTCTTATGTCAGAGATACTTTGTTCCACCTCTTCAGTGCTAGCCTTTCTTTTTTCCTTTAGAGGAATAGTTTTCAAAATTTTGGAATTACCATGAGGAATTTTAACACTTAGCTTTTCATTGCCTTTGTAATGAACAAGATAAGGTTGGCTGCCAACACATGTATTCAATGTGAAAACATCTCGTTGGAATTCATTTGAATATGCACTTTTGGCAGTTTTTACATAGAAATACCTCTTTCTAATGAGAAGCTTGTCTTTTTTACAGAATTTACTGCTCTTATTTCTCCATCCAATTCCATCTTCTTTCAAACTTGTTTTGTCATCTCTGTTTTCTCTGTTACAAATGACAAAAACATCACCACCTTTTATGCCTTTAGAGGGTAGCTTGTCAAGCATTTTCCCTTTAAATGTTCCATCTTTTACTTTTGTTAAAACTTCATAGGCATAATTTAGGTCAATACTAGTTGTGACACCTGTGTCAAATGTGAAACGTTCGACATTTCCTGATTTAATATTTGCTGACATATCAGTATCAGTCTAAACCAAATTCTGGTTTACAATTTCATCACTTTTTCGATTCATAAAATGTCAAAAAGTAGTGAATTTATCATTTGACTTTTCTTGCTCAAGCGGCATTTAAATTATTTCGCTAAAGTAGCGATTATATCATGTGATTACTCTTGCTCAAGTGGTATTTAAATAGCAAGTGGCCCTTAGATTTAAATTATTTCGCAAAATCATGTTATTGTTTTTGCTCAAGTAGCATTTAGATTAGTCAAATATGAATATCAAGTATTTCGCAAAAGTAGCGATTTAAGCTTTTTTATCCTGACTCTTCCAGCGCCAAGGGCCCAAGGACACGGTTTTGGTCAAGACGTAAGCCTTGGTTCAACAACTTCAAAATTTACTCTTTGAAACGTACCAAGAATTTCGCCAACCTAATAAATCCTATCAGTTAGGTCCATAATTAATGGTAGAAAAGTAACAAATTTTTCACAACTTTAACTAAACAATTAATGATTAGGAGTACGCTATAGAAAGTTAACAACTTCGCAAATCGCCTAATTCACAGTGACAAGAGTCACAAGACAAGAAGTAGTAACTAGGAAGTAAAATTACCAGATCTAGGTAGGTGCTGCCGTGAAGCTGGCCGCAACATCACGTGACCCCACGTACATGGGGTTAGTGTGTTCGCGGTATATTTAAATGTTTAAAACTCATGCTTACGCTTTCATCGGTTAAAAGGACAGTACCATATCATTAAATTTTCTTCATCTTTACCATATCATTAAATTTTCTTCATCTTTACCATATCATTAAATTTTCTTCATCTTTACCATATCATTAAATTTTCTTCATCTTTACCATATCATTAAATTTTCTTCATCTTTGTAAAGAATAATCGATTCATAAAGATTGCATGACAAAAAAGCCTCTATTATTAATTTTTTAAACATTTTTTCCAATAAAATACAAAAATTAAAGCCTTTGATCTGTAATGCATGACTTATTTTTATCGAAATATCTATTATACAAATTTTGACTTAAATTATCTTTTAGTACAGGAAAAATAGGTTTTAACTCGAAACAAATTGAAACAAAGTTGAAAATTTCAGATCTTATAGATGTTTGGGCGCTCTTTAACGTGGTGTGGTCACCCACACTCTCTCATTGGTGGAATTTGCGCCATATTGGAAAATGGCGGACAAAATCGAGAAAACGTTTAATAACTCCGGTTCTACTTAACTGATTAACACGTAACTAGGCCTCAACTGTAGAACACCTACAAACACATAATCCATCTCTTAAGATATTTTGCCCTATAACTAACCGGAAGTTCACAATCTGACTCTGAAGATTATCCTCATATAAAAAATGGGGATTTAAACCATTTTATGGTTTCTATTTTCAGAATACGTTTCCAAAATTAAACATATAGTTCCTACACTGTTAAAAAATCAGTTCACCTTTGAACCTTATAGGGTTCAAAATCAAAAAACCCAGGCAGCACCCTTTTTGGTTTAAAATTGAACCATCTTAGGTTAGTTCAGTTTTGAACCCTGAGAAAAGAGTTCAAACTCGAACTATAATGGGTTCAAATATTCACCTTCGATTTACATTTATGTGAGAAGTTCACACATGAGCCTTTAAAGGTTCAAATACATAACAGTAACAGTCGTCTCATTGAATGGTTCAATTTTGAACTTTAGTGGGTTCAAATACCGACCTCTCACTTTCATACAATTGAATGGTTCAATTTTGAACGTTAATGGGTTCAAAAAAAGACCTTCCACTTTTAAGGCCGTATAATAGGATGGTTCAATTTGGAACTTTACTGGGTTCAAATTCCTTCCCCTCACTTTCGTATCATTAAATGGTTCAATTTTGAACTTCATTTGGTTCAAATACCGGCTACTCATTTTGTATCATTGAATGGTTCAATTTTGACTTTAGTGGGTTCAAATACCGACCTCCCAGTTTCAAGGCCTTATCATTGTAGAAGTCAATTTTGAACTTTCTTAGGCTCAAATATCCACCACTCTCTCAAGATATCTCTCATTTTAAGATTTAAAAGTCAACTTTACAAGGTTCAAATACCACCATCATGGGATAGATCACATTTAATTTTTTTAGGTTCAAATTATAATAAAGTCAAAAATGAACCTTAAATATTAACCCTATATTCATTAAGTTCAAAAATCTTAAATTTCACATTAATGACTGGTTAATGTATGAGAATTTTTTATTGATTACTTAAGTTCAGAACTTTTAAAATAGCATTCACAAAGACGAGTTAAACTTTGGCGCTTAAGTAATTTAAAATTGATTGAAAAGATGATCTTAGCTTTTTTTCTTGGTCAATTTTTAGAATTACCATTTGGAAAAATGCCAAAGTTTTTTTCAAAGATTGTTCGTACTGTAAATCGAAAATATAATAGCAGCAAAAACTAGTGGTGATGGCGTTTTCAATAGTAGAGCAACTTATTTTATCCTGACCAATAGTAACCTCGGTAGGCTTTGAAAAAAAAAAGATTCGCCCATTACTCTAACTAAAGGTTCTGGTTTTGGATCATCCTAATTTAAATGGTAAAGTATAAAATTTTAGCTCTGCTCTAAATAAAGTAAAGATTTCTTTATCGGAAAAATACCTTATCCGATATCCAATCCTCTAACTCTTCATTAAATAAAAATGGCAGCCCCACCAAAGCTGCTGTGGTTCTGATTTCTAAGTTCGCAAATAAATAAGTGCATAAAATTATTATCAAGTAGGCTAGTTCCAGTTCCATTTTAGGAAATTATATAACTTCAATATATACCTTTGATTCATTCATCATTCATGGCCTCGGAAGCCATCTCCACTTTACGAATAAATGATTTTCTCTTTGGCTTTTTGTTAATGAAAGACAAAATTTTTTCATGGTGAAGTTCTGCGAAATGGTAAACCAGTTTTTCAACATCACTGCACAAAGTTGTTCTTCTCTGTATTTCTTTGAAGATCTAAAATGAAATTGTAATATATTTAGTCGTTTATCTATTATGAACAAGTTAATGTAAGTAGTACCTGTTTTTCACAATGAAATGTAGGAAATTCTACAAATATTTGGGATATAGGAACGTTTTCATCTTGAACTAAATTTTCCCGGTTGAGCATTTGACAAAGGTTGCGTTAGCTACTTACACGTCATTATAGTTACTTAACTTATGGTCATTTCCAAGTGTCACTTATTTAAATAAACTTGGTTTCATTCTCGAACGACAATAAGAAATAAAGTAGCTTAGTATCACCAAAAGTGGATGAGGGGAAAGTTTGAAAGTGGCTAAAAGTCGCGAGGTATCAGAGTTTCGCCATGATTGTCCCTTGAATCGGCGTAGCTATATTATAGTCTGTCAAACGAAAGAAGAGCCCTGAGAAATTTGTCCAAATTGGTGTCGCCACCATCGACCCCATAGTACTTTATCAACTAGTTTTGAATTGTCAATAGTCGTCTGTAATATAGTCTGCTATAAACAGATAGGCTTAATCGCAATAGAACTAATAAATTTTGCTATATATATTTAATATGTTTATGTTTCATGATTTTTTACGATCATCGATAGTATTAAAGAATAAAAAACAAAATTAACGACAAGACACCAGTTTTATCTTTGTTGAACTAGCATTGCAATATACAGGGTGTATCTGAAATGGACGTAGGAGCGGAAGTATTTGGATTTCTGGGGCCAATATAAGGCGAAACTGTTCTATGACATTTTGTCGTACGCCAACCCATTTGGAAGTTACTTGAACCTAACACTTGCTAGTTTGCATAAATCACAGCATGTTGACTTCGTCTAAAACAGTAGGAATTAAGTTCAAGATAGGATGATTATTGCAAATTAGTGGTTGCCAGCTAAAAGAAAAAAAACCTCATAGCCATAGAGTTTATAGTAAATTTTTAAGGAGTAGAAAGTTGTACAGTTGGTGAACATCAATGTAAAACAACATGTTACGATTTAGTGTGTTGAAACAACTGACCGATACTAACGGTAAACTGACAGCGATAAGTAGCGCAAACTAATAAGGAACACCGACATTTTGCTTCATTCTTCAAACAATCGAAAGGTTGCGTTTAGTTTAAAGATTAGGTTAATGTTGCAACTTATCGAAATCGGTATTCGTGAATAAATGTTAGTGGGCGAATGTTTGGGATGGGATGTTGGGCAACGCCTGTTAAAACTGAGCAGTAAAATGCATAATTTGTAAAATTTAATCCTTATAAAAATCAACAAATAATGATGAAACCTAAATGTTGAAAATGAGTTAAAATTTTTTATGGTTCAAAGTAACCAAAATAGGGAACATTCCTTTCTCCAAAAAATTACAGTGAGGGAGTAATGGCGTTTTTCTTGGGGCCTCACCCGTAACAAATTCGGTACGCTATGTTGAATAGCGTACTTAGGAGTGGGCTTCATGAGACCTAGCATTCCTTCACACACTACTAACTTGTTCAAGAAAGGGTTGAAAGGCTCGTGATTGGCCTACATTGATTACGAGGTACCACCAAAAGTAATAGCAGAGAAAATTTTTAAGAAGAAATTTTCGTTCTTAACCTCGGAACCGAACGGATGACCGCTAATAAAACTAAAGAAAATTTGAGAAAAAACCAAAAGTGGAGGGTTAACTAAAAACTAAGAAAAAACTTCGCAAAAAAATTAATAAACGATCAAACCTTAGTAAATTTGCAGACCACCCTAAAACTTTAGACTAATGACGTTTACTACCTGGTAGCAATCTTCCAGCGTTGAGAACGACAGGAGATATACGTGCAATGCGAGATGCAATGTAATGTACCCATAAGAAAATGTACATCCTTAGAATTATTCTATGAAATTGCCATTAAAAACGGTAAAAAAGGTACTTCTTTTAAAGGTTCAAAGTGTTTTAAAGCATGTAATAAATAATTTGCTAATTTAATGGAAACAAGACGTCGCCGCATATGTAGTCTTGTACACAAACCAAATGAACGCTTTTGCAACCTTTCATGTTTGAAGAATGAAGCTGTTGTGTTTGTATGTCGAATTAATCAGACTGGTTTGCTAACACTTAACAACATTTATTTGTACTAAAATCCATACGTATTTATTCGAGATAACATAGCATGCGACTCATAATTGAGCCAGTCGAAGAGTGTCTTTCTTTTTCCTCCCTCTCCCTTTCTTTCTCCCTCCTCCATCCTACCCCCTTCCTTGCTTATCGCGCCATCTATTTATCTACATGCATACTAATAATTTGTTACAACAGAAGCAAAATGTCGGTGTTCCTTATTAGTTTCCGCTAGTTATCGCTGTCAGTTTCCCTTTAGTATCGGTCAGTTGTTTCAACAAACTAATCGTAACATGTTGTTTTACATAGATGTTCGTTATGAGTCACCAACTGTACAACTTTCTACTCCTTAAAAATTTACTATAAACTCTATGGCTTCACACTTATTACGTTTAACTAATATTCAAGTTTCCCATATGTTTCTTCCTAACCCTTGGTCTGTTTAGTTTATGCATTCATACCTTCCCACGATGTGCAGTGATGCGAGTTCCGTCATTACTGTTGTCTCTTGTTGGCGTCGCGGCGAAGGGAGAAACCAATTCCTTTTGAAGCTATGAACCACGCTCTGCTACCATGTTAGAATTATTGTTCTTGAGCAACAAACGAAAACCGTCCATTTTGTATAATGATCTTTATTTATAACTTAAATTAGTATTAGTCAATTAGAGTTAAACGTAAATAATTATTCATAATAATAATTTATAACCGATCCAGCACGGTGTCTCGAGCACAACTACTTCTTACAAACACGATACCAAAAAAAACTGATTACAAAAAATACCAGACGACTATCTATTTCTTCTTTATCTTATCTGCTCTATTCCAATGACGTCATCAGATAAATATCTAATCTAAAAAAAGTTGTTCATCTAATAAGGCTTTTTTGTTTTAGCTGGTAACCACTAATTTGCAATAATCATCCTATCTTGAACTTAATTCCTACTGTTTTAGACGAAGTCAACATGCTGTGATTTATGCAAACTAGCAAGGGCTAGGTTCAAGTAACTTGCAAATGGGTTGGCGTACGACAAAATGTCAAAGAAAAGTTTCGCCTTATATTGGCTCCAGGAACGCAAATACTTCGGCTCCTACGTCCATTTCAGATACACCCTGTATTTTAATGATATAAGTTAAAGTACTTGTCCATAAGTAGTTCAGCATCAAAGCGTCTTCAGTCCACGTCTTCATCAGAGTCTTCGCTGTCTTCTTGCATATTCATTTTAAGAGGTTCAATTGTGGTTTCGATGATGGAATATTTTTCCCAATACTCATGCATTATATTCTCGACGTGAAATTTATGAAATAATAAAGCGTCACAAGTCCAGAACCCTGAAGTACGAAATTGACGAGGTTGCTAAAAGTAGAGGTCAAACGGTAGTGAGGATTCCACCGTACCATTGCCAGTTTAACCCGATTGAACTAATATGGGCACAAGTGAAGAACGACGTTGCGAAGCAGAATTCTGGTTTCAAACTCTCGACGGTCAAAGATTCAACATTGAGGGCCATTGAACGTGTGACACCAGAGAATTGGCGTAAGGCAATAGAGCACGTCGAGAATATAATGCATGAGTATTGGGAAAAATATTCCATCATCGAAACCACAATTGAACCTCTTAAAATGAATATGCAAGAAGACAGCGAAGACTCTGATGAAGACGTGGACTGAAGACGCTTTGATGCTGAACTACTTATGGACAAGTACTTTAACTTATATCGTTAAAATATATTGCAATGCTAGTTCAACAAAGATAAAACTGGTGTCTTGTCGTTAATTTTGTTTTTTATTCTTTAATACTATCGATGATCGTAAAAAATCATGAAACATAAACATATTAAATATATATAGCAAAATTTATTGGTTCTATTGCGATTAAGCCTATTTGTTTATAGCAGACTATATTACAGACGACTATTGACAATTCAAAACAAGTTGATAAAGTACTATGGGGTCGATGGTGGCGACACCAATTTGGACAAATTTCTCAGGGCTCTTCTTTCGTTTGACAGACTATAGGCTTATTCGCTCCCTAAAAGTAAGCCTTGTGCTAGATCGCGGTTACCGTCGTCTGCTATTGTGTATGCTAAAACTTCCTCGAATGTGTTTGCAGTCTGAAGTTCTGGACAGTGTTGGTTACTGGTAAGGTTCTAAATTGTTATATTATGGGTTTAAGTAAGGTTAATTGTAGAAAAACGGTTACTCCTGATTTCCAAGGATTAAGAGAGAATTGTTTTTATCTTCATTATTAAAGATTCGTTTGGTTTATTTTGGCAAAGGCTTAACTTTTTATGTGAATTGTCTCAAATTTTTCTGTTTTTAACTTTATCATTGTCGGCACTATTTACTCAGAAAATTCATAAATGCTCTCGATTTAGTAATACGTTTTACCTCACAAGTGTTATCACCAATTTGTTTCTGACGTTTTTGAAGCATATTGTAATGGGAAATCAACCGAAGTTACAATCGCCTCCATTTTCTTTTGTAATCGTGTCGAACGCGAAGGTTAAACCAAGGAGTATAAATGTCTTATTCCTTATTCGTCGTAGTTCTATCTGTTGATTACTAAATTTTTGAGACTGAGTTTTTAGTTTTTTCAACATTTCCTTCCTCTGTAAAAATTGCAGTCTTTTCTCCCCACGTCTCGATGGAAGTCTTATTCTGGCGGCTAATACTGTTAATTAAAACTCTTCGATACCTGGTACAAGAACTGCATAAGTTTCTTGATTGAAAATTGTTTTTGGTTTTTTTTTTTCTGGCGGCTCTGAACTATTTCGCACAAGGAAGAATGCAGCGCATCGTCATAAATTTATGTTGCCTTCAGTTTTTTCCTTTTTTGAAAACGATTTATATGTTCAGCTTGATTAATTCCAGAACAGAGAGGAAATTGATCAACAGCAAGCAGCAGCTGAAAAAGCGTGTTTTCGTTTGTAACATCAGGCAGAGATTTCATAAAAGGGTGGCTTGGATCTAGAAATTTTCCATTCAATCTTAATGTCCCTTGAAATTCATGGTCTTTTAAGAGGAAACATTTTGTTATTAGGGCCTTCTCAATATTTTGTTTTGTTAGAGCAATTTCTCCTTCATTAACAATTATTGGGTATCGGCTTACCGGCGAGAGTTTGAATATTTGCTTGTTTGCTAAAGCCAATCCTCGGGCATACGTCATTCAAGTTAGAGCTTCGAACCGGTTCTGATGTATTTTGGTCAATAGATGTAGTAGAATTAAAATTTGGTTCAGTATAATTCATTTGTTCTAAGATTTGTGTATTTTTCTAATTTATTTAGACTAATCACATCTGACTCCATGTAGTCCATTTGTACATCACTAACTACCATCGCAGGTTCGGGCAAAATTTCAGATATTTCTAACCCATATGGTGATTGAGGTTCCTGAAGATTAAGTGACTGTGATGATGACTGGTTCTATTTTAAAAAGTCAATGTTATCCATACAATGAATTGAAATCAATTAGCTAATGATATTAGAAATTTTTAGAAACAAACCATAAGATTTCTGGTTTCTGTGGTTTCTTCAAGCGATATTGGATTTGGGTTTTCCACAGTTGGACCTTTACCACCCACAAAATGTTTTTCGCATAAATAGTATGTTTTTTGTCAATTTCTCAAAGGTTATACGGTCATCAAATCTACCACGCCTCTTTTCGAGGCCTTGGAAAAGGTATGAAGTTGGTCTGTATAGTCCGAGGCTTAGTAGAATATATCGTATTTTGGCAGAGAGAGTACATGCATTGCAGGCATTTTAATAGCCTAGGATATGGTTCGCGTTAACTCTAAGGTAAAAATCAACAAAATTTAGACTGAAGTTGAAATAAATAGTAAGAAATACTAAGAAACTTTACCTGAATTTTAATGCCTCTCTTCTCTCGTCTCCATTTTAAAATTTTATGGTCCCGTGATGCAAACGACCTTGGATTAAACTCAGCCAGCCGCTCAAGCTGATCGACACGCGGGGAGAGAACATTTGTACAGTGGAAGGCTAGCGCTTCCCGCTCCTCTTAAAAATACAGACTCCGTGATCAGCTCGAAGCTGGCACGCGATTTCGTTGGGTATTAATTCCCCTTGCACAAATTCCTCTACAGAAGGATTCACTTGTTTTAACCATAAAGGTAAATGTAACCACAAATCGCTTTTAGCTATGTCCTTTAAGGACTTTCTGCGCGTAGCACTGTAACTCTATAGCGATGGGTGATTTGTAATAGGATGCTTTTAAAAGTGGCGCTTTATCGTCGTTTGTAACAGAAACCACAGCAATTGCCCCATTGTCCTTTGACTTTGTAAATACCTTAAATGAAAATGCTTCTGCAGTCACTCCCCTTGCTCAAAGCTCACCTAAATTGATAGTCCCTCCAGAAAGTTTCCCTGTTGCTTCCAAATGTGATGAACCAATTGATGTATCATCTGGGGTAGATTCCGAAAAAATGGGGTTAACTATTCTTAGCGATAAATTAAAAGTTCCTATAGTTAAAGCGCGCAGAAGTAGGACGAAAAAAACTGTTAAAGGGTGGTGTCAATTCTCTAATAAGGGTACTGAAAAAAGAAAGAGAGTTGATAAAAGTGAACCAATTACCTGCATAAAACCTAAACAACCGAAACTATATAATGATCCTATTCCTTTAATTAATGTAACTAGAATGTCCATTCTTAATGATATTCATCATAGGCTAGATAGCAAATATGAATACTATTGAAGTAATATTATAGATTCCTTCTCAAAATTATAAGCTAAAACGTTCCCCACAATAAGTGGCTTTCAGCCATTAAGTCGCCTTTTAAATTGGGTTTTGAAAGAGCTGATAAGAACATGATTCAAATATTTCATTGTTTAACTAAGCAACACTGGGTAATTGTTTCTACTGTTGGTTGTCCAACCGGTACAGTTAGAATATATATTACATTGCCGCACTGTTATGCGCCAGAAATATACTATCAAATGTGTAACATTTTAAAATATGGTGGTAAAAAGTTAAAGGTAGAGTTTGTTAATGTTCAAAATCAGGCTGACAGTTATAGGACTGTTCACGAGCCGAGCTAAGCGAGCTTTTTAAATACTCGGCTCGGCTCGGGTTTAAAAAACGGCGGCTCGACTCGACTCGAGCCGAGCTGGGTCTTGGCTCGGCTCGATCATATTCGAGCCGAGCCGAGCTGGCTCGGTTAACAAATATGTGTATATTTAAGAAAAATTGCTACTATGAACTTTCAAAATAGTGGATTTATTAAACGTGGAAATTTGTTAGCATAGGTTTTTTCAGCTGTAAATGGCATTATTTTACACTGGATTCTTCTCTCTTATCCAAAATTTTGTGCAAATGCACTGACGTATAATTTCGGGACACAAAGACTGCCGGCGTGGTGAAAGCAAGTCAGGCCCAGAAGAAAACAGGCGTTCTACTGGAACCCCAGTGCCCGCCACTGAAAAAAAATCTCTCGCCATTTTCGATAATGAAGGATAGTCACTGGCATGTCCCTTAACGCGTGCAATAAATAGAATGACTTGTAATAAACAGTGATACCGTGTCACCAATTAGAGCGTTAAATTGCTAACTGTGTGTACCTTCCACCATTCTAAAGCACCACGTTTTAATGTTGAAGGGTTCACCGTTGGTTCTACCAGGTACCTTTCAAGCTCATCCTTTTTATCAGCTTTGCTCAGTTTTTTTTTAAGTCTTAGAAATAAATCGGATGAATCTGTGTTTCTTTCTTCATCTTCGAACGTCCCAGCATCTGACTTATTGTATTTATCTTTCCAATACGAGGTCACCTGACTTATTACATCAAATAAAACGGTGAAACCTAGTATTTAAATTTCCCGTTAGTAAGTACCTTTTGTATTGGTTGACAACTTGTTTTTGGAACCCTGCTAATCTAAACCACTCCATTTTGCACTTTGGATCAAGTACTTAATGAAAACATATGAAATTCAAATTATATAGTAATTATTAACCTAAAATTATTTCGATTCGTAGCCTTACCAGTTCCAACAACATATACTAGACCGTCTGAAGAAGGGTAGTATGTATCGAGTTTCTCATATGCCTTGTAAGCAGCATTTTTCAGCCACTCAGGATAAACCATTCCAGTTTTAGGATATTTTCCTTTTAAACCTCGTTTAGCATCAAGTTTATAATTTTCAAGGTGCTCGAATAATTGAACGTATACTAGCGCACAAAATGATATCGTGGGAAATGCTTGTGAAGAAAGTAACTCAGTCATCTCCAGAAATGGCTAAAAGTAGAATAAACCAACTTTTGACTTTTGGAAAGAAGATGAAACAAATTAACCGCAGCTTAAGTTAGGAGATCCAATTTATCGCCATACCTTCAGCAGATCCATCATCTTTTGTACTACGATCCACTCATCCTCACTCAAAATCCATGAAAGAAAATCCGCTTCTGTAAGAAGAGTACACTCGATGGCCTTACGATATGCAAAAAATATCTTACTATTAGCAACAAAGTGTGTTGTAAAGAATTAACTGTCAAACATGCCTTGCGTAACTCCATGGCTCGTTCCATCATGGAGTAACTTGAGTTCCACCTAGTGGAGACGTCCAGGATAAGTTCTTTGCGTTTAATATTAAGTGCGTCACACTGACGATGAAATTGTTCCCTTCGTTGCGTCGAAACTCGAATAAATTTAATCGCCTTCTTAAGCTGAAGTAATGTGAAGTGAGCAAAAATTTATTAAAAAGATAAAAAACGCTTAGCGTAATTGGTGAATTGCCTTTGTCAAGACTGGAATACTCGAGCTGTCCGCTCTCTCTTCATTGCAAGAGTAAGCATCATCATGTGCAGATTTATCCTTTAAAGTTTCTAAAGCATCTTGCCAGCATAAATTCATAATATGTGCCAAACAACGAACTCGAAAGTTAGAAGCGTCAAATTCAAAACCCTTTTTTTTCATGGCGAAGAAGTAAAAAGGTCGACGCACTTGTTAATTACAAATAAAGGACGAATGAATCAGGTTATGTGATACCTTTCCAAGCATACGGTTCTGAAAATGTTGGAAAAAATATCCATGTTTGACGCGTTATCTGACGTCACCGAAAAGATTTTTGGAAGCAAATCAAAGTCTTCAAGAACAATCATTAAAGTATGTGCAAGATTTGCTCCAGAGTGTGGACTTTCCAAAATTGTCAGATCTAGAGGGACACTAAAAATTTCCCAGGATTCTGTAACCCCTTGTACTATTACTCCTTGAAAAGCAAACTGGTTAGAAGATGTCCAGCAATCCACAATAAATGAAAGTTTTCCTGGAAGACTCTACAAAAGAGTATAACTAAAAGTAGTATATGTAAATAATATATATTGTAGTACCTTGAGTAGTGCCACCATTTTATTCTTCTCCAATGAATATCTTGTAGAAAGATCACGTCGAATTGTGTGCCGCGAAGGAATAGAAATATCTGGCATCAACAACCCCCGAAAAGAGGTTTCTTCAACCACACTAAATGGCTGGTCAGTAACGATTACAAATTCAAGAATTAATTTTCTAATATTTTCCGAGGTAAAGACCTAAAAAAACAGGCATATAATAAATAACATTGGTTGACTGAGAACGTGTCTTGTGGGAGTGTGGCCTTGGCGAACTCACCGGGATTGGCTGACTATCATCACTTCTCACGAACCTCTTAATTGACTGTTGACCATCTTCTGGTCTTTCACTTTCAGGGTTTATTTGTTGTCGATGCGCACTTTCTAGGCTAGGTGACGTTTCAATGTAGACGTCGCGCCTGATGATTGCTTTTTGTAAGCTTTCCTATGTGAACAATGAACTTTTGGTTTCCCTAATTCGTAACCCACCGAATTGTACAATATAAAAATATTGAGAAAATAAATCTATATTTATTTTCATATACTTTTATACATAACACGTACATCCCATAGACGCGAGTTAGAGAGTAGCTAGAAACCTAAATACTTTTCGCGAAACGCGAAAAACTAATTGAGTCTTTAAAATAATATCTCAGCGGCTTCCATTAGTCAGCAATTATGTCCGACAATATGTGTACTTACCTGCAATGCTTGCAAACATATTGGTAATGATCACCCTCTTTCGATAAACTAAAATGTTTGTGGACATCGGATAAAAGTTTTCGTTTCTGTTTTGATTCGAAAGACGCAGTTTGTGAACCTGATGATTCACTGTTTTCACTTCCTTCCCTATCCACCGCCAAATTATCATTTACGTCTCCTGACTCCATTCGTTTGTTGTTTAAATATTTCTTAAATGATCGGAGATGAGCTTGAAATATTTCACATTTAACTGCGAGCTGAAGAGTAAAGTGGCCTGCGTAGGACTTGAGAATGAACGACTCGAAAAACCTAACCCGTGTTAAGGACTGCAGTGGCTTAGTAAGCATATCTCGGTGAAAACTGAAGAAATCGTTACATTCCCACGGATAGAGGCGAGAGAAAGGAAATTTTCCCACGTTTTTTTTCACGTATAAATACAACGAACCGCTATTGGTTTAGAGAAATAGAATAAAAAAACTATTTCAGTGACTAAGCTCGCGAGCCGGGCGAGTCGTAGAGGCTCGATGTCTGTCAGCTCGGCTCGGCTCGACTAAAAAAAAGCTCGCTTGATAATTAATCGAGCCGCGACTTTGTCGGCTCGGCTCGACTAAAGAAAAGCTCGCTTGTTAATTAATCGAGCCGCGACTTTGTCGGCTCGGCTCGGCTCGGCTCGAACTCGGCTCGCTCGTCACGAGCCCGAGCTGGCTCGAGCTCGTGAACAGTCCTAGACAGTAATAATTGTGGACCACTTTCGCTTGGAATGGCTTAGTTAATAGCTTTGGGTTTGAATCCTAGCTGCATTAGGTTTAAAAAGAGTGAATTAGGAAAATATATAACCGCCTGTGTAAAAACTGGAACTTTCGTGAATTTTCCAGAATGTATTTTTGATCGCCCTTTAAAAGTGAAGGATAACAAACCTATTGTAAAAATAGTTCATAACATGGCTTCAGGGTATGGTTTCATGTTGGGTGTGCCATGTTTGGTATCACCAAAAGTGAAAAAAAAATAAAATATATTTTGAGAAAAATTCCCCACCGTATTTTTGTAGCACCGTATGCAATAAGGCAAAGAAAAATTAGAAACATAAATACGTTCAGCTCGACGTTGAGCCAGGAACCTAATTTAAAATGTCAAATAAAAACTAATTCCTTCCTAAGGAGGTAGTTTTTTTCCCATCAAAGTTTGGCATTACACCAAAAACCACGAACTTTTCTTTGTAATATCATAATTAATTGGGATTTTTCTCTCATAGTGTGGCCTTCTCGTTGGTTAGAAAGGAAACACTCGCTCACTCTCAAAAATGAATGTCGTGGCTAACACACTTTAATGTTTTTGGAACTTTTAACTACTTTATTCTTTTAAACGATAAGATAACAAATTCTGTATCTATAATAGGCCAGGACAGATAGGCCGAAAAAGGGCTTGACCTAGAACATTTGAACATAATGATGAAAATTAGTACATGTGTTGTTTTTGACCCAACAAAAAATATACTTAAAGTCCCCTGCTGTAGAGCGCGAGCTTTCGCCGCCATCTTGGAAAATGGCCGCCGGGAATTACAGCTACAATGTATTCCACGTTCTTCTTCAAAAATTATGAAAATTGGTACACATTATGAATGGAACCACATGAACATCTTGGCAAAATTTTAAAGCTCTGTGTTCAATAGTTAAGTCGCCATATTGCAAAATGGCCGCCGTGAATGATAGGTACAGTATATTTCACCATGTTGTTGGAAAATTATGAAAATTGATAGGTATTACAAACAGAGCTGTACAAACCTCATAGTGAAATATTGAAGCCATTAGTCAGATAGTTTGGCCGCCATGTTGGAAAATGACCGCCATCAATGTCATTAAGATAGAGTATATGGTTCAAAAATTATGAAAATTGGTAATAATTATGTTAAAGACCGTCTTAACATCATACTTGAATATTGAAGACGTGCTACTGATAGTTTGGGCTCCATCTTCAAAAATGACTGTTAGAAATGGCAAATATATTACGGATATATAAATATTTTAGATATTTTTTTATTGAGTAGATGATTTTCACGAACGTATTAAACGCCATAAAAATAACTATTTTCGAGTCTAAATTATCGACCCATCTTCAAAAATGGTCGCTGAAATATTACTATCCTAAATTCTGCCATATTACTCGGATTTTGGTTAGGAAAAACCATTTTTATGGGGTATAAACCTTCTAGTGTCATTAAGGATTAGATTTAAGACACATTTTTAACATTTCGTTCATATTTATCGTCATCCTGAAGATTTTTTACTACGGCTAATACCTTGAAAATGACCACACATTGCCCAGCAAGCTAATACAGATCGTCTACATTCACAGTTCTTAATACAAGATGTTCTGCAGACTGCAGGTACAAATAATGAGTGGAATAAGTTCATCTGATGCCGGAAGGAGAATGGTGTGAATGGGTCTTCGACTTTTGGCAACCCTCTAGGGGTCGCGGATACACTATTTGTTTTTGGCCGTTTGGCACTGTTGTGCTTGGAAAGAACTTCCCCGTCCCCTCGAGTCTTCTGCTGCCTTAATCCTTCCCTGTCACCGACCACCTCCTGACTAGGCTCGCCGCTGACGGTGTCCTGCTTCTGTCACCTGCTCAAGTGGCGTTTGTCGGGTCCGCTGGCCGATCTTGTGGGCCTGGACGGCGGTTCCGCAGGTTCAATTTGGAATATGATGAGGAGGGGCGCTGATAAGGCCCCCAGCTATGTGTAGCGCCTAATCAAGGGTTGTGACATGCAATTATTATGAAAAATATTCAGGATGACGATGAATATGTATGAAATGCTAGAGATCTGTCTAAATTCTAATCTTAAACAACAGTAGAATGTATAAACCCCATATTAAATCATATTCTCTAATCAACATGTTGAGAATAACAGCTTAGAATAACTTTTCTTTCTTTCAGAATTTAGGGCGTTGATTTTCATGTGGCCATTTTTAAAGATGGTGTCGATAATTTCGACTTCGAGATATCCATTTTTGTTGTTTATTACGTTAATGAAAATCATCTATTCAAAATAGGAATTTCAAAAAGATTTATATATTTGAAATATATTTAGCATTTCCAGCAGTCATTTTCGAAGATGGCGCCCAAACTATCAGTAGCACGTCTTCAATATTCAAGTATGATGCTTAGACGGTCTTCAACATAATTATTACCAATTTTCATAATTTTTGAACCAATATATCTACATGATATTGATGGCGGCCATTTTCCAACATGGTGGCCAAACTATCTGATTAATGGCTTCAATATTTTACTATGAGGTTCACAGAGCTCTGTTTGTAATACCTATCAATTTTCATAATTTTCCAACAATATGGTGAAATATACTGTACCTAGCATTAACGACCGCCATTTTCAAATATGGCGGCCAAACTATTGAACACAGAGCTATAAAGTTTTGCCATGATGTTCAAGTGTTTACAATACTAATGTGTACAATTTTCGTATTTTTTGAAGAAGAACGTGGAATACATTGTAGCTGGCATCCCCGGCGGCCATTTTCCAAGATGGCGGCAAAAGCTCGCGCTCTACAGCAGGGGACTTTTAGTATATTTTTTGTTGAGTCAAAAACAACACATGTACCAATTTTTATCTTTATGTTCAAATGTTCTAGGTCAAACCCTAAAAGTTCTGGGCTATAAATACGAAGGGTTTTTACCAGATCGGGATCATACGTTGACTTTTGTAACTACTGTAAATAAACACTATTAAGTTTTCTTCCTGACCATATTCAATCTGAGAAAATCAAGCATACACAAAAATTATCCATACCCTGTCTCCAGGTTGTAATTCGAGCAGTTCTTTCACTCCATGGCGACGATAAAAATTTAATTTTTTGGCCTTGTTGGTGGGATTGTGCCTTCTCTCGTACAACTGCTTGCAGAGGGATCTATGGTCTCAAAGATATGGACGTCATTGGGAGAGTCTGTTCATTAGTAGTTGTGCGGGACTGAATCCATTTGTCATTGGAGTGGATCTGTACGCTAGAAGTCCTCGTGATAGATCATGTGATTTCTTGAGAAGATTTCTCACGATCTTCACCGCTGCTTCTGCAAATCCATTGCTTTGGGGGTACTCTGGCCTGATTGTGATCGATTTGAATCCAAATACCTTTGCATATTCAGCAAATTCCCTCGTCCTGGTGGCTGACAAATTGGCGCCGTTGTCACTTCGAACAATATCCGGGATGCCATGCCGTGCTTAGTTATGTTGATGATGGTTTTGTAAGTTTGGTATTTTATCGGGGCTGTTCAATAAATTTGGAATACTGATCAATGATTACAAAATAGTGCTTTCCGGTATGGTGCAACATATCCATTGAGATGGTATGCCATGGACGCTACGGCAAATTGGAAAGGTTTAATAATTCATGGCGATCGGTCGACTCTCCGAGGCAACGTCTTGGGATAGCAACTGCATACGGCTTCGCTTCTGGCTTCATTTGTATGTTTTAGCGTCTTAATGTTTTTGTGTTTTATACAGTAGACATATATATATATATATTAATGTTTTATCTTGAGGATTGATGACCAAAGGGGGCTTTGCTTCCTAGTTTACATTTAAGATAACGGGAATCGAATAAGCCATTATGTAGGGCGTACCAACATCGCGCCACTGTCACAAACTGCGGCCCCGCAACCATAATCAAGTTATCCCGTGCGCACACCGCGTACAAACATCGCAAGATCATAAACAACAACAGCGAAAATGACGAAAGTACAAACTGCCATAGGACAATTTCCGCCTTTCAATCCAAGCAACGACAAATGGGTGATATATTCGGAACCTCTAGAACTAGTGTTCCTCGCAAATGGAATCAAAGAAAAACCCACCAGTGAAGCCAACGCCACGCATAATCAAGAAGTCCAAAAACAGAAAAGGGCAATCCTCCTGACGGTCATCGGCACCGCCACATACACTCTACTATGGACCATAGTAGCACCAGACAAGCCAAAAACGAAAACGTACGACCAGTTGATGACCATTCTCTCCGCCCAATTTGAACCAGTCCTGATGGAAATAGTCGAGAGTTTTACAAGCGCGATAAAAAACCAGGTGAAACGATCACTGAATATACAGGGTGTTTTTGAAAGGTCCATCATAAATTAAGTAGCGTGTTTATTGGACCAAACTGAGTGAAACGTATCAAAGAACATGGGGTCTACAACATTTAGTTTCAGAGATATGGCCCCCCAAACATTTGCCCCAAAAACGAGAAAATCTCCCAAAATGTGGAGTATGGGTTATTGCCGTTACCCAACTTGTTTCGAAGTCACAGACAATTTCAATAGCCTTGGATTTGAGAAACACTACTGTAACTTTAGATAGCAGAAGGGTTTAAATGGGTAGAAGTACGCGTACGGCGGTTGTGTAAGGCTAATACCAAGTGTCATAGTGTTTTAAGATTTCTCAGCACCCAGTAAAATGGTTGCTATTGAAGGTTGAGTTTGTTCATTACGTTATTGTTTGATGTGTCACAGAGAAAACGCCATGATACAATCCCAATGTAAATGTATTTTTTATTAGTTATGGAGGATTCATACCATTTTCACCAGGAAGCCTAAATATCTGGAGGACAAAAGCAGACGGGTTTTAGTCCACCAGATAGTCCGGCCTCCTGGTGTAAATGGTATGAATCCTCCATGTGTGAAAACTATCTATACCGGTTTTTTTGTAAGTTCTACAAATATTAGTGGGGTATTTTCTTAAAATTTCATAAATATGAAATTAATGCGGTTTTTTTAATTTCATAATGATATTGGTGGGTTTTTTATTTCATAGTAAATGATCTGAGGGGTTTTTTTGTACTAGGACCATCTGTATCTATATAAATCAAAGTCCTGGCTGACGGATAGACTGACTGACTGAATATCAACGCCCAGCCCAAACCGCTTGCCCTAGAAAGCTGAAAATTTGCAGGAACGTTACTCACAAGTAGTACGCGCGTGCTAAGAAAGGTTTTTCCAATCCGCCGCCATCTTAAAAAATGGCGCCCAGAAATGTTAAAAATATTTTCTATGCAAAAACGTCCGCGCGTTTCAACCGATTTCGCAAATATTTAGTACACTGCTTTCCTTTAACCTCTAGACGGGCTGAATGCTCTTTTGCGCTCGATATGTTGCCATCATTTAAAATGGCGGCCAGAAATTTAAAAACCCTTCTTTATGGAATAATGTCCGCTTGAAAAGTAATAAAAAATGTTCCGACGGGCTGACGGGCAACGCCGAGTGCCTTCGCTCCTAGGGTGCTACAAAAAAAATTGGTCATCAGTAATATCTGCCCATTCTTTGTAACATTTTGATGGAAGTTCTTATTATATGCGAGCGACGCCGCGGGTAACAGCTAGTAAAATATAAATTTATGGTCTTATAGGAAAATTTACACCCATTTTTCTGCTAAATGGTAAATAAATTTAAATTTCATCGACACATTTATCGACACTGTATAAATAGTGTTATCTGTCCCGCCATATATGCATAAGTAAATATATTTGTAACATAGAGTCCCTTTTACAAATAAAATTTCTTGTCCTGGAATACTTATTAAGCAATGAATTTTAATTGACAGACACTAAAGTTTTGGTTTTTAATTAGTCTTGGGAAGCGCAGAATATGTTGTTATCTTCTTGAACTTTTCTACGAAACCTTGTTTTGGAACTTCTACAAATTTCAAGTCATTTTCACCAATTATTTCTTCCCTTACGCAAATAAAATACCTGTTTTAATAGTTCCTTTGAGTGACGTTGTTCAATGTCTCGTAAAATTTGTTCGTCTAAGTTCATAACTCTATCTTCATCACTGGATGAAATTTCATTCTGGTTGTAGTACATCAAGGAGCTTAATTGACTTCGAGGAACAGTTAACAGACTTAGAGCAGCGCCTTTGCTCATTTGACTTTCGGGAACGCTCATTTGACTGAGGGAGTCACTTTTTTGACTTTCGCGACCGCTTTTTCGACCGAGGGAGTCACTTTTTTGACTTTCGCGACCTCTTTTTCGACCGAGGGAGTTTCTTTTTTGACTTTCGCGACTGCTTTTCCGACCGAGGGAGTTTCTTTTTTGACTTTCGCGACTGCTTTTCCGACTGAGGGATATATTTTTACGACTGACAGTCAATTTTCCGACCGAGGTAGTCCTTTTTTCGACCGAGGGTGTCATTTTTTCGACTTTTGCGACTGCTTTTCCGACTGATGGATATATTTTTCCGACTGAGAGTGTCATTTTTCCGACTAAGAGTGTCATTTTTCCGACCGAGAGTGTCATTTTTCCGACCGAGAGTGTCATTTTTCCGACCGAGAGTGTCATTTTTCCGACCGAGAGTGTCATTTTTCCGACCGAGAGAGTAATTTTTCCGACCGAGGGAGTCATTTTTCCGACCGAGGGAGTCATTTTTCCGACCGAGGGAGTCATTTTTTCGACCGAGGGAGTCATTTTTTCGACCGAGGGAGTCGTTTTTTCGACCGAGAGAGTCATTTTTTCGACCGAGGAAGTTATTTTTCGACCGAGGGAGTCATTTTTTGACCGAGGGAGTCATTTTTCGACCGAGGGAGTCATTTTTTCGACCAAGGGAGTCATTTTTTCGACCAAGGGAGTAATTTTTTCGACCGAGGGAGTCATTTTTAAACCAGTTCCTTGATTTGCAGAAGCAGTTGAAAGTCCTGTCCCTTGACTATAAGAAGCAGAATGTTGACGTTCGTTGCCTTCTAGAGTTATCACACTTATATTTTGACGCCTCGGACCAGTAGATGTCACATCGCGTGTATATGGTAGTTTACGACCTCCTCTACTTTTCGAAACCTCATTCGGACAACTATATTTAGTTTTGGGATAGAAGAGATGGAAGTACTCCTTTTAAACACGATTGTGTAAGAACGGATACCATAAATTGTTAATGGGGCAAGATATTGAATTAAGAGGTAGAAATATATGTGGTCAGCATAAATAGCACTGTCATAGACAGTTTACACCCATGGAGAATTCATACCATTTACACCAGGAGGCCGGGCTACCTGGAGGACAGAAAGTCGCTGCTTTTGCGCTCTAGATATCCTGACCTTCTGGTGTAAATAGTTTGAGTCCTCCATGAGTGTAAACTATGTACGACTCAATAGGAGTCGGGCAACCCTGACCTAAACTGACAAAGACAGAAGCCAAATGTTCTCGTGTTACCGTTCAATATCAATAAAAATATTGGGCAAATCTAATTAACACTTTATAACTACATGCCTCAATATGAAAGCCATTACTGAACGAAACTGGGATTCTAGACTGTAATTCTGATTCTTGACTCCGGCACTTGGTGAATTCGGTATTTGATGGTAACTTTGCCTCTTGACGGTAGCTCTGCTCGTTGACATTAATTTCAATCCTTCAAGGGAACTAAGGTACTTGACAGCAACTCCAGTACTAGACTCAAACTCATGTTCTTGGCAGTAAATCTGATGCTTGAGCGTTACTCCTTGACAGTTCTGGAGAACTACAGAAATAATGGCTGAAATCAAATGTTAAATTATATCATTTGCACAATCGTCCTCTTAAAAGTATAAATAATAACAATCAAATTTCTTTATATTGACGCAACAAATGAAAAAAAACGTAATAGTAAGAATAACAATTCTTAAGAAAAGGGTAACGTTTAGATCGACTCACTCCACAAGAGAATGATAGTTAGTTGAGGAGGTAAATATACTCGTTACAAAACACTGGCTGTTGAACTTGGCCAGCTCGACCCTTCCAAAGAAGCATTTGGATGTGTTTACGTAAGTGGCAATTGACTTTAAAATTTCAATCTCTAATTCGTCCCGCTTTCTTTTGAATTTAGCATTTTTATTTTCATAAGATAATTTTTTCAGGTTGCATTTTATTTGCTTCATTTGCTTCACTGCAAAAAAAGGAATAAGCCATATACCCAATCATGGGAACCATCATGTTCAAGCGATGTTTGCAAAATAATCAATGATCTACGGATCAGGCCATCGCGGGGCCTTATTTTAACAATGCAAACACGGCTTCAACATACAGCCTGTTAATATATGAATTTCAGTACTCTCTAGTTTCATTCTGGTTTTATCTACATCATCCAATTTCTCTCGGTCTCCATCAAAAACATCCACTTCCAAACTTTCAGGAATGACATAACCCTGAGCTGAGTTTGAGGCTGAATCATCGTCAGGATGAACGACATTGCTTACAGTGCTCTTTATAAAAAGGTTTATTGTTTTAACTTTTCATTCATTTTTCTCGATCGTCTTTCGTACATCGACCATTGATAATTAATGAAATGAAATTACTTTCTGTGTTTGATATGGTCACTCAAAAAACTCAGGGTCTCGTAAAGAGACCTATTTTTAATTGCAAATGCTTATGAGCCAGTTGGAAGGGCCGCTGCCTTTTTTCTCTGGAAAACCTGTCACGAAGCAATTTCCATCTCTTCTTGATAAGTTTGACATCTTTAATGAATTGAAATAATTTATGGGTTAATTAAACTGTTTCACCTTCAGCATGCAAATACAAAAGAGAAAAAGTGAGATTGTGACTCGGAGAATGCCAATCTCTCTCTCTCCCAGGAGTACTTCTTTATGAGATGAGATTAGATCATACGAAAACGTTAACAAACCTGAAACATTTAGTTGTTCGGCTATTTCTGACCATACTCTTTCTTTTACTCTAAAAAGTTTAAAATCGGGCCTCCTCATGTCGTATAGAATTGGTTTATCTCTGATAGATTCAATCAAAGCTTCGTCCTCGAAATCCGCCATTTTTGTGTTTGAATAAAAAATTCGCCAGAGCGGCCAGACGTCGCTATCAACGTAACGGACGGTAACGCAATTTTTGGAGCGAACTTTCAAACGTGGCAATACGCATACGCTACGCAACGCTTAAAAACGCGCTAATGTGTAGTAGGCTTAAAAGCCTAGAGCCTCAGCAGCATTGCTGCTGTTTCCCTTGTATGACCAGATGGCTCGTAGCGCGTCAGAGCCAAGGTGGTTACTCCGGAAAGACACGAAATACCCAAGTATCGCTTGGCTACTTTGGTCAAGTTTGGTATTACGCTCTGTTTTGCCCTCCAGGTTGCTTCTCTAACCCACTTTTGGTGGCAAGACTTCCTTCAAGTAGTTCGTAACCTCTACGTATGGTGTTGTTGACAATGCCTGTACGGAGCCGATTTCACTAGCCTGGGTCAGAAAGATAAAATCTCTGGCTTGTGATTCACTTTCAATAGCCAACCGCTCCTCTTCGATGTCTCGCAAATCAGTTTTAACTATTCCCAAGACCTTGTCAGCATTTGGTACAAAAAATAGGGGATACTCTTAACTCCATTCTGGAGTAACGTAATAACCTACAATTTGTGAATGCATTTGAAATTACCGAACGTACCATTGTAAACATAAATAGTGAATTTTTTACCGATTAACAGGTATTGGTTTTGCCTCGGGTCCAAAAATGACGCCTACACAAACTGGTTTTCGTTGATGGCCCTGACGAAGGTGGTCGCAAAATCTCGCTCTATTTCTTTTTCTTCGAAAAGCCTTGAAGTGAGCTCATTTCAGCCTTCTTATTCGAACAAAGGCCCCCTCGAGCAACCTCAGTGTCTTCGCGGCAAGCGGCTCCTCCAACATTCAAATTGTTTCGAAGCCTCCTGAAATGGCTTGTACACTTGCAGTAACTCGCTTATGGTATCAAAAACCTTTAAAGTAAGGTTGTCCATTTCGACCTCTCCGATGACCCCTCTCAGAGAATGAACCATTCCCTCTCCGTGCTATAGTAAATATGAAGTTAAGATCTTTATTGGTATGGACTTCCTGTATTCATCAAATAGCTAACCCACCCTGTATAACTATTCTATTTCTCAAAATATACTATATCAAAGTGATATCATAATATATATGAGTTTATAGTACCTGAACAAGTCATTACATCACATGAATTAGGGAATGAAGTCGCATACTTTGAGCTTCCTGAAAAATCTTTCCTAGAGATAAGATTTATAATTTTTTGCCCAAACTGGGCTAGTATCTCAGCTTCGTGACCCATTGTTCCACCTTTCAAAAATGTTGGTGGCTTCGGTGGAGGCTTTAACTTGGCGTAGGAAGACTTCGTGAAGGGTGTACGTCATACACATCATACTATTCCATTTTTGGTGGAACTGGGATGTTATATCTCAATTTAGGAACATTGGCACATGGTTAAAATTACAGTTTTCTGCTTGGAATGATGGTGTATCCCGTGTCTTTCCTTGGTTGTAGACATACAAAGCCGTTGGCGCATCCATTATCAGAACCAAGAATATCCGCAGAAATACACGAATAACTTATGATAAGTAGTTTTCCGGAAACAAAAACCTATATGGTGATCTCTACTAACTTCAGCCGTTCTCAGTCCACTTTCTTCCAGGGTCTCCTTAATCTTTGCTCAATTGCTTTCAGACGAAAGTGCCTGCATTTCGTCCACATTTTAAAATCTAATTGCAACGGTGTGGTGATGCGAATTTTCATGTATGAAACTGCATTTCAGTTCGACAATCTGGCCCCAACGAACGACTTCAAGGTGTTTTTCGTCCTTATTAAACTAGAATTACCAAAAATATTTAATGGATATGAAAATAACTATATTTAACACAAAAAAATATGAAAAAACACACAACATTTTTGGTTGTTGGTTTTTCACCAGTTTTTGACTCCGGTTAACAGCGACGACGAAGATGGCACGGTAACACGAGGTCTTCTTCTTGCGACCACCTCTCGAAATCCCGGTAGGTCCACCGTGGAAAAGGGTAGACCGTTATTGGTCACCATGGTCCTCAGTGCTTTTTCGAAGTTCATTTGATTCGGCGAGTCAGCCTTGAACTTGATCACTTTTTTGACTGGAGCCACAGCTGCTTGCCGGACCTTTCTGCCTTCTTTTCCCTCGAAATGCCTTGGTGCGTTTTCTTTTGGAATAGATGAATGAAAATTTTAAAGGAAATGATAAATCTGAAAGTATATTATTAATGGATATCACATTACCTGGACGTTACGCTCCAAGTTAGCTGCAGTGCTTTGCTAGACTTAGTCCATCGACACATGTTTCCCACTCGCACTACACCACGATATATTTCTTCACAGCACCAGTATCGCTTAAAATATGTCCCCGATACTCGTAGTGCTGCGCACTCCCACACCACTCACTCTCTTTGAATTTCAAAACAAATGCTTTAACGATTTTCTGAGGTAAAGATTGGAGCCGCTATTTCCGTCGTCCTCGTCCTCTGAAGCATTAGTAATTTCAGGACTGCTTAACTTAGAGGCCTGGAATGTTCCCGCGGAAGAAACAGGTGTCAAATTAAGCACCGTTTCAGCAATTCCCTATTCATAATCTGAATCGAAATCGCTACTTAAAAAATTTAATATAGGATAAATAATATGGAATACAGTCTAGGAGATATCCACTTTCAGGAGGTTTTGGAAATTCTTTAGTGGCTATCTCCTAGACTATATTCTATATTACTTTTTTAACATTCCTTAAATTTTTGAACCAATGTACGAAATATACGAGGAGATATCCACTTTCAGGAGGTTTTGGAAATTCTTTAGTGGCTATCTCCTCGTATATTTCGTACATTGGTTCAAAAATTTAAGGAATGTTAAAAAAGTAATATAGAATATAGTCTAGGAGATAGCCACTAAAGAATTTCTAAAACATCCTGAAAGTGTTTGGCCCTCATATATGGCGTATATTGGTCCAAAAAGAGGGTGATACGGGTTCCATAGAACTTTGGGTAGACTAGTGGAAAAATACAAACATAATTTTATCAAAATCTTTCCTGAAGCCATTTCCCGCGTTAACATAAAATTTAGCCTAAACAATGAGGTAGGGGAAAAAAACTAGAAAACTCTGGCCGATGTTCCACTATTCTAAGAGGGATGAGAGAAGAAAGGGGGTAAAAACTCCGAATGCTCGATTCCGGCCGAAAAATGATTCGGAGAGGCTTTCACCGTATGATTATTAGGATGAGGTTCTTACAAAATATGTTTTATTTCCTTTTTGATTCCATTACCTATCTTACGACTTACTTTTAAGGTTCAATTCACTATAATTCCGAAACGTTATTAACGTTGTTAAACGTTTCAGGAGTTCGATGTGGCCACAAATCTAATTTCATCATATCAATGGTTGCGTGTCACTGGCTTTTAGATAAGTTGAATAAAGAGTCCCTAGGCTGGTTTTTCAAGAGTTTTGCGGAATTGCAAGGGACAAGTTGCAAAGATGCCAGGCTGCTTCGAATGTCGACGCATTTTGGATAGCAATTGGTATAAACACTTTAGTGATAGCCTTATAATCATCTTTGGCTAAAGCCTGGATTAGCAGGTTTCAATTGCAATTGTAAGGGGGACCCAACTACTTGCACCAGACCTTTAAAGAGGCAATGGTATTAGAAATCAATCTCAACATAAATATGCCTCAGTTTTGACTAGCTGATTTTTTTATATATTTTGGTGAACAGCCATTCATTTATTTTTTATTCGTGCTCAGCCCTGGGTCCAACATTGAAAATGGATTTTATTCAAAAGAACTACAGTAAAACTATGAGCAAATCCATTAAGGCTTTAATTGTAAGCGTTTTCAACACATTTTACGAAAGCAGTAAAATTTTAGCTTTACATACTTTTGTTAATATTTAGGGATTTACGCATTCTATCCAAAACATGTTGAACCTTTCTACAAATATATTATTTAAGTTTAAATAAGTTTTCAAACACAAGATCTAAATAGTGCCAATTCTTTCTAGAGGTCTAATAGTTTCCAAAAATATTATTTCATACTTGGGTTGCAATAATATTTAATGCACGATGACGTATCTTCCAGATAATTAACTAGAAAACATGAAAACAACTATTGAAGAGTAAACACTATACTCTCCTTATACCTCAACAATAGATAGCTTTATTGATAATTTTTTAAAATACTGAAGCTCGATTGTGTCTAACCGTATAAAACGAGAATATACATAAATATCTATATATTGTAAAGGCATCGAAATGAGGAATAATACTTTCCATATTTTCATTTCATATTGGGAAAAATTACAATATTAATGTTTGTAGGATTACTTAACATATTAGCGGATAAAAAAGTAGTATAGGTATGAACCAAAGAGTAGAAGGCCTGGTATGTTATTTTACAGGTATTAAAAATCGAAGTACACATCGTATTGTCTAACCATTTCTTTTGCCCTTACAACTGTATAGTAGTTGATAATAATATTCAGGATACACACATATATTATGAATACAATGTCTCAGTACTACTACTACTAATTTCTAGCCTTACTAACAAACTGATGGTTTTCTGTGAAAGAATCAGCTATAAAAAGTTTAGCAAAGATGTACAAATAATAAATAAGCGTTCGTCTGATCACATACACTCTGCATATTTTAGGGATTTTGAAAGAAACTGTACTAACCGTAGGAAGGTATAAAGGTAAACGTTCCACTTCTGGGAGTACCCCGTGAATCCAATGTTCGTGGAGTAAACTTTCGCTTGACAATCCAACCTTATTTCGCGGGGAATTGCAGCCCTTCACTCTACATGGGATGTAGAGCTGGTTCCTATGCATTTTTTATGTAGTTTAATATAAGAAATGAAAATTCTTTGAAGAGTTTGTGAAAAAATAATCTGACACCATCTTCGTGTCAGGCGTCAACTGGGTGTCACTGCCTCAAGACTCTTTTCTATATTACTCCTTTGTAGAAACCCCACCATTGGGAGGCTAGACGTTTCTCGTAACCCTAGCCGTTCGCCCCGTACATCTTAACTAAGGTTTCCCACAGTTCAGTTCAAACAGTTCAGTTTTCGGTTCAGTTCAGTTATTTTCGGTTTCAGTTTAGGGACTACACTGATTTGATTGCTTCAGTTCAGTTTCAGTTTGCACATCTCCAAACTGATCAGTTTTCAGTTCGGTTCGGTTTATTTCTTAAACTGAACTGATAAAAACTGAACTGAATCGATGGTTAAGTACTCTTTCGATCTATCGCGAGAAACGATATCAATACGTTCCCGCAAACATTAGTAGAACAATAGAAAACTGGCATCGTTTAGTATTGCATGCTGTATGATATTTTGGGGGATGTGTCGCCTAAAGTTACCTTATTAGAGTCGCGTATATTTCATCATTTATGTCGCGTATATTTAATTATGCATAGAAATAAGCAATTAATTTAAGTCCCGTGATTAGCTGGGACCGTCTGCAGAGAGACACAGGCTAAAAGAATACCAATAATTAGTAACTAAAAAGGGTATCATATCGTAGATATTGAATTTCTGATCCATGGTATTTTAATATTTCTAATGTTGTTAATTTCATTAAGAACTGCTACTCCATGAAGTAGCAGTTCTTATTTAAATTAACAACATTAGAAAAAGGGTATCATAATTAGTTAATTAGTCAAAGTTAAATTGTTCAATGTTAATAATTAGTAGTTTGTGAAATAAACATGACTCTTAAGGTATGGCACTTAACGATTCCAAAATATTTAGTAGTAGTAGAAAAAGTTAGCGGTTAATAGTTACAATCTAAGGTTTTCGGTTCAGTTCAGTTTTAACTGAAAACTGAACTGATCAGTTCGGTTTCTTGGCTGAACCGAACTGATAATTTCAGTTCAGTTTCAGTTCTTGAAAATCCTAACTGAAAAGTTTCAGTTCAGTTTCAGTTTTAGTCCAAAACCGATTTGAACCGAACTGTGGGAAACCTTAATCTTAACCTTAACGACGACGACGATGATGGAGATAGAAGCCAGTATGTACAGACTGGTGTCCATGTGGGATGGACAACGACTAGAAGATGGTGATCTGTAGAAGCCAGTACTTACAGACTGGCGTCCATGTGGGATGGACAAAACACCAGATGATGGTGGTAAATAGAAGCCAGTAAGTACAGACTAGTGTCCATGTGGGCTGGACAAAAGAAGAGATGATGGTGGTCATTAGAAGCCAGTAAGTACAGACTGGTGTCCATGTGGGATGCACAAAAGACCGGATGAATGTGGTGTTTAGAAGCCAGTAAGTTCAGACTGGTGTCCATGTGGGATGGACAAAAGACCAGCTGATGTTTGTGCTTAGAAGCCAGTAAGTACAGATTGGTGTCCATGTGGGATGGACAAAAGACAGGACGATGGTGGTGTCAGAGAGACAATGGAGTAATATCTAGTGTAAAAGAGGAATACATTTTTCCAAATTTCCGGGAACTGTAAATGCTGGCCGGAAATTGAGAAAACATTAGCTCCGATTTGCAATCTGTGAACGCAGTCCCCTGGGGTGTAACAACAGACAGGTCGAAATTAGAGCCTCTCCGTGACATACGTCACTTTCCAGCATTGGTAGCCAGGCGGCGCTACTATCGACTTGCCTACTTTTTAGGATAGGGAATTGCACATCCTACAGAGCGTGGAATGTTTCACTCGCGCATCCTTCATCCATGACTCGACGATACACGTGGTCAGAAGAAAATCAGTTCTAAAATTTCGTCATTGAATACGTGGGTATATCTGGCGATTTCATTTGATGTTAACCAGCAGGACTAAAGACTGGCTGACTCCGATCGGGTATTATTAGCCCGATAAAAATCGTGTCTCAAAATTTAATTTTTTTGTTCCATTATTTCGTCAAGCTAGGGTCACAAAGGACCATACAGCTCCAATAATATATACATATAGTTATATAAAATTTGTGTCTGAGGGTTAAATATTTAGAAATTTTTTTAGTCCTATTTTAAATGTGGGAATGGAAGTCGAGTTCATTAGGGAGTGAGTTCCATATGGGAATTGACCTTCAAAAAAACGAGTGCTTCATTGGGTCCTTACGGGAGGGTGGAAGAAACAGCTTAAAGTCGTGGCCGCGGGTGGTATACAAAGTAGGAGCATTTTTAAAATAAGGCTGACCGGGCGTGTGGAGTATGCGAAACAAGCTGGTGATGTCGAGATAAGTACGTCGCGAGGACAAAGACCCCCACCCCAAGGAGGAAAGTCTAGAGGAGCGAGGGAGCTGCCGTAGATGAGAAGGGATTTTCGAAGCACGAGCTTGGATGTTGTTATCTAATTGGATATCACGGGCTTGATAAGGGTTCCATAGTTGACTACCGAATTCTAATATGGGAAGGACATAACAGTTAAATAGGCGTGTCATTAAGGGATTCGAGATTTTGGGGAAATTAGCTTTGATCGTTGCTAGTAGGCCATTGGCACGACTACAAGCTTGCTTTATGTGACTTTATGTGACTATGAAAAGTTAAATTGTGGGAGATGTGCACACCTAGATCGCGACACTCATTGACCCGCTGTATGTTTTGATTGTTAAGGAAGTAAGGGAATGGAAAATTGACGTCAATTTTTGAACGCTGGATGGACAATACTAAAGATTTTGGCCATTGAAGGCCAGAACATTTGTTTTTGACCAAGCTTCAAGGCAAATAAGGTCAGACTGCAATAGGTAAACATCGTTGTAACAAGGGATCACTCGATAAATTTTTAAATCGTTCGCAAAGAGGCATAGCTGGGAGACGAGGTTAGTAGGGAGAACATTAATATATATTAGGAACAATAGGGGCCCAAGTACGCTTCCTTGGGGGACACCGCTTGTGACTGGAAGGGGATCACTAAGACAGGCACCAACACGTACCGATTGGGTTCGATGGAGAAGATACGACTGAATCCAACGATAAACATTATTACGGATGCCTAAGGCCTGAAGCTTGGCCAAAAGACGCTCATGGGGTACCGTATCAAAAGCCTTAGCATATCCAGATAAATAATGTCCACACTGTGACCATCGTCAAAAGCCTGAAACCATCTGTGAAGGGCACATAGGAGATTGGACTCAACTGACCGATTGTTTAGGAAACCGTGTTGAAACGAACTTAGGTGAGGGGTAACAAACTCTAGCAGGGGTACGCGGAGACACCTCTCAAAAACTTTGCAAATAGTTGAAGTAAGGCTAATCGGTCGATAAGTTGTCGCGTCACTTCGACTGCCCTTGCCCTTATAAATAGGGCTTACATGAGCGGTGCACCAATCCAAGGGGAGAATGCCTTCGGAAAGGGAGAGGCTAAAAAGAGCGTGAAAGGGGTGAGATAGGGACGAAGCACAGTTTTTTAGATGGCGATTTGGTATGTCATCCGGGCCAGAGGCACTTTTCACACGTTTAGTTAAAAATGAACTTTATTAAACTTAATCAAACACGTTAAGTTGAATGTTCCAATTTAGATATTTTTCCGCATATCCCTACATTTTACTTGAACCCAGAAGTTTCCCCGGTTTGATTATTTTGTCAGCTTAACTCTCACACTTCGTTTATTCTATTCAATCTTGTTTACCAGCGTTTCCCACACTACCAGCCTAGCAACGTTCCTCGAACATTATCAAAGTTTTGGTTCAGTCAATAAGCATTCGTATTTCACTTGGCTACGTGACTATAGCCTGTCAATTACAATTTGTGTTTACAGTATGTTCAAAGCTAGAGAGCCGTGTCTCCACCTCTATGAATCACTAACCTTCGCCTTGGATTATCAATAAACACCCGTTACTATTTCAAATCACAGTAATGTTTCTTTATTTCCCTTCCTTGTCTCCCAAAACCCCACCCACAAAAAGTGGATAGTTTTTAATTTTCTCTCCTCTCCAAAAGCGTACCTTAAAGGAGAGAACCCCCTCTCCAAAAGCGTACCTTAAAGGAGAGAACCCCCTCTCCAAAAGCGTACCTTAAAGAAGAGAACCCCCTCTCCCAAAACATTTTTCGTCCCACTCACCTCTCACACTCACGAGCCATTGCTAAACGTATGGTTTTCAACCCCCCCCCTTTTACACCCCTTCTACGCCGCCCGTAAAAACTCGCTCTCTTTTAAAATTTGTATTTCGAATTGGCCAAGAGGTTCACTCCAATGTTTCGTGGTATTAAAACGTTGCACTCATTTTCTTGCCTATTGTTTTCTTAAAGGCCTACCACTCCCACTCACCCTCCACTCACAATTGTATAATTTCTGAGTCTCTCCTCTCAAAACGCTCATTTCGCTCCAAAAGGAGAGCGTCCATGTCTGCTTGTATAGGACGCAGATGAAAATGCTGGTTACATTAGTCCAACGGGCGTGTTTTACTTATCAGGGGTTATTATGATACTAATGGTTTGATAAATATAAATTTCATTTGTGGTAAATTATAAATAGCAACGCCTACCAAGACACATCTTTTTTATCAGTAACATCTTTTCTAATTTACGGTGAATTTTGAATATATCTATTAACTACTTTGGAACAGAGAACCTCCAATGAAAATTTAAAAAATGGACGCGCGTAGCTTCAATAGAGTATGACATACCACAACAACTGGAAGAAAATGCCAAGACCCCAAACCTCCGAGAACGGGAACTGGCCGCCAAACGTAATTTTGTTTTCCCCTGCGTGTGTTTTATTAGGGGTCCACCTCCCGTTCCCGGAGGTTAGGGGTCTTGACATTTCCTTCCAGTTGTTGTGGTATGTCATACTCTATTGAAACTACGCGCGTCCATTTTTATTTTTGCACACGCCAGATGGCGTTTGCAAAAATTTTAGTCTCTATACGGGACAATTGACGAGGGGAAAGCCACTCGGCAATAAAGTCTTTCTGAGGGTGTAAGATGGGAAGGGTATTACGCCGTTTAACGCGGAAATACACTCGGGATTACTTTTTACAGTTTTTATTTCAATATTAGAACGGATTAAAGACATATCGCCCGAATTTACGGCATTAAAACTTCCAAAGAGGTAATACCGGGGGAATACGCCAGTGGCTGATCCCTCGGACGAGGTTGTTCGCTTTTCGACTCTTTCGAGCGATGTTCGGGGCTCGCGAGGTTCGCCTAGGCGCCTCGCTATCACAGCGATTCGATATTATGTACGTAGGTAACCTCGTATTTTAAGCTTAAGATGATACTGAGTAGAGATTGCAGCTGTGAAGAACCGCGGCTACCGCGCGCTGTTAGGGGCGCCTCAGCTTTATCGGGAGACAGACGGGAGTCTATAGTAATGTACGCGGGAAGCTAATATTTTCAGTCGGCAGCTCTAAGCCTTTGCTTAACTGAATTTTCTACTTTGATTTAAATATTAATTTTTTAAGCTAAGTATAATTTTTGTGATCTAAGTGAGACCATTTTTGTTCGTAATATATTCTTTTACTAATAGCTCAAGTGTTGTTTATTTACTACTTGAAGTTCCGATATAATTTTATAAACAGATTAGCATCATTAGCCGAGCCGATATTGTAAATTAACGGATGTCAATATCAAAGCTTAACCAATATTTAACTCAATGAATCTAAAATAACAATATAATCTTTAATATTTAAAAAATATTCAGGTAGTATATTATGAAATATTAATTAAAAGACGCAGTAATTGTCTCGATTAGTAAAATCAATTGTCGGTAAGTGTACTCATACAAATGGGCAATTGATTTAAGTTCCTATATAAAAACTAGTTCAAATAAAACGAAAATTATATATTTCTCTTTTAATATCATAAAACGTTAAACTTCTATTTTAGAGCTGAAAATTAAGAATTAAGCAAAGAAGCTGGAAATTTTTGTGTCAGAAAATAATAAATTTTATATTCTTTTAAATTTAACATGATATATTAAAAATAAAGAATAGCTTGATATCTTTTCCAGTAGAAAATTGTTTGATATTGATATTTTAGTTTCATTGATTTTAAATAAATTGTTTCTGACATCGGTTAATTTACGATATTGGCCAATTGATCATCACTAATAGTTTAAATAATTTCAATTAAACGGTTCAAAACCTTTAGGATAAGCTTAGTTTTATAATGAGTAAAATTCTAATTTTAAATTTATTTATCGTAAATAATCAATTTGCCGTAGATAATTATCTAGGTGGTTGTGGGTGCTTGTAGGTACTTGTGGGTACTAGTGGGTACTTGTAGGTACTTGTGGGTACTTGTCCCGGGTTCTTGTGGGTACTTGTAGGTACTTGTGGGTACTTGTAGGTACTTGTGGGTACTTGTAAGTACTTGTGGGTGCTTGTAGGTACTTGTGGGTACTCTCCCCGGGTGCTTGTCCCGGGTTCTTGTGGGTTATTGTGGGTACTTGTAGGTACTTGTAGGTGCTTGTGGGTACTTGCCCCGGGTGCTTGTCCCGGGTTCTTTTGGGTTCTTGTGGGTACTTGTGGGTACTTGTGGGTTCTTGTGGGTACTTGTGGATGATTGTAGGTACTTGTAGGTACTTGTGGGTACTTGCCCCGGGTTCTTGTGAGTACTTGTGGGTTCTTGTGGGTACTTGTGGGTACTTGTGGGTTCTTGTGGGTGCTAGTAGGTACTTGTGGGTACTTGCCCCGGGTGCTTGTCCCGGGTTCTTTTGGGTTCTTGTGGGTACTTGTGGGTTCTTGTGGGTGCTTGTAGGTACTTGTGGGTTCTTGTGGGTACTTGTGGGTTCTTGTAGGTACTAGTGGGTTCTTGCGGGTTTTTGTGGGTACTTGTGGGTGCTTGTAGGTACTTGTGGGTTCTTGTGGGTACTTGTGGGTGATTGTAGGTACTTGTGGGTTCTTGTGGGTGCTTTTAGTTGCTTGTGGATACTTGTAGGTGGTTGTGGGTGCTTGTAGGTACTTGTGGGTACTTGTAAGTACTTGTGGGTACTTGTAGGTACTTGTGGATACTTGTAAGTACTTGTGGGTGCTTGTAGGTACTTGTGGGTACTTGCTCCGGTTGCTTGTCCCGGGTTCTTGTGGGTTCTTATGGGTACTTGTGGGTTCTTGTAGGTACTTGTGGGTTCTTGTGGGTGCTAGTAGGTACTTGTGGGTACTTGTCATGGGTTCTTGTGGGTACTTGTGCGTTCTTGTGGGTACTTGTGGGTACAAGTGGGTTCTAGTGGGTGCTAGTAGGTACTTGTGGGTACTTGCCCCGGGTGCTTGTCCCGGGTTCTTGTGGGTGCTTGTAGGTACTTGTGGGTTCTTGTAGGTACTTGTGGGTTCTTGTGGGTGCTTTTAGTTGCTTGTGGATACTTCTAGGTGGTTGTGGGTGCCTGTAGGTACTTGTGGGTACTAGTGGGTACTTGTGGGTGCTTGTAGGTACTTGTAGGTACTTGTCCCGGGTTCTTGTGGGTACTTGTGGGTACTTGTAGGTACTTGTGGGTTCTTGTGGGTGCTAGTAGGTACTTGTGGGTACTTGCCCAGGGTGCTTGTCCCGGGTTCTTGTGGGTTCTTGTGGGTACTTGTGGTTTCTTGTGGGTACTTGTAGGTACTTATGGGTATTTGTAGGTACTTGTGGGTATTTGTAGGTACTTATGGGTCCTTGTAGGTACTCGTGGGTACTTGTAGGTATTTGTAGGTGCTTGTAGGTACTTGTGGGTACTTGTAGGTATTTGTAGGTGCTTGTAGGTACTTATGGGTACTTTTAGGTACTTGTGGGTGCTTGTAGGTACTTATAGGTACTTGTAGGTACTTGTGGGTCCTTGAAGGTACTTGTGGGTACTTGTAGGTACTTGTGGGTACTTGTAGGTACTTGTAGGTACTTGTGGGTACTTGGAGGTACTTATGGATACTTGTAGGTACTCGTGGGTACTTGTAGGTACTTGTGGGTACTTGTAGGTACTTGTGGGTACTTGTAGGTTCTTGTGGGTACTTGTAGGTACTTGTGGGTACTTGTAGGTTCTTGTGGGTACTTGTAGGTACTTGTGGGTGCTTGTAGGTACTTATGGGTACTTGTAGGTACTGATGGGTACTTGTAGGTACTTGTGGGTACTTGTAGGTACTTGTGGGTACTTGTAAGTACTTGTGGGTGCTTGTAGGTACTTGTGGCTACTTGTAGGTACTTGTGGGTACTTGTGGGTGCTTGTAGGTACTTGTGGGTACTTGCCCCGGGTGCTTGTCCCGGGTTCCTGTGGGTTATTGTGGGTACTTGTGGGTTCTTGTGGGTACTTGTGGGTTCTTGTGGGTACTTGTGGGTGCTTGTGGGTACTTGCACCGGGTGCTTGTCCCGGGTTCTTGTGGGTACTTGTGGGTACTTGTAGGTACTTGTGGGTACTTGTAGGTACTTGTGGGTGCTTGTAGGTACTTATGGGTACTTGTAGGTACTTGTGGGTACTTGTGGGTACTTGTAGGTACTTGTGGGTGCTTGTAGGTACTTATGGGTACTTGTAGGTACTTGTGGGTACTTCCCACGGGTGCCTCTGGGTGCTTGCCCCGGATGGTTGTAGGTACCTGCTCCGGGTGATTGTAGGTACTTGCTCCGGGTGCTTGTAGATACTTGCTCCTGGTGCTTGTAGGTACTTGCTCCTGGTGCTTGTAGGTACTTGCTCCTGGTGCTTGTAGGTACTTGCCCCGGGTGCTTCTAGGTACTTTGCCTCCTCCATAGGATTAATATTACACTAAATTTTGGAAGCTCGTAGCTCTGGTTATATTAGAGATACGGGGATTTCCTTTGATTATGTAATAGTCCTATTTGCCCCTTCCCTCTTTCGTTAACATTTGCTACATAGGATACTCCATATACGGGAAAAAAAGAAAAACTCAGGGAAGTATATGGGGAAAAGCCTGGAAATCTCCGGGAAATTTGTTTTCCAAAAGTTGTATGAGCTTGTTATGGAACATATGTTATAAACTCATGGTTTTAGCTATATAAAGTTTTACCAAGAAGCGATATCTAGTTTACTAGGGAGAAGGTATAAGATGCCTAAGTTTTCGCGTGCCAAAGTCTCAGTCCCACTTTCAAAATAAGAGGGGGGACGTAAAAGGAGGCCGGGCTATTTCGCCTCTCCTCAGTCGGAAAATACGTAGTTTTCGTCATTCGCGTCGCGTTTACGTGAGTTTTCTGGTCCGTGACCAAATAAGCATTTTTTAAACTGGATATTAGGCCAGCGACTTTCCTGACTTGGAATAAATAAACTGGTCCGTGACCATTGACCAGAGCACGTCGTCTGCTAAACTAAAGAAGAGGATAATTAAAATATTAGAATTATAATGTGTGGAGTTTGATTACCCTTGAATTTTCTTAGTAGTCTCGTGGACCACTGACCCCCCCCCTCCGATTTAATTTTTGAACTGGACCAGGGATTGTCTACCATTGGGTCGAATCCCATTGGATCGAATGTCTCGTTCGACCGAATCCCATTAGACCGAATACCGCAATTTGGGCGGTTTTCCAATCATGAATTTTCCTTTCAATCCTATTTTTCTATTGATTTTCCTATTAAACTTCTTGTTATTGCAGAAAATACTAAACCAAACGTAACCTAATATAACAGTAATGTTTTGGAAAAGGCATATTTTTGGAGAAGTCGATGAAGCTAAATTTCAATGTTTTGCAAAAGGCGTAACATTGTTAAATGATTTATAAATTATTACTAACCTAATTTAACCAAACCTAACCTAACATAGAAGTAATGTTTTGGAAAAGGCATATTATTTGAGAAGTCAATGAAGCTAAACATCAATATTTTGGAAAAGGCGTAACATTGTTAAATGAATTATAAAATATGTCTAACCTAACCTAACCTAACCAAACCAAACCAAACCTAACCTAACATAACAGTAATGTTTTGGAAAAGGCATATTATTTGAGAAGTCAATGAAGCTAAATTTCAATATTTTGGAAAAGGCGTAACATTGTTAAATGATTTATAAAATATTACTAACCTAACCTAACCTAACCTAACCTAACCTAACCTAACCTAACCTAACCTAACCTAAACTAACCTAACCAAACCTAACCTAACCAAACCAAACCAAACCAAACCTGACCTAACCTAACCTAACCTAACCTAACCTAACCTAACCTAACCAAACCTAACCTAACCAAACCTAACCAAACCTAACCAAACCTAACCAAACCTAACCTAACCTAACCTAACCTAACCTAACCTAACCTAACCTAAACTAACCTAACCTAACCTAACCTAACCTAACCTAACCTAACCTAAACTAACCTAACCTAACCTAACCTGACCAAACCTAACCAAACCTAACCTAACCAAACCTAACCTAAACTAACCTAACCTAACCTAACCTAACCTAACCTAACCAAACCTGACCAAACCTGACCAAACCTAACCTAACCTAACCTAACCTAAAAATAAAATTGATTTTCTTATTAAACTTCTTGATACTGCAGCAAATAATATGTGTTCACCAATAACATTCTTCAATAAATTTCAGAAAATAACTTCCACTTTTGGAAATTGTCTAACCCTAACCTAACCATACCTAACGTAATCTAACCTTACCATTAAGAGATCTCCCTCCCAAGTACTGACGGCGCTCGATGCTGCTTAACTTCTTCGATCATCCAAATCACTTTATCCATTGCGCTACTGGAGCCCGGCAACTCAAGGAAAACGCTATGATTTTATATGTGTAAACCCATCCCATTCAGTCGAAAGCTCTTCCATTTAAATATTCCCATTCAGTAGAAAATCGCTCTTTGGGCTATAAATTGTTTTAAATTTGGCTACAATTTTAGAAATTTGAATTCGATCCAACGGGATTCTATCCAATAGGATATTACCGGACCAGGCAATTTTTAAACTGGTAATTTGCCCTGTGTCACCGCCTTATTTCCCACGCTGGCGCGAGTTGCTTCGCGTTGTCGAGTGCGTGATGGAGTTGGCTATGCCTGGAGTCCCAACCTTGAAGGAGAGAGGAATGAAGTAGAAACCCCCATACCTATAGCGTTGCCTGTGTACCCCCACCTACGGTAACATAGTCCTCTCAGCATCCTCAGCGGTTAGGTAGGGTCGTACTGGACGAAATTGTAAAGGGCGCACCCTCTATCTTCAAAATAGAAGCTAGTTCTCATACAAATAAAATGGCGCTCCGCGGCAGCACTTAGCAATCGCCTACCGAAGGGTAGGGGTGTGCGCGAGGTACATAGGGAGAGATACGGTGCCGCAGGTCGCCCATCATCATTTCCAATCCATCTCAACTCCCTTATCCCTGTCCCAACCCCCGCGACTTCCAACCACTAGCATAGCCCACTCGATCACGCTCACTTTTCCCCGGCTACATATTTTGAAGATGGCACTTTTTAGGCGTATTAACAATCTTGGATCATCTTTGTGAACTTTTAGGGTAGCCCTGACTATATTTTGTTTAAGATTTTAAGCTTAATATCAAACAGACTTTAGTTTATGCTACAAAAAAGTTTGAAATTGACAATCTCGGATCGTCTTTATGAAGTTTTAAGGATATCCGAATTTCATATTCGGTTTATCACAATTTTGAGCTAAATTTTAAACGGACATAAATCAGCATTTTTAAAAATTTTGTAAAATTGTCAATTTGGTCCTATTTCTGGAATTTTTAGGGGGGCGCCTCACGTTTCAATAAATGATTGTAAAAAATTGTATCATGTTAATTACAATGAGAATACAAACTTTTATTGATTTACGGTTTTTTTTTGAAGTATCATTATAAATAAATAAATGTATGATTGAGATAAAGTTATGGTCCCCTTTATATATGTTTCTGCTAAGTGCAGATTTTGAAAATGTAAAATAGTTTCTTAACATTCTTAATTAAAATGAAGACTGAAGGAACAGATATTCATCAAAAATGTCTTGATTAGAATCAAGACCTAAAAAGTATCGATAAGACTGAGGTTATCACTTGTCTGAAGGATCAGATATTAATTTTTCTTTTTAATTGAAACTTAAATGCATTCTTTAGAAAAAACAACGTTCCATTACCGTTTTCCGTTGAAATAAATTATTTTACTGGTAATCAATTTCAAAAATTTACTTATCTCGGCTTTTCGACCACAATTCCATTCCCCGAAAATATTTTATCATTACATTAATTACTTTTGGGAGATAACGTGTCAAAATATCCTATAAAACAATTAAAAACTGTAATAGCGGTCTGTTTAGCCATGACAACAACCTTTTAAAAGTTACAAGGACTATATAACCCTATCGAGACTAACAGGACCTAGGAAAACTATAGCTTAACCTGCTACTAGTACGACCAGGGAGAATTGATGTAAACTGGAGTTGAAATTTCATCATGTGCGACCTGCGGCCCAGAAACTCTCCCATAGTCCCAGTGTGTGTAGAACATAATTTTTTCGCTGTTATCTGCCAAAATCAATCTTTCTAGGTAGTGCCGCCTCCTCACTTTAATTTTTCATGATATATTAAGGTTTGAACGAACAAAATTCTAGATTACTATTTTCACTACCATGTCCCTCTGCTAACTTGAAGCAAACTTTCCTCTCTTTTGCTGCTCATTACCGGTGCCATTCTTTTGACTTTCTGTTCGTTATAACTACTATCATGAGTTTATTTATTTCAAACAAAAATATAAAAAATGGATTCTTTTTCCTTTTGTGCTACTTAGAATTTACAAATGTATATAACGTTTGCCGTGCCATATCAAATAGTCTCTAACCATTGTTAGAAACTAGAGAGAGAATTGGGCAGTAACACTGATCATGCCCTGAACTATGAGACAGAACAATACGACGGTTCACTAAAGTACACTCGATATTACGTCATTTTGCAAAACCGCGAGTAAAAATGTTACTGTCCCTATTGAATTTGGCGCCATTGGTTTTAGAATAATTAAGATGTTCCACTGCGAAGCGTGCCGGTCACGAATGGGGATGTAACGTCTTTAGGAACCTTTTAAAACGCAAAACCATACACGAACTCTCCCAAAAGTAATTAATGTAATGATAAAATGTTTTCGGGGAATGGAATTGTGGTCGAAAAGCTTGGATTGTGGTCGAAAAGCCGAGATAAGTAAATTTTTGAAATTGATTACCAGTAAAATAATTTATTTCAACGGAAAAGGGTAATGGAACGTTGTTTTTTCTTAAGCATGCATTTAAGTTTCAATTAAAAAGAAAAATTAATATCTGAACCTTCAGACAAGTGATAACCTCAGTCTTATCGATACTTTTTAGGTCTTGATTCTAATCAAGACATTTTTGATTAATATAGGTATGGTTCAACAGGACTACGACGGAATGGTCAAGCCAACCGTCAAAAACACTACTATGAAACAGCATTTAAATATCTAGACAGAAATGAAGCCGCAAATATGGTTTTTGGGGCTAATAAATTTTGAAAGAAAAATGATTTACGAATTAGATGGAATGTACACAAACCCATCTCATATCTCAAAGCACGTAAAAACGCTCATTACTTTTGTTATACTTACTTACCACACTACTAACTTGCCTTTCGAGCAAGAAAAGTGGTCCTTACAAGTCAGTAATGACTGTCCTACTCAGTCTATATCTTCAAACGAATGTGGTGTTCTTCTATTGTACTACTTCTTCTCATTTTTGAAAGGTGAAATGACTCCCTGTTGATTGAGATTGACTTTGTTGAGTAGATGTTGACTCGGATTGAGTTTCTTTTTTAACTATACGGGACAGTTCGAGAGTGAAATTTTCTTTAAAAATCTATTAATTTTATAACATCTCATTAATTATTCCTCCATAGTGGTTGATTGCTAGCAACCAAGCAAAACGGCATAACTTTAATCGTTTGTGTGTGAAAGTAAAACGTATGTTAGATATTAAAAATTATTATATGAATATCGGTTTTAAGATTGCTTTATGCGGCCTTAACATGATCGTTGTTTTACACAAAGTAAATGGGGACATCCTTGAATTTCATCATCTTATAGACTATTCTCAAGAATTTTTCACTAATTGTGAAAATCAAAATCCATCATGATGTTAAATGATCACTAATTAAAAAACTTATATATTTAAATGAAAAATATATTGCTTAAATTCCATACGATTTATTTAATTATATTGAACATATTTTTGTCACAATAAAAAAGTTGATGTTGAGATTATAAACCGAGTAAAATTTAATTGTCCAAACATTACATTTAGAGCGTCAAATGCAGACTTCAATATAATTAGAATCCGAAATATTGTTTGAATAACATTCAAAGCAATACAAAAACTCACTCAATATATATGTTCAGTTTCTTACGGCAAAAGAGTACAAAATTTACCTCAAATGATGTTACATTTCCCAAACAATATTGTGTCAGTATATCTGAAATTCGCACAAATGTTTGTCTATACTCTGAATACCTTTTTTTTAATTTGTAACTATAAAACGGGCCCACGTTTTTTGCTTAGATTATAGAGCGTGTAGGGTGCGCTTCAGAAAATTGCACTAACTGTTAACCAGGGGTAAAAAAGACGTTTCAGCTATTTTTAGTATTCTAAGCTTCCGCGGCACAATGGTTAGCAGAAAGTTATTTTAATGCACGTTTTAATATTATCAGATAAGCAATTTACCAACTCCGTAGATCGATTATAAACGTATAGAAATTCTGCTTCAAGCTCTACGTTTAAAGTGGAAAATTTAACACCATCCATACTAATGTGCCTTGACAAAAAAGCACCGTTAATCTTTAAATGGTAGGCTACGTATTCCATCATTGCAACACCACTTTACACATGAAAATTTTACAAATAAATTAGTATTTAAATATAAAAAAATTATAAAATACGTACCCTTTCTCAACTTTAAATAAAAAATCCTCCACACTAAAACATGGACAACTGGGACCCCATAAACCTGTGTCGAAAATGAAATGAATAGGTACACTTTTTTTTAATTACCTACTACTTGGAGAAATTAAAACAAACTGTAATATACTGTAATAACTAAACGCTTAAGGTCGCACTAAAGCCAGCTTTAGTTTTAGCAAATTTTCAACGCAATAATTATAATAATTATAAAAAATGAAAGTGGTTAAGAAAATTATATTTTATATATCGCATTGAAATTAGAATTTATAATTGAAATTTATCTTTTCTTTATTATGTTCAAATTGCAGAGAAGTTTCTGCACACGTGTAATAACATCTACTCTAGTGACTTATAAATACCTATTTGACAAAATTGTAATTAATAGGCTAAAAAATAACACTAATTTTTAGGTAGCGATTTAATTAATGAAGTAATTATGTGAATTTTTTGAAATGAGCCTCATTTAACTAGTCAGAGATTTACATGCACCAATAACCATCGGCGCTCACTTTATTTCATTGATGTGCGCATGCGCACGGACCTTAAGAGCAAGTTGACCGAGAAGGGAAACATTTTCAGAAAATGCAACATTTCATAAGGTTGTTGAATTAAATTAAATATTTGGAGTTTGCCAGAGTTCGCGAGAGATGTGCCATTGTATATTTCAGCGCAAATTCCTTTAGTCTTTCATAAGGTCTTTAATTTTTTTCTTTAAACATAAGGTTGAAAATCAGAAAAGACTAAAGTCATGTAAAAATGTGTCCAAGTGTGGTTTTAGTTCGACCTTAAGTTATAATTTTATCAAGGTTAAAAAATGACAAGATTACACCTAATCGTGGTAGTTACGCAAAATGCCTGAAATCACCCATGCCAGTAGCGGACACATACAACACACGGGCGTTTTTCAATTTCTCCTGAAGAAGCATTGCAATTGCACCAGTTTAACTGCTTTTATTGTTTTGACTCGGAATATAATTTTTAGCCATGTGACACTCATCAAAAACCACCTAATCAATTACTCAATTGGTAATACGGCGTGAGTGAAACGATAAGTGAATAAAAGGATAAGTGTGAGAGACTACTTTACTTCAATGCAAAATTGCTTAATTGCAGAGCGAATGCGTAGTAACATAACTCGAAAATACATGAGCGGCTAAATGTGCGCCTGTTTTTTATATTATCAAGCTTTATCAACTGAATAAATTTCCCCTATTCCAAAATATTTCTAAATTGGGTATGTTTCTACCCAGAACATAGCTACTTTTACAAATTATTACTAATTAGTTTGTTTTATTGTCAGTTTTTCCCACAATACTGTTATTTTACTTCATTTCTACTCTAAAAAGGGGCGCACTTTTAGCCAATAGTGAAAATACTTGGGGTACTCGCGCCAAATTAATTTGGAATAATTTCGCAGTGAGGTTTGAAAGCGGTTATAACAATTTTCTCCGTTGCAAGCTCTCCAAGTAGTTTAGAGGGATAACATATTTTCAGATACCATGTTATGTGATTACGCAGCCGTTCTTCGATAGAAAAATCGTTAAGAAATTTATTTGTGTCACACCCCTTACCAAAAAGTGAGTCTCATTTTAGTATAAGGTGAGGATCAAGGATTTTTAAGTCTCTTTTACGTCTCATTCTCGTCTTAAAAAACGCATAAATATCTTAAGACTAAAAGGAGTTTAGTTTAAAATTCATATTTGACTCGAAAAGGGAGCTTCCTTTTTCGAGACTTATAAGTGATAAGATTTAGTTTTAAACAAGGCCGAAAAGATAGGACTTCTTGAGAGATTCGTTTTAGACTAGTATAAAACCCGTATTAGACTTGGATAGGGAGCTTCATTTTTCAAGACTTGTAAGTGAATAGATTTAGGTTTAAACAAGGCTAAAAGATAAGACTTCTAACGAGATTCGTTTTAGGGTAATTTAAGACAGGAAAAAACGGGCTCTTTTTGTGAGACTCAATTAGGATTTGTTTCAAATTTGAAAAATATATGTGCAAATCAATTAATTCTTTAGGGGTTCCTTTTGGAATTAATTATGAGACTGTGCATGTGTATAATTTTTATTTTGCATTTTGATATAACATAAGAAAAATTTACTTTATCATCTTTGAAATATTAACACATGCGAATTATTAGTTTCCCTCTGTAAAATTACAGGGTTCAATTATGTATTGAGTTTGTTTAATTATAATGTTATAACAAATTTCAACGAGATTTTCAACGGGCACTGCCAATATATCAGAATCATTTAAAACCTTTTTAAAATACGGATGTGTCTGATTTGATAATGCACCAGTTGAGAACGTCGTGTCGCAGCAGTATTTTTGTACCACTGCGAAATATTTTGGTTGGCAAGTGCACTGAAGTTCACATAAACATTGTGGAATATGCTTAGTAAAAATTTTAATTCGGCCAAAACTTAGGTTATTTTCTTCAATGAAGGAGATGACCGTGCAATTATGTCTTTTTTCTCTGCTGTAGTTTTCGCAATAATAGAGCATGTTATCTTTTTTTAACCTCAGGAATGTTTCATAAACATGAATTTTATCCACAACCTTGGATAAACTCTCTTGAACATATTGCAGTCTTAAATTTCTAGCGTATGTCCCAATAGCAAAAATATTTTCGGAAATCTGTTCAAGAATATTTCCAATTTTCCTCCCAGTAGCCCACATATCGTGACAAAATGAAGAAATACTGGAATTCGGATCAAGTTTCTCCAAAAGCAATGGAATACTTAGTATTGTGCTAATTGAGTTGGCTATCTGTGTTTCCGAAGATCGCGTACCATGAACAAACTTAAGGATAGTTCCATTTAGGGGTCCTAAGTGTTTCACTGATTCAACTAAATGGAGTAGTTGGTGTAAATTTGCGGACATATGACGCTTTCCATAAAGTGTTTCAAATTTCATGACATATTGAATCAGTAGATTTTTTGAGAGTAATAGTTCCTCTTCATTTATACGTACTTTGTTTAAAATATGTACTGCTAGAACCAGGTGAAGATAATGCTCAAAATATATTAGTGGCAATACGTCAAACAACAAGGGTACAGAATAATAAAAAAACCAATTGCGCCATTCGGTAGCTTTCCAATATTTGTTCTCTTCCATTGATCTGGGGACCCTTTGCACAAACCCAGGAGGCTTAATTTTTATGAGATCCTGGTCAACCTCTTTTCTCTTTTTGCTAACAGAAAATGGTTCAGAAGAATATTGTGGCTCGAACCATAACAGGAATAGTTTTTTAACTATTCCAAGATATATAGTGTGCATAGAGTCAATAGCAGTAGAATTTATAATATCAGGAACTTAACTAGTTAACATGCTTGGCCCTTTTACTCCTAAAACGATTCTTCCCGAGCTGCAAGCTTCTAAACCCAATGCAACCATTTCTTTATGGTTGCGTAAAGGTTGGTCAATTTCTGGAGAAAATGGGTAAGCGCGAACATGAGCATTCTCATTAATTTTGAGCATTTCACCCTGTTGTTTGCAATAGGGGCAACCATAAGATCCGTTAAACTGGATCATATTTAAGACCATACATTTCGCAGGCAAATCGCAAGTACCACAAAACAGAATTCGTCGTATTTTCACCAAAGAATTTTTCACATCTGGGCTTCTAACTTCTATTCCCATTTTTAATTTTTCAAAATTCTTGTAAAATTTCTCAAAAAGCATGTTCATATTGGGTTTAGTTTGCCCTATCCAGATTCCGGCGAAAAGTGTATTTTCCTTTTTGCAACGCAATTGCGATGGAAGTTCAAGGATACGTAAAAACAACGGCCATATACTTTTTTTTGAAGACTTGAAAAGTGGAATACCATCGGTGTACCACATTAGCGATATGCTGTTCTTCAAGGCTAGAAAGTTTGGGGCCTGTGATAGATCCTTAAATAATTTCCCGTCAAATATGTCGCGCAAGATTCCACTCTGCTCAACCCTTGAAAATCTATGAGAAATATTTTTTAGAAACCCGTTTCTCTTAAGCATCTTGGCTAGTTGAGACAGAAAGTCAAACTGTATAAGCTGAGACACATTATTTTCAATCTTTGAATTTGCTTTGCATATCCTGCAAAGTGAATCACCATCGAGATTTTGTGATAAACATTTAGAACAAAACCTATGGACCACTTGGGGTATATTAAAGTAACTGAAAAATTTGTTAAATTTATAAAGAGTAGTGACGCATAAATTGGGACGCAAACAATGTAGATTAATAAGGGCTAGCAAATCTTCGATAGCCTCAGCAGTCAAGTTATGCCTTGTAGAAAACAACAATATGGCAAGTAAACTTTCGACTACAGTCAGGGGTGCATTGGCATACAGGGGCACATCACTTTCCCCTAAGTTATCATCTTTGTCTCTTTCGTCATATGATGGTTCAAAAGGTGCGTTCATCCCATTATTTCGTTCAGGAAAGTCATTCGACGGCTCTAAAGTATCGTTCAATGGGTTTATTGCGTTTTGTCCTTCAGAAACGTCCTTTGACTGCCCTGAAATCCCTTCACCACTTTCACCATCTATCTCTTGAAGGTTGTGGTCCATATTTTGGTACTCACTCTCGTCTGCTTGCCGTAAATCTTCACCATGCCTTAAATTATGGTCCATGTTTTGGTACTCACTCGCGTCTGGTTGATGTAATTCTTCGCCATGCCTTAAATTATTTTCAGTTGAAGTATGTTGGTTATCAGATTTGGGGTGTATTTGTTGGGAGAAAAATCGAAAATCTGGTGGTTGATTTACTGCCGTGTCATCTTTAAAAGTTTGATTCACACTGACAACAGTTGCCATAATTTCGTGATCTTCTAAGATAAATTATTCGATTTAATCACTATATAATTATTTGTACATTAATCAATTAGTCATTCACTTCATTATTTAATTAGTCATTCACTTTATTATTTAATTAGTCATTCACTTTATTATTTAATTAGTCATTCACTTTATTATTTAATTAGTCATTCACTTTATTATTTAATTTGTCATTCACTGTATTATTTAATTAGTCATTCACTGTATTATTTAATTTGTCATTCACTTTATTATTTAATTTGTCATTCACTGTATTATTTAATTTATCATTCACTGTATTATTTAATTTGTCATTCACTGTATTATTTAATTTGTCATTCACTGTATTATTTAATTTGTCATTCACTTTATTATTTAATTTGTCATTCACTTTATTATTTAATTTGTTATTCACTTTATTATTTAATTAGTCATTCACTTTATTATTTAATTTTTCATTCACTTTATTATTTAATTAGTCATTCACTTCATTATTTAATTAGTCATTCACTTTATTATTTAATTTGTCATTCACTGTATTATTTAATTAGTCATTCACTGTATTATTTAATTTGTCATTCACTTTATTATTTAATTTGTTATTCACTTTATTAATTATTTTTTTATTCACTTTATTATTTAATTAGTCATTCACTTTTTTATTTAATTAGTCATTCACTTTATTATTTAATTAGTCATTCACTTTATTATTTAATTAGTCATTCACTTTATTATTTAATTAGTCATTCACTGTATTATTTAATTAGTCATTCACTGTATTATTTAATTTGTCATTCACTTTATTATTTAATTTGTTATTCACTTTATTATTTAATTAGTCAATCACTTTATTATTTAATTAGTCATTCACTTTATTATTTAATTAGTCATTCACTTTATTATTTAATTTGTCATTCACTTTATTATTTAATTTGTCATTCACTGTATTATTTAATTAGTCATTCACTGTATTATTTAATTTATCATTCACTTTATTATTTAATTAGTCTTTCACTGTAATATTTAATTTGTCATTCACTTTATTATTTAATTAGTCTTTCACTTTATTATTTAATTTGTTATTCACTTTATTAATTAATTTTTTATTCACTTTATCATTTAATTTGTTATTAACTTTATTATTTAATTTGTTATTCACTTTATTAATTAATTTTTTATTCACTTTATTATTTAATTAGTCATTCACTTTATTATTTAATTAGTCATTCACTTTATTATTTAATTTGTCATTCACTGTATTATTTAATTAGTCATTCACTGTATTATTTAATTTATCATTCACTTTATTATTTAATTAGTCTTTCACTGTAATATTTAATTTGTCATTCACTTTATTATTTAATTAGTCTTTCACTTTATTATTTAATTTGTTATTCACTTTATTAATTAATTTTTTATTCACTTTATCATTTAATTTGTTATTAACTTTATTATTTAATTTGTTATTCACTTTATTATTTAATTATATATACAAAATTATTTAAAATACCTTTGACCACAGAAGGCGCTTTTTTGGCTAGCTTCTTGTGGTAATAATACCTGGTGGATTTTGGAATATTTTCCAAAGGTTTTGATTCATGAAGATATCCTGAATATTTTCTTTTCTTGCTTTTATTAGCTGCCATAATGGCTAAATCAACAAGCTGTCGCTTTTAAAGTAGTTTTATTAGAACTGTCTCGGATCCGAAAAGGAAGGGCCTTTTAGGGTAGGCATATTACTGTTTTATTTTGTAATACTTTATAACAACTGAGACTCTTCATCTACTTGTGAATCAAATTCGTAAATTCTTAGTGTGAGCCCCGCGTCCGTATCATAATTACACGCAATTGAATCTTGAGTATCAGCTAGAGAACTGTAGGTATTGGGATTTTCAGGAGTTGTTTGTGTCATAGCATTAGCAAATAACTTCGTAGGCACAGCTTTTTCCTCCAACTTTTCAGTCTGCGATGCGACACTAGTTTTATAAATTCCATGTATGAGTTTTAAATTTTAATATCATTTTTAATAAGAATTAACATCTTTTTTAAAATCAAGCAAAATTTTGAATTTAGATGGGCGTAATAGACTCTCTTAAAACTTACTTCAGTTTTCTTCTTTTAGTCATACTAGTTTTCAACAGTACTTCCCTCACATTAGATATGTCTTCTTGGAGTTCAGCTACAAGTTTTTTACACCCTAAATATATATATATATGCCATATATAATTTTCAATATACATGTTTTTATTTGAACACTATAATGGCACAGCACCTTCCATCTCATTTTTGTGAGACTGGACCAGCTGCTCTTCCTTTTCACTGTATTCCTTCTTAATACTGCTTATTTGCACTTGTAACTTAGATATAATAGATTTGTGCTCTAAAAGATAAAGTTCTTGCGTACTAACATTTATTTATTTTATTGTTATATATAAAATGCGAATTTCTTACGGACCTCTAATTTCATTCGAGTGTAATTTACCCACTTTATCGAGCATTATTTGGATAGGCGTTTTAGTTTTCTCTTTCTAAAAATATAAAGGATTAGTAAAATTAGCAATTAGGATGTTAATATAAAGTTTTTACTTTGGATAACCAAGGTGATCCATAAGCTTCTTCGGGAAAGTAACCAGACATCTAAACCCAAGTATTACAAACAAACTACAATCTTGTTTTTGATAAGAAAGGGACAGTTTTCCCGCCAAATGACTAATATGCACGTGACTAGAAAAAGAGTTGGAGTCTCAGAGCTTGAGAGGTAGAAAATAAATACTAAGGTGTGACTGAAAGGGAAAAGAATGTGTCTCTATACAATTCGGGTTTTACAAAGAAAAAACAAATATGGAATTGCAAATCGGACATTGGAAACTGCTCCAGTATTGAAATCGGCAACCAAATTATACACCATCAGGGAATAACGGAAGTTATATTTGACTGCCTCAAACATGAGGCTCAAATATTGAAGAAAATCAGAGCAAGAATTTTTGGTAACTTATGAGCTCATTCGTAGGAATAGTTTAGTTTCTATTCCTTAGTCCATTTTGAAGAAAACTTGATTTTTTTCTCTAGCAATACTGCAAGGGCAGCAAGGATTCGCCGACCGGACAACGGCCATAGGATTCAATAAGGAAGGCGCGCGGTTAGGCGGTGTTCGCTTATTTGTAGTGCTGGTTATTGCGCCATTAGGGCGGAGGTCGTACAGTCGTACTTGTTCTTAGATTTCGTTTCAAAACTCACGTTTTCAAGTTAAATCATGTCCACACACGTTTTAATTCTATGGATTAAAAAAAATCAAGTTAAAAAAATGCCTATATCTTCTTTGGCACAAAGAGATAGAGTTGAAAACAATATCGTCTCTTTGAAATGGAAATCTTCGAAATTGAAAGCCCGGATCATAAAAATTGGAACAGGTATGACGAATCTTTGCAAAATATGTATTTGTAACAAATATTTTTTAAGGATCATACATCGTAATTAAATAATTTTGTAAATTCATTAATTTGGATTTACATAAATTAGAAATAATTATAGCGTGAAAAAAAGGATATTTTAATACTTCTTAATGAATAATTTGATTAACAAAATATAAAAATAATCTGAGGCTTTACCCAAAATTACTCCCAATCTTTTTTTGACTAGTATTAGATGGCAGCAGTTTTAGGTAGAAAAATTCACCTAAAGTTACGTGTGATTCAAAAAATCTCGTCTTAAAGCATTTAAAATTAAGAATTTTTTTTTTGAAATTCAAACCAACCGCGAAATACCGGCTATCTTGCTTTCCCCGTTACGACGTCATAAAAGGGACCTTGTTTCCTTTTTTTCATTCGTTGTTTGGAAATAGGAGAATGTAGGGAACTCTAGACTACTGTATAGTAGTTTTTCGCCCATACTGGGAAGCTGCGCATATTTGGGAAGACGTTTGTAAACTATTTTGAAATTTCATTTTTATTTTCCGTTGTTCTCTTAACTCTTGGTTACGTTGTAGTGTAAGGATCGTAGCGATTTGTCCAAATTGTTGCAGGACTGGTAATGTCCAATACACCACATTTTTTATGATATTTTTAGCAAAGGCTTAGGTTCCATGTACAATAATGGCATTCTTTATTTTAGCCTAATGTCCCAAATCTTAGCTTTAACATATGTTTTTTAGTAATTAAACATAGTAAAGCTTTTACTTAGAACACCAAAATTACAGTGATACTATTTACATTACTTTATAATTTCAAAGCATCTATATCGAAATGAAAACTTGTTTTAGGTGTAAATCTACCAAGGTTAGTAGAATCTACTGCATCTCCAAGTGAAAGGAGGGTAAGCGGGTGTATGTAGATGTTAGGCTCGTGTGAGTCATTTTTTTGCGGAACGACTGTAAGGAGAGCAGTGATCAAAGCGGCCCCGAAAACTAATATTTTTTTAAATTAATTGAAAATAGTTAAGCCATTAAAACTATCAATTTACATATATATTTGAATCCGTAATTTTAGGTTCTATCTGATTTAAAAAATTAAAGCTTTTGATTAGTAGCCTAAAGTTTGGTTCTATCCCTTTAAATGAACAAGAAGTGGGCTGCAACGTTTTCTTTATGGGCTAATATTTAGGTGACGTCACAATGTATTATGAAAGAACTATTTATATTAGAACAATTGTTTACCTAGAGATGTCGAAAACATACTCTAATCTTTCCTTGAGAACGACATGCACAATTAAGTTTAAAATATTTTTAACTTCTAGAAAGTGAAATTGACAGCCTTGAAAAGATATGGATAAGGAAATTGGCTTTGGAATCTATTAGAGATGAAAATGAGCCTATAGCGAAAAAAGCCAAAACTACAAAGGCATTAAAAGCTCAAAATGAGAGGGATATAAATCAAACTGTATCGTGTGTCACCAGTTTGTGGGCAACCGACACTACCCCTCTACCTCCTTGTCCTACTATAGAGGCGGTTGATGGAATAACTGATTTACAAAATGTGGTAAAACGACTGAATTCTTAGATGAATTAAAATATAAAAATTTTAACATATGTCTAATAGTAGTATTTGAACTATTTAATTATATCAGTCACCAACAGAAAATTATGTTCTTAGAGATATGGACCAAAACGAAAAAGTTACTCAAAGGTAGGCCCATAATTAGAATAATTATAATTACTATTTTAAATATAAAAACGTTCTAGTCACAAGAATGGCGGAAAAACTGGATTTGTGAATGATCAACAAGGCCAAATCACTAGCGAGCCTTTTCTAACTGATGTTGATAAAACTGTTGATAAAACAGTGGAAAATGAAAGGGCTGCCATGGATGGGACACTAAATGGCGACATCAATGAGAGGTATAGAAATATGTTTTTTCTTTAAGTTAAAACTGGAGTTCCTTAGAAAATATATAATCTAGAAAAGAAACATGTCTGTAATTTGCCTGAGAAATTGAAAACTTTGCACAGCATTAATTAGTAATTGACACTTCAGAAAATTAATCGGAAATAAGGTCATGAATAAGCTACGTGGTTTTTACATCGCAAAAAAACGTAGATTTCTGATAGTTCATGAGATTGATTGCTTGATGAAGTAAATAAAAATAATTTGATCTCAGTTGATGTTTAAGGATAAATAATAATGAAACGAAATTTATATTAATGTAAAGTAGATCGCCCTATTAAAGAAAATTTAAGTTACAAACCGAATAAAAGAAAGTAAAGTAAATTAAATTAGGGCGGGATTAAATAAAAGTTTACGGGAAAGAAAGTTAAGAAAAATGCCTTATGTTTTGGGTATTTAATTGGTTTTATTACCTACTGTTAATTTTGATGCTGATTGAATCTAATTTGATAATTCTATAGTGAAACCAATGGCATAGAAGTTCCTTGTCACAGTGATGAAGTTTTACCAGAGGCGTCAGATGATGAAAATAATGAGTACGTTCATATAGCAAAGCATGATGAAACTTAAACAACGGATTATGAGCATCTTTGTCATAATTTTTATTACTTTAGAGAAATCTGTCTTACAAAAAATGACATTCCTGATGTTACAAAGGAGTTATCATCCTTTTTGAGCTCAGGTATTTTAGTTTTCCTCGTTGCTTTTATTATTGGAGACTAATTAGGGTAATTACTATTTTTATCCTTACTCAGCCACAATTTCAAATATACAGTTTCTAGAAAATCTTTTGAATTTGATGAAAAAAGCAGCGTCAAATTGCCAAACAAAAGAGGTACTATAAAGTATCAGAACTATTTGTCGCGTATGTATTATTTCAAGCATAGTCTAGGAGAACTATAACATTTTTGGAAAATTTAGGATTCATCAACCGATAAAATGGATATGGCAAGTGGATTCAAAAAAGTATGTTTAAAAATACCTATAATTTGGTATAAAAGTATTTGACGAACACGATATTTTGTAAGGTTGAGTTGCTCACAGGTAGTGGTGTAATGATACCAGAAGATCAACTTCTCATGATAAAAATGATGTCGGCTAAAGATCCCAAAACATTTGTCAGAAAAATCCTAGAAGTGCTATATCCCTTTCCTAAACTGGCTCAATACTCTGCATTAGGCCAAAGAAGTACCAAAGGATTGCCAAAAAATGTTTACAATGCCATTAAAAGTAAGTATGCTTATTAAACTAAAAGTTTGCTAACATATTATTCTAAATTTTCTTAATACTGACTGTAGTTTTTGTATCTGACTACACTCAAATGGCGATTGATGAATCAATATTCATAAGAACCATAAACAACAAGTGCAACCGAGCAAAAAAATCTCTTGCAGAATTAAATACTAAAAACAATGAATAATTAAATTTCTTTTTTATGGAATGTTTTCTTAAAAATTGTTTGAATAAAACAACAAATTTGAATTGGCATTTTTATATCAATTTTAGGCGTGTATACTAGAAATAATGTCAAGGTGGTGTCAGATTAGTTTAGTAAAGGGAGCCTCTTGATGGTATCAAATTAGTCTATTAAAGGGAGTCTCATGATAGTAACAAATTAGTCTAATAAAGGGAGTCTCATGATAGTAACAAATTAGTCTAATAAAGGGAGTCTCATGATAGTAACAAATTAGTCTAATAAAGGGAGTTTCATGACGGTATCAAATTAGTTTACTAAAGGGAGTCTCATGACGGTATCGAATTAGTTTACTTAAGGGAGTTTCAAGATGGTATCATATTACTTTACTAAAGGGAGTCTCATGACGGTAACAAAGTAGGGGACTAGAGGGAGGTTCATTGCAGAATGAAAGTAGGGTACTAGAGGGAGACTTAGACAAAAATCAAGAAAGTGATTGTTATGAGTCTCAAATTAGTTTTATAAAACTATTCTATTATTAGTCTCATATAAATACAAATATATATCCTTTATTTGAGTCTTGGATTAGGAATGTCTTCAAGCGTATTTAAGTCTCGTTTTTGGACTGTGGGAGTTTACAGTTTACTTCGTATGATACTAAAAAGAGTCTTGAAAATTCTTCCTAAATTTTGGTTAGGGACAGCTCCTCTTATTCATTTGTGCCAAAACTTTTAATGTCTACTTACCAATCCATCGAACTCTAGTCCTAGAAAATCACAAATGGCCGAGGACCAAACCAAGTTCCCTTCTTTCGAACTTAATTTCGTGTACGTTGTAAAAATAACGCCTTCTTTAGCATCTTGCAATTTGAAAGACTTTAAATTGAAAATATCAATGTTCCTCCCATTCAGGATATTCATTTCTCTTCTGAATTCGAGTTCAAAAGCCGATGATGTAGTTATAACTAAATGCAGCTTTCTACCGCATGCAAAGTTTTCTAAAATTGTGGCGCATATTGCTCGAGTTTTACCCATACCTTTGGAATATAAATTTAGATTACAACATACAACGGTAAAAAACATATAAGAATGCTGTTATAATCGGACTTCTACGGAGAGAGGGCCATACAAATAACACTTTAAAGCTAGGTTCTCACTTGACCGAAAATACGACGGAAACCCGGCGTAACTTGAGTCGACCGAAAACTTTAACGCCGAGCACGACGGAATTGCCGTTCCGCCGGTTTCGGTCGGACTTAAAACGTGTTCTATTTTTTCGGTCGTTCCCGGCGTAAATCGTGTATGTCAGCCAATGAAAATGTGCGTTGTAGTGACGTCACTATCATATGTCCCGGGAAATTTCAACATATTGCGCAATACGCGGATGGTGGATATTTCATTCACCAAATTTTCTTGGTATCCTTGATGTTGCCGCTTCTTAAATATATCCTTTACCGAAAACCGCCAAGTGGCACTCTCTCGATATAATTTGTACACAAAGTACACTAAATTTATGTGATTATAAATACATAACGTATTTATAATTTCATTCGAGAACTCGGCATCACTGAGGTCTTCCATTTTGTTTGTTTACCTTTTAAACTACTTCAGTATAGAGCCCTCTATGTTTAGATCTCTCGAACGATCGATAATGGTCACGTGACATAATAAAGGTTCCGCTTCGTTTAACTTACGCTACAAGTGAGAACGCTCTACCGCTGACGGCCAGCGTAAAGTAAAATTTCCAAACCGCTGGCGGTTCCTTTCCGTCGAGTTTTTCGGTCAAGTGAGAACCTAGCTTAATGAAATTGGAAATGGTAAAGCGATTTACCAATTACAAAATTGCACTACATTTTGGAATATTTCGTAACATGGAGCCAATTTTGAGAAACAATTTTCAAAAATACTCACCAGTCCCGTCTCCTAAATGTATTTATTATTATTAATACCTTACTTTCCAACTGGAAAAAACTCTGAAAATACCTAGTAAAATCCAGCGATTGCAAATAACGTACAACGCTTCCAGTTGAAAGTTGACAATGCCGGGATGACTTTATTTCGTAGGTTGGCTGTCCTTTAGATATTGCGCCAAACAATGCCCCTTCACAAACAGCAGAGGGATGTGAGATAGCAGATGTCTCCGCTATAAAACAAAATCAATTAATATGAAATTAGTCTTAATAAAAAAATAACCTATTGATGGGACGAAGTTTTCATACACATCGCCTCTTGAAAGATAGTCCTGAGACATATCCATTTTAACTAGTTAAATAAAAAGAAATAACAAATTTGATTCTCATAAAACGTTATTACGACAAGACACCTTCTATTGGCCTGAACGTCATATATTAACTTAAGTAGAATTATTAGTTTATAAAACGTTTTAGTTCGATAACACTGATCGAACTGTTATAGTGGAAGGCAAGTTGGTGTTAATGTAAAGACTATTAAAACGTTTCCGATTATTTTACAGGGATGTGCGTTAAAATAGAGAGCACATTCTCGCACTCAACGAAAATACATACGTCGTATTTCTTAAAAAAACAGTCACGTGGAAATCAAATTATCACCAATTTGTCAAGAAGGTGAGTATTACCATAAATATATTTCTCAACATTTAATACGGGAGCAGACTAAAAACGAAGAGCACTTGACAATTCTAGGATTTTTAAAATAAAAAATCTACTCTTTTTTCAATTCTCGAGATTCCAGAGTTCCGTCAATCGCAAAGCCTTGGTTTTCTTTAAATATTTAGCTCTAGACCCAATGGACTAGGATGAGCGAGCAACGGTACTTTTAAACTCGAAACGCAAGTTATTTTACAATTAGAAAAGCATTAAATTCCGTGGAGATAGACCATAAGAGCACGATATAATATAATACAAAAAATAACACTGATACTAGGTTTAACGAACAAAGAAGCGTGTTGGACAGCAAGAACGACTGACCAGCGATGTTTTAGCAACTTCTGAATACAACGAGTTTTTATATTCTGAATTTGTTGCAAAATCAAATTGGATTTAACGGGCTAAATCCCAAAAGTGAATTAGAAATTGTCGCGGAGTGACAAACATGGAAGAAAAAATCAGGTCTGATATTTTTAGATTTTGAAAAAATATTGATATATCTTTACATTTTTACAACTATTTAAGTTTTGATAATGTGTCAAAGAGTTGTTTTTTATTTTTTTTTTTAACTTTTTTGGCGGGCGATGGCTCATCAAAGGTTTCGTTCAATAGTTCACCTTAACAAATATTTTCTCAGTTACATAAAATAACGAATCAGTTGCATTAAATTAGGAAACTTACTTGTCTCACAAGGATGAGGGTTTTCGGTGGAGAATCCTAAAAAAAATATTTAAATGTACGCTGTCATATTTTATCAAATTGTGATAAAGCACTCACCAATTACTTGATTCATCGCAACCGTTAAAATGTTGCTACTAGTTCCCACAACATTATCGTCGAGATCTGCTACAAAAGCAGTTTCGTTTGACGTTTCTAGTTAATAGTATAAATATTTTCTATTATATATTGCCATTAAAATCCATTAGAAGAAAGAGTTGAGATTAATGTTAAAATCAGGCACACTTACGGTTATTTACTGGTCCGAGATTTATATCAATAAAGTCTGTAATAAACAAAGTTGCGATATCAGTTTTCAGAAAGTTATTTTTCTCTGACATTTTCAAATTTCGTTGCTTCATAAAACTTTGGAAACGAATTCAAAATTATCGAAAAAACACATATTATAACCCCTTCATGGATAAACAAACCGTGCTACTTTAAAAAAAGTCGGCCCTTAATTTTTCCCCCATTACAAATAAAATTTATACTAACCATCATTGATATTCAGATTTTGGTCTTGAGCAGGAATTATTTCTAAAGTAAATTTTATATAAAATGAAACAAACTTTGATAATGAAGTTTTTGCGTTTAATAAGACCCTTCCAAACGGGTCAATAAGTGCTAATTTAGCATTTGAACTTACCATTTGCGATGTTTTCTAAATTCTCTGCGCTTGTATTTTCCATTTCGGAATTTGCTAAGGAATACATATTATTTAGTAAAACAGAAAGGTGTTGAAATTTGAAAACATCAAAACTATCGAAAAAATGGGTCAAGAGACGCTTATTTATATTTATACTTACAATCCTCGCTATTTTCAAAACTGTCCATAGGACCTTATTCATCTGTATATTGTAAATATAATGAAAATATATACAAATAACATTTAAGTACGCCCAAGGAAATGGGTCAAGAAATGATAAATTTAACTTTGTACTTACCATCCGCGGGCTTTTTGGACATTTGAACATTTTCTGGAATTTCTCCATTTGAATTTTCTGGCAATAAATTGAAAAATTAACGAAAAAGAACGATATAGTTGAAATCGTGTTACCATTAATTATCTAAATTCACCATTGTACTCACTATCCGTTAAATATTTCAAATTGCCATCATTATTTGAAAATGTTGCTTTTGAACTTTCTGTAGAAAAATTTCGAAACAGAACGATATAGTCACATCCAATTGAAAAATACTATAAATTTTATGGTTTTAATATAATCTTCCGTATCTAATTAGATTTAAAAAGGGGACACTAATATTTACATTTTACCTTTAAATTATACTCTAAATATAGAGTAAAGAAATGCAAAAAAGTCTGCGTACTTACCACCCAACTCCTTATTTTCAACCGCTAAACCTACTGGGAAATTTAAAGCAAAATGAATTAAGATTTGCAAACTGAAATACAATATGTCATAAAGATTACCTCTTTGGCTCATTTGCATCAGAGATTTTATAGCATCTTCGTAGGTGGCGACTTTCAATTCTTGTTGTAGACTATCTAAAAATGGTAGGACGTCGCACAACTGGTCAAGTTTTTCAGAAAAATGTTGAGGAATTTTTTTCCTTAATTTTTTGGCTGCGTTTTCATTATCAGTTTTTATCTTAATCTTTTTCTTGAGATCTTTCATTGAATTTTTGGTTTTTAAAATTTCCTCTTCCGTGATCTCTAAATCGTTTTTTAGAGAGTCTCGTTGCAAACGGAGTTTCTAGATACAAAAAAAATAATCAATTTCGTAATCAATTTCGGGATTCAATTATAATTAAATAAATCAAATTAGTAAGAATATTTTAGAATCATTTAAATGGACTAGATTTGAAATAAAATTTAGAAAAGAATTACATAAAATGACCGCCCATTATGTCACTCAAACTGCAACTTTCAACATCATCTTCACATGCATTAAATTACATATCTTTAATTTTTTTCTTTTAATGCCAACTGTTCCTCCAATGAGGAAAGAGCCTCCGCTACGACATTTTCTGTCAAAGTACTACACGTTTGAGGGGCTGGTAAAACCTCTTCCTCCGCGTCTGTGTCTCCTAAGGTGGAACAAAAATACAAAAACTAAAGTTTAAGAAGTTTGGAAATATAAATAAACCTCTCTATGTCATTTTCAAAATATGAAAGTAACTCTATATTTCTATAAGCTTACAATTATAAATAATATATTACTTAAGTGTTATTACTAATTCCATTGAGAAATTCATTGCTCAGTAAACAACACCCTCTAGTTACACTAACATATTCTTCATAATAAAAATAAGTTATTTAAAGGAAATCCTAAAGGTATCATGCAGATAAAAATGCAAGCTTTGCCGTTATGACCCACAACCGTGGCTTCTATCATACAGCACAGAAATATTTGGAAATATAATAATATAATAAGAAAGTTACCAGCAACAGAGAATCTTGGGTCTAAGTTGCTCTCATCTCCAGCGTGCACAAAAAAACTCAAAAGGTCTGACGGGAGGCAGAGGTTGTTTTTCCAAATTGGATAATCGTTTCTTATTGAGTCGTACGCTTCGATTATCTCATTCCTGAAAGCGCTCTTTGTATTTGAATTACGCCCATTCTTTGTGTCTGTTTTACGAAGAAATAAAATTAACCAAACCTAATATAAAAATAATATTCCATATTACACGTACACACTAGCTTGACAATGAACGACGTTATCATATCAGCGAGGGGACTCGGTTCTTTTTTGTCTATTCTTCTTCCCATAAATCGCGCGAAACTTTTAGCACTTCGATTGATGGCCGTGCTATTGTTGCTGTTTATAAAATTTAACCAAAGTCAAAAATTTAATAAATAACAAATCTATTAATAAAAATTTATAATTACTTTGCGTCTGGAAAAACTCTGTATATTACACGATACCACGTTTTTTTTAGCTCATTGCTTGAGCACATTTTGTCAACTTCATGGGAAGCCATGAAGAACCTGTTTACGTCATGGGCGGAAACATTTCCGCAGTGATGTTAAATTTGCGTGATTAAATCATGAAAGTCGTATTTTTTGGATTTTGGAACATTTTTATCTGCACATTGCAGTTCCAATAACTTATTTCTGACGTAGTCAAAGGTCAGATATCTCGATTGAGCTAATAAAATAAAATAAAATGGCAATAGCGTGATAAAATTCTAAAAAAATATTAGCAACAGAGATAAAATTAGAATAAAAAATATATATTACCCATTCTTGAGAACAGTTGTTCTTTGCTCCAAAGTTGAATGACTAATAAACTACAAAACTATAAATCCTATAAATAAAGAATGGTTTGCGTAACTTACGCTTAAGTCAATCAAAACCAACAACAAGCAAGCACAGAAGCCAGACTTAACCAAGTTACGCGTAACTTACGCTCAAGTGAAACACTAACACCAACAAGCATGCATGAAGGCGATACTAAACCAAGTTACGCGAAACTTAAACTCAAGTCAAACACTACCCTCAACAAGCAAGCACAGAAGCCAGACTTACCCAAGTTACGCGTAACTTAAGCTCAAGTTAAACGCAACCACCAACAAGAATGCATGAAGGCGATACTAAACCAAGTTTCGCGAAAATTAAACTCAAGTCAAACACTACCCTCAACAAGCAAGCACAGAAGCCAGACTTACCCAAGTTACGCGTAACTTAAGCTCAAGTTAAACGCAACCACCAACAAGAATGCATGAAGGCGATACTAAACCAAGTTTCGCGAAAATTAAACTCAAGTCAAACACTACCCTCAACAAGCAAGCACAGAAGCCAGACTTAACCAAGTTACGCGTAACTTACGCTTAAGTCAAACAATAGAACCAACAAGCAAGCGAGAAAGCGATCTAAGCGTACCTAAGACTGCCATAAAGTCAAGGGGCTTCAAAAAAGAAAAATTAGATCACTTACTTTGGGCTTTAATTCTTCTTAATTAAAAACACCGCATCTATTTCCACTTAATTCTATTAACTATTGGGTACGTTCAGTAACGCTCTTTGATGACAGCGCTTACTAAGCGATGTCAGATTTTCGCTACTGAACGCTTTTTCGCGTTTCCGGTTTTGACGTCATGGTGCTCAGCGCTTACCCATCGAAAAAACCATCTAATCGATATGGTTTTTTGATGGCGTGACGTAGCGCTTGACTGTTGAACACTTGACAGACGAAAAGTTGGCGCGGGATTTAAAAATTAAATTCCAATAATGCTATTCCTACTGTAGTTTTATTAGTTATCTTTACAAAACTACTTCTACCGTTCAAATGGACATAATTTTCTTAAACAATTTCATTATTTGCAAGCTCGTTAATAATTTAAAAGAGCCATTTGCGCTTCGTAACGTTTAGAGGGCCAGTACGACGTTTCCCCAACTCCATTTTCTAAAGCAGCGCTAACTTCAAAATGTCACTTTTCCGTTCAACAGCCTTTTACGTCACCAAGACGTCTCAAGCCCATCAACCACACATCAAGAAAACAGCGATTGTCTTGAGATTTTCGTACCCATTGTATCGTTACCGAAACGTCATCTGCTACCAGGAAACGGGTATTTAACATGGGTGAAGCGCACTCGATCACGCACAGATGGATTCAAACCGATATAGTAATATACATTGCTTTCTTGTCAATGGTCAGGGACCATTTTATTTATTCCACGAAAGGTCGTTGGCCAAATGTCCAGTATAAAAATGATGGAGTGCGTGAGGAGTCCAAGAGAGACGAATATAAGACAAAAAAATTTAAATTTAAAAACGTAGCACTGAAAGATGCATCCGCGCAATCGAGGGGGCTATGGATAAAAATGGCCAAGAGCATCTTTCGTTTATAGAGTTAAGGTGCACACCTATTTGTGACCGGCGGCCGTATTCTGCAGAAAAGTTAAGCTCCTCCTTCTGCCCTTGGCTCTCTGATTGGACCGTCAACCATTGCCCTTGGCCTTTTAATTGGCTACGTCTACCGATGACGTTCCTTGCCTTGGCTCAGTGATTGGTGCAAATTCCGCGCAGACTCAGATGTAAACTATCAAATTATACACCAAATTCAAAATGTTTTTTCATAAACTGACAAATGAGTTACCGGTTAAACACCGGTTTTAATGGTTGCTTCGGTAACATTCTGTGCTGAACGCTGTCAGCCTCTCACAGCAGACGACAGTTACCATTCCTTTGATCACTGCTTTGATTAAAGTTAAGTAAAAAGTAGCGAGTGTAATTTATTAAGTATTGAACTAATTTCTTTAATTGTTACAGGTTTAAACTAATTTCTTTAAATGTTACAGGTTTAAACTAATTTCTTTAATTGTTACAGGTTTAAACTAATTTCTTTAATTTTTACAGTTTTCAACTAACCGCTTTAATTTTTACAGTTTTCAACTAACCGCTTTAATTTTTACAGGATTCAACTAATCTCCTAGAAGTGATAAACTCCCACGGGAAAACTGAGATTGGCTCTCGGGTAAAAGAAAAATGTTCCCTGGTTAGGTTAGGGATCATATTATTTTGAAGGTAAACTTGGACCTCGCATTTTGATCGTAGTCGTTAATTGTTAGGAGGTCGGTAATAGATATCGACTTCATTTCCTCCCGGCATAGCCGTTGCTCTCTTACACACTTCTCTACGCCATCCCAATCGAAAAGGCTCTATATAGGCATCGGGTAAGGTAGCCCTGTTTAATCTTGGGGTCCTCATCGACTCCGATAATGTGGCCGATGAACTTTCGGACTCACGCAGCGATTGGGAATGCGACTGAGAAATCTGTTCAGGTGTCAAAATCTCTTCCGAGAAGCCAGAAGAAGGTGATTGGGGTAGCTCTGGTTCCACGACTGAGTGTGCAGAAGTTTGCTCTGGCGTCAGAATCTCTTCCGTAAAACTAGAAGTTGATTTGGGTAGCTCAGTTGCCACGACTGATTTTTCATGATCAGACGGGGAAGCCTCCCCTGCCGCAGAAGGCGGACTGTCACTAGAGGGATGAGTGAGCTGGAAGGCTCGCATATCGTGACTGGTACGGAGTAGGAGAGGAGGGTCTTCAAATAGGGCCATGCCCGGTTCACTGTCAGAGTCAGTTGGGTGATGAGAATCTTCTGGTAGTGCAGGAGGGATCTGTTGATCTAAGTCCTGATCGTCCTGAGGAGGCGACGTTAAAGTAGAAGAGGATGATGATGAGGAAGTCTCCGTTGGTTGGGGTGCATGACCATCGTCCGTAGGAGAGCTTGGCTCAGGATCATCGGCGACTTCTGACTGTGAAGCGGATGCATCGTCGAAGACAGCCACTTTTGTCCAGTAGAGTTTTAAATGTTCAAGGTTAACTTTCCCTACATTCTTTCCTGAGATATCGTTCTCCAACTCATAGACAACGAGGGAATGTTTAGCAACTATTTTGAAGGGACCTACCCATTTAGGACTGAGTTTTCTCATAATTTGGCCTGTCGTACTTGACAAAGGATGGGTTTCCATCCATACTAAAGTTCCTACTTCAAATTCAAGAAGGTCATGGCGGAGGTCATGGTATTTCTTTTGATGAGCTTTAGCTAGTTTAGATAATTCGTTACTGAATTCTATTTGTTCCCTAAGAACTTGTAAAGCTTTTGTACGACCAGGGTCATCAGGGTCCTGAATGGGTTCTTCAATTGCTAAATCCCAAGGGAGACGTGGCTCCCGCCCTAAATTTAAAAAGAAAGGGGATCTGCCCGTAGTTTCGTGGGGTGCAGAATTGATAGCAAATTGAAGAAGGTCTAGGGTTTCATCCCATCTTTCGTGGTGATTCCCTACATAAAATGATATAAGTTCGCCTATTACACGATTAACTCGTTCGGTGGGATTTCCCTTAGGTGTGTTGGGGGTAGTAAACATGGGGTTTATTCTTAAAGATCAACAAGTTTGCAGCCAAAGTTTTGAAGTAAATTGTACCCCTCTATCACTAAGAATAGCTTTAGGAGCTCCCCACCTGGTAATAATAGACTTAAAGGCTTGAACACAAGTTTTAGCAGTAATAGTCTTCAGTGGAATCATTTCCACGAACTTTGTCATATAATCGACAAAGACTATTAAATACTTGTAATGATGTCTACTTTGAGGGAAAGGTCCCATTATGTCGACACTAATTTGGTTCCAAGGACTTGTCAATTCGGAGGGTTGCATTAGCCCTGGCTTCTTTCTATTCCTAGCCTTTAACTGTTGGCATAATGTACTACCTCTAACGTAATCCTGAACATCTCTTACTATAGCGGGCCACCAATATCTATAAATTACTTTGCTCAGGGTTTTATCCTTGCCCCTATGAGCAGATAAAGGGTGATCATGAAATAATCGCATGGCTTCTAACCTTAACCGAGGAGGTAAATATATTTTCTCAGGTTGATTTCTATAAGGTCTTCTATAAAGAAGATTATTTTTCAGTTCAAACAATTTATGCCTAACTGGGTCTGGTTCTTGTAAGGACTTTAGTATAGGGGAAGCAAAAGGGTCTTCCCTTTGGGATTTTCTTACATCTTCCAATGTAAACACTGAGTATAACGATCTAGGACCTGGGGGACGTATTTGACCTTCAACAGTGTCGCAAGAGGAGGTTGAGGAACTATCATCGGTAGAATTTGAACTTGTATTACTACTAGTTGGATCCTGTAGACTAGTAGATGAGGAAAGGGAAGAGCTAAAATTAATGCTTAAGACGTTTATCGGGGCTCTCGATAACGCGTCAGCTACCACATTCTCTACTCCTTTCTTGTGTTTAATGTTAAAGTCAAACGTTTGAAGATACATGGCCCATTTAACTAGGCGATAATTTGGTTCCCTAATATTGAACAGCCATTGCAAAGCTTGATGGTCAGTGAAAACTGTGAACTTACGACCTTCTAAAAAGGGTCTAAATTTTTTAACTGCCCAACAAATAGCTAAACATTCTTTCTCGCTAGTGGAGTATATAGTTTCGGCATCTTTAAGTCCAGTACTAGCATATGCTATAGGGACTTCTGTATCATCCTGAATTTTGGGATAGAAGGGCACCTAACCCTGCGTCACTAGCATCTGTAGTTAGAATGCAAGGGGGATCCCTTCTAAAGGAAACCAAAGGCGGCGCCTTGCATATTTCTTCCTTTATTTTATCGAATGGCATCTGCTGTTCAGTACCCCAATTAAATTTCTGACCTTTTTCTTTGGGAGCTACTATTTGAGAATAGTGATTAATAAACCGGTTATGTCAACCTGCCATCCCTAAAAATCTTTGGACTTCCTTAATATTTTTAGGTGGAGTGAATTTCTGAATGGCTTCTTTTTTTGAAGGATCAATATGCACTCCTTTTTCATTAACTATGTGACCGAAAATAACTGCTTCTTTTTGAGCAAACCGACATTTCCTTAACTGTAGGGTGAGACCCGCTTCCTTTAATCTATTTAGGACGTATTCCAAACACGTTAAGTGCTGATCCTAATCCTCACTAAGAGAGATCAAATCGTCTAAATAGTCAATTAACTGAAAATAATCGGCTTCTCTAAAAATCTCGTCGATTAAACGTTGGAAAGAGCTAGGGGCGTTACAAAGCCCAAAATGGAGTACATTAAACTCGTACTTTCTCATGTGAGTCACGAAAGCAGTTTTTTCTCTACTCTTAGGGTGCATTTGCACTTGCCAATACCCTGATTTAAGGTCATGTGTTGTTATAAATTTCGGTCTTCCAACCCTAGCTAACATGTCCTCTATATTAGGCAAAGGATAAGGGTCCTTAATGGTAAGACTATTTAGTTTTTTGTAATCAATACAAAACCTATAGAGTTTACCCGGTTTGTTTGATCAACTAAAACTACGGGCGAAGCCCAAGGAGATACAGAGGGTCTAATGATGCCGTCATCCAACATTTCCCTAACATGTTGTTCTATTATTTTCTTTTTCTGATCATTGACACGATAAGGCTGAGATTTTATGGGCGCACTATTACCCGTATGAATCTCATGGAAGACTAGTCCTGTTCTTCCTACTTTATCCGAAAATAACTCAGGAAATTTCAATAAAAGGGATTCTAATTGATGACGTTGTACATCAGAGATAGGGGCTGCGGAAACTGCGTCCCTAATACTATTCACAATCTCCTTATCTATAGGATCCTTTTCAGATGGAATTGAAAAAGGGGATCTTTAAGTTACCCGCTAAACATTGAGATGATTTAAAATGTAACCCTATTTTCTTCAAGGAAATCTTGACCCAATATAAAGTCACTATTGAGGGAAGGAACTATGTAGAATTTAAATTTAAATAGTTTCTCACTTTCGTTTGACTTAAGAGTAAACTCTAGTTCTTGAGAACCTTTTGTAAAAGTATATCGGCCATCGCCGCAAACTACACAATCTAATTGCTCATCTTCAGGTAATTCTGAAGAGTTTCTAAATTTACAAATCTTTTGTCAGTTTTAGAGGCATCAGCCCCACTATCTAACTTAGCGTGAACTGATGCGTGATCAAAGGTAACGGGAATGGTGACCCTTTTATAAACTGAACCTTTCCTGACGGATTCAATCTTCAGGAGGAAAGCGACACGCTTCTTGGTAGGGGTATTTATTGGGCACCGGGAGAGGGACCACGAGGGATCTCTCCCGCTTTGGCTTCCCCCGACTTGCTAACCTTTTATTCTTGACAGTCGGGTGCAAGATGACCAGGTTTCTGACAATTGAAACACGTGATAGTACGTGTAGATGGGTAGGACAAGGCCAATTGACGACGAGGAGATTTTGATCTCTGATTATTATATCTTGTATAGGATCTTTGACCTCTATAGGAGTTGTTAGCCTTAGCTTTGGCTCTAGAGTCTAAAGGTTGTAAGGGATATTCCCATTTAGGATGTGAAGGAGAAGTAGGAGGATTAGAAGGGCTTTGACACTGCCCAGGGGAACAATGACTATGTTCGGAGCCCCAGTTTGCTGGGCAAAGGGACTCAGCCTTAGGTTTAGGGGGAGATTTCCTCTTTTCCCGTTTCTCGGCATTCCTTTTCCTTACTTGGATATCTTTTTCAATAGTCCTACAGGAATTCCTTAATTGTTCCATGGTAGTGAATTGCAAAAAGAGGAGAGGAGTTCTTAGTTCATCCTTTAAATTACAAGTAAGGAATGTTGGATCATTAGACCCTCTGTATCTCCTTGGGCTTCGCCCGTAGTTTTAGTTGATCAAACAAACCGGGTAAACTCTATAGGTTTTGTATTGATTACAGAAAACTAAATAGTCTTACCATTAAGGACCCTTATCCTTTGCCTAATATAGAGGACATGTTAGCTAGGGTTGGAAGACCGAAATTTATAACAACACATGACCTTAAATCAGGGTATTGGCAAGTGCAAATGCACCCTAAGAGTAGAAAAAAAACTGCTTTCGTGACTCACATGAGAAAGTACGAGTTTAATGTACTCCATTTTGGGCTTTGTAACGCCCCTAGCTCTTTCCAACGTTTAATCGACGAGATTTTTAGAGACGCCGATTATTTTCAGTTAATTGACTATTTAGACGATTTGATCTCTCTTAGTGAGGATTAGGATCAGCACTTAACGTGTTTGGAATACGTCCTAAATAGATTAAAGGAAGCGGGTCTCACCCTACAGTTAAGGAAATGTCGGTTTGCTCAAAAAGAAGCAGTTATTTTCGGTCACATAGTTAATGAAAAAGGAGTGCATATTGATCCTTCAAAAAAAGAAGCCATTCAGAAATTCACTCCACCTAAAAATATTAAAGGGATAGAATCAAGGATTTCCGACTAGTACAAGATGAGGGCAGTTTTAGGTTAAAAAATGTGCCTAAAATTATGTGTGCCAAAAAAAAAATCGAATTAAACCGTTTAAAATTAAGAAAAGTACGTTAGATATTTTGAAATTCAAACTAGCCGCGAATACCACCCAACTTGTTTTGTTACCCTAGTGACGTTGCTAACGTCCACTGATTCATTGGTTGTTTGGAAATAGGAGTATATAGGTAGCTCTAGATCACTGTATAGTAGCTTTTCTCCTTCACTGGGGAAGCGGCGCATATTCGAGAAGACATTTGTAAACATAATTCTGATTTATCATGTTTATTATCCTTTGTTTCCTTAACTCTTGGTTACGTTGTAGAGTTGGGATGATAGAGATTTGTCAAAATAGTTACGGGTAATGGCCAAAACACCTCATTTTTGCGCTATTTTGGCAAAGGCTTAGCTTCCATGAAAAATACTAATTTGCCGAAAATGCAAAATGCACAATAGTATGAAAACTACTTTTAGGTGTAAATCTACTATATTTCCGTGTGAGAGGAGGCTAGCGGGGTAATGTAGGTGGTTCGCTCGTGTTTTTGCCGAACGACTGTAGAGGGAGCAGTGATGGGAGCGGCGCCGAAAACTAATTCTTTTAAACATTAATTAAAAATAGTTAAGTTATTAAAACTATCAATATATATATATTTTTGAAAACGTAATTTTAGGTTCTATCTGATTTAAAAAAATGAAAGCTTTTCGTTTGTAGTCAAAAGATTGATTCTATCCCTTTAAGGAAGTCCAAAGATTTTTAGGGATGGCAGGTTGACATAACCGGTTTATTAATCACTATTCTCAAATAGTAGCTCCCAAAGAAAAAGGTCAGAAATTTAATTGGGGTACTGAACAGCAGATGCCATTCGATAAAATAAAGGAAGAAATATGCAAGGCGCCGCCTTTGGTTTCCTTTAGAAGGGATCCCCCTTGCATTCTAACTACAGATGCTAGTGACGCAGGGTTAGGTGCCCTTCTATCCCAAAATTCAGGATGATACAGAAGTCCCTATAGCATATGCTAGTACTGGACTTAAAGATGCCGAAACTATATACTCCACTAGCGAGAAAGAATGTTTAGCTATTTGTTGGGCAGTTAAAAAATTTAGACCCTTTTTAGAAGGTCGTAAGTTCACAGTTTTCACTGACCATCAAGCTTTGCAATGGCTGTTCAATATTAGGGAACCAAATTATCGCCTAGTTAAATGGGCCATGTATCTTCAAACGTTTGACTTTAACATTAAACACAAGAAAGGAGTAGAGAATGTGGTAGCTGACGCGTTATCGAGAGCCCCGATAAACGTCTTAAGCATTAATTTTAGCTCTTCCCTTTCCTCATCTACTAGTCTACAGGATCCAACTAGTAGTAATACAAGTTCAAATTCTACCGATGATAGTTCCTCAACCTCCTCTTGCGACACTGTTGAAGGTCAAATACGTCCCCCAGGTCCTAGATCGTTATACTCAGTGTTTACATTGGAAGATGTAAGAAAATCCCAAAGGGAAGACCCTTTTGCTTCCCCTATACTAAAGTCCTTACAAGAACCAGACCCAGTTAGGCATAAATTGTTTGAACTGAAAAATAATCTTCTTTATAGAAGACCTTATAGAAATCAACCTGAGAAAATATATTTACCTCCTCGGTTAAGGTTAGAAGCCATGCGATTATTTCATGATCACCCTTTATCTGCTCATAGGGGCAAGGATAAAACCCTGAGCAAAGTAATTTATAGATATTGGTGGCCCGCTATAGTAAGAGATGTTCAGGATTACGTTAGAGGTAGTACATTATGCCAACAGTTTAAGGCTAGGAATAGAAAGAAGCCAGGGCTAATGCAACCCTCCGAATTGACAAGTCCTTGGAACCAAATTAGTGTCGACATAATGGGACCTTTCCCTCAAAGTAGACATCATTACAAGTATTTAATAGTCTTTGTCGATTATATGACAAAGTTCGTGGAAATGATTCCACTGAAGACTATTACTGCTAAAACTTGTGTTCAAGCCTTTAAGTCTATTATTACCAGGTGGGGAGCTCCTAAAGCTATTCTTAGTGATAGAGGGGTACAATTTACTTCAAAACTTTGGCTGCAAACTTGTTGATCTTTAAGAATAAACCCCATGTTTACTACCCCCAACACACCTAAGGGAAATCCCACCGAACGAGTTAATCGTGTAATAGGCGAACTTATATCATTTTATGTAGGGAATCACCACGAAAGATGGGATGAAACCCTAGACCTTCTTCAATTTGCTATCAATTCTGCACCCCACGAAACTACGGGCAGATCCCCTTTCTTTTTAAATTTAGGGCGGGAGCCACGTCTCCCTTGGGATTTAGCAATTGAAGAACCCATTCAGGACCCTGATGACCCTGGTCGTACAAAAGCTTTACAAGTTCTTAGGGAACAAATAGAATTCAGTAACGAATTATCTAAACTAGCTAAAGCTCATCAAAAGAAATACCATGACCTCCGCCATGACCTTCTTGAATTTGAAGTAGGAACTTTAGTATGGATGGAAACCCATCCTTTGTCAAGTACGACAGGCCAAATTATGAGAAAACTCAGTCCTAAATGGGCAGGTCCCTTCAAAATAGTTGCTAAACATTCCCTCGTTGTCTATGAGTTGGAGAACGATATCTCAGGAAAGAATGTAGGGAAAGTTAACCTTGAACATTTAAAACTCTACTGGACAAAAGTGGCTGTCTTCGACGATGCATCCGCTTCACAGTCAGAAGTCGCCGATGATCCTGAGCCAAGCTCTCCTACGGACGATGGTCATGCACCCCAACCAACGGAGACTTCCTCATCATCATCCTCTTCTACTTTAACGTCGCCTCCTCAGGACGATCAGGACTTAGATCAACAGATCCCTCCTGCACTACCAGAAGATTCTCATCACCCAACTGACTCTGACAGTGAACCGGGCATGGCCCTATTTGAAGACCCTCCTCTCCTACTCCGTACCAGTCACGATATGCGAGACTTCCAGCTCACTCATCCCTCTAGTGACAGTCCGCCTTCTGCGGCAGGGGAGGCTTCCCCGTCTGATCATGAAAAATCAGTCGTGGCAACTGAGCTACCCAAATCAACTTCTAGTTTTACGGAAGAGATTCTGACGCCAGAGCAAACTTCTGCACACTCAGTCGTGGAACCAGAGCTACCCCAATCACCTTCTTCTGGCTTCTCGGAAGAGATTTTGACACCTGAACAGATTTCTCAGTCGCATTCCCAATCGCTGCGTGAGTCCGAAAGTTCATCGGCCACATTATCGGAGTCGATGAGGACCCCAAGATTAAACAGGGCTACCTTACCCGATGCCTATATAGAGCCTTTTCGATTGGGATGGCGTAGAGAAGTGTGTAAGAGAGCAACGGCTATGCCGGGAGGAAATGAAGTCGATATCTATTACCGACCTCCTAACAATTAACGACTACGATCAAAATGCGAGGTCCAAGTTTACCTTCAAAATAATATGATCCCTAACCTAACCAGGGAACATTTTTCTTTTACCCGAGAGCCAATCTCAGTTTTCCCGTGGGAGTTTATCACCCAAGTGCCTAAAAGAATTACTAAATCGTATTATGTTCGGTGGCCGAAGTAGAACTAGAATGCCGTCATCAAAATGAAAAAAAATAAAAAAACTTTTGTGATAAACAATTTTTCCACCTCTGCTAAAATATTTGGTTCCTCGCGGTAACCTTAACATGAAACAAACATTCTTGAAATTATTCTATAATTTTGAATTATAAATAATAGTTCCTAAAGAGTGGGGATGTAACATGGTTGCCAGAATTCTTGGAGCTTCCACTCCTTGGTTCTGGCAGGGCATATCTAGCCTCCATGTCACAAGCCACTCCCCCTTCCTCACATGTGATCTAGGATAATTTATGTTTGCAAATCAGTTCTGTTTATGATTTCTCCTAAGACGGATCGACTTTTGTATACCAGTTCGGTTACGGGTTATCCCTATATCAGTTAACTGAAATAAAATTGTTGTTGAAATTGGATTAAACTGTAAGTTGTCCTTATTTTATTTTATGGCCCTCGGCAAGATATTCCCTTTCGTTTAAATATTCTATTGAGGGTTACAATATTCCTCTCCATTTAGTCTGGGTGGTTGAAAATGAGGCCCTAATAAATGTGAGCCGACAATTCCGCACCACTCATTTAAACTAAATTGAACTTGGTGACTCCTAACAGCAGTTGTTGTATGCGGGTTTATCTGACGACATTCATGGTCGTTGTGATAGTTCAAAATACCATAACGGGAGAAAGATGCCTCATCGGTAACTAAAAGAGCGCGTGGGAATAGACGATCTTCAACTCTAGCCACAAACCACCGGCAAAAGTCTAGGCGTTTAGGATAATCAGCAGGGTTAAGAGCTTGCACCTTCTGAATGTGATACTGGTGAAACTGATGTCCTTTTAGAATTCTCCATACTAAGGTGTGATCGACGCGTAACTGTCGTGCAACTTGTTGGGTCATCCTTGAACATGGTAAGAACGTCTTATTCGATGTCCTCGATGCCTTCTAGAAGATCTCGTTCCAGATAATTTCGTGGATGTAGCTGACCAGTGTCCCTCATGCGCCGGTCAACAGCCTCGAATGTTCATCTATCAGGTACGCTTCGTTAATGAAATTGTTCCTGGTATTGTCTCCGTGCCTCCATAGAATTACCCCTCGCAAGTCCATACATAAGATGCATATCCGCATATTCTGCATTAGTATACGCCATTATGTCACCACCGAAGGTTTAAGCCACTCTGTGACTTTGTGAAGAACAGCATTACTTTATACCAACCCACCGTATTTTTTACGATCCGAGTAAAACCTTTTTGTGTTTGATTATTTTACGTTCGCGTGAAAATCTTATCTGCCCTATGCAGTACACTGAGAAAAATATGTTCAGTGAAAAAAACAGAAAACTTCTGGCAGCACGTGATGCCAGAAAATATCAGTAAAAATAACAGCAACGACGGTTTTCTCGATTTTCAGAACGGTTCTGTAAAAATTATAGGTTATTCGTTTTTCTCCAAAACAGAAGTTTTTATGTCAATTTTACAAGTTAAAACTGTAACCATATTCTGTAGTTTTTACAGAAATAACTATGAATGCAACAGTTTTGATCTGTATTGAAAATCTGTAATTCTTACAGAAAAACTGTTTTGATCTGAAATAATGGTCTGTGGTTTTTACAGAAATAACTGTGTAGATCGGTTTTGAAAATCTGCATTATTTACAGATATAACTGTTTTTATGTGGAATTAAGTACTGTGGTTTTTACAGAAATAACTGTATAGATCTGCTTTCAAAATCTGTAAAATTCTCAGAAATAACTGTTCTGATCTAAAACTAATGTCTGTGGTTTTTTCAGAAATAACAGTATATGTCAGCTTTTAAAATGTGTAATAATTACAGAAACCCGTGTAAAGTCCATCGTTTTATTGGTGTTAAAAATCTGATGATTTTACAGAAACATTTGTATATTACTTTTTTGGGGTGCGTTCAATATCAGTACTTTAAACAGATGATATGATATATTTAACAGAATTATTCAGTGTTGAACCTGTAAATTTCACAGAAATGTCAGATCAAAATCACTGTTTTGCACGTTAACTCAATTTGCATCATTCAATGAAAGATTAATGTCTCCAATATTTGCAGAAACATTGTTTTTATTACTTGTAGGGCTATAAAATTCAAAATTTTTATCTAAGAACATTACACCCAAAGAATTAAAGACATACCGATTGTAGCCTGATTATATCCTGTGATGTGGGAACTTATTCATTGATTCCGTGAATTTCGGTAAAAGTCATTTTTGAAAACGAGTTCCCTTTGATAACGATTCATTATTTTATAAATTAATTTTTTTTTTTAATATATGCAAAATTTTAATAAAAGTAAAGGCCAAACTTTTAAAAATTACAATGACTTTAAAATCCTTCAAAGCCAGCCAAACTCGAAAATATTTTTTAATCAAAAACATAATTTTTGGACTTACACCCTTTGCGATTTTCTGGGTTAATCTTCGCGGTGCATCTAAAGGAAAAATAATTAAATGATTAATATTAAATTAACAACAGCTTTTAACTACAAACTCTGAGTGCCAAAAAAGAGAAATCTTGCAGAAAAACAGGTTTTCAATGTGAGATTTTTGGTTTTCTACCTTTTTAAAAACTATATTAACATGGATTTCAATACACAATAAGGGGAAAATATGAGAAAGACGATTTTATACCTTTGGATTAATTCCTTATCTGTGCTCGCTTTTTCTGGATACTCGATATTTAAAACGAAATACAATCCAAAGAACGGTAAAATTCTCGTTGTTAGGTGTAATAATTCACGACATTTTGAAGACGGACAAAAAATTTTGGTTTCAGCTTCCTAGACTTTCACTTGACCTGTTCTGACTATTTCATTCTCCCTTTAAGGGCCAATGTAAGGCAATAATGGCTGATATTTTTTAAGAGGCATTTGAATTTCCGTAAAAAGTAAAGAAAAACCTATCTGGCCAAGGGGTTGCAATATTAGGGTCTATTTTAATATAAACAATGCAAATATGTATAACTTACTTGTTTAGTTGGCACTCGTTATGACGCAATAATCAAGGTGGTATTTCTATATTAATCGTAGTCTGTAAACAAACATAAACATAAATTTGCGTTTTGGTTCTATAATAAATTCAATATATAAATGATCTAGGCTTTATCTCCTTATTTTTAAAGAAAAACTGTTTATTTAACTCCAAAGATAAGTAACCGATTTATGGATTTTCAATTGTCTTCTATTAAAAATAAACAGCAAAATTCACCTTTTATAACTAGATCATTTATCATACATAATGCTGAAATGTATTTAACTTACTTGTTCAAATTGTGGAATCTCACTTAATGGGCGCTGGTAAACGAGGTAATATAATACTCAGTAAGTCGTGTTTCATTTCTGGCTCTAAGAACCACACCTGCATTACCCGCGTGGAGACCGTAGATATCGAACCTGTCCAAAAAAACCCGAACTCGACCGCGCACAATGGAAACTTTGTAGCCCAGAGGGAAGTGACAAAAAAGGGTTAAAGTCTCTCTCTTGACCCAGCGGAGCCTCCTAGTTTTTTCCAAAGAATTTCCCCCTCCTGGGGTTGCGGTTATTTTCCATTCTAAAGGTGGGGGCCGGTGAACTCTCTCTCGAATCCACGTGCACTCGTTTTTTAGCATTATTAAGTTCTTACACTTTATCTCTCGGGACCAAATGGGCTAATATAAAAATTTACTAATTTGTAGAATATTTACTAAATCTTATAGAAAATGCACTCTAAATATAAACATCTCATGAACCAAAAATGTATAGTCTAGTCCCCTACACGATGAGTTAAAAAATTAAATTGACTAAAAAATGATGCATTTTTCACCTGTTACTTCAATTATATGCATTGATTTGCATCTCGTCGAAACTTTGGGTTTAGACTTTATATTTAAAAGCTATACCCGTTCACAAAGCTATATTTATTACACATAAACCGACAAGGTGGAATTTGAAGATTTGCAACTCGAAAATTATATATTAGTTAAACCATAAATGATAGGAGCTATTTTAAAATTAGGTCTAGTATTTTTACTGTCAAACAGAGGTCGATTATTTTTGAGTTCACCATTGGTTAAAGAAGTGGGAGCAATTAAAAATTACAGAAAATAGTCTGTCAAAATTAATGTAGAAATTATATGGGTTTACCTGTAATTTTCCCAAAATAGATACCGTAAAATTTGGGGGAAAAAGTGAATGAAACATTAAAGAATCAAATCTTTTAGTTTTTGCAGTTTTGAACATTATTAAAGGTTTCCGGTAACACACGTATCTGAAAATTATACATAGAACATACTTTGCTTGTTTAATCGCCAATAAACTGTAGTTTTCACAGTTTGCTAGTAACGTTAACAAAGTAATGGTAGCACAATATCTGTAAAATTTACAAACGGCATCTGTTTTACCAATCAAATACGCAAATCTGTCATATTCACAATTTCGGACTAAAACTAACAGATAATACCATGAAGGTACAGAAAATATCTGCAATACCTACAAAACAGTCATTCTGTGTAATTTTTTGGCAAAATTTACAGAATGCATCTGTTTTACCAATCAAATAAGTAAAGCTGTATTTTTCACAGATACTTCTATAAAATATTTTTTGTAAAATATACAGTAAATGCCTGCAATGCCTATCGAGCAGTCACCCTGTAAAACATTTCTGTGGAATTCACCGATCAAAACTGAGAATCCAAAATTACAGAAACGAATGTGTAATTTTTACAGTTAGAATTAGAAATACCAGTTCAATCAGTGAAATATACAGATGTTTTCCGTAAAATAGTAGAAACGATTTTACTGTGTTTCTATTTCTGCAGAAAAACTCCGTTAATATTTTTTACATTTCAATACTGTAAAATACTTCTGTTCAAACTACAGAAATTTCTCTCAGTGTAGCTACATTATCCTCGAGGTGGTTTGCACGAGGAGGATAACTCAGAAGAAGCAAGCTCATAACCCTGCAGATTATCCTAGACGGCTAGACTTTCGCCGGTGTTTTGTGGTTACAGTTGAAGACTATCTATTCCCACGCGCTCTATTAGTAACCACACACACAAAAAAATTGAGTGTTTCTTTGAAGTGAAAATGGTGTACTTATTAAATACACCTAGGGTGGTGACGTCTAATTCGGTACACTTTTTTAAAAAATCAGCTTAAATTTGTTTTGGGGGCTTCAATTCGGAGAAAACGAGGCCTAAAATATCAATGATTCATGGCGAATCCATTAAAAATCATCCCGAGATTGTAGGAAAACATCCCGTGAAGATACGACAATGATTAGCAAAGTACCCAAACTAAGCATAGTAAATTGATGGAAATTTTAGGGAATGTCACTGCCATGGCCTCAGCAAATAAGGTTTCGAGAACGACTGAGGAAAGGTACGCTCACTCACTTGATTTCAAACGAAAGTACCACTCCTTAGCTACAATTTATGACCCTTGGGAATATGGTAGAAAAGATATTTCACTCACAATTCCTAATCAAAAAAATATGTCCATTACGTCTAATTCGGAACGATGAAAAATACACCGCTTGCCCTCTTGATTACTTGTACTAAACTCATCCTAACCTATAATTATGGTAATCGTGAACATCGTTAAGTACAAAACCAAACTTTTAAAAACACCAATAGCAGACTATTCTTTAATTTCTTTCGCTTCGCGCCAAAACGAGGTATTTCCACCACTATTTCGCGGCCTCTATCGGGTTAGGCGTCAACAAAAAGCATTTTAACATTAGGCCGCGAGATTCAAACTCAAAGCAAAAATCATCGTGATCATCTAAAGATGGATTTGGACGAAATCGATAGGTACCTACGTTTATTAAACGAAAATTTTGTTTTATAATTTTATGCATAAGACCATGTAAAGAATTATTAACTAAATAGGGAATTTATTGTAAGTTTTACCTTGGTTTTAGTCGAAAAACTATAAGCCTAACTACAGGCCTATGTCTACCGCGTGCCACTTAAGATTTAACTTATGCTTAGAACCATTAATTAGGTTTCTAATTAATTTTAGGCGCGTATCAAAAGCGTAAAAATAAATCTAAATACGTGGATGAAGATCTTAAGAATGCCGCAAAAGATGTTATTGAAAAGCGAATATCCTTGCGAAAAGCCGCTGCTTCCTATGGAATACCAACAACCACCTTACACAGCAAGGTCACGATGAAGTACGGGAGTTCACAAGCCGGAAGGAAGACAATATTGACCACCGAAGAGGAGAATGAATTAGCAGATTGGGCTGTTATCATGTCCAAAATTGGTTATGGACGGATTAAGTGCCAAATTATGGAAATGGTTCAACGGTTGATTGAAAGAGAAGGGCGCCAAAATTCATTCAAAAATAATAGACCTGGGAGACAATGGTTCCGTGGATTTCTAAAACGGCACCCAACCATCAAATTAAGAACACCAGAGCCTTTGCATATAGCGCGAGCCATTGCGTGTACTCCATCCGTGATCAATAAGTGGTTTTAAGGATATCACGCCTATATTTCAAGCCTTGGGATGATACATAACTGCGGAGACCGCATTTGGAATGCTGACGAGAGTGGCTTTTGTCTATCTCCAAAATGCGGGAAGGTACTTGCTTCCAGACAGCAAAAAAATGTGCTCCAAATTGCTGGGGACACCAGAACGCAGATAACTGTATTATGCGCGGTGTCCGAGTCCGGAATCGCAATTCCACCGTTTCAAATATACAGTGGGACTCGTCTCACTCGCAATCCATTAGAAGGTGGAGTGGATGGATCTCGTTTGGCGTTGTCGGATTCTGGATGGATGAATTCAGATTTGCTTTTCGGATGGATGAAAAATCATTTCTTGCAGTGCATCCCACCAGCTAGGCCAGTGGTATTGCTACTCGATGGACATAGAAGCCATGCCAATTTAGACGTCAGCCAACTCTGTCGCGAAAATGATATTCACCTCTATTTACTGCCGGCCCATTCCTCCCATATTTTGCAAGCACTATAAGGCAATGAAGACTAATTGGACAAAAGTCGTTCAACAGTTTCAAGCGGATAACCCTGGTAAATGGACAAGAAATCGTTTTCCTCGGTATTTCGATTGTGCTGGCAAGACTCCGTAACTCCCACCAACATAATTAACGGTTTTCGAGCGAGCGGTACGTATCCTGTTAACAGGCACGCCATCGACGAAACCAAGTTAGTACCATCGGAACTGTACGAAAACGCCCGAGTTGAGAACGATCTTCCTCTTCCAGCAGACGAACCGATTGACGATACCATCAACGCAACTAAACCGTCTGAGAAAATGAGGTTAGCCGTGAAATACTTAGAAGAAGTCATGGGCGAAAAGACCATGAGAGATTTAGCAATACCTGAAGGTAACGGCTTTGATATTCTGCCGGATCCATTGATTACTGCATGGAAAAGCCTTAAGAGAGCCCGATCCGAGATGAAAAGGACCGAAGTTGGCCAAACCCAAGGGGTTCATTTTAGTGCCGCTTTAGCCTCTCTTAATGACCTTTTAAACCCAGAACCGGATGACGATCTTGAAATATATGCCGACGAACATCGGCACACACATTCACAAAGTCCAGCTACATCAATGCCTTCACCCAACATTGTTGAAGATCAGACAGTGCCATCAACAACCCTTCCTTCGTCGTCTGCCAATGTGCCCTCTTCTACAAAGAAACAGTCTTCCACACCATGTAGATTTATACCTCCAACTAAGCAAACAGCCAACGGCATGTTCCTGCCTCCAAAGGCTACTATTACCCGTCAGCCGACTTCCACCATTACCCGTCAGCCGCCTTCCACCATTACCCGTCAGCCGACTTCCACCATTACCCGTCAGCCGACTTCCACCATTACCAGTCAGCCGACTTCCACCATTACCAGTCAGCCGACTTCCACCATTACCAGTCAGCCGACTTGCACCATTACCAGTCAGCCGACTTGCACCATTACCAGTCAGCCAACTTCCACCATTACCCGTCAGCCGACTTCAACCATTACCCGTCAGCCGACTTCGATTGCTGAACAAGCATCATCTTCAGCGGTTACCGAAGATTCTGTTTCGACTATTGAGCAAGCAGGGGCTTCGAGTGTTAACCAGTTTTTCCAACCGTCATCTTCATTGTCAAATGTAGGCCTAATAAAAACGCCAGCGTTTAAGCGTATTCTAGCATACCCCACGAGGGATCAAATAGAAAAGCGGAAACGGAAGCGTAGTGAAATTCCGCAAAACCTAACAGGCCCTGAATTTATATCTCTTATGACTAAGAAGACCAATTATAAGACCAATCTGGAAAGTGAAACATCCAAAAAATATCTCCCAATGATTTTAAAATTCTAATTAGTCCGATTAGATTTTATGGATACTTTTAGTAATATACCTCCGACCAATCGCGTAACGCCCTGCCTTTTTGTTAACAAAATTCTCGTGGTACGCTCTATGTGAATTTAAATTTATCGCGAGTTGTGAAAATCGTGGCACGAGAATTTTGTTAATAAAAAACAGGGAGTTGCGCGATAGATCAGAGGTACTTGTTGAAAATAATCATGAAATAATAGTAATTTTTAAATCATTCGGTGTTATTTTTTGGATGTTAGACTATGGATATTGTTCTCATCATTTGTTGAAGAATCGCTAAAAAAAGTTACTCAATTTGAAACTTCACCCTCCCTTTAAATAACAGTCAAATGATAAAATATATGCTAATAAATTAGTAATAATGTAATACGTTAAACATTCATTGTGAAGTTGATGTTCCTAACACATCGAATAAATTGTAAAATGCATGCAAATTTAATTGGCTTATTAAATCCACGCAAATAATGCATATAATAAATACAATATAACACGCATGCAAAGAGCAATTGTAATAAATTAGATTATCAAATGCATGCGAATATTAAATTAGATAAAATGCATGCGAATATTAAATTAGATAAAATGCAAGCGAATATTAAATTGGATAAAATGCATGCGAATATTAAATTAGATAAAATGCAAGCGAATATTAAATTAGATAAAATGCATGCGAATATTAAATTAGATTAAATGCAAGCGAATATTAAATTAGATAAAATGCATGCGAATATTAAATTAGATAAAATGCATGCGAATATTAAATTAGATAAAATGCATGCGAATATTAAATTAGATGCATGAGAATATTAAATTAGATAAAATGCATGCGAATATTAAATTAGATAAAATGCATGCGAATATTAAATTAGATAAAATGCATGCGAATATTAAATTAGATGCATGAGAATATTAAATTAGATAAAATGCATGCGAATATTAAATTAGATAAAATGCATGCGAATATTAAATTAGATAAAATGCAAGCGAATATTAAATTAGATAAAATGCATGCGAATATTAAATTAGATAAAATGCATGCGAATATTAAATTAGATAAAATGCATGCGAATATTAAATTAGATAAAATGCATGCGAATATTAAATTAGATAAAATGCAAGCGAATATTAAATTAGATAAAATGCATGCGAATATTAAATTAGATAAAATGCATGCGAATATTAAATTAGATAAAATGCATGCGAATATTAAATTACATAAAATGCATGCGAATATTAAATTAGATAAAATGCATGCGAATATTAAATTAGATAAAATGCATGCGAATATTAAATTAGATAAAATGCATGAGAATATTAAATTAGATAAAATGCATGAGAATATTAAATTAGATAAAATGCATGCGAATATTAAATTAGATAAAATGCATGCGAATATTAAATTAGATAAAATGCATGAGAATATTAAATTAGATAAAATGCATGAGAATATTAAATTAGATAAAATGCAAGCGAATATTAAGTTAGATAAAATGCATGCTAGTAAGGCATGTCATAAATTAAAGTTTAAAATGCAAGCGGGTAGTGCGAGCAATAAATTAAGTTATAAAATACATGCGACTAGCGTATGTAATATTAAATTAAATTGTTTGAACTAAACTTGTACATGCCAAATTGAGCATGTAGAAAATAATAATTTAGAATGATAATGAAAAAGACTGAATGATAAATGAAAATGAATTAAAATGAGGGAAAAGAAGTTCATGAATTAATTGACAAAGAAGAATACAATAATTAAGAAATGTCAGAAGTGAAAGGAGTTCATGTTAACTTGAACATGAGTTAATAAATAAAGAGTGATAACGCCACGAAAAAGGTCCATGCCAAATTGAGCATTAAAAATAAAAATTAAACAATTTAGGGTGACGCTATAAACAATAAAGCTATTTACAATATTTACAAAAACTATACATGCTTTGCTTAAGCATGCTGTCAAACAAAATAAAAAAAACATTTTGGGTTACGCTATAAATAATAAAGCTATTTACAATATTTACAAAAACTATACATGCTTTGCTTAAGCATGCTTTCAAACTGAATAAAAAAAAACTACTCTTGATTGCTCTTAGGAGCCCGCCCTTTGTCGGCTAACTGTCTCAATGCTTCAGCTATATTATTGGCTTGAATCCTTTCGGTTTCAAGCCTAAACCTTTCGTTCTCAAGCCTCAGCCTCTCATTTTCCTGCTTAGCCTTGTCACTTTCAGCCATTGCTTGCAAAGCGGACGCGAATAAGCATAGGGCCTCCTTCGTTTCGCGTAGCGCCTCCCTTGTTTCGCGTCCATCCTCCAAACATTCATTTGCGGAAAGCATAAGCCTTTCCTTAAATGGTAAGGGTCTTTTCCTGCTTTGCTGCGGCTGAGACTCAGCTATAAGAAAGTTTAGACGTGTTATCAATCCGACCCAAAGGAAGGTCGAGCATACAGAAACAATAGCAAGAAAGGATGTAATATAGAAAAAACGCAATGGAGAAGTAAAGAAATAAAAGGAAACGGCAGGGATAATGTAGAAAGTCTGATTGGAAATCTGACTTAGCATCTGCAATGAGCCCTCTTAACTTAAAATTTCAAAGTTAGACAACAATAAACTAAGTCAAATAAAAGGTTAAGGATATTTTGCATTTACTTGTACCTTTTAAAAACGATTGTTATAACCATGTTTATGTCGTACTTACAAGTGGCAGGTGGTTGGCTATCTTCATCGAAAAGAGAAGTAGGAACACTGTTGGTGTAGCTTGTTTCCACATCTTCACTGAAAACAGTTGGACCACTGTTTGAGCAGCTAGCTCCTGGATCTGATTCTGAAGGAAATAATGACAATGACATGGTAAATACATTACGAGACATTAGCAACATTTCATCTTACCAAAATGTGAAAAACGCGAAGCTATGTCACTAGCTGTAGACGCTTCCGGATCAATACCGACAAAAGAAGGACAGCTGTTTGAGCAGCTTGCTCCTGGATCTGGAACTGTAAGAAAAAAACGTCAGTGGCATGGTCAATACATTAGCAACATTCCATCTTACCATAATTTGCAAAAAACGAAGCTACATCAGCTGATAATGATGCTTGGCCTTCTTCTTCAATAGCAGGTGCGTTCTTATCAGTGGGTTCAGCACGAAAGGAGTCAGTAGATAGCCTGCAATTGTTTTAGAACATAATGCACACACTCCAGTTTGTAACAATAGTTTACTTTAATTTCTCGGGCCATGGGGCCAATTCTGTAACTCTTTTAGTGTGTTATCGCAAGTGATAACTATCGGTTGAGGAGGTCAGTATAAATAGGCAATTAGTCTTGGGTGTCCTCAAACCATGAACAGAAAGTGGTGGAAGGCTCGCGTTTCCGGTCGTGCTGATGAAGACATTTAAAATTTTACTATCACGACAGCGATCACTTAATGACCATCTTAACCCCTTTTGTTAACTTATCACACGTGAAAATGAAAAACGATAAACGTTAACTTTGACAATCTTGTTGATTTTAGAAGCACAAACGTAATCGCGACACAACCGCCGCTTTTTATTCAAGGTTTGATAAGACCCCAGAGTAATTGGGTATTTAGACCAAGCTCTGAAATAAAATCATGCCCTTTAAGCGATACTTATCACATGATAACTCACTGAAAACGTTTCAGAATTTGCCCCATATCCGTTATGGTTTGTTATGCGATGACTAAATAAGTACTTACATTTCAGGGGCAGTTGATGGACCATCCAAAGATACCCCAAATTGGGATGAACCAAAGTCAAAGGCATTCGGAATGCCTTCCATCGACACCTTAGGAATCAAAGAGGCAACCCTTGACTCAATAGGTGTCAATGGCTGCGTCTTATTTGGTCCTCCACCAGTTTTACGGGACTCCCTTGTAATTGTCGCCACCTTCTTCCTAACCTCCGTCTTTATAGTGCTCCATTTTTTTCTAATTTCTTCAGCAGTTCGGTTCTGCTGGTGGACTTCATTTACTCTATTTGTAATTTGCTGCCACATATTTCTCCTCTCCTCGGGCGTCTTTCCATAGTCGTTCACGACCAACGAAGGTACGGACTCCAACTGAGTCAACAAAGTCTCCATCTCATCTTGAGAATATGGCGCCTTTTTCATTTTTTTGGCCATGTTTCTTTACTATGTATGATTCAATACAATAATTACAAGTACATCTTAACAACGTTAGAACATGTCAATATCAATTTTATTACAACTTGTAAAGTTGAACATGAATTACAAAGGAATAACAAAATGACTGTTTCACAAGACAAATAAAACTTATGCCAGTCAATTAAGAAGAAAATTTAAATTGCACGTTTGATTTCGACCCCCAGTCTTTTTTTTTTTTCGGTTTTTGCGCCGTTGTGGATTGGAAAAAGGAGTCGTTCAATAAGTTAGTGAGAGAATAAACCGAGAAAAAATAAACCACTGACAGTCTCTGACACAGAGTCAGACGTCGGGGTGCCATTAAGGCAATGTTATAATTATGCCTTCATGAAGCTTAGGTAGTTGTGGTTTGCGCAAATTTCTATATTATCAAGGTGAGTAACAACATGGAAACAAAGAAAGATTAGACGTTTAATACAAAATTCAATTACAATTAGTTTTCATACAAAGGTTTAAAGCACATCATTTACATGAAAATATATACATTACTCAACGTTACACCATGTTACATATCATTACCTTAAGAAGCGGCTGTTACCAATACGTTGAATTATTTCAATGTAGAGCAGACAGCAAGGAATTAAACTAAATTGGGATATCCGGCACGAAATTACTGTTTAGTTCATATGATAGGTGGCGTTAATAAATTAAACGTCTGGGGTGAAAGGTTGCAGCACTGACCTTTGACAATCAATTTACACTGTACACTGACCTTACACCGAAATCTGGTTCAACTTGAAACTCAAACTGAACTGAATTCAAAGGCTTATTTTTGCCGGTTGAACCTCCAATCACTGAGCCAAGGCAAGGAACGTCATCGGTAGACGTAGCCAATTAAAAGGCCAAGGGCAATGGTTGACGGTCCAATCAGAGAGCCAAGGGCAGAAGGAGGAGCTTAACTTTTCTGCAGAATACGGCCGCAGGTAAATGATGTCCACCGCCAACAGAGAACCCTTTCCCGAGGTGACAATGAAGGGCATTCCTCAACAATATTCCACTTGTTATAGAAGAACGTGAAGCTCTGCGTATTGCAAATTTTGTAAGTTCTCGTAATGTATTAACCATGTTATTAACATTATTTTTTGTTGCAGGTGGGTGCAAGCTTCTTGAATAGCCTCCCTCCAGTTTGTGCTGAAGATTCCTCAAAGAGCCTTCTGCTTTCCATGAACATGGTGCTCATCCAATTCCACTGAAGAACACAGAAATGGTCATAAGAATGGTTTCTATTCGACGTAGGGTATAATAGTCTACCTTCTGAAAATTTCATTTGGACATTTTTTTGAGATAGAGGGTTGCTGCAAAGTCAGTTAACCATTAACGTTTACTGCGGTGTCCTTTTAATTTTATTCTTCACTTCAACATTTCATTGTTCTTCTTTCCATAATTCCTTGCTATTGTTTCTGCATGCATGGCCTTCCTTTATTCTTTCATTTATAAATGGGCTAAACTTTCTTCTAGCTTTGTCGCTGCCTAGTAAGAAAAGCAAGAAACGCTCATAGCTTCCGCTAATGCATGTTTGGATGCCCTACTCATGTTTGCGTCTGTTTGGCAAATAATGACTAAAAATGAAAGGCTAGGAATGAATACGAAAATCTAAGGTTTAAAAATAAAAGGTTTAGATTGGAAACCGAGAGTATTCATCATGACCGAAGTGAAAAATTGCAGCCTGAAAATAATGACTAGTTTTGTTTTTTGAAGACATGCTCAAGCGAAGCATGTTCTACTTTACTGTAGATAATTTTCCAAATGCCATGATAGGTTGTTTGAATAACGTCTCCCTGTATTTCGATTATTTTCAATGCTCAATTTAGCATGCACTTTCTTCATGACAGCATGAACTCTCTCTGATTATTGTTTATCTCTTTGTGATTTTATAGTACTCATTGTAGATATTCTATTAATTCATTTTCACCAAAGTTTCTTTAATATCCAATTTGACACATATTTTTTTTTCATTCTCTCATTATAAATAGTTATTTTTTTCGCGTTCAATCCATTTAATTTCTTACATGCGCTATTTACGCGTATTTTATGATTTATTTCTCACATACGTTTTAGTTTACTGTTAACTTATATTGTAATTTAGTAGACGCTTCATTTAATAAGCCAATTAAATTTATTGCACGGGTTATATGCATGCACTGAATAATTTATTAGATAGACTTCATAACATTTTTTAAATTATTTGAATTTTTGTTATCATTGACTGTTATTAAAAGGGGTTGTGAGCCTGTGTGGATAGTGCTTGTCATCCTTATAGAGCTAAGTGGAGCCGGGGAGGGGTTTAAAAAAGAAGAAAAAGTCTGTTACTGCCTTTAATGCATTAAAACCGTTAATGGCATGTTTTTAATCTGTTCACATTAGAATTATGTTGATGATGTCTAGCCTGTACTCAAGATGACATTATTTATAACCAGCATGCCAGCACCCAATCAGTCCCGATACGCTCTCAAACCCAAAAATTCAGCAATTTATTTTCCTCGTGTATTAAATTTTACATATTTCTGACTGTCAAGAGTTCATTGCTTTTTTCTGTTGCATGATTGCAATTTACATCCTCCGAAGTCTTCATGACCACATACCTATTTTAAATATAACTTAACTATTCTATTGTCATTCATTAGACCTATTTCAGATTTACCATATTCATATTATGAGAAACAAAGGCGTGATTATACCAATTGCTGCATACTGAAATGCTTACTTTTCAAGTAACTGTTCATTGGGAAGGTGTAAATATGGTTACTGGTTGTTTTATAAGTTATGTCGATTTGCAGTTGTAAGGCGCTTCCGCGACTTCCAGTGTTAGTTGCGAGTCGCAAATGGCTTGACACTCAGTCTCTGGATAAGCTTTTTCGTCTGCAGTTGAAAGATATACCTCGTCTGAGAGATGAAAGGATAAATATTGATTAAAGGGTATGGGTGTATCTCGCTCATCAACACACCATTCCATGAGAATATAATAAGTGCGAAATTGTTAATGCCACAAGAGCATGAACGAATCATGGAGTTGCTCTTGCGATTTTGGTCATGCTAAGTGCTCAAATAAGGCTTTAACCATTCAGTTACCACGGGCGATCAGCCCTCTCACCTTTTTACTGCAGTGACTTCTATACTGCGATCGACAGTTGCCACACAATCTAAATAAGTAATAAATAATAAAAGAAATAAATTAAATGGTGTGTTTTTATTTAAATCGGATTTTAAGGGGGGAAATTAAAGAGTTTAGTTGAATACTTCATAAATTAATTAATTCTTCATAAATTACACTCACCACTTTACTCGACACGTTGATCAACGTCGGGGGGTTGATAGAAAGTGTAGAAATGTCGTCTGCTGTAAGTGCGTTCAGCACATAGCGTTACCGAAGCAACCAGAAAAACCGGTGTTTAACCGGTAACTCATTTGTCAGTTTATTAAAAAACATTTTGAATTTGGTGTATAATTTGATAGTTTACATCTGAGTCTGCGCGGAATTTGCACCAATCACTGAGCCAAGGCATGTAACGTCATCGGTAGACGTAGCCAATTAAAAGGCCAAGGGCAGTGGTTGACGGTCCAACCAGCGAGCCAAGGGCAGAAGGAGGAGCTTAACTTTTCTGCAGAATACGGCCGCAGGGGGCCCTCAAGTAGTGCAATAGAGCTCCCTCTGGCTAGAGACTCCATTTTATTAGGATGGATATAGGCCTAGGGTTAAGTTCATATAATTTGGTGCCTGGATGGGTAAGTCTATAATGTTATTATGTTGTTTGTGAAAGCCCAAATGTAGCGTGTCCGCTACAAGATCATCAAACTACTCTCTTTGGTCAAATGTTTGTGGTTATTGGACAAAGGTTTAGCCAATGGAAAACCATCGAAAATGAACGACACGATTTGCTCGGGTTAAAATGAAAATCAACGCGACGAGACGATTTCATCGCTTTAAAATATTTTCAACACGTTAAAATTATTTTGTTGCGTTAAAATTTAAAGACACGCTTTTGTCACTTTCTGATTTCCGATATATGATTCGTTGAAATATTTTTATCGAAAATAATAGTGGATTTGGTTGGTTTATACTTTTAACGCGTCAGAAAATTTTTCTCGCGTTGATTTGTGTTGTATGTGATACGATTGGGGTTTCATTCTCGGCACCTAATTCAACTTGCTGGTCATCTGTGGGATTAGTTTTAATTGCAATTAGCGCCAGGGAGTTACCGAAAGGCATGGCTTCAGTTTGGCATCTGATGGCCAAGGCCTAGAAAACTCACCCATTGGCACGGACAAAACTCGGCATCCAAGACGATTTCTCACTTCTATCAATTTAAAATCTAACTCACCCCTTTCCATTAGTCTTAAACCGGCCGCGATAACACTCATTCCAGCTAGGGCTCGGGGATCGATTAACTATTAATATAAAAAATTAACATACAAAAATTTGTAAAACGAAGATTATTTGAAAGTATTTCGTCTTGATTTTCTTTGGAAAAAGGTAGATTGATGCAGATATTAGTCGTAAGAACTTTTTATCAAAAACCAACATTCTCAACATAATCATAACAATAGTAAACAAATATGTTTTTTGCGATACGTTTTGTACGGTTACGAGAAAAAAATTGTGATCTGTATATTTCTTGAGACAAATGTAGTTTTGATTTCATTTATCGAATAGTCTTTGGACGAGTAACCGCCACTATAATTTTTTTACTATAAACTTTGATCTATTTGTAATTGTTTGAGTTCTATTTTAACGAAAAAAAGCACAAACTTGATAACATAAAAAAAAGTAATTACATTTTAAAAAACCTAATAATTGGGAAAATGAATTTCTCTAGTCTGAACACATTAGTTGTCGATTGGGTATTACCGCGATTACCGAATAAAAGTTTGATTATGGCCGGCGCGGTTGATCGTACTGAAGTTGCGGGTGCACTTGATGAGTTGCCACGTAAAAGAAGCCAAGTATGGGGTAACTTCCACATAGAAAAAGAAATTGCAAGTTGCAAGCACTGCGAAAAGTGAGCGTTATTGCCGTTATGGCATTGTTTTTATGCCGTATATAATGAATTTATCATTGTGGACAAATTGTAATAAGTGTATGCGTTTAATGTTACCGTAGAACGTATAAAATGCCTAAGGATAGTAAATATATGGGAACAAGTCATCTACGCTATCATCTCGAAAAGAAACATCCTGAAGTTTACAGGACAAATGTGCCAGCAATGGTAATGTACCTATGGGGCTTCGTTAACAAATAGTTAGGAAATATTTAAAATAAACAAATTTATAGTCGAAATAGGTTTCTCTTAATTTAAAAGCAAATCGCCTGAGTCGAATTAGTTTTGCCTAGAAGTAAATGGACTGTAATTCTAATTATTTCTTTAAAAAATAGTTTTCAACTCGGGGTTTTGATTACTCGACTAGGAACGGTAATGAAAAATCGGGGTTCATTGCGCGAATGGTAATGAAAAATCGGGGCTCATTGCGAGAATGGTAATGAAAAATCGGTGCTCATTGCGAGAATGGTAATCAAAAATCGGTGCTCATTGCGAGAATGGTAATGAAAACAACAGAGTATATATTGAAGAAATGGTAATGATTGAAATTAATACAGCTTGTTTCGACTTTCGACAATTTCAATAGCTCTCCATCTAAGGAAGTAATTTAACTTTAAACAAGCAGAAGTGCAAGAAAAGGTTACAAGTATACTGGAACTTTATTTGCTTTACATAACCCTTTTAATGTACTTCTGCTAGTTGACGGTTCCACTTCTTAGGTCATGAAATGAAACGTTTACGTGTTTCTAAACTTTTACTCGAGTTGATACTATTTCAAGATAGGGTTGAGCTTCCTCCTAAATGATAACAGAGATTTCGAGGGTTGCGTTGAATTGCAAAGTCTTTTGTAAATGGAATAAAACTATATGAAATAGTTCATCGAAACATTTTCGGTATCCAATTTCAGCCTATCAAATCGGACACTGATCACGCTGCGCAATGTGTAAAGAAATGGGTGGTACAAACAGACCAAGCATTTAAAGCCGTTGAACATTCGCCGTTTAAACAAATGTTATTATCCATGAATCCTAAAAACTCTGCAATTGCACGTAGCGTACCTCAAAGTGCTAGAATAATTAAACAGGAGTTATTTGCGTCGTATGAAAACGAATTCCAAAAAGTGGTAGAATTATGCAAGGTACGTCCGTGAACCATCGAAATGTACTTTTACCTAATTTCGTGAAGTCGATTTTAATGATGAATTTTATGAAGAATTAGTGACGCTGTAATTTTATCGCTCGAACTCTATATAAACTCAGTCTAATCTTACAAGTGAAATGTAAGATGTTAACGAACGTTTCAATATTTATAAACCATAGGTTCTGGGTATTACGATGGATAATGCCAGTAATAATGATGCATTTGCTAAGGAATTACAATCCAAAAGTGCACAGCTCGGCATCAGATTTAGTGATGAAACACGTGTGCGCTGCTTTGCACACATCCTTAACCTAGCAGTTCAGGATTTGCAAAAACACCTGAAATCGCAAGCGCAATACGAAAAGAAGCCGACTACGAGGATACAGCGGACGACATATCCACGCAAATATCCATCGGGCATTCAGTAACTAAGGTACTGGATTACATCACACACTTTCTGAACGTCACGTTAATGAACGTCAAATTCATTTATACATTAGATAAGGGCTATAGTTTTGAATATAAGACTGTCGAATCAGAAAAGAAATACACCTTTCCGATTTAAACGTATCATTTGGATTAAATGATCTTAAGGTCATTCTCGATGTATCTACGCGATGGAATTCAACATATGCGATGTTGGCTCGTGCAACATATCTAAAACAGGTAACCGTGTTACAACAAAAGGAGTGTGAAAACATCAAAACTCGCTTTGAATTTCTAGCAACCAATGGTTTCTCCACATAGTAGAGTATTTAATATTGCCATTTTGAGGTTGAATTGATCAACTCTATGTTAGGGTTGTAAATCTCAATCTACCAATATTTTGTGTCCATATGTAAGGCACACTAAGTACGACATCTTATGTTTATTTTGTTCAGTCAATCGAAGCCCTTATTAAATCTGATGCCGATTTACGAAAATTCTCACTAAGTGATCCTGAATGGGAAAATATAGACACCCTTCTCGTGCTACTCAAGGTAATAACATTATGACATACTGGACGTCACCAACAAACTGGTCACATAACTTCAGTATGTACTTTTACTGTTCACCAAATTCCATCCGTATTTTTGATTAAAATTGTTATTGTGACGCAAATACATTATTAAAATACTGCATTTGCAATTATATTTGGGGAAAACTGTTGATAAACGCGGTTTTTTTTGTGTCATGTTAACAAGGACAAATGTCTTTCTATAGGATTTCGACCTTGCAACAAAAATCTATTCGTCCAGTCAATATCCTACAATATCTGCTGTTATGCCTGCCTATTTCTGGTTGGTCGATAAGTTAGCAAAGGATCATAATGATCCAGTGATCAATGGTGCATGTATGGTAGCTAAAGAAAAATTAGCTAACTACATTGAAATGTCTCGCACAGAAGCGTTTTGGGTGGCTATGGGTAAGAAGGTTTCCATACAAGATTACATTTACACAACGGGATGCAGATTATGTCCAAAAATAGCACGCAAGGCATATATCTGACGGTATTTTAAGTGAAGTTCTAGGAATTTGTCCTTAAAGGGAGGGTGAAAAGGAAAATCAAGTGATTTTCCACAGTTGTAAAATGTTTTGATAATGTTTCTAGAAAGTATATATGTCAAAAATTAACACACTTTTTACGGGGTATAAAGTGTCTGAAAAGTTTTATAACTCTTTGGGCTAAAGCGCTCCGTTTCGAGGTTGTGGGCTCTCAAAAATAGGCTGGTAAAAGTAAAACTCTAATATTAAAAGTAAAAATTCGTATTATGGCTTTGGTCCAATTATTCTACATTATTGACCATGAGGAAATTATCAAACAAAGTTCAAACCACTGCTTCGTCTTAAATATATTTTTTAATTGCATTTCATTAAGGGGTGACGGCGTGTTTAATGTAAACTTTCTAGTTCTAAAGTCTATGTTTGCACCAAAACCACAGAGAGTTATGGCGCCTAATTCCACAAAGTTTTCTTTAGTGCATTGCTTTGGTCAATACAAGAACGATTTGGGGTACGCTAACTCAGCAGAACATATGATGGCATTTGACTTGTTGCCCATAGCAGTTCAACAACAAGTCTGTGAAGCCACGGACTCGTTGGTTAGTAGTACCTTTTTAAACTATTTAATATCTTAATTATTTTAATTCTCGTAAGCGAGCCGTCGGTTTTGGATCCGATCGTGGACGTCTGTTCTCCTGAATCACGATTCCGCCCAGCAACGCTTCCGGAGTTGGCGTCTCCACTGGACAAATCCAAATAGACAGCCCGTGTTTACTTGTGGATGGGGCACAGAGAAAAAGCGTAGCCCACACCCAATGTCACTACTCAGCAACATCACGTGGCCTTTGAAAATATGAGATCAGCAGTCAGAGCATGAAATGCGTCCCTTTATCATACCTCGTTTTTTATATTAACAAAAGAAATGTTAACTTATTATTTTATTTTATTTTTCACGTATTAAGTTTCTCCAACTTATAATTTGTATATTATTTTTCTTGTATTAACTTTTTATAATTTATGTTGAATATAATTTTTTGAACAAAAGAAATGTCCAACTTATTTTTTAATCTTAAATTTGTAAATAACTTCATGAAATTATAGGAATTTTTAGGACGGTTTTCCAGAATTTTATGACTATACTAGCTGTTACCCGCGGCGTCGCTCGCGTGTAATAAGAACTACAATCAAAATGATATAAAGAATGGGTAGATTTTTACTGATGACTTATATTTTTGTAGCACCCTAGGAGCGAAGGCACTCAGCGTTGCACGTCGGCCCGATGGGACATTTTTTTATTATTTTTCACACGGACATTATTCTATAAAGAATTGTTTTAAGTTTTTGGCCGCCATTTAAAAAGATGGCAACAAATCGAACCCGTAAGACCATTCAACCCGTCTATAGGTTAAAGGAAACCAGTGTAGTAAATATTTGCGAGATCGGTTAAAACGCGCGGAGTTTGTTGCATAGAGAAGATTTTTTACATTTCTGGGCGCCATTTTTTAAGATGGCGGCGGATTGAAAAAATCTTTCTTGGCACACGCCTACTACATATTAGTAACTTTCCAGCAAATTTTCAGCCTTCTACGGCAAGCGGTTTGAGCTGGGCGTTGATTATCAGTCAGTCAGGACTTTGATTTATATAGATATAGATAGATAGTACACAAAAAATATTAATTTTTTTTGTTTTTAAAGAACCAGTATTGCAAATAGGAGCCGAGAAATTAAGAAAAATGTTCAAAAACATACCCTTCATAGGAATAACATTACACTAAACTATGGAGGCTTAGAACTCTGGCTCTACTGGAAATAGGGCGATTGAGTATGTTATAGTCCTATTTGCACCCACACAACCATACTACAAACGTATGGCTACGACAAACAGGGGCCGAGTAATTAAGCAAAGTGTTCAAAAACATACCCTGCATAGGAATAGCATTACACCCAACTTTGAGATACGGGGATGCCCTCTTGAGTATGTTATAGTGTTATTTGCCCCCCATTTAACCATACTAAAGAGTAAAGACTTGTGATTAAGACAAACAGAAGCCGAAAAATTAAGCAAAATGTTCACAAACATAGCCCCTCCATCGAATAAGCATCATACTAAATTTTGGAGGCTCATAACTCTTATTCCACTAGAGGTACAGTGATGCCCATCCAACCATATTAAAAACGTAGGGTTACGACAAACACAGAGCCCCCAGCCGAATTTACAAAATATTTTTAGGAATTATAGGTATTTTTTCGGAAAATGTAGGATTTTATAGGACGGTTTTCCAAACTTATGCGATTATACTGTATAGAAAAATAAAGTATTAATTTTTCTTTTTTAAAGAACCACTACTGCGAATAAAATTACTTCCCGCCTTTTTTGATCTAGCAAATAACAACTAATAGACTCCCTACTAGCTGCGTATTGAACGTCAGTTATTAGAACCATAATATACTGAGCTATTTTTAACTAGTTAAGCTACAATACTAGGGAAACCAAAATAATAGGATATTGTTGGATTTTTGGCGATTAAGCCGAAATTATTGGATTTTAGAAGATTTTAGCCAAAATTGTAGGACTTTATAGGACAGTTTTAAAAGTATAGAATTTTATAGAAATAATAGGACCTCTAGGGGCCCTGCTTTAATGCCGATAGTAGAATATTCTGAATTACCGAGTCGCGGAAAAAGCATCCAGCTTCCCCTAGCTCCATCTCTTAAGGAAAATTTAGTGACAAATTGTGAGAAACCCTTCAAGAAAGAATGGGTCCACAAACTATGTTATCGTCACACTGTCCAACCAGGAAAAGTAAATCTGGACGTGTATTACTATTCCCCCGAACCAAAAAGTCGAATGTTACGCTCTTCGAAGCAAATTTCTTATTATTTGAGGGGCGCAAGAATTACGGACTTGGACCTTTCAGATTTCTGCTTAAAACACTTGACCGAATACATGACGGAAACCAGTGGTAACTCTAGTCGACCAAAAGTTTAACGCCGAGCAAGAAGGAATTGCCGTTCCGCCCGTTTCGGTCGGACTTAAAACGTGTTCTATTTTTTCGGTCGTTCTCGGCGTATATCGAATATGTCAGCCAATGAAAATGTGCGTTGTAGTGACGTCACTATCATATGTCCAGGGAAATTTCAACATATTGCGCAATACAAGGAACAGTGGATATTGGCGAAGGCATAACAACTCGAAATGCCTCCCAAAAAAGAACAATGTTAGGCCTAGTCCTAGTAGTCCTACAAAATCAAAAGTTAGTTAAAGATTAAGAGGCAATAAAGAGGAATTTATTGACGAAGTGCGAATATATCCCTTTCTTTATGGTTTATCCCATAAAGAGTATAAAGATACCATGCTGAAAGATGCACGTTGGGCCTCTATTGGGGCCTTCTTCAACGCTGACGCTCAATACGTTTACGGCGTTTAATTGTTACATTTCTATTGTCTACTGGACCTTGAATAGACCACTGGAAAAGAGTTTCTAAGGCGACCAGGTTTCGACTAAATCTCTATCTTCCCGGACATAATGTCCCAATAAAAATACGCTCTGATGAAGATCCCGATGTCTGAACTGTTGGAGTTATTCTAGGAGAGCGGTCGCTCTCTTAGATAAGACTTGATACTGCCTTTAATGCTAAATGAGGGTTCTTTGATTGGCCGTAACCTTTTTCCTATTGTGTTTGCTGCTTTGAAATTTTTTCAGTGATCTAATATTCGGGCCCTAGTTTTGTGGTTAAAATCACAAAAATACTCATCTAATAGTTAATTCTATAAAGAATAAAGTTGTTAAGGGTGGTTTTAGAATCCTTAAAATTATTCCGACATTTGGTGAAAAATGACCATAATTGGGATAGTGTATAAAGAAAACTATTCATTCGTTACGTCTGAGAACCATCTTAAACGAAAGATAGCAGTTCAGTGATGTGCCTTCCCATAGATTCATTAGGGAAAATTAAGTTTAAGTATTGATTTTTATCATTAAAAACAAATACTTCGACTTAAGTTGTTTTGGGTATTGGAGTTACGGCGTTTTACCACTGTTAGAGCCACGTATTTTAGCCCTAATTTTTTATGTTGGACTTACTCTGTTTTTGTCGTGATTCACACCGTTAGAGGGATTTAAGCAAGAAAAACATGGCGTTCAAGCACCCGTTTAAAACCAAAATTCTTTAATTGGAATTAAAATGAAGGCTAATTAGGTCTGATTTTTATTATTGCCGTAACAAAAACGTCACTGAAAATTGCTACAATTATTTTAAACTAGAAATTCACCAGAATATTTTATTAAGCATTTTCGCTAAGCCTCGGTCAAAATAGCGTTATGAATGATTGTTGTCATTATAGGTAACATCAACTTCGGTTACTTGGGATAAAAGCCACCCATTACGAAAACTGTCGATAGGTTGAAATAAGTTATAATTAAATTAATTATTAATCTTACTGGTAGATCAATCAATTACTGCATTGTTATCTGTGACAGCTGGGACATATTAATAAGCTGAAGTAAATTTTACACCTTAATGATGAAACCTCCGCTGGCTGAACGTTGGCGATAGTTTTCAAGGGAAATAATGACAAACAGAACTGTATAAATTCTTTCATTTAATAACATTTTACATTTGCATTATTTATATTCAAATTCTATATTAAAGGTAAAAACCATTGCTGTTCATTGGATCTCTAACACGTTTTATTAATTTTAGACATACTAACGTAGCTTTTTTATTTTGAGGGCGCTTTTTTTAAAGGCGTTTATAACACGATGTATAGTTAAAATTATATTAATTTTCGTTTATATTTAATGTGTAACACACTGTTCAGTGTTACAGTGGTTCTGCAACTAAGCCTTCAAAGTTTCTGAAATTTTTGTAGGTGAATATCAAAGAAACGAAAGTGATCATTATCAAAAATTGTTTCAAACTAACACTCACAGGTCTTGGTTTTGGTTTTAAGGGGATCCATTCTCAGGCTCTTTGTTTCATAACGTTTTTTTGTTTGATTAATTAACATAAATTTTGGTTAAATATGTAATACACTTGTTTTTGGTAAGTTTCAGAAATTAACGGAGCCAAATTACAAAGAGATGGATTTAATAGCTTTAATTTCAACATAATTATAACCATATAGATTTATTCATTTAATAACTTTTTTCGATTGAAATTAGGCCTAAAAAGTCCGGGAAAAGTCTGGGATATTGAAAATGCGCCTAAAAGGTCAAGGGAAAGTCTGGGAAATTTAAAATGGGCCTAAAATTCAGGGAAAAGTCTGGGAAATTGAAAATGGGCCTAAAAAGTCTGGGAGATTGAAAATGGGCCTTAAAGTGAGGGTGCTAATCTTTCTAAAATAAATTATCAGGTATAAGAGTCAAAGACAAGTAACTATACCAAAAATTGTTCCAAACTTACAGTGATTAGTCTTGGTTCTGTCTATTAACGGGATCAGATTCTCAGGGTTTTTTATTTTTTACCGCTTTTCCGGTTAATTTATTAATATCAATTATGGTTAAAAGAAATAAAATTTTTTCTATTAAGTTTCGGAGCTAAATATCAAAGACACATTTAATTGCTCTCATTTCAACACTATTGCAACCAAATAGATTCATTTATTAATACCATTTTTCATTTCTAATTCTTTACATTCAAAGGGCTATATTTTGTAAATTTTCGACATAAGAACGTAGCTCTTGTCATATAAAGCTGTCTTTTTAGGACACTTTCAACACGATATAGATTAATTAAATTATATTAATTTTGGTTTCAGTAAAATATGTTAGACGCTATTAATTGTATTGATGGTTCACTTTCTTAGCCTTCTGAAACAAGATAAATTTCTGAAATTCGCGGAGGTATATATCAAAGATATGTAATTCTACATTACCAAATTATGTTTCAAACTTACGCTCTTTGGATGTCTTCTGGTTTATAAAAGAATCTCATTGTGCCTGGCTTTCTATTTTTTAACGCTTTTTGGTTTAATTAATATAAATTTTGGTTAAATATGCAACATACTATGCCTAAAGGGTTGCCAAAGGTTAGCGGTAAACCTAGAAAAATCAGGGTCAGCAATACTTTAAATGACACATTCAAAAATGCAATTGTTTAGTTACATTTTAAAAAATTACAAATGGGTCGAAAAAGTTGGGGATAATCTCCCAAAAATGTCAAGGATTGCCTGTAAAAGGTTTTGCAGAAACTGATAAATGATTACATAGTTTACACGCAAGGAGGATTCATACCATTTGCACAAGGAGACCAGGCAGCTTCGAGTGTAAAATAGCAGACGATTTTACGCTCTAACATGGGAACCACATCCATTTTTTTAATTTAATACTTCCATCTCTAGTTTTCTTATGCTCTTGTTAAGTTCCTCGTCTTCTAATGAACGAGTGAGTGCCATCTTTTGTTTTTTCGCTTTTAATTCTTTTAATTCGCTGAGTTTTCTTTTCTTCAGTTCTTTAACTTTTTTAATTTTTTCATCGTTATCGACTTTTTCTTTAAGTGCACATTCATATTTGGTGCGAGCCCCTTTGACAAATCTGAGCATATTCTTATCTACGTCAACTTGGTTTAGACCACCAGAAGCGGAAATACCATCACTAACGTGACGCAAGGCTTTCAGTGAATCTTCGTGTAAATTTTCCACCAACATTCCCTTATTGATGGAAAAGCCACTTTCTACACTGGCGTTGCCATGGGAAAATGTTAAAACTAGTTTACAAACGTTCCATAGATCTTTGTACTTAGATTCTGACATCGTGTCGGAGTAGAAGTTATCAAGTCTTTTTTCTTCACCTTGTTTTGGTTCTTTAAGAAACTTTTCAAATTTGACTTTCAATTCACTTTTTGAATTTGATGCTTTGCAAAAAGTGGAAAATTGCTGCTGAGCTTTTTCTGCGACGCTTTCTTCAATCCAATTACTGCTAAACAATGCTTTCAAGCAAATTTTCAATCTTTCTTGCGCGATTTTAGGCTTTTTCGATATTAGTTCTGGGACTAAAGATGAGATCCCTTTAACAAGGCTATATTTCAATGGGGAACGTTCCAAAATTTTCTTGGCTGTAGCTGTTACAAAATCTCTGCATTGCATTTGAAATTCCCGTTTTTGTTTTTCGCTGATACCGTTGGCCTTAGCTAACTGTGCAGACGCTCCAAAACCGATGTCAACCTTAACTGGGGCTAAGAAGTTTTCGTTGTTTGACAAGTCGATGTTGAGAAGTTTACCTGTTGAATTTGCACTTTCATTAACAGCTGGAGTAACGCATCTTCTCAACAAAACGTTAACCACTTCTAAAAGTGCAGGGTACAAATACGGTCCAAGCGGCAGATCAGATTGAAAGCGACGTAAAAAAGGCTCCAAATCACTGGCAATGGTTTTGAAAAATGCCAATTTAGGAAGCATCAATGGGTCACTCACTCCGTTCTTAACATTGGTAACAGATATATTTGATGGCAATTTAGCAGAAGAGACGTATTTCTTAATATCTTGATAGATTTGAATGGCCCTTTCTGCACACTTGGCATTTTCGACCCACCTTATGGCGCAAAACTTTTGTGGGAAGATTGTCGACCCCGTAACAGATGTATAATCAGCTCGTCTAGCTGGGGTGTCCTTCAGCAAATAATATATTCCTCTTAGGAAAGGGCTTACATCCCATTTAACAAACTTATGTCCAGTTTGCAAGGCTCCATTTAAGACGTGCAACCCGCAAGATCCCAAGTCTAAAATTTTCCGATCGCTGGGCTCTACCTCTTTTTCATCTCTTAATGAGGTCAAAAATGACCAGTTCACATTAGGGCCATCCATACTTATTTGTAGAATGTTCTCCGTTTTCAAGGGAGAAATACCTTCTTTAAACTTGGCAAGAATATCTTTAGCTGTAGCGTGACCCATAAATACTGAATTAAAATATCTGGTTGAAACCTGGCCACGAACATTATCCCAAAATCTAATGTGGATGTCCATTTGGCCTCTCTGCGATACCTTGTCAAAGCATATTACAAAAGTTTCAACTTCATCCAAATGTTTTTTAAGTCGATCTTGAAAATACGGAGCTAAACCGTATGTTATGACGTACTTCGCTTTCTTCTCTTTCATAGCAAATTCTTCTGCAATCTTGCTATCTGGGAACATTCTTTTAAAAAGATCACTGTCTTCATTTAAAGAATGAAATGACTGCCTCTTTTGCACTAGTCGTAATGCCCACAGTATTTCAGCAGAGGTTACTTTTTCTTTGAGGAGATAGCCTGTTATTGATGACTGCCCTTGTGCAGACGACTCTGACTCAGTTTCAGTCACAGTTTGGTTCTGTACAGAAACTTCAGTTGATGTGCTAGGGGATTCTTCCTGGGTCATTGATTTAAACAAGGAAGAGATTCCCACTTGTCTCTGGGTAGCACTTTGTACATTTTTGATGTGCTTAGGACCAGCAGCGTGACTTTTTATAGCTTGTACTCCCATATTGCTCAGTGTAAATGTCTTGTTACAAATTTTGCAAGATGCTTTATTTGCATCAACTTTTACAGGCTGAAGCCAAATTTGATATTCCGGGTGTAAATTGGGATTGAGCCAATCATTTTTAAAAATAGTTTTCTTTGATGACATGGTAGAAACCTTAATAAATAAAGCATTATTAGGATATTCCTATAAGACCAAGGTCTGGTTTACATAGGAGTCCTTCGTAATTTAAGTCAAAATTTTTTTATATCTTTTTTAAAAATGTTAAAAGAGCTTTGATATAAATTTTAAGCCTTGGTTAAACAGCACTGGTTATATTGATACGCCTAATCATGACGAAAATTCTAGATTATACTTAAGAACATATACAGGTTTATTTTGCTTTAATATTTCAAATTTATTGTGTATGAAATTTAAGTAACAAATTGAACTTACAGTTAAACTTCGGTCATAACAACAATAAAACGGCGCGGCATGCCTGCGGCGTACGCGTACCCGTCAATTCGATACTCCACGAGACTCTCATTCCATGTTGCCGCCGCCGCCACCACCTTAGAGGGTCGCTACTAGTCACTAGAGTGTGTGCCTAGTCATAGCCCACTCGATCACGCGCATCACGACGCAAGCTGCTCGCGCTATCATCTACAGACTACATTTATTTTGCACACAAACTAAATTTTTCCTAACAGAACTTTAAGCAACAGAATTATTTCCAACTTTATGGGCAAATTTTCAATTTCCCTGACTTTTCCCTGACTTTTTGGCCCCAATCTCATTTTCCCTGACTTTTCCCTGACCTTTTTGGTGCCATTTTCGATTTCCCTGACTTTTCCAGGTTTTCCAGGTCGTGTACGAACCCTGATATCAGGGTCTAAAAGAAGTTCTAATTTAACTCCAGTCATACGTAAAGCGCTCTGCCAAGCAAAACTGGGACCGGTAAAGGCGTGAGCGCAGTCTAATTTGTAATATTCCAAGCACATGGCTCGGAAGTTTTCAAATACGTCAGCCAGGAGTAAAACGTCGGTTTTGACGTATAAATCATGATACTCGCCGAGGTTAGCGATCTTGAATTTTCCCCAAACTGTTTGGGCTTGGGAATAATCCTCGTCACTAACTTTTTCATCGATGAGCGAGTTGAAAAAAGCCTCCTTCGGTGGTAACTCCGTCTCGTCAAATTTCTCCTCGCAATCGAAATAGTCATACGGGTAGACTTGTTTCCTCAGTAAATGCTCTACTTCGTCCGGTTTGAAGACAGAGTTTAGGCATTTGAACTTGTCCGCACCTCCCTTGGCCAAGTAGGAAGCGAGGGAGTCCAGCGAGGCTGGCATAAACCTGATAGAGTCTAGAAAGCGTAGATTACCCAAGGAAAACGAAATGTAAGTCTCGGAATTCGTCGGGATGCACTTAATTTGCTCTCTCTTAAAAAGTCCGATTTTGTCCATTATCAAGTGAGCATCATAGCGGGATAGGTTATGCATGAACACCGGAACGAATTTCAATGTATTCAACTTACAGGTATTATGAGCCACTCCCCTGTAGGACCCATCTGTATGGTCGTGGTCCCGAACTTTGCAAATATCATGGGTGAACGCCTTCCCGCATAGGTAGCAGACTTGGGCTGATACAAATTCCGTCATTTCCGAGTTTGTCAGATTCATGGGTACGTTGGCTTTTATTTTCCCCTGGATGATTTCATCTTCACGAATAAGGTTTTGTATAAACCTTTCCGCCGCGTCCATTCCTCTGTACGTCACTGGTTTTGACACTGAACCGTCTTGTCCAATGATGACGTAGCTGAACCCGCAGGCGACGTGTTGGGAGGTTTTCGTGGAAGAAGAGAGGGTAGCGTCCGGATCACAGCCCTGTATTTTACTTAAGATTGACTCGAAATCCGCATAGATAACGAATTTAACCTAAGGGAAATAAAAATAGTAAACATTTTTTTTTCATGGCACACTTTATCACGCGCTTCTTATGTATTAGTAAAACCAAAAGTGGATGAAAAAACTTACTTTTTGCTCCCAGGCGATGTTTTTGAACTCTAGGATGGGCTCCTTGACAGGCATTTTGATTTTCTGGGGCCCGTGTAAGCTACACTCTTTGACGTGCTCTTCACGTCTTTGTTCTGACCCAAAGCCGGAGAAACGGTGCAGACAATAACGACAGTAGAAGGCTCTATCGTTATGTGCGGTGAATGACGATAGAAGCCGACTCAAGCTACGAATCAAACAAAAAAGCTTCTCTGCCCCCTGGGATAGTAGCAGCAGATCTATTTGACGCGCATCGTCGACCCTGTTCGAGCTCACATAAAGGGGGAAAACCTCATCCTCATAACCATAAATGTTAACTGATAAGTTATTAACCTGTTCAAATCTTCCTAAAACAGCTACATTAACTTGTACAGGGAATGTGATTCCTGTCAAGTCTAACTCGTTTTGAAAAGGGAGATAATTTTCTACGCAATTCGGGTTATTTCTAAAATTTACAGGATGTAAATGAGCTAAAATTGACCATAGAAAACACTTATTATCATGGTTTTTAACATTAAGAATAGCTTTCTTAGACACGAGTTTTTTGGGGGTTTCGAAATACATACCCCCATGTAAAGGCATATATGCAATTATGTTAATTTGTATAAACATAATTCTATCTAAGACCAACCACTACCTTGCGCTTCAAACTCTTCCATTAACCGTTTTAATGTTACTATCCCCTGATCTATTTGTCCCGGAATAACGTCGGGGGTTAAAATAATAAGATTGCGCGATCTATGGTATATTAGAGTTTCTACATCCTGTTCCGAATTACCCAATTCGCGTGTATAGCGAGCCCTAACCGTCAAATACCACTTAATTCCCCTATCTTGAGCTAGTTTGTTTCTTAAGTAATTTTCTATGGCGACTCTATGTCTACCAATGTAAAGTTCCGGGCTAGTTTCCACGGCTGCCGGCGTAAATCTAGCGCAGAAAATAGCATTACGCAATACGTTTAACTCCTCCAATTGATCGGGAAGAGGCTCGACGGGTGTGGTAACTATGGGTTGTGGTTCGTCATTGGCTCGCTTGGTCTCCTCCCTGTCCATCAGGGCTTGTAAGTCCTGATTTTCCTGACTAGTTAAATCGTCCAGTTCGTCAGGATCATGAACTTTCCCTTGGTCCATCAGCATGCGTCGAGCCCCCGTTTCCTGCCTTGTCAGGTCGTCTAGAGTGAGAGCTGGCGAAACTCTTTCGGCGTCGATCATAGGAGCGGGGTAGGAAACTGAGTGGTTGTTATGGGTCGAGGGGCCAGAAGCGTCCTTGGGGTCTTCTATTTTACGTCTCTTAACACCGTGAAACTTAGCCTGGTGACTTACTAAGTTTTGACGCCTTGTGTAAGTTCCAGAGCAGTCATGACAAGAAAATTTAATTCCCTCATGTTTTTCACGATTATGTCTGATGAGATCCTTATTCCTTGCATACTGACTCTTGCAAACGTTACACTCAAACATTCTAACAATTTAAGTTTACTAAAACTAAACTTTAAATATATCTCTTCACGAGACTTGTGAAAGAAAGAAAAAAATCTCACCCTTTGCAGATACTTTTATCGGTAAAAGTTCAGGATAATAGGTCGAGAACATCCAAGACTGAAGTCAGGAACAAAATAAAATGTTTTCTAATCTTTGGAGGTCTTTTTATAGTCTACTCATGTTTACTTTACAAATAAGCTAATTCTAGGGGGGGGTGCGATGCGTTAAATTTTCAACTCCAATATCGGAGTTAATATGTGTTTGTATTTACACTTCATTTGCATTCTAAACCACTGTAGGTTACGAAATTCATGGTTTCTCCTGTCCTCGTGAGGAATCAGGTACACTGTCCTAACTGAAAACTTACTCTCTTCTTACCGTCTACTTTCATATTCCCCGCTTACCTCGTTAATAATAATAATAAGAAGTACCACATCTTTTATACGAGGGAAACACATCATCGAAAGTTAATATGGCACCTAGTGTTAAGCCTAACATGTAAGAGTAAGATAACATCCCTATCAAAGGACCTATTATCAGTGAAAGTATAGATTTAACATTGCCCTTGGAAAATATGATAAAGTACGCCAACGGGAATTCAGTGGCGTTATCTTGAAATTACACGCCAATTTTTCCTCCCTATCACGCCAATTTTCCTTCCTTATCACGCCAATTTTACCTCCTTATCACACCAATTTCCCGCCATCATGAGATTTCAGGACAATTCCCGTTTGAAAGTGACACCCTGGCGGTATGCGGCAACTGGGCGTCAAGTTTGAATGTGGCACCCTGGCGGTAGGCGGCAGGCGGCAACCGGGCTGCCAAAGTCAATGACGCTTAATCTTTAAGCCTAACATATATAATTTCCCCCTTCCACCACGTTGTCGAAAGTCAACGTGACGTAGAAAGCCCCGAGTCACGTGTAAGACAAGGGTTAGCGAAGAGTTCAATTTTCAACTCCAATATTGGAGATAATATGTATTCGTATTTACACTTTAATTGCATTCTAAACCATTGCAGGTTACGAAACTCATGGTTCACCCTGTCCTCTTGAGGAATCACGTACACCGTCGTATCCGAAAACCGTACCCTTTTTTTCCCCGTTCATATTTCCCGCCTACTTCGTTAAAAATGTTAAGCCTAACATAGTGTATTCCATTAATATATTTTAGGTCAAACACAGTGTATTCAACGTCTCTGTTTTGGCTTACGTTAATGATACGCTATTTGAAGCTGGTGTAGGGATACTATTTAAGATAACGGTTCCAGCGTCATATTCAAGAAATTCCCCCACCGCATTGTCAAAGTCGATAAGGCGCCCACAAATATCGGGCGCCACAAAATAATGATGTAATGAATTCTAGTTTCAGGTGTAGTTGTGGAAATATGCCGCTCAGTCTTAAGCCTAACATATGTTTTCCCTTATCAAAGTCAATAAAGATAATGCGCGCATGAAATATCTGGCGTCGGAGGGGAGATTGAAGTGGCTTCAGCGATAACGGCGGCAATTGCGACATCGGCGGCAATTATGTTGAACTCTCAAAATCTATCTACTGACATTTAGTCATGGTTCAACGGAACACTTTTCGTCAGACTTACGTAGGAAATAGCTATGCTCGGTAGAAGCTAGGTATTATCAGAAGTGAGATGAGACTAGAAGTACTCAGCTAACCAAATTCTTCACTCGGCGAAAGTGAATATTCTTGATAACACACCTACCCTCTAGTAGCGGTTTTTGAATTTTCCCTCCAAAACGTGAGACGCTCGCAGCGGTAGACGGCCAAACTAGATTCAAGCACCGACGTACGTGTTCCGCGGCTTTAGGTTGAGGGAAGGGAGTAGGAAATGTTTTTGGAACTCGACCTGTTTTTTTCTCTGTATTGTAGGCGCGATGGAAGCGGCATAAAATCCTCAAATTTGTTCACTACTACCAAAGCTAGAGCCCTTCACTTCTAGTCTCATCTTACTTCTGGTATTATCATTATACTAGTAAACACAGCGTACTTCATTGGTTGGGTGTAAAATTCGTATCATAAATCGATAAATGCAGGTTTGCTACAACAATCTAGAAAGACGGCTTTAACAAGATGATTATTGAATAATTACGGCTAACTGAAGTTGACCACCAAAGTGAGAGAACTTATGTAAGCTGTGCAAGGTTTTGTTTGTATTAAAATTCAATTAAAATAATGGTTTTTTCCCAAAAGTCAATTTTGGACCTACATTAAAGAATAACCTCAACATTAATATTTTTGAAAGGAAATTGTAATAGTATAGACCATTTCAGAAATTACAAATAGAGAAACCGCCACAAAAGGGCGAGACCGTCATTGAGGTCTTTCTCCCTCACGCCAACAAACGCCGCTAGAGGCAGTGCGAGTTTGCTTGCGTACCGCCTGTTGTGAACTCTGGCTTCCGGAGTTGTCCCTTGGTGCGAGAGAGAATACCTCAATGGCGGACTAGCCTTTAGTGTTTTGACAATTATCAGAAGAAAATAGGGGGAAGTGGGTAGCTTTGAGCTATACAAGTCGTCCTATGCTCCAGAATAACCATAGCGAATTCTCCTACCTTCCATAAAATTTGAATTTAACAAATCGTTGACAAGACGAAAATAGTACACCTTCTAAAGAGCGGGCGCCACGTTGCGGCGTGTTTAATTCGTGTCATCTGCTTATCTTGGTCTATGGCCTGGTTAGGGTTAACTGCGTAGAGTTAGTAGTTTCAACTTAGAGCTGGACGATTAGTTTGATTATAAGAAAATGAACGCGTGTACTCAGTGTGATTTGACGTATAAAGAAACCACAGATAAGAAATGTCAGACGGCGATCAAAGGGAAAGTGAAATCTACACAAACCAATCCGAAAGTGAAAAATCAAAGTACAACAACAGATGAATTTGGTTTGGGCCTTGGTACCGGTAGTACTAAGTCAAGTGTAATCTTTGATAGAAATGAATTAACCTTCGGCCTTATTAGTAAATCAGTGGACAATTGTGACAATATTAGTCCCCCCCAAAGGTCCCCCTAGTAGTTCAACCGTTAATATTAACAGTGACTCCCCAGTGTTACTCTCGACCACAGCATTAAACACGGAAATAAGCCAGAGTATTAGCTCTGGTGTTACTATAATGACAATGGGCACTGTTGAGGCTTTGCAACAAAATTTCGAGACTTACAATGGTAAGAAACTTGGAAAGCGACCTTCATCGGAGTTGCTGCCTGAATGCAACTCAAAAAAACCTTTTACGGGTGGATACAGTATTTGCGACAGTGAAGCATTACAACAAGTGGAAAAGATATTGGAAAATAGATTAGGTGAGGAACAGGTTAATTTGTCAAAAGGTGCATTCGCAAAGGCGCTGAAAACTGAAGCTGAAAGTTGAACCTGAAAGCTGAATGAAAAAATCAGTTTCAGCGGACTCTTTCGCAAAGAGGCAAAAACTGGTTTTTTAAAGCTGAAGCTCAAAGCAGACGCTGAAAGCAGGCTGATTTTAAGTTTCAGCCAAGATCAAACCGAGGGTGCGTTCAGTAACGCTCAACGGAGACCAAACGCGTTGAGTTCCGTGATGTCATGTGACGTATTAGGCTACTGAACGGTTTTTTGCAAACTTTGCGTTGTATCGTCTGCTTACAGTTCATGGAAATGGATATGCGAATAATGCGAGGACCTGCTAGCCGAAATAAGAGCAAACTCTGACCCGTAACTTAGCCAAGGCTTAAGCTTTAAAACCCAATAACTTTTCAAGCTTCATAGATATAATTGAAAAAATTTCATAAAATAATTAACAGACACTATTCATTCGCATTCAGTCGCTGATACACCGATTTTATCCATCAAATTAACTTCTCGAAATCGTTCAGGGAGATAAGTTTCCTCCTTTGTTGCTACGTCACAAATGCGTTGCTCAACGAAGTAATCGGCTCTTACAGCCGATGACTTCGATGCCTCTTCGCTTACAATCGTGACGTCAAACAGGAAGTTCCGAAAATCGTTCAGTGGCAAATGCGCATTCAACGGAGCCTCCGTTGAGCGTTACTGAACGCAGCCCGAGGTTGATCTTTCAGCTTCCGCGCCATACCACGTGATGCCAAGAGCCAATCAAAAAAGGTAAGGCAACTATAAAATTAAATTATAGATTTGATAGGATAAAATGATAAATAGAAGTACAATTTTTAGGTCTGAGTTTCAAAGGTGATTGAAAATAAGAAAATTGAAGTTTCATTCTTTGAAGGAATGAACAAGATTCCTCATTTAATGGAACAGTTTGATAAAGAGAGTGTTGAGTTTTTTCATAAAATATGGCTAAGAAAACTCACACATGCGAGATTACAGGAATTCATAAGTATCAAAAGTAGTATGTTTAACAAAGGAGGCCAAAATTTCAGGGATAACTTGTACAGTCAACTAAAGAAGTTTATGCCTAACACAAGAATGAGAAAAAATCGTCCATGGAAACTGATGTATCAAGTAAAAAGGACGGAAAGCAATTGGTCACAAGAAAAAGAAAAGTGGTTAATGGAACTAAAGAGCCAAAATTGAAATTCGCAAAGAAAACCACACCAAAAGAAAACACCAAAGGAGAACCCAAAGAAAACACCAAAGGAGAACCCAAAGAAAACACCAAAGGAGAAACCAAAGAAAACACCAAAGGAGAACCCAAAGAAAACACCAAAGGAGAACCCAAAGAAAACACCAAAGGAGAAACCAAAGAAAACACCAAAGGAGAAACCAAAGAAAACACCAAAGGAGAAACCATAGAAAACACCAAAGGAAAAACCAAAGAAAACACCAAAGGAAAAACCAAAGAAAACACCAAAGGAGAACCCAAAGAAAACATCAAAGGAGAAACCAAAGAGAACACCATAGGAGAAACCAAAGAAAACACCAAAGGAGAAACCAAAAAGAACACCAAAGGAGAAACCAAAAAGAACACCAAAGGAGAAACCAAAAAGAACACCAAAGGAGAAACCAAAAAGAACACCAAAGGAGAAACCAAAGAGAACACCAAAGGAGAAACCAAAGAAAACTCCAAAGGAGAGACAAAAGAGAACACCAAAGGAGAAACCAAAGAGAACACCAAAGCAGAAACCAAAGAAAACACTAAAGGAGAGACGAAAGAAAACATCAAAGGAGAAACCAAAGAAAACACCAAAGGAGAACCCAAAGAAAACACCAAAGGAGAACCCAAAGAAAACACCGTAGGAGAACCCAAAGAAAACACCGTAGGAGAACCCAAAGAAAACACCGTAGGAGAACCCAAAGAAAACACCAAATTTCATTAAACAAAAGAGTGAACGAAGTATGCGCTTGGCGTTTTGCAGGTTGTCAGAAAAAAGGTCAATTAAGTTAGCAAATTTATTGCATGTAACTTGCATGCGGACTATTTGGTATTTAAACTTTTACGACTGATATTGAAGGTGTCTGGTAAACGCAAATTTTTACGAGTTGAGAACTTAAGGGCCATTAAAAGAACCGAAAGCGGAATTTTGTTATTTAACAATTAAAGAGAAAAGTAAAATCATTCATACGAATATAATCGTCAATTGTTAGAATATTAAGAATTGTTAACAATAAGGTATACTTATAGGTAGATTGGGGTATAAAGAATCTGTGGCAAAACTTAATAAATTTGCGTTGTACGCCTTCAATTTTATTTTAAGACATTGGCTACAGTTAGCCCATGCAACCCATCCAAAAATTAAGCGCGAGTGGACGAGGCTCAAATATCATAGCCGAAAACGACGCAGAGAGCGTAATTTACGATATATCTTTAGAGAAACGGCTAAGGTACGGCGGCATAAATTAACTGTCCTATGTACATGGTTAGAAAAAAGTAGCTTGGCGTCAAACAACGTACCAAGATCTTTAGTTGCGGATCGAATCAAATAAGCAGACCAGCTGACGCTGTCCGACGCTCGGTCACGTCCCAACTGTGGATAATGGGTAATTTAGGGCTTATCAAATAGCCCCGTTACTAACAATGTAGCTAAGAGGCATCGAACATTAATGATTCACTTTAAAAATCAATTACAAAGAGATTATTTCACTTCAGTAATGAGTTTTTAAAATTCTCCGTTTTCGAAGCAGTTGATGTTTTCAACTTTTTGGAATAAATAGTGACTGTGCGTAGAGGAACTACAATCCTCTGTACTTGCAGACCTTGCCAAACGCAAGTTTTTTACAAAGAAAACAAAATTCCGCAATTCTCGCTTTCGACGCTTTTATTCCATCTATTTGCTAGCGTTAATTTTCAGGATATAAGAGTGAGATAATAATTCATGTTATGTATACTTATAACCTTTCTCTGATAATACTCAATCGCTGAGATATTTTGAAATAAAATGTGGAATATAAAAGTTATAGTTTGATTAAGGGAAAATGTAGAAGTTACTTATAATTGACCTTGTAAAATTATTATCACCAATCCCGTCCAGAAGGCCTATTTCTCCATTCTTAAGCAAAATAATCAATATAAATTATTCAGGCTCTTTAATCAACATGACTGGAAACCATGCCTAATTTGACAAACAATTTTCACTTCATTTCAAAATTTTTAATCAAAACATGACATTAATCAATAAAGTCTGGGTTCGACATTACGTATTCGGGGAGTGCATTTAATGTACGATGAATTTTCGTGTAGTTGCGTTGGTCAGATAATAATAGACCATTCCATAAATTACTTGTAGAGAAAAGTACACGAGGGGCAGGAGGCCGTCCTCTTAGGTTATTTCCATGGCGCCAAGAGGCAAAGCCAGACGGTGAAGATATTATCCCCGCTCCTAAGGTATTTTCTTCGATTCTGGAATTAATAGAATCGTCTATAATAAGTTTCTAATAGTTGAATATTGATAACGTCAAAACCACTAATGATTTTTTTAAAATACATTATTTAATTTTAAATAAGTTCTATTAACTCTATTTAAAACGAAACGAAAGCTATTCGCAATCCAATTTTAATTTAAAATACACGCTACATGTAGGTCTTTAGACAAATATTATATAATGTCGTTTATCAATGTAGATAGATTTACTATCTCTGTCTGAACACTTCATAGCTTCAACTTAACCTTGATAATAAACTGTCTTCAATTGAAATATTCTACAGGGCCGGTAGGCCTTTGTAGATATGACTTGACGGTATGCTATCGATAGGGCGTGTTATCAAAACAGCATTGTCCAAAACGGCTTTTTCATAAACGCGTTTGCCATTATAGCCATTTCTCGTTTTAGCGAATTATGATTACAGCGTTTATATCTTGAGCGTTGTTTCATATGCCTTTTCCAAAATATTGTTGTTTATCTTCATTGACTTCCCAAAATAATATGCCTTTTCCAAAAAATTATATTTTATAATTACTTCCGATATAACATTACTCCTTTGTGCATAATATTGTTCTTTGTTCTATAAACTTAATATAATACAGATTTCCCTCCCTATCAATCACAGTTTGGGCGGAAACAGCAACCGCTGATTTTGCTTCCACGCGGTATTGCAAACCGCTGTTTTGGGAACCGCTTTATTCCAAAACGCTCTTTTGAAAACCGCTCAACTACCCGTGAACCTGACTTGACACCCTTCCGTAATGTAAAAGGAAAATTCACACCTTTTAGGGTTTGCATCCCATAGAAAAAGCATTGAAAAATTTCAGTTTTTTAAGGAAAATGTGAAAAGCCTCACTGAAAAACTACAGTGAAGATAGTTTTCGGAATACTTCTAAATTAACAAGCATTTATTAAATGAGAAACTTACCTGTTTCGATTTTTAATTGATGAAGTATACGTATTTTACTTTAACTAATTATAAAAGTACATCAAAAAATTACTTTTGGGTCATAAGTTAATTTAAACTATCTTTAAAGTACATTAATTGCCGCGAAATTCAAAAGTTTAGGGTACCATAATGATGAATATATGGCAAAAATATTAAACTGCACTTAGGGTAAAAATTCAAATAAATTTTAAGCTTAATCCACTCTCATGAACCACGCTCAAATTAAGATTAAAACATCACAAGTTTTTCGTACAGCCACAGTATAGTCCTATTTCTCTTTCAAATTAATTTAAATGATCATTAAAATATATCAAAAGCGCATACATTAAAATTTTAGGGTAATTGCAATTAAAGTAAATATTTTATCGAAACTTGTATTATAAACTAAAACCACACTAGATAAACAAGATAAGACGTCGTGTTTTGGGTAAATTCATGGATATCTTATAATTAAACTAACAAATCTTTCACCCAGCCTCCATTTTCCTGTTTAATTCTTACGATTAATTAAATTGTCATTTAAAAGCATTTTTCCCATTTTGAAAAGAGAGCCATTAAAAGGGAGCGATATTTAAAAGTTTTGGGGCAAAATAGTGATTGTTCCGCAAGAGTCAAACACTCACGCCTCTAAAGTTTGCAGTTAGGGACAATTTCTTGTTCAAACTCGATCCTATAATAAACTGAAATAACACCAGTAAAAGAAGATAAGCCGTTAATTTCAACTTAATAACTATATTTAACGTGAAATTAATCGAAAAACAACAGGTTTTTTGGGTAACTATAGATAACCCTTAACTGAAATAAGAAAATAAGATTAAACTACGCGAGTTGTTCTTTCAGCCTAAACGTTTTCCTATTTAACACTAAATTTAATTAGCTTATCACTATAATGCATTAATAGGCTCCAAATACAAAATTTTAGGGTAAGGAATGTGTCAAAATGAAACTTTTCCCATTTAAATTTTAATATATCATTAACATATTTCGCAGAATCACCAGCAACAATTTAATCTGGCAACATTCAATGTAATAATGTTGCCAATAAAACAAGGGCATCTAGCCCATGACTAAGCCACATCGCTAGCCATCTCTCGCTATCCCTTGTCAATAATTTTCTTCTACTGAAATATCTCCTAGCATACCAGTCAAGTGGGGGGAGCACCAGAAAATTTTAAAGCACAGTCTTACGATTTGTCTTGGAATTTGGGCCTCAAATTACAACCTCTAATCTGTTTGGTAAACATCAACGTCAACATAAATGTTCAATGTGATTACTATTGTGGTGCAGGCACTCTTCATCTGTCCATGTCTTGCAATAACTTTACAAGCAACGAACTCGTGACGCAGGAAGTCCAAGTAAATGCCTTCAGAGATTTTCTTATCAAGAAAAAGGGTCCGAAAATTTGGTGTCAAGAATGCCCTCCCAAAAATGCACGTTATGACGGTTTAAGGTAACATCCCTAAATAGCCTCGTCAGAGAACAGAACCTTTCAAAAAATAATGGATGAGCTTCAATTAGTTCAAGCAAAGGTTTTGCTGTCTTGGGTAATCCTCGTAAACATGTTCGATTTGCCCTGGTTTGAATACACTGGCATTTTGCTAAGAGAGTCACTAACTAATTAAATTCGATCCTAACTGCTACGTAACGACTATTTGTTTTCACTACGGTCTTTTTTGTCGGTTCCACAGACAACTCGGACCTTCTGCTTCGAAGTTATTCCCAAAGAAACCTTCATGTTTTCTTTATTTTTTTCAAAGATTAAGGTTAGGGGGCTAACCATTATTACAATGGTTTCTTTTTTCAGTATTTGTGCCTTTTTAACAGGCGTATTGTTACAATTGTAACACTACAGACCTTGTATTTCAAATGGGACCGGCAATACCGCAACGCTGAGCCGAAAAACAGGATGGTAATTGTTTGGACCTATAGGGTCAGGACATTGGAGGACCAAACATACCGTGGTGTCACGTGTCGAACGTTAAGGCGACCTTCACCATTATACACACCATGACCTGCTCAAGCTGACAATCTTTGAAAACTCAGCTTTGAGGAACTTCCGGTCTCTCAGTGTAGCAGCTAAGTAGTAGAATTACAGTAGTTGGTCTCGTTTCCTAGCAAAATGTCAACTTATTCTAACCAGGAAAAATTGGAAAGCACGTTTATTTCGGGCGAAGGTCGCGGTAACGTTCAACGAGAAAGAATTTTACACATGTGTAAAATTCTCTCTGGTTCAACTAAAGGCAGTGATTAATGCCGAACGGTCTCCACACCGACAACATTTGAGTGCGAGGACTTTCGTGATTTCGGTAGTGCAAGATCGTGAACGTAGAAGAGACTGTATAGTCTGTAATGAGGATAGAGACTTTGACATCGTAGAAAGTTTTAAAGCCAATCTCATGCTAGTAGTAGAGCGGTGGAACATGAAGTTGAACTAAGCCATTCTACTATTCGTGCCAGTTTACAAGGGCATTACTACCGGCATAATCTTATCCCCCTACATCAAGCCTTAACGGACGAGAAGTACCTAAGACGGCAATACCATTAGTCTTACCATGCGTCATGAGTTTAGTGGTTGCAAATGTAATGTAAGACACGGACAGTCCTCTGGAAGAGTGCCTCAACCACAATGGTAGACACTTTGAATATTTACGTTTAGTTGTTTACCAAACAGTTTAGAGGTAGCAATTTGAGACCCAGGTTCTAAGACTAATCGTAGGACTGTGCTTCAATATATTTTGTTTCATTCAGGCATACACTAAAACATGAATTCTAAACATTTATTTACACCCTGTATAATTTAGCATGACATCGCGCGTTGGCAGTATTGGGGGTTTTACCTAAAGGAAGCTGTTGGTCTGATCTCGACAACACTGTATGTGTATACAGTGTACGAAACAAATATATTTCTTTCATATTTCAAATACCGTCGTTTTTAAACTTCTTTCCGACCATACATAATAGATTTATGCCGGTACCATAAGAAATACAAGATCTGTAGTGTTACAATTGTAACAATACTCCTGATAACAAGATGGCCCAAGGGCTGGGCCTTCATAGTAATTTAACATGGCTCACGTGACCCCCCGTATAGTTGATCTCCAATAAATCGTACAACTAAAAACATTTCTGAAACACAATCGTGTATCCCCTTAATTTCTAATAACGTCACATTTCAAATAATATTAATGAAACTAAATTGTGCACCCCACTAAAGTATAATTTTTAAAAACCATACAAATCAAATAATGTATCTAAAACAAAATCCTGGATCCCCTAACCAGAAATCACTATGACCGTAAACTGTCCCCTCTATTTTACGAAACCTAACCTAACCATCCAGCATAATCTCAGATGCATCACGCGCACAAAGTGCAGTAGTGCACGAATATTTTCATCTTGTTTCCCTTCACTCGAAAAAGCCCGCGAGATTTAAACTACCTTTCTTTCCTCTCGCTCCTCTCCGAACGGGATGCCCCCTCTCCCTCTTCCCCCTCTCACTAATATATCAGGCAGGCAGTTCTCTCTCTATGCGGAGCTCGCTTCGTTTCCCTCTACGTATCGCCATCGCGTACGCTAGCGATCTCTCTCTCATCGTTCGCGTTCGTGTTCCCCTTCTCTCTCTCATCGTAAGCGTTCGTTTCGCGGACGCGTCCGGCACAGGGACAGGGACACGGACAGGGGTTTGGTGCCCTTTCTTAAATTTTACCGGAATAAAATTCCGTGTAAAATTAAAAAGGCATAAATACTCCCCCCAAACTTATAAATTTCGCGCCTTTTCAATGGATCTCTTTTCAAAATGGGGAAAAATGCTTTTAAATGGCAATTTAATTAATTTTAAGAATTAACCAGGAAAATGGAGGCTTGGTGAAAGAGAAGTGTAGTTATAATTTTAATTTGTTAGTTTAACTACAAGGTATCCAAAATATTCTTGTTTTGGGTTAATTTCATATTAATTATATTTGATTAAGATCAATTTAACGGTTTATCTAGTGTGGATTTAGTTTAAAAAACAAAATTCGGTAAAATTTTAACTTTAATTACCCTAAAATATGAATGCGCTTTTGAAAGTGAAATAGAAAACATCTGGGATTCTCGGGCTGTACGAAAAACTTGTGCTTAATCTTAATTTGAGCGCAGTTCGGGAGAGTGGATTAAGCTTAAAAGTATAATTTATTGGAATTTTTTACCCTAATTGCAACGTTTAGTGCACTTTAACATTTTCGCCACAGTCATTATTTTACCCTAAACTTTTTAATTTCGCGCTGATTAATGTACTTTAAAGATAGTTTAAATTAACTTAAGTTGAAATAGAAAACATTGGGATTTACCAACGGCTTGGGTAGTTTTAATCTTAATTAAACAGTTTATTTAAAAGTTATTTGAGCTTTTATCCAAAAATGTATATTTTGGTTTAATTTCACGTTAATTATATTTAATTGAGTTAAAATTAACGTAGGATTGTGTTTTGGCAGTGTACATTTAGGTCATAAAATGAGTTTAAATGTATGCTTCACCTTAATTGCAATTTTTAGTGCAGTTTTTGAATCTTATTTTACCCTAAACTTTCGAATTTCGCGCCTATTATTGTACTTTAAAGATAATTTAAACTAACATAAGTGTGAAATACAAAACATGGGGCTTTAGCAACAGCTTGTGCAGTTTAAATCTTAATTAATTTATTTGAAAGTTACTCGAGTTTTCATCCAAAATATGTGTATTTCATGTGTAAATGCACGCTAATTATACTTAATTAAGTTGAATTTAATGAAGGATTAAGGTTAAGCTGTATTGATTTAGCTTATGAAATGAGTTTCAAATCACCTAATTTGTAAAGTTTAGAAGAGTTTTTCATTCTTGCCAATATATTGGGTTCAATTTTTATCATACCCCGTGGTAAATTTGCGGTAACATAATGATCATCTATAACATATGTTAATGAATGATGTGATTCTATAGTATGGCACCTTTGGCTTGAATACCAGTAATTAAATCAAATAGCTAAACAATTCATAATAAAAGACTACCCCAGTAGCACATGGGCTCCGCAGTACAATCTTTTAACAGTCCGTGTGTCTGCTAGGTGTCTTAAAAACTCGGGACTGATAATACATGTAAACACAAGCCTAAAAGCAATAAAGTAAACAGGCCATTATTATTACTAATTTTATAAGTCACTGGACAGCCTCCTAATGCTCTAAATTCAGCCTGTTTTTTCTTACCCAAGATTATATTAAGTCAGTCCGCCGGCTTGACTATATTAAGTCTCGCATATTCAGTTTTAGTCTGGTTATGAGACAGTCCGCCGGCTTGACTATATTAAGTCTCGCATTTTCAGTTTTAGTCTTGTTATGAGACAGTCCGCCGGCTTCTATATATTTAGTCTCGCATTTTCAGTTATAGTATGGTTATGAGACAGTACACCGGCTTCTCTATATTAATTCTCGCAATTTCAGTTTAGTCTGGTTATGAGATAGTCCGCTGGCTTCTCCATATTAAGTCTTTCACGATCAAGTTTTAATCTTGTTATGTGACAGTCCGCCGACTTGAATATACTAAGTCTCGCACTTTCAGTTTTAGTCTGGTTATGAGATAGTCCGCCGGCTTAACTATATTAAGTCTCGCATTTTCAGTTTTAGTCTGGTTATGAGACAGTCCGCTGGCTTGGCTAAATAAAGTCTCGCATTTTCAGTTTTAGTCTGGTTATGAGACAGTCCGCCGGCTTAACTATATTAAGTCTCGCAATTACAGTTTAGTCTGGTTATGAGATAGTCCGCTGGCTTCTCCATTTTAAGTCTTTCACGATCAAGTTTTAATCTTGTTATGTGACAGTCCGCCGACTTGTATATATAAAGTCTCGCACTTTCAGTTTTAGTCTGGTTATGAGACAGTCCGCCGGTTTCTCTGTATTAAGTGTGGCGCATTCAAGTTATACTCTTGTTTTGAGACAGTGCGCAAGCTATTCTATATTAAGTCCTGCTCATTCAAATATTAGTCTTGTTATGAGACAGTCCGCCGGCTTCTCTAAGTCTCGCACGTTTAAGTTTTAGTCTCTAAAAACAAGAGTATAACTTGAACGCGCCACACTCAATACGGAGAAGACGGCGGACTGTCTCATAACTAGACTTAAACTGGAAATGCGAGACTTAATATAGAGAAGCCGGTGTACTGTCTCATAACCATACTATAACTGAAAATGCGAGACTAAATATATAGAAGCCGGCGGACTGTCTCATAACAATACTAAAACTGAAAATGCGAGACTTAATATTGTCAAGCCGGCGGACTGTCTCATAACCAGACTAAAACTGAATATGCGAGACTTAATATAGGGAAGCCGGCGGACTGTCTCATAGCTAGACTATAACTGAAAATGCGAGACTTAATATATAGAAGCCGGCGGACTGTATCATAACCTGACTAAAACTGAAAATGGGAGACTTACTATAGGCTAGAGAAGCCGGTGTACTCTCTCATAACCAGACTAAAACTGAAAATGCGAGACTTAATATAGAGAAGCCGGCGGACTGTCTCATAGCTAGACTATAACTGAAAATGCGAGACTAAATATATAGAAGCCGGCAGACTGTATCATAACCTGAATAAAACTGAAAATGCGAGACTTAATATAGAGAAGCCGGTGTACTCTCTTATAACCAGACTAAAACTGAAAATGCGAGACTTAATATAGAGAAGCCGGCGGACTGTCTCATGGCAAGACTATAACTGAAAATGCGAGACTTAATATAGGCTAGAAAAGCCGGTGTACTCTCTCATAACCAGACTAAAGCTGAAAACGCGAGAAGGCGGCGGACTGTCTCATAACCAGTCTAAAACTGAAAATGCGAGACTTCATATAGAGAAGCCGGCGGACTGTCCGCTGGCTTCGCTACATTTCAGTACCTGATATCCATTATATAGTATTGTTATTTGATATTGTAGGTGTCATGGGTTTTTATTTTATTCATTATATCAGTCCCTGACTTCCTTGGTTTTATCTTGTAATGAGACATTCCCCTGGCTTTCCCATAATAAGTCTAAGACTTAGTACTCTAATCAGACAGTCCACTAGTTACGATATATCAAGTTTCGCGCGTGCTCAATTTAGACTTCTCTACTTTTGAGGTTCCAACTTCGTCGAGTTTGTTGGAATTTATCTGGATTGTATCTATATCATGTCAACGTTCTACTTTTTCAATTTGTTCCATTTTTCATTTTAAACTTCTGTTATTTTATTTTAATGATAAAAGTTTACGGAATTGTGTGGTTTCCTTTAATAATACTCCATGGTGACAGATTCCTAGCAGCGGACGGATAGCGGCATGCTCGTCAAGTGCTCACGACTCCCACACTCTTCGTGAACTTCCCAAGGTGTAGGATTTCGGTTGAGTTAAAAGTTAGGAAAACCTAAATAATATCGAAACTTATTCTCCACTAAAGTTCCACGATTCTGCTGATGTAAATTTGAACTACAAGCACAATTTTCTTTAAAAATCCATTATATTTCAACAACTAACTGTAAAATGTTAATTTACCAAGATTTTAATATAAATTTGTCTTTATAAGCATAATTTTACAATAATATCAAAGAAAATGTTACGGACTATGGCTTATTTCACCATTCCCTTATATTTACATAAGTCTTCAAATCGTTTGAAAATATAACTCTTTGCTACTCTGTTATTATTGGAGATTAAATAGCAATGAACACTTTCGATAAGTGCAGTCTTTTGAAGCTATTTAACACATTTCGAAAGTCGCCAAAAGTGCGGGAGTTTGGTCCAATGGGACCTCCCAATTATGGTTTCGATCGAAATGTTTGGAACTGTCCGTTTACCAGCCGATATCGTGTCCATTCGCTATCAAATATCTTATCCATTTGAAAGGCGATATTGTGTCCATTCGCAATCCCATATGTTGTCCATTTGCCAGCCTATATCCTGTCCATTTGCCAGCCGATATCGTGTCCATTTGGCAGTAGATATCGAGTCCTTTTGGCAGTAGATATTGTGTCCTTTTGGCAGTAGATATCGTGTCCTTTTGGCAGTAGATATCGTGTCCATTCGCCAGCCGATATCGTGTCCATTTACCAGCCGATATCGTGTCCATTTACCAGCCGATATCATGTCCATTTACCAGCCGTTATCGTGTCCATTTACCAGCCGATATCGTGTCCATTTACCAGCCGATATCGTATCCATTTACCAGCCAATATCGTGTCCATTTACCAGCCGATATCGTGTCCATTCAACAGCCGATATCGTGTCCATTCAACAGCCGATATCGTGTCCATTCAACAGCCGATATCGTGTCTTTTTCCCAGCCGATATCGTGTCCATTCGCCAGCCGTCATGGTGTCCATCCGCAAGCCGTTTTTGAGTCTATTCACCTTGCGATTTCATAACCGTTTACCAGTTGATTTCGCGTCCATCCACTTGCCGATTTTCTGGCCGTTTGATTGCAAATTTCGTGTCCTCTAGACTACCAATTTCGTGTTCATCCGCCTGCTGATTATATGACCGTATGATTGCAAATTTCTTGTCCATTCGCTTACCGATTTCGTATCCATTAAGTGTATTTTGCAATCAACCGTAGTAAACGTGCGTAGATACTGGGATAGCAAGACACTTATCTGGGCGGACATTTCGCACTGTAGGGTACGGTCTAAGGTCACAAATGAGGTTATCCAAAAAACCGTCCAGCTATTTAAAATTCAGTACTGTCCCCGCAGTTGATTTCTGTTGCAGGGGTAGTTTACGAAGAAATACTCATGGTAATCAATGAAACTTTATTAGGTGTAAAATTTCTAATAAAGGCGGAGAGCTTTCGACCCGAGGGTCTTCATCAGTCCAAGCCAACTGTTGGCTCTAAGTTATCACAGAAATGAAAACCTATGACGTCATCTCGGTTTATGTTAATCAGATTGCGCCCTCTTACGCCTAGGATGTTTATCATCGATCACAACCCATAGTGTTGTGTCACTACTACCCTGATTTAAATTTAGTGTTCGAGATTTTTTAATAAATAGGCCTTCAATAAATTTTCTTTTTCGCCAATGTTTTTCATGAAATAAAATCTTTGGTTCTTTAAAGTCTATTATGTGACCTTTCGACTCCCAGACGTGTGTAGCTAAGCCATTCTCCTTATTAAAATTTTTTATACATTGTTTATGACCATTGAATCTATTTTTTAGGGTTTCTTGGGTTTCGCCAACATACGTTTTACTACAGGTTTGGCAATTTACTTGGTAGACTATGCAACGGTTCTCTAATAAATTTACGTTTTGTTTTGGTCTATTTTTAACTAAGTGATCTCTGACCGTTTTCCCCCCGCATGAATTAATTGAATACCAAATTTTCCCTTTAAAAGTCTACTAATTAAGTAACAACTTTGGTTAATTAATCGAGGTTTTTACATCTCGTCTGAAGAGGGTATAAATACCCTTTTCACAAGAGGTGTATAAACCACGTTCATTAAACCTATATTCTGACGGAGTGTAAAAACCTAGTTTAATCTTGAATTAATTAATTATAACATATAATGTTTCGCAAAAAAATTTGTTCCTTCCACACCAGAGTTGGCACTAAATCTCATTTCAAAAGCCTTTATTTATTTCGAAATTTAGTTTTATATGGAGCGATATTTCACCGTCACCGGTGCACATTCCACCGTGAATGTAAATATAAATGGGCAACTCCCCGCCCTGGAAATGGGGCGAAGAAGGGTTCTCGGGCCCAGAAGAGGGCGTGGGCCCGGAAGGGGCCGCGAGGCCGTGGATGTAGGCCAGTCGGGCGTCGGGCGCGGCGAAAATCGTGGCCGTAGCGGCGGCATCGGCAAGAAACGCCGATGCAATCACTGCCAACGCTACGGCCACCTGCACGCAATTGCTGGGGTCGACATGGTATAGTACTTCATTCATTGCTAAACGATGTAAATTTTCAAATGCTATACGTACTCTTTAATTTTATTATTAATAAACAGGCCCACGAAGACAAAGAGGGGTGGGGCCGGCGGGCCCGCAAGTTGCGGCGGATGGGGTGCCCGACACCGTGTTGCCAACGGGCTCCCAGATTCCCGTGGCCACCGAGGCGCAGGTGGTGGCGGAGTCCCAGGTGGGGACGGTGGTATCCCAGGTGGGGGCGGTGGAGTCCCAGGTGGGGATGGAGGTCGAGGTGGCGGAGGAGTCGGTGGGGGCGGCGGGGTCCGCAGCTGAGGATGAAAAGTTCATCCGGGATTTGGAGGAGGAGATGGATTCGTAAGTTCTACAGAGGGATTCTAGCAAACTTTTATGACTAGTAATACTACAAAAATATTAGGTCGGAGATAGGTGACCAGTAGACCGATCCTATAATGCAATAGGAAAAGTAAACAGCACAGTGGAAGGGCCGCCATATTACCCTAGCAAGCAAACGGTAGTGTGAGTCGTCTACACTCCCACGCGTAGCGAACGCGAGCACCATCTAGCGTTGCCTCTTGGCGCTAGGGAACTCTCCTAATATGGCGGCCCGTCCCCTCTGAGTTGGTTTCTCGGCAACTATTTAAGGGAATGGTCTACATGGAAATTTTACCAAAAATATTTCGTGCTTATTTTACCAATGCTTTTTCTGCTGTATCGGATTTTAAAAGACGCAAGCTTTCCGTTAGTAGACAAAATAATGATTTCATATCTTTAAAAGGGAGAATAAAATGCTCAGACAACCAAAAATAACTTCTAAATCATCGATAAAATTTATCCCAATTTATTGTTTATAATATTTCTATTTCGAAGTTTCAAAAAATACAGTCGTCTTTCCTCAAAAATAAGAGATATTCTAATTTTGCGGGGCACTTAACCGTAAATAATTATTATGGAATTTATTTTCACCATTCTTAGGCTTTGACAATCGACTTTTGAAACTGAAAAATAATATAAAATAAATTGACAGTAGAATTTGGTGCAAATTTTATCAATGATTTTGATGTTATTTAACAAATATAAATTTAACAAAACAATGGTTTCATGATCAGTTCATTCTCCCTTTAACAACCTTTAAACAGTTAGTCTTTTAATTTTGAAACGTGTGCATAATTGTTTGATAATTTTGCCTTAGACTATGGAACTTTTTTTTTTAATAATATATTAATTTTACTGCAGGGTCGCAATCAACAATGAATATTTTTTTAATAATAATTTTTTTTAATTTTCATAATTTTGTAAAGCAAAAATTTTTTTTTACATAATTATTTATTACAGTTTTTTTTCACTATTATAATTTTTCCAATTGTTTTTTTCTTTTCATTAAAAAATATTTAATTTTCATTTTTAATTATTATAAAATTTTTTTCACAATAAAAGAACTATTGGGAAACAAAGGAATAATTTATTTAAGTCATGAGGGCTAGGGTTGTGAAGTCACAGGGGCCTTTTACAAAATTTCCCTCCAAGATGCATCTTTGAAGCATTTGGGAAAAAGTGCAATTAAAATAAATTATGTGTTATTTATGTAACTATAACAAATAAATGCATTCATATAATAACTACATGTAACCGAGGGCGGTTAAACCTTATGCCATACTTTACTTTTTATTCACGTCATTAATCAATAGCTATTTACATCATAGCTTCATTTATGTGATAATTTTTATTTTTATGCAATTATTTCGGGAAAATTTGTTTAGAAAATACGGAATGGATTAAATTTAAGGTTTTTTTTCTATCAGGACGATAAGCCAGGATGGTGCTCTGACATTGCACCCTATTGTGTGTTTCGTGTATTATGTTTGACGTATATTCACTTCGTAAATTTCCATCTAATTTGGCTGTATGAAATTCTTAAAATAAAATCATATGGTCCAAATCCTACATCTATTCAATATTTAAGTTTAGTTATATCCTTACAATTAAAATTAATTCCAATTTGCACTTTCTCATAGTTCAAATCAATTGAACACAAGTTTAGACGGGGTAATAAGCGTCACTTGCCACTATCATATTTTTAGTATTGATCTAAATCTAGTGAAACAAGCATTTCAAAATGAAATGTCCAGTAAATAAAAAAATAATTACTTGAATGTACAATTGATGAAGGAAAGTTTGATGAAGTCTTCTGAATTGAATTTGGTAAATAATCAATTATCAACCCTATTGCTGTTAACGTTGCAAAAGTCCAGCGTTAACTTAAACATGATCTGGAAAATATGTTAACGAATGATCTTGGCTAGAATTTCAATAATTAAATGGAAAACTGACAATATTCACAAAGCGGTTTAACATTGTAAATTCTGCGCAAATGTAAAAATGATCGTTGTCAAACTTACTGCCAACCACAGAGACATAAGGTGGTTACTGCCACTAGCGATCCTTGACTCGAAACAGGTAGTAATGAAATTTTTTTCTTCAAACTATTGATCTTCAAAAAACTTCAGTGCGAATAAAACGATAATACAGTGTTTAAGTACGAATATGCTATCAACTGTTTGTTTGTGCAATGAGAGCGTCACATGAAACATACTATACGGAGCATAATATTGACCGAAGATGGTTAATAAAATAATGCCGTTTTAAATCTCCCACCCTGGAACGACCTGCCATAGAGTATAAACACAAGCTTGAAGAAGATCGGTAGCAACTTGACCAGCTGAAATTTTCCATCGAGTAAGGAGGATGATAAGCCTGGACTACTGGAGGGGAAAACGCTCACAGGTGGTTGCGTGATCGAGTTGGCTATGGCTAAGTAGGCCCCAGCGAGTGCGACTGCTACAAATAATTTTTTTCAGTCTCAAAACTCTCAATGTTTTGGTCTACATTTGAGCTGAACTGAACTGGATTTGAAGTTCGTCCGATCACGGCACGCGTGCTTCTAATTCAGACAAAGACATTCACTTCACTCGTGAAAGCTTATGGGTAAGCCTAATTACATTTTTATGAGTTTTGAGTTTTCTTATTTTCAGCTGTGAAGTTTGCTGAGCATCGTTTCAGTTGGCTTGGGTTTGACGCTTTTCTAAAAGCGGACTAAGCTGTACATTGCAATTCCTTAGTGTCTTTTAAAAGAAAGAAAATTTTTTTGCTTCCTTGTTTGTATTTGTGTTTGTGTTTATGTGTGAGAGACCTTTTTTCATGGTCCAACAGAGAGACCTTTTTTCGTGGTTCAACAGAGAGACCTTTTTTCGTGGTTCAACAGAGAGACCTTTTTTCGTGGTCCAACACAGAGACCTTTTTTCGTGGTTCAACAAAGAGACCTTTTTTCGTGGTCCAACAGAGACCTTTTTTCGTGGTTCAACAAAGAGACCTTTTTTCGTGGTTCAACAGAGAAACCCTTTTTTGGTGTTTCAACAGAGAAACCTTTTTTCGTGGTTCAACAGAGAGGGAGTCCTTTCTTGCTTTAAAAGAAGCCTTTCAGGCTCTGAAAGAGAACTAAAATGGTTTGGCAACGTGCTCAGAAACAAAAAAATCGCTTAAAATATTTAAAGCGATTTACGTTGTAAGACCAAGCTCAGGCTAGGGTGAATAACATTTTGGAAAACTCTGTATCAAACCGAGTTAGGTGTAAGAGTTAAAAATCGAGTGATGGACGTAATCGTAAGTCTTTATTGACAAGTTCATTAAAAATTGAAAAGGTTTTGCAGGCCCCTAAAATAGGTGGCACTTCGCGACAAAGAAAAGGTGGTGCGAACCCTGCCAACTATTATGTTAAAAAAATCTCCTCCAACAAAGGAATTTTTAAAACAAAAAATAAAAAGATGATTGCCGAAAGTTTCAAGCGGTTTTTGACCACGCGACTTACGGAACGTTTGCTGTCGACAAAACCTTCGACATTTGACTTCGCTTATAGACTGAAATCTTTCACAAATAAATCGGTCAGTATTTACGAAGCCTTGGACATGATGTTGGGTCAGAAATTGTTTCAAAAGTCTGACAGCACTAGGTTTATTAACACTAACGTGAAGGAAAACCGATCCAAAGTTTTGAAATGTTACAAGGATCTTGCGAGCTTGAGGGAAATTGATCCTGAAAGCGAAGACATTTGCCAAAAAGGGTTTGTGGACGATAAGTATCCCAACAGACCAGATAGCTTGGAATATTTAAGCTTGAGAAAGTTCGGCCGATTTTACAATTACGTCAAGTACTCGGAGGCAGCGAAAAAATCTGAAAATGTAATCGAGTTGAAAAATAATCTCGGTTTGATGAGAAAGAGGATTATGCCATACATAATAGAACATTACGTTCACGACCCAATAGAGGAACCAGAAAAGTACTGCCACGCTCTACTAATTCTGTTCAAACCATGGCGAAACGAGACTGAGTTATTGGGCGAATTTGCAACCTTCGCTGAAGCTTTCAAAAGCTCATTATCGACGCTAAAACCCATGAGAGAATACCATGAGAAATTGTCGGTTTCCAAAGAAGTTGAAAAAAAGCGTAAAGCCTCCGAAAAAGCTAAAGAGACTTGAACTATTTCGGATGCAGAAAGCTATGACGATGAAAATGCCTTTCAAGGGAAAGAAATCGTCGTTGAAACGGAAAATGCGATGCACGATGTCGAAGCCGCAATGGAAATTGATTACGAGGGCATGACACTAGACCAAGTTGCGTTACTCAACACTGATCAAAAAAGGGTTTACGACAATGTCATGGATCACTTCACCCAAGAGGGAGGGCAAAATGAAAATTTTTGCCATTTTGTGACTGGTCCAGGTGGCACTGGAAAGTCCTTTCTTAATGCCACTATCGCCAACGCCGTTAGACACCACTTTAAAAATGCCGGTAGCGTCGCGATCGCCGCTCCCACGGGCTTGGCTGCTCTAAATGTCAACGGCGTAACGTTGCATAGATTACTTATGTTGCCAGTAGAACATGGGCGTACCGCGGAATACCATTCCCTCAATTCTGAAAATATTTCCATTATGAAACAAACTCTGGGAAATTTGAAACTCTTGATAGTCGATGAGATCTCTATGTTGTCTTCGGTCTTACTAACTTATGTTAATTTGAGGCTAAATGAATTTTGGGAAATGAACAAGCCTTTCGGCGGTGTCGTTTGCATTCTCGTTTTTGGAGATTTCTTCCAACTGCCGCCTGTACAGGGTAATCCCGCTTTTTTAAAAGTCACTTCTCAGGAAGCGAGACCAAGATTTAATAGCATTGGAGGCACTGATCTTTGGAAGTATTTCCAATACGATGAACTAACGAAAAACGTACGACAGGCCGACGACCGACTTTATGGCGACCTACTAAACCGAACTAGAATCGGAACACTTACGAAAGATGACGTTTCAACCTTAGAAAGTAGACTAGTTCCGGGAGGGAACAAAATTGAGGTGGCTATGAATCTTTACGTTAAAGCTGGTTAAAGAAGGATTTCATCCCATCTGTTTGATGCCGAAATTGGCCATTTGCGATAAATTCAACATAAAAATGCTCGAAGAAAGCCGACAGAAAGTTGAATGCGTTGAATGCGAAGACAAACTCGTTGATTACGACTAAAAATTACCAAAAATATTGTCAGGAGACTCAAAATGTTGGACAATATGCCGTCTAAAACCGGAGGTCTTGAGAGCAAGCTGTTTCTCTGCGTTGGATCTAGAGTAATGGTTAGGAGGAACATCAATTTCGAAGGTGTTATTAACGGCACCATGGCCGTTATAACGGGATTCCAAAAGAACGAGCGTGGGAACATCATTGGTATCCGGGTACGAGTAGATCGGGAACCAAACGACGAGAACAATAAGCCCGACTTTGTAGTCGAGAAAATGAGCGTCAAGTTCTTGCTAATGACCAGTTTATCCGTGAAACGAACGCAGTTCCCCTTAATTTTGGCATACGCCATTACTATTCACAAAACCCAGGGAATGAGTTTAAAATGCGCGATTATGGATTTGGGATCAAGTTTATTTGGAACCGGCATGGCATGCGTTGCTCTATCGCGAGTGACTTCCATGGAAGGTCTCCATCTCTTGCAGTTAAGGCTCGTTTACACAAGCGCGAGGTTCTCTAGCTAAAGCGGAAAGTAGGTTCCAGTGTTCAGCGATATTGCATCTATATGCAAGATACTAGATAACAGAAACATAGGTACGTCCTCAAACTTAACTGTTTCTACGAGTACCAATGGCAAAGATTTCACAGATACGTTTCTTAGCTGTGCGATAAAAGTATCAAAGGTATATGTTTTTGTACCCAGTGATTTATATTTACGTTATATTTTATACCGGCTATATTTCGATACAGGTTTCGTGTAAATCGACCTTAACCTAATGTATTGATTTAAGGTACAAATATTAGTTAGTATTCTTGCAGTACCTGTTAGATACAAATCTTAGTATGTCACTGAAATGCACGGAATGTTAACGAAATACCCATGTTTTTAATGTTATTTGCGTCATTGACATCACTCACCTGACTACAACACACGTATTTGACGTTTATCACTGAACCTGCTATGGTATTTGTTTGTTTTGTACACACATATGTGTGGCCATGCATTCAACGACGCTTAATTGCGGAATTTGGCTTCTGTTACCTAAGATCAACTTACTATTTACAAATTCCCAATCTGTCATTTAACGGCACTCTTGGGCTTCCCCAAGCTACTGTACGTTATGTTTCTGAACACCTCGACTACAATTTATGCAAGAATCTTTCACGAGCCCATGGTCGAAGCATGGATAAAGAATGCCCGTGAGGAAATTTGTTTTTAATTCATAGGATAGGCAACTCCCTATTTCGAACGACAGCTTATTCTGTATATACTAAGTTACAACATCGGTTGTCACCACGAGCAAAGTCATGTCTCTATGCAATTTAGCTTTGTGCGTGCTGACAAGAGAAAAAAACTCGACGACCTTCAGGATTTCAAATATCCGCGAGTGTTTTAGCTCGAGTGCACGGACCTCTAGGCCTTAGTTTCAGATACGTGTAGTAGGCGGTAGGCAATTTCACGCCTAGAGGTCCGTGCACTCGAGCTAAAAAAACTCGCGGATATTTTAAATCCTGAAGTTTCCTGAAGTTTTTGGTCTCTTGACAGCACATACAAAGCTACGTTACATAGAGACCTAGGTTTGAGCGTGCTGACAACCGATTTTGCAACAGAGTATATACAGAATAAGCTGTCGTCCGAGATAGGGAGTTGCCTATCCTGTAGAGTGAAACAAATTTCTTTACGCGCAATCTTTATCCATGGTTTAAGTATGTTTCAAATCGGGTTTTATACAAACATAAGTACTGCGAGATTCCTTGATGTTCATGTTTTACAATACAAGGTCAGTAAGAAATTATGTGGGGTGTTCTTTTGGCCCATTTGGAATCTAATATATTCCGTGACATAATACCTTTAAAACCTTTCGGAAACAAATTGTATAATACCTCATCCTTCGGTCTAAGACTCTTATGATAAAAAAGTGTTTATCGGCATTCCTCGAGGCATAATATTTACCAGAACAAAGATATGTTTCGTAAACAATTTAACACTTTGAATGTCCCTAGATTATCAAGGTACTTTATTTCTGCTTAATGGTTACAAAACCGGTTTTTACAATCAAATGAATAACAGTGTAGTAAATATCCTGACAATTATATATTTCGCCGCTTCTAAGTGTCCATTACTAAATTATTATAGATTGCAAAGTTGTTCGATTATATATGTAAGGCTTTACTTAAAGTAGTAGGATTTACTAAACATTTACGCCAACGTATTTTGGTTATATTTTAACATCAGCATAGTTTCAAACATATTATCATCCAATCGATTACGCTTTGGGGTTTGAATTTGGCCTCCAGAACTAAAGGCCCGTTCTACTGCGGCTGAAAAGGGTAATATTGTGTTGTACTTTAGAAACATTTCCTTTACCATCGGATATTGATTTAACATGGGGGGTCTCTGCGTCTATTCTCCAAATAAGCAAGTATTTGCATGGTAATTTGATTTGTATTAGAATCATCCGAATTAATGTCGTCGTTAGTGTTGAGGAACGAAAAGAAGGAGTCTGCTCCATTTGATGCATCTGGTAGGGGTTTCTCGGTTATGGTGCGTCGGCTTTCTAAAGCTCTAGTTTCATTGAACAACTTGGTAGCTTCCGACAAGAACAGTTGTTTCACGTGTTCTAGCTTGTCCTCTTTTTCACTTATGGATAGCCACTGTAGTTTGAACATAGGTAGCGATACTGTAGCTAATATATAGGGATTACTATTGGAGTTCTCTAATGAAACTATTTGTGTAAACCGCAAATTTAGGCCTTCAATGGCGGCCTTTTTCAACGGGTGACATTTCTCTAACCCTTCCAGATCAGATAATGTTAGCTTGATCTGATATAAAGTAGGAAGCACCAGACCAAGGTAACACTGTTGCTCTCCTTGAAGAAGATCTAATGCAACAGCAATTGGACGCATAACTGAGAGATATTCTGCGATGAACTCGAAATCTGCTGTTTTAAACTTAGGTTGATCTAGAATATCAGCTATAGCTGGTAGGTGTTCCTTCGCCTTATTTATTTCTAACACGCAATCATAGAAAGCATTCCATCTAGTGTGACATGGAGTAGGCAGCTTTTTTGGTAGAAGATCATGAACGTAATCAGACGATTGCGATGATCTACTTAGTTTGTTCCAGATGGCGCAACATTCTCCTATAGCAGTTTTGTACCTTTTCTTGTAAGTGGCATCACTGAGAGCTTTTGCGGCATCCGTGGTTGCAACCAAATTCAAGGAGTGAGCAAAACATTTGAAGTGTTGTGGTAGCTTAGACTCTTGCACGAATTCCATGGTTACCGAGGCTTCAGGGAACTGTTCAACGGCTATGGTTGTCCGATAATCATCGTCCAGAAAGGACGTATTTTCGTCAGATATATTGTCAGGAACACTAAAGACTCTGAACGCTTTTCCGAAATTCGACGCATTGCCCGTCATGGTACCCACTAGTTTTGGTACTGTTAAACAGTAGTTGGAATATACTCCGAATAACGCCGATCATATTTCGATGTAAGTGTGTTTATATTTCAAGATTTGGCATGCAAGTAAAAAGGATATAAGCTTAAATGATTCGGTATGGATATAGTGTCCGGTAACTCCGATGAATGACTTACGATTCGAGCTCCAAATGTCAGCTGTTGTACAAACGTAATTGGCAGTTGCCAATTGATTTCTTACATCACATTCCATTTCGTGGCGTTAAGTTGCGAGTTTCCTCTTGAAACACGTGCCATAAGGAGGTTCAACACCATCAGATAAGCGTTGTACCATACGTCGAAATGTAGGCTTCTCAACAGTATATATTGGCCGCATTTCGGATACTATGTAATCCATTATGACTTCATCCACCTTTGAATGTACAAAAGTATATCAGACATGAATATCAAAACAGATATAAGGACGCCTTTGTCCCTTATGCGCAGCTGCAACCTTTTATTCTCATTTTAAAGGTGTTCCATGTAGTAATTAGCAAAACGGAAGAACAGCAACGTAAGTACACATTAGGGTAAAATAACCGCATTTGACCTGATACTAGGCTAGATAAGAACTTTTTCCATTCCTTCAATTTTAGGCCTTCCGAACCAGAAATTAAATATGATGCCGTTAATCACTTGCACCACTTTCTTATCAAATTCTAAATGTAGAAACTCTTGGGTATTGTGATAATACTTTGCTGGTCATAAACTAAACACGCATACATACATACATAGGTGAAGATATTTCGTAGTACTTACTTGTGAGAGGATACAAGCACAACCGCTTTGAATGTGTTCCTATAGAATCTACATTCTTTCTTCTGGCAGCTTTCTTCTCCTCAAGCTGTTTTAAAACGGTAGGGTGTTTTCTCTGTATAAATATGCATAGAGATGAGAACATGATCTGAATAATATTTGTTTTAGGTAACCAATTTACACTCGTTTAATTTAGATATATTCCTAAAATAGACGATGTTTTCATGGACATAATGTATGTTATACAAGGTCTAGATATATTCCTAAAATAGACGATGTTTTCATGGACATAATGTATGTTATACAAGGTCATGATAACTCAAAATAATCTATTACGCTTTGAATAGAAACCCCTCATTACTTAAGACTGATTTCAATACATAAGTAATCTTAAATGTGATAAGGTTGCAAATCGCGACGTCAATGGCAAGAACTACTTCACTAAAAATTTTGTGTAACTTTATATACAATCTATAACCAAGGGTTCCTAACCATATGCACTAAAGTACGTTCTTCGTAGTGGCTAGCACAAAGTCAGATGTTAGTAAAACATGTCTTGAAAATATGTAAATATTTAAAAAATGGATTAGGCCTTTTCAAATCGATTTCAAAGGGTCAAGAGAAAACGCGGCTTAAGTTCCGTGCATCCATGAACAACACAGTTGATGTGAAATGGAAGAATGCCTGACTTTATGCTATGAAACCAAGGGGAACAATATTGGCTCGTTTGTTGATACACTTGTTAATGTAATTAATTATCGAATTGGTGCATCATGTTGTCGGCCGTTGGAAGATTCACACGATATCAGGGGTCCCCAAAGCTTTCGAATGTGCGACACACGATTATGAATTTATGACACACCTTTCCATGTCTTCCTATTTCAAACAACTTTGCCACGATTCTCTTCGACTTTTATTATTACTTATTTTCTACAACAACTACTAGAAATCAGAAACCCTCCTAGAGTCACTGAGTTAATTTATTTTGGCAATTTTGGGTTGTATTTAGGATAAACCTACTATAAAAGTTTAGACATGGAGTTTTTCCAAGCTGATCTGAACGTCACACGACACAATGTATCGCGTCACTGCATTTGGGATGCACTGATGAAACCATTGTAGAGTTATACTCCCAAGAAATTGTACATTGTCTAATGATAGCATACCTTACTGTGCTAGAGCAAATTATCAGTTGATGTTCTAGCAGCTTTCAAAACCTTTCTATCAGAGCAACTCAAACACTGAACATTCATTGAACTGTCGTCGTTGTTGGGGTCCACCAGTGGTATAAAAACTCACCGTCCAAAAGATATGGAAGTTGAACATTTTATCCATGATCCGGTTGCGTGCTACACTCGCTTTCCACGACACTTTCCTGTTCAGGATGTTCACATACTTGAAGCACACGGTTTGCAGTACAGTAAGTTACAGTGCCACTAACATTGTTGACCTCCGACATTCTGCGCTAAAGCTGTCTTGGTCCGCAGCAACAAAAACAAAACTTAATGCGAGGTAGATGCAAAGGCTTATATAACCAACGTAGGTGAGATTCTTAGTGATAAAATACAAAAATCAACTTTGTACCTGTTAAATATGGCCAATGCGTTATTGCTTTAAGTTAATGATCTAGTTTTTTACCAAATATACACACAAAAAACATACTCCAGAGCGGTTTTAAAGCTTAGATAAAAAAGATATTCTACCCAAATATGTTTGTTGTCAATGACTGTAGGCATAGATAAAAGGTATCGTCACTGTATATTATTTATATGCACGGTAGTTTTGTACTTAGTATTTTTTATCTTTGAGGCTTTGATCTTAAAACTAGAATACTTTAAATAGGATCTACATTCGAATCTTACGTACGTTTATCTAGATATCGCTGAACACTGATAAAATCTTACACCACCACTAGTGGGCTTGATAGTTGATAGCCGCAATGTTTCCCCACCCTCGGGCACGGCTAGAGGGAAGAACGAAAAGGGGGAAGCAATGAAAACCCCTGCCACACAGACTTCTTATACGGACTCTTTTGTCTTTTCCAAAATTTTTATGCTTTGTTCATTTACAACTCAAATAAAATGAGACATTTTCTGAAATTTTTCTCAACTAAAATCCACCTTTTTCAATATTTAGATGATTACTTCATTTACAACTCAAATAAAATGAGACCTTTTCCTAATTTTTCCTCAATTAAAATCCACCTTTTCAAATATAATTAGCATAAATTTCATAATTTTTGTAAATTTTGCCTTTCTTAGTAAGATCTAGAATAGGCTATAACACTATTTTCTTCGCGAGTCCATTTGGTAAGATCGAACTCGCCTGCAGACGACGGAGGTAGGTTTTTCTCTAATTCTCGGGGGTTACGGAAAATACATGCAACTTTAAAATATTCCAGATTTTTTTAAAAATACTTACGGCGGGCCAATAATTTTTTAACTATTTTTTTCGAACTCTCCGGGGTCTAAATAATCAGAAACCGCTGTTAGTTGAGTTAGTTTGATAAAGTGCAGTCCCCCTTTGCACAACAATGGAAACAATGTAATTATCTTGTTATGCTCACACGTGGTTTTGATAATAATCTCACTTATGTGCCGCTTTTTTTTGCGTTCTATACTGGCTAGTCTGGAGGATTTGTAAAATAATCGTGCACATTTACAAGAAAGCATTATATTGTAATTCTATTTAAAGCAATAATTCCAAACGTTTCAAATCAATCTTTTGAAATGGAAATATTTAAAATCTAGGCTAGGTTTTTTTCTTTGTTTATAAATTATTCTTTAAACGCTTATGAAGTAGTAAAATGACTTCCTTTTTGACATCTTTGGCGTGCCAGGTCGTTTACAATAGGGCATAGTTCATTTAAAGTTAACAGATAGTCATTTAAAAAATCAGTTTTTGGTCACAGCTAACTCGAATTAGAGAAAGATAGTTCTGTGTTTTTAAAAGACAAAAATTCACTTTTTAAATTCAATTTAATGAGGAACCTTTCACCAAGATCCTATTAATTTAAAACCAGGTGCAACCAAACAATGTATTCTGCTATTCAAAATGAACGGGAATTATTTTCTTTCCCCTTCTGCATCATAATTACGTAAGAGGTCACATCTGTCGCAACTGAGAGAGAATGCGTTCAATCTTTAACTGAGTTAGGCTTAATAAACTCTTACCAAGCTTCACGCTTTCTTGAAAATATGCACGATTATTTCCCAATATTGTAGATTAAATAATCTGGGCTAGGAGTGTGAGAAACATCCAAGAATGGTTTTATGCTTTCCCATCTTGTCCCACCCAAGTACCAAGCTCCATGTGTTACAGTTTACGAAAGGTTTTTTTCTATAGTTACTACATCAAAATATAAATAAGGATTTGTCTTCAAATATTATATTCAAATTACGGGAGGAGATTTTATCTTTTCCGATAGTAGAAAAATTCTCAGGAAGGAGGAATCAGGACGAAAATTGTCATATGTTTCTAGCGTCCCTCCGATCAAACCGAAGGCTGGCGAAATATTTCTGTATAAGTGCAAATCGTCGAAAGCTAGCACGTTTCTGAATGATAATTATATTGGATTTCATTACACCGGAAATAACATTAAACCGAACAAAAAACCAAATGTGATAAAAAAAGTGCTATAGGATGAAAAATTCAACGAAGATACCTAAATACAGTGGCTTTCGAAAACATGTATTTTTTCTTTCTGATCCAAAAGAACCCGAAAAACCTGTTGGTCTCTTTCATTATCTGAGTGATGAGAATTTAGCTTTAAATTAAAAAATTCCAGCGAAAGAGCAGTTTACAACTGAAATTGGGAATCCTAGAAAGGTTAAGGAAATGTCAGATAATTCGATGGCTCAAGATATGATCAAAGACGATATATCAGAAATAGATCCGTGATACCGTTCTCAAAATGTAGGAATTTTTGGATTTATTTAAATGGAAAAGCGAAAGCGTTCGGAGGTTTTATCCTGCATTTTCAAGTTTGTCCAATTGATGTTGCCATAATGAGTGACTCCTCCGCCTTTTTACTAGCGAATGATATTTTTAATCATGATTCAAATACTGTGGTTATCAAAGAAGTAAAGTTTAAAAACATTTTTGTAAATGTCATAAAAGTCAGAAATACATTTCTAAAAAGTGAAGAATTTCTACCTTTGGGGTTCATGATTAGTAGTGATAGTAATGAAAACGTTCAATCTTGATTTTTGGAAACAATGAAAATGAATTTAAAGAAAGGAACATCACTTTAGCGATTTGGAACAAATGACAATTGACACGCTAGTGGTACTCTTGTACAGTATGCAAATAAATTACTTGAAAAACTTCTCGTTTGGAATGATAAATCAAGGACAGCTATCTTTAGAGGAACCTGTGCCTAAACGCTTATAGAAATATCATCATCTTAGAGAACAATTCTCATGCACAGAAGATGGTCTACTTGAAGTTGTAAAAGGAAAGTCCTTGTCCTTAAAAACATTTGCTAGAAAAGAATTTGCATCAACCAATTCTGAACTCGCTGACTTGGCAATAGAAAGAAATCATCTTTCTATTGATAGCAAGTTTGGTGTATTCCTCATAAGACACCCAATAAGAAAGGATGTAAATTCCGTTCAGAAAATGTGTAATGGGAAATTTTCGTGTAGTTGCTTTAGTAAAAGCAACGACTGTTTTCACCGTTTGGCCGTTAAAAGGTTTCTTCAAGAAGACCCGGCAGTAGTGAAAAAGCAATACAAATTGAACACACTGAAACATTCAAAAACAAGATCTTCTGGTACAAAACTTTGTCAATCTTTGAATTTCAAGAAAAGCGAGATTTTAATTTCATCCACTCCTACGATCAATGACTTTTGCTAGAAAAGAAATCGCATCAACCAAGTCTGAACTCGCTGACTTGGCAATAGAAAGAAATCTTCTTGGGGTAACAAAATTTTGCGAGTGTCTTCTGGGCCGCAAATTTGTACTAATCACGGACCACCAACATCTAGTCTCAATCTTCTCTGAGCATAAGACCATTCCACAAATTACTGCTGCGAGACTACAACGATGGGCTCTAACCTTGGCATCCTATTCATACACCATTCAATTCAAGAAAAGATCGGAAAATGCTAATGCAGATGCTCTTAGTAGGTAACCATTACCAATTCCTGAAGGTAAGCCAACAAATCTTCCTTCTGAATATGTGTTTGTATTAAAGCACATTGACGGAAGTCCTATCCAAACGAATGATATGGAACAAGCTACAAAGGATGATCATACGCAGATCCAAGTTCAACGCTATATGGTCCACGGTTGGCGAAAAAGAGTCTCTCCTGAACTAGCGCCCTACCACAGAAATCGTCACGGGCTGTCCAATGTACATTGTATTTTATTGAAGAGCAATCGTGTCATTCTTCCCGCCGTCTTTCAAGCGAGATTACTGAATGAGCTGCATCAGGAAATTGTCAAAATGAAAGCAACAGCCTAATTTGGATTCCCACATTCAAGAAAAGGTAAGATTATGCAAGGCATGCCAGGAACAAGCACATAGCCTGCTAAACAATTTAGCCCATGGCCGATGGTAAAAAAAATCGTGGTATCGTGTACATGCGGACTTTGCGGGTCCCATTGAGAATAAGTACATTTTTCTCCTGGTAGATTTCTATACCAAAGTATTGAACTCGAAATAACAACATCAACCTTTTCAGACACTGTCATAAAAGTCATGCGGGAGAATATCGCACGTTATGGCATAATGAAAATTTTTATTACTGATAAAGGCCCGTGTTTTACAAGTTCACAATTTCAAGAATTTACCAAGTTCAACTTCATCAATCATGTATGCACAGCGCCATATCATCCGGCCAGCAATGGTCAATCTGAGCGCTCCATTAAGTCAATGAAGAAATTATCTGGAGATTCATCTGAAGCCATCGACGCGATGAAGTACGTGTTGAACACCTTTCGTAATGGAACTTAAGTACGTCGTTTCGCGCAAATTTTAATGAATTATGGCCGTACCCCTACTCTTAATGGAAAATCACCATCTGAAATGATGTTGGGCCGCTCAATTGTCACAAGATTAGATCTCTTTTACCCTTCACAAGCATTATTGGCTCCACCACCAATGACCATCGACAATCCACCACAGTTCCATATCGATGATGATGTCTATGCCAAGAATTTCGGACGAGGATCTCAATGGTTTGAAAGACGCGTCCTTCAGTCCATTGGTAACATGATGTATTCCATCGAGACACCATAAGGCACTATCAGGCGTCGTGTTATTCAGTTTCTTAAACGATATGTTGAGGCACATCGACAAGATGTTGACGAACAGCGATGCAGCAGCCCTCCGCCCGGGGACTCTCCAGTTTTAAATTGGTTCCTGCCAGCCCCAATGCCTTCCGCCGTACCAGTTCTCCCGCCATCCTGTACTACCACACCAGCACCTGTGCGCAACGCACCGCCTCATCCTGTTGCGGGTCAACCGACGATGGTACTTCGCCGCTCTTCGCGACCGCATCAAACCCCTCATCGTTTCATCACTGAGATCTAAAGAATCCATTTCTTCAACATGAACCGTTTTTGTTTTGTATTTTGTATTCATGTTTCATTTTACTTTCGTAAAATGTTTTTGAGGGAAGGTATATCTAATCTATCGCCTATTTGAATATCTAATAGTTCCATACAAAATGTACAAAATAGAAATAATACACAAGAGTTGCATTCTCTCACTCACTAAATATAAACCTGGAACAAGTAAAGCCACTATATTACTACTTGAAAATTCTAGAAACCACCGATAGAAATAGTCTGGGCGTAGCCCCTCAGTTCGCGTCAAAACAAGCCAAAGAGCAGAACGAGTGTAAAATCTTTCCGTCCCATTAAGGCTAGCGCACACCTAACGTCATCGGACGGACCGCACGAATCGCACGCATCGGATTATTTTCTTCAACTGCGCACACTAAATTCGGAGCATTCGGATTTCCGAAATGAGCAATTGAGCATGCGCAGCGGAATGCTCTGGAATTTTCAAAAGGCGCTAAATTTCAAACTAGGCTTAACATAGTGGCTAGTTGTGCATTTTTTTGGTCTAGTAAAATATGCATTTTATCTGATTTTTTCCTGTATTAAATTACCTACCGGAAACACCTTTCAACTTTTAAAGTAGTATTATTTCAGAGTTTTCTTGGAATAATGTGGTTAACCTAGCAAATTTGTGTAATCTTAAAACAGCGCCATTTTATGTTTCATCAAAATATAATCTGAGCATTCGCGGAGCGATTTTTGTCTTAGCTCCGTACGGACTATACGGATTGAATGCCCCTATCGGGAATCCTCGTCGACATTGCCGAACTGCGATACGTACGATGCGGACAGATGAGCGCGTTCTCATTTGAAACAGTACTAATAATAATAAAATCCGATGCGTGCGATACGTGCGGTCCGTCCGATGACGATAGGTGTGCGCTTGCCTTTAAACTATATTTTTACAAGAAGAATTTCAATAATTATTATTTCAACATAAAGACATAACATCCTGAAATTTCTTTAAATATTTTTCTAGTTCTCACTTTAAATCTACCTATAACAAGATAGCCCAGTCATATTACACCTTTTACAACCCTCTAGTGGAAAGAATTAGTATTACTATATTCATTATAAGAAGACCCCAGCTAATTTAGAATTTTGTTTTTTTTCATTATTTATAAAATAGCATTCCTATTATGAATAAAATCAATCTAGTAATAAACTACTGTAACTTACTCTTTAGGTTCATTTTAAACTTAACATACAGAATTTTATCTTAATTAAATTACAGAATAATATTTATTAAACTATAGCAGCTTCCTCAATCGGTTAATTTTAAACTTAACTAAGGTTCTGTACAGTCAAAGCTAGGATGATGATCTTATTAAATAGTATAAAAAGCCGAGATCCAAGTTAAACAACCATCGCAATCTCACTCAAGCTCGACGAGGAAGGAAGGAACAGCCATCAAGTACAATGTAAGTATAATGTTTGTGGACTCGGTGTTTTTTTAAAGTTAAAGTTTGATCCGTAAATATCAGTGTTAATGGGAGATTTTTTTACCCACACCAAGGCTTAAGAAATCCGTGGTCGTTGACTTTGATTTTCTTACCGGGCGAATTGTTGGAGTGGAACGGGAACAAATAGCCAAGGAGGTGGCCGTTACAACCGTACAGAAAACACCGAGGGTTGGCTCATGGTCTTTCGCGCCCCCACACAGTGAAAAAGAACTTACATACGACACTGTGCTTCAGAACAGGTGGCTTCTAAACAACCTGCACGGCCTGGAATGAGATTATGGGGTAACCCCCTCTGAAAAACTCGGCGAGTGCCTCCGATCTGCAGTTCAAGGTTACGACCGCGTATTCTGTAAAGGGGAGGAAAAGTGTTTCTTTTTGTTGAAAATTATTAATCGAGAAGTTATAGACTTGAATGGAGTGAGATGCCCAAAAGCCAACGAAATCGATGATGATGGTCCGATGATTACATGCATGCCAAATCATAAAACTGTCCATAATAATAGGAGGTATATGTGCGCACTATCTAAATGTATATTATTTTCCGAGTGTATTTATAATCAGGAAGAAAATTAAAATAATCATTTAGGAGATTAATAAATCGAATAAAATAACAACGATAAAACGACTTTAATTGTAAATGTATGAATCGTCCAAATTCCCCAATGAATCAGATAAAATAAACCGATTGATGTGGTTTATTATGCCCGGTCAAACTCCAAGAGTTGCGCCCTCGTCTCACTATCAACTTCGGGGTTGATTGTCCGGGCGTCCCTTCTCTTAATGAATATTGCGTAGATCGCAGCCAAGACACTTAGAACAATGAAATTAATCGAACAAATTATGAAAACACAATGTATGATTATGTTGAAAACAAATGAAGTACCTGAATCCATCGCAATTAGGGGTTATGCGCATCTCTCTCCGGGCTAAATATAAATGTAAATAAATATACAACTCCCAATACTAGAAGTAAATAGGGGAAAGCACATATTTCTAGCTATACGATTGAAATTTTTTTAATATATCCTATAGAGAATTAACACCGAAATAGAAAGATTCCTCCTAAATATTGTATTCAGAATTCCGCACTCAAAAATGCTGTATGTCCATCCCCTCAGCATGCTGGGTGTTGGCTTTTAACCCACATTGGAATGGAAATAGTTTCGGGGAAGTGTATCCCTCCGCGGGTTCCCGCCAAAAACTCGACCACTCGCGAAACCATATGCGATTATACAAAAACGTCTTGGTTTGGACCAAGGCCGAAAAAACAAACGATATGTGTTACGTTTATCAATTGGCTGAAGTTCAGATATTAAAATTTTTTTTAAGTTATTTTCATCCATTTAATCATTAAGCAATATTAATTTCAATCAACTGATTTTACTGTTAATCGATCTATTGCCTCTAAATTAATTGAAAACATTACATATCTACGCTTTTTCAAGAACAATTACATTTTCCGAAAACTTTTTATCATGAAATTAATTATTTTGAAGGGAGACCAAGCGAACTTTGGCATAATTCGAAAGGAAAATGTAAATATTTAATAGTGGTAGCCAAACCAGGGTGTTGCACGAATTCATACATTTAATTTCGTATATCGAAAAGCTACATTTCTAATGTCGCGACTATGAAGAAAAGGTTGCACTGCAATTTCCCTCTCCGTACTTTAGAATTTCTTGGTCATAACCAGGGTTGGCACGTTTTTGCCATGGGTGGAAAAATCCGCGGTTTTTACCTGGAAAAAACCGGGCGGCAAAAACCTTTTTGCCACGGTTTTTTCCACTTTACGTGAAAAAAACTAAAAAAAATCCGCGTGGCAAAAATCATTTTTGCTTTGTTTTACGAATAAATAAAAAAATGCAGTTCCTATTTTTCCCTCAACACGAAGAGACTACTATTTTCACCTCGCTTCTATTGAATACCGCACTTGCTGTGATACTCTTGTAGGAGAGTCAAAAAGCCGCCCAAAAAAGGGTAGCGAGGGCTCACAAGGTAAAGTCCCTTTACGATAACATCTTTTTTCAATCCCTATTCAAAAGCTCTTGCTAGTTAGTCCCTCGCTCGTCAGGTGTGGGGTTTTAGGAAGCATGGAAAATCTCCAAAACTAGTAAGAAGTCAGCATGGAAAATATCCAGGACTACTATAGAAGCTGTTTTTATACGTTACACACTCGTAGAGAGTTTGAAAGTTGAAACGTTGAAAAATATCCGCGTAGCGTTGAATATTTAGTTTGATCTTCTACTTCAAATAATTAGCTTATTTAATAAATTAATTAATATGAATCGAGGTGGAAGAAACTTAGACCCTGTCTGGAACGACTTTGAGAGAGTGACAATAAATGGGAAGGTTTCTGCCAAATGCAAGAAATGTGGTAACGTGCAAAGTAACAAAGCTCAACGGATGAGGAATCACGTCGATAAACTTTGCGCAAAAAGAATGGATACAGTTCATGTTGATGAAGAAATGGATATTGAAAGCGGAAATCCTGATTTGTTTAGAGGTGAGAATGACAACAGATCATCACTCGCGTCAGCTTGTGCAGACAGTGCGATAGTTTTGCCTAGCCAGGCTGACCAAAGTCAGAGTGGCAAGAAAAGGCAATGCGTGTCTAGTGACGGATCCCTTAAAAGATACGTCACTTCTACTAGTTCGCAAATGAAAGAGAAATTGGACGAAGTTGTGGCCGAATTTTGCTATTCTTCCAACATCCCCTTTTCTGTGGTTGAAAATGATTCTTTTATAAAAATGATCAAAGCACCACGACCAGGTTATCAACCTCCAAACCGAAAAATGATTTCTGGACGACTTTTGGATATTGTACACCAAAAAATGCAAGACGAAATGAATCACTCCATAAATGGCAAGGAGGGTACTATGATGGTGGATGGCTGGAGTATTATTCACAACGATCCTATTACTGTCGCTTGTATACAAGTAGAGGGAGAAACATATTTTGTGGATTCAGTGGATGCACTTGCAAATAAAAAAGATGCCCAGTACCTAACTGAGTTTTCGAGAAAAGCTATCGAAAAAGTAAAAGATAAATACAATTGCCAAATTAGGAGTTTGGTAAGCGATAATGAAGCTTTGATGGTAAAAATGCGTAAAAACTTGGAATTGGAAGACAATGTCATTACGTATGGATGCGCCTCCCATTGGTTAAACTTGCTAGGCTAGGATTTAACCACGCAAGTGGTGATGAAACACATTGTTGAAATTCACAAGTACTTCAGAAATCACCACGCACCTAACGGTTGGCTAAGGGAGTGTGCTAAACATCTCAAACCCGAGCTTCCTTGCGATACACGTTGGAATAGCCAACCTTAGAGTGCTTCCTGAAAAATCATCCCCACTACCTAAGTATCGCAAACGAACACTTCGTTATTATGGACAAATCAGTTGTACGGAAAATAAGAGACTTTAATTTACAAAGGCAAGCTAAAGATCTTTTAGGTCAATTGAAACCAGTTGCTGTTGCGTTAGATACCCTTCAGGGATATGAAGCGACCATTTCCGATGCATGCCACATTTTCCTCAAACTGTTGAAGGATGAAAACTTATCATCTAAAATAGATAAGGTAGAAAAAATATTTCAAGATGCTATTAAACCCCAACACCTTGCAGCTTATTTATTGAACCCAAAATACAATGGAGAACTTCTCGATGCGAGCCAAAAAGAAACTGCAGGAAACTGGATTCATTTTAAAAACGAAGATTTTCTTCAATGTGTGATCGCTTTCGAAGCAAAAGGTGAAACTTTTCCAGGTTCTTATTTTAATCCAGCAGTAATGCAAAAAATGAACTCTAATGCGTGGTGGAACGCTGTATCCAACAGCGGTGCTGTTACGAAAGACTTTTCTCAACTAATGACGCATCTCATTTCATGCCCTGCTAGCTCTGCATCAATTGAAAGAATGTTTTCTAGCCTATCTTTTATTTATGGCAAACTTCGAAACAGGCTTAAACTAGAAACTGCTTCAAAGTTATTGTTTTGCTACCAAATGTTGAACTCTAAGCAACCAGGATCATTCGAATATTAGCAACATGTTGTAATTTTAAGTTTGAATGTTTAAATCACAATAAATGTTATTAAACTAAATCAGACTGAGACATATTAGCTGTTGGTCGACCTATAATAACACGAATGACAAATACATAGCCGAAGTTAGTATTTCTAATAAACACTAATTAATAGAACCTCGGGGAAAGGTTTTTGACATTTTTGCCACTCTTTTCCGGTTTTTTCCACTTTTTGCCACGTGTCCCGGCAAAAACTAGTCATAACTGGTCATAACTCAGTCTTCATTTGAAACGTCACCACCACTTTCTACATTGTTCGCGTTACTTGTACACCGGTAACGTATTACGCGTTATCCTTTTAACACGCGTGAAAACCATTTCGGAAAACACATAGGGGCGAGGCCATCATTGGGTATTCTCCCTCGCACCAAGGGTCACAGCCAGGCGGTAACAAAGTTGACTACAGGCAGGAGGCTAGTCAACTTGCACTGCCTATAGCAGTGCTTATAGGCGAGAGAGAGAGAGAAGACCCCAAAGGCGGCATCACGCCTGAGTATTAATTCTCTGTATGTAATTCCTAAAATGGTCTACTTACTTTCAAATGTACACCTATTAGACCGAGTGATCGGTCCTTCAGGCGCTAGCGAGTGTCAAGCCACAACCATAAGCATTCATGTACACGAATGTTTTATAGTGTTAGGTTATTAAGGTTGGTGGGCAGGTTCGGATAGTCATGTACCGTTCCCTATTGTGAAAAGGTTTCGAACTCTATGGTAATATTGGCTTAGTGTGTTGCGACGGCTCATATGACCCATACACTGAAAGCACTGGTGATTGTAAAGTTTTATATATTGGGAATATGGAAGAAGGGGGGGGGGGGTTAATTGGTACTGAAACGTATTTTATTTTATGTAATCTTTACCTATATCTTTGTTTATATTTACACCGATATCATATTTTTCCAGTGCTACAGATAGCTACCTACTAAAGGAATCCACACAGGACAAACGATGTTGCTTTGTCTTAAGTAGAAACATTAGTTTATTAACTAGTCTGAACAAAATTTTAAATTATCATATTTTATAACATCTGTCTTCTTAGGAACTTAACGATTTAAACTTTTCTGGTGCAAACTTGAAAATTTGTTAAGCCAGCAAGAATAAAACTATGTCCGTCTAGTTACTTACACGAAATCCCTTCAAAATAATTAATTTCATGATAAAATGTTTTCGGAAAATGTAATTGTTTTTGAAAAAGCGTAGATATGTTATTTTTTCAATTAATTTAGAGGGATTAGATCGATTAACAGTAAAATCAGTTGATTGAATTTAATATTGATTAAGGATTGAATGAAAAATAACTAAAAAAAAAATTGTAATATCTGAACTTCAGCCAATTGATAAACGTCACACCTATCGTTTGTTTTTTTCGGCCTTGGTCCAAACCAAGACTTTTTTATAATATCTGTCACTTTAGTCTTAAATGTAATTAAATTTTGAATAATTATGTTTGCTTTATTGTCATATATTTTGGGTTGAAAGAAGTATTTATGTATCGTTAATTACATTTAATTTATATAAAAAACATAGATTTCGATAAACATTTATATATAAAAGAATTTTAAATACTACAATATTTGAAATATAGAATAAAAATGTTTATTGGTTTCGTACACTCTATACATATACAGTGTGGTCGAGATCAGACCAACACCTTCCTTTATGTAGAACCCCCAATACTGCCAACGGATGATGTCACACTAAATTATGCAACGTGTAAAAAATGTATGGAATTCATGTTTTATTATATGCAAGTGACAACGAGTGACAAGTTACAAAAATAAAACTGGAGAATATGCCTGAATACAACAAAATATTTTAAGGCACAGTCCTACTATTAGTCTTAGAACGTGGGCCTCAAATTACAACCTCTTAACTGTTTGGTAAACACTTCAACGTAAATATTCGAGGTTTCTACCATTGTGGTTGGGAACTCTTCCAGACCACTGTCCATGTCTTGCAATTCATTTGCAAGCAGTAAACCCATGACTTATGGTAAGACTAGTGGTATTTCCGTCCTAGGTAATCCTCGCAAGTGACAACGAGTGACAAGTTACAAAAATAAAACTGGAGAATATGCCTGAATACAACAAAATATTTTAAGGCACAGTCCTACGATTAGTCTTAGAACGTGGGCCTCAAATTACAACCTCTTAACTGTTTGGTAAACACTTCAACGTAAATATTCGAGGTTTCTACTATTGTGGTTGGGAACTCTTCCAGACCACTGTCCATGTCTTGCAATTCATTTGCAAGCAGTAAACCCATGACTTATGGTAAGACTAGTGGTATTTCCGTCTTAAGTAATCCTCGCAAGTGACAACGAGTGACAAGTTACAAAAATAAAACTGGAGAATATGCCTGAATACAACAAAATATTTTAAGGCACAGTCCTACGATTAGTCTTAGAACGTGGGCCTCAAATTACAACCTCTTAACTGTTTGGTAAACACTTCAACGTAAATATTCGAGGTTTCTACCATTGTGGTTGGGAACTCTTCCAGACCACTGTCCAGGTCTTGCAATTCATTTGCAAGCAGTAAACCCATGACTTATGGTAAGACTAGTGGTATTTCCGTCTTAGGTAATCCTCGCAAGTGACAACGAGTGACAAGTTACAAAAATAAAACTGGAGAATATGCCTGAATACAACAAAATATTTTAAGGCACAGTCCTACGATTAGTCTTAGAACGTGGGCCTCAAATTACAACCTCTTAACTGTTTGGTAAACACTTCAACGTAAATATTCGAGGTTTCTACCATTGTGGTTGGGAACTCTTCCAGACCACTGTCCATGTCTTGCAATTCATTTGCAAGCAGTAAACCCATGACTTATGGTAAGACTAGTGGTATTTCCGTCTTAGGTAATCCTCGCCCGTTAAGGCTTGATGTAGGGGGATATGATTATGCCTGTAGTAATGCCGTTGTAAACTGGCACAAACAGTAGAATGGCTTAGTGCAACTTCTTGTTCCACCGCTCCACTATTAGCATGAATTGGCTTCATAACGTGCTACGATGTCAAAATCTCTACCCTCATTACAGACTATACAGTCTCTTCTACTTTCACGATCTTGCACTACCGAAATCACGAAGGTGCTCGCACACGAATGTTGTCGGTGTGGAGACCGTTCGGCATAAAGCACTGCCTTTAGTTGAACGTTACCGCGACCTTCACCCAAAATAAAAGTGATGTCCAATTTCTCCAATTTTGCTAAGAAACGAGACTAACTACTGTAATTCTACTACTTAGCTGCGACACTGAAAGACCCTGTAAATCTAAAGAGACCGGAAGTTCCTCAAAGTTGAGTTTTCAAAGATTGCCAGCTTGAGCAGGTCATGGTGTGTATAATGGTGAAGGTCGCTTTAACGTTCGACACGTGACACCACGGTATGTTTGGTCCTCCAATGTCCTGACCCGATAGGTCCAAACAATTACCATCCTGGTTTTCCGGATAAGTGTTGCGGTATTCCTGGTCCCATTAGAAATACAAGGTCTGTAGTGTTACAATTGTAACAATGTGTCTGTTAAAATGGCACAAATACTGTAAAGTAGACCATTCTAATAATGGTTGGCCAATTTTTAAACACCCCTAACATTAAACTTTGGAGAAAATAAGGAAAACATAAAGGTTTCTTTGGGAATGACTTTGAAGAAGGTCCGAGTTGTCTGTGGAACCGAGAAAAACGGTCGTAGTGAAAAGTAATCGTCGCTACGTAGCAGTTAGGATCGAATTTAATTAGTTAGTCTCGTCTCTTAGCAAAATGCCAGTGTATTCAAACCAGGGCAAATTGAGCATGATGTTTACTAAGATTACCTAAGACGGCAAAACCTTAGCGTGAACTAATTGAAACCGATCCATTATTTTTTAGAAAGGTACTGTTCTCTAAAGAGGCTATTTAGGAATGGTACCTTAAACCTTCATAACGTGCATTTTTGGGAGGGCATTCTTGGAAACCAAATTATCGGACCCTTTTTCTTGATAACAAAATCTCTGAAGGCATTTAATTGGACTTCCTGTGTCATAAGTTCGTTGCTTGAAAAGTTATTGCAAGACATGGGCAGATGAAGAGTGCCTGCACCACAATGGTAATCACATTGAACATTTACGTTGACGTTGATGTGTACCAAACAGATTAGAGGTTGTAATTTGAGGCCCAAATTCCAAGACTATTTTTCTGTTGCTCCCCCCACTTGACTGGTATGCTAGGTGATATTTCAGTAGAAAATTTATTGAATTAGGGATAGCGAGAGATGGCTAGCGATGTGGTTTAGCTATGGGCTAGACGCCCTTGATTTATTGGCAACATTATTACATTGAATATTGCCAGATTAAATTGTTGCTGGTGGTTTTGAGAACTATATTAATGATATATTAAAATTTAAATGGAAAAGTTTCATTTTGACACATTCCTTACCCTAAAATTTTGTATTTCGAGCCTATTAATGTATTATAGTGTTAAACTTATTAAATTTAGTGTTAAATAGGAAAACATTTAGGCTGAAAGAACAACTCGCGTAGTGTAATCTTTTTTTGTTATTTCAAATAAGCGTTATCTATAGTTACCCAAAAAACCTGTTGTTTTCGATTAATTTCACGTTAAATTTGGTTATTAAGTTGAAATTAACGGCTTATCTTCTTTTACTAGTGTTATTTCAGTTTATTATAGGATCGAGTTTGAACAAGAAATTCTCCTTAACTGCAAACTTTAGAGGAGTGACTGTTTGACTCTTGCGGAACAATCACTATTTTGCCCCAAAACTTTTAAATATCGCGCCTTTTCAATGGCTCTCTTTTAAAAATGGGAAAAATGCTTTTAAATGACAATTTAATTAATCGTAAGAATTAAACAGGAAAAAATGGAGGCTGGGAGAAAGATAAAGTGTAGTTTTAATTTAAATTTGTTAGTTTAATTAAAAGATATCCACGAATTTACCTAAAACACGAATCTATCACATTAATTATACTTGATTGAGTTTAATTTAACGGCTTATCTTGTTTATCTAGTTTGCATTTAGTTTATAATACAAGTTTCAATAAAATATTAACTTTAATTGCAAAAACCCTAAAATTTTAATGTTTGCGCTTTTTATATATTTTAATGATCAATTAAAGTAATTCCAAAGTAAAATAGGAAACTACTGTGGCTGTACGAAAAACTTGTGATGTTTTAATCTTAATTTGACCGTGGTTCGTGAGAGTGGATTAAGCTTAAAATGTATTTGTCGTTGCGCATAGAATGAATTAGCCTGTTTATAGACATAAAACCATACAGTATATCGTAGTGGAATCTATGCTCCTTGGTTTTCGTTCTAAAACTTCCCTTGGCTGAGATCTCCGTCGAAAAGAAAAATGGCGATATGGTGGACGTAGAAACGTGCAATTCTTATATTAAAGACGAGGGGCTAGTCATTCGCCAAAATTTTGTACACCTGATTACTGATTTCTGAATTTTTATATGAATTCCTATGATTACTGGACGAATTCCTTGATTTCTGTGATTACGATTATTTTCGGTGATTTCCATAATCATTACACTGATTCCCCGTTATTGCCGCGGATTACTTGTGAATTCCGGTGATTTTTTGGTGAATGCCGCGATTACCACTGGATTCCTCGTGAATTTCGATGAATACAGTGATTATTTCTATTTCAACTGATTATGATTTTTATTTTGGATTTTCGAATTCCTCCATTGATTATGCGTGATTATTCCACGAAAGGCGTGATTAGCGAGGTGAATACAAAAGATTACTAGTAAATCATGTGATTATTTCTAATTTTCTCAAGATTTCACGTGATTTCCAGTGATTATCGGAGATTTCTGATTACCTTTGATTACCCGCAGAAATGATTTTGATTACTGATGATTTTCAAAGAATTCTAGAAATCAAGTAATCGATTTCTGCGGTTTTGTACACCTGATTATTCAAGTGACTAACCCCTCGATTAAAGATACCGCGAATAAATTTGTCCAAACCGTTTTAATTTCACCACGGAATTCTCACTCACACATATCACAACAAAACATTAATGATGATTGTTTAAATGTTTTGTAGAAAACTAGAAACCCCGACTAAAAGCCAACTTCTTAGCCAAGGCTTAATTTACACCGTTCCGACAGAAGCAGACGTGAGCCATTTTCGCTCCCAAAGTCACATGATAAAAATAGTGCTAAACCGCGTGAAAGCGTGTGTGCGCTAAAAAATGGGGTAACTATTTCTTTGGTAGTTAAGCGGTGTATGAATCCGCTGAGCTTTACGGCGAAACTTGGTTGTTACGGGCTTTTTAACCAGTTTCGTACTTCGGGTTATTATTAACTCCTGTTATAACGAATAATTTGGTCCTCTACATTGGTTAAGTTTCAGGAATTATATCACACACCTTCGCAATTAGTAGCATTTTTAGAGAGATTAACAAATAATGAAACCGTGTATACCTGTCCTCAAATGAGAATGTTGAATTAACTGCGCTAACGTAAACGCAACTCTTTTAACTGCCGTAGTGAAAGCACATGGAACATTTTGTCATCTTTCCTGTAATATTTTGAAGTTGAATTCTTCACAGGGTGAAAACACTACCGTTGATTTCTAAAACATAATAATTTGGATAGATATGCCATTTTTTACTTAAAACTAGAAGCACCAAAAAACAGTCATGATGAATACAGTATTAAGTAGCGTTAAACCTAGGCCCTAGGGTTAGGATTTGTAGCATGAATCGAAGCAGACTGCGTATTTTTGTAATTCCAATCCAAAACAGTGCTGGAAATTAGCTTTCTTATAATCTTTAAAAGGAAAGACACTATAAACACCATATCATCAACTGGAATGGATGCTGGCGGTTCGGTCCGGTGACAGGCGAAATGAATGCTGGCGATCCGTTGGCAGGCGAAATGGATGCTGGCTATCCGATGGCTGGCGAAGTGGCTGCTGGCTATCCGTTGGCAGACGAAGCGGGTGCTGGCTATCCGTTGGCAGGCGGAGCGGGTGCTGGCGATCTGGTGTCTGGCGAAGTGGGTGCTGGCTATCCGGTGGCTGGCGAAGTGGCTGCTGGCTATCCGTTGGCAGGCGAAGCGGGTGCTGGCGATCCAGTAGCAGGCGAAGTTGGTGCTGGCTATCCGGTGGCAGAAGAAGTGGGTGCTGGCGATCGAGTGGCAGGCGAAAGGGGTGCTGGCGATCGAGTGGCAGGCGAAATGGGTGCTGGCGATCGAGTGGCAGGCGAAATGGGTGAGTCTCCTTTTTGCCTTGCACCGTTTCTCGCTGCCGCATCTCTTTTATTGCTTGTCCAGCTGGTAGAGTTCTTCACCTGTTAATTTATTTGTTGGGACCTCCATCACTAACGTCATTAAAGAAAACTAGTTATCATGTAATCATTCACCAATTTAAAGTTTTTGAAACATAGCATTGAGTTGTTAATTAAGAATTTTCTTCTTCATCGATTTCACTATGTCATCTTCTTCATCACTTTGATTATCTTGGTTTTGTAGCGTGGTTAATGATTGACAACTTGCTGTGCCCCTAAGGCAGTGTTGCCATTTGCAAATATGAAAATTGCAAAATTCATTGGTTTCATTCTAAATGTTTAAAAATGAGACAAATTCCTAAACGAAAATGGCATTGCCCAGATTGGAAGAAAATTATTCTTGCGGAAAAGAAAGAGGGAAAATGTTAAATAATAATAATAATAATAATAATAATAATAATAATAATAATAATAATAATAATAATAATAATAATAATAATTTTAGCTGTGTTAAAAAATCTGTTAGTGATAAAATGTGATAGGCTTCGACATATTCACTTAATATTATAGAAAAAGGGAATATTAAAGCTATGTAGGATTTCTTTACGCATCAACACAAGGTGAACTGCTAAGGCGGCGCACTATTTTAACAACGGACGTACACACACAGACAAACACATAGACTGCTCTTAACTCTTTCCGTATTAATTTGAGTTGAGAAACAAGATTATCTTGAATATTAAAATAAATATAATTAATATTAAATATTTTCTTCGTTAGTTGTTCGCCTTATTGAGCGTTACATCGTTTTTAAAAAGAACATTTAAACATTCTTCAGAGACTTGACTAATATAATCGTTTGAAATGAAGCATACGCCTGTTGCTTCGCCTTACTCAAATAGGTAGTATATAAAGGATTCGAATCGCAGCTGTAGATAAGAACATCGCAATTACTTGAACCTTTGGAGGAAGACCCCGCCATTGGAAGGCTAGACGTTTCTCGTAACCCTAGCCGATCGCCGCGTATGTCTTGACCTTAATGAAGATGGAGTAGAAGCCAGCATGTACAGACTGGTGTCCATGTGGGATGGACAAAGACGAGAAGATGGTCGTGTGTAGAAGCCAGTGTGTACAGACTGGTTTCCATGTGGGATGGACAAAAGATGAGATGATGGTGGTATTTAGAAGCTAGTAAATACAGACTGGTTTCCGTGTGGGATGGACCAACGACCAGAGGATGATACTGATAGACAGGCATTGGAGCAATAGCCATTGTAAGTGGAGTACAATTTTCCAAATTTCCGGGAACTGTAAATGCGGTCCAGAAATTGAGAACACATTTGCTCCGATTTGTCAACTGCGAACGCGGTCCCCTGGGGTGTAACAACAGACAGACACACACACACAGACGCGTCGAAATTACAACCTCTCCGTGACATACGTAATTCGGAGAGGTAAAAGGTACGCGGCTATCGGCTAGGCTTACGAGAAACGTGTAGCCTTCCAATGGTAGGGCTTCTATTAAAGGTTTACGCAATCGCGGCTTTTCTTTTCATTTATTGTGAATCCATCGCCGTATGTACCCTAAATTTCCAAAAATTATTAAAGAGGCTTGAATTCAAACGTTAACAATAGATATGTTTAACATGATTTTAACTCCAATTAAGATAAGTTAATGACGATAAAAATAACTAATATCAATAATATTTATTAAATTTTTTAAGAAAAAGCTCAAAAATTCCGTCTCGACTCGGAGAGGTTTATTTTAGTTGCCCTAATATGAGGAAACGACAAAATACTTGTTTTTATTATTTTTCTTTTTTACAAAAACATGACGAAAAACATACTTTTTAAAATTTTTTTAAAAATAAACATAACAAAAAACTTGCTTATTATTATTTTCCTTTTTAACAAAAACCTGACAAAAAACAGAATGCAATCTCTTTTTAGTATTAACAAAAAAGCAATAAAATTAAAACTAAAAAGCAAATTATTTGATAATATCACAAGTGTAACGATGAATGTACGTTTTTCATGTTTCATTATTTTCAGTTGGCGCTGTTGTTCTGTTAGGGAAATAGGCTATTCCAAATTCCCCTTTTCCAAACATGCCTACTAATCTAACACTAGGGAGTACTTGCTTCAATACATTTGTCTCAACATCTCCCTCTTCAAAATATTTAGAACCGCTAGCGCAACATGGAAACAGAAAGGCGATGCGACATTTTTTAACTTGATTTCGTTAAGTTTGTGTAACTTGTCTAGAATTTTACTATCAGATTTTGTAACCCTTGGTTTGAGAACAGAAGCCGCGTTAATATCTCCCGCTTTTTCCTTTTCAGCTCCAATATAGATAGATCTCACAGTTAAGCATTCGGAGGGTTTATAAGAGACGTTCGTTATGTTTTTTAAGTATACCCAATCTTTCAATTCGTCTAACAATTAAACAGTGCCAACAAATCTGTTCCTCACGCAGAAATGAAACTTGCGGCTGTGGACAGCATAGATGGCTCCAAGTATCTGTCAAAAAGGGCACGTGAATGTATAAAAAAATATCAAGATGATGCTTCCATGACAGCGGGGCTAGAAGAAAACATAGTCATTAAAATTGGAGCAAAATTGATGTTAAGAAGAAAAATTGTCTTGGCTTAGTGAACAGTTCAATAACTCTTTCAATAAATTTCTCTCTTCGTGGTTTCCCCCCCCCCGACACGAGAGAAGAGGGGAAACTTTGATACAAAATTTCTGGCATAGAGCACCCGACCGAGGGGCTGCTATCTCTCGCTAGAAGGTGTACACCTGATTTCAGATTCATGAATTCCTCCATTTTCAACCTTATGAATTCATGATTCTCTACTGAATACAGAATTCTTAGAAAGAATTCAAAGAATTCAAGGAATTCATCAATGTGTTAGATGACTTCACGCAAGGAAAAAATTAATTCACATCTGAATTTATAGATTTTTTAGTGAATTCACGGAATTCATTAGCGAATTCGAGTATCAATTCTCGAATGTTTAAGTGAATTCAGGGAATTTACTGAATTCATCAATGCTTTAAATGAATTCACTAAATCAAAAAGAGATCTCACCGAATTCATCAGTAAATGCGTAAATTTTGAAGTGAATTTACGGAATTCATCAGTGACTTTGTAATGTTGAAGCGAATTCACGGAATTTATCAGTGAATTTGTTAATTTTGAAGTGCGTTCCACGAATTCGTCTTTGACATTCCACTATTCAAATGTTTTAAGTGAATTTTCGGTAAATAATTTAGCGATGGACTAGTCACATTAGGAGTCTCTGTACACCGATTACGGGTAAAATCATTAGAAATGAAATGTGTGTACACGGCTGTACCTTTGACTGTACTTAAAGGATTACACGTAAAAGTGAAATCCCTGCCCTTGGCAGTGGTTAAATAAATGATAAGACTTTACTAGTCATCGTTGTACAGGTACTTTTCTAGCGACTAGTCCCTCGATAAGTTATTTGTAAATACTTTTACTGTAAGGGATGGTTAATAACACAAACATATTTTTATAAGAAAGGGGCTCTCGATAGAACTTACTAGATTGCACCCGTTTGAAAAATTTAAATCTAGAGTGGTAACCATGGTGACAGGAAGGATTTTCTTGTGTTTTTGCCACCTGTTCTCTATAGGCTTACCAATAAATGCTATATTTTTAACACCCTTGAACAATAAATGTTATAATAATTAAGGTCCTTTTCTAATATATTGATTGTATTACAGGTCAGGTTAGGTTAGCTTAGCTTCGGTTCGGTTCGGTTACAATAGAGGCTTGCTACTAAACTTTTGATTTGGCCATCGCAGTGTCATTATTTATCTTGGAAAGTGTACGCCATTAAAAATATATCGTTAAATAGCTGCACTGAAAATTTTAAGATTATAAAACCGCACATTTTGGCGGTCATATGGGATTCGGCCCAATGGGCCAGGAGCTGCGTTTCTACCACGTAAACTTTATTGTGTAAACGCAATTTTAGTTCAAAACTGTATTGAAAATATGACATATTTTACCAAAAAAAACGTAGAAAAATCATGATTAAGAAACTAACTGAAAAAGTTCGGAGAAAAGTAACATTAGACCAATAAGACACACTGCAAGAAGGTATAATCCTAATTTGAAAGAAAGTGCTTTTAAAATTAGTTCTATACCTTTAATACTAACACATTTGGTAAATGAATACCGAAAAAAATAAATGCCGTGCCCAACAATTAAGGACAACAATTAGAAATGGCGAATGGCTGGGCATCACCCCAAGGGTTTTCGCGACATCTGCCACTCTGCATGTATACAAATCTAAGAAAATTGGTTCAAGAGGTTTTATAATCTGTTACTCTGTGACATAGGAAATTAATCTTTATTTTAAAATCTACCGAATCTAAAAGCTTCAATCCTTTAATGTAATATAATATATTGTAACACACCTTTCGTTCAAATATCAGAACATTTGGAAAATTTGATTCAAAGAGACTGAATTTACAATTATGACACTATTAATTACTTTTTATTAGCACACCTCACACAGAAAAAACATCGCTTAGGTTTCAAACACATTTTTCACATCTAAACATATTCCTAAACTAAACTTTCGAACCAAACGTCTAATATTTAAGCACTTAGGCGTTTGGAACCTAATTACTTAAAACTATAAACAGCTGTTACACGTTTAGGGACCACCAAAACTTTATTTTATGATCGGTTTCGGAAACTAAACATTTTCATAAACGCCGTGTTTAGATTTAAAACCATCCGTTTACGACGACCTCTGGTGTATAGGCGCTACCGGTTAGGTTTTAAACACCACGTGGTAATCTCAGGCGTTGGAGTACCACCGACATTTTACTTTTTCGTCTGGCTCGAACATAGATTACAGTTGTGGAACAGGAAAGGCTAAATTTATCTACATTTATGGTGAGTATATTCTAAAAATAATTATTGGAAAATATACCCTGTATATTAGTATAAGATTATTATATACTAAATGTAAAACTTCAATCGTGTTTAAGTCAGAATAATCAAATTCTTCAGAGTGAAACAGTAAGCCTTGGTCAGAATTTAAGGGGGGGGGCTCTAACCTGTAAGACTTAACGGAGACCGAAGTATCATTAATTATGAACACTACTATTTCGTGAAACATTTTCGTCTTCTGGTCTTCAACAATAATATAAATATCTAAAGTAATATACGAAAATAAGCAGCTCTGAGTTGCAGTTAGCCCAACTGGCTTTCGAGGAAGAATTACTAAAAGTGTTTGTTGAAATCTTGGAGCTAATTCAGTTTCAATATTTAGTTAACCTTCAGTTGCGTTTAATTACAAGCAATTAAGTTTAAAATTTGATTGAATTTATATCAGTTAGCTCAAAATTTTGACTAAATTGAATCCAGTCGGCAGCAGTCGGTTAATCTTAAAGGGAGGGTGAAGTAGAAAATCAAGTGATTTTTTTATCGATTCTTCTACTAATTATAAGACCAGTCTGCATAGTGAAACATTCAGGAAATACTTCCAAATGATTTTATAATTCAAAATAGGTTGAGATTTTAAGAATAATTTTAAAGAAGGACCTCCAACCAGTCGCGTAACGCCCTGCCTTTTTATTAACAAAATTTTCGTGGCACGTTCCGTGTCGAATGAAATTTATCACGAGATTTGATCAAATTTGCGCGCGACTTAACGTGGCACGAGACATGGAGCGTGCCATGTGAATTTTGTTAATGAAAAGGCAGGGCGTTACGCGATTGGTTGGAGGTCCTTCTTTAAAATTATTCTTAAAATCTGAACCTAATTTGAATTTTAAAATCATTCGGAAGTATTTCCTGAAGGTTTCACTATGCAGACTGGTCTTATAATTAGTAGAAGAATCGATAAAAATCACTTAATTTTCTACTTCACCCTCCCTTTAATGGGATCTTAATTGTGTATAACTTTATTCATTGAATCTTAAATTGAGTGTAACTTAAGTGAGTTAATCTTAAGTTTTGTTACTCTAATATCGGTACCGATACTAAGACAGTGTTAACGGATGAGTTAATCTTCAACTTGATTAGATTTTATTGAGTTAATCTTCAACTTGATTAGATTTTATTGAGTTAATCTTCAACTTGATTAGATTTTATTGAGTTAATCTTCAACTTGATTAGATTTTGATGAGTTAATCTTCAACTTGATTAGATTTTGATGAGTTAATCTTCAACTTGATTAGATTTTGATGAGTTTATCTTCAACTTGATTAGATTTTGATGAGTTAATCTTCAACTTGGTTAGATTTTGATCAGTTAATCTTCAAATTGATTAGATTTTGATCAGTTAATCTTCAAATTGATTAGATTTTGATCAGTTAATCTTCAACTTAATTAGATTTTGATCAGTTAATCTTCAACTTGATTTGACTGTTATCAATTAATCTTCAACTTGATTTGACTGTTATCATTTAATCTTCAACTTGATTTGACTGTTATTATTTAATCTTCAACTTGATTTGACTGTTATCAATTAATCTTCAACTTGATTTGACTGTTATCAATTAATCTTCAAATTGATTATTCTCAAGTTTACGAGTTTGCCTTCTTAAATTTTCAGTCAAGGGTGCTTTAGGCCTACTTGAAAACGAGTTTAAAAACAATTTGGTTAATTGCCTTGTAAAAATTTGAAACAGTCGCCATAGCAGAGGATGTAATATAATTAGGGAATTACGCTGGAGCAGTTTCAGTCAAATTCACGGTTCACAAAAAAGCATTCATCGTTTGGTGGCGCTGCCAGGAATGATACTACAAAGGAAAAGTTGCAACTATTTTCCCCTAAGATCTGGCAGATTCAAAGGTTAATAGGCCGTTTTAAGGCTTGCTAATTAGATATTAAAGAGCTCCTTGACTTCATAGATAATAAGTGAAGTTTCATATCCATTCCGTAATATTATTTGTGTTCTAAATTTATCAATCATGGATCAAGTGTCTCTCAAGATTTGTCAGTATTGTGCATATTATACTAAATCTGATGAAGCTCTTTTGAAGCATATTGTGCGTTATCATAAACACTTGGGCCACCTTTACCTTCACTTGTAACTTTTGTGGGGCAGTTTTCAAAAATGCGAGTTCATATCGTAGTCATAAATTTAGAAAACATCCTGAACGTGATGAGGATATACCAATTTCACCAGCTGGTGAATTTCAACCCGCATTTGAAGAGGTTGATAGAAATTTTACTATCGATCCCAGTAAACAGCAATTTATTGAAGCGTCATATGTATTGAATTTAAAAGAGAAACATGGACTATCAGATGACTTGATAAATGACATCATGAATATGACGTCCGAGCTTATAACTACGTATAGTAACGAAATTATTTTAAATCAGGCTGAAAAACAAGAACCTTTTAAAGGATTAGAAACTGCTTACAAAAGATAGAAATTTTTCATGTCTTCAATGAATTATGTAGCACCTTTACCAATCAAGATGGGAGATTATGATAAACCATCAGTCTCTCAACCCTCGGCGAATAAGAATAATGTTAAAACTGTATTTGGCTTTTACGTTCCGTTCCTGACTTCTGTCTAAAAACTATTATTAATGCCTGAAATAGAAGAAATCATAGAGGAAGATTCCATTTTTGAATCAGCAAATTCTGAAATAATTTGTGACATATTTGATGGTGCGGTCATGAAAGCCAAAAGTTCCTCAAAAGAACCAACTGATCGGGAGATAAATTTGCTCTTCGCGTTATACTTAGATGATCTCGAACTTGCAAATCCAATTGGTGCCCACGCGAAAAAGCACAAAGTCACAGTTTTTTATTGGCAGTTGTTAAGTGTTCCGCCATATTTACGATCCAAGTTAACTTCAATGCAACTGCTTGCAGTTGCTAAACACAAAGATGTTAAGTCATTTGGATTGAGCGCTTTACTGAAGAATTTCAACACAGATTTAAAGGAATTATTTACTGGTGTTAGCTGCAACGTAAATAGTGTCAAGAGAAAAGTGAAAGGGAAGTTAGCCTATGTCCTAGGAGATACTCTAGCTGCACAAGAAATTGGAGGTTTTAAAGAGGGTGTTGGAACTGCCTTTAAATTTTCTAGAACTTGCGAGATAACAAAGCCTGATATTAATCAGTCATTGGTATCTGAAACGTTTTCTCTTCGTGACAAGCAGGAACATAATGATAGGCTAGAGGCTTTAGAAAGCTGATCGAAGAAAGCCAAAATTTATTGGTCTAAGCAATATGGTGTTAATGGCAAAAGTCCACTTTCAGAAATGCCAGACTTAACTTTAACGCAAGACCTTTTACATGATCCCATGCACGTTCTACTCGAGGGAGTTGTAAAGTACGAAAGTAAACTAATGCTTCACCACTTCATATACCAGATAAAACTGTTCACCCTCGCTGAGCTAAACTATTCAATTCAATCATTCAATTATAGCAAAGTAGAAAAAGAGGTGAAACCATCGCTGATAGAAAAAAAACATCTGGAAAAATCGGGAGACCTAAAACAGACTGCGTCAGCAATGAAAACTTTGCTATTACTTATGCCATTAAACATAGGGTCTGAAGTACCGAAAAATAACCCACATTGGCGAAATTTTCTACTACTTACTCAAATAACACAATTATGTCTATCTTCCATTGCCAACAAGAGCGCAATTTAAACCTCAAATGCTTAGTCGCTGAACATAACGAAAACTTCCAAATTCTCTATCCCAACTCAAACATTTTACCAAAAATGCACTATTTGGTACACTTTCCTGAACAATTAAAGAACTATGGCCCCTTGAGATTTCATTCATGTATGAGGTGGGAGAGCAAACACTCTTACTTCAAAGACAAAAGGTGGCGCTGTTTTAAATCTGTTCCTAAAACAATGGCTTTTATGCATCAGCGATGGCTTTGTCTTCAACAAGGTGATGGAAATGGTGGGAAAAATCAACATTTTCTTGGTGACGTGGATCTTGTTAATGAAGGCCACGAAATTGGTATTGAAAATGATTTAAAACGCTCATTACGTATGTTTGATGAAAATGCAGACGAGACGTTTACCATGCTTGTCAGTCCATCAATAACGGTTTACGGTCATTTGTATGAAAAAGACACAATTTTGGTGCAGAAATACACAGAAGAAGCTGGACCAGCTTTTATGATTGTTATCAATACTGTTTGCATTAACCTGGTTTCATACGTTGTTTGTGTGAAAACCGTCACGCAGTACTTTGACAACCATTTGAATCGCTATAAAATTAAAAGACCATCTTGCGGAGAAACGTTTTTAATTCCAATTAAGAAACTTGCTTTTAAGTGGCCTCAAATTTGCCATTATATGGACGGCAAGTTCTTGGTACTGCTGTACAACGCCCCAAATATAGAGCTGTGTTAATCAACCACCTCATTTTCTATTGCGTGGTGTGTATAATCTCTCAATTCTCGTAGACATTTTTTTATTTCTGGAATATTGAAACATTTATGCATGATTAATTTGCCCAACACGGGCTTAATTGTAATATGTTTTTTAAATGTATGTGTTTTACCATTTTTATTAATGTCACAATCTCTTTTGACACACAATTATGATTACAGGTACATATTTTAAAATATATTTGAAACAAATGTCTCTTTTCAAAATTATCAATTTGAAAAGAGAAATTAAGAAGGCTATTTTTGCTCAGGATTTTGAAGATTTTATTGATCAAGGTAAATTATTCTGGTAGTACCCTTCGTTTAGAAAGTTATACGGTTTGGTTATATTCCTTTTCAGGATGTTCAAAATTAAACATTTTGCGAACCCCTTTTGTAAAAATTGTCTTGGAAGGAGATGGTGCCGAAATAGATGATTGGAGTGTTCTCATACATTGTTGCGCTCACCAAATAATGATATTGGGTGAAGGGGAAGTGTATAGATCTTCAAATATGTCATCAATTTCTCAAGATTCTAACCTCTTACAACGTCAGGTATGTTTTGTGTCCTACTCAAGAATCTTTCGGTCAATCCTATCATTGTGGTATATTTAACAAACCATATGCTTAGACTGTTTTAGTCGAGGATCGCAACGCCGATGATTTTTCAAACGAAGAGAATATTTCCGTAATTTCTGCCAGCTCTTCAAGTGCGTTACACGAGGAATTTTCAGCTGGAGCTTCATCATCACAAGAGTTGACGGTAAGTTTTCATTTGAGAAAAAAGCCAGAGAGCCTATCTAATTATTTTATTTGAAAGCTATTTCAGTTTCAGTTTAGTATACAACCCCATAATTAAATTTAATTTCAGGCGAGGGTAGAATCTCATACCTTACAAATAAAACTTCCTAGATTTTCGGATTACACAGAGAAGAGACTTCAAGATAAAAAACCAATGGCTATTTTCTCGAAAATTGTTAATGAACTTGCGTACGGATTACTAGCAAAACACGAGATGAATACTAGAAAAGAGTATGACTTGGTTGGACACCTCATGTTCAAAAAATATCCTTGTATTCAAGTGGACATCGAAAGCAAAGTGCCATGGGTAAGATACATTCGAAACTGAGTTGAAAGGGCGTATATGTACATTGATTTTGGACTGAAATATTAGTTATGTCTAACCACAGTAATTTCCATTTCTGGTTCCTTAGAAATTTTTGACAGACAAGCTGTCCGCTAGAATTCGGCACATAAGGTGGATGGAAAAATCGAAACTGAAGGATTGTGAAAGTTTTGGTGCTAATAAAAAGAAAATTAAATTGGCGAAAACTTTAGACGAAGCTTGTTCAGTAGAAATTCAGATGCCGGAAATATCGTACGATAGTGCATTATTGGAACTTACAGCGTTGTTTGAAGCACCTGAGTTAGATATTCCAAAGGTACTAAAATTAAATCGATCAACGTATACAAAGAGAAGAAAATGGATGCTCCAGAATAAAGTGGATCATAATTCGATATTGGATAAATTTCCTCAATTTAGTGATGTTCGTTTTGTGAGTAAAATTTCATTAGTGGTAGGAAAATGATTTTTTCTTTAAATAATTATGTTCTTCCTTTTAGCTGGAAGCGGAACTCAACCTTATTCTGAAGGTAGAGGATTCCAAGAAGATATTTCTTGAAAATTTTAAAAAACTGAAGGAAATTTTGGGAAATGAAATTTTGAAAAATCATTGTGATGATCTGGAGGATGAAGACAATAGTCAATTGAATAAAGATCTGGAACTTGTGATGTTTTTAGAGCGTAGCCTTACTACTACTGGTCGAATGAAAGGTTCCCAAAAAAATTGTGGACGCAAGAAATCGAAAAAAAATCAACCCTTTTCAATTTTAAATGTCACTCAAGTATGTTCTGTAGTTTTTTCCTAATGATATATTTTAAAAAGATTCCAATAAATGATTATACTTCCAGGACGAGTTTCCAGTTTCAAACTTAATCGACGCACCGCAATTGGTCATCGTTCAAAAAAATGGCGAAAAGCAAATATTTATCCTGTTCCAAGAACAGAAGTTGAAATGTACATTTCCATTAGTTTTGGGAGAGGCTATTTTCTCTCTGTTGGCGTATTACTACGTGTTCGATTTTTCTTATCCAGGAGTCTTAAGTCAAGTTCTTGCCTTTTACCAAGAATACGTAATAAATGACTACACCCCAAAGTCAGCATTTAAAAGGTCATACAAATATTTGAATTTTGTGGAAAAGTACTCTCTAAGTGACCTGCGTAAATAATGTTATAACTGATTGTCAATTTGCACAATCGAGTTTTTCGTGAATAAAAATTAAAAACAATAGTTTGATGAAGAATAAAAATTAAAAACAATAGTTTGATGAAGAATAAAAATTAAAAACAATAGTTTGATGAAGAATGAAAATTAAAAACAATAGTTTGATGAAGAATAAAAATTAAAAACAATAGTTTGATGAAGAATAAAAATTAAAAACAATAGTTTGATGAAGAATAAAAATTAAAAACAATAGTTTGATGAAGAATAAAAATTAAAAACAATAGTTTGATGAAGAATAAAAATTGAAAACAATAGTTTGATGAAGAATAAAAATTAAAAACAATAGTTTGATGAAGAATAAAAATTAAAAACAATAGTTTGATGAAGAATAAAAATAAATTGATGAAGAATAAAAATAAATTGATGAAGAATAAAAAAAAAATTGATGAATTATATAAAAAATTGATGAAGAATAAAAAAAATTTTATGGAGCATAAAAAAAATTTGATGGAGAATAAAAAAAACTTGATGGAGAATAAAAAAGAATTTGATGGATAATAAAAAAAATTTGATGGAGAATAAAAAAAATATCATGGAGAATAAAAAAATTTGATGAAGAATAAAACATTTTTTGAAGAATAGAAACAATATTTAACTTAAATGGTTTTTCATTAACTTAGACCAACATAAAGTAAACCTAAACGACTTATAAGCAAATCACGTTTAAAACATTTTCGTCTACAAATCAAAACACGTTGGATAACTATTCACCTACCTACCTATACACGTTGGATAACTATTCACTAGATACCTAAACACGTTAAGAACCTATACGTGAGTAAAACTAAACACATTTAAAAGCTATACCCCAAGAAAAATAAACGTTGCAAACCTAAACTCCTTATAAGCAAATCACGTTTAAAACATTTTCGTCTACAAATCTAAACACGTTAAATAAATATTCACCTACCTACCTATATACGTTAAATAACTATTCACTAGTTACCTAAACACGTTAGGAACCTATACACGTTAGGAACCTATACGTGAGTAAAACTAAATACATTTAAAAAATATACACCAAGAGAAATAAATGTTGCAAACCTAAACATGTGTAGTCGCTAAACACTACGGACCATAAGCATATTCAAAAACTCTACATTTAACCGTAAACACGTTTAGGAATTTCACGTGTTTAAATCGCGTTGCATTTTGATGTTTAGGAAAACGTTTAGATACGAAACATATTTTTTTCTGTGCAGACTTCAGGACATTGGGATAAGTAGATCCGAAGATATATTCAGTCTTGGGCCTGAAGTTCTGAACCCATCATTTTGACTTTGGAAAATAATTTTTATATAAAAAAAAAACTATCCACTCTAGATGCTTGAATCCTTTTTAGTATGATAAAACACGCCGAAACACGGGTCTCATTAAAATATAAGGTCATTTGGATCAATAGGGCCAAGGATCTGACCAAAAAATCTACCTCCTCCCTTAGAACTTAGTGTTAATTTTCGGTTCCTTCAATTTTTTTTTAAAAAGTCGCGCTTATACTTGTAAATCGATGTCTTTGAACGGGCTTCTATAGCGCGAGCAGCCTGCGTCGTTGAGTGCGTGATCGAGTGGGCTATTGTCAAATCAAATACACTGAACAATACTTCTAATGAATTAAACCATAGAGGAGGGATAGGGAGAGAGAATCAGCATAGGCAGCCGTGATCCATGCGTAGTGAGAAGAGGGGAAAATGTACGGTACGCTGCGGCTCTTAACGCGCAACTTATTCACGCACAGTTGGCGTTACAGGTTCTCCTCTTTCGGGCTACCAATACTAGAGAGAAATTTCAGTTACGTAGGGGAAGGCAGAGACAGGGGCGGTCAGGACGCCCCTTGCGCGAAAGAAGTGCGTCCAAAATCTTATCGTACCAGAAATTTTTGTTACACCCCCCCCCCTATTTTTTCATTTTTCGGCGGATTTTATAGAGCGCGTTTCTATCTCCCTATTTCCCTCCTCTTTGATTAAACTGGGTCCATTGGTGTTTATATTCTAGCGTTTACAAAAATATCTCATCGAAAAGATGAATACACGAAAAAAAATTAATACCAAAGAATTCATTGCGGAATACAGTGAAATCGTGTGCATACTTTAGGAATTCACGTGCATTCTTAAAGAATTCGTGCTAATTTTTCTGATTTCAAATGAATTCATGCTAATAATTTTCGGGAATACAATTGAATTTATTAAAAATTTTGGGAAAACGCTGGAATTCATAAGAATTCATTAGAAATTTTGGTAATACGCTGGAATTCATAAGAATTCACAAAATGTTTTCGGGGAATTCAAATAGTTTGATCAGAAATTTTGTATGAATTCATGAAATTTCTTGGGAATTCACTTGAATTCAAAGGGCTATTCTTGATTCGTTGGAATTCACTTGAATACATGGAATATTTTGTGGAATTCAGAAGCTTCTTTTTGCAATTCACATTGAATTCAGCCAGAGATGTTCACCGAATTCGCGAGTTAGAAGCCCCTCGCACCCGACCAAGCGCTTCACGAGGCAAGCTGCTCGCGCCACGGTCGATTAAAAAAAATCGGTCGCGCCAAGCCAAAAATCCAGTTTTTAACGGGTTCTTCTTTGGGAAACCGATGAAAACTTATTTTAATTTGAAAATTTGTAGCTATTGCATTCAGGAATGCAACAGGTATTTCTCCTAACACGATTGCACGACTTAAGTCTGTGCTTGAAGTTTACATATTTCAAATTTTTCTTCAAAATTCCTCACCAGAATGAGTAGCAGACAACGCGTTCTTCAAAAGCACAATAATAAATATGTTGTCTATTCTGCCGCGAAGTTGCATCTCCTGCCCTCGCGTAAGATCCTTACTCCTACTTGAAACTTTGATAGAAAATTTATAGAAGCATCTACTGCCCGGACGGTTTTTGTGAATACGTGGACAGAAACGAAAACCTTGTTGTCAGAGGATTTTTCAAATGAAAACCAGACGCTTCACTCCAAATTCTTTTAAAATCAACCGCCCTCTGCGAGTCTGCGGCACGGAACTTCTCAAACGAGGCAGCAGAAAACCGATTTTTATTTACAAGATATTTCAATAGCGGTGAAGGTGCCGTCCCTTTGTAGTGGAACTTGCTGGAGTTCAAAGTTCGAATGTCCCCCATGATGTTGATTAAAATAGCGAGGCTTTTTCGAACATACTTTATTGCGCCTATTTTTAAACTAAATGAACATATATAATATTTAAACCATCCAATTTCAATTAATAGTTGCCATCTGCATAGTCATTAATTAGTTGAATAACTGCCAGTTCACACATCCTTTTCTTATCAGGAGTGAAATGAGCAATAAGACTTGGTTATATTAGATGCAAAATGCGTTTTCTCCTTTTTCAAAGAAGTGCATATTTCACTAAAATTACAAGATTCAAATTTTTTTTATGATTTTTCATGTTGTTTTTCGTAATTTCATTAAAAACTGTTTCTTCAAAGGCATTTGGAAGATTCTGTTTTTTGGATGGTGTTTTAGAAGAGAATTTGGGGACGGAAATCTCTTTTCGCTTATGGTTTTCTGCCATGTCTACCCTGATAATATTATCATCAATATTTTCGGTTCTAGAACTGGAAGTCGATTCGTCTAGAACTTATTCTTCACAATCGAGTTCGAATCTCTGAACTAACTTTAATTAGACAAAGTGCCGCGATTTCTATTGAATTTCTTCTACCGTAAGGAGATTGTTTGCTTCTTTGGTGTTATTTCCTTTGTTTTTCGCACCCTGGGATTCCTTATGAATCTGAATATCCGCTTTTCTTGATAGTTACTTGTAGTACTGAAATATTACCGTGTTTAGCTACCAAATTTTTAGAACTTGCTTCTTATTTTTGCTTACTCTCGTCGGGCAACAATGTCTTTTAAAAATAAAATATTTTGGAAGTCCATTTGATACAATGGAAAGATTCTTCTTCAAATCCTTGCCCACTGCGTGTAGCAGTATGAACATTGAAAATATTTTTAAATTGATCCACCAAATTTTATAGCTAGGGAAGTGGAGGTTTCCAGAAGATGCAAATGACTTATAGAGACCCGGTGATTTATAGTACATAAAAGGACACCACTGAATCACCAGTGGATGCCATCCCCTCATTGTTTTGCTATTCAAAGGGCTCATTTTCAACTGAGTACATAGGAAAAGTTTAGGGAACTCTACTTTTTCTTCTTTTAATCCTTTGTGGATGACATCTTCTAGCCATTCTTCCCCTCTAGCGCTGACAGTCTCTCCAATCTTCCAGATCAATTTACTAACTTTTTCTCCCTCCGATTAAATTTTCCATTCAGCTTTATTTCCTTATAGTACAGTCATTTTATCACAAACATAGAGGGAACCCGGAACAAATTGAAACAAAGCTGAAAATTTCAGACCTTGTAGATTTTTGGGCGCTCTTTAACGTGGTAAGGTCTCCCACACTCTCCCAGTGGTGGAAATTCCGCCATATTGGAAAATGGCGGACAAAATCGAGATAACGTCTAATAATTATGGTTCTACTTAACCGATTAAAACGTAATTAGGCTTCAATTGTAGATTACCTTCAGACACAATTCAACTTATAAGATAGTTTGCCCTACAACTAACCGGAAGTTGACAATCTGACCCTGAAGATTCTCATATAGAAAATCGGGATTTAAAGCATTTTATGGTTTCTATTTTCAGAATACATTTCCAAAATCGAGAAAACGTTTAATAACTCTGGTTCTACTAACCCGATTAACACGTTATGCTTCAATTGTAGATTACCTTCAGACATATAATTCATCCCAGAGATATGTTACCCTACAACTAACCGAAAGCTCACAATCCAGCCCGGAAAGTAAGGCAAATTTTTGAGTATTGCGAAACGGTTTCAAGCGAAATAAGTGCATACAGGGTTTTAAGCCTAAAATATATAATTCCCATTATATTTTTACCTCTTTGACGATGACGTCACGGAGAGGTATTATACTGGACGTGTGTGGGGGTGTGTCTGTCTGCGTTCGTAGTTGGCAAATTGGAGCAAACGTGTTCGTAGTATGCAACGTTAGGATCAAGAAGTGCGTGACGATCAGCTAGGGTTACGAAAAACGTCTAGCCTCCCAATTGCAGGGCTTCAACCAAAAGTTCATGCAATTGCGGATTTCATATCATTTATTGTGAACCAATCGCCTTATATACCCTTAAGCTAGGTTCTCACTTGACCGAAAATACGACGGAAACCCGGCGTAACTTGAGTCGACCGAAAACTTTAACGCCGAGCACGACGGAATTGCCGTTCCGCCGGTTTCGGTCGGACTTAAAACGTGTTCTATTTTTTCGGTCGTTCCCGGCGTAAATCGTGTATGTCAGCCAATGAAAATGTGCGTTGTAGTGACGTCACTATCATATGTCCCGGGAAATTTCAACATATTGCGCAATACGCGGATGGTGGATATTTCATTCACCAAATTTTCTTGGTATCCTTGATGTTGCCGCTTCTTAAATATATCCCTTACCGAAAACCGCCAAGTGGCACTCTCTCGATATAATTTGTACACAAAGTACACTAAATTTATGTGATTATAAATACATAACGTATTTATAATTTCATTCGAGAACTCGGCATCACTGAGGTCTTCCATTTTGTTTGTTTACCTTTTAAACTACTTCAGTATAGAGCCCTCTATGTTTAGATCTCTCGAACGATCGATAATGGTCACGTGACATAATAAAGGTTCCGCTTCGTTTAACTTACGCTACAAGTGAGAACGCTCTACCGCTGACGGCCAGCGTAAAGTAAAATTTCCAAACCGCTGGCTGTTCCTTTCCGTCGAGTTTTTCGGTCAAGTGAGAACCTAGCCTAAATTTCCAAAAATTGTTAAAGAGGCATACGCTAGAATTCAAACGTCAACAATAGCAATGTTTAAAATTATTTTACGAATTAAATTTATTACATTTTTAAAAATAATTACACTTTTTCACTTAAAAGTATATTATTATCAGGTATGCAAATTGTCCTTTAATTTCAAATTTAAAGCTAGATTCCCACTCGACCGAAACAAACCGGCGGAAATCACACAGCCAACGGTAGAAATTTTAACTTACGCCGACGTCCGGCGGTAGACCGTTCACACTACGACTGAATTTTCAGTTTGGCGGTAGATATTTTTGGGTCACGTGACAGATATGAGTTGTTTCCACAACATCCATTTCACACTCTGAATTAGTATCTTTGTCCCCTTGTCGCTTATATCGTAAAAGAAGGGAATTTTTCTAACCTCATCAGTAAAGTCTTCCTTATTAACATCAAATCTCTTTTTACTTCCGTTAGTTTAATTTTTCTTTCTTGGTGGTATGTTTGCGATAAGCCTTGGTCAACCACAAAAAAAATGGCGGCTATCAATCGATCTCGCGTAAGCGGGCGCTCTTGAAATTTTTGACGTCGTCAGTGGGATAATTTCATTGGCTGAGACACCGGCGTAACGCCGAACACGACCGAAAAAATAGAACACAAGTTACGCCCGACTGAACGGAAATTCCGTCGGGCTCGGCGTAAAGATTTTTCGGTCGAACCCTTTTCTGCCGGGTTTCCGTCGTGTTTTCTGTCGAGTGGGCATCTAGCTTTAGGCATAACAACTTGTTTCAAAGTTTATGTTCGCCATATAAGTTATTACAAATGGTCAGCAAAATTTGTCGAATTTAGTCAGGGAAATTTGAATTTAGTCAGGGAAATTTATGGAATTTAGTCCTGGAAAAGTCAGGAAAATTCATTCAAAAACTTTCTTACGGACCCTGAGTAACATGATACTACATAACTACAAATTTTGGTTTCCAGTTGGCAAAATTAAGTGGGCTCACCCCCTTCCAAACCTAGTCTCTTCGGAACGCCTCTGCCGAACACTTTCCACAGCCACAACATCCGGAGCGAAGCACCTTTACAGACCTTGGCAAACACCTTCGTGATTTCGGAAATGCAAGATCGCGGACGTAGAAGAGACTTTACAGAACGTAACGAGGATGGAGAAATTGACATCGTAACACGTTTTGAGACCAATTTTATGCTAGAAGTAGAGCGGTGGAACAAGAAGTTCCACTAAGCCTTTCAACTATTCTTGCCAGTTTACAAGGGTATCACTACCGGCAAAATCATATCCTGCTACCCGAAGCCTTAACAGACGAGGAATACCCAAAACTTCAAGACTTTAGTCTTAGCATGCGCGAACTAATTAAAGCCATTGCATTGCTTTTGAGAAAGTTACCGTTTTCTGACGGGGCTAAATTTTAAAGGGATGGCACGATAAACCGGCTTAACGTACATTACTTTACCCAACAAAATTATAATTTAGTACAGCGTAATTTTTTATATGTATAATTTAGTATAGTGACGTCATCCGTTAACAGTATTGGGGCTTGTCTACAAAGGAAGGTGTTGTTGGTCTGATCTCGACCACACTGTATAAAGTGATTGATTCACAGTAAGTTATAAGAAAAGCCGCAATTGCATGAATCTTTAGTGGAAGCTATTGGTTTATACTTGTTACTTCTAGGCACCATAATGTGCTATCCACATGCACAATGTTTATGCTATCCACACGCACCCTATCTATCAGTCCATATCAATATATAGTTTATGTACTGTTATACTAGAAATGATTATTGAGATTAAAAGTTAGTTCCTTTTAGTCCACCACGATGATTTCACGATAGATGAGGGACGTGATGATAGTAGGTTATTAAATCCTTTGAGTTGTTATTTTTACATTAGTTATGTTTTAATACTAGTTAATAAATGGTTATGTTTGTTTTTAAATTGAGCCTGGTTATTCAAGTAGTATAAGTCAGCCTAAGCCTTGGACATTATGTCTATAGAAAGATACTGCCTACCCCTTCCCTCAACAAGTGGTAGCAGAGCGTGGTTTGGGGTAAGGTCGTGAAAGAGAACACATGGTGAGACAAAAGAAATCGGAATGGCTGACGGGTATGGCTCAATAAAATTTAGAAGACTGAACGGAGAAAATTATTAACAATGGTCGATTGATACAAGAGCATGGTTGTTGGACGGAGGATTATTGAAAATAGTCAGTGGAAAAGAAGTTAAACCGGATGCAACTACAGCCAAGGAGGAGAAGATTGAGAGATACGAACAGAGATGCGAACCACAAGACGATAGACAAGTTCACATACAAGAAGCAGAAGATCAGAGGGAGAATCTTTGTTATAACACAAGATTACGTTCCAAGAAAGAGTTACCAGAAGAACGAAGAAAGAGGACCAGAAGACGATAGACAAGTTCACATACAAGAATCAGATTACGTTCCAAGAAAGATTTACAGAAATGTAAGACCATAGACAAGAAGTTCTTATCCAAGCCTAAGGAATCAATAGATAAAGAGACGTCTAGACCCGAAAATATGGAAGCACTTTGTATGGAAATTCCAAATTCGTTTGACGAAGCAATCAGAATTCTAGAAGAAATGAAATGGAGAGAGGCGATGACTACAGAGATGGATTCAATTACCAAAGAGACGTTTGGGATGTAGTACCAGCTCCAGATGGAAGGAAGATAGTCGGATGCCGCTGGGTGTATGTAGTTAAGACGAAGGCAACCGGTGAAGTAGCTAGATATAAAGCCCGGTTAGTCGCTCAAGGGTTCACTCAACAATATGGATATGACTACAATCACACATATGCTCCAGTTGTTAACTTTGCTTTAATTCGATTGATAATCGCACAATTCGTATCGAGTCTTGGATAGCTACATAGACAGTTAGATGTGAAATGTGCTTATTATATGATACCTTGGAAGAAGATGTTTACATGCGGCAGCCGAAAGGATATGAAATACCTGGGAAAACTGATTACGTACTCAAGTTGAAGAAGGCTTTATATGGTCTGAAGCCGAGGTAAGAGGCAATGGTTCGCCGAATTGGAAAACTTGCTGATAAAATTAAAGTATACAAGACTACGGGGATGTAATGGCATTTATCGATATAACTCTGATGCACTTATCATTGTATATGTCGATGATATAATCGTATTATCAAGAAATGAAGAAACTCAGACAGAATTAATAAATCAACTGAAAAGAAACATTGAAATAACTGATTTGGGACCATTACATAATTTCCTGGGAGTACAGTTTGATTTTCAATATGACGGGAGAGTAAAGATTCATCAGTAAGCATACGTCGAGAAAACTGCAAAGGAGTTTGAAGTATATCTAGAACATTCCACTGATATACCACTTCCAACAGGGATTTGGCTGTAAACAATAACTTGGAAACTCCATATCGAAAACTGATTGACACTTTATTGTATTTGGCACAAAGAACGAGACTGGATATAGTTTTTGTCGTATCTGCTTTATCAAGATTTTCGACGAGTCCAGAACAAATACACTATAAATACTTGACTAACTTGTTGAATTACGTTTGTTCAACAAGATCTTATGGACTACATTATACATCAGCTAAAACACTTCGATTGGAGGCATTCACTGATGCGTCTTATGGATCCGATCTGGACGATGGTAGATCGACAAGTGGCTACGTAGTTCTGCTAGGGGAAAATGTCATTGATTGGAGATCAACTAAACAAGAATGCGTTGCAAGGTCAACGATGGAATCCGAATATATGGCATTAGCTGACGCCTGAAAGGAAGTTATCTGGTTGGACCGAATACTAAATGAAATTCTACCGTTATGTTCACAAGTCAATAATCCTGAACTTTTACCAATCATCAAATATGATAATCAGTCCACAATACATTTTGCTGAGAATAGAATTGAGAACCGCCGATCAAAACATATAGACATTAAATATCATTGGTTAAGATAATGTGTTGAAAAGAATATGTTTAAATAACCTATGTTAGAACGGATGATAATCTGGCGGATATTTTTACAAAATTGTAAGTTAAAAGAAAATTTGAAGATTTTGTATTTACGTTACATTTAATAGAATAAGATGTTGTAAAGAAAACAAGTTGGGAAAACCAAAATATTACCTCTCCGTGTCGAGAAGATTATATAAACTTAAGTATCCAATGAAAACGTCGACCTTTTTGCCCTCATCCTTTCCCGCGCTTTGCGCTTCCTCATTTCATCCTTACTCTCAACATTATCTTCCTCCATTTTACATACAAAAATCAAATACTCACAAAAAGAAGCGGCAAAAACCTGCTGGCCCTATACAACCACTAAATTTGACTTAATGTCCAATTTCCAACAACAATAATATACCGGTAGTTTAATTTACAACCTACTAGCATCGAAATTCTCATTAAGAATGGCTCCCTCGGATAAAAAAGGGTAATTTTCAACTAGGTGGGTGTTATCTCATTAGATTTGAAAAATATCATTTGTCTTTTTTACCAATGCCTAACCGTTTGGATTTTTTAAAAGCAATCTTAGCACCAAAAAATATTTTTTGATACAAAATAAATGTTTTATATTCTTATTAAGAATAAAACAAGAGGATAAAAAATGCCTGTACTCTCGTAATTTTTTAAGCTTTTATCATGATTACTCTATACAACAGTAACAAGGAGTATAAACCCATTAGTGGAAGCAGTATTTTTTCCGAAACAATCTCGCTTATGTTTATCCTCTCTAGTTCGCTAAAAACGTATTTCTCCTACGTAAAATATTAATAGACAGGCAAGGATTCATACCATTAAAGAAGGAGCGCAATATTATCCATATTTTCATTTCATATACAGAGAAAAGAAATTATTATGTTTCTGAGAGGAGCTTCCCATTTTTGTTATTGTTTTGAAAAATATATCGCAATGCACGGGCCTTGATAGATATAGGAGGCAATGAATGAAATATATCACAATGCATGCGCCTTGATAGATATAGGAGGCAATGAATGAAATATATCACAATGCACGGGCCTTGATAGATATAGGAGGCAATGAAGGAAATATATCGCATGCACGGGCCTTGGTAGATATAGGAGGCAATGATAATCTCTCTCTTTGCACGAGAGGTTTATCTTTAATATTTAAATAAATATAATTATTTTTAATTATTTTAATCTTCAATAATTAACATTAATAATAGTTAAATCGTTTAAAATAAAGTTATACCTATTATCATCTCAAACTTTGCTAATATTGACGTTTGAAGTGAAGGGTACCCCTCTTGCCCGCTTTCTTCAAATTTTGGGGTATATATACGATTCGTTTCCATTATAATAGTAAGGGAAAAGCGCAATTGCGAAAACCTTTGGTGGCGATCCCACCTTAGGGAGGCTAGACGTTTCTTGTAACCCTAGCTGATCGCCGCGTATATCCTAAAACCAAACGATGATAATGGAGTAGAAGCCAATGATACAGATTGGTGTCTATGTGGAATAGACGGCAGACCAGTGGATGGTGGTGTTAGAAGCCAGTGTAAGTGCAGACTTGTGTCAATGTGGGATTGACAAAGAACAGAAGATGGTGGTGATTGGAAGCCAGTATGTACAGACTGCTGTCCAAGTCGAATGGACGAAGACCAGAAGATGGTGGTGATTAGAAGCCAGTATGTACTGACTGGTGTCCGTGTGGGATGGACAAAGACCCGAAAATGGTGGTGATTAGAAGCCAGTATGTACAGACTGGTGTCCGTGTGGGATGGACAAAGACCAGAAGATGGTGGTGTGAGAACTGAGCCATTTCCGTGACTGTGAAAGCAGTTCGGAAATGGCGAACACGTTTGCTCCGATACGCAAACTGCGAACGCGGTCACGTGGGTGTAACAACGGACAGACAGACAGACAGACACACAGACAGACAGACACACAGACACGGCCGTTACAGAACCTCTCCTGGACTACGTCACACGGAGAGGTAAAAATTATGTTGTGAAGGCATAGAAGTATCAAGTAGGGAGAGTATTGGTTTATACTTGTTACTTCTAGGCACCATAATGTGCTATCCACATGCACCATGTTTATGCTATCCACACGTACCCTATCTTTCAGTCCATATCAATATATAGTTTATGTAATATTATACTAGTAATGATTATTCAGATTAAAAGTTAGATAAAGATTTCACGATAGATGAGGGACGTGATGGTAGTAGGTCCTCTGAGTTGTTATTTTAACATTAGTTATGTTTTAATACTAGTTAATAAGTGGTTATGTTTGCTTTAAATTGAGCCTGGTTATTCAAGTAGTATAAGTCAGCCTAAGCCTTGGACATTGTCTATAGAAAGATACTGCCTACCCCTTCCCTCAACAGAAGCTCTGCCATAAGGAGGCTAGACGCTTGAATGGAATTGAAAGTCAATATCGCTTTCTGTGAACTGCGAGCATGGTCCGCATATTGCGAACACGTTTGAAACAACTTGACAACTACGAACGCTCTCACAGACACAGAAACGTCCAGTGTAAAACCTCTGTGACATCATCGTCACTCGTATAGGTAAAATGGGGCGAGAGACCGAAAAAACTCTTATCCCCTTTATAGTGGTCGCCATCTTGATTGCCATTTACCGGCTGTCATATCCACATGTAAACCATATTCAATATAAGAAATAGATGGCTTCTATCAGTAGCTTTTTTAGCTAAATAATTCTCAATACGTTATTTTAACTTAGTGTTCGGTTTAGGTCTCCTGACTCTTGAAATGGGCAGTCCAGTGAAAGGGTCAAGAGGTGGCCGTCCTGTTTGATAAAGTTTGTCAAAGGGGGTCTTATCTATGGAATGTCCTAATGGTAAAAGTATAGGTTAGGTCATAATGTTGTATGTAATAGAGTCCAAGAAATCTTCAGGGACTGTTTCATTGTCTTGAAGAATTTCTTCTTGTATGGTTTGTGGAATCACAAGCGGTATGCTAGAGAAATTTGGTGGTCTAATGGTAGTAACGATATTCGCATCTGTAGACCTAAAATGTTTACGCCATATCTCTATGCTTTTTAGTCCAGCTACACCACTATAATTCATACGAAGTATTCGCACTGTCAAGCTGCCAACAGCAATAAGAAATTTGGGTTTTCAAACACCTTGGGGTAAGACTGGCCACAGTTTTACATCCTCGATAAGTAATATTTTCCAGAGTTATGTTCGATGACTTTAATCGATAACATCCGGCAAAGTTGTTGGGATTTGTGTTCATTGGGAAAGTTTGTCTTAATGGGATTTGTGTTCATTGTGAAAGTTTGTCTTAATGGGATTTGTGTCCATTGGGTAAGTTTGTCTAAATGGGATTTCTGTCCACCTGGAAAATTCGTCCTAAAGGTACTTATATTCAACAGGAAAATTCCTCTTAATGGGACTTATATTCAACAGGAAAATTCCTCTTAATGGGACTTATATTCAACAGGAAAGTTCGTCCTAATGGGATTTCTGTTCATCAGGAAAGTTCTTTCTAATGGGATTTTTGTCGACTGGGAAATCTGACAAATGAGATTTCTGTCGACCGGGAATTCTGGCGAACGTAATAGGGGATTGTAAAAAAGATTAGGAGGGGAAGCAAATAGAGGGGAAGGCACTAAAAAGTGTTTCGTCACGTGGTGCAGCTGCTTTGAACCTTTGAGCAGACGCTCCTTTAGTTGGACCTTTATTTATAAAAAATGAACATCATTGTAATGCAAACGTACTTCATATTGCACGTAGTAAAAGAAAAACTCACCTTCAGTTTTAAATTAAAACGTTTAATTATCTGCAGCGCCCAAATCCACAATAAAAGTTTTCAGTTAGGCCTTGTCCCACCAAAAAAAAAAGATTATGGGCGGGGGAGAGGGTGTAGTAGGACGTTTTAGATATGTCCAGCCTTCTTTTTAAAGTTATCTGGCAGTACTGAAAACACTTTCACGTGACCTCTTTCTTTTTTACAATCCCCTATTTCTTTAGTCTGGGAAATCTGGCGAATGGGATTTCTTTAGAGTGGGAAATCCAGTGAATGGAATTTCTATCCACAGGGTTTCTGTTCAATGGGTGTTTACCAGCGTTGAAGGTCTAGCCACACCCATATTTTATTATGCAGCATAGCCTCCTGGATCACGCGACTCACGGAGGCAGGCTTCTCGCGAAATAGAAGCCCGTACGAAGCAATGAGCCTCAAAAGTAAAAACTCTTATCATGGATTTTTAGATGCATCATGCAGATCGGAACAGGCATCTTTTAAAAAACTCATCTAGGGTATTGACTAGGTTGTTTGGCCCAAAGTCAGAAAATACTGGGTCAAATCTCTTGAAATAATGCAGAGTAAGGGCCTTTTTTTCTTTTTTACCTTTCACAATTTATTTTGCCAAAAAATCATAACGGAAGTTGGCTATGATTAAAGGATTTAACCTTCAATCGGAGGAAATATGTTTTTTTTTTTTACTTTTTCACTGGTTCGAGTCTCTAGGAGTTTAAGTAAAAAGTAAAGGCTTTAAATTATCGTGCAAAGTTTCGAAATCCTAGAAATAGTACATATTTTGAATTTTTTTTCAAAATTCATTGAAACGTTGTTTGTGCTTAATCACAGTTATCTTGAATTTTTGGTTTTTTTTCAAAAAAATCCAAAAAATCGATCTTTTTTATTTTTGTTGATTTATTTGATTTTGTTTTGAACTACAAGTTAGTAAATTACCAATATGAAAACTTTTGAGTCAAAATTAACAAAAAGCAAATTAATCATGACATTTAAGCAGCTATTGGATATTTTCTACAAGGTTATTCTTATTGTTACTATTCAAATGCTTGTACAAAAAGACAAGCTTGACCACTATTTAAATTCCCAGCCAATTTCGAATCTTACTCCAGTTAAAATTGACCACGAGTGACAGGACAAACTGGAGTTCTGGGGAAATCTTAAACTGAAATATGCCAAAACCATGCTGCTTTTAATTATAGGTCTTTTCAATTTCTTGAAGTCTTAGAAAACATTTTTTTAAAAATAAAAATAAATACTTGATTTTAATCAAATGATTTTTTTAAAAAATCGCTTGATTTAAATCATGATTTCAATCCAAGTGATATAAATCAAACAACCCTAGATAAATGAGTGCGGCTCTTTGCTGATGACGTAAAGTGTATCTTCGATGAACTTATATGATTGGACGATGGTCAAAGTGATGTAAACTGAACCTGCCAAGTTAGAGAGTAGTTATTACACTCTCTCCGTATATTTAGGCCCAGGCCTCACTTGCAATGGTGAAAACATTTTTATTAACAATTACACATCTCTAGAAAAGTGGCAAGCATGAACTTCCTACAGACTATAAAGTCGCGAGGCTCACCATGAAATCAAGAATATGTAATAGAAAATAGTGAGAATAATCGTTTTTAAATACAGCATGAATATGCTTATTGTAAAACATTAAATTAAATTACAATAGAAGCGCATGCCACACTTAGCATGTAAAATATTAAATCAAATTAAATTACAATAGATTAAAAGACTAAGTATGTAAAACATTAAATTAAATTAAAATAGAAGCGCATGCCAAATTTTGCGTGTTATAAATAGTAAGTGAATTGAAAGAAATGATGATTGAGAAAAGCGCATGCCAAATTAAGCGCGAAATAAATAATACATGAACTTGAGCAATATAGTAATTAAAATAGACAATTCAGCTGTAAAAAAACTATGTTCAGTTATGATACCAAATACTAAGAAGCCTATAAACTATGCAGTGGACAATCACATTGTAAGTGTAAGATGTACGTCATTTATTCGCTGTTGTGTTAATGAAACAATTTCATTTGCAATGTCTTTTACAAATAGTTCTCGCAAGATGACAACTGTATTTAACTAGTGTTGCAACAAAAGGTAATGTCATCCCGTGAGGTTCAAATGTTTACGAACAAAACAAGGCCATTATTTGTCGAGGATTATGTTCGTAACCACAGCAGGCGGTACCAAACATATGAGGAAATAACTATTCACAGGTAACTTTATGATAAACGCCTGGGCATGCGAGTAAATTACCTAATTCATAGAACACTGCTAGACATCTGTATTGTATAGTATATGACTTACAATTGGTATAAGACATTGGCGGTTGGCCATCACTGGTGGTTGCGCTCACAGTTGTTGAGCAGCTTGCCTCGGGATCTTGGATAATACGAAATTAATTAATATTATTCACCATCTGTGTAATATGTCATCTTACCAAAGCTGGTAAAAAAGGTTGAAACATCTTGCGAAAGAGAGTCAGATTGATCTTGAAAGGTAATAACAATATTAGTTTGAGCGCTTTCTTTTAACAATTAATATAATTATTCGCATGAATGAGCGACAGGAAATTTGTTTTAAGGCTAAAGGATAGGCAACTCCCTTTTCCCTTCGGCAGCTTAATAGATACATGCTCTGTTCCGGCTTAGGTTGTCAGCACGCACATACCTATGTGACGAAGCTTTGTGCGTTGCTGGCAAGAGACGAAGAAATACTGCTTTTCTGCAACTGAAACCTTATGATTTTAGATCCTGAAAATCAGTAATTCTTTGATCTCTTCAAACAAATTTCCATGATATCACTATATACGGAAAGCTTTCACACATACTGGAATCTTTGACGCTTTAAAATCCCACAACGCAACTGACATCCAAAACGTCGTCGCGAATATTTAACGGAAAAACAAAGAACTTGGTCATATTTTAATGTATTGAATCGTGTTTGTAACGTAATATGTGTAGAAGTTCAACGTTGACATGGTAATTGAAATATGAGAGGGAGCCGAATCGCAGCCAAATATTGAAATGTGTTATAGGACATGTAGGAAATAATTGTATATACAAACACTATACAATAAGAAGCTGCTTTGACCGTTTTTTATATGTCTAATCCATTGTTCGAATTAAAAATTTCATTTGGTCATGAATTATCTCAACACTTGTTATTTTTACGTTTAGACCCTTTTCAAATTAGTTAAAACCGGTTTCAATGTGTCTAGTTGATAATGTTGTATTGTATAATAATAATCTTAAGCTTTTGTTTATGAAGGGATATCCACACGAGGCCCATGGCCCTAATGTTCGTTCAACTGGACATTTGGCAACTACAGGTAAACTACCCGGTCGTACACTTGCATTTTCACTGGGAAAAGCCTTTGAAAGCGTATGATTATTATGATTATACGACATGAAAAACTAAAGTATATTACAATGGGAGACGAAGTCACAAATACTGGCATTTTTAGGATTGTTTATGAAGCTATCGGTGAACGTTGGTAAGGTGACAAGTATTTGACAACTGGTCCATTTGCTACGTATGTTTAGGTTACTTACACGACTTCACAAGGTATAGGTTGTGAGGAAGAGCTGCAAGCCTCGCTGTAAATGTAACAATAACTCTGTTGGTAGGATTTTACTTTACTTAAATAACTCAACCAACACTTGATTCTGACTAATTAGGCCACGGGGAGTTCGGAAAAAATAGTGAAAAAATTCTAAACCCGCCGCAAGTTGGTAAAAAACATTTTTGAAAATTTTAAAATTGCATGTACTTACCGCTATAGACTAAACGCACTATGCACTCAATCTTTGATAATATGCCGAGGGGAGGGCAACAATAAGAACTTCAAGGACTTGCGACGGAAGTAAAGCTATGGAATTTTTAAGACCTACTGATTTTATCAAAACCATTCATTTTTGGTACTGGGATCGAAACGTAATCTGTGTAAAATTCCAAAATATTGCGTAAAGAAAAATTTAGAAATGCCAAAAATAAGGAAAAGGAGAATATAGGCGAGAAATGGCGAAAATTACATTAGTGATATTTTAGTTTCTAAAACAAGCATTAAAACTTTTGGGAAGTATTTAAAAGTAAAACAATATTTTGGGAAAAAGGCACTAATTGGTTTTTAAGTAACTAGGCCTAATCGCAAACAGAAATTTTGGAAAAGGTGGTAAATTAGCTTATAAGTAACCAAACCGAACCCTAAATAATAATATTTGAAAAGGTGGATTTTAATTGAGAAAAAAATTAGGAATAGGGCGCATTTTATTTGAGTTGTAAATGAAGTAATCATCAAAACTTTGGAAAAGGCTGACTTTAGTTGAGAAATATTTCAGAAAAGGTTGAATTCTATTTGGGTTGTAAATGAAGTAGTCATCAAGTTTTTGGAGCAGGCTTCAAATAATTTGGGAAGCAAATGAACGCAAAGGCAAAATTATGGAAAATAGCGCGAATTATTTGGAAGTAAATGGTAATATTTGTAAAAGGCGTCATATTTTACAGCAATATTTTGGAAAAGGCGTCAAATTTTACAGCAATATTTTAGAAAAGCGTCATATTTTACAGAAATTATTATTTCGGAAGTAAATAAAGATAAACAATAATATTTTGGAAAAGGCGTAACATTATTTGGGAAGTAAATGAAGATAAACCACAATATTTTGGAAAAAACGTAACATTATTTGGGAAATAAATGAAGATAAACAACAATATTTTGGAAAAGGCGTAACATTATTTGGGAAGTAAATGAAGATAAACCACAATATTTAGGAAAAGGCGTCATATTTTACAGCAATATTTTGTAAAAGGCGTCATATTTTACAGCAACATTTTGTAAAAGGCGTCATATTTTACAGCAATATTTTGTAAAAGGCGTCATATTTTACAGCAATATTTTGGAAAAGGCGTCATATTTTACAGCAATATTTTGGAAAGGACGTTATATTTTACAGCAATATTTTGGAAAAGGCGTCATATTTTACAGCAATATTTTGGAAAAGGCGTCATATTTTACAGCAATATTTTGGAAAAGGCGTCAAATTTTACAGCAATATTTAGGAAAAGGCGTCAAATTTTACAGCAATATTTAGGAAAAGGCGTCAAATTTTACAGCAATATCATAAAAAAACTCTCCGTGTGAAACGAAGTGTGGCCTCCGCCAAGTGGTGTTTCTCGGGTAATATATTACGGCATAGCCATAAATATATTTGGAATTTCTAATTGTATTTAGTTCTTCTCTGGTAATTTGAAACCCTTTACAAAATATCGCTGTTTGTGTTTAGATATTTCAAAAAGAATAAGACGCCTTTTGCAAAATTTTGCTGTAAAATATGACGCCTTTTCCAAAATTTTCCTGTAAAGTAGAACTCCTTTTCCAAAATATTGCTGAAAAGTAGAACTCCTTTTCCAAAATATTGCTGAAAAGTAGAACTCCTTTTCCAAAATATTGCTGAAAAGTAGAACTCCTTTTCCAAAATATTGCTGAAAAGTAGAACTCCTTTTCCAAAATATTGCTGAAAAGTAGAACTCCTTTTCCAAAATATTGCTGTAAAATTTGACGCCTTTTCCAAAATATTGCTGTAAAATTTGACGCCTTTTCCAAAATATTGCTGTAAAATTTGACGCCTTTTCCAAAATATTGCTGTAAAATATGACGCCTTTTCCAAAATATTGCTGTAAAATTTGACGCCTTTTCCAATATATTGCTCTAAAATCGGACGCCTTTTCCAATATATTGCTCTAAAATCGGACGCCTTTTCCAATTAATTGCTCTAAAATCGGACGCCTTTTCCAATATATTGCTCTAAAATCGGACGCCTTTTCTATAATATTATTGATGTAAAATATGACGGCTTTTCCAAATTATTGCTGTAAAATATGACGCCTTTTCCAAAATATTGTGGGTTATCTTCATTTATTTCCCAAATAATGTTACGTTTTTTCCAAAATATTGTGGTTTATCTTCATTTACTTCCCAAATAATGTTACGCCTTTTCCAAAATATTATTGTTTATCTTTATTTACTTCCGAAATAATCTACGCAATTTAGCAAAATATTATTGTTTATCTTCATTTACTTCCGAAATAATCTACGCAATTTAGCAAAATATCGTTGTTTATTTTTAAAATTGGAGCTTGCTTCAAATATTTTTCTATCCTGGTATGAGAATTGCAAACGTTTAAGTGGGTGTTTAAAATTTCATAGCTATTTTTCCGCAGTGTGTGCTCCCTGATTTCCGTCGCGAGTCCTTGTTATTATATTTACCCCCCCCCCCCGGGTAGTTTTTCAAGATCTAGGGCAGAATGCGTTTAGGCGCGTAGCGGTCTTAATGGCGGTAAGTACATGCAATTTTCAAATTTTCCAAAAAAATTTTGACCAACTTGCGGCGGGTTTAGAATTTTTTCACTATTTGTTCCGAACTCCCCGTGGTCTAATTAATCAGAAACAAGTGTTGGTTGGGTTAGTTAAGTAAAGTGAAATCCTACCACTCTGGTAATAACAAGTAACATTCTACAATTGTCCCGGAACCCTCTGAAGACGGGTTAGGTCACAAACAACATTGCGTTATTCCTCAAGGTGCTTGCTTTTACATCTGAGAGCCGGTTGGCCTCGTAGTAAACAGGTAAAACAAATTATAAGATTTCAAGCCCACTTTTTATGCAAATCCACCGTTTAGAGCTGACACTAACTTTAAAGATGCAATAGCTATTACTGTCACAGAAGGAGTACACAAATATTGTGTCAGTCATCGAACATTAGCAAATCAGGAACTCTTTTCTTAAGAAGCCAATGTTCATGGACAGAGCATTTCTTGCAGTTTAGGCTCTAATCATTTAGGTAAAATGCACCGGGATGTAGGGCTTGAAATACTTAAAGTGGTAAGCATTACATTTTAGGGCCTTAATTTACAACAAATAGATACAATTACGCAATAGGTACCATTAACAACAATCTCTAATAAGGAACAAAATTGTACGAAAAGCCGCGGAAAAGACCACTTCACACAGGTTCACTTCTGATGCTTTTGAAATAGGGAAATGAATTGGAATAGTTTCTTAAACAGTGATGAAAATACATACATAACACGTTAGGTGACACCAGTCATTAGATAGGCCTGTTGGTGCAAACAATAACAATAGGATGCGGACAAATCTGAAAGAGGTAGTTCCAAATGTAAATGCTCTCATTTATGGGTTAGTGAAACCATTTTAACTCACGATCTTCCAAACTTATCAAGTTGAAGGAGAATCTTAATGTACACTTGTACAAAATATGGACTTACCGGCATAATGTGTTTACTATTCTTACCATATATCTTTGGATTACAATAAGTTACTTACGTTTCATTAAATTGTTGCGCTGACGAAGGTCCTGGAAGAGAGGGTACATCGGAAAATTCGTAGCCTCCGGCTACTCCATAAATGGAGGCCCTGGGAATCAATAGAGCCAAACGAGACTCAATGGGTGTGAGCTCGCTGGCACGATTGCTTCCTCCCCCAGTCTTTTTCGTTGTAGCCACTTTATTTTTTAAATAACTCTTTAAATCAGCCCACTTCTTTCTTATTTCTTCGCCAGTGCGCTGTTGCCCACTGATGTGGTTCACACGATCAGCAATCGTTTGCCACATTTTGCGCCTCTCCTCTTGGGATTTCCCGTACTGATTATTCAGTAACAAGGGCACTGCCTCAAGTTGGGAGACAAGACATTCCATCTCGTCATCGGAATATGGACCCTTCCTCGGTTTCGGTGCCATTTTTTAAGCTATATGGCTTGCTAATTAGAAACGAATATAAGCAAAACTAGAATGTACGAACATGGAACTGCCATCGTGTGAGATGGAGTAAAATGTATCCACCTATATATATTAACAGTTTCATTAATTTTTGTATTTGACAAATTACAAACATGACAGGGGAAAACAAAACGATTAAAACGAAAGTTTGTTAAAAATTAAAAGTCACATTTTAAATATAATCGTACAATCATTATTACATTAACTTATTTCGTGCAGTAAAAACGATCGAAACGAAAGTTCGTGAATTTGTTCAAGTCTGATTAGGGGTTTTGGCGCTAGATGGCACGGTACACCGAACAGCAAGGTCAAAGGTCTCTTGCACTGACCTTTAAAAGTTCAATACACTTTCAAGTTGTGTTAACTGGCCTTGCACCAAAATATAGTTCCGATTACTTAAAGAGCTGAACTGAACCAGCATGTTCAGGTCCTGCCCATATGGACATCCAATCCCCACCCCTAGGTCAAAATGGCGTCATCAGCATGATATCCAACCAACAGCCCTAAGTTCGATCCTGACCCGCCAATCAGCGAGCTTAAGTCTGGGGGACGAGCATACTTTTTCTGCAGAATACGGCCGTAGCTTCTAGAGCAATAGTGTAGCAAAGCTTGAAAGTCAGTTAAAACATAAAGATTTGCTATTGAACAATGAACAGTCAAATGAAATGTTGATTGTAAAGAGTACGGGAATTTACAATTTCATATCATATTTTAGCACGAAAGTGGTATTATATTACACTTTCAATTCTCTACTTTCAAAATATCAAGTTTTTAATATAATTGAACCAAAGTTTCTATTTTTAAAATCCATTGGAAAATCCGGAAAACTCAGTTTCGATATATAAGTCATATTTGTCTTGTCGAGCTTGTTCGGATGTTTTATGACATCACTATGACGTTGAGGAAAAAAAGCGCGCGAATCCTATACGCGTCTCGAGCTTCCCGCCATTCGCCAGTCTCTAAACTCTGGGTGTCTGACTAAGCGGAGAGAGTGCCCAAGGGTTAACGGTTTCTGGCTCTTAAAGTAAAGAGCACGGTTTAACTTAAGTTTGTTTATAGTAATAATAAAATGTCTAAAGCGAGTTCGATTTGTGTAGTTCCAGGGTGTAAAAACACCAACTTAAATAAGTCTGTATCGTTTCATAGTTTTCCAAAAGACGCTTCTTTAGCAGCAAAATGGTTAAAAAACATGGATAGACCAAACTGGACAACAAACCCTAGATCTCTCGTATGTTCATCTTACTTCACAAATGACTCTTTTGAATATAACCTTGACATGGTTAAAAGTTTTATGCCTAAAAGAACTACACGATTAATTAAGTCGGCTATCCCAACTATTTTTCCTTCCGACAAACACGACAAACTTTCTGCAGGCTATAGTGGCAATGCACAACCAGTTCATAGAACTTTACCCATTAAAAAATCAAGCGCAAAAAGCCCTATGCCAAAACCTTTAGGAAATGTATCTATTGATAAGCCTACGGAGATCGAATCAAATTCAATATGTGAAGTAATGACTAAAACTGTGAATGCTCTTAACTATCAACCGCGTCGCGACAATTTGCCAAAGAAAAATACCAAAACTAAAGACAAAAACATCCAAGTTCATAGTCGTGGCACAAGTGTTCGTACTCAGACTCAGCAATTTATTCGACATAAAGGTATTATAATCTTAATTAATAGGTATGTTTTTGCAAGTTCAATCTCAGACTACTTTCATTTAGCATGCCAAACTATCCCAGAAAAAACTGTGCAAATGGCTGATAAGGGAACTCAAACATATTCAAATTCTAATTCAACTATGATCGAAGATGAAATGTCTGAATTTGATGTCAGTGTTGATAAAAGCATAGAGTCTGACCCACTTGACACAAGCTTTACACCTTCAAGTCTTGGCTTGGGAGATACTAGTTTTATTCAGTATGCATTTATTATTACATGAATAAAACTTTAATATTTAAATCCATTAAATGTAAAATTTATTACTGAAGCTCCACGGATTATTTGGATATCTCTGAGGATCTTGTGTCAGAGCCCAAGTTCTTAGTGTTTCAGTCAACATTATTACTGTTATTCAAATATTGTTTTTCGTGTTTGGCACCATGCACTCTTTCTCTGTCAATTATTGGATCGCTGCTCACCATTACAGCTATTTGCAAAAATAAACATACTTTTGTTTGGCATAGTCAACCAAAAATGGGAAGAAAACCTTTGGGGAATCTCTTAACTGCGGCAGCCATCCTTTTTGCTGGATTAAATCCAACCAAAGTTTTGAGAATGTTCAAATCGATTGGCATAGCTATGATTGGGAAAAGAGCTTATTGCAACATACAAAAGGCTTATCTCATTCCTGCTATTAGAGAAGTACTATTTCTTTGTGATTGAAGCTAGCAATCACAGACTTTAATTAAAAATTACTGTCTTATTCGTAGGTATTGGTGAGAAGAAGACGAGCTGCTTACATCATTTGAAGGCAAAGTAATCGATATTGGTGGAGACGGCAGGTGTGATTCGCCAGGTTACTCAGCCTTATATGGTAGATATTGTTTTTTGGAAAACACCACCAAAAAAATTATACATCTACGACTAGTACAGGTACTGCTCCAAACACAAGGATTTCTTTGACCTTGATCTTTTGCAAAACTTTTCAATTTCAATATTCTTTTGTATTATTATTATTTTAATAGTCCTCTGAAGTTAAAAGCAGCCAGGCAATGGAATTGGAAAGGTTACGTAGAGGTTTAAGTTACTTGGCAGTGAGTGGTGTAACAGTTGGAAGTCTCGTAACTGACAGACATAAAAGTATTAGGAAGTATATGAGGGAAGAACATCCAGGTGTGAAACATTTTTTTGATTGCTGGCATCTTGCAAAAGGTAAAGCCCTCCCTCTCCCCACCTTCAAATATAACAAGTTAACAGTCTATAAGTATAAATTGAAATTGTAAACATCTAGGGGTTAAAACTAAAATTGAAGCTGCAGGAAAGAAAATAAACAGTGATATTCTTTTGCAGTGGAAACGTTACATTGTTAACCATGTTTATTGGTGCGCGATATCAAGCTACGGAAATGCAGAGTTAGCAAAGGCCAAATGGCTTTCTGTTCTTCGTCATATTACGAATCAACATACCGGTCATGGCGGGTTATTTCCAGAGTGTACACATGGTGAAATAACTACGCAAAAAGAATGGCTCGAAGAATGTAAGAAGATAAATCATGTATTATTACCCTTGAAAATTTAAAACGATAATAATTGCAGTATCCGAGCCATACAATAGACTAGCTTATATTGTCAAGCTTGCAAGTGGTGACATTGGCCAATTATCACCAACTGTGCAAACATCAAATGTAGAAGCATACCACAGCGTTGTGTTGCACTTCGCAAGCAAGAGTGTTTATTACCCCTACAATATAATGGAAGCTAGGTATTTCTTTTGAATGCCCATTTTTGCGAGGGGCTGCTATCTCTCGCTAGAAGGTGTACACCTGATTTCAGATTCATGAATTCCTCCATTTTCAACCTTATGAATTCATGATTCTCTACTGAATACAGAATTCTTAGAAAGAATTCAAAGAATTCAAGGAATTCATCAATGTGTTAGATGACTTCACGCAAGGAAAAAATTAATTCACATCTGAATTTATAGATTTTTTAGTGAATTCACGGAATTCATTAGCGAATTCGAGTATCAATTCTCGAATGTTTAAGTGAATTCAGGGAATTTACTGAATTCATCAATGCTTTAAATGAATTCACTAAATCAAAAAGAGATCTCACCGAATTCATCAGTAAATGCGTAAATTTTGAAGTGAATTTACGGAATTCATCAGTGACTTTGTAATGTTGAAGCGAATTCACGGAATTTATCAGTGAATTTGTTAATTTTGAAGTGCGTTCCACGAATTCGTCTTTGACATTCCACTATTCAAATGTTTTAAGTGAATTTTCGGTAAATAATTTAGCGATGGACTAGTCACATTAGGAGTCTCTGTACACCGATTACGGGTAAAATCATTAGAAATGAAATGTGTGTACACGGCTGTACCTTTGACTGTACTTAAAGGATTACACGTAAAAGTGAAATCCCTGCCCTTGGCAGTGGTTAAATAAATGATAAGACTTTACTAGTCATCGTTGTACAGGTACTTTTCTAGCGACTAGTCCCTCGATAAGTTATTTGTAAATACTTTTACTGTAAGGGATGGTTAATAACACAAACATATTTTTATAAGAAAGGGGCTCTCGATAGAACTTACTAGATTGCACCCGTTTGAAAAATTTAAATCTAGAGTGGTAACCATGGTGACAGGAAGGATTTTCTTGTGTTTTTGCCACCTGTTCTCTATAGGCTTACCAATAAATGCTATATTTTTAACACCCTTGAACAATAAATGTTATAATAATTAAGGTCCTTTTCTAATATATTGATTGTATTACAGGTCAGGTTAGGTTAGCTTAGCTTCGGTTCGGTTCGGTTACAATAGAGGCTTGCTACTAAACTTGTGATTTGGCCATCGCAGTGTCATTATTTTTCTTGGAATGTGTACGCCATTAAAAATATATCGTTAAATAGCTGCACTGAAAATTTTAAGATTATAAAACCGCACATTTTGGCGGTCATATGGGATTCGGCCCAATGGGCCAGGAGCTGCGTTTCTACCACGTAAACTTTATTGTGTAAACGCAATTTTAGTTCAAAACTGTATTGAAAATATGACATATTTTACCAAAAAAAACGTAGAAAAATCATGATTAAGAAACTAACTGAAAAAGTTCGGAGAAAAGTAACATTAGACCAATAAGACACACTGCAAGAAGGTATAATCCTAATTTGAAAGAAAGTGCTTTTAAAATTAGTTCTATACCTTTAATACTAACACATTTGGTAAATGAATACCGAAAAAAATAAATGCCGTGCCCAACAATTAAGGACAACAATTAGAAATGGCGAATGGCTGGGCATCACCCCAAGGGTTTTCGCGACATCTGCCACTCTGCATGTATACAAATCTAAGAAAATTGGTTCAAGAGGTTTTATAATCTGTTACTCTGTGACATAGGAAATTAATCTTTATTTTAAAATCTACCGAATCTAAAAGCTTCAATCCTTTTAATGTAATATAATATATTGTAACACACCTTTCGTTCAAATATCAGAACATTTGGAAAATTTGATTCAAAGAGACTGAATTTACAATTATGACACTATTAATTACTTTTTATTAGCACACCTCACACAGAAAAAACATCGCTTAGGTTTCAAACACATTTTTCACATCTAAACATATTCCTAAACTAAACTTTCGAACCAAACGTCTAATATTTAAGCACTTAGGCGTTTGGAACCTAATTACTTAAAACTATAAACAGCTGTTACACGTTTAGGGACCACCAAAACTTTATTTTATGATCGGTTTCGGAAACTAAACATTTTCATAAACGCCGTGTTTAGATTTAAAACCATCCGTTTACGACGACCTCTGGTGTATAGGCGCTACCGGTTAGGTTTTAAACACCACGTGGTAATCTCAGGCGTTGGAGTACCACCGACATTTTACTTTTTCGTCTGGCTCGAACATAGATTACAGTTGTGGAACAGGAAAGGCTAAATTTATCTACATTTATGGTGAGTATATTCTAAAAATAATTATTGGAAAATATACCCTGTATATTAGTATAAGATTATTATATACTAAATGTAAAACTTCAATCGTGTTTAAGTCAGAATAATCAAATTCTTCAGAGTGAAACAGTAAGCCTTGGTCAGAATTTAAGGGGGGGGCTCTAACCTGTAAGACTTAACGGAGACCGAAGTATCATTAATTATGAACACTACTATTTCGTGAAACATTTTCGTCTTCTGGTCTTCAACAATAATATAAATATCTAAAGTAATATACGAAAATAAGCAGCTCTGAGTTGCAGTTAGCCCAACTGGCTTTCGAGGAAGAATTACTAAAAGTGTTTGTTGAAATCTTGGAGCTAATTCAGTTTCAATATTTAGTTAACCTTCAGTTGCGTTTAATTACAAGCAATTAAGTTTAAAATTTGATTGAATTTATATCAGTTAGCTCAAAATTTTGACTGAATTGAATCCAGTCGGCAGCAGTCGGTTAATCTTAAAGGGAGGGTGAAGTTGAAAATCAAGTGATTTTTTTATCGATTCTTCTACTAATTATAAGACCAGTCTGCATAGTGAAAGATTCAGGAAATACTTCCAAATGATTTTATAATTCAAAATAGGTTGAGATTTTAAGAATAATTTTAAAGAAGGACCTCCAACCAGTCGCGTAACGCCCTGCCTTTTTATTAACAAAATTTTCGTGGCACGTTCCGTGTCGAATGAAATTTATCACGAGATTTGATCAAATTTGCGCGCGACTTAACGTGGCACGAGACATGGAGCGTGCCATGTGAATTTTGTTAATGAAAAGGCAGGGCGTTACGCGATTGGTTGGAGGTCCTTCTTTAAAATTATTCTTAAAATCTGAACCTAATTTGAATTTTAAAATCATTCGGAAGTATTTCCTGAAGGTTTCACTATGCAGACTGGTCTTATAATTAGTAGAAGAATCGATAAAAATCACTTAATTTTCTACTTCACCCTCCCTTTAATGGGATCTTAATTGTGTATAACTTTATTCATTGAATCTTAAATTGAGTGTAACTTAAGTGAGTTAATCTTAAGTTTTGTTACTCTAATATCGGTACCGATACTAAGACAGTGTTAACGGATGAGTTAATCTTCAACTTGATTAGATTTTATTGAGTTAATCTTCAACTTGATTAGATTTTGATGAGTTAATCTTCAACTTGATTAGATTTTATTGAGTTAATCTTCAACTTGATTAGATTTTGATGAGTTAATCTTCAACTTGATTAGATTTTGATGAGTTAATCTTCAACTTGATTAGATTTTGATGAGTTAATCTTCAACTTGATTAGATTTTGATGAGTTTATCTTCAACTTGATTAGATTTTGATCAGTTAATCTTCAACTTGATTAGATTTTGATCAGTTAATCTTCAAATTGATTAGATTTTGATCAGTTAATCTTCAAATTGATTAGATTTTGATCAGTTAATCTTCAACTTGATTAGATTTTGATCAGTTAATCTTCAACTTGATTTGACTGTTATCAATTAATCTTCAACTTGATTTGACTGTTATCATTTAATCTTCAACTTGATTTGACTGTTATCAATTAATCTTCAACTTGATTTGACTGTTATCAATTAATCTTCAAATTGATTATTCTCAAGTTTACGAGTTTGCCTTCTTAACTTTTCAGTCAAGGGTGCTTTAGGCCTACTTGAAAACGAGTTTAAAAACAATTTGGTTAATTGCCTTGTAAAAATTTGAAACAGTCGCCATAGCAGAGGATGTAATATAATTAGGGAATTACGCTGGAGCAGTTTCAGTCAAATTCACGGTTCACAAAAAAGCATTCATCGTTTGGTGGCGCTGCCAGGAATGATACTACAAAGGAAAAGTTGCAACTATTTTCCCCTAAGATCTGGCAGATTCAAAGGTTAATAGGCCGTTTTAAGGCTTGCTAATTAGATATTAAAGAGCTCCTTGACTTCATAGATAATAAGTGAAGTTTCATATCCATTCCGTAATATTATTTGTGTTCTAAATTTATCAATCATGGATCAAGTGTCTCTCAAGATTTGTCAGTATTGTGCATATTATACTAAATCTGATGAAGCTCTTATCGTTATCATAAACACTTGGGCCACCTTTACCTTCACTTGTAACTTTTGTGGGGCAGTTTTCAAAAATGCGAGTTCATATCGTAGTCATAAATTTAGAAAACATCCTGAACGTGATGAGGATATACCAATTTCACCAGCTGGTGAATTTCAACCCGCATTTGAAGAGGTTGATAGAAATTTTACTATCGATCCCAGTAAACAGCAATTTATTGAAGCGTCATATGTATTGAATTTAAAAGAGAAACATGGACTATCAGATGACTTGATAAATGACATCATGAATATGACGTCCGAGCTTATAACTACGTATAGTAACGAAATTATTTTAAATCAGGCTGAAAAACAAGAACCTTTTAAAGGATTAGAAACTGCTTACAAAAGATAGAAATTTTTCATGTCTTCAATGAATTATGTAGCACCTTTACCAATCAAGATGGGAGATTATGATAAACCATCAGTCTCTCAACCCTCGGCGAATAAGAATAATGTTAAAACTGTATTTGGCTTTTACGTTCCGTTCCTGACTTCTGTCTAAAAACTATTATTAATGCCTGAAATAGAAGAAATCATAGAGGAAGATTCCATTTTTGAATCAGCAAATTCTGAAATAATTTGTGACATATTTGATGGTGCGGTCATGAAAGCCAAAAGTTCCTCAAAAGAACCAACTGATCGGGAGATAAATTTGCTCTTCGCGTTATACTTAGATGATCTCGAACTTGCAAATCCAATTGGTGCCCACGCGAAAAAGCACAAAGTCACGGTTTTTTATTGGCAGTTGTTAAGTGTTCCGCCATATTTACGATCCAAGTTAACTTCAATGCAACTGCTTGCAGTTGCTAAACACAAAGATGTTAAGTCATTTGGATTGAGCGCTTTACTGAAGAATTTCAACACAGATTTAAAGGAATTATTTATTGGTGTTAGCTGCAACGTAAATAGTGTCAAGAGAAAAGTGAAAGGGAAGTTAGCCTATGTCCTAGGAGATACTCTAGCTGCACAAGAAATTGGAGGTTTTAAAGAGGGTGTTGGAACTGCCTTTAAATTTTCTAGAACTTGCGAGATAACAAAGCCTGATATTAATCAGTCATTGGTATCTGAAACGTTTTCTCTTCGTGACAAGCAGGAACATAATGATAGGCTAGAGGCTTTAGAAAGCTGATCGAAGAAAGCCAAAATTTATTGGTCTAAGCAATATGGTGTTAATGGCAAAAGTCCACTTTCAGAAATGCCAGACTTAACTTTAACGCAAGACCTTTTACATGATCCCATGCACGTTCTACTCGAGGGAGTTGTAAAGTACGAAAGTAAACTAATGCTTCACCACTTCATATACCAGATAAAACTGTTCACCCTCGCTGAGCTAAACTATTCAATTCAATCATTCAATTATAGCAAAGTAGAAAAAGAGGTGAAACCATCGCTGATAGAAAAAAACATCTGGAAAAATCGGGAGACCTAAAACAGACTGCGTCAGCAATGAAAACTTTGCTATTACTTATGCCATTAAACATAGGGTCTGAAGTACCGAAAAATAACCCACATTGGCGAAATTTTCTACTACTTACTCAAATAACACAATTATGTCTATCTTCCATTGCCAACAAGAGCGCAATTTAAACCTCAAATGCTTAGTCGCTGAACATAACGAAAACTTCCAAATTCTCTATCCCAACTCAAACATTTCACCAAAAATGCACTATTTGGTACACTTTCCTGAACAATTAAAGAACTATGGCCCCTTGAGATTTCATTCATGTATGAGGTGGGAGAGCAATCACTCTTACTTCAAAGACAAAAGGTGGCGCTGTTTTAAATCTGTTCCTAAAACAATGGCTTTTATGCATCAGCGATGGCTTTGTCTTTAACAAGGTGATGGAAATGGTGGGAAAAATCAACATTTTCTTGGTGACGTGGATCTTGTTAATGAAGGCCACGAAATTGGTATTGAAAATGATTTAAAACGCTCATTACGTATGTTTGATGAAAATGCAGACGAGACGTTTACCATGCTTGTCAGTCCATCAATAACGGTTTACGGTCATTTGTATGAAAAAGACACAATTTTGGTGCAGAAATACACAGAAGAAGCTGGACCAGCTTTTATGATTGTTATCAATACCTATAAAATTAAAAGACCATCTTGCGGAGAAACGTTTTTAATTCCAATTAAGAAACTTGCTTTTAAGTGGCCTCAAATTTGCCATTATATGGACGGCAAGTTCTTGGTACTGCTGTACAACGCCCCAAATATAGAGCTGTGTTAATCAACCACCTCATTTTCTATTGCGTGGTGTGTATAATCTCTCAATTCTCGTAGACATTTTTTTATTTCTGGAATATTGAAACATTTATGCATGATTAATTTGCCCAACACGGGCTTAATTGTAATATGTTTTTTAAATGTATGTGTTTTACCATTTTTATTAATGTCACAATCTCTTTTGACACACAATTATGATTACAGGTACATATTTTAAAATATATTTGAAACAAATGTCTCTTTTCAAAATTATCAATTTGAAAAGAGAAATTAAGAAGGCTATTTTTGCTCAGGATTTTGAAGATTTTATTGATCAAGGTAAATTATTCTGGTAGTACCCTTCGTTTAGAAAGTTATACGGTTTGGTTATATTCCTTTTCAGGATGTTCAAAATTAAACATTTTGCGAACCCCTTTTGTAAAAATTGTCTTGGAAGGAGATGGTGCCGAAATAGATGATTGGAGTGTTCTCATACATTGTTGCGCTCACCAAATAATGATATTGGGTGAAGGGGAAGTGTATAGATCTTCAAATATGTCATCAATTTCTCAAGATTCTAACCTCTTACAACGTCAGGTATGTTTTGTGTCCTACTCAAGAATCTTTCGGTCAATCCTATCATTGTGGTATATTTAACAAACCATATGCTTAGACTGTTTTAGTCGAGGATCGCAACGCCGATGATTTTTCAAACGAAGAGAATATTTCCGTAATTTCTGCCAGCTCTTCAAGTGCGTTACACGAGGAATTTTCAGCTGGAGCTTCATCATCACAAGAGTTGACGGTAAGTTTTCATTTGAGAAAAAAGCCAGAGAGCCTATCTAATTATTTTATTTGAAAGCTATTTCAGTTTCAGTTTAGTATACAACCCCATAATTAAATTTAATTTCAGGCGAGGGTAGAATCTCATACCTTACAAATAAAACTTCCTAGATTTTCGGATTACACAGAGAAGAGACTTCAAGATAAAAAACCAATGGCTATTTTCTCGAAAATTGTTAATGAACTTGCGTACGGATTACTAGCAAAACACGAGATGAATACTAGAAAAGAGTATGACTTGGTTGGACACCTCATGTTCAAAAAATATCCTTGTATTCAAGTGGACATCGAAAGCAAAGTGCCATGGGTAAGATACATTCGAAACTGAGTTGAAAGGGCGTATATGTACATTGATTTTGGACTGAAATATTAGTTATGTCTAACCACAGTAATTTCCATTTCTGGTTCCTTAGAAATTTTTGACAGACAAGCTGTCCGCTAGAATTCGGCACATAAGGTGGATGGAAAAATCGAAACTGAAGGATTGTGAAAGTTTTGGTGCTAATAAAAAGAAAATTAAATTGGCGAAAACTTTAGACGAAGCTTGTTCAGTAGAAATTCAGATGCCGGAAATATCGTACGATAGTGCATTATTGGAACTTACAGCGTTGTTTGAAGCACCTGAGTTAGATATTCCAAAGGTACTAAAATTAAATCGATCAACGTATACAAAGAGAAGAAAATGGATGCTCCAGAATAAAGTGGATCATAATTCGATATTGGATAAATTTCCTCAATTTAGTGATGTTCGTTTTGTGAGTAAAATTTCATTAGTGGTAGGAAAATGATTTTTTCTTTAAATAATTATGTTCTTCCTTTTAGCTGGAAGCGGAACTCAACCTTATTCTGAAGGTAGAGGATTCCAAGAAGATATTTCTTGAAAATTTTAAAAAACTGAAGGAAATTTTGGGAAATGAAATTTTGAAAAATCATTGTGATGATCTGGAGGATGAAGACAATAGTCAATTGAATAAAGATCTGGAACTTGTGATGTTTTTAGAGCGTAGCCTTACTACTACTGGTCGAATGAAAGGTTCCCAAAAAAATTGTGGACGCAAGAAATCGAAAAAAAATCAACCCTTTTCAATTTTAAATGTCACTCAAGTATGTTCTGTAGTTTTTTCCTAATGATATATTTTAAAAAGATTCCAATAAATGATTATACTTCCAGGACGAGTTTCCAGTTTCAAACTTAATCGACGCACCGCAATTGGTCATCGTTCAAAAAAATGGCGAAAAGCAAATATTTATCCTGTTCCAAGAACAGAAGTTGAAATGTACATTTCCATTAGTTTTGGGAGAGGCTATTTTCTCTCTGTTGGCGTATTACTACGTGTTCGATTTTTCTTATCCAGGAGTCTTAAGTCAAGTTCTTGCCTTTTACCAAGAATACGTAATAAATGACTACACCCCAAAGTCAGCATTTAAAAGGTCATACAAATATTTGAATTTTGTGGAAAAGTACTCTCTAAGTGACCTGCGTAAATAATGTTATAACTGATTGTCAATTTGCACAATCGAGTTTTTCGTGAATAAAAATTAAAAACAATAGTTTGATGAAGAATAAAAATTAAAAACAATAGTTTGATGAAGAATAAAAATTAAAAACAATAGTTTGATGAAGAATAAAAATTAAAAACAATAGTTTGATGAAGAATAAAAATTAAAAACAATAGTTTGATGAAGAATAAAAATTAAAAACAATAGTTTGATGAAGAATAAAAATTAAAAACAATAGTTTGATGAAGAATAAAAATTAAAAACCATAGTTTGATGAAGAATAAAAATTGAAAACAATAGTTTGATGAAGAATAAAAATTAAAAACAATAGTTTGATGAAGAATAAAAATTAAAAACAATAGTTTGATGAAGAATAAAAATAAATTGATGAAGAATAAAAATAAATTGATGAAGAATAAAAAAAAATTGATGAATTATATAAAAAATTGATGAAGAATAAAAAAAATTTTATGGAGCATAAAAAAAATTTGATGGAGAATAAAAAAAACTTGATGGAGAATAAAAAAGAATTTGATGGATAATAAAAAAAATTTGATGGAGAATAAAAAAAATATCATGGAGAATAAAAAAATATCATGGAGAATAAAAAAATTTGATGAAGAATAAAACATTTTTTGAAGAATAGAAACAATATTTAACTTAAATGGTTTTTCATTAACTTAGACCAACATAAAGTAAACCTAAACGACTTATAAGCAAATCACGTTTAAAACATTTTCGTCTACAAATCAAAACACGTTGGATAACTATTCACCTACCTACCTATACACGTTGGATAACTATTCACTAGATACCTAAACACGTTAAGAACCTATACGTGAGTAAAACTAAACACATTTAAAAGCTATACCCCAAGAAAAATAAACGTTGCAAACCTAAACTCCTTATAAGCAAATCACGTTTAAAACATTTTCGTCTACAAATCTAAACACGTTAAATAAATATTCACCTACCTACCTATATACGTTAAATAACTATTCACTAGTTACCTAAACACGTTAGGAACCTATACGTGAGTAAAACTAAATACATTTAAAAAATATACACCAAGAGAAATAAATGTTGCAAACCTAAACATGTGTAGTCGCTAAACACTACGGGCCATAAGCATATTCAAAAACTCTACATTTAACCGTAAACACGTTTAGGAATTTCACGTGTTTAAATCGCGTTGCATTTTGATGTTTAGGAAAACGTTTAGATACGAAACATATTTTTTTCTGTGCAGACTTCAGGACATTGGGATAAGTAGATCCGAAGATATATTCAGTCTTGGGCCTGAAGTTCTGAACCCATCATTTTGACTTTGGAAAATAATTTTTATATAAAAAAAAACTATCCACTCTAGATGCTTGAATCCTTTTTAGTATGATAAAACACGCCGAAACACGGGTCTCATTAAAATATAAGGTCATTTGGATCAATAGGGCCAAGGATCTGACCAAAAAATCTACCTCCTCCCTTAGAGCTTAGTGTTAATTTTCGGTTCCTTCAATTTTTTTTTAAAAAGTCGCGCTTATACTTGTAAATCGATGTCTTTGAACGGGCTTCTATAGCGCGAGCAGCCTGCGTCGTTGAGTGCGTGATCGAGTGGGCTATTGTCAAATCAAATACACTGATCAATACTTCTAATGAATTAAACCATAGAGGAGGGATAGGGAGAGAGAATCAGCATAGGCAGCCGTGATCCATGCGTAGTGAGAAGAGGGGAAAATGTACGGTACGCTGCGGCTCTTAACGCGCAACTTATTCACGCACAGTTGGCGTTACAGGTTCTCCTCTTTCGGGCTACCAATACTAGAGAGAAATTTCAGTTACGTAGGGGAAGGCAGAGACAGGGGCGGTCAGGACGCCCCTTGCGCGAAAGAAGTGCGTCCAAAATCTTATCGTACCAGAAATTTTTGTTACACCCCCCCCCTATTTTTTCATTTTTCGGCGGATTTTATAGAGCGCCTTTCTATCTCCCTATTTCCCTCCTCTTTGATTAAACTGGGCCCATTGGTGTTTATATTCTAGCGTTTACAAAAATATCTCATCGAAAAGATGAATACACGAAAAAAAATTAATACCAAAGAATTCATTGCGGAATACAGTGAAATCGTGTGCATACTTTAGGAATTCACGTGCATTCTTAAAGAATTCGTGCTAATTTTTCTGATTTCAAATGAATTCATGCTAATTTTCGGGAATACAATTGAATTTATTAAAAATTTTGGGAAAACGCTGGAATTCATAAGAATTCATTAGAAATTTTGGTAATACGCTGGAATTCATAAGAATTCACAAAATGTTTTCGGGGAATTCAAATAGTTTGATCAGAAATTTTGTATGAATTCATGAAATTTCTTGGGAATTCACTTGAATTCAAAGGGCTATTCTTGATTCGTTGGAATTCACTTGAATACATGGAATATTTTGTGGAATTCAGAAGCTTCTTTTTGCAATTCACATTGAATTCAGCCAGAGATGTACACCGAATTCGCGAGTTAGAAGCCCCTCGGATTAAACGGAAGTTCTATGGAACCATTATTCGCACAGCTTAAATACTAAGTGGCACCAATTACAGCAGTTCGCAAAAGGCTATCAAAGTTGCAAGAAACATCCATAGTGGTAATTTCTCGAGTAATGCGTACAGGGACGACAAATTAGGACTTGCTAAAAATGATTTCTAACTAATATTTTTTACAACATTTATTGTTCAATATAAATAGTGAAAATAAATAATTCTCTCTTCAAACATTTTAACATTTGAAATCAAATCGAATGTCCAGCTAAAAGTGGTTCGAAATTCTTCAATTACAAGAGCAAATTCAGTATAATTCTCATGAGCTTATTGCGACTCCCATTATCGGTTCAAAATGGTGTATATGGGCAATTTCGGAAGCCAGAATGATGGGGGTATTTTCCCCTTTCTAATTTCGGAATTAAGCTACGCAATATTACTATTAGTGAGTAGGGGGGCTCGTGCCCTTGCACCGATGCCAAAAGGCATATTATGCACCCACGTATTCAGGCCTTGAATTAGGGCCGTGCAGACTATTCGTTACTATTTGGTCGGACCAAATAATTTGGTCAAAATTGACGTTTACTATTCGCACCGACGAATCGAATAAGGGTTTTCAAAATTCTAGAATACCAAATAATGAGCCTCTAAAAACCGACTATTCTATAGCGGATAAAACAATGTGAAAGTGAGTGTTTTTAACAGTCTATTGACCAAATTATTTGGTATTCGCAACTAGTTTTCGAATTTTTCTGTTGATTTTGTGAATTTGAGGACGCTGTCATAGAGATAGGAACATAAATGTTATGCTCCTATCCCTATGGGCGCTGTGATAGTGTCCGCTGGACCGTGGCCTCATGGATGACGCGACCTGGCAGACACAGCCTTAAAATTCTGACGTGGCTACTGGCTGTTAAGTATTACTCCCGTTCACCGAGTCGCGTGATCTAGGAGGCTATAGCTAGAATCAGCCACTCAGTCTTTTGAAGTTCATAGACAAGGATAAACCATTAAATGTTTTAAAGGGTAATGGTTATTATCAACTTCTCGCTACGAAGCTAACTATATGGAACTTCCTAATAATAAGTCACTACAGTATAACTATTAAAAAGATAGTATCATGGACATTGAAGAGGTCATACATTGCAAAGCGAGTAGGGATATATTGACAGCTAACCTAATTTTGATTAAAATAAAACCTTTGATTCGTTCAAAAATAAGTTTTCAGCTGTTCAAAAGTACCTTTCCGTGTTCCATTATTTATAAATTTGAAATTTGGTAGAATAGTTTTATAGAAATTTAAATTTGGTCGAATTTTTGAACTTCACACTATTTGGTCAAATTATTTGGTCATTTTCCTATTCCGAGCCGAGAGATGGCTCCCAAAAACACTGCTATTTGGTATTCGACGAATACCTTAAAAAGTACTATTCGCACAGCCCTACCTTGAATAGACCCGTGGCCACAGCGTAGCGAAGAATTCGCTCCACCGTAATAGAGGAGACCCGCGAGGGTTCCAAAATGTGCGAATCTAAATATTCTAGTCTAAGCGAGGCGAAGCAGTCGCACTCGCAAAGTACGTGAGCGGATGTTTCTTCCTTCTCCTGACACGACCTACAGAGAGGGTCGTCGGCAAAACCCATCAGATGGAGGTGCCTATTAAGCCGACAGTGCCCGGTCAGAAGACCGGTGGCCAGCCTAATATCCCATCTGCTGAGCGAAATTAGGTCTCTAGCACGAGACTTGCAGGGACCATTGACTAACAGTTTTGTCTGTCTCTGGCCCTCCATGTTATGCCAAGCTACGCAATAAGAAACTTAATTTACTAAAATAAAGCATAATACCCAATTCGGAACTAGTACTAACTTACTTTATTTTTGTATGTGATGAAGCTTTCCCTCATATGGAAAACCTTATGCGCCCATACCCAGAAAGTATTTAAACTACGCGATGAAATTGTACAATTTCAGAATGTACCGCGCTCGTCGTGTTATATAGAACACTTTTGGAATAATGGTAGCCGGATGGAGAATATTCATAACCCCTATTATAGGTAGCCCAAAAATATCGATGAGATCATAAAGGCTTGCATGGTCCTAATTTCATGTTGTCTGATGAAATGGTCAAGCCTACAAACCATCGAATGTACGCACCTCCTGAATTTGCTGACACTGACGATGCGGATGGAAATGTGATAAATGCGATTTGAGAGAGATATAGTTGCTGGTGAGGTCTTGCATAATGTTCGTCAACCTGGACCAAACAGGTACATGAAAACTGCCGGCCAAATACTGCCGTTTGACGAGGGGCTGTCTAATGTCACCAGAAATGAGATCGACAAGAATTTCGTAAGAATGTTAATAAATTTATGTACAATGGATAAAAACAGAAACATTTTAAAAGAGCTCTGCTCTATTTGGCTTTATTGTTATTTTGCAGTCCCTTGTGTTTAAATTAATGAATAATATCGTTTGGCTACATAGTTGCTTTAAGATGAATGTCACTCTTCCGCTTCCTCTTCAAAAAATATTGTTTCGATTTTAAGTCGAAGAGTCCTTTTTTTTCGTTGGTAAACGACGAAATCTTTTTAACACGCATGCTGTGAAACTGGATGAAATTTTCAGATGCACAAGTTTCGTTTCTTCGTTGGTGATAATCAGATGTTGCGCGTGATCGGGTGCGCTTTGAACCGACAGACCAGATATTTTCTATAAAGGTTTCCCTCTTCTATCGTGTCGGGGGAAACCACAAAGAGAGAGATTTATTTAAAAAGCTATACTGTTGTGCTGCCAGTGAGTTGTAGTCATCGTCACTTTCTTTAACAAGAAATTTTACCTCAGTGGTCAAACCAGCTAAAACAGGATATATCAAGGCCAGGGTTGGATATTTGTCACCGGATGCTAGCCTACTGGCCTCCTCGAAAAGCTTCAACGTGTTAGCTATTGCTTCAATCTTCTTCCTTAGTGAAATATTAATCCAATTGAGGGTATGTTCATATCATGAACATTTTGCTTAATTACTCGGCCTCTGTTTGACGCAAAGTTCCCTGATTTCCCTGAATTTTACTAAAAAATCTAAATTTCCCTGAGGTTTTTGTCAACTATTTATTTCCCTGATTTTTCCAGGTTTGTATGAACCCTGATAACTCACAGCAAGACGATTTTTCCAGGTTTGTATGAACCCTGATAACTCACAGCAAGACTAGGTTGAAAAGGGGCGAAAATAAGTCAAATACTTTCAGCCTCCAGGAAATTCACGAGAGCGGAAATAAGAAAAACACTTCAAAAGTATGCTGGGACACTATTCTCTAAAAATTTAAATGATTAGAAACCCAAATCTAAATCTAAACAAAAGGGTTGGGTCCATATGGAGTGGGTACTTAAAACTGTATTCTCTTATTTTTCTAACCCAAATCCAAATCGACATTTGAGTCTCCCGCCAAACATTTATCCATCCCATATGTACGACACTTCCTCTTTCATTGCGGTATTTTTATTTCAGCATAAATTATACTAAGGTAATAAATTAATTATCTACGATAATTATCTACGGCAAATTGATTATTTACGATAAATAAATTTAAAATTAGAATTTTACATTAGAATTTTACTCATTATAAAACTAAGCTTATCCTAAAGGTTTTGAACCGTTTAATTGAAATTATTTAAACTATTAGTGATGATCAATTGGCCAATATCGTAAAATAACCGATGTCAGAAACAATTTATTTCAAATCAATGAAACTAAAATATCAATATCAAACAATTTTCTACTGGAAAAGATATCAAGCTATTCTTTATTTTTAATATATCATGTTAAATTTAAAAAAATATAAAATTTATTATTTTCTGACACAAAAATTTCCAGCTTCTTTGCTTAATTCTTAATTTTCAGCTCTAAAATAGAAGTTTAACGTTTTTTTGATATTAAAAGAGAAATATATAATTTTCGTTTTATTTGAACTAGTTTTTATATAGGAACTTAAATCAATTGCCCATTTGTATGAGTGCACTTACCGACAATTGATTTTACTAATCGAGACAATTACTGCGTCTTTTAATTAATATTTCATAACATACTACCTGAATATTTTTTAAATATTAAAGATTATATTGTTATTTTAGATTCATTGAGTTAAAATATTGGTTAAGCTTTGATATTGACATCCGTTAATTTACAATATCGGCTCGGCTAATGACGCTAATCTGTTTATAAAATTATATCGGAACTTCAAGTAGTAAATAAACAACACTTGAGCTATTAGTAAAAGAATATATTACGAACAAAAATGGTCTCACTTAGATCACAAAAATTATACTTAGCTTAAAAAATTAATATTTAAATCAAAGTAGAAAATTCAGTTAAGCAAAGGCTTAGACCTGCCGACTGAAAATATTAGCTTCCCGCGTACATTACTATAGACTCCCGTCTGTCTCCCGATAAAGCTGAGGCGCCCCTAACAGCGCGCGGTTCTTCACAGCTGCAATCTCCACTCAGTATCATCTTAAGCTTAAAATACGAGGTTACCTACGTACATAATATCGAATCGCCGTGATAGCGAGGCGCCTAGGCGAACCTCGCGAGCCCCGAACATCGCTCGAAAGAGTCGAAAAGCGAACAACCTCGTCCGAGGGATCAGCCACTGGCGTATTCCCCCGGTATTACCTCTTTGGAAGTTTTAATGCCGTAAATTCGGGCGATATGCCTTTAATCCGTTCTAATATTGAAATAAAAATTGTAAAAAGTAATCCCGACTGTATTTCCGCGTTAAACGGCGTAATACCCATCCCATCTTACACCCTCAGAAAGACTATATTGCCGAGTGGCTTTCCCCTCGTCAATTGTCCCGTATAGAGACTAAAATTTTTGCAAACGCCATCTGGCGTGTGCAAAAAAAGAGCGATTTCTACAAAGACCAAATAAAGAATAAAGACGGTGTCTCTGGCAATCGTTGGAGTTCAACTACCATCCGTGTTGCATTAGCGAAGTATTCCAGAAGCCCAGCAGCATATAAAGCTCTCAAATCGTTTGGGATTTTTAGTTTGCCGTGTGCTAGTACTTTAAAAACGAGGTCACAGATTTATAATAATTCTCCTGGGGTTAACCACACCTATTTTATGGAACAGGAAGAAAAGTATAAAACATTAAAAATGGAAAAAGCTAACCAACAGCGAATACCTCAAGGCGACGGTGAAGTCAAGGTCATTGAAAAACTTATTTGGAATTCCCAGAACCATCAATTTCTTGGATTTGCAATGGCAGATGATGACTTTTCGTTGTTAAAAGACATCCCGAAAGATGCCGAAGCTGAACCAAGCCCAACCCAATACGTTTTGCAATTTTTGTGGCGAGATCTTACAGCTGATTTTGACATTGTTGGACCGTATTATACGTTCAGTTCTCCAGTTAAACAACCCAAGCTCTTATCTTGCATATTGGAAGTGTTAAGAGTATTTAACGCTTTTGGATTTTTAACATCTGTACTAGTTTGTGATGGAGCTAGTTCCAATTTATCTACTATCAAAAAGACATTAGGAGGGAACGAAAATTTCTCATGCTCTCTGGCTAATGCTGAAAACTTGTTTAAAGTCAAGTCAAGTTTTGAAAATCCGTTTGTTCCCAACAGACAAATACACTGGGTTATTTGTCCATCCCACGAAATAAAAAGTATGATAAATAGTTTGTGGTCATCACAGGAATATCGTACGAAAAGGTCTCATAGGAATAACCATCCGTTTGGATGGACCAATATTGTAGAATTGAAAAAAGGGAAGATGAGCGCCAAGAACAAGGCTTATTGAGATATATTCCAAGAATGCACTCAGTTTTATCATTCAAGATGCTTGGACTAAGTTAAATGTCCGTCCAACAAAAATCATGCAACAAAATGCCGTTTTGTCAGAGCTATATGCCTACGCTAATTCAAATGGCGGATCAAGAAATGGGAGTCAAGAAAGTGCTTTTCAGTGTTACTTATACCTCAAAGCTTGTAATCAAATTTTTGAGAACGGTCTTTTATCCAAGAAGCGTGTTTTTTCAATGAATGCTGAAGAAATATTATCTTTAAAAAGTGGTTATCTTTACTATGTTCAATGGCTCCAGGAAGTTCTGACTAGTAATCCAGACTTAAACTTAAAGGATCCAAAGCAAAAGGACTTTCTTGCGTGGCAAACATGGGACCTTCTAAGAATAACTATTTTTGGATTTTTAAGCTTTTGTGAAGATTTATTATTGAGGTACCCAAAACACTTCATTACTCCTAGTAGGAATAATGGAAGTGCTTTGGAGTCACTATTTGCTCAATTAAAATAACACATGTCTTTATGATTTGAAATTAAAATATGAAAAAATTCGGAATTGCACAATATCACTTTTTTACGATATGACAAAATTTTATCACATTAACACTGAATTTGGAAAAAACATCAAAATTTCAGGTAAACTTCCTTACAGATCAATAATTACTTTAAAAATCTTTGGTTTAAGTGATCTAAAATTGATTTTAGAAGATAATTTTTATCATCTAAGTTTTAAGACTAAAACAAAATATCACAAAAGATCTTTACTTTGTAATTTGGGATTATTATTATAAAAATAATATTTTTTGTTTCATACGTTTTGGGTTCTTTGGACTAGATTTAGGAACATATAAGTTATTTGTACATTTGGTGGAATTTCCTCTGTTTTTTTGGTTTTGAAGTTGTGGCTCTTGCAGGTTTAGGTTTCATCTCTCCATCTTGTGTAGCGTTCTTATGTTTATCCTTTTTAACTTGAGTTTTCATTGGTTTATTCTTTTTATCGTTAGCTTTTGTAGCTTTATTCTTTTTGTCATTAGCTTTTGTAGCTTTATTCTTTTTATCATTAGCTTTTGTAGCTTTATTCTTTTTATCTTTAGTTTTGTCACTTGTTGCTTCATTACTGCAATTCTTTTCTTTCTTGTTATTTTTTAACTGAACTAAATTTTTTTAATTTGAAAATGGTTGCGTAAAGTTTATAACGCAAGTTTTGACATCCCTTGCAAAGATTGGAAGCCATAGTGGAGATAAATTCTTGTAACCTAGCATGAGTAATTTTTCTCACCCAGATTTTGAAGAAAAACTCTATGCTTTCTGTATCAAATGCTTCCAATACTTCTGGGAGGGTTTTCAATCCTTCTTCAAATAATTGCCTTATGTTTTAATTTTGGTGGACCTTTTTTATACAGACCTAGTTAAGTGATTAATTTTAATAATTATTCGCATAAACCCAAAGTATAATTCACTTACTTTAATTGTTTTGCTTTTATGCTCCTTGAAAGCTTCTGAATTAGCGTAGTTACGGACCGTATCATTCACTTCTTTGACACAGTCACGAAAGGCTTCTTTAGGAAAAAACATTCCTCCTCGATCTTGGTTCAACAGTTCTATTGGCAGCTGCTTTACCATTTCTTCATCATCAAGTGACAATTTAAAAGTTAAACGGTGAACATTACGGTACAAAGGTTTAGATTTTGAAGTTAATCGAGTAGAATGTTGTAGCCGCTTAGAAACTTTCCACACTTCACCAATGTACCTCCGCCTAATCTCAATATTCCACTTAAAGTTTCTTGTTTATTAAAGCCCTGGCTTGACATGATTTTGTTATCACGAAACATTTCTTCAGCAAAGCATTCTGGTGACTCTAATTGATTATCACAATTGTCATCCTCTTATGCCTTTGGTTTTTCGTCAGTTTCGTTAACGTAACTAAAATATAAACTTGTAAGGCAAAACTGGAGTCCTGGTTGAAAGTGTAGACATAAGATAGATTACCTGAATATATAAACAAAGATTTGGGACGGGTGAACATTAAATAAAAAGAAATACTGATCAACGATGGCTGTGATGCGGAGCCACGTGGATCTGCTGCGCTTACAATGGAAGCAGTGGACTGCAGTCACGACATGCAACCTGACCAAACACTGTTAAAAAAAGGTATTTTGAAGGTACTATAAAATACCTCCCGGACCTTTTTAGTACCCATGAACGTATTCTATTAGTGGTTTCACAGTGCGGGTATTAAATGATTTCGAAAAAGGTATTTTGGAAAAAATATGGTATATAATGAAAATATAAGGTATGTAATGAAACCTTTTAGAGTTTCAGCGCTTCTGGTGGTATTTTATCGTATCCTGGATGTAGAAAAGGACTTAACAGATCCGTTTAGAGGGATTTTTTGGCTCCGGTCTGCTGAATATATCTAACACTACTATAGTAAAATACATGATATAATCCTTCTAGCCCAAATTCTCTATCACTGCTTACTTCACCATTAGCACTAGTAATGGCAGCGCAGAAGGAATCTCTATAGAAATATTATATATAAGCATAAAGAAGAGTTTCTGTTAGGTTTGGTTTTATGTTTTCCACTTAATAGAGTAGTGGTTTTCTACCCGAGATTTAAATTACAATAGCTTGCTTCCTAGCCAGTGGTTTTTCTTAAATATTTAAATACATGTAATAAATATTAATTATTTTCTTCGAGAGTTATGTACATTAGCATACGTTACATTATTTAAATGTAGTACAATTTTGATATAAGGTATACATAAATAATATAAAGGTTTGAATCCGAGCGTACGACTAAAGTCGCCATTCAGAAAATATCCACGAATATGTGACCCTCAATTACTATTATAATGTAACAGTTCCACACCTTCCTTAACAAGGGGTAAGCATAACATGGGGAAATCTACAGCGGTTGATCCCTTGCTTACTCTCATGGTCCTGTAAGCCTACAGCACAGACACTAAAAGGCGAGATGGAAGGCAAAATTTTACCCTCGTGTCTTTCCGTCTCATTTACATTGAAGTCAGGGCCGGATTAACCATTTTTTGGGCCCTAGGCAAGGCCTTAGTTTCGGGCCCCAGCCCCCCAACACACCACAGTTATAGAGAATCCAGGAGACATACTATTTTTCATATCTTTAAATGACTTAACACTTAACTGCATATTTAAATTTATTTTTGAACTCAATAATTAAATTTCTTTCTTTCTAACTCAAAACATTTATCAGTTATCTCTTCATACTCTATGAAGACATTTAGTAAATCCTTTTCAATATACATCAAAGATACAGAACTTAATTTTTCCTGGGCTAATGTGGTTCTTACGTAGTTTTTCATTATTTTTTAAAGTTGAAAAGGATTTTTCGCCACTTGCATTGCAAACACAAGTAAATTCTCAAAATAATTTCTTAAGTTTGGTAAAGTTGAAATTATATTATTGGTACGAATGAAGGAATGAAAGAATTCTGGGTTTTTGCTTTCTTCATTCTTCACGAAATGCTTGAAATGTAGCAGTTCGTTTTCAAGCTCTTCAAAATTTAAATCATTGCAATACGTTTCTGCCAATTCTTGGAAAGCTCCAGAGAAAGATTCATCGGGGGCATTAATGTTTAAAATAGGTTTGAACTTTTCATCAGTGTCCTTGTTAACTTCAGATTGTTTTTTTAGTATTTGTCATTAGACGTAAAACACTTTTAATTTGAAAGCGTCCCGTCCCATCAGTGTGTTATCATCGTTTTTAGCCACATCGTATGATGTACATCTACGATGAGACTCTTAGTTTGGCCTGCCCTGTTGTACTCGTACTCGTTCTAGTACTAGTACCAGTAGACGTGACGTGAAAGAGTAGCGCGTTTGGCAGTATAGAATTTTTCGTTCGTCATTTAAGGGAGAGTGAATGGGAGAGAATTGTGGTGTGGTGATTTTTACGTTCGTGTATTTTAAGAGAATGGGGATTATAATAGTAACTTTAAGCACTCCATTTAATTGTGCCAGTAAGACTAAGCATTTTGAATTGTGTTTTACGATTGCTCGACATATTTAAAGCGAGATAGAGGATTATGGTGCTATCTTAATTAAAATGGAAGGTTTAATACTCCCTTTAAATTTCCTGTCACCCGTCGACAATAAGGGTTTCACGCTTTCAATCCCACTCCCCTATTTCAAAATCCAAAGAAATCAAGGGGATTTTTTAAAAAGCAAAAGGAAGTATATTCCGAAGTTATATTTAGAATGGTCAAAGATGTTTTTTATTAGAAATTACGTGTATTTCTCCAAAAATCGAGAATAATTTTAAAAGAAAGTACTAGCTTGTGGCCCTAAATATTAAAATTATAACGTAAGTAAATTTATTAAAGTAAGGATTAAGGGTTGTTATTTTTGTTTGGGCATCGAGGGATTATTCACTCTCATTTTCTGTACTTCTTTTAATGGGCTTTTATAGGTATTTCGTTTAACCACTGTTAAAGGATGCTCATCGTGGGGGTACTCACGTTTTCCGTTCGTGTCACACTATTATAATTATAACAGAAGTAAAAAATGAAGTTATCATTTTGAAACAGTTACGGTAGCGCATCGAGGGCTATTCACTCAAATTTTCTGTACGCCTGTCAAGTACGGTACGATGTGGCTACTATTACGAACCCAACCCTTGTGTCGCCTTGTTCTTTCCTGCGCCTTCATCACAGAACAGTTTACGTATTTTTTCCCCTTTCTTCGTTACATTTGTAAATTATCTCTTTTGTGAACTGAGCAATTATTTAAAATATTTCAAATTATCACGAACACGCTGAATAAAGCTTATTAAGGAATCATACAATGCAACTCCAGTGTTTAATGACGGTCAGTAACAACACGAATTCAAAATGAAATTTCTTTCTCCGAGGATTGCGACTTCTAAAAATACATTTCCATTGAATTTTCAAGTTTCTTTTCGTCTTTTTCTTTCTGCCTTTTTAAATTGCCATAATGTTTTTGGGTAACGGGTTTTTCAACATAAGGCTGCCGTAACATCTCACATGGCTTTTCCATAGTGTCAGTGACGTTATTTTTCGGTAGAGTAAGAGTGGAGAATATATTTGTTGGTTTTTCATTTTCTCAGTTTTTGAAAACAAGCTGATTACGGGCCCCTCAGATATCCGGGCCCTAGGCAATTGCCTAACTTGCCTAGTGGTTAATCCGGCCCTGGCTATTCACTCAAATTTTCTGTCAAGTACGGTATGATGTGGCTACTATTACGAGTCCAACCCATGGGTCGCCTTGTTCTTTCCTTTGCCTTCGGCGAAGAACCGTTTACGTATTTTTTCCCCTTTTTTCGTTACTTTTGTAAATTATCTCTTTTGTGAGCTGAGCAATTATTTAAAATATTTCAAATTATCACGACCACCCTGAATAAAACTTATCAAGGAATCATACAATGCAACACCAGTGTTTAACGACGGTCAGTAACAACACGAATTCAAAATGAAATTTCTTTCTCCGAGGATTGCGACTTCTAAAAATACATTTCCATTGAATTTTCAAGTTTCTTTTCGTCTTTTTCTTTCTGCCTTTTTAAATTGCCATAATGTTTTTGGGTAACGGGTTTTTCAACATAAGGCTGCCGTAACATCTCACATGGCTTTTCCATAGTGTCAGTGACGTTATTTTTCGGTAGAGAAAGAGTGGAGAATATATTTGTTGGGTTTTCATTTTCTCAGTTTTTGAAAACAAGCTGATTACGGGCCCCTCTGATATCCGGGCCCTAGGCAATTGCCTAACTTGCCTAGTGGTTAATCCGGCCCTGATTGAAGTACCTTACCTTGTCTGAGAATGATTCAAGCCCGGGGTAATTAAGGAAAAGCTTACCAGTTTCAAATGTGCCGCAAATATTTCTGATGGCGCGAAAATATAATTTAGACCTGTTTGTGGGTTTTATTTGACACCTAATTGGGTAACACAAAATACCTTTAAAAGTATATTTTTGAACCTCTTTGAGTATTAACAGGTACCGCTTTCGGTAATAAGGAGTACCTTTCAAAATTTGAAGTATTATTTGTTGCCTTGTTGGGGTTTAAATGATATCTATTTCGGTATCACAAAATACCTTGTAGTCCTCAAAAGTACCTTCTTTAAGTGGTATTTCAGAGTACCTTTACACAACGGTATTTTGTAGTTCCTTTAAAGGTACGTCTGGGGATGCATCGAAAAATACCTTTAAAGGTACTAGACAGTACGGTTATTTTTTTACAGTGAAACGCTTCAAATATGGAAGTTCAGGGTGAAAATCAGTTGAACCATGCAGCAAACAACGCTTACGAAATTTTAACACAGCCCAAGCCTTTGTTGCGAAAACTCTGAATTCGAAGCCAATGATCTGTACAATCATTACTCAATTCATCCGGTGAACGTCTAACCACCAAAAGATTTATTGGGTGCTTACCAAATAAAGCACGTCAAAGCCGAGCCAGTTAGCACTTGGGACAAAAACTTGGAATACGTGAGCTTTGATCATTTGTTACCTAAAGCGAGTAGTCCACTACGCCTTGAAAAACCGTATCCTTACCGTTTTAAGTTCGTAAATCATCCGAAAGAGGGCGCCCATTACCGAAGTCTAAAAACATCGTTTAAGAAACGTTGTCAGGGACCCTATTCTCTAAAAATCTAAATCATTTGGACGAGGATCCAAATCGACAGGGCGCTTAAAACCGTATTCTCTAACCCAAATCCAAATCGTCATTTGGATCTCCCGCCAAACCTTTATCCAAACCAAATGTACGTCACTTCCTCTTTCATTACGTAAATTTACTTAGTGTTTATTGGTCAATTCTTTTGCAGCGTTTAATATAAAAGTAAAATGTTTTTAAGCCTTGGATTTTTGAATGTTTGATTGAAATAGTTTTGTACAATTAAGAAACCTCTTAATTTGATAGTTTAAGCTTATTTGGCCTAATTAATATTAATTGGGAAATTAATTTGAATGAAAAATAGGTGGATACCTTTTATTAAATGGGAAATAATGCACATATTTTACATTTAAATTTTAGAAGTTAATTTATTATTTATTTTGTGTATATAAAATTCAGCATTAATTTCACTAAGGCAATAAATTAATTACCTACCAGGAATTAACTAGTACCAATATTTAATAATAGAATTTAACTCCTTTCGAAACTAATAAGGTTTTGAAAAGGTTTTTTGTAATTTTGTCAATAAAATTTGTGATTGTCGATTGGTCAATATTATAAATTAACCAATGGTGGAATCAATTTTTTTAAACTCAATGAAACCGAAATATCAATTTATCATCTACTGTAAAAGGAATCAACCTTTTTCAAAAGAAGATAAATAAGAATTAGATGGCTGCTTTAAACAAGATTTTTGGATTTTGTCTCTAGTTAATCAAGAAGAGAATATTTTGTTAATTTTGGTCAAATTTAGATATTCGGTAATCGAGTTGATATGAATAAAGCACTTTTTGTCCATGTCTATTTTAAATTTTAATCACAGATTTCGTTTACCATTTCACAAGCATAATAAACACCACTGGAGGACGCAAATCTATCTGTGATCGGTAACTGTGACCAATATAGCAATTTTACCAATTAATTTGCATATTTCTAGTCATTAATTTGAAATGTTGCGAGAGAAATTTGAATCGAATGTAAGTAGAAATCTCTTTCAGTAGATAATTGTTGGTGTCGAAAAAATTGGTATCAGAATTTCAATTAAGCTTTGGTTATTTTACGATATGGGCTCATGATGTTAGTCTGTTTATAAGATTAAATCGTTACTTCAAGTGTCACAAGATAGTATCTACCTCCAAAATCGAGAGTTAGTAATTTTAAAACAATCTGCTCGTCACAGGATATCTTAGGGTGAATTTATTATATCATTGATAAGTGATAATTTGAGTGATGAAGGCTCACTATGCTGCTCAGTCAACTTTTGGCAAGGCCTAATACCATTTTGCTTGACTGTCCGAGTCCGACTGTCGTCGTCAAATCTATTTTAAAGCATAGATCATATAGTGTCCACCATTGATTTTTTTTCGCAAAACACGTTGGATTTGTAAACCTCGACGCGCACCACGATTAGAATCATTAAAATTCAAAAACAACACATTGATCGCATACATTTTTAGTAAATAACATTTCTCTCTACAGCTGTTTTCGGGGCTAAAGCGACGGAAAACAAATAGACGGCGGTAAAGAAAAAACCACCAGCCGGTTAAAGGGGGTAGTTTCGAGAGAGCGAAATTCAAATGCAAGGCGCGTCCCTTCAACAAAAAACAATGAATTCATAAATACGGACGTTTTACGCAATTATAATATTGAAATTTTTTACAAATAAGAAATTTTTAAGAAAAGAAAGCACTCATTTTAAACTCAAACTTTAAAAATACGACGCTACGAGATGGACAAGTTACGGGGCTTAAAACGAGGGGCGCAAAAAAAATTATTTTTTATTAAATGCCAAAAATCAATGGTAAGCCAAGGCTTAGCGCAATTTCGCCGCCTTTAAAAAAGTGCCAAGTTTAGAAATAGATTGTGGGACAATAAAAAGGTGGAAAATTATGATATTAGGCTTTTGTTAAAGCTTGACACCTACTTTATATTATATTTAAAATCCATCCATAAGCAAATCCTCAAAAAATATGAAAATGACCACGAAAAAGAACCCACTCTCAAATTTTTTCCTCTTAAAAAAATGGCGGCCACAAACGGGGTGAAAAAGGCGAAAAGAGCTATCCAAATGACGATTTGGCCGGCCATTTGGCTTGCCAAATGTTTGGATAGGGTTTGAACCAAATGAAAAGGGATTTGGAGTTACAGAATACCGATTAGTGTCATTTGGGGATGAATCGACCCCAAATCCAAATCATTTGGATTAGGAACGATCCAAATGTAGTTAGAGAATAGGGTCCCAGGTCCACGGTGGCGTACCGAATATGCCAAAAGTGGCAGGTCATCATGCAAAAGCTGTAAAAGCAGCATATCTAAAGATGAGCTAAGAATGGCGGCAAATTGTTCGGTTACGAATGTTTGATGAAAGGTAAATATCAAAATTGAGCATCATTAATTTCTTATTGTGGAAACAGGTTCCAAATTTCAAAGTTTAAAGTGTCAACTGAGGCTGACATCTCACACGTTGAGGCTTTACGTTAGGAAGATCAAGGGAAAATGAGGAGTAAAATTTCGAGTGGGTCAAGCAAAACCCCATCTAAAGGAACAAAGAGAAAAAGCTCCTTCATTGAAATTCAAGACTTTTCAACTGCATAGGCCAAAAGTAATCGGTCCTCTTGTAAAGGTTGTGGAGAAACAATCGTAAAAGATCAAGTTCGCATTTCAAAACTTGACAAACAGAGTGAAAAAGCTAGACGATTTGGTCCACTACCAGCGTGGTATCACGTTGATTGCTTTGTACAAGCGAGAGAAACTTTGGAGTTTTTAAAAGATGGCTCTAAAATACCAGGATTTAAGACACTCGGAGTTGAAGATCAAAAGGCCATCAAAGAAAAAATAAAGAAAATAGAAGTAACTCCAGTAAAGAAGATAAAGAAAGAGGAAGTCCCTAAAGAAGATCTGGGCGAGAAGCAAATTCTTAAGGAACAGTCTCAGTTAATTTAAAACATCGTGACGCGCTTAAAAAAAATCATCTTAAAAAAAAAATGGTGGAACGACAAAAAAATTCCTACAGGAAACAGCAAAATTCTACATAAACTTTCCGATATCATGACGTTTGGATCTCTTGAACCTTGCACAGAATGTGACGGTGGACAATTTGTTTTCTCAAAGATGGTTATCACTGTACTGGAAATGCAAGCGATAGGAGAAAATGTACAAATGTTACAAAACCTCTCCAGATTCCAGATGACCTAAAAGAGGAATATCCATTCTTAAACAGCTACAAATACATAAAGCGAGACCGTTACTTTCCTACAAGCGCAACTACTCCAAGTTCACCAAAAAATTTGCCATCAACCTCGGGTATCAAGAGAAAGCCACAACCATTGGACAATGCTAAAATAGTATTAGTTGGTAATCTTCGAAGTTCCAGAGATGCTCTGAAGAAAACCATAGCCCGATTTGGAGGCAATGTTGTCTCTCAAGTTGACAAAACTACACCTTGCGTTATAAGTACCAAGGAAGATGTTAAGAAAAATATCAAGAAAATTCGTGAAGCTAAGGAACACAATGTTCACGTTGTATCTGAAGACTTTTTAAGTGATTTGGAAAATGGAGGTTTAGTTCTTATGATCCAACAATACAGCATAGCCAGTTGGGGTGGAAATCCTGAAGACAGAACTAATTCTTACGCTGCTGAAAAAAGACTCAAAAGTGCGGCTGTAGGAAAAAGTGACTCAACATTCTCATCTGGAAAGAGTACGAAAGTTAAACTGACAGTGAAAGGCAGCGTAGCTGTTGAACTAGATTCAAATCTTGAAGCCATCACACACTTGTTAGAAAACGAAGAAGGAGCTTTCAACGCTGTTCTCGCAAAAGTCGACATTAGTCAAGGATCTAATTCATTTTACAAGCTTCAACTTCTAGAGTCAGACTAAGAAAACAATTACTGGGTGTTTCGGAGCTGAGGACGTGTTGGAACTACTATTGGTGGAAACAAGACGGAACAGTTTGCCACTAAGTATGAAGCTGTTGCCGAATTCAAAAGGCTTTACGAAGAAAAAACAGGAACTCCGGGTGAGTTACACCACACTGCCTCAAAGGTTCCTAATAAAATGTATCCACTTGACATTGACTATGGCGCCGAGAATGGAACTTTAGAAAAACTGGTAGTAGGATCTGGATCTAAACTTCCCAACGCCATCCAAGAACAAATTCGCCTTATCTTTGACATGGAGAAAATGAAGAAGGCCATGTTGGAGTTTGAAATTGATCTAAAGAAAGTGCCATTAAGAAAAAATTTCGAGAAAACAAATTGAACAGGCGTATTCCGTTTTGACGGACCTCCTGGCTTTACTCGAAAATGAAGATGTCAAAAACAAGAAAGCCCAGCTAATAGCTTGCACGAACCAAAAATGCCCCTCTTTTGGATAATGATGAGATAATAAAATCCAAGGGAGAAATGCTAGATTTCCTTCTAGAAGTGGAGATCGGTTACAAGTTAGTTAAAAAGGAAAGTGGAACGACCAAAGATCCAATAGATCAACATTATGAACAATCGAAAACTCAAATTGAAGTATTATATAAAGAATCCGAAGAATTCAAGACATTAGTAACATACGTCAAGAACACGCACGCTGAGACTCACAGGAGTTATGAACTTGAAGTAGATGAAGTATTTAAAATTGCTCGTCAGGGAGAACGCAAACGCTACCGACCATTCCAAAAACTCCATAATAGAAAGCTACAATGGCATGGTTTCAGAACCACAAACATGGCGGGTATCTTGTCTCAAGGCCTTCGTATTGCTCCACCAGAACCTCCGGTTACTGGTTACATGTTTGGAAAAAGGAGTTTACTTTGCAGATATGGTACTACACATAGCCTTTTAATAAAGAGTTAAATTGTAGGTTGTTAACTTCAAATATTTGATTCTCTTAGGTCTCTAAAAGTTCCAATTACTGTCACGCCAGTCGAGACATGGAAGAACTACGCGAGATGGAACAGCGACGAAGATAGCGGAGCCTCTACAAGAAATGAAGCGAATGACGTAGGAGAGCTCCGAGATAGTGGGAACACAAAATTCGGTCTGCGCAATATTCGCGCGCCTCTGATTTGCTATTGGTTACAGCAGTTAACGTTGAGGTTTAAAGCCGAGGCAGCGCCGAACCGTCCATCTCTCGAAACTTGGCGAGAGTAGCGTAAGCCTTGTTCACTAAAATTTGAAATTCAACAGGCGCGCGCCAACCGACGCGCGCAGCCTATCCACGTACCCACCTTTTGGAAGGGAGGAGGAATCTAAAGGGGGTATTCAAGTTTTTGGACGACAGGTTATTCAACACTAGGGGGCTGTTCCATCTCGCCTAGTTCTTCCATGGTCGAGACAACAACACCGGGTTGTTGCTCCTCTGCAAAGTAGCTTTAGGAAATATGCTTGAGCTACCTCACGGAAAATTTATTGAAAAATTACCTCTCAATACACATAGTACGAAGAGAATTGGACAAACCTTTCCAGATCCTGAGAAAAGCATTGTCAGAAATGATGTGGAGATCCCATTAGGACCCCCAGTTAAAGCTAAAATTAACTCCAGCTTACTCCACAACGAGTTCATTGTCTATGATGTGGCGCAAATAAATATAAAGGACCTTTTAAAAATGAAGTTCTGTTGGAAGATCAGTTGAACCGAATAAAACAATAGGTTATTTAATTAATGCAAAACGTTTATTTACGAACATAATAATACTGTTAAAGGGCAGACAGGATTTTGGGTAGAATATCCCTTAAGTTCTTAGTAGTACGTGATAACAATCAGATGTCCATACCCCCTTCTCAGTATTTTAAATGAATATTTAAAAACTAACAAATTTTAGACGTCGCTAATGAAATTAATTAATTACGGGAAAACAAACGCACCGCGGTTTATCGTTTCCGACAATAAGAGGGCAGAGAAAAACGCACGCACTCCGCGCAGGCACTCTTTTCACAACATTTTATCATGCCTCTAAGTAGAGAAATGGCTGCTACTCCTATGGCAATAGTGTTTGTCTAGCTCCCTTTGATAAAACCTATACTCTCTGCGTATCATTTATCACCGCAACTTCAATACAAAATTGTACTGCCTAGCCTAGCGTTTCTTTTATCCCTTTTAGAATGTTTCAGGACTGAAACCGCCTCTATTTCACGAGAGAGAGAGGGATTTGGGGTTGCTTAAGTAAAATTCGTTGCCCCCAATGCCTGCCATACGAAACGTACAAATCTCCCTTATTCCATTGGATGATTTTTTTTCACGTGACCCATTTAGTAATCGTCTCGACCGTTTGGTGGCTGCACCGCGACAGAAATTTCAAAATTTTCTCTCTTCGGATCTTAGCGCTATACGAGTTCTGACGTCACAGTAGCTTGCGGAAGATGCCCAGTCGTAACCCATATTTGTGTACTTAGAGGCGTGATAAACTTATGGTTCACACTAATAAAATTAAAAGGATTGTGCTAGTAACCAGTTTCATTTAATCAACTAATTAATTAATACTGCTAAAATTAAATACCAAAGCGGCAAGATACAGTGCATATTTTTGGAATCAGTTTTGAATCCTGAAACTTTTCTAATCAATTTAAAATCTCTTAATTCGCGTAATTTATTTCAAATTTGGGTATGATAATTACAAAGTGCCGAACCCCTCGCGGGCTAGAAGCCTTCCCCATCCCCTGTTCCCCCTGTAAATTTGGTTAGTCTGTCGCTTCTAAATTCCAAACAGTACATCTTTCAAATTGGTCTCGGTTGTCCCATTTAAGGGACCTCCTGTAACGACGGAATTTTCAGTTTTAACAAGCCTGCAAGCTTATAACTTGCTTGGCTATGTTTCTAGAATATTTTAATGATTCCGAACGTTGTTGCCGAAATTTAGTAGCGACTAATTAGACGGTAAAGCATGGTTTTCACTTGACCGAAAAAAATTACTTTGCAGCTGTACGTCAAACGTCAGATTTGTTTTTTACGTTTTCGCCCAGCGCTATAGCGTTTTCACCTAGCGTAGTTCATACCAGTGGTGGGCAAAACAGGAATGACATTCGCGGCGCGAATGAAATAAGGTCATTCTTTTTCTCTCATTCCCCGAATGGCGAACGTTTTTTGTTAGAGCGACACTTTCCCCTCCCACTCTTTGAAATCCAACTACCGAACTCTATCACCCCCTTCTCAAAATTGAAATGTCTCACCCTAGGAATGAAAATTTCCCTTTCTACAAAAGTCTCTCTCCAAACCAGAATGAAAAAAAAAATTCCTCCCCTCTCCTAGGCGTAGCCTATACAATTACCGAATGAAAGTAGAGGCCTGCTCGAAAATCTATCTCGGTTTGGGAATGAAAATTTCTTTTTTTAACTCGGTCATTCTCATTCGTGATTTCCGAATGTGGTCAGGACCGAATAACAAAATCATTCCTTACGCGACTTTTGTCGGTAGATGGCAGCTCAGTGATTACGGTTGTACTCTGAAATTGTATTGGAAGTAGTTGGAAGTCTTGTCTCATCCTTAAACGGCGGTGCATACATATAGTGGTTACCCATATCTCTCGCTGATGATTAGAGAAGAGATTGGGAAAAGTAGGCTTTCATGCGCAGACTTTTTAAGATGAAATGAGGAGTGAGATGAGATTTTTTTGGGGGGTCTTTTATCAAGTTCCATTGTAAGCCTCGAGGAACATTGATTTTTAGTCATATATTAATCATTAATAATCTCGGTTTCTTAAGGGGGGTTTGGTGATGGTGAATTTTTACCTTTAAGGCCTTAGGAAATTATAATGAGGGTATGCCTTTCTCGAGGGGCCGGTCGCTCAATGTAATCGGTGTACAGTCCAGGACAAAAGTTTCTGGACATTTTCATTTGGCTGCCATTTTGTTTCTATTTGAGCTAGAGTAACAAAATAGGACTTTCTAAATAGGTTTACTTCTCAAAATTATTTTAAAATAACAAATGACACTGTGGCGCTAATATAGCGTTAGCCATAGCGGAAATAGTAAAGCACCCCGATTATGACGTGACGAAATAATGCTTCAAATGGATCAGCAATGCTATCGTTGCACGCGTCTTGTCACGTAAAATCCGAAACTGTTTTCAAATTGTAAATCGGTTCAGTCAATCAAAAGTTATGACAAAAAACGTGACGTTCAAAACAATAGCAAATAAGCCTAACAATTATTAATTTTATCTATATCAACTTAGCTCCGTATTAAATATTACGATCAGAAAAACAAGATGTTCCAACCCGGGAAATTTTAGTTCCACACTGACATATGAGAAATGAGAACTTATGAATTAGACTCAGTCCGCTTCTTTCGGTGGCGGTTTGAAAACGTCTAAATATTTAGAGATTTAGATATGTTTAATGATTTTTTATAATTTCCTAGTTGCTAATACAGTGGGTGGATATTTGGGGATAATTTTTTTGACGGATATTTTACGGCAGACGGCGTTATCTGTTGATTCGGTATTAAAAGTTGGATGAGCCGTGGTATTGGATGATGGACAGTGTTTCAAGAAAACACTTTGAGAAAGTTTAAGGAGCAAAATAGGTGGCATGACTAAAATACAGGTGTAACAGAGATAGTTTATGGAGCAAAATAGGTGGCATGACTAAAATACAGGTGTAGCAGACATAGTTTATGGAGCAAAATAGGAGGCATGGCTAAAATACAGGTGTAACAGAGATAGTTTTTGGAGCAAAATAGGTGGCATGACTAAAATACATGTGTAACAGAACTTATTTGACGTTCGGTAATTAATGTTTGGACGCTTGAGAATTGGATGTTGAGAAATTCTCTGAAAATAATATTGTGGGAATAATATTTCGACGGCAAATTCATGAGGATGGCTGAGAAGACATAGTTCTATTCAAAGTGGATGAGAATGGTTTGAATTATAATAATATATATATACAGGTTAAATTATTCGCAAGTTCTTATTACATGAAAATATTTTACGACGTGGATAATTTTAACGTATTTCCCGCTTTCTCGGCTTTACTCTGCAAGTTTTCTTATTCCCAGCACATTTTAAACGTGATAACTATCCCTTTAAACTTTACTTAAGAATTAGGTTTTTTGAAAATTATGGCTGTTTTTGGAACATAGAGCAAAAAAGAGAGAGAGGCCCTACAAACGACAAAAATCACAGCGTTTGCAATTGTGTCGTGTTTCAGCGTATGAAGGTTGCTCTATATATTTTTTAGCTTAGAGTAGAGCAGTTTCAATGATCATCGGAAAACAATCAGACTCAATAGCCTATACTTTTCCTGCTATAATATAGTCGGTAAGGGCCTTGGTTTGTGACATTGAGAATTTAATATCTCAATTTTACTATCGTTAATTTGGCAAAAAACTAAATTGAGTCTGCTTCCATTATTAACCTTGACTATTTGCCCTAAAAAAATTTGATGTTATTCTTTTGTAGTTTAAAGTTTACGTTTCATAATCTATATGGATAGAGAGACACTTAGATTTACACAATAATCTAAGACGCCTTGGATTTTTTACTTGAAATGAGAAATTTAACGGGCGCCCATGTATAGAGTTAAAAACCATTTTCTTGCCCTCTCAAAGGTTGAAGCTTCTCCTACTTTGTTCGCATAGAGATTTTATTTCATTTATGTATTTTTTCGCAGATGAAGTTTTACTGAAATTATATCATGAATATTTAGAAAAGAATTCATCTTGAATATGTAGGAGAATTTCAACTTGAATATTTAGAATAAAAAATCCATCTTCAAGCTTTAGTATTTACAGAGTAGCAAAAAAAAAACAACCGGCGTTGTCCATCCAGATATATCATTACATTTCAGGCCCCCATTTTTAACGAAGGTGGCAAATCGAGCTTCAAAAGACATGAAGTGAGTCTTACGGAAATTGGGAACCAGTGTTTTAAATGTTATAGATTCGGTTGAAACACGTAGACGGCGCCATTTTTCAAGATGATGAGGAATTGAAAAAAATGTAAGAGCCCGCCTACTGCCTTTGAGTACCGTCCCTGCAAAATTTCATACCTCTAGGTAAAGCTGTTTGGACTCGGGAGTAGATTATCAGTCAAACTGTAACTATAGATGTTGAGCATATAAGTTACTGAGGTTTACGTAGGCGTCCTTGTGATTTAAATTAAAATTTCGAGTTTAAAATTAAACTTGTTGTCTTAGATTAGTGGTGTCTTTCAAGTTTGAGTAATAAATGGTTTAGAGAACACTTTAGGACACGGGTTTGATTTGTTGGTTTTCGAGTATTGTTTCCGGTTGTAGTATACTTTTGACGGTTTATTTACTTTGCTAAAAACGCGATAGAGGTTTGCGTGCAGTTCAATGTCTCCATTTCAGTTATTGGAAGTAATTAGGTTTTAAATAAGATCACAGGACAACTTGTGTAATGAATTTTAAAAGAACTATACGATCATATTTAATGCTTTTTTTTTATTACAACTTGATCAATGAGAAAACAGTTGACATCGCCAGTTATCATTTCAGTATTTACTTGTGTGGACACCTTTCCACTAAAACCAATAAATACCAGTTAGATGTAATTATTACGATATTTATAATACAAGATTTTAAGAAAAAAAATTTCATATCTAATAATAGATCTAAACATACTCTAAAAAATTACACAAAACAAATTACACAAAACAAATTAAAGTTTTTACATGATATAAATGCGAAGTTATCGGTCTAATAATGTGACCAATATCCCTGGTTTTCGTAAACCTCCCAAGCTCTACTAGGCATTGAATGGTGACATAAGGACATTATCTCTCTCTCTCTAAGGGCCCAAGATTCTATGTTACGGTTGAAATGTATGTATGTCCGATTTGGTCAGCCATCTGTCTCATCTCAAGTGGTATAATAATTGTATAGCCTAAACAGAGGCCGAGCGCATTCGCTGCAGAGTAACCCGGCATTGAACATTTTTCCCTCCTTCAAAGATTTCTCACGACAGCTCTTCGTGATTTTTACTAAGCGCGAATTTACCTCTTGTGTCTGAGAGAACTGGGGGGTTCTGGAAATTCTCTTACTTATTTTTTCCCCTCAGTCCTTCCTCTCTCGCGGCCCTCGCCTACCCGCCTGTTTTAGTTTGATTCCCAACCGCTTGGGAGCGTTATCTCAGAGCTCGCCTCTAGACCACGACAGGCTTAGGATATCGGTCGTGGCTGATTTTGAAAATTATTTTTCTCTCCCGCGAATTTTGACGAAAAATTCGGAAGGAGCCCCTTTACAAAATCTACGTCACATCTAGCTGAACTAGATGTTTTTGCTAATAGATGCGCTTGGGCCCTTTGAGAGATATAATCTCCTTATGATGGTGATAAAACTGGAAGATGAACTTTGGCGAGACAGGGTCTTTTTGAACGCTTCGCGAGGCACTTACGAAACGTGAAGTTTCTCTTCACTAAAAGTCTGAAGAGGCTTCAATTTGGAACAGTGTATCTAAATTAGACACTCGAGCAGTGAGAATGTGTAGTCTTTACGGATGATAAACGTTTCGTCGTCGGACACGATGGGCAAGTAATTTTTTAGAGGATGGATGTGCACCAATTTATGCCCATTACTATTTAGCGTTTTTTAGACGCTCTTTAATGATCTTTATAACGCCACGGTGCAACACAGCGGGCATTTTTCCACCAGCGGTGCGTCTCGGCGGTGAATTCTTGTGTGTTTGGTTCAAATCGAAGAACAAAACACTGCATTTTTTATGTCCAACTCCTAGCGTTTTGGAAAGGTTTCCCAACGGCAAATTTACCTTCATGCACTACCATTTTGACTCCAATACTCACGTCAAGACTGACCACTCAAGCACTCGAAATGCTCAATGCGGTTTAGTAGGGTAAAAGTCTTAAAACGGAAGTTAATGAATGCCATTTTTTTACAACTCAAATAATAGAATTTACATGTTGCCTTTCATAATTTCTCTATTAGGTGATGAAATGGTCTTCAAAAAGCTGTGATATCAAATAATGAACCGAATTCAGACCCTTAGGGCGGAAATAGCACAAAGTATGAACCATGTCAACGTCATTAATGGTGCTAGCTTGTTACAAGCGGTCCAAAATGCTTGGCGGGATTTAAAAGTACGCGTGGTAATATTTAAGGATTTCCCCGACTCAGTACCCGCTATATTTCTTTAGGTGTTTGAAAAAAGGTGTTGGTCATACAATTAAATGCTTTTAGCATTTTTGAAATATTATAATTTTTAATAAGCGCTATTATTGCTATTTTAGAGGAAACCTTTTCGTATACTTCTATGTAAATATTGTAATAATATTGTAAAATATAATGTTTACCAAAAGTTCTACCGCTAAAAATGTTAAAAATCAATTTCTATTTATGTAAAAAGGCGGATCTCAGTCTTTTTTCCTTCCAAGGGTTTTAATCCTACTTCCGGGTACCATAGGAGCATGGATAAAGAATTTGCGTGAGGAAATTTGTTTTCACGCTATAGGATAGGCAACTCCCCTATTTCTGACGACAGCCTATTCTGTATAATCTGATTCAGCTTGGGTTGTCAGCACGTGCAAAACTGGGTCTCTATGTAACGTAGCTTTGTGCGTGATGACAAGAGACGAAGAAAATAATGATTCTCTGGATTTAAAATATCCGCGAGTTTTAGCTCAAATGTATGGGCGGACATTCTAGTAGGCTTCGAAAAAAGTTGAAGTGCCTCGTCTGTCGAGTGTCGACTTCATAGTCGAGCCATTGACTTTTAAAATTTCAAGTAATACTAATTTAGACTATTACAGAAGGATGTTAAGGCTCGTTTACACAAGCGCGAGAATATGAAGCTTAAAGATGAGAGATGAAGCTGACCCGTGTTTCTGTTTCTCGCGTGACCGTTCACATGCCCGCTAGAATATCACTTGAACGAGCTTTTGCCTAGAGATGAAGCTGATTTTCCGAATAAGCTCGCGATCTGCCAAGGTAAATTTTCTCGCACGAGATCAGCTTAATCGGAATGTCATGTGACTTTTTCCATCCAGTGACAAGCATTTGTTTAATCGACGCGTGGTCGGTGGCTAATTTGTTTTTGACTGCTAGTCATTCACGCTTGATTTTGAGCGTAAAATTTGACAGAATAGAAAGAACGATGTCTTTGAAAGAAAAAAAAACATGAAAAAATTTAAAAAGACTACAATAGAAAAAGGTACACGGAAAGAAACATTAATTAAACTTAAAATGCGTAGCCATTGCCAATGAAATGAAATTGACACGTAATTATTTTTATATTAAATGATAACGTCGATACTAGTCCCCCCGCCATTTTGTATGTTTACATTCTTGGCTTCTCGCATGAGTACCCAAAGGTGCGCTAACTTGAAGTGCCTATGTGAACGATAGGCCTCGCGTAGAGAACAAGCTTAAGCCGAAACCGATTTTTTGCGCCAGATACGACTTCATGCTTCGGAACCTACTTTCCGCTTCAGCTCGAGAACCTCGCGCTTGTGTAAACGAGCCTTAAGAGTTGTATTATAAATCTTTATTACGTTTCTAATCTTTTGGGAATCTCAAGAAATAATTTTCGCTATTTTTAAAAGCACAGCGTTCCTTGATAATGTTTGAAGGACCCACCAATTGATTACATACGACTATGCACGTATTTGAAACTAAAGCCTACAGGTCCGTGCATTTGAGATAAAAATCCCGCGGATATTTATAATCCTTTTTTTTCTTCGTCTCTTGTCAGCACGCACAAAGCTACATAACATAGAGACCTAGCTTTGCGCGTGCTAACAACCGAAGCTGAAAATAGAGTATATACCGAATTAGCTGCTGTCGGAGATAGGGGAGTTGCCTATCCTATAGCGTGAAAACAAATTTCCTCGCGCGCATTCTTTATCCAAAAGAGAAAGTTGAAATTTGGCAAAGAGTTTCCTGAGACCCCGTGAATGGTATGAGTAATTCTAAAACTCCCACAAGTCTTCTTTTAGTGGTTGAACTTATTTTTTCCCTTGAAGTGAATGAAAGTCAACGAATTTATTAGAAATAGTCCAACGCCTGATCTATTGCACTACCGGATTGCTGAAGTGTTTCGGATTATATTGATATTGTATTTTTTCTATGATGGGGATAATTATAGGGGGATTTTTCTCACTTCCCTCGGATAGGGTTAACAAGCGAGGATTTTGTCTGGGGATGGGGGATTGTGTACAATTTCAGTAATGGGAGATTATTCCTGGGGTTCTTTGTCTTGGAAGTGTTTAGTCCGTATACCCATGTGAATCGGTAAAACCTAAAAGCTATTTTTCAGTTCTAAAATGTAAATCGAGGTATTGAACAGGTATTGAACACACTACCAGCTGTTTATACGTTAATCAATCCTGAATCGCGTTTTTTGCATAAGTAAATAAACCGTCGTAAGTATACCAATACAGAAATTAGTACTGGAAGACCAATAAATGAAACCCATGTTTTACAATGCCCTATATATCATTTGTTACTCAAATTTCAAAGACACCACTAATCTAAGACATCGAGTTTTTTTTACATTGGGGATTTCAATTTAAATCTTAAGGACTTCTAGGGAAGGTCAGACACTTTTAGGCTTAACATCTATAAAACCATTCGTTATAATTTGAAAATATTCAAGTATTCATGATGCATTTTTTCTCTATATATTCATGAACAATTTTTTTTCAAATATTCAAGATGGATTTTTCTAAATATTCATGATAGATTTTTTCTTAGTTATCATGGTTGATTTTTTCTTAGTTATCATGGTGGATTTTTTCTTAGTTATCATGGTGGATTTTTTCTTAGTTATCATGGTTGATTTTTCTAAATTTTCATGATTAAATTCTTGAAAATATTCATGATGAGATTCTTAAAAATGTTCATAATCAAATTTTCAAAGACATTCATGATTCAATTTTTGCAAACATTCATGATAAAATTCCTGAATATTTTCATTAGTGAATAAACGTAAATCGTAACATCATCTCCAAAGTAGGCAGGCACTTGTTTACCGTGATTATACACTTTGGCGTGGCTGATGAATTAAGTGATTGCCATGCTGCAAGCTTAAAAAACAGGTCAGCCTACCTACTCGGAAATAAAATACAAAAGGTATTTTTTCTCTTTTCATGAAGTCCAGCCCCTATTATTATTATTATTATTATTATGATGTTGATGACTTTGTAAAATTGTTTGAAGACTACTTTTTTAAATACAACGTTCTACTCTTAACATTAGATTTAACAAAAAATATATGGCATTCTAAAATTTAAAGAGATAGTTGTCTAATTTCAAAAGTGGTGGAAAAATTAAACTTCCAGACAAAAGGAGAAGTATTCGAATATCAATATTTTCATGTCATTAGGACAAGTGAGTCTTTTTAATTTAAATAATATAATAATTCGAACCATTAATTAATATTCGCATCCTTCTTCAAGAATTTGTCGTTGTTACATTCTTCTCTAATTCATGTCATCGTGGATCTTCATTCCCGATTCTCCGCTACATTTCCATGGTAGACACGTCACCTATTCTGAAAACTGGAGTTCTGCCGCGATATTTATTCTCCAAGCACTCAAAACATTTCCAAACAAAATCCAACCAAACATTATTTACCGAAAAGACAACAAAACATTAATCACCGAAAAGCCATCAAAACATTAATCACCAAAAAGCCACCCTCCCGGAAGCTAGACAAAATGTTGTTTCTTTAAGAGCTTAAAACATTTACTACAGAAAAAGGCACAAAAGAATTCCCAAAACGCAATCTTCGCGCATTATAGAGTATTTGCAAAATTTTTAATATCGAAAATCCTTCCACTTTAGCAACCACAACTTGATTATTATTCCAAATTCACAGTTTTAACACTACCCTGCACACAAATCCAAAATTTCTACTTTCCAAAGCGCCATCCAAAACCTTTATTTCTAATTTGGAACCCTATAGTCCTTTCAAAATAGACACCCTACAGGCAATCGCCACATTACTGAAAGTAATTCTTGAAATCTCATTTCTATAATTTCAGAGTAAAACTATGCTATGGCTAGAACATCTTGTTTCTCTGATCGTAATGTTTTACTACTGAGCTAAGTTGATATAGATGATATAAATATTCGTTAGGCTTATTTGCCAATGTTTTTAACGTCACGTTTTCTGTCATAACTTTTGATTTTCTGAACCGATTTTCAATTTGAAAACAGTTTTGGATTCTACGTGACAAGACGAGTGCAACGATATCATTGCTGATCCATTTGAAACATTATTTCGTGACGTCATTATCGGGGGGCTTTAATATTTTCGCTATGGCTTACGCCCTATTAGTGCCACCGTGTCATTTTTAATTTTATAATAATTTTGAGAAGGCAACCTATCTAGAAAGTCCTATTTTGTTACTCTAGCTCAAATAGGAGCAAAATGGCAGCCAAATGAAAATGTCCAGAAACTTTTGTCCGGGACTGTACCTCAAAGTTGAGTTTTCAAAGATTGCCCGATTGAGCAGGTCATGGGATTTAAAGTGATGTAGGTCGCTTTAACGTTCAACAAGTGACACCGCGGGGTGTTTTTGGTGCTCCAATGTCCTCACCCGATAGGTCCAAACAATTACCATCCTGGTTTTTAGGCTCAGCGTTGCGGTATTGCCGGTTCCATTAGAAATACAAGGTCTGTAGTGTTACAATTGTAACAATACTCCTGTTAAAAATGCACACATAATGTACCCCCCTCCCCCCCCCCAAAAAAAACTTTTAAAATTCGCGCCTTTTTAATAGCTCTCTTTTCAATATGGGAAAAATGATTTTAAATGACAATGTGTAAGAATTAAACAGGAAAATGGAGGCTGAGTGAAAGATAAGTGTAGTTTTAATTATAATTTGTTAGTTTAATTATAAGGTATCCATGAATTTACAAAAAACATTCGTGTTCTGGGTTAATTTCATATTAATTATACTTGATTAAGTTTAATTTAACGGTTTATTTTTTAAAATAATTGATGTTTTATAATGATGTCTTCAAAAGTGAAAATTTTAATATCTGTTACTTCAGGCAGTTCATTTTCAAACCTTATCTTTTACACTTTCCAGTCTTTGTCTACAATGACAGTTTTTATTAATTAACAAAGGGTATGCCGGACGGACTGTGAGAATTTATTCTGACAGTCAGGCTGCCCTGAACGCTCTGAACCAGTGTCAGATTACTTCTCAACTGGTGCGTAGCTGCCTCGACCTGCTAGCGCGACTGGCATCCTGCAACAGGGTTCTGCTGTACTGGGTGCCAGGGCATAGCGGATATTATGGCAATGAGCAAGCCGATAGATTTGCGAAAAGGGGTGCGGAGGCCAAGCTCTTGGGGCCGGAGCCGGCCGTCCCCATCCCCTACAGGCACGTCAAACGGTGTCTGCATGACAGGTTGACTGTCATACAAAATCAGCTCTGGCACAGCATGGAGGGCCAGAGACAGACAAAGTTGTTTGTCGATAGTCCCTGCAGGTCTCGTGCTAGGGACCTAATTTCGCTCGGCAGATGGGATATTAGGCTGGCCACCGGTCTTTTGACCGGGCATTGCCGGCTTAATAGGCACCTCCATCTGATGGGTTTTGCCGACGACCCTCTCTGTAGGTCGTGTCAGGAGAAGGAAGAAACATCCGCCCACGTACTTTGCGAGTGCGACTACTTCGCCTCGCTTAGATTAGAATATTTTGATTCACACACCCTGGAACCCTCGAGGGTCTCCTCTCTCACGGTGGAGCGAATTCTTCGCTACGCTGCAGCTACAGGCCTATTCAAGGCCTGATTACGAGGATGCACAATATGCCTTTGGCATCGGTGCTAGGGCGCGTACCCTCCTCATCAACAATAATAATAAAATCCACACTAGATAAACCGTTAAATTAAACTTTCTAGTGTGGATTTTATTATTATTATTAAGTATTAAATATTAACGTGCTGTGTTGCTCTCAAAGATCACGATCAATCTACAGATCTTTTCGACACTAATAACTAAATCACAAAGAAAAGGCCTATATTATTTTCCGCTTCGCAATATTTTCAATTTTAAAATATAAAAATTTAAACTCTTCAAGAGAAATCTTTTCAGATATCCAACCATTTGAATCTCCTAGAATCAAATGTTAGTTGAAAGTAAAACCAGTACCAAGCTAGTATCCCTTAAACCCTTCTAGGTGACAACTACTATTGAGGACAAAATACTTGGTAAATATTGCTAAAAAATATTTTGGGAAAATGAAATTTTGGTGAAAAAAAGTAAGATAAGAAATTTTTAAAATAATTGATGTTTTATAATGATGTCTTCAAAAGTGAAAATTTTAATATCTGTTACTTCAGGCAGTTCATTTTCAAACCTTATCTTTTACACTTTCCAGTCTTTGTCTACAATGACAGTTTTTATTAATATCTGTCACTTCAGTCTTCATATTAATTAAAATTCATTAGAAAATATGGGAGAAAAAGTCCTAGGCCGTTGCGCGTCCATCGGTAATCCAGCTTAAATACCAGCCGTCGGTAATACGGCTAAATTACCAGTCGTCGGTAATCTAGCTTAATTACCAGTCGTCGGTAATCTAGCTTAATTAACGGTCGTCGGTAATCTAGCTTAATTACCGGTCGTCGGTAATCTAGCTTAATTACCGGTCGTCGGTAATCTAGCTTAATTACCGGTCGGCAGTAATCTAGCTTAGTTACCGGTCGTCGGTAATCTAGCTTAATTACCGGTCGTCGGTAATCTAGCTTAATTACCGGTCGTCGGTAATCTAGCTTAATTACCGGTCGTCGGTAATCTAGCTTAATTACCGGTCGTCAGTAATCTAGCTTAATTACCGGTCTTCGGTAATCTAGCTTAATTACCGGTCGTCGGTAAGCTAGCTTAATTACCGGTCGTCGGTAAGCTAGCTTAATTACCGGTCGTCGGTAATCTAGCTTAATTACCGGTCATCGGTAAGCTAGCTTAATTACCGGTCGTCGGTAATCTAGCTTAATTACCGGCCGTCGGTAATCTAGCTTAATTACCGGCCGTCGGTAATCTGGTTTAATTACCAGTCGTCGGTAATCTGGTTTAATTACCAGTCGTCGGTAATCTGGTTTAATTACCAGTCGTCGGTAATCTGGTTTAATTACCAATCGTCGGTAATCAAGTTTAATTACCCTTAATTGGTAATCTAAATTAATTACCCTTAATTGATAATCTAGATTAATTACCCTTAATTGGTGATTTAATTAGTAACCCTTAATTGGTAATCTAATTAGTAACCCTTAATTAGTAATCTAATTAGTAACCCTTAATTGGTAATCTAATTAGTAACCCTTAATTGGTAATCTAATTAGTAACTCTTAATTGGTAATCTAATTAGTAACCCTTAATTGGTAATTTAATTAGTAACCCTTAATTGGTAATTTAATTAGTAACCCTTAATTGGTAATTTAATTAGTAACCCTTAATTGGTAATTTAATTAGTAACCCTTAATTGGTAATTTAATTAGTAACCCTTGATTGGTAATTTAATTAGTAACCCTTGATTGGTAATTTAATTAGTAACCCTTGATTGGTAATTTAATTAGTAACCCTTGATTGGTAATTTAATTAGTAACCCTTGATTGGTAATTTAATTAGTAACCCTTGATTGGTAATTTAATTAGTAACCCTTGATTGGTAATTTAATTAGTAACCCTTGATTGGTAATTTAATTAGTAACCCTTGATTGGTAATTTAATTAGTAACCCTTGATTGGTAATTTAATTAGTAACCCTTGATTGGTAATTTAATTAGTAACCCTTAATTGGTAATTTAATTAGTAACCCTTAATTGGTAATTTAATTAGTAACCCTTAATTGGTAATTTAATTAGTAACCCTTAATTGGTAATTTAATTAGTAACCCTTGATTGGTAATTTAATTAGTAACCCTTAATTGGTAATTTAATTAGTAACCCTTAATTGGTAATTTAATTAGTAACCCTTAATTCGTAATCTAGTTTAGTAACCTCTAATTGGTAGTCTAATTTAATTAACTCTAACTGATAATTTATTTTAAGAACGTTTAATTGGTAAACTACTTTAATTATTTAAATTCGTAATCTAGTTTATTTATCTTTAATTGGGAGTCTAGTTTAATTATCTTTTATTGGTAATCCAGAATAATTAGCAGGGAAAAGTTAAAATGTCCATTAAGCTAGTTTGAGTTTGACTATATCCGCGATAATTTTGACCCGTGTGTTTTGATGGCGTCGCTGTAGCGGCCGCGTCAACGTCACTGCAGCAATATTAAAGCCGTCTTATCTCACTATCGATAGGCCATTCCAACCAAAAGGCATTAAGAAGAAACAATCGGATTATTATGAGGCAACTATACGTTAAAAAAGGCCAACATTGGTCTCGCTGATATTTCCTAATAAAACAGTGTATAAATGCTAAAATATCGCAGATTGGGGTAGTTTTTAAAATTTAAAATTAAACATACTTAAAATTAATTTTTCTCAAAAACCTTAAAAATGGTCCTAGAAAAAGGTTTAAATTTTGATATAAAACCGTTCCCAAACGTAACAAACGAATATTTCATGTCAAAAAGGTGGCCACAAAATGGCTAAATTTGAAAAAAACTCCATGTTTTTTCTATTTAACTTTTTCACCAAAAACACTGACAAATTTATGCAAATGAAAACCACCCTTAGCAACTTTATTTTTTATAAAATAAACTAATGAGTGGATCTTTTTGAAATTTTAACCACATATTGAGGGCCCGAATTTTAGTTCTGTGGAATTTTTTCAAAGCAGTTAATACGATACAAAAAAGTTATAACCAATCAAAAAACCATCCTTATACATTAAAGTCGGTATGAAGTCTTATCTAAGAGAGCTATCGCTCTCCTAGAATACATGCTTCAGGCAAATATCCGCCATTCTCCAGTGGATTTCCTCCGATGGTTGGGCTCTTTTCTAATATACTTTAAGAGGTTCAAACTAGGGCATCATCGTGTAAAATTTTGATGAATCTAAAACTAACAGCCATTTTACATTTTCTAACTTTTTAATTACACGCCATGAAAAAACCTATCACTTAAGTGAAATAATCTTTGAGATGAAAGGGTTTATGCAAGCCTCGAACTTCTCTTAATTTGAATCAAAATACCCGCCTTTAAATGTCAGATTAAAAGTTTACTTGATGATGCCCTAGTTTAAACCTTTTAAGATATATTAGAAAAGAGAACAACCATCAGAGAAAATCCGTTGGTGAGTGGCGGATGTTTGCCCGAAGTATGTTTTCACTTCTGGCATCATGATAAAAATTAAATTTAAAACTAAATAAAATAACAAGAACAAAACCCGAGTTATTGCCTCTTGCAATCTTGAAATCCATCAGCTTAAAGAAAATTATTATTTCAGCTTGAATGACAATCTCGCTCAGTATAAACAGTTCAATTGATATGATGATGAAAAAAAAACTGACTTGACGAAAAACTCACAATACTATCGAGATTTCGACAAAAAAGATATTTGAATGTGCATTTATTTAAACACGAAGCATAAAAATATTGCAAGTGTTACAAGTACCATGAGATATTTCCAACAGATATGACTATAAAATAAGGCACCTTACCTTTGAACCATTTAAATGCAACATCTACTTAAAGAAAATTCTATTCCATTTCAATGCTTCCATTCAAATGCAAAATTTGTGAATTTCGTTCCCGAACTCGCGGGAATTTAAAGCAGCATGTCGCTACTCACAGTGATGAGCGTCCATTCAAATGCGATATTTGCGATTACCGCACCCGAAAACGCGGGAATTTAAAGCGGCATGTCGCGGCTCACAGTGATGAGCGTCCATTCAAATGCGATATTTGCGATTACAGTGGCCGAACACGCAAAGATTTAAAGCAGCATGTCGCTACTCACAGTGATGAGCGTCCATTCAAATGCGATATTTGTGATTATCGTGCCAGAAGGCCAGACGATTTAAAGAAACATGTTTTGACCCACAGTGATGAGCGTCCATTCAAATGCGATATTTGTGAATATTGTGCCCGAAGGCCAGATGATTTAAGGAGACATGTGGCGACTCACAGCGATGAGCGTCCATTCAAATGCGGTATTTGCGAATATCGTGCCAGAAGGCCAGACGATTTAAAGAAACATGCCACGACTCACAGTGATGAGCGTACTTTCAAATGCGATCTTTGCGAGTTTCGTGCCCGAAGGCGGTATGTTTTAAAGAAACATCTCACCAGTCACAGTGATGAGCGTCCGTTCAAATGCCATATTTGTGAATATCGTGGAAAAACGCCAGAGAATTTAAAGAGACATCTCGCGACTCACAGAGACGAGCGTCCGTTCAAGTGTCCTTTTTGTGATTTTGCAGCCAAATTGAAGCAGTATTTAAGAGTTCACATTGCTAGACGTCATTCATCAAAATCTGGAACTAATCGAAAAATTAAGAAATCTGTCGCGTCAAAACTGAAGAACAAATACTCTCAATCAAAGTGTATTCGGAAATGCCGATTTTGTGTAAAAGTTTTCAATCGTCGCGATTCTTTAATTTCCCACGAAAATATTTGTCGAAGCAGCAAGGATGAACATATTTCCACGAAAGGCCACGCTGGTAAAACCAATCAGCGAAACATGGAATCGAATTTGTCAGATTCAAACCAAGATCAGTCAGAAAGTAAATCAACAACTGATGTTGCAGACTTTGTGTTGCCTTTAAAACTCAAATCAAACGACAAACGAGGAAATTCGCAGCCAAAACGAAGTGTACCAAATATAAACCATGATTCTCTTAATGACTTTGATCAGTCAAAAGAAGTGGAAATTCATTCTGAATCAGATCCCGATGAACCCAGTAACACGAGAGAGTCCAATTGTACCCGTTCACAACGTATCGGTTGTAACTTAAACCAAGGGCTTTCTTTGAATACTTGCACATCTAAGCGTAAATTTAATACCATATGTCCAACCATAACCTCTGAAGAAATTAAGAAAGAACCAGAACCTGTATCGAGTGCTAATTTCAGTTCAGAGTTTGACATAAATTGTGTCAAATTGGAAAACGAAGCTGCAATGCCTCTTTCAGCTAACGAAGCGATTTATGGCCCAGAGTCTGAATTATCGAGGCGGGAATCAAGTGTAAAATGGGAAGAACCAATTGATCACCTGAAAAATGAGTTTGGTTTTCTCAACAATGACGCTGTTGACCAAGACGCTCGGTTGATCAACAAACCGTGTTCCATTATTTTGACGAAATTGGAAAATTCGGGGAATTATCTTGGATGTTATTACGTTAGAATGAAAGAACCACCTTATGTTTACGAGGTGGTTAAAGTTAATTTGAATCCCCTCATTTAATTCATTTTAATCTACTGTTATGTCTGTTTTCCATTTGAGTAATCGTTACAATTTCATTGCTATCATTTTATTTCAACAATTCGCGAGTGTTTTTTACTTTGTTTTCAAATAAAGTTACTCCAATTGATGAATTGTGTTAAAATCTTCCTAGTTGCGCTTAGAATCATCGTCTTAAGGAAAATAAAACCACGGCTATCTTAAGAAATGGTGGCCATAAAAGTTAAAATTTCTCCTTAAAGGGAGGGTGAAGTGGAAAATAAAATGACTTTTTTATCGATTCTTCTACTAATTATAAGACCAGTCTGCATAGTGAAACATTCAGGAAATATTTCCTAAATGATTTTAAAATTCAAATTAGGTTCAGATTTTAAGGATAATTTTAAATAAGGACTTCCAACCAATCGCGTGACGCCCTACCTTTTTGTTAACAAAATTCTCGTGGCACGTTCCGTATCGAATGAAATTTATCACGACATTTCAAAGAAATTGCGCGCGACGTGACAATCGTGGCGCGAGACATGGAGCGTGCAACAAGAATTTTGTTAACAAAAAGGCAGGGCGTTGTGATTTGTTGGAAATCCTTATTTCGAATTATCCATAAAATCTGAACCTAATTTGAATTTTAAAATCACGCAGAAGCAGTTTTGATGCTTCACTATACAGACTGGTCTTATAATTAGTAGAAGAATCGATAAAAAATCACTTGTTTTTCTACTTCACCCTCCCTTTAATGGAATATCGTCCGCGTGTTTCAACCAATTACACTAATACCGGTTTAACTATATCCTGTAGACAACTTTTAGGGTTCAACTTGCCCCATTATTTTTAAATGGCGGCCCGGCCCGGATAAGTAAAAAAAGTGCCCTTACAGGCTGTGGCGCTATTTGTTAATTAGAATTTGAAATCAATCATTTAACTGGTTTTTCAGTCGAAGACGAATTTGAGTTATTTTGAGTCAGTTCAATAATTGTCTTGCTACGGAATTCCCCTGTTGGGCTGATGTTTTGAGGAGAACTATCGTCCGTAATAAAAAGGAATTGTAATAAGAAAGGCGCGTGATTGCTCTTTCTCGGTTTACATCAACCTTTTCGAAAAAGTCGGCTCAAAATAAATTGTCCGCTAGGTTGATTCTTTTTTTCGCTCGATATCAGAAGATATTCAATTCTTTCGAGAATACGAAACGCAAATGAAATAATAGATCAGTATTCTCTTCCCTGCAAACCACGTGACAATTTCAATCATACACGGATTGCCAAACGTATAATTATGGTAGGTAAAGCACGCATGCGCCACTCACATATAAATAGGCTACGTATTTACCATTTATTTGTAATCAGTTTTAAAATACTAAGCTTTTGGACACAGAAAAATAACCAATGAAATGGTTTGTTTATATATATATAAAATTTGTTTGCGTTCTGAACTTCAAGCGAAAAAATATCAATTGAATTTCTCCATAGATATTGTATGCGGTGACCTTTGACCCCAAATATATCGGATGCAGTTTTTCAAATTGGGCTTTAGAAATTTCATAAATATAAAAAAAAATTCTATCTATCGTTGAAATTGAAGTCTTCATTATAAATTAAAAACCTATATCTTTGAATTTACTACAATCAGGAATACATAAAGCTAATAGGAATCATTGTGTAGCGATTTTCTCAACTTATCTAGGCGGTTTTTGTGGTAAGAGCTAGACTAATCATTATGTTTGACGAATTTTACTTCGCGAACAATCTATCTCCCTTCTTCTTGAACCAAGCTCACGCAACCGACCTCGCGTTTGCTATCAACCAAAGAAATCGCAGTTAGAAAGGCGTCCGAGTTATGTCGCGTGACGTATAGTTCACAAGCCCCGCCCACACAACAACTCTTCACGTAATGAAAGGATTATACATACTACGTTTTATATGCTTATTTCTATCGTGAACGCTGGACCTCTAAATCTATAATTTAGTAAATAATGCAATTATTTAAATTTATTTAAATCCACGTTAATATAAATTAGTAAATAATGCAATTATTTAAATTTATTTAATCCACGTTAATATAATTTAATAAATAATGCGGTTAATTTAATTCGCGTTAATATAATTTAGTAAATAATGCGGTTATTTTAATTCACTTGAATATAATTTAGTAAATCATGCGGTTAATTTAATTCAGGTTAATATAATTTAGTAAATAATGCGGTTAATTTAATTTACGTTAATATAATTTAGTCAATAATGCAGTTATTTAGTATAATTCACTTAACTGCATTATATACTAAATTATATTTATTTAACTTATATAATTCACTTGAAAATAATTTAGTAAATAATGCAGTTATTTAAAAAATTCTCTTATTTAATCGAATTAATTCACTTTAATATAATTTAACCATGGCATACTACTCCTAGCTTTCAAAGGTCGAACAAGAAAAAAAAATTATTAAAGACGGTATAAAGGATTTTTTTTTTGCTCCAGTGAGGTTGACGAGCTAGGGCTTGTATAGCCTTACAGCTCCAAATATAATATAGGTAGATAATAATATAATAATAATACAATAATATAATAATAATACAATAATATAATAATAATATAATAATAAAATATAGGTTAGATAATGTGAGAACTCAAATGCCCAAAAATTTCTTAACTCCAGATTTAAAATGAATTATTGATAATGTGAACAAGGATGTAAACAGCACACTAGGCTCACTAGCTAGCAGCCTAGCACACACAGTTAAAAGGTACAGACATTCTAACCTAACCATAATCAACTTAAATCAAGTCTCTTTTCTGATTAAATGTCCAAAAACGTATTTGCTTCTTTCCGTTCCAGCTCTTAAATTTTTACGGCAGGGCCGGAAATAAGAAAAATTTCTTATAGGACATGTGTCCAGTGCAGTGTGGGAAATAGGGCACAATCACAGGCCAATAGCCAGTTTAGAAATTACCTGGGCCAGTTTAAAAATTAAACGCTTTGGGGTCTACTGGCCCTGGTGGCCACTTAATTAATTCAAAGTTTTCCCCCCTCAAGATTTTGGTTCATTAAATAAATACTATGGGATTAGTCCTTAAAATTGTCTCGTCTTTGCTTCTATGCTGCTTGCTTGTTTGGCCTGAATTGTGTATTTGGGAGTGGGATTATGGGTAGGTTTCGTATGTCTGTCTACGCTCTACACACAGTGTAGAATCTGTAGATGAAGTGATTTTTGCAGTTAGCTAAAGGAAAGATAATCTCTCGGTAGTCTTGTTTGGGTCTGGTCTGTAGGGAAAGGCAGCCTGCTGATTTTGACTGTATTAGCGTCTATGGGAAGATAACAATGGAGTGCCAACTCCCTCCCTACAGGTCGAATTTTTAAATTTAGCATTACTCAATAAAGACCAATAGTTCTTAATTTAGGACTCCAATATTTTGAAATACCCATACCTCTAAAAACTAACCTACTAAGCCTATGCCATAGCGCATATTGTCAAGAATAGATAATTTGGCCATAAATTACGAAAGCCTGATTTTTGAGGCTAAAAATGGTAGGTGGCACTGTGGCCAGTTTTTTAATTAAAATACCTAGGGTACGTTCAGTAACGAAAATCTCAAGATAATCGCTGTTTTCTTGATGTTTGGTTGATGGGCTCGAGACGTCATAGTGACGTAAAAGGTTGTTGAACGGAAAAATGACATTTTGAAGTTAGCGCTGTTTTCGAAAATAGAGTTGGGGAAACGTCTTACTGGCCCTCAAAACGTTATGAAGCGCAAATGGCTCTATTCAATTATTAACGAGCTCGCAAATAATGAAATTGTTTAATAAAATTATGTCTATTTGAATGGTAGAAGTAGTTTTGTAAAGCATTATTGCAATTTAGTTTTTAAATCCTGCGCCAACTTTTAGTCTGTCAAATGTTTAACAGTCAAGCGCTACGTCACGCCATCAGAAAAACCATATCGATTAGATGGTTTATTTTGATGGGAGAGCGCTGAGCATCAAGCGCTGAGCATCATGACGTCAAAACCGGAAACGCAAAAAAGCGTACAGTAGGGAAAATCTGACATCGCTTAGTAAGCGCTGTCATCAAAGAGGGTTATTGAACGTACCCCTAGGCTCTACTGGCCACAGGTCCAGTTTTAAAAAAATCCTTATTTCCCACACTGGTCCAGTGACCCCCTGTTTGACTGGGAAATTTATAGGACATTTTCCACTGGAGTTTGCAAAAATAGTGTCGGATCTTCATAGTCAAGGTATCAAAACTTGGGAAAATTTATTGGTCAAAATGTCCAGTGACCCCCTTAGTTTTTGAAAAAATTATGGGACATTTTAAAATTTTATTGGACAATGTCCAGTGTCCTGTGCTTATTTCCGGCCCTGTTTTACGGTAGAGTAGGGCGTCGTCTGCTTGGCACTCTGCTCTGAAAAACAACTTTGTTTTTGTGTTGCGCTGTTGGATGCATACGTTATCTAATCTTAGAGCTTGAAATTCAAGGTAATTTTGATTATTTGAATATTATAATCTAAATATTCATCAAATTCCCCGAGATTAATGGCCTTGCCTCTTTGTCTGACTTCTTAACTAAATTAATATGACGCAACTATACGTAAAAAAAGGCCAATATTGGTCGCGCTGATAATTACTAGTAAATCAGTCTATCCATGCTTAAATAACGCAGATTGGGGTAATTTTGAAAACTTAAAATTAAACATACTTAAACTTAAAATTAATCAATGAAAGCTGGAAAGCACAGATACTAAATATGAGGCTTTCGTTTAAAACCGTTTTCAAATCAAACAAACGTATAGTTATATCATGACGGCTACAACAAGATGGTTATCTGTAAAATATTTTCCCATGTTATTTCTATGGGAAAATTTCGAGGTTTTCGTCAAAATCTATGATTATTTTTATGGAAAAGAAAACCACCCTTAGCAACTTTATTTTTTATAAACTAAACTAATGGATGGATCTCTTTGAAATTTTAACCACATATTGAGGGCCCGAATTGTAGTTCTGTGGAATTTTTTCAAAGCAGTTAATACGATACAAAAAAAGTTATAACCAATCAAAAAACCATCCTTATACATTAAAGTCGGTATGAAGTCTTATCTAAGAGAGCTATCGCTCTCCTAGAATACAGTAATCTGCGCAATAACAGATCGCGGCAATTTCAGCCTGGAACACACTAGCGAAGGTGCCCAGGCAAGCAGAAAAGCCGACCCTTGTGGTTTGACAGTAATAACCGGCGCCAGCGCCGGAATCAGTCTTGGAGCCATCGGTGAACCAAATGGTTTCACCCCCAGTGCCAAGAGGCAGCAGGTTAGTCCACTCTGCCCGACTGGGGAAGTGGATGCTGAATGGCTTAGTGAAATCAAAACTGGTAACGGTTTTGTCAGAGCACATCGTAAGCGACGGCTCAAGTGCGGCGTACTCCCGAAAGAGCTTCGTATGGCTGTAATCCCAGAGTCTTGGAACCCAACAGCCACTAATGTTGAGCCTGTAGGCTCCCATGACAGCCTCCTCCTCAATGAAGAGATGAAGAGGAAGCATGTCAAGGAGCACCTCCAGGGAAGCAGTTGGGGTCGATCTCATGGCCCCCGTAACACCAATGCAGGCAAGCCTTTGAAGCTTGCGCAGGGCAGCCTGCACCGTCTTAAGCCGGACCCTTGTCCACCAGACAAGTGCCCCGTAAGATAGTATGGGTCTGATGATCCCAGTATAGAGCCAGTGTACAGCCTTGGGGTTGAGGCCCCAAGTCTGGCCGACAGAGCTCCTGGTCCTCCAGAAGAGCATCTTGGCCTTCTTAATACACCGATCAAGATGCGGCTTCCATGTGAGTCTACAATCAAAAGTCACCCCCAGGTATTTCACCTCGGAGGACTTTGTCAGGACCTGGCCAAAGAAAGAGATATCATTGAACAGAACCTTAGTATTCTTCCTCGTAAAAGGAACAAGGACAGTTTTATCAGGATTAACGGCGAGGTTGACCGCCTGACACCATTGCTCCACGCTAGAGAGAGCAGATCTCATAAGCGCGGTGACAGTATCCGGGAACTTCCCCGTAAAGACTATCGCTACATCGTCCGCATACCCGAAGCAGCAACAGCCCCCAGCACCCCCGAGCCTCCCCAGGAGTTCGTCCACCACCAGGCAGCACAACAGGGGGGAGAGCACTCCACCCTGAGGGCAGCCCCTGCTGGTAGTCACCCCTAGAGAGTCCCCAAGGAGGGACGCCGACACCTCGCGGTCGGTAAGCATGGACTTGATCCAGCGGCCAAGAGTGGCGCTGATGCCAAATCTCTCAACAGCTTCAGTAATAACCGAGCTAGAGACCTTGTCAAAGGCCCCCTCGATATCGAGGAAGACAGCCAGTGAAATTTCCTAAAACTCGAATGCCCTATCCAGGCAATTCGTAAGGCCGTGAAGGGCCGTCTCAGTGGATTTGCCTTTTTGGTAGGCAAATTGTGAAGAAGAGAGAGGAGTTACCGAAAGTACCTCGTCTCTGATGTACCTGTCCACCAACTTCTCCAGAATTTTGAGGAAGAAGGAGGTCAGGCATATGGGTCTAAATGCTTTCGCCTCGAGATAGGAAGCCTTCCCGGGCTTGGGAATAAAGATGACCCTAGAGCGTTTCCAGTCACGAGGTATGTGACCGAGAGCAATGCAAAGTCTGTAGATCTTGCATAGCGGAGAGGCGATGTGGTCTAAGCCCTCCTGCAAAAGCAGAGGGAAGACCCCATCGGGTCCCGGAGACTTGTAGGGCTCAAAACAGTTGACAGCCCACCGAAGCTTGGGAATCGTGACAACCTGTCTGGCTACAAGCCAGTCTTCCCTCTTAGCCCTGTGCAGGACAGGGTAGAGAGAGTCAGGGTTTGTTGGATTGATAAAAGTAGAATCAGGAAAATGGACCTCCAGCATGTGCTTGAGAGTCTCAGCCCCAGATTTAGTGTACACACCCTCCCGTAGCTTAATAGCATTAAGTCGATGTGTGCTGTCGTGCGCTAGAATCTTCATGACCCTAGCCGTGGCAGGGACATTGGAGATTTGCTCACAGAAGGTCCGCCAGGAGTCCTTCTTAGCAGCTCTAATGGCCCTGTTGTAGGTGTTAAGGGACTGCCTGTATCCAGCCCAGTCACCCTTGCGCTTGGCTTTGTTAAAGAGCCTGCGCGTGTATTTACGAAGACGGCTGAGATCCGCGTTCCACCAAGGGACAAGCCTCGAGCGGTTGACGGTCTTAAGTGGGCAGTTCCGGTGGAACGACTCCATGATGGAGCACTGTAAATCACCAGCAGCCCGATCAAGATCCTTAGGTGAAGTAAGTTTAAGAGTGTGACCCCCTCCGTAGCGTAGGATTAGGTCTTCCCTATAGCCGGCCCAATTAGTCCGTTTTGGGTTGCGTATCTCCGTCCCCGCCGGGACAGAAGTAATCGCGACAGTAAAGCAGATGTGCCTATGATCCGACAGAGACGGTTCATTTGACACATGCCAGTTAGACACGGAAGACACGAGGTTTTCTGTGGCTAGCGTGAGGTCAATGACCTCCCTTCTATTAGAAGTAACAAAAGTAGGTTCATTGTTTTGATTAAGAATATAGAGTTTACAACCAACTAAATATTCTAGTAAATCATCACCCCTCTTGTTGCAGTCAGAGCTGCCCCACGTGATGTGATGAGCATTGGCATCGCAGCCAATGATTAGTTTGTCCCCTCTCTTTTCACATTGATTGACCAAATTGATCACCTCAATTGTCGGGAGAGAGTCCGCGTCGTGGGCAAAGTATGCGGAGGCAGCCGTGATAGTCAACTTGGCATGCCCAGTGGCCAGGACTAGATTCACGGCCGCCGTGTCCTGGGACGTGTACAGCGGTAGAGAGATACAACAAAGATCCCTCCGAACCAAAATACACGCCCTAGGTCTAGCAGCAGTTTGGTCATAAAATAGTGACCCCGCCGCGTCAAGACCGAGGATTTTGCCATGGCAAATCCACGGTTCTTGTATGAGGGCCAGATCAAGACCCTCTATAGCAAACCTCCTGCAGAGTACCGCAGAGGCCGCCTTACTATGGTGCAAATTGATTTGAATTGCACGTAGCGTCCCCATGGTCCCTAAGAGAGGGGTTCAGAAGGGACCTAGCTACACCTCATCGGTCCCGAGAGGGCTAATGGCACCTCCCCCCTCCCGACAGGCGAGCTCCCAGTCCCAAGATCCTCCCCCTCACCAGGACCACTAGAACGCTCATCGGCTGAACCCCGAAGGGTCCCATCCGATTCTTCCAGTAGGGTGGACTCATCCATGGAAGAACAGACTTCCGAATGAGCCACCCCCCCTCCCCCTCTGTGCCTAGAGCGACACCAGAGAGCTCCTCCGCGAGATCCCCTATCTCGCTAGTCCCACCCCCCGCCGCAGACTCGGCTACAGTGGTTTTAGTGGTTTCCGTGTTCTGAAGGAGTTTGAAGGAACCCTTGTCCACTCCAGTATAGCCCACGAAACCAGCATTCTTAATGGCTTCCAATGAGGAGCCATCAATGAGCAGTACCCAGTATCGTACGGCCCTGTCCACGTAGGTCCGGATACATTTCCAGCGTTCAGTGGCAAAACCTGCATTAAGGGCCTTTAGGCGCCGAAACAGCACCGCCGGCTCCTTGGTGATCTGGTCCTTGGTGCGGAACATTACCTTAAACGGCTTAGGGAGTTCGCTAGCTCTCATTACTGAGAGCACCGCATCCCCCACCACCGAGTAGGCTAAGTTGTCCTTCAACCATTGCCCAGTGAACGAATCCTCACAGGAGTATACTAGGGCCCCGGTCGTCAGGCTAAAGTTCGCAAGGCGCGGTAGAGGGCTCCCCGAAGGTATCCCATCCAGCGCCCTTAGAATCGCCTTCTGAATTGGGCCCACGTCTTCCTCCGTGATGACCGCCGTCGGATAGCCTTTTTTGACAATGGCCATCTTTTCTGAGCTGGCGGCGTCACTATAGGACTTAGCCTTTTTCGACGCCGCCTGCGAGGTACTTGGTGAGGGAGTCGAATCCTCCGCTCTGGGCCTCTTCATTGGGTTGTCACGAGCCATCGCACCCCCAGCGGGGGTGGAGACCGTTTCAGACCCCGATTTGACCTTTTGCCGAGCAATCCGTCGTTTGAGACGACGACGCACGGTACGTTTCGAGGGCTTGCCAGACACACGCACCGATAAATCGGCACGAGTATCGCTGGATACAAGCCCTTGTAAAGTGGTATCAGTGTGGATTTAGTTTATAATACAAGTTTCAATGAAATATTAACTTTAATTGCAATTACTCTAAAATATGTATGCGCTTTTGATGTATTTTAATGATGAATTAAATTAATTCGAAAGTGAAATAGGAAACATCTGTGGCTGTGCGAAAAACTTGTGTTGTTTTAATCTTAATTTGAGCGCAGTTCGGGAGAGTCGATTAAGCTTAAAAGTATAATTTATTGCCTTATTGGAATTTTTTACCCTAATTGGAACGTTTTGTGCAGTTTAACATTTTTGCCACAGTCATTATTTTACCCTAAACTTTTGAATTTCGCGCCAATTAATGTACTTTAAACATAGTTGAAATTAACTGAAGTGTGAAATAGAAAACATTGGGATTTACCAACGGCTTGGGTAGTTTTAATCTTAATTAAACAGTTTTTTAAAAGTTATATGAGCTTTTAATCCAAAAAATTAATATTTTTGGTTTAATTTCACGCTAATTATATTTAATTGATTTAAAATTAACGTAGGATTGTGTTTCGGCAATGTACATTTAGGTTATAAATGACTTTCAATATATACTTAACCTTAATTGCAATTTTTAGTGGGTTTTGAATCTTATTTTACCTTAAACTTTCGAATTTCGCGCCTATTAATGTACTTTAAAGATAATTAAAATTAACTAAGTATGAGATAGAAAACATGGGGCTATACTAACAGCTTGTGCAGTTTTAATCTTAATTAAGTATTTTATTAAAAAGTTACTCGAGTTCAAATCCAAATATGTATATTTCATGTTTAAATTCACGTTAATTATACATAATTACGTTGAAATTAATGAAGGATTGAGGTTTGGCAGTGTTGATTTAGCTTATAAAATGAGTTTCAAATCACCTTAATTGTAAATTTTAGAACAGTTTTCATTCTTGCCAACACAATGTGTTCAATTTTTATCATACCACGTGCTAAATTTGCGGTAACATAAAGATCATCTATTTGTTAATGAATGATGTGATTCTTTAGTTTAGCAACTTTGGCTTCAATAACAGTAATTAAATTAAATACCTAAACAATTCATAGCAATTTAGACAAATAAACAAACGGCAATGTGAACTGTGGAGATAGCGAACAACGTAACCCTCCGTTGCTGACGTGGTTACGTTGGAAAAATCTGCGCTGATGTAAACATGGAAATTATTTGACTAATTAAATTGGATAACGACACTGTCCTTCTGGATTAATCAGCACCACTGTTACTTATATTTATGAATTAACAAAATCCACTCTTGGTAACAAATAGTTAAACTGCGCTAAGGTAAACAACTAAACACCACGACTCTTTTAACTGCCGTAGGGAAAACATTTTAAACTTTTTGTCATCTTACCAGTAGTATTTTGAAGTTTTCGATCTTCTCACAAGGTGAGAAGCACTATCTTTATTTCAACACGTTAATAATTTGAATAGGTGGGTTTCCATATTCACTACGTAGCAGCTGAACTCGCAGGTGCGAAGAAGAAAAATAGTTCGCCAAAATTTCCCTCCAGGTGGCTGGACAATAGCAATGTAAAATTTCCATAGAACCATTCCTTGCGCGCCAACTCGCGAGAGGGTTTAGCATTAGATTTGTCTTCTTAGCCCCTTTTACGCCTATCTCAATACTTCACTGCAGAATTTGGAAACCCACCTATAGGTATGCCATTTATTACGGCAAATACACCATAAAAAATTTAAAAAACCTAGGGTTAACCCGGTCAGGCTATGTTTCTAGCATAAAATTGAGCAGACTATACACAGGATTCCAAAACAAATGAGAGCTGGAAATCAGCCTTTTTAATAATCTTTAAAGAGGAAAGACATTATATGAGACTATAATTACACAGAGTAACTAAAATAGGGTAATGGCAGCCCTCTGCCTTCGACTGTATTAAGCTCTATTTGGGAAATAACATGGGGTGCCATTAGTCTATACAACTTAAGCCTTGGCCGTAAAGAACGTCGAAAAACTTACTTCAAAAGATATAAAAACCTCTATTAACTGTAATTATTTACCTGAATTAATTTTTTAGACGAAAATTTGACCTGATGTCAAAGTATTTGTTCTTAAGGGTGTTATAGATAATTAGCAAATCCAATCAAAGGTGTTTAAGCTCGGACAAAATACCAAAGTAATTAATTCTAGTTGCCTTACTGTCGTCTGCTATGAAATTAGGAATTTTCCACACAAAAGCAAACGTTTGAAATATATCAACGTAACTTGTTAGCAAGCAAAAAGGTAGGCCGTTCTAGTTTTCAACGAGAACGAAAATGGAGAAATAAGTTTAAGCGCGCTAAAAGGCTAGGCTGACTTCTGACCCAAAAGTAATTTTTTGACCTACTTTGTTAATTAGTTGAAGTACAATACTTAGACTTCATTACTTAAAAATCGAAACAGGTAAGTTTCTCATTTAAGAAATGCTTGTTAATTTAGAAGTATTCCGAAAACTAACTTCGCTATAGTTTTTCCGTATGGCCTGCCACAATTGCCTTAAAAAACCGAACTTTTTTAATGCTTTTTCTATGGGACGCTAACCCTAAAAACTGTGAATTTTCCTTTAACATTACGGAAGGGTATCAAGTCATATCTACAAGGGCCTACCGGCCCTGTAGAATATGACTTCCTATCTTTCGGACAGCTTCCATAGTCTGCGTCAACGAAACCCTGGATTGGCAATCCGGTCTTCCGAAAAAGCAACCCATGATGAAGAGTTCCCTTCAGGTATCTTAGAACTCTTTTCCCGACAATCCAATGAGTTTCGTCATAACTTGTGTTGAACTAGCTCAATGCGCTGACTGAATACGCTATATCCGGTCGTGATGACACTACCAGGTACATGAGAGAGCCGACCAGAGATTGGTACGGAATACGACTGATGTCTTCTGCTACTGGGTTTTCCGGATTTTGCAACTTGTTGTTGGCATCCATTGGAGTCGCTATTGCTTTGGAGTCTTGCATGTTGAAACGTTTCAGGGCCGTTTCTGCATATTTCGCTTGGGAAATCCGGATGGTATTTTGTTTTAAATCTTGGTGAAATTCCATTCCGAGACAGTGATGGATTGGCCCCAGGTCCTTCATATCGAATTTTCTCCCAAGTTCAAGCTTTACATCAGTCACCCAATCCGGGTTGTTGCTTGCAAGGATCAGATCGTCTACGTAGACTCCAATGATCATAACATCTTCCGCGACTCGTAAAACGTATAAGCAGGGGTCGCTCTTCAATGGTGTCATTCCAATCTCCGAAAGTCTTTGATGTAACTTCTTGCCCGATTGTTTTAGGCCGTAGAGGGATTTCTTGATACGACAGACTTTATGTCCCTCTTCTTCCAGGTCGCTGGTTCATTTCTTTGCTCTGGCAATGATTGACTTATCGAACCGGGTTGGCTTGACGATTTCTTCGAGGGATTCTGTTATATTTCCTCCTCGAGTTCACCATAGGCCGTGACGACATCCATTTGGTGGACTTCCAAACCGATTTCCACAGCAAGGGCCATAAGCAGTCTTATTGAGCTGGATCTAATGACGGGTGCGAACGTCTCTTGGTAGTCGATCCCTGGTCTCTGGGCAAAACCTTTCGCTACGAGCCTGGCTTTCCCTTTCTCTATTTTTCCGCTGGGTAAGTACTTCGTTCGGAAGACTAGACGATTTCCAAGGACCTTCTGGTTTTACGGACAGTCAACGATGTCCCAGGTTTCGCACTAGATAAGCGAAACGAACTCTTCCGTTACTGCTTTCCTCCAATCGTTTGCGTACGGAGAAGCCAGGGCTTGCTTCATGGACAAAGGTTCTGATAAGATGGCTAGGTTTGCTGACTCATCGGACAGGGTTTCTTGCTCGTCAGTAGCCTCTTCAGTAGACTCTTCTGAGACGCTCGGAATCATGTTGAACTTTTTCTTCGGTCGTCCGGGTACTCCAGTTCTTATTTTCTTCGGTCTTCCAGGACCTTTCTTCAGAACGAGGGTTTCGGAGGGTTCTTCGAAGACGTCCTCGTTTTCCTGGGTATTAGATTTTCCGGGATTTCATCTTTGAACTTCTTTTTGACTTCTTTGAATTCTTCTCTGCCAGACGGTTTTGCAGCGTGTATAGTGGCCGAGACTTCGATTTCGCCTTTAGCTTTGCACTGCATGGACCGTTTCTTCAGCCTTTCGCAGGAAATGAAGGTCTCCAATTCTGTCAGCGACTGCAATCACTTCTCCGGCTGCCGTTTTAATCGAGGCCTGCGAATTCTTGAATGTGACCTCATGTCCTTAGTCATCTTGGCAATGGATAGGAGATTTGTTCTTAAATCCGGGACATGAAGGGCTCGTTCCAGGCGAGGAATTCGATTGTCGCTGCCATTCGTTGGGGGAACTTTTACTTCGCCAACACCTCGTATCTTCGTTGACTCTGTAGTGGCCAGGTTTAAAGATTTCGTGGTCTCTTCGCAATGATTGAAGCAATCTCTGTTAGATGTCATATGTGAGGTGGTTCCGCTGTCCAGGCACCAGGAATCGTGATCAGCCTTCAGGTGCAATGCGAATTCTTCCTCGACCAAATTTTCTGCCAGTACATGATGGGCGTTTTCTTTCTTTCTGGTTCTTATGCCTGAACCATTGTTTCTGTCGGGGCAATCGGCTACCTTGCGGCCGGGTTTCCTGCATCCATGACACTTGTACCTGAAGGTCGTGCTTCCTCGTCCACGTAAACCTCGTCCACGTAAACCTCTTCCTCTACCCCTTTCTGCAGTTGTCCGGGAAAAGTGGTTACTGCCCATCATCGCATTCTGCACGGGTTCGTCTTCCCTAGAGTTCTTGGCGTCTGATTCCTCCAGGATCTTTATTTTTAAAGCTTCTGAATCAGGTAACGTATCCCTGGACTCTATTGCGCACCGGAAGTTCTCGTACGATTCTGGTAGACTGTATAACAACATAATGGCCAGTAGGTCGTTGTTTACAGCTACTCCCATGTCGGCCAACTTGTCTACTGCATCGAAAAATTCTCGGACGTGATCCCGGATATCTTCTCCCTCCTTCATTTTCTTGCGGGTCAGTTTCTTCAGCAGCGTGGCTTTCCGGGCAGGTCCACTGGACTGGTAGATGGATTCGAGCTTCTGCCATACTTCCCGTGAGGTCGTGCAATTCTTTACTTGCTTCAACTCCGACGGACTGATCGACAAGATTAGGACCGCTCTTGCTTTTCAATCATTACTGTCTCAGGTAGTGACCGCCTGGGCGTTGCCTTCCGTTCCCCGTACCAGAGTTGGCTTTGTTGAAGTTACATCTACGTACTCCCAGAGGTCGTTCTTTTGAAGCAGGGCTTCCACTTGCATTTTCCAGATATCATAATTATCTTTCGTTAACGTCTCGATTCGTCCCAGGTGATTTCCGGCCATTCTCCTTCTGACTCCGCACCTTAAAGGATAATCTTCCCGGCGTTGAACTTCGTATGACTTCTAAACCTTTGCGCAGTGGAAGCGTGCTGGGCCCATAACCTGTTGTTGTTTGACGCAAGAACGACTCTGGGACTAACTGGTTATAAACTCTTTATTAATTTAATTAAAACATTAAAGTTAATTTCCGGGAACGCTTGTGACTAAACACTGACAACTAAACACTGACAACGGAACTACTGAACCACTGACCTACATTATCAGAATGTTATCCGGTTTTATAGTTAAAGGCATCGCGATAAAACATAAAAGGTTTTTAAGAATGACCGCGATGCATAAAAAACACAAGTATAGAAAATAGAATCTGGATATAGATAAAAAAAATAGAATCTGGATATAGATAAAAAAAGTAGAATCTGGATATAGATAAAAAACAACCGGTATTATCTCTAATTTACAACATATACGCGCGCTACCATGGAAACGCCAGACTCCCCACCTCGAACAAAGTCCCCTCCTCCCTGCCCCAACTAAGTAGGAGGTGAACGGAACGCGCCGGCCGCCGACGTGCAAGAGATACTAGGTTTAAGCAACATAACTCGAGCTTGGTAATATGTCTAGACATTCGAGAGGGTAAAGGCGTCAATCTACGTAGTGAAAGCTCTGTGAGATGGTCCGGGATCGATACCCGGTCGAGGAGGAGAATAATTTCATAAATAAATTAAATTTTTTCACGTTGCAGAGCCACCTAAGTGTGGTTCTGAGTACCATTTAAAAATTTCCCAATTCCGCACAGGAAAAAACTGGGAAACGGGGAAAAAAGACGCCCAACCACACCAATAATGGGACTAAACCTTTTGCGCATCCGCTAGATGGCGCAAAAACAAATATAATTACGCGTAGTCTTTAAAAACCTACTATTGAAAGCTTTAAGATTATAACGAGCAATTCTTAATAGGTGGACCGGGAATCTGAGAGTGATGAGCTCCTCGTTTGGCGCTGTTAATTCAAGTCTGTTTATGTGATTTAAAATGAATATTTTAACAAATTGGTGTCGAAACACTATTAAGGCTATGTTTGCACAGGCTAATGATGACAACAAAATGAGCGTGCGGAGGTAATTGGACACTTCGGTCGATTCCGGCGGTAAAACTCGCTTCGACTTCTCATGGTGAGGACACGCTTTAGATTTGATCATTTTGTCACTATAAATCGTAGAATAAATTTACTGTTGGAAAAGCGGCTTCTCTTTCTTTAACATATGGAAGAAGAGGTCTATAACGTAAGCGTAACCCGTGACGCTGAAAACGTAAGTTACCAACATAGCCGTCTCCAGGGTAAAATTTTATTATGGACCACGGTTGGATACATTATCGGACGCATCTACCTAATTCCCGATGCCTGGGCCAAGTCTTAACGCGAGACTTTCACTTGACAAATCTGGGTCGAGAAAGAAAAGAAACAAGGGCAAAAATCATTTTGCAATACTCCTTGTGGTTTCCAATGCGCTAAGGTTAATAATAATAATAATCTAGGCTTAGTCTAAGAAGGGATGTCCACACTAAGCCTGTGGCTTGTTTACAGGTGGGTCCCTTTACCTTGCATAGGGGGGTGGTGGCTAGCCCCTATGCCACAGCTAACCTACAGCGCCCTATACTAACTATTACCGTTAACCTCAGCAAGTTTTGATGGAAAGGAGAAACCGGGTTAGACCGCGGAGGAAAACTCCTTTTAACAAGCGGGGAGAGAACTTGCAAACTCTACGCAGAAGGATTTTTTCCCAGAATTTTCACCCGGCGCCACAGTCCGGGATCGAACCCGGGATCTTGCTGCGAGGCGAAAGCGCTAACCGCTACGCCACCCCACATTATGCAAGACCCTGCAACGATCTAAGATTAAAGAGTGACTCGCGTGCACTATAAAGTTACGAATCGTGCCACATAAACTTGAGAAACGCTGGTTAAATTCGATACTCGCGAGATACAGGAACCACGACCCTGTAAGGTGCCATTTCTACTTTACCATACATTTTTCCCCAGCCGAAAATCGCAGAAAATCAAAACAATCAGAAACGAACCCTTGAAGTAACCAACTTCATAATTTCGTTTGCCTAAAAAACTAAATCCATCAGCTTTATGTAAATTAAAGGTGTTCCCGATGTCTATGTAATTTCGAAAGCAACCCCACCGAAACTAATCAGCCCCTTGTGAGGGTAGGCTTTCCATGCATGTATTAGTAATCGAAAACTGATTCTGAAGTAGTAAAACAGGTGGATCAGGACCGTCAGGGACAGTATATATACTCAAACAATATATATCAAACAATGCGAAAATATTAATTTCTAAAAAAGTTTGAAAATGCTTCTACACTTCCACAAACTTTTATAAAATACGTTGCAATCCTCCTTTTTGAACTCTATCATCATACTGAACTTTTAAACCGTTCTCATGCCACGATTTTTGATCATCCAAGTGGTCACTTTTCCCAGTCCCCTTTACGTTTGAAATATCCATGGAATCGCGTGCACTACCTTCGTAAGATTTAGTTCTATTATAAATTTTAATTTCCTAGCCGAAATGGGAGAAACTATATATGAACCGAATTATGAATTACGTTTTTGAAAATAATAAACGTCTCCGGTAAAGTATGAAAGGTAACCGTTAACCAAGAGTAAATCGAGTTGGAGTACAATGTTCCGCCTGTCAAAATTTCGGTTGATTACGCGTCAAAGTAAAAAACACATTTAATCTTGTCTGTATTTAAGAGCGTGCCTTAGTAAGTGTTCTTCTTAACGTAATGTTAGGAAGGTACTATTTTCAGACGAGGCCACATTTCACAGGCACGGTACGGTAGACCGGTATAATGAAAATTATTGGACCCAAAAAATCTTCGATGGTTTCGGCACCATCACCATCAATTGCGATGCGAGGTAAATGTTTGGTGGGCATTCTTGGAAACCCAATTATCGGACCCTTCTTCAATGAGAACATCACTGAAGACATTTACTTGGACTTCCTGCGTCATGAGTTTAATCGGAGCCTCTGAGATGAACTAGGCCCATGCGTGTGGCGTAGCGAGAATATTTGTTTAACCAACTTAGTTCGCCGTGGTTTTACGCTTGGGGGCGCTTATATTACTGTAAAATAAACAAAGTTAAACCCCGTGACCCTGTCGGCTGCTTAGGTATTTGAGCCAAGGTCGCGGATTGTAAGTATACGTTTTTATTACTCTTACTGAATTATTTAATTAAAATAATTTATTTTTGTTGTAATCAATACAATCTAACCGAAAGATTCAATAAAAAGTGAATAGCCCCAAAACATTTACGTTAATTTTAGGATGAAAATTTTCTCTATTATGAAAATTTTATGACTGACCCCTAAAATATCAACGATAATTTAAGGAAGACCCCTGTCACAACGGTAATATAAGCGCCACCTCGTACACATATATGGTGAAAATATTTTCCTTGACAAACTGGATATTTCCCCACATAAAATTTGACATGCATGGGCCTAGTTCATCTCGGAGGCTCCGGTTTAATGTTTGCAAATGTATTGTAAGACATGGACAGTCGTTCTGAAGAAAGTCTCCACCACGATGGTAGACACATCGAACATTAACGTTGAGGTGTTTACCAAACAGATTAGAGGTTGTAATTTGAGGTATAAGTTCTAAGACTAATCTTGAAAACATTTTAATGCAGTCAGAATATTTCCAAATATTTTCTTTTGTGTATTTTCACTTGCATACAATAAAATCTGTATTGCAAACATTTATTTACAACCTGTATTAGAGGTCTATAATTTACCATAGTGACGCCATCCGTTGACAGCAGGGGCGCCGATCATGTGGGGGCAGTGGGGGTCTGAGCTCCCACGTGGAAAAATGAATGGGGGCTCAGCCCCCTCTAGGAAGCTGCGTTTAATTTGGGTGCCACTGTGAGTCGGCCGAGACTGGTCCCCCACGCTCACTCTTTTTTATATCCTATACTCTTGACTTAGTCTTATATCCAATACTCTTGACTTAGTCTTATATCCTATGCTCTTGACTTAGTCTTATATCCAATACTCTTGACTAGTCTTATATCCAATACTCTTGACTAGTCTTATATCCAATACTCTTGACTTAGTCTTATATCCTATACTCTTGACTTAGTCTTATATCCTATACTCTTGACTTAGTCTTATATCCTATACTCTTGACTTAGTCTTATATCCTATACTCTTGACTTAGTCTTATATCCTATACTCTTTACTCAGTCTTATATCCTATGCTCTTGACTTAGTCTTATATCCAATACTCTTGACTTTGTCTTATATCCTAAACTCTTGACTTAGTCTTATATCCTATACTCTTGACTTAGTCTTATATCCTATACTCTTGACTTAGTCTTATATCCTATACTCTTGACAAAGTCGAAGTTTTCGTATAGTTAAATGCCAAATTTGTCAAAATTCAGCTCTTTCATCGAGTTAAAATTTAAATACAGCGAAATTGCGGAGCTCGCTTCGCTCGCTCTGGAACTTTTACACATGGTGTTTTCATTAAGTTTTGTTTTCGAAGTAAAATCTGATAAGTTTTTTCTACACAATTAGAGCTAAAATAAGTTTACATATGAGGATTTTTAGTACTATATTTCCTATAAAACACCCTTTTTATACCATAAAATCCTATATTTCATATTTTCCAATAAGGAATAAAAATTTTTGGCTTAGTTCTCTTTTAATGCCTTGGGCCTCAGCCCCCTCTGGCAAAAATAATGATCGGCGCCCCAGGTTGGCAGTATCGAGGGTTGACCACTAAGGATGGTGTTGGTCTGATCACGTCCCCAATTCTGAGAGAGCGGTTGCTCTCTTAGATAAGACTTCATACTGCGTTTAATGTATAAGGGTGGTTATTTGATTGCGTGGAACAGTTTTCGTGTTATGGTGACCGTTTTGAAAAACATCCACTGAACTAAAATTCGGGCCCTTAATGTGTGGTTAAAATTTCAAAGAGATCCATTAATTAGTTTATTTTATAAAAAATAAAGTTGCTAAGGGTGGTTTTCATTTCCATAAAATTATACAAGTTTTTTGGCAAAAAAACGGAAATTTTCCCATAGGAATAACATGGGAAATGTTTTCTGTGATAGCGAAACTTTCTCGACCATTTTTTGAAGACTATATGTTCGATAGGTCTGAAAACGGTTTTAAATGAAAGGTATAACACTTTTTGGTGCCTTCCGAAGTTTTATTGAAATCAATTAATATTAAGTATTACTTTTGTACTTTTAAGTACATTAGTTAAACTTACGACCTTTTATTCTGTTGGACTTACGTGGTTTAATCATGGCTAAAATCATATACAAACGTACTGTTGGACTTACGCTGTTTTACCGCTAATAGAGCGAAGTTTTTTGTTTAGACACTGCATCGTCCGCTCTGTCTATGGTCGAGCGTAAGGCGAAGTTGTTCACTTTTCATATAAAAAAAGGGGTTAGTTAGTCCTAATTCTATTTTATTCTCGTAAGTTAAACGGTAGGATTGCACTTTATCTAACTCACTCAACTAACAGCAGTTACTGACTAATTAGACCACGGGGAGTTCGGAAAAAATAGTAAAAAAATTCTAAACCCGCCGCAAGTTGGTGAAAAAAGTTTTGAAAATTTTAAAATTGCATGTATTTACCATAACCCCCGAGAATTCCAGAAAAACCTAACAACGTCGTCTGCAGCCGAGCTCGATCTTACCAAATGGACTCGCGACGAAAATAGTGTTATAGCTTATTCTAGATCTTATTAAGAAAAGGTAAATCTACAAAAATTATGAGATTTATGCTAATAATATTTGAAAACGTGGATTTTAATTGAGAAAAAAATTAGGAAAAGGTCTCATTTTATTTGAGTTGTAAAAGAAGTAAGCATCAAAATTTTGGAAAAGGCGGATTTTAGTTGAAAAATATTTCAGAAAAGGTTGCATTCTATTTGGGTTTTAAATGAAGTAATCATCTAGTTTTTGCAAGAGGCTTCAAATAATTTGGGAAGCAAATGAACGTAAAGGCAAAATTATGGAAAATTACGCGAATTATTTGGAAATTAATGGTAATATTTGGAAAAGGCGTCATATTTTACAGCGATATTTTGTAAAAGGCCTCATATTTTACAGCAATACTTTGGAAAAGGCGTCATATTTTACAGCAATATTTTGGAAAAGGCGTCATATTTTACAGCAATATTTTGGAAAAGGCGTCATATTTTACAGCAATATTTTGGGAAAGGCGTCATATTTTACGGCAATATTTTGGGAAAGGCGTCATATTTTACGGCAATATTTTGGGAAAGGCGTCTTATTCTTTTTGAAAACACCAACAGTGATATTTTGGAAGGGGTTTCAAATTACCAGGGAAGAACTAAATACAATTAGAAATTCCAAATATATTTATGGTTATGCAGTAATGTGTGGCACTTAGCGTTACCCGAGAAACACCACTTGGAGGTGGCCACACTTCGTTTCTCATGGAGAGTTTTTTTATGGCAGGTCCCCTTGCCTACTGCCGGCTTCAATATCCTGGGGAGTTTTCATTTGTCAGGCCCCCCTACCTATATAATGTCGACCTCATTGCCCTGCCAAATCAAAACTCCTCAGGACATTGAGGTCGACAGTATATAGGTAGGGGGCCTGCTAAATGAAAACTCCCCAGGATATTGAATCCCCTTGCCTACAGCCTTAAACGAAGAAAACCGACCTCACTCATCGCCGAGTTCAACCGTGTTTTCTTCGTTTTGACCATCAATAAGGAACGCCGGCTGTGTCTCTGGATTCAGAGCGTTCAACTCTTCCTCCGACACGCCAATTTCAATTAGTTCAAGGCCTTTTTTCCCTGGACCAGGATAGCATGCCTTGACGTCTTCCAGGAACCGACGGAAGTTGGTTCCAGGAGGAAGCCAATTGCCATCTTGGTCCTTGAAAAAAAGGCACCTGTACCAATATGTGGCCATATAACTATTCAACGCCCGCTCAGTTCTGTAGGAATTTATGCTCGTCTTCAAATGTCTGTTTCTTTTTTCGACGTTATTCATATGAGCACGTGAATCTTCCGAATTCACGAACTCATACTTATGCAAAACAGTCAGATGATCCCGAAATCCCATCAAAGTACAATTCATGTACATCGGGGCGCCATCTGACACAATCACTGACCCCGAAGCTCTGTATTTCGCCATTTGGGTCCACAAAACGGCCCTGGACTTATTCCTGACCTTCAAAAAAAAACATCTTTCGTATCTCGGCAATAGATACCAAAGATACAAATGGCCTCTCCGGCCAATTGAGCCCCGCGGTGGTACTTTCTAGAGTGCAAGTATGTTTCGTCCACCTCTATGAACAATCCTGGTCCTCCAATCTGCACCTTGTCGGCCCTGTTCGAAATGATAATCTCAGCCACCTCGCGACACATGGAAAACTAATCCACGACGGTATGGCTGGCACATTCACTGTGAATAGCCAAATCGGCTTTGGGCATTGCCAACCCCAACAAGATATCCATTTAATTCCCCATCATCGTTTTTATTCCCACATCCGCAAGGTGTCTTTCGTTCATTGAAGGATTCAAGACACGGGACAAGCTCCAAAGAAAGTACTAGGGCAATGGCATCCCTCTCTGACCTCGCCTTTAGGCCATCATCCATCCCGCGAAAAAAACCCTCCCCAATTCTTCAAGGAAACCATTTTAAAAAATGTTCCTCATTCCCAAAATTTGGGTTTTCATACGCCTCGTTTTCCAAATTAGCATGAGCCATTTAGAAATAAAACCTAATAAACACCCAGAAAATATAATTTGACAGCAGTAATGATTATCTCTCAAGAAAGCCTCTTTAAAAAACACGTCTAATCACGTTGAAAATCAACGAGTCTCTGCTCAGTAAGTTCTCGTTTCCATGGCAACCCGCGAGGCGGGAAGAGGCGCGAATCGAGGGGAGGCGTTAAGGGGCGGCCAGCGGATTCAGCGACAGTTTCAGCGGGGAAGGAATACCATATATTTCAAAGGTATTAAAGGTAAGGTTAGGTTAGGTTACTTTTTAGCTAATTTACCACCTTTTCCAAAATTTCTGTTTGCGATTAGGCCTAGTTAACTTTTAAATACTTCCCAAAAGTTTAATGCTATTTTTAGAAACTAAAATATCGCTCATGTAATTTTCGCCATTTTTCGCTTATATTCTCCTTTTCTATATTTTTGGCATTTCTAATTTTTCTTTACGCAATATTTTGAAAATTTCTCAGATTACTTTACGATCACAGTACCAAAAATGAATGGTTTTGCTAAATTCAGTAGGTCATAAAAATTCCATAGCTATACTTCCGTTGCGAATTCTTATAGTTGCCCTCCAACCGGCATATTTTGAAAGATTGAGTGCATAATGCGTTTAGTCTATAGCGGTAAGTACATGCAATTTTAAAATTTAAAAAAAAAAAAATTTGACCATCTTGCGGCGGGTTTAGAGTTTTTTTACTATTTTTCCCGAACTCCCCGTTGTCTAATTAGTCAGTAACTGCTGTTAGTTGAGTTAGTTAGATAAAGTGCAATTCTACTAGTTAAACTTTATTACAATTTAATACAAAAGAATTTAAAGTTTGGATTTAGCCGATAATTTTTAAATTCACTGATTTCACTAAGCCTCGGTCAAAAGTTCAAGACTGGCTGATTGTAGACTAGAGACCAATTGGCCATGTTGCGTTCGTTTTAAGGTGTTTCACCTAGTGCCATTGGCCAACGATAGCCTCTAATTAGGTAATTTGTTTAAATTAAATAAATTTTTGTTGTTTAAAATAGATTAATGCAAACTTCGCACAAGGGTTCGTTCCCTGGTTTCTAGACTGGTGCCATCAGCTAACGGTTACCGCTACGAAGATACGTTTTTACTGGTATAATAAATGATAGATTCAATCACACTATCATTAAATCCTGTCACCAAATCAACCAATATTTTTAATTCAGGTCCTTCCAATCATTTGTACTAGGTAACAATAGAATTATTAATTATTTGCGCCTATTCTAACGTTACCTAAGAAAACAATAAACAATGGCCAGATTGCCAACGATAAACGCTACAGAGATTATATCTGGTGCAACCGGCCAAAAGTAACCACTGCGTAGATCATTTTGTTTGTTTAAATTAGTGGTAAAGTAATTGATAGATTAAATCACACGATCACTAAACCCTGTCAACAAACCAACCAATGTTTTTTATCCCGGCTCTTGCAATCATTTTTGTTAGGTAACAGTTACGTTTTTAATTACTATTTATAACAGCTATTTAGAATAAACTTTTTTGTTTAAATTAGATACATTTTTGATGTTTAAAGTAGATTAATTCAAACTACGCAGAAGGGTTCATTCCCTGGTCTCTAGACTGGTCCCAGCAGCCAACGGTTACCGCTACGAAGATACGTTTTTTTGCTGGTAAAATAAATGATAGATTCAATCACACTATCACTAATACCTGACACCAAATCAATATTTTTAATTCAGCCTCTTCCAAGCGCGAAATTACAAATTAAAGGGATGTAAAGAGTGCTAATTAGTTAATATAAATTTTGGATAAATATGTAACACACTGTCGCTGTTAAATTTCTGAAGAGAGGGGAAAAAAGGTTGAAATTAATTTTTTTTTAAATTAAAAAAGCAAATTTGGCTCAGGAAAAACCCAGCGCCAGAAGCCTTTCTTATAAAATTTTCACAAGATGATTCGTTCAAGAATGTCTAGAATTAAGTCGCATAGAAGTAATAAATATTTCCCCTAGTCAGCTGACTTGGCCAGGCAGGGCATAGCCCACTCGATCCATGCTCACGGACGCTGCTCTGCATCTTGCTTCGTGTTACGCGTGATCGAGTGGGCTATAGGCAGGGACCACAAATACGGGGCTGCCAGGCTGTCTCTTACACAACAATGATGACCATTATCCTTTATGAGAAATGCTTCCTTGTCCAGTGTGGGAAATAAGGCGGTGGCACAGGGCAAATGATCAGTTTAAAAATTAAACCACGGGACCACTAAGAAAATTTAAGGGTAACCAGAGTCCAGAGTACATTAACTCAAAAAGTTTAATTGTCCAATTTTTAAGTTAAGCTGACGACGTGACCTGTTCAATTATTATTTTATAGCGCGAGCAGCAGTAGCTTGTGTCCATGAGCGCGGATCGAGTGGGCTATGCTGGCAGGCAGAAACTTTGCCTCAGTTGCACTGCTACAGCGAAAACCGAAAACCAGTAACATAAGTACAAGCCAGTCATCTGAGAGACTCAAAACGATGACTCTTGATTCTTGTGAATTTGAAATTTCAGTAGAAATGATTCTAGATAATCCTCCGAGTTATTTTAAATATTGTGATACTCAAAGCCAGGGGATAAAGAAAGACCAAAATAATTTTATTGTGAAAATTTGATGTTTTCAGTGATAAAATTAATCTCATAGGTAATAGCTGATTAACTGGTACCTGAAAGCATTAGTAACTAACTTGAAATATTAGGTCCCTTATGCTTACGCTCCCCTATATTTATGTTTGTGCTTAGTGCAGATTTTAACAAGTTGGGAAACCAAAATCAACCTCTCCGAGCCGAAAAGAATTTACTTTCTAAACACACGTCCACCAGCCAATGAGAAAAACCGGAAATACATAGTTCAAATTGGCGAAATATTTCCAAGGTCTTTAGCAAAGGCTTAAGCGTTTAACAATTTCCTTTGTTTCCTCAATAATTCTAATGAGGACCTAAAATGTATCACTGAAGGGTGTATTTAACTTTCGGCTCACTCTGAACCGTTAACACCTCCTATAAGAGGAGGAGAAACAAGGTCATTTCTAGTTTAAATCTAGGGTATCTTATTTCACAGACCCAATCGCTTCAACACTTGTGGATAGATGAAGAATTAACACCCATATTATCTAATTAATATAAAAAATGCGATTACACTATATATAAATGTAGTAAAGCTGAATTAAAACGTAAACACCAAATTTGAAATGTTAATATCAAAAGATGTTCTTGGAATATTAAGATGGAACAGAGCTTTATAGCTACACAACTACTTACAGAATCGTAATGCCGAAAAATATTTAAAATATTTCCATTTGATATTCTGCAAAAAGGAAATGTTATCGTTTTGTAAGAGATCTTATCATCCTACTCGCTTTATATTAACTTTTATGTGCGTGTAGTGTTTCGATTCGGATGCATTCTTTATTACTTGTTCTATATAAACTCTCACTTGTGTCATTACATAGAAATAAGTTTATCTTAAATAATTAATTAAATATAAATTATATTAATTATTTTAAACGCCAGTAAATAACTTTAAAAATGGTTAAATCGTTTAAAATAAAGTTGTTTCTACTATCTTTCGAAACTTTGCTAATATTGACGTTTAAAGTGAAGGGTATCCCTCTTGCCCGCTTTCTTCAAATTTTGGGGTATATATACGATTCGTTTCCATTATAATAATTGATAAAAACGCATTCGCGTGAACCGATGGTGGAAGCCCTGCCATCGGGAGACTAGACGTTTCTCGTAACCCTAGCCGATCGCCGCGTATATCTTAAAACCAAACGATAACGATGGAGAAGAAGCCGGAGTGGACAAAGACCTGAAGATGGTGGTGCATAGAAGCTGGTGTCAATGTGGGATTGACGAAGAACAGAAGATGGTGGTGCATAGAAGCTGGTGTCAATGTGGGATTGACGAAGAACAGAAAATGGTGGTGCTTACGAGCCAGCAACTACAGGCTAGTGTCCATGTGGGATGGACAAAGACTAGCAGATTGTGGTCCTTAGAAGCCATTTAGTAAAGACTGGTGTTGGTAGATGAATGGCCAAATTTCCGTGAACAGCGAGCGCGTTCCGGAAATCGGGTATTTGTTTGCTTCGATTTGTAAACTGCGAATGCGGTCACGAGGGGTCTGACAGACAAACAGACACACCCACACGTCCAGTGTAATACATACGTCACTCGGAGAGGTAAAAATGCAACAGTTTCTTAAAATTCTTAAATAAATTGAAGATTGAAGGAACATATCTTAATAAAAAATGTCTTAGTGGATAAAGACTAGAAAAAGTAAATGATAACAGAACGAAATGGAATGACCGAAGTAACAGATATTAAATTTTTTCAGTTTAAAGACATGATTGTAAAACATCAATTATTTAAAAAAAAAATACTAATATTCGTTTTTTTTTCACCAAAATTACATTTGCCCAAAAATTTTGTATCATGAAATTTTCCATTCTTTTCAAAATGGTTCGTGTCAAAGCTTTACCATATAACAGATATATGCGACATCCTTTATATTTACAGCTAGATTTCCAGTGTAGATAGAAACAGTTCCTCAGTAGTGATATTTAAAAGGATTGCAGCTTTTAATTTGAACTACAATACGTTTTAATACTGGAAACTAAGCCCAATAGTGAAATAAATACACAGCCAACCATTTGTCGGTGTCCATTTACGTGTTTCGTGTTATACGTTTGCTCTACAATGTGTTCCTCATAAATAGCAAGTGGAAGTCGTAACAAACTAATTCAATCACAACTTTTAAACCAGTTCCCTTACCAAAATGAGATTCTTATTTTAGTATAAAGCAAGTCTAAAATAAGGATCAAGGATATTTGGGTACCAAACTTGTCTCAAAAATTGTTAAAAAATATAATGGTTTCATATTGGACTCCTTTGAGACTAAATTTAGTCTTACATAAAAGGGCTCAGTTTTAGAGACTGTAAAAGGATTGCATCTAGACTTGATTGAGAACACAAATCTGCGACTTATTATAGGACTCCTATAAGACACATTTTAATCTCACCAAATTAGGCTTAGTTTTTGAGATTGGAAAGAGATTCTTTCTACACTTGATTGAGAACACAAATAGGCGACTTATTATAGGACTCCTATAAGACACATTTTAATCTCACTAAATAGGGCTTAGTTTTTGAGATTGGAAAACGATTCTTTCTAGACTTGATTGAGAACACAAATCTGCGACTTATTATAGGACTCCTATAAGACACATTTTAATCTCACCAAATAAGGCTTAGTTTTTGAGATTGGAAAGCGATTCTTTCTAGACTTGATTGAGAACACAAATCTGCGACTTATTATAGGACTCCTATAAGACACATTTTAATCTCACCAAATAAGGCTTAGTTTTTGAGATTGGAAAACGATTCTTTCTAGACTTGATTGAGAACACAAATCTGCGACTTATTATAGGACTCCTATAAGACACATTTTAATCTCACCAAATAAGGCTTAGTTTTTGAGATTGGAAAACGATTCTTTCTAGACTTGATTGAGAACACAAATCTGCGACTTATTATAGGACTCCTATAAGACACATTTTAATCTCACCAAATAAGGCTTAGTTTTTGAGATTGGAAAGCGATTCTTTCTAGACTTGATTGAGAACACAAATCTGCGACTTATTATAGGACTCCTATAAGACACATTTTAATCTCACCAAATAAGGCTTAGTTTTTGAGATTGGAAAACGATTCTTTCTAGACTTGATTGAGAACAAAAATCTGCGACTTATTATAGGACTCCTATAAGACACATTTTAATCTCACCAAATAAGGCTTAGTTTTTGAGATTGGAAAGCGATTCTTTCTAGACTTGATTGAGAACACAAATCTGCGACTTATTATAGGACTCCTATAAGACACATTTTAATCTCACCAAATAAGGCTTAGTTTTTGAGATTGGAAAGCGATTCTTTCTAGACTTGATTGAGAACACAAATCTTCGACTTATTATAGGACTCCTATAAGACACATTTTAATCTCACCAAATTAGGCTTAGTTTTTGAGATTGAGAACACAAATAGGCGACTTATTATAGGACTCCAATAAGACACATTTTAATCTCACTAAATAGGGCTTAGTTTTTGAGATTGGAAAACGATTCTTTCTAGACTTGATTGAGAACACAAATCTGCGACTTATTATAGGACTCCTATAAGACACATTTTAATCTCACCAAATAAGGCTTAGTTTTTGAGATTGGAAAGAGATTCTTTCTACACTTGATTGAGAACACAAATAGGCGACTTATTATAGGACTCCTATAAGACACATTTTAATCTCACTATAGTAAGACACTATAGTAATGACACTATAGTAAGATTTCCTCTAGTCTCTAATTCGGATACTGTAGTAAGACTTCCAGGAGTGTCGTATTTGAATGCTAATGTAAGATTTCCTGCAGTATTTTTTTGGACACTAATGTAAGATTTCATAGAGTCTTTCATTTGGACACTATAGCAAGATTCCCTTTAGTTTCTACTTCGGACACTGTAGTAAGACTCCCTGGAGTGTCGTATTTGGATGCTATTGTAAGATTTCCTCGCATCTCTTATTTGTATACTATTATAAGTTTCCCTGGAGTCTCTTGCTTGTATACTATTGTAAGATTCCCTCGAGTCTCTTCCTTGTATACTATTATAAAATTCCCTGGAGTTTCTTGCTTGTATACTATTGCAAGATTCCCTGGAGTCTCTTGTATACTATTGTAAGATTCCCTGGAGTCTCTTACTTGTATACTATTGTAAGATTCCCTGGAGTCTCTTACTTGTATACTGTTGTAAGATTCCCTCGAGTCTCTTACTTGTATACTATTGCAAGATTCCCTCGATTTTCTGTTGTTTAATTGCAAATTGCAAAAAAACAAGGAAAAACTATGCCGGTACACTCTAAGAATATGGGGTGTGCCTTAACACCTTTAAAAGTAGTTTATATGGGTCCAAATTTGACACCGTTACAGGTGTTCATTTACACCCCTAAAAGGGTTTATTAACACTTATTAGAGCAATTGGTGTCAAAGATAAGATTAAAATGGTGCAATAGAGGTGTAGTTTAACACCTTTTTAACTCTTATATCGAACTGAAAGTTAATTTTTTACTCTCATATGAGTGTTTGATTTATTCGCGAATAGCGCTATATTCATAGCAAGGTTCCACCTTGAGAGAACTTAAGAGGACAGTTCTAACATGCAGAGCTATAACCCTTCAGACAAGGGTAGTTCTCTCATGCAATGTGAAACTGCACAAAATCTAGCGTGAAACTGCATGATATGTTGGTCATTTTCAACGACTTAATAACTTCTGAAATGGCAGAAAGTTTTTAATTAGTATAAATGCATCGGGTGTTAAATTGGTTTTGGAGGCTATAATATCCCAGCAGTAGATACAGACGAACTCGTTAAATTTAACAATCTCTTTTCACGAAGAGTTTTTCGAACACCAGAAACGCGTTTGACCGAATCTACTCTAAAATATATAAAAAAAAAACCATTTTCTACTCTAATTTTACTCAAAATAAAGATAAGACATGTCACATAAGCATGTGCCCCACATGTTGGCCTCTCAAGCTGGCGTCTATAGTCCATAACGGTGGAACGAATTCTACGCTACACCGTGGCCACAAGTCTCTTCAAGGCCTGAATATGTGGGTGCACAATATGCCTCTGACATTGGTGCAAGGATGTGAGCCCCCTCTCCCCAATTGTAACAATAATAATAATAGTCGCCCTACTGTGAGGCCAGTACCTAACCTAGTCTCGTTTTTTTAGTGTCACACAATACTTTTAAGAGTATCGCGTAACACTTTCAAGAGTGCAATAGCGTTCCTAGGGCTTGAAATTTGGGGGGCTTAATCTTATTATTCGTATATTAAAGATATACAAACTTTTATGATAAAGAGTACGGAACCGAGTTATTGACTATGGGACAATTGTAGATGAAAGAATTTCGATCGTCTTTTTTAAGTTTAGTTTTCGTTTGCTTTTAGTCCCCACTACTGTTTGATATTGAAATTCATCTCTACAAAGATGAACCTTAACGAACTTTTCATTATAATTTAGATACACTATATTGTTAAAGAATTTTAGGGGGCTACGAGCAATTTTTTGGTATAGTCTACGGATTATTTTGAGGGGGCTAACTTTTAAATTTGGGGGCGCTATAGCCCCCATAAAAGGCCTAGCGACACCACTGCGAGAGTGTCGCATAACGCTTTTAAGAGTGTCACCTAACACGTTTAGCAGTGCTTTATGAATGTACAATACCGTTGGATTAAGAATTTCCTTGTTAATTTTATTTAATGGATAAAAATATATTCTTTCATGAATATCATCTTTAAAAAAACGTTTAAAAATTAAGGTTTTCAATAATTTTTTACTGTTCGGATTGACTTTAATATTAAAACATTATTGAAAATGAAAGACCTTTTTTAAAAACCCCGCAGTATACTATAATTTTACATGTTTAATTTCAAAACGGTGTTTTAATGGTGTTATTTTACACCGAATTTACACTTTAAATTGGCCCCTAAAAACTCAACGTAATAAAACTCTTTTGGGTGTTTTTACGGTGTTTACACCATTTTAACACTTTTTTAACACTTCCATTTCTTAGAGTGTAGAAAGAATCTCTTTCCAATCTCAAAAACTAAGCCTTATTTGGTGAGATCAAAATGTGTCTTATAGGAGTCCTATAATAAGTCGCAGATTTGTGTTCTCAATGAAGTCTAGAAAGAATCGCTTACCAATCTCAAAAACTAAGCCTTATTTAGTGAGATTGAAATGTGTCTTATAGGAGTCCTATAATAAGTCGCAGATTTGTGTTTTCAATCACGTCTAGATAGAATCGTTTTCCAATCTCAAAAACTAAGCCCTATTTAGTGAGATTGAAATGTGTCTTATAGGAGTCCTATAATAAGTCGCAGATTTGTGTTTTCAATCACGTCTAGATAGAATCGTTTTCCAATCTCAAAAACTAAGCCCTATTTAGTGAGATTAAATTGTGTCTTATAGGAGTCCTATAATAAGTCGCAGATTTGTGTTCTCAATCAAGTCAAGAAAGAATCGCTTTCCAATCTCAAAAACTAAGCCTTATTTAGTGAGATTAAAATGTGTCTCATAGGAGTCCTACGATAAGTCGCAGATTTGTGTTCTCAATCAAGCCTAGAAAGAATCGCTTTCCAATCTCAAAAACTAAGCCTTATTTGGTGAGATTGAAATGTGTCTTATAGGAGTCCTATAATAAGTCGCAGATTTGTGTTTTCAATCACGTCTAGATAGAATCGTTTTCCAATCTCAAAAACTAAGCCCTATTTAGTGAGATTAAATTGTGTCTTATAGGAGTCCTATAATAAGTCGCAGATTTGTGTTCTCAATCAAGTCAAGAAAGAATCGCTTTCCAATCTCAAAAACTAAGCCTTATTTGGCGAGATTAAAATGTGTCTTATAGGAGTCCTATAATAAGTCGCAGATTTGTGTTCTCAATCAAGACTAGAAAGAATCGCTTTCCAATCTCAAAAACTAAGCCTTATTTGGTGAGATTAAAATGTGTCTTATAGGAGTCCTATAATAAGTCGCAGATTTGTGTTCTCAATCAAGTCTAGAAAGAATCGCTTTCCAATCTCAAAAACTAAGCCTTATTTGGTGAGATTAAAATGTGTCTTATAGGAGTCCTATAATAAGTCGCAGATTTGTGTTCTCAATCAAGTCTAGAAAGAATCGTTTTCCAATCTCAAAAACTAAGCCCTATTTAGTGAGATTAAAATGTGTCTTATAGGAGTCCTATAATAAGTCGCCTATTTGTGTTCTCAATCAAGTGTAGAAAGAATCTCTTTCCATTCTCAAAAACTAAGCCTAATTTGGTGAGATTAAAATGTGTCTTATAGGAGTCCTATAATAAGTCGCAGATTTGTGTTCTCAATCAAGTCTAGAAAGAATCGCTTTCCAATCTCAAAAACTAAGCCTTATTTGGTGAGATTAAAATGTGTCTTATAGGAGTCCTATAATAAGTCGCAGATTTGTGTTCTCAATCAAGTCTAGAAAGAATCGCTTTCCAATCTCAAAAACTAAGCCTTATTTGGTGAGATTAAAATGTGTCTTATAGGAGTCCTATAATAAGTCGCAGATTTGTGTTCTCAATCAAGTCTAGAAAGAATCGCTTTCCAATCTCAAAAACTAAGCCTTATTTGGTGAGATTAAAATGTGTCTTATAGGAGTCCTATAATAAGTCGCAGATTTGTGTTCTCAATCAAGTCTAGAAAGAATCGCTTTCCAATCTCAAAAACTAAGCCTTATTTGGTGAGATTAAAATGTGTCTTATAGGAGTCCTATTATAAGTCGCAGATTTGTGTTCTCAATCAAGTCTAGAAAGAATCGCTTTCCAATCTCAAAAACTAAGCCTTATTTGGTGAGATTAAAATGTGTCTTATAGGAGTCCTATAATAAGTCGCAGATTTGTGTTCTCAATCAAGTCTAGAAAGAATCGCTTTCCAATCTCAAAAACTAAGCCTTATTTGGTGAGATTAAAATGTGTCTTATAGGAGTCCTATAATAAGTCGCAGATTTGTGTTCTCAATCAAGTCTAGAAAGAATCGTTTTCCAATCTCAAAAACTAAGCCCTATTTAGTGAGATTAAAATGTGTCTTATAGGAGTCCTATAATAAGTCGCCTATTTGTGTTCTCAATCAAGTGTAGAAAGAATCTCTTTCCATTCTCAAAAACTAAGCCTAATTTGGTGAGATTAAAATGTGTCTTATAGGAGTCCTATAATAAGTCGCAGATTTGTGTTCTCAATCAAGTCTAGAAAGAATCGCTTTCCAATCTCAAAAACTAAGCCTTATTTGGTGAGATTAAAATGTGTCTTATAGGAGTCCTATTATAAGTCGCAGATTTGTGTTCTCAATCAAGTCTAGAAAGAATCGCTTTCCAATCTCAAAAACTAAGCCTTATTTGGTGAGATTAAAATGTGTCTTATAGGAGTCCTATAATAAGTCGCAGATTTGTGTTCTCAATCAAGTCTAGAAAGAATCGTTTTCCAATCTCAAAAACTAAGCCTTATTTGGTGAGATTAAAATGTGTCTTATAGGAGTCCTATAATAAGTCGCAGATTTGTGTTCTCAATCAAGTCTAGAAAGAATCGCTTTCCAATCTCAAAAACTAAGCCTTATTTGGTGAGATTAAAATGTGTCTTATAGGAGTCCTATAATAAGTCGCAGATTTGTGTTCTCAATCAAGTCTAGAAAGAATCGTTTTCCAATCTCAAAAACTAAGCCCTATTTAGTGAGATTAAAATGTGTCTTATAGGAGTCCTATAATAAGTCGCCTATTTGTGTTCTCAATCAAGTGTAGAAAGAATCTCTTTCCAATCTCAAAAACTAAGCCTAATTTGGTGAGATTAAAATGTGTCTTATAGGAGTCCTATAATAAGTCGCAGATTTGTGTTCTCAATCAAGTCTAGATGCAATCCTTTTACAGTCTCTAAAACTAACTGAGCCCTTTTATGTAAGACTAAATTTAGTCTCAAAGGAGTCCAATATGAAACCATTATATTTTTTAACAATTTTTGAGACAAGTTTGGTACCCAAATATAATTGATCCTTATTTTAGACTTGCTTTATACTAAAATAAGACTCTCATTTTGGTAAGGGTAAGTATTTTTTTTCAAACACTTTTTTTTCGAGACATAATTCGTAAATAAAGGTTTTTATGTAATTCTAAAAGGTTTTCATATGATTCTAAAAGGTTTTCATATAATTCTCAAAGGTTTCCATATAATTTTAAAAGGTTTCGTATAATTCTAAAAGGTTTTCATATAATTCTAAAAGGTTTTCACAACATAATTCTTAAATAAAGGTTTTCACAACATAATTCTTAAATAAAGGTTTTCATGTAATTCTAAAAGGTTTTCATATAATTCTAAAAGGTTTACATATGATTCTAAAAGGTTTTCATATAATTCTAAAAGGTTTCCATATAATTATAAAAGGTTTCCATATAATTCTAAAAGGTTTTCATATAATTCTAAAAGGTTTTCATATAATCCTAAAAGGTTTTCACAACATAATTCTTAAATAAAAGTTTTCATATAATTCTAAAAGGTTTTCATATAATTCTAAAAGGTTTTTATTTAATTCTAAAATGTTTTCATATAATTCTAAAATGCTTTCATATAATTCTAAAATGCTTTCATATAATTCTAAAATGCTTTCATATAATTCTAAAATGCTTTCATATAATTCTAAAATGCTTTCATATAAATCTAAAAGGTTTTTATATGATTCTAAAAGGTTTTTATATAATTCTAAAAGGTTTTTATATAATTCTTAAAGGTTTTCATACAATTCTAAAAGGTTTTCATATAATTCTAAAAGGTTTTCATATAATTCTAAAAGGTTTTCATATAATTCTAAAAGGTTTTCATATAATTCTAAATGGTTTTCATATAATTCTAAATGGTTTTCATATATTTGTAGTTCTAAAAAATATAATTTTCTACAGGAATAATATTTTAGAAGAAATAAGAATCGTTTCTGTACGCAACATCCCGGCACCCACCAGTGTCTTATTTACGGCGGCCTGCTAAAGCCTTGCTTGATACCGCGTGGTGATGAAGTTGTGTCAATCTCTCGATTTTATGTACCTAGTTTGAATCTCCAGTCTTCGTTAATACTAATTCATATAAAATGAAGCTCGGTAGTGTCATATGCATAGTCGTGTTGGTCGAGTTCGTTTTAATTCGAGGAGCTTTGTGTAATGAAATAAACGATTATCTGCTTGAACTGCAGCACGCTTTGGAAGAGAGCTTAAGACATAGGTATTCCAACGATATTTTTGTTTTAGAAATAAACCACCGACGATTGCAAGGTCACTGCAGAATTTTAGAAGCGCTATTATCATCTTTGCAAAATAATTGTCATCGCCAAGACAGTTTACTCGAGTTATTCGAAATCGTTTACCGTGGAGTCTCGTCGATGGTTAATGAGATGTAGGTTGCTCTGCTAAGTAATGAAAAAATAGATGAACCATACATGTGCCCCATTCTCTGCCAAGGCTCTGCAGGAAGACTTAGTTATAATTTAACTAGAGAACAGATAGTCTTTTGTAGGGACACGCTTCAGTTTTCTTGGGTTAGGACAGTTGCGTTTTTAGGTATAAGGGACCGTCCATAAACTACGTAACGCAAAAAATGGCATTTTCTGACCCCCCCGTTCCCCCAGATCACGCTTTGTCACGTTTTCTAAGACCCCTCCCCTGAAAACCACGTCACTTTTCCCCCCCAACGGACTACGATTTGTCTTAATTTAGCAATTTACTTTGATTAATTTTAAAAAAGATTCTTTCTTCTTTTCCACTCAGAAATTTTTTTGCTCGACTTGAAAGTCAAAGTTCATTTCCGTTTTAAGCTTTCACAAATATCGTTTGCCTCTGAGTTTTAGAACTTTATTGTCTGGATGTGCTTTTTCATAACCTTCCAAAATATTTCCATAAAGCTTAGTTAAAAGGGCACACTTAATAGTTTCAGACATTGTCACTTGAAAACTTAGGCTAATCGAGCTTGGGATTCAGATTTTAAAAATTTGCGAAAGAAACGAAACCATTTAAATCGGATAGCGGATTCGATTCATCCTTGCTAATGCTAGTGGCGAATAAACAGTGACACTTGAGAGTTTAAGCTGACACTACATTTAGCAGTCCTAATGCGTTCGTGTAGCTAGTTCTGCAGTGAACCGGTCTCTTCATTTTAATTGCGCTGTTTTAATTGGCTACACGTAACGAGTAGGTATGTGATCATTGCTTTCTGTTTCTGCTATTTAAGCGATGATGGAATAAAACATTTGTTATATTATTGTAGAGGTCGTTCTCACGGTGGACTTTGAAACGTGTTTCTTCTTACTGACTTCGTAATAAAATAAATTTTAAATGTGACGTCACGCATCGAAGGACCCCTCCCTCCCCCCTCGTCACGGACCGTCACAAATTTACAAACCCCCTCCGCCCCATAAGAGTGTTACGTAGTTTATGGACGGTCCCTAAGCACAAGAACACTGTTGTGCCATCGTACAAATCTTGGTATTGTGAATGACCGAACTGAACCTCTTAACGACTTTCAACTGGACAACCATATTATTACCATTTTGAATTGTAACCCTAACATTGGAGAAACATATGTTATAGGGGGTCTCAGAAGCTTGGGAATAAGAGTTCCGAGATGGAGAGTTCGTGAAAGGTTAAATTTACTTGATCCAGTCGGCAGAGCTTTGAGACAAAGACACCCTATAACGAGAAGGCGATACAACGTTCGATGTGCCAACGCTCTTTGGTTCGTTCATGAAACTTATTTTACCTAGTTTAGATATCCCTGTGTGCAACAGCTGAAGTTCCATCTGTATTCGGTTTGACACAAAAAGCACACATAAACGGTTTTTAAACGTTATTTTGGGTGTCGAAAAGGTACTTGCCTACTATACTCCCCAAATAATTGGGGGACAGTTTAGAAGCTTGGTCTAATGTATAGAGACCCCGAGAATTCCATAGACGATTGTTGAAATATTATAGTCGATGAACGGTTTAGCTCACCACAAAATTTAAATTACCCGTCAAATCGCATTATCCTTTTGAAATGTTAATATTACTGATCTTTTTTCAATAGGCATATGGACAGTAATCATAAATTAAAAGCTTGGAGGCTCGTTTTCCACGGTTGTGTTGATGGGTATAGTAGATATTTAATTTATCTTCAATGCCTATCAAACAACAGAGCAGACAGCGTTTTAAGGCTTTTCAACGATTGAGTTCAAAGTTATGGCCTTCCACAACGTGTTTGAGGAGATAAAGGTTCCGAAAATGTCGATGTCGCAAGGTACATGCTTCTAAATAGAGGCCTTAACCGCGGTAGTTTTATTACTGGTCTATCTGTTCAGAATCAACACATAGAACGGTTGTGTGGAGTAAATCTCCTCGTCTCTTCACATTTTAGAAATATTTTCTTGCATATGCTAGATCAAGGGGTATTAGACCCAGATAACGAAATGCATTTGTACACTCTACATTTAGTTTTTTTACCAAGAATTAGAGAATCTTGCCAATCACTCACGAACTCCTGGAACCACCACTCCCTTAGCACAGAAAATTCCCATTCTCCAATACAATTATGGACTATCTCGAATGAATTCAATAGACTTAGAAACCGAAAATAATGAATACGAAAATGACCCTGTTCTTTATGGGGAAGATGACATAATTCATATACCGATGGAAGCTGATAACACTGTTCTTGTAGATGAGTGCCAATTTTTTCCTGGTAATGAAGTACACGATGAGATAATTAATTTAATTGAATCTGCTGTCAATGATGATAGGCATGGAGTTAATGTTTATGCTAGCATTATAACTCTTTTATCATTCCGTGGGTTTGTTAGTTTTACTAATGTGTCTTAATACCATAAAAATATCCCCTTCATTTAATTTACTTGTTTGTTTAAGACCGGGGAACAACAGAGTTACATTTAAATAACATAATTTGAAATTTTTATTATTGCTCTTTATTATTTTCAAAATAATGTAACTAGATACATATATTAATAACCTAACAAGAAAATGTCTTCATGATAATTATAATGAAAAGTGTTAACTTAAACACATTCAAAATATAGAATATTCAACTTATCACTGATATCTTCCTTTTAAAATCTTGATTACTCTATATTTTAATAACAGTAAACAGTTTTAGTATTCATTAATAACTTTTGAAGGCCATCACATTATGTTAAAATAAATGAAAAAAGAAAAACAGAAAATAGTTTCAAATACATATTTTATGTGGAAGCCAATAACGCTTTTAACGGATTTTTACCGTACTTATGGCCATACATAATAGAAAGGTTAAGTGTTATCTTACCATATTTTGATGAATCTACTTATGGACGTATAACTATCTTTTAAGTAACAATCAGAACTTGATTATTACATATTTTGAAACGCTTTTAGCATTTAATAGAAAGTTTGAAAGCTATCAAAATAGGTAAAAATAATAATAATAAAAAAGGTAGAAAAGTTGCTCCAAATGGTATGCCAAAGCCGAAAGAGCTTTTTACGGCTTCGTCCATACTTCACAGAAAGTCTCGTAGCTTTCATGAATAAGTGCACACGTACTAGCCATAGGAACAGAGCTTGCCTTCTTTTTAGCTTCAGGGGTATTTTCTGAAGAATGTAAAAAACCAATGGAAGGGGTTGCATTAAATCCTAATGGTGGTATCGCATCGGCACCAGTTGAAAAAATCAACCATTCTTTGACAGTCGATTTCGTGGCTCCAGCTTCACATTCAAAAATGTAATCTCGGAAGTAAGCCATAACATCCATTTCTAACGTGAACTTGCTCAAAGGTTCATCAGTGTAGTTCACGATGGAAAACAAATTTACGAACTCGAACGCTGATAAGTCATTCTTTTGGTAACAAAATAATGGCTCGAACGCATCGATGTGTTTGTTCATAGCCTCATGTAGTCCGAGTGTTTTTAAGCCGTTGATGAAACACTGTCTAGCTTCGACAGTAGTCGTAAATACGCAAAAATGTAACAAAGCTTTCAATACGCGCTCTTTGTCTTCCATTTTCAGAATCGGTTTAGTACAGCCAGCAAGATATCGAAGATCGGAAATGTTTGAAGCAGCATCTTGCAACGACTCTAGATCTTCACTGTCCATAATGGCCTTCAACTTCCCTTTAATTTCGTAGTCTCCTACGTCATCTAGCGAAGGTTCCAAGTCTTTCACATCTTTAACCAGTGACTTGTAAGTTAATTTCGATAAGCTTTGGGGACCCGATCCTCCATGGACCAAGGAAACGGCGAAAGCTTGACCAGCGTAGAAATACATGTTTTGAGCTTGAGCTGCAGTGTTTTGCGAAAGAATTCTAGCCTCGTTCGGGCCAGTGAAAACATGACTGTTAACCATTTCTTTTACCAACAGTCTTAGAAATTCTCTTGTCGGTCCACCAGCATCGATAGTGCAAGTACCACGGTTGTTCAAGCAATCCGTAAAGCAGACTGACACTTTGAAAGTGGGATCGTAACCCTTTCTCTTAAAAGCTCTCAATGTACATTCCATGAATTTCTTGCGATTAATGTCGGCTGTCGCTTTAACGATTTCTGTATTCGAAACATCATCTGAAGGTATGTTATTTGGTTCGCTTTCCTCGATGATCTCGTTGAGTTCGCTTGCATCCGCATAATCATCAATAGCATATGCCTCCAAAGTCTCATCATTAAACAGCCCCCAAAATTTAGCATACTGTGAAGTCTCCGAGTTGCATTGATTCTGGGTTTGGTTACTTGCAGATAGAAGTAAGCCATCACCACTGGACGATTGACTTAAGTAAAAGTTTGGTATACCTATTATTTCTGAACTAGCTTCGGTTATTGGTGAAATAGTTGGTGTCTGGTCTAAAGTGTAATCCACCGAAGGAACTGTTGCGGAATGGTTTTGGTCGTGAGACGAATTTCGACGTTTCTTGTGAGTTGGCAAAATATTTATTAGAGGCAATGAATCTTCGTCGCTTGATATATCTTGAACATATTCACTTTGTGTATCTTTTGAACTGTCAGATGGCAGTAGTTCTACGCTGGGTCTGGCATAGAGAGGTTTCTGCCTCCAAATACGATGAATTAGGGACGCGTTAAGTTCATCGCCTTCCACGTCTGCGTACACTAATGCACCACCACACGAATTGAGAAGCTCAATTCTAGAATGGATCAATGATGTAAAAATTTTGAGTCACTTTGCATTTGGCAATGAATTAAACGACAACTCACTTTATTCCATCGTCTATTTGATCCCTAAATGCTCGCCTTATCTCCCTTAGTACATCCATCTCGGTCCAACTCTTTTGAAACTCCATAGAGTCACGAATAAATTTGTTTTCGTGCAAAACCTTTTTCTTCTTTCCTTTGGGGACAGTTACCGTGCTTGGTCCAAGAAGCAGAATAACAGGCATTCGGAAAGTTGGATTGCTAGAGCCAGAACAGCCTTTAAATTGATCAGATCTATCAAAAGACAAAACCAGTTAAGTAACGTGGAGAGGGTAGTAAGCTGTTTCGGTCTTTTTGAAGAAGTTATTGTTGCTACAGGGGAGGTTTAGCTTCATCAAATTATTACTTAATATTTTCAAACAAAATTTAGGTCTAAAATAATCATAAAGTTCAGTTGAGGTTTTCAAAGTCAAAAGGGATTACGAGTAAAGAAACAAAAACGGGTCTGATGTGTTTCTTTACCAAATTTGAGAAGGGGTTACGTAATATGTAAGCGACGCCTTAAACCGTTCAAATTTGTCATATACATTCCCCCGTTTTCCGTTGAAATGTTAAACTTGTATTGGTTACATTTAAGCTTAAAAACATCCACGGTAATAATTTGAAGAAACGTTTAGAATTAAAACTACAATTAAAAGCTTACTTGAATTTGGATCGCTTATTCCTGGTCATGCTAAGATTAGGCTTGAAAACATTCCTCCTGAAACTTGGTTGAAAAAGGTTTCTAAGACCATCGTTTACATTGGAATTAAGATTGCAGTGACTCGAACTCGCTGAATTACTAATTCCCGGCAAAACTGTGCACTGCGGTGGAATTTGTGTCGAAACAAGTGGTTGAAAGCTTGAGCCACTGTAGTTAGATTCTAATGCCTGGTTCCTCTGGGAGCTCGATAATTTAGAAGTAGTGGGTGGGAATAATCTGGTGCCTTGATGACTACGAGCATTTAACTGTGGACCACTGGTGAAGGCTGTACTGGTAGAGGGAGAATTTTGTTCCTGTCCAGATAAGTTTGGAACTGAATAACTTGTAAAATTTGGGCGAGTAGTTGTAGTAGACGATAGCGACCTGGGCATTGGCGAGATTCGAGGGGGAAACCACTAAGAAAATTTTGTACACCTGATTTCAGATTTCAAACGACTTCAATTGAACTATCATAGACTTCATTTGACTTCAAGGACTTCACTAACTGAACTTGATTTCAAATGACTTCAATAAAATTTAAAAAGACTTCAAGTGACTTCAATATAATTTATAAAGACTTCAAGTGACTTCAATATAATTTATAAAGACTTCAAGTGACTTCAATATAATTTATAAAGACTTCAAGTGACTTCAATGTAATTTACAGACTTCAAGTGACTTCAACATAATTTATAGACTTCAAGTGACTTCAAAAAATATGTGAAGACTTCTAGTGACTTCAACATAAGTTAGTGACTTCAATAGAATTTATAGACTAAAGCCGATTTTTATTTTTCTCAGACTTCATTAAATTGCAATAATTGAAAAGTATCTATGTACTCTGCTATTAGGTACAAAGGTGCAGAGCAACCGAAAGCAAGTATCGATGCCGAATTATATGACGCAGATACAAGCCCGAATAGTATTGGCCCATTTGATCGCTGCTCATGCCTCACTCTCAAGAATTCTGCGGCGTTATACGCGGGAAAAATATGATCACGTGATCGGCCGCCATTTACGGAAAGAAGATTTTATATGGCATAGCTAACTCGATCACGTTCGTGAGCGCGTGGGCTGTGTTTTTGTAAGTGATTATCGTCTGATTCATACTCGAATTCATGGTTCAGAGAACTAGATGGCGCAATTTTTAAATAGGCAGCTTTTATGTCGTATTCTCTGACTTTTTATTATTTTCTTACACGTTTCGAAATTAAGGTTCCCAATTTAGTTAAATAATAGTTTATTAAGCCAATAGGTGATTAAATAAAGTATTTGGTCTTGCTGAACTTGTTGAAAATAAGAAATCGTCATCACGCAGCGATTTTTTATATGACGTGATTTATAGTTGAGCCGTGGATAAAGAATGCGCGAGAAGAAATTTGTTTTCAAACTATCCTACAACATGAAAACAAATTTCCTCACGCGCATTCTTTATCCATGATCTTATGATTCTGAGCGCAAGAGCCATTTCTCCAGACTATATACGTCACTCGATAGTGACGATTTGTTATATTTTTCAATTAACTAATCCTTCTTTATATATTTACCTCTAAAACTTCGTCACAAACAAAAATATATCGTTTACAAACATACTTTGAAAACCGAATGATTTGCCGCCGACAATAAGTCCAAAAAGGCAAAAAATACTGGGGGAAAGTGTCTGGCACGAGGGTCTGGTTGCATTGCACCTCCAAAAACAGCCGAAAATTGAGTGACCTCTGTAGAGGAGGCGTTACTCCAAAACGGACCAAGACTCTTGAAAATAATAATAGTTCCAGCTACAATTTTCCGAAAAAAAAAACCCCGCAAACCTTAAACAATACTATCGTATTCTTTGGATAACATAAGCTTGACCGCAAACATTTGAAGTGAAGTGCGAAAGAACCTCAAAATTTCGCAAAGTAAGCTTATCACTGGTGTGTGTATTGTGCTAATCAGGTGGAATATCGCTCCACTCCAAACCTAGCGACCCAATCTTTAAGAAACGAAAAGAGAGAAAAAAATTCATATGCAAGGAACTTCATGAGACTTGAATAGATTTGAAACGGAATTTCAATAGACTTCTAGACATTTTAACGGATTTCCTAGGATATCAAGAGATTTTTCAGGAACTTCATAAGATTTCAAGAGATTTTTCAAGGACTTCATACGACTTAAAGAGATTTTTCAAGAACTTCATAAGATTTCAAGAGATTTTTCAAGAACTTCATTAGATTTCAAGAGATTTTTCAGGGACTTCATATGACTTCAAGAGATTTCCAACGGACTTCATCAACTTCGAGAGATTTCAAGGGGACTTCGTATGACTTCAAGAGGACTTCGTATGACTTCAAGAGAACTTCGTATGACTACAAGAGATTTCCAAGAGACTTCCGAGAGACTTCGAGAGATTTCCAAGAGACTTCGCTTGACTTCAAGCGATTTCCAAGGGACTTCGCATGACTTCAAGGGATTCTCTAGGGACTTACTAAGACTTCCGAGATTTCAACCAAATTTTGCGATTTATAGAGACTTCAAAAATAATTTATGGACTTCAATCGTGATTTCAAAAACTTTGTACACCTGATTTCACAAGTGGTTTCCCCCTCGGCGAGATAGTGGCAGGAGAATGTTGTTGAGAGGTTGCCGCTTCATTTATAGATCTTACAAAATCCGGATTTCTGATTATGTTTTGTAGCGCGTCTAATGTTATTGCTCCAATATTACCACCCAATGAATTCCTATTTAAATTTTCTTCATCGACCATTTTAATTGCCAAAATACTATTTTCAAAATGGCTACTAAAGATTTTTACTAACTCTATCCAAACTAGCCTGATTCCAAGCGCGACTCGCCAAACAACTGAAATAGACCGACTAAAGGGTCGGGAAAAACTAGCGATTTTGGGCTCTTTTACGACCGTGGGAAATTCCGTTCCGAGAAGGTCACAGTAGACCCTTTCAGTCTAATAATAATGCACTTACTTATAAGGGCAACAACCTCTGTAAGATTTAAAATATTTAATGGATTTACGGAGAAAAAACAACGTGATTATTAAATAAATAAACTTTATTTAAAACCAAAAGTTGTTACGTTTGAGCCACAATGCCGTTATATAGAAACGAACTATTTAGAATTGTATGAAAACCTCTTAGAATTATATGAAAACCTTCTAGAATTATATGAAAACCTCCTAGAATTATATGAAAACCTCCTAGAATTATATGAAAACCTCCTAGTATTATATGAAAACCTCCTAGAATTATATGAAAACCTCCTAGAATTATATGAAAACCTCCTAGAATTATATGAAAACCTCCTAGAATTATATGAAAACCTACTAGAATTATATAAAAACCTCCTAGAATTATATAAAAACCTCCTAGAATTATATAAAAACCTCTTAGAATTATATGAATACCTCTTAGAATTATATGAAAACCTTTTTGAATTATATGAAAACCTCTTGGAATTATATGAAAACCTCTTGGAATTATATGAAAACCTTTTAGAATTATATGAAAACCTTTTAGAATTATATGAAAACCTTTTAGAATTATATCAAAACCTTTTAGAATTATATGAAAACCTTTTAGAATTATATGAAAACCTTTTAGAATTATATGAAAGCCTTTTAAAATTATATGAAAACCTTTTAGAATTATATGAAAACCTTTTAGAATTATATGAAAACAAACCTTTTAGAATTATATGAAAACCTCTTGGAATTATATGAAAACATTTTAGAATTATATAAAAACCTCTTAGAATTATATGAAAACCTTTAAGAATCATATGAAAACCTTTTAGAATTACATAAAAACCTTTATTTACGAATTATGTCTCGAACGGCGCCCCATATTTTATAATCATGTCTTTAAACTGAAGAAATTTAATAGCTGTTACTTCTTTCATTCCATTTTGTTCTCTTATCATTTCCTTTTTCTAGTCTTTGTCCACTAAGATATTTTTTATTAATTTAGGTCTGATGCGGTAATATTCCCTTCAATGTTGCATCAAAGTTGCATGTTCTCTGTTTGTGCAAGTGTAGACAGTTTATCTTTTGTGTATAGAAAAGAGAACAGACATTTTCATGTCCTCACAAAACGTTATTGCTTAGGCCTATGCTTTGCATCTCAACATTTCCAAAATTACGAAAAACGAACCGTCTCTACCCTAACTGACAGTCTCAAACGAACCATTAATTTCCATTTTTCCCAAATCGACTTCTCTACTCTGCTTTTATTAACTTTTCGTGGCAACGATATCAATGCTCGCCCTTAATTAACTTTGAATAGTTTCTATGATTTATAATTAAATCGGGACTCGTCTTAATTACTCGCTTTATGTTAAACGTGATACAAATTTAAATATCAAATTTCCATACATTCTCGTCCTCTTATTCTTGATAAAAGAAGTCGGCCGACTGTGGGGCGTGTAGGACATTGCAAAGCGGCACCGACTATCCACATGAACCATTCCGTTCCGATCCTTGGAATGTGTGGTAGAATACCAACTAATTAGTCGATACATCGAGTGATCAACTTCGCTAGAGGCAAGAACCAGCGGTCAAACAAGCTTCTACAGGCCAAGCGGGTGATCTGTCTAATTCAAAGATAGTATTATGAAAATTGAACCGTGGCGAGTTCGACCAATTGTCGCGGTTATTGTCACGTTTAGCGAAAACTATTTCAATCAATGACCGAATTGTGCTAAAAATTGAAATCAATTTTATAATAAAAAATATAATTGGATTTAACTTAATTTGTATCTAATTAATTCAAAATTAATTTTCGATCAAATTTGTATTTTAATTAAAAATTTTCAAAGTTTGTATTGGGGTACTCCTGCTTGGTTTGCTCTTGGTGTTATTAAAGACGCTTTCCTAATTAAAATTATATTTTAAGGTACATAAACGTTCAATATGAAGGACGAATCGACACTAACGATTGGGTATGAAACTTTACATAAAATATTTTAGTTCTAAGTCTGAAAAAAGTGTCCCAACCTCGGTTTCTTGTTGCCAAGCAAATCTATTCCAAACAAGAGAGGAGAATTTGAGAAAGCACAACTCCCTCTGGGCAGTCTGTCATAACGTTCTGGCCAAAGATAAAGGGGACAATACTTTAACTTTTTAAATGAGTTATCGCGAGTGATAACTATCGTCTAAAGGATTTGTGTCAACCTCGTGCCGTCTATGAGAGCGCGATATGTCATGGGTGTCATCAAACCTTGAACGAAAATCGGCGCATCTCTAGCGAATTCCCCTCATGCTAATAAAAACAAAAACAAGGTGGTCAAATTAAAATTTACCGTTTATAATTATCACGAGAGTGATAACTTAACAAAAGGGTTAATGTTAATGTTGAAGGGGGTGACGCGTCGCCACGTCGAACACCGATACCAAAATTATATTGTGCACCCCGAGCTGGTTAGACTGCGAAGAGTCCTATTGCCTCGATGAATCGGATAATCCGATTGGCCGGGACAGTAGAGAACTGGTGAGGTTCCATAGTATGCATGTCAAAATGCTCAAACCTCATGGCCGCGAGGTAGTCGCAGCTAAAGAGGATAAGGGAGGAGGTTTCCTCTACCTCCCGGCAGAACCTACAGAGTGGGTCATCAACGATGCCCAATAAGTGCAGGTGTCTATTCAGCCGGCAGTGTCCGGTGAGGAAACTGGTAACCAACCTAATTTTGCTTTTGGTAAGGGCAAGCAGTTCCTTTGCCCTAGTAATGGAAGGACCTGGGACAAACTTCTTGGCTTGTCTATGCCCATCCATGTCAGGCCAGTGCTGCAGTTGTAGTGCAGACATCCGGCAGTGAATCCGATGGCGAATGATGCCATGGGGGATGGGAACCGCAGGCTCAGGTCCGAAGAACTTCGACTCAGCCCCTCTTTTGGCATACATGTCAGCCCTCTCATTGCCCAAAAGGGTAAAGCAGGTCGATAAGTTCTCGCTTGCTTTTTAACAAAAGACGGTAGATTTCAACTTGACCACCTTGTTTTTTATTAGCACGAGAGGAATACGCGAGACATCCGCCGCTTTTTGTTCAAGGTTTGATGATACTTAAGACTAAGCACCTATTTACATATCGCGCTCTCATAGACCAAGAACGATATTGGCATCAACCCTTTAGACGATAGTTATCACTCGCGATAACTCGCTTAAAGAGTTAGAGAATTGCCCCCCCCCCAATGTGTCCTCATAACACGCTTTCCATAAAGAGATTGCAACCAGCAACATTTTCCCCAATGTGCTAAGGCCTTGACAAATAAACTTAGTGCTAAAATATTGTACTAATGCTTGTATTAACTAATTTCATTCTCACTTCGCTAATCGATTAACAAATTTCAAAAAGAGCGTGAAAGGTTGAAGAGAGCAACGCTGAAAAAAAGCAACATAAATTTTTTTAATAATTAACGCATTGTATTTCATTAACGTTCTTGATTTCACAGTATAATTTTAAAGCGACTGAGTACAACTTGTTTCAACCCTTCATGCTCCCATTACCGCCTAACTACTAACTGTTTTTCACATACGCATTTCCAGAAATGTGACCTGTTACCAGAGCCAGTGAATTACGGAGTTTTATATTTTTTGTCTATTTTCTCAACATCGACAGTGCCGTTCATGTACGACCAACAAAGATTACTGTCTGCAAAACATCTGACGTTCGACGTTGCTCCAGTCGGAGCCTTCGACGATTTAAAAACTATTTCCATGGATGTAAGCACTTTTTCCGGGCTTCCCTCTCTATTTCTACTCTTCTTACGACATGTTTAGTGTGTGCTTGTGTGGGTGCTAAGACCATTAACAACCCCCGGGATTCGCAAAGCAAGCTTTCTACTTTTCGTGGTTTTCTGTTATGCGCGATCCTAGCGACCCTTGCGGTATGTTGAGGAAACTTTTAGGGGGTACCAAATTTCGGGTTTACAGGTTCCTCTTTGCTATATAAAAATTGCGGATCACGACGAAGAAGATGAGATTAAAAATGTTAACGTGTACTTAATTTTTTAACTACCATATTGCGGATATCAAGCTAATTTAGCGATATATTATTTTGCTATTTTACCATAATTGTACATTAAACCGTTGCGGCCTCGGCCTCCGAATTTTTCTTTTCATTTCTTTTTTAAGCGATATTCGGAACCAGAAGTTCTGTACACCCGATAAGTTTCTATCTGTTGCCGATTGGTGGCACCCTTGTCGCGAAAACAGCCTTAACTCCCAGGGGTTGTTAATGGTTTTGGGTGGGCGTCAGAATTAAATGCGTTTATCTTACATAGTTAACTTTATGCGTGAAAAATAAGGTTATCGTCTACAAAGCAAAAATATGTTTCCCTCTCCACTGCCTAGTCTCATTGTGTGTTTTCTTTACGATCGCGTGCCACCCAGATAAGTTAAAGAAATAACAAGATGGCTCCGGAGAGCCAATATTAAAATTTTGCACGGCAACACGGCTGGCAACTCTTTTTCCAGCGAACCATGAATGTTAATTCCACATAATCTAATAATGTTTTGTCAATTTTCCGTCAACTTTAGTTTAAAAATTTTATTTCACTCAAGTAACTAAACAAACACATATAATGAACTCTTTAATTTAACGCAGTTTAAAGAATAATTAAGGTTATAGTTACAAAATTTTAAATCCTGCGCCCTGATTCCTATGCCAGCGTTCGCAAAGCAACTTGGGCAGGTGCAGTGTATATCCAATATCCAACAACAATAATATACCAGTAGTTTAATTGACAACCTACTAGCATCGAAATTCTCATTAAGAATGGCTCCCGCGGATAAAAAAGGGCAATTTTCAACTAGGTGGGCGTTTTCTCATTAGATTTGAAAAATATCATTTGTCTTTTTTACCAATGCCTAACCGTTTGGATTTTTTTAAAGCAATCTTAGCACCAAAAATATTTTTTGATACAAAATAAATGTTTTATATTCTTATTAAGAATAAAACAAGAGGATAAAAAAGGTCTGTCCTCTCGTAATTTTTTAAGCTTTTATCATGATTACTCTATACAACAGTAACAAGGAGTATAAACCCATTAGTGGAAGCAGTATTTTTTCCGAAACAATCTCGCTTATGTTTATCCTCTCTAGACTTCACTAAAAACGTATTACTCCTACGTAAAATATTAATAGACAGGCAAGGATTCATACCATTAAAGGAGCGCAATATTATTCATATTTTCATTTCATATACAGAGAAATGAAATTATTATGTTTCTGAGAGGAGCTTCCCATTTTTGTTCTTGTTTTGAAAAATAAATCGCAATGCACGGGCCTTGATAAATATAGGAGGCAATGAATGAAATATATCAAAATGCACGTGCCTTGATAGATATAGGACGCAATGAATGAAATATATCACAATGCACGGGCCTTGATAGATATAGGAGGCAATGAAGGAAATATATCGCATGCACGGGCCTTGGTAGATCTAGGAGGCAATGATAATCTCTCTCTTTGTACGAGAGGTTTATCTTTAATATTTAAATAAATATAATTATTTTTAATTATTTTAATCTTCAATAATTAACATTAATAATAGTTAAATCGTTTAAAATAAAGTTATACCTATTATCTTGTCAAACATTGCTAATATTGACGTTTAAAGTGAAGGGTACCCCTCTTCCCGCTTTCTTCAAATTTTGGGGTATATATACGATTCGTTTCCATTATAATAGTGAGGAAAAAATGCAATTGCGAAACCTTCGGTGGTCGATCCCACCTTAGGGAGGCTAGACGTTTTTCGTAACCCTAGCTGATCGCCGCGTATATCCTAAAACCAAACGATGATAATGGAGTAGAAGCCAATGATACAGATTGGTGTCTATGTGGAATAGACGGAAGACCAGTGGATGGTGGTGTTAGAAGCCAGTGTAAGTGCAGACGGGTGTCAATATGGGATTGACAAAGAACAGAAGATGGTGGTGATTAGAAGCCAGTATGTCCAGACTAGTGTCCGTGGGGGATGGACAAAGACCAGAAGATGGTGGTGTGTGAACTCAAGTAGAGGAGCCATTTCCGTGACTGTGAAAGCAGTTCGTAAATGGCGAACACGTTTGCTCCGATACGCAAACTGCGAACGCGGTCACGTGGGTGTAACAACAGACAGACACAAACACACAAGAACACACAGACAGACACACATACAGACACGGCCGTTACAGAACCTCTCCTGGACTACGTCACACGGAGAGGTTAAAATCCCGAAGCGAGCGCGAGCCCCCTTGCCTGTCTCGCACCGCCACACGCGTAAACACTAAACACGAAATATCCCGTATAAATCTTTCAATTTTGAGCGCCATCTATGATGGACGCGCAAAATTTAAAACCAACTCAAATATAAGGGTTCTAAAACGCGTTTGATGTGACGGTCAACTTATATGTAACATATAGCGCCACTTCCCCCGACGTACATTAAATGTCAAAAAGCGCTAAATAGGTGATCCGCTCTAAATTTCGGTTTTTAACACTACATTAAAGTGGTAGTATAGTAAATAGAATGAAAATAAGAAACTTGAGTTTGAATACACACTGGCATAAAACTAACCATCTGATTGGTAGCCAACCTCAACGTCTCAATATTCGCTTCTCTACAGGGGAAAAGACGGACTCTGAAATGTCAAATTGTCTAAATGAATCTCTTGTAGAAAACTTTAATTATCTAACTCCTGATCTCACTAACTTACCAGATAGAATTACATCCAAAATACCTTTGATCGCTAACCTAGTTTAATAGCTCGATCCATAATATGCGGCAGAAGTGATTCCCCCCCCCCGTTCCAGGCAAGGTGGGAATCTATGACAAAACTGAGCCACAGGGCTGCTATAGATTTAGCGTATTTTCCTAGAAAAATGTTTCCGAACTGAATCTCCAAATTTCCCCGTTTTGGAAGTGGGTAGTGCCTACTAGGGCGTGAGAGATTTTCAACGGTCTAGTTCGGCTGCTTTAGTCCGAGGCTTTTTAACTCAAATTGACAGTCTCAGACTTAAAATCTAAGTAACAATTTAATACTAATAATTAACTACCAACGTCAACATGTATTACCCGTCTTTCTGTTATTAGATTTATTAATCATTTTCAAAAATAAGCTCTTCTAAGTTCGAAACGACGAAAACAAAACAATCCCCGAGTCACCCGACGTTTGACCCGCGAGCAGACGACATAAATGAATCTTACGTTGACTGGTAGCTTTACACATGAAGTACGTAACTTATGCCTAGGGGATTAAAGAACCTCCCCTTACGCGGAGGGAAATAGTTCTGTAACGCGGTTCCTTCGGATCCATGCGATCCTTCCGCCACAAGAACCGATTTACCAGGTACATTAATTCGGGAACTACTATAAATACTGAGCAGGGTGTCCAAAATATTCTTTAGATAAAACTATTCCCAATACCAAGGATTATTTGGGAGTAAGGAACGAGGATCTTATAAATATGGGTAGCTTTTGCTTGGACTATTTAAGTAGCCGTGTATATGTTTTAATATGAGGAATGTTTTCTGTTCTCGCAGCAACGGCAAGCCCTGCCGTCGGTGGCTCGGGAATCGGGATACCGCCCATACCTAGCCAAGGCTTGGCGTAGTTTTCGAGTCTACGGTTATTCGCAGAGCTATTTTTCATTTGCAATTAAAAATATTCTTAAAATATTTAGTTGAAGATTTATTAAGTGACTCGGAAATGTTCGGAATTTCAGCTTTGAAACGTTGAATATACTATAAAGACTACCGAACGCTACCGCAAATTTGCCTTCCGAGCTTCCCGGTTAGGTCGATGGCGAAGTCGAGTCGAGGTCCCATGCAAGAAAATAGTAATAGCCGTCGCCGATTGGTCTGACATTAAAGAGGTTATCTACGTTTAGGGGCTCATGATTGGTTAAAAGTTTTTTTGTTCGTCTGCTTAGTTTTTACTTTGGGAAGTGTCATGAAATCCATGGCCAAAGCTATAGAAAAGTGGAACTTACGTACTTTATGTGTGAAGCATAATCCGCTTTTGCTATAATTCCCTTAAAGGAGAACCGTCACCAGAAAAAATTTGTTTAAAAACCATGAAAATATTTAGAGGACACCAAAAAATGGTTAATCTCCAAATTTCATCAGAATACGATAAAAATTTAATTAGGTAATTAACAGTGAAAGATACAGTTTCACCCCCCCCCCCCAAAGTTTAGTTAGACCGCCAGAAAGAACCTACGTGTAGCGCCATCTCTTTCGCGTCGAGTTTCATTCCCGGTTTTCCGCTGACTGATCTAATTTCTATCATTCTATGGCAGCGGTCTTGTGGTATTAGGCCTCGGCTAATTTTTTCAATTATCCGTTATCGCTAGTTAATTTTCTATTTGATCGAGATTTATTTTGCGATGCCTTACAATAAACGATGCGCGATTCTTGGATGTTCAAGTTGTTTAACAGAAAAAACTAACATAATCCGAAAAAGTTCCCTTGACAAATCCTGTAAGCCTTGGCTAGACCCGACGCGCACTCGCGGGAGCTACAGAGTACGAACCCGGTCTACCTCCTAGAAATGAGCGGTAGTACCGTAGTTACGATCATCTGGCGTCGATAGTTACACTAAATTCCCTAGAGAGGCGCTGCACGGGGGTTAAACATGGAATCTTTAAAATCTGAGCGGCTATCCTATACAATTTGAACTTTTCGTAATAACATTTTAAATAAATTTTTAATGATTAAATCATTTAAGAGGGATAATATTTGATATAAAATCTATCACCCTGTACAGAAAACACGAAAATTTTGATTCTGTTGTCGGTGGTCCTTTAAAAAGCAAGGACTACATGAATAACGAGTTTCCCTTCCAACATTGAATAGGATACAGCCTCCATGTTACGTCTATGACAGAGTTTTATGGACCGAGCTATGACCTTTGATCGCTAACGTAGTTTAATTACCTTTGATCGCTAACCTAGTTCAATTACCCTTCGTCGCTAACCGAGTTTAATTACGCTTGATCGCTAACGTAGTTTAATTACGTTTGATCGCTAACCTAGTTTAATTACCCTTCGTCGCTAACCTAGTTCAATTACGCTTGATCGCTAATATTGTTAAATTACGTTTGATCGCTAACCTACTTTAATTACACTTGATCACTAACCTAATTCAATTACCCTTCGTCCCTAACCTAGTTCAATTACGAGTGATCGTTAATATTGTTCAATTACGTTTGATCGCTAACCTAGTATAATTACGCTTGATCGCTAACTTAGTTTAATTACGCTTGATCGCTAACCTAGTTTAATTACGCTTGATCGCTAACCTAATTTAATTACCTGTGATCGCTTACCAAAATTTGTTACTCAATGAAAACCAGAATTGATTCACCTCAACCCCCCCCGCCGCCTTCACCTAGTCACCAGAGGTAATTCGCACAAACTTTTTTCACCCCCCTCGAGGCCACCTTTCTTCCGACGGGTGATCCCCATCTGCAATTCCCTTCGCGCTGATGTGGTATGCTCGACTTCATTGGGATCCTCTAAACTAGGCCTAAGTCTCAAAAAAATTCTTCGGTCTTATCTACTTAATTTCTTCTCAAACTTTAATTACCTTATAATTAACTTATATTGTTACCCTAAAATTCATTGTCGACTCTTAATATAATGTATTTCGAATTTTAAAAATATTTTGAAGCTGTAAGGCTGTTTCAGTCCTAGCAAGAAACAAATAAACAGCTCAGAACACGATAGTAATAAGTTGAAATTCATAAATCAGGGTCAGATTCCCAAAATACCGTTCAAAATCCTAAAATCCTTGTCAAAAATCCAAATTTCTACTCAAAATCCTAAAATTCCCGTCAAAATTTCCAATTATCTCCCAAAATCCGTACAAATTCTAAAACCCTGCAATGATGGTCAAAATTTCAAAATCGGTCTAAAAATTCCAAAACCATGAAATTCCGTATACAAACTCACTCCATGTCCGACCCGTCGAATCAAATTTACTCCTCGAACAAGGAGTTACAGATCGGGGAAAACATTTTCCATCAGTTCCAAATTATCCTCTAGTAAAATCTAACATTCAAAATAATGATGTAGAATGGAGTGTACATAAAATAAGTAGAAATAAGTCTTCGTGTAAATCTGTAGAATGTATATCTTCATGTCAATCAGTAAGGATGTGCAGCGCATCCAAGAACTCTGCCGGTGATGTAAGCCCATTGCTTGAGAGCCATCTAGTAATTACGTTGATGTATTTGCAAAGTAATTCTTAATCGTTGCTTCTCTGAAAACACTTTTTCAGGTTTGGACCGGGTTGCTTTGCGTCATGGGAGTCTTAACGATGATTGATATCATTCAAAAGCGAGTGAAGAGAATTCCAGGATCAATGATGTCCTTCGCTGCCCAGAAACTCTTCCTTTATTTCGGAGCCATTTTGGGAAAAGGTAGTGTTAATGTCATTTCGCGGAAGATAGAGTGGACATGATTTTTCTTTTCATATTGATGATTAGCTGTTGCCCGCGGCGTCGCTCGCATGTAATAACTTCAATCAAAATGATATAAAGATTGATTTTACTGATGACTAATATTTTTTTAGCACCCTAGGAGCGATGGCACTTGACGTTGCCCGTCAGCCCGTCGGGACATTTTTTGTTACTTTTCACGCGGACATTATTCCATGAAGAAGGGCTTTTAAGTTTTTTGCCGCCATTTAAAAAGAAGGCAACAAATCGAACCCGAAAGACCATTCAGTCCGTCTATAAATTAAAGGAAACCAGTGTACTAAATATTTGCGAAATTTGTTGCAACGCGCGGACTTTGTTGCGTAGAGAAGATTTTTTACATTTCTGGGCGCCATTTTTAAAAATGGCAGCGGACTGGAAAAATCTTTCTTTTTACACACCTAATACTTATGAGTAACGTTCCTGCAAATTTTCAGCCTTCTAGAGCAAGCGGTTTGGGCTGGGCGTTGATTATCAGTCAGTCAGGACTTTGATTCATGTAGATAGATGTAGAATAAGGCGCTCTTTTTAATTTTTCTCAAAGAAGCAAAAGCACTGAATTCGAATTCCAAAAGTTCTAATTCATGGGCGCCCGACAGTCTAAGTGCTATTTTAATCACAACATATAATCCATTTTAAAGAAAAATATGGTCAAATCAGAAAAGGAATTGAAATTATAAGTTTGGACACCAAAATGTTAGCTCTCTGAGCCGAGTGGACTATCATTATCGAATTGTTATTTGCTATTTTTTCGACAAGCAACTGCAGGCGTTATAATTAAAATGCTGAATTATTCAAGCGATATAAAAAAAATTTATTCATAACTCGGTTGCCGTGTAAACACTACCCTCTCTATATACCTCAACAATATTTTCAAATTTCTAACGTTTGTGCATACTAAAGACATAAGTGGTTCATATTGCAGCTCCCTAATAACATTTCTGTGTATCAGCATTTTCTCCCAGCACGGAAGGGAAAAGGGTATTGTCAAGAAGCGATATCTAGTTTACTAGGGAGAAGGTATAAATTCGTAAAATTTCTAGTTCTTTATCTCTATTCCAAACGCAGGTCCGGAGTTAATCACCACCTCTAAATTTTAACCAGCATCTCATTGTTTCTTGAAAACTCACGTCAGTGCGACGCGAGTGACGAAAATTACATATTTTCCGAGTTAGGAGAGGTGAAATAGTCCGGCCTCCTTTTACGTCTCCTCTGTATTTTGAAAGGGGGACTGGGACTATGGGAGGCGAATACTTAGGCATCTTATACCTTCTCCATAGTAAACTAGATAACGGTTCTTGGTATTGTATTGTTAATAAAAATCATGCTATAATATTATTAGCCACATCGTAGTTTACGATAGGCTCTTAGTTTGAGCCGAGCCGTAATAGCAGTTGTAGTAGTAGTAGGGGCCGGGGTTGTCGCTTTTGTTTTCGTTAGATTTTAGCTTAAAAGGAACTCGATAGTACCTCAACCCACCCAAAGGGGTAACTGAGCTCGGTAAGAGAATATATATTGATTAAAATTTTTTCAGACCGCACCCGGGTCGCTCGCTCAGAAATATGACACTCTAACACTGTACCTTGGAGACACAAAAGAAAGTTTGAATATTTATCCTTTAGTTTACCACTAAAGTGTTGGAGGTGGGAAAGTTCTTCTCCTTCTGTGGAGTCGGTTACTATTGAAATTTTTTGTTTTTTTTTTGTTTTTTTAGGGTCTTCGATTTTTTTCTTTTTATTTATGTGCTGATTAAATAGATAACGATGTGGCTACTATTATGGCCCAGCCCTTGGGTCAAATTTTTATCAAATATTTTATAACTCTCCGTGACGTCATCTTCACTAGCCAGTATTAAACGCCGAATAGCTAAATAGTGAAAAACAATTTTTGCAAATTTCCGTGAAATATGAATGCGGTCCAGAAACTGCAAACACGTTTGCTTCGATTTGCAAACTGCGAACGCGGTCCCCTTGGTTGTAAGAGGGCACACAGACACACCCACACGTCCAACAAAGTGAAAGGTTTTAGTCAAACAACCTATAAATTTTTCTATTGGTTTGTGTTGGTGCAGGCTTCGACATTCCTTCGTCACTGGCTATTCGCTTCAGCGTTGGTGTTTATCTCTTGATAGTAGTGGTTTTCGTCAATTTGTTCAACGGAGTCTTGAAAGCCAATTTTTCGTCACAGAAAAAGGAAAACATTAACAGAATTCCGGATTTATTGAAAGTACCCGACGTCAAAGTTTTCATTAATCCGGTTATAAGCGGCAGTATCAGAGAATTGGTGTGGAATTTTAATTACTTTAATTTCATTGCTAAAGTCTGTTAGTAAAATTTCAATCCCCCAGACTGACGATGAAATGAAAACTCTCTTGCATCAGGAAACAATCGTACGTCCTAAAGAAGCGGGAGACTTCATTTCAGGAAAGCAAATATGGTTTGGAGATATAGCTACTTTGCAGTCGCTCTCGCTATTAATCTCGGATGGGCCAAAGCTGAAACTATTGCATCTTCATCTTGGTTCGGCCAAGTACTTGCATAAAGCGTTAGTGTTCCCAACCAATAATAAAACAATGAATCCGAAAGCTCTGAAGTACATCAACCGAAGGTTCGTTAACTTTCTTAATGCAAGAACAGTCTGCGTTTACGTGTTTCTCATTTGCACATTGGCGATAATCTTTAACATGAAACTTACAGCTTTTATTGTCTTCTTGAATAATTGACTAATAACGCTGGAAACTTGCTATAATTACGGCTCTCCAGACTGTAAAATTTTGCGTGTTCGCATCTTCGCTTTGCTTGTTTGCAAGATCCCGCTACTGTCCACATTGGGTTTACGCTACTTTGCGTCCTCACCTCGCGAAGATACAAATTTCACGCGCCTAGGCCAAGAAAATCACAAATCACAGGCGAGTGGAAGGGGGTGGTTTGTGGAAGGCGTCCATTAGTGTCGTCACTTTTTATAATGACGAACGCAGCGTGTAGCTGAGTGACTCAATCGAGTCACTGTTAATAAATACGGACTACGTAGATGAAGCATTGGTTACTGAAATTTCATTGCCTCTCAGAATATGAAAAGCAAAATTTTTGCAAGTATCTGAACAGTAGCGCAAATGTTTTTCGTGATCTGTTGCGAAGATGTGAATAGACGATGGCGCGAGTCTAATGTGGACAAAGCTTTACATAATTGCATTTTGGAATAAACCTTTCTTTCGACTGCAAGTCCAAATTGGGGTCCATGGGCCCCCACTCTTTAGTTTCCATTAATCCGAAGAGGTTTTTGTATCCCCCGAAACATTATTCTCATTTCTAAATCGCATAGAGGACATACACTGGCGCTGTAACCAATTTACGCTGTACGTGAACAGTGTAGCGCTTTTCAAGATAATTGCGCAAAATTTGACGCTCACGGGAACACTTACCTTTTCTTTCCATATGGAGTTTATCAAAATTGAGAAATCTTCACCTTGTGGGTAGCAGAAAGTCAAAATTAATCACGCGGAAAAATTTTACAACCTGATTTATATTACTGATTTGAAGTATCTCACCCTTTGGTGATTGCAGATTGCGGGCTTTCGTAGAAACCGGCCAAATCACATCGTATCACCGCTTCATCGAGAGAGACTGGCACATCGAAATGGAACCTCAACATTCAACGGCTGATAATGATGTACACGTACTCAGGTTCAAGGACATTGAAGCGAAGTTCAGATTGTGGGCGACAATGCTTGGAGTCGCTTCTTTCGTCTTCACCGTCGAGCTACTGACAAGATTCCAGTTTCGAGAACCACTGCACATCACTAGGATGAAACGAAATTTGTTAGGAATGTAACCCCTTGCAACAGAACTTTAAACCGGAAACCGATTCAAAGCGATTTTGATCCGATCAAACGCATTACACCAAGGCGGTTAAGACTAGTTTTTGCACAAAGCATTGGTGTCGTCTTCATGGTTAAATCACAAATGCAAAATAAAACGATAAAATTTGTGTATATCTGAATATCGAAAAATTATGCACCACCGCCACCCGCAAGCAAAGACTAAGTGACGTTTTAATGCTACACAGATAAAAGATGATAACAAATTCTAAGACAAGGTTTGGAGCGAACCTGCATTTTTTTCAAATAATTGATGTTTTATAATCATGTGTTCAAAAGTGAAAACTTAATATCTGTTACTTCAGGCATTTAATATTCTACACTTATCTCTTACTTTTTCCCGCCTTTGTCAACAAAGACAGTTTTTATTAATATCTGTTACCTCAGTCGTAATATTAATTAAAATAGTTTAGAAACCTTAGGAGAGAATACGTTTTAGGGCGTTGCACTTTCATTAGTTAAAGCTTTTGAACTGACCAAGCATCTATTACATAACTTCAAACCTCACTGCTTGACTTGACAATCAACGTCCAGTCAAACTAAAATTGCTTTCCCGTCATTTTCACATGCAAATCACAGAGCAAGCGGTAGTTATACCACAAAAAGATTAAGTAGACCTGAGCATTCCATAGATCTGAGCACCAACAGATATCAAAGAATTGTCCACCAACACAAGTCATATGCTTATCGGCAGTCTAGCTTAATTACCCGCCATCGGTAATCTAGCTTAATTACCCGCCATCGGTAATCTAGCTTAATTACCCGCCATCGGTAATCTAGCTTAATTACCCGCCATGGGTAATCTAGCTTAATTACCCGCCATCGGTAATCTAGCTTAATTACCCGCCACCGGTAATCTAGCTTAATTACCCGCCATCGGTAATCTAGCTTAATTACCCGCCACCGGTAATCTAGCTTAATTACCCGCCACCGGTAATCTAGCTTAATTACCCGCCACCGGTAATCTAGCTTAACAACCCGCCATCGGTAATCTAGCTTAACAACCCGCCATCGGTAGTCTAGCTTAACAACCCGCCATCGGTAATCTAGCTTAACAACCCGCATCTAGCTTAATTACCCGCCATCGGTAATCTAGCTTAATTACCCGCCATCGGTAATCTAGCTTAATTACCCGCCATCGGTAATCTAGCTTAATTACCCGCCACCGGTAATCTAGCTTAATTACCCGCTACCGGTAATCTAGCTTAATTACCCGCTACCGGTAATCTAGCTTAATTACCCGCCATCGGTAATCTAGCTTAATTACCCGCTACCGGTAATCTAGCTTAAATACCCGCCATCGGTAATCTAGCTTAATTACCCGCCTTCGGTAATCTAGCTTAATTACCCGCCATCGGTAATCTAGCTTAATTACCCGCCACCGGTAATCTAGCTTAATTACCCGCTACCGGTAATCTAGCTTAATTACCCGCTACCGGTAATCTAGCTTAATTACCCGCCATCGGTAATCTAGCTTAATTACCCGCTACCGGTAATCTAGCTTAATTACCCGCCATCGGTAATCTAGCTTAATTACCCGCCATCACTAATCTAGCTTAATTACCCGCCATCGGTAATCTAGCTTAATTACCCGCCACCGGTAATCTACCTTAATTACCCACCATCGGTAATCTAGCTTAATTACCCGCCATCGGTAATCTAGCTTAATTACCCGCCACCGGTAATCTAGCTTAACAACCCGCCACCGGTAATCTAGCTTAATTACCCGCCACCGGTAATCTAGCTTAACAACCCGCCATCGGTAATCTAGCTTAACAACCCGCCATCGGTGATCTAGCTTAATTACCCGCCATCGGTAATCTAGCTTAACAACCCGCCATCGGTGATCTAGCTTAATTACCCGCCACCGGTAATCTAGCTTAACAACCCGCCATCGGTGATCTAGCTTAATTACCCGCCACCGGTAATCTAGCTTAACAACCCGCCATCGGTAATCTAGCTTAACAACCCGCCATTGGTGATCTAGCTTAACAACCCGCCATCGGTAATCTAGCTTAATTACCCGCCACCGGTAATCTAGCTTAACAACCCGCCATCGGTAATCTAGCTTAATTACCCGCCACCGGTAATCTAGCTTAATTACCCGCTACCGGTAATCTAGCTTAATTACCCGCTACCGGTAATCTAGCTTAATTACCCGCTACCGGTAATCTAGCTTAATTACCCGCCACCGGTAATCTAGCTTAACAACCCGCCATCGGTAATCTAGCTTAATTACCCGCCACCGGTAATCTAGCTTAATTACCCGCTACCGGTAATCTAGCTTAATTACCCGCTACCGGTAATCTAGCTTAATTACCCGCTACCGGTAATCTAGCTTAATTACCCGCCATCGGTAATCTAGCTTAATTACCCGCTACCGGTAATCTAGCTTAATTACCCGCCATCGGTAATCTAGCTTAATTACCCGCCATCGGTAATCTAGCTTAATTACCCGCCATCAGTAATCTAGCTTAATTACCCGCCATCGGTAATTTAGCTTAATTACCCGCCACCGGTAATCTAGCTTAATTACCCACCATCGGTAATCTAGCTTAATTACCCGCCATCGGTAATCTAGCTTAATTACCCGCCACCGGTAATCTAGCTTAACAACCCGCCACCGGTAATCTAGCTTAATTACCCGCCACCGGTAATCTAGCTTAACAACCCGCCATCGGTAATCTAGCTTAACAACCCGCCATCGGTGATCTAGCTTAATTACCCGCCATCGGTAATCTAGCTTAACAACCCGCCATCGGTGATCTAGCTTAATTACCCGCCACCGGTAATCTAGCTTAACAACCCGCCATCGGTGATCTAGCTTAATTACCCGACACCGGTAATCTAGCTTAACAACCCGCCATCGGTAATCTAGCTTAACAACCCGCCATCGGTAATCTAGCTTAACAACCCGCCATCGGTAATCTAGCTTAACAACCCGCCATCGGTGATCTAGCTTAACAACCCGCCATCGGTAATCTAGCTTAATTACCCGCCACCGGTAATCTAGCTTAATTACCCGCCACCGGTAATCTAGCTTAACAACCCGCCATCGGTAATCTAGCTTAACAACCCACCATCGGTAATCTAGCTTAACAACCCGCCATCGGTGATCTAACTTAAAAACCCGCCATCGGTAATCTAGCTTAATTACCCGCCACCGGTAATCTAGCTTAACAACCCGCCATCGGTAATCTAGCTTAATTTCCCGCCATCGGTAATCTAGCTTAACAACCCGCCATCGGTAATCTAGCTTAATTACCCGCCATCGGTAATCTAGCTTAATTACCCGCCATCGGTAATCTAGCTTAATTACCCGCCATCGGTAATCTAGCTTAATTACCCGCCATCGGTAATCTAGCTTAATTACCCGCCACCGGTAATCTAGCTTAATTACCCACCATCGGTAATCTAGCATAATTACCCGCCATCGGTAATCTAGCTTAATTACCCGCCACCGGTAATCTAGCTTAACAACCCGCCACCGGTAATCCAGCTTAATTACCCGCCACCGGTAATCTAGCTTAACAACCCGCCATCGGTAATCTAGCTTAACAACCCGCCATCGGTGATCTAGCTTAATTACCCGCCATAGGTAATCTAGCTTAACAACCCGCCATCGGTGATCTAGCTTAATTACCCGCCACCGGTAATCTAGCTTAACAACCCGCCATCGGTGATCTAGCTTAATTACCCGCCACCGGTAATCTAGCTTAACAACCCGCCATCGGTAATCTAGCTTAATTACCCGCCACCGGTAATCTAGCTTAACAACCCGCCATCGGTAATCTAGCTTAACAACCCGCCATCGGTAATCTAGCTTAATTACCCGCCATCGGTAATCTAGCTTAATTACCTGCCATCGGTAATCCAGCTTAATTACCCGGCATCGGTAATCTAGCTTAATTACCCGCCATCGGTAATCTAGCTTAATTACCCGCCACCGGTATTCTAGCTTAATTACCCGCCATCGGTAATCTAGCTTAACAACCCGCCATCGGTAATCTAGCTTAATTACCCGCCATCGGTAATCTAGCTTAATTACCCGCCATCGGTAATCTAGCTTAATTACCCGCCATCGGTAATCTAGCTTAATTACCCGCCATCGGTAATCTAGCTTAATTACCCGCCATCGGTAATCTAGCTTAATTACCCGCCACCGGTAATCTAGCTTAACAACCCGCCACCGGTAATCTAGCTTAATTACCCGCCACCGGTAATCTAGCTTAACACTCCGCCATCGGTAATCTAGCTTAACAACCCGCCATCGGTGATCTAGCTTAATTACCCGCCATCGGTAATCTAGCTTAACAACCCGCCATCGGTGATCTAGCTTAATTACCCGCCACCGGTAATCTAGCTTAACAACCCGCCATCGGTGATCTAGCTTAATTACCCGCCACCGGTAATCTAGCTTAACAACCCGCCATCGGTAATCTAGCTTAACAACCCGCCATCGGTAATCTAGCTTAACAACCCGCCATCGGTAATCTAGCTTAACAACCCGCCATCGGTGATCTAGCTTAACAACCCGCCATCGGTAATCTAGCTTAATTACCCGCCACCGGTAATCTAGCTTAATTACCCGCCACCGGTAATCTAGCTTAATTACCCGCCACCGGTAATCTAGCTTAACAACCCGCCATCGGTAATCTAGCTTAACAACCCGCCATCGGTAATCTAGCTTAACAACCCGCCATCGGTAATCTAGCTTAACAATCCGCCATCGGTGATCTAGCTTAACAACCCGCCATCGGTAATCTAGCTTAATTACCCGCCATCGGTAATCTAGCTTAATTACCCGCCATCAGTAATCTAGCTTAATTACCCGCCATCGGTAATCTAGCTTAATTACCCGCCACCGGTAATCTAGCTTAATTACCCACCATCGGTAATCTAGCTTAATTACCCGCCATCGGTAATCTAGCTTAATTACCCGCCACCGGTAATCTAGCTTAACAACCCGCCACCGGTAATCTAGCTTAATTACCCGCCACCGGTAATCTAGCTTAACAACCCGCCATCGGTAATCTAGCTTAATTACCCGCCATCGGTAATCTAGCTTAATTACCCGCCATCGGTAATCTAGCTTAATTACCCGCCATCAGTAATCTAGCTTAATTACCCGCCATCGGTAATCTAGCTTAATTACCCGCCACCGGTAATCTAGCTTAATTACCCACCATCGGTAATCTAGCTTAATTACCCGCCATCGGTAATCTAGCTTAATTACCCGCCACCGGTAATCTAGCTTAACAACCCGCCACCGGTAATCCAGCTTAATTACCCGCCACCGGTAATCTAGCTTAACAACCCGCCACCGGTAATCTAGCTTAATTACCCGCCACCGGTAATCTAGCTTAACAACCCGCCATCGGTAATCTAGCTTAACAACCCGCCATCGGTGATCTAGCTTAATTACCCGCCATCGGTAATCTAGCTTAACAACCCGCCATCGGTGATCTAGCTTAATTACCCGCCATCGGTAATCTAGCTTAATTACCCGCCACAAGTAATCTAGCTTAACAACCCGCCATCGGTAATCTAGCTTAATTACCCGCCACCGGTAATCTAGCTTAACAACCCGCCATCGGTAATCTAGTTTAACAACCCGCCATCGGTAATCTAGCTTAATTACCCGCCATCGGTAATCTAGCTTAATTACCTGCCATCGGTAATCCAGCTTAATTACCTGGCATCGGTAATCTAGCTTAATTACCCGCCATCGGTAATCTAGCATAACAACCCGCCATCGGTGATCTAGCTTAATTACCCGCCATCGGTAATCTAGCTTAATTACCCGCCACAAGTAATCTAGCTTAACAACCCGCCATCGGTAATCTAGCTTAATTACCCGCCACCGGTAATCTAGCTTAACAACCCGCCATCGGTAATCTAGTTTAACAACCCGCCATCGGTAATCTAGCTTAATTACCCGCCATCGGTAATCTAGCTTAATTACCTGCCATCGGTAATCCAGCTTAATTACCTGGCATCGGTAATCTAGCTTAATTACCCGCCATCGGTAATCTAGCTTAATTACCCGCCATCGGTAATCTAGCTTAATTACCCGCCACCGGTAATCTAGCTTAATTACCCGCTACCGGTAATCTAGTTTAATTACCCGCTACCGGTAATCTAGCTTAATTACCCGCCATCGGTAGTCTAGCTTAATTACCCGCTACCGGTAATCTAGCTTAATTACCCGCCATCGGTAATCTAGCTTAATTACCCGCCTTCGGTAATCTAGCTTAATTACCCGCCATCGGTAATCTAGCTTAATTACCCGCCACCGGTAATCTAGCTTAATTACCCGCCATCAGTAATCTAGCTTAATTACCCGCCATCGGTAATCTAGCTTAATTACCCGCCACCGGTAATCTAGCTTAATTACCCACCATCGGTAATCCAGCTTAATTACCCGCCATCGGTAATCTAGCTTAATTACCCGCCACCGGTAATCTAGCTTAACAACCCGCCACCGGTAATCTAGCTTAATTACCCGCCACCGGTAATCTAGCTTAACAACCCGCCATCGGTAATCTAGCTTAACAACCCGCCATCGGTGATCTAGCTTAATTACCCGCCATCGGTAATCTAGCTTAACAACCCGCCATCGGTGATCTAGCTTAATTACCCGCCACCGGTAATCTAGCTTAACAACCCGCCATCGGTGATCTAGCTTAATTACCCGCCACCGGTAATCTAGCTTAACAACCCGCCATCGGTAATCTAGCTTAACAACCCGCCATCGGTAATCTAGCTTAACAACCCGCCATCGGTAATCTAGCTTAACAACCCGCCATCGGTGATCTAGCTTAACAACCCGCCATCGGTAATCTAGCTTAATTACCCGCCATCGGTAATCTAGCTTAATTACCCGCCATCAGTAATCTAGCTTAATTACCCGCCATCGGTAATCTAGCTTAATTACCCACCATCGGTAATCTAGCTTAATTACCCGCCATCGGTAATCTAGCTTAATTACCCGCCACCGGTAATCTAGCTTAACAACCCGCCACCGGTAATCTAGCTTAATTACCCGCCACCGGTAATCTAGCTTAACAACCCGCCATCGGTAATCTAGCTTAATTACCCGCCATCGGTAATCTAGCTTAATTACCCGCCATCGGTAATCTAGCTTAATTACCCGCCATCAGTAATCTAGCTTAATTACCCGCCATCGGTAATCTAGCTTAATTACCCGCCACCGGTAATCTAGCTTAATTACCCACCATCGGTAATCTAGCTTAATTACCCGCCATCGGTAATCTAGCTTAATTACCCGCCACCGGTAATCTAGCTTAACAACCCGCCACCGGTAATCCAGCTTAATTACCCGCCACCGGTAATCTAGCTTAACAACCCGCCATCGGTAATCTAGCTTAACAACCCGCCATCGGTGATCTAGCTTAATTACCCGCCATAGGTAATCTAGCTTAACAACCCGCCATCGGTGATCTAGCTTAATTACCCGCCACCGGTAATCTAGCTTAACAACCCGCCATCGGTGATCTAGCTTAATTACCCGCCACCGGTAATCTAGCTTAACAACCCGCCATCGGTAATCTAGCTTAACAACCCGCCATCGGTAATCTAGCTTAATTACCCGCCATCGGTAATCTAGCTTAATTACCCGCCACCGGTATTCTAGCTTAATTACCCGCCATCGGTAATCTAGCTTAACAACCCGCCATCGGTAATCTAGCTTAATTACCCGCCATCGGTAATCTAGCTTAATTACCCGCCATCGGTAATCTAGCTTAATTACCCGCCATCGGTAATCTAGCTTAATTACCCGCCATCGGTAATCTAGCTTAATTACCCGCCACCGGTAATCTAGCTTAACAACCCGCCACCGGTAATCTAGCTTAATTACCCGCCACCGGTAATCTAGCTTAACAACCCGCCATCGGTAATCTAGCTTAACAACCCGCCATCGGTGATCTAGCTTAATTACCCGCCATCGGTAAACTAGCTTAACAACCCGCCATCGGTGATCTAGCTTAATTACCCGCCACCGGTAATCTAGCTTAACAACCCGCCATCGGTGATCTAGCTTAATTACCCGCCACCGGTAATCTAGCTTAACAACCCGCCATCGGTAATCTAGCTTAACAACCCGCCATCGGTAATCTAGCTTAACAACCCGCCATCGGTAATCTAGCTTAACAACCCGCCATCGGTGATCTAGCTTAACAACCCGCCATCGGTAATCTAGCTTAATTACCCGCCATCGGTAATCTAGCTTAATTACCCGCCATCAGTAATCTAGCTTAATTACCCGCCATCGGTAATCTAGCTTAATTACCCGCCACCGGTAATCTAGCTTAATTACCCACCATCGGTAATCTAGCTTAATTACCCGCCATCGGTAATCTAGCTTAATTACCCGCCACCGGTAATCTAGCTTAACAACCCGCCACCGGTAATCTAGCTTAATTACCCGCCACCGGTAATCTAGCTTAACAACCCGCCATCGGTAATCTAGCTTAATTACCCGCCATCGGTAATCTAGCTTAATTACCCGCCATCGGTAATCTAGCTTAATTACCCGCCATCAGTAATCTAGCTTAATTACCCGCCATCGGTAATCTAGCTTAATTACCCGCCACCGGTAATCTAGCTTAATTACCCACCATCGGTAATCTAGCTTAATTACCCGCCATCGGTAATCTAGCTTAATTACCCGCCACCGGTAATCTAGCTTAACAACCCGCCACCGGTAATCCAGCTTAATTACCCGCCACCGGTAATCTAGCTTAACAACCCGCCATCGGTAATCTAGCTTAACAACCCGCCATCGGTGATCTAGCTTAATTACCCGCCATAGGTAATCTAGCTTAACAACCCGCCATCGGTGATCTAGCTTAATTACCCGCCACCGGTAATCTAGCTTAACAACCCGCCATCGGTGATCTAGCTTAATTACCCGCCACCGGTAATCTAGCTTAACAACCCGCCATCGGTAATCTAGCTTAACAACCCGCCATCGGTAATCTAGCTTAATTACCCGCCATCGGTAATCTAGCTTAATTACCCGCCACCGGTATTCTAGCTTAATTACCCGCCATCGGTAATCTAGCTTAACAACCCGCCATCGGTAATCTAGCTTAATTACCCGCCATCGGTAATCTAGCTTAATTACCCGCCATCGGTAATCTAGCTTAATTACCCGCCATCGGTAATCTAGCTTAATTACCCGCCATCGGTAATCTAGCTTAATTACCCGCCACCGGTAATCTAGCTTAACAACCCGCCACCGGTAATCTAGCTTAATTACCCGCCACCGGTAATCTAGCTTAACAACCCGCCACCGGTAATCTAGCTTAACAACCCGCCATCGGTGATCTAGCTTAATTACCCGCCATCGGTAAACTAGCTTAACAACCCGCCATCGGTGATCTAGCTTAATTACCCGCCACCGGTAATCTAGCTTAACAACCCGCCATCGGTAATCTAGCTTAATTACCCGCCATCGGTAATCTAGCTTAACAACCCGCCATCGGTAATCTAGCTTAATTACCCGCCATCGGTAATCTAGCTTAATTACCCGCCATCGGTAATCTAGCTTAATTACCCGCCATCGGTAATCTAGCTTAATTACCCGCCATCGGTAATCTAGCTTAATTACCCGCCACCGGTAATCTAGCTTAACAACCCGCCACCGGTAATCTAGCTTAATTACCCGCCACCGGTAATCTAGCTTAACAACCCGCCATCGGTAATCTAGCTTAACAACCCGCCATCGGTGATCTAGCTTAATTACCCGCCATCGGTAAACTAGCTTAACAACCCGCCATCGGTGATCTAGCTTAATTACCCGCCACCGGTAATCTAGCTTAACAACCCGCCATCGGTGATCTAGCTTAATTACCCGCCACCGGTAATCTAGCTTAACAACCCGCCATCGGTAATCTAGCTTAACAACCCGCCATCGGTAATCTAGCTTAACAACCCGCCATCGGTAATCTAGCTTAACAACCCGCCATCGGTGATCTAGCTTAACAACCCGCCATCGGTAATCTAGCTTAATTACCCGCCATCGGTAATCTAGCTTAATTACCCGCCATCAGTAATCTAGCTTAATTACCCGCCATCGGTAATCTAGCTTAATTACCCGCCACCGGTAATCTAGCTTAATTACCCACCATCGGTAATCTAGCTTAATTACCCGCCATCGGTAATCTAGCTTAATTACCCGCCACCGGTAATCTAGCTTAACAACCCGCCACCGGTAATCTAGCTTAATTACCCGCCACCGGTAATCTAGCTTAACAACCCGCCATCGGTAATCTAGCTTAATTACCCGCCATCGGTAATCTAGCTTAATTACCCGCCATCGGTAATCTAGCTTAATTACCCGCCATCAGTAATCTAGCTTAATTACCCGCCATCGGTAATCTAGCTTAATTACCCGCCACCGGTAATCTAGCTTAATTACCCACCATCGGTAATCTAGCTTAATTACCCGCCATCGGTAATCTAGCTTAATTACCCGCCACCGGTAATCTAGCTTAACAACCCGCCACCGGTAATCCAGCTTAATTACCCGCCACCGGTAATCTAGCTTAACAACCCGCCATCGGTAATCTAGCTTAACAACCCGCCATCGGTGATCTAGCTTAATTACCCGCCATAGGTAATCTAGCTTAACAACCCGCCATCGGTGATCTAGCTTAATTACCCGCCACCGGTAATCTAGCTTAACAACCCGCCATCGGTGATCTAGCTTAATTACCCGCCACCGGTAATCTAGCTTAACAACCCGCCATCGGTAATCTAGCTTAACAACCCGCCATCGGTAATCTAGCTTAATTACCCGCCATCGGTAATCTAGCTTAATTACCCGCCACCGGTATTCTAGCTTAATTACCCGCCATCGGTAATCTAGCTTAACAACCCGCCATCGGTAATCTAGCTTAATTACCCGCCATCGGTAATCTAGCTTAATTACCCGCCATCGGTAATCTAGCTTAATTACCCGCCATCGGTAATCTAGCTTAATTACCCGCCATCGGTAATCTAGCTTAATTACCCGCCACCGGTAATCTAGCTTAACAACCCGCCACCGGTAATCTAGCTTAATTACCCGCCACCGGTAATCTAGCTTAACAACCCGCCACCGGTAATCTAGCTTAACAACCCGCCATCGGTGATCTAGCTTAATTACCCGCCATCGGTAAACTAGCTTAACAACCCGCCATCGGTGATCTAGCTTAATTACCCGCCACCGGTAATCTAGCTTAACAACCCGCCATCGGTGATCTAGCTTAATTACCCGCCACCGGTAATCTAGCTTAACAACCCGCCATCGGTAATCTAGCTTAACAACCCGCCATCGGTAATCTAGCTTAACAACCCGCCATCGGTAATCTAGCTTAACAACCCGCCATCGGTGATCTAGCTTAACAACCCGCCATCGGTAATCTAGCTTAATTACCCGCCACCGGTAATCTAGCTTAATTACCCGCCACCGGTAATCTAGCTTAATTACCCGCCACCGGTAATCTAGCTTAACAACAAGCCATCGGTAATCTAGCTTAACAACCCGCCATCGGTAATCTAGCTTAACAACCCGCCATCGGTAATCTAGCTTAACAACCCGCCATCGGTGATCTAGCTTAACAACCCGCCATCGGTAATCTAGCTTAATTACCCGCCATCGGTAATCTAGCTTAATTACCCGCCATCAGTAATCTAGCTTAATTACCCGCCATCGGTAATCTAGCTTAATTACCCGCCACCGGTAATCTAGCTTAATTACCCACCATCGGTAATCTAGCTTAATTACCCGCCATCGGTAATCTAGCTTAATTACCCGCCACCGGTAATCTAGCTTAACAACCCGCCACCGGTAATCTAGCTTAATTACCCGCCACCGGTAATCTAGCTTAACAACCCGCCATCGGTAATCTAGCTTAACAACCCGCCATCGGTGATCTAGCTTAATTACCCGCCATCGGTAATCTAGCTTAACAACCCGCCATCGGTGATCTAGCTTAATTACCCGCCATCGGTAATCTAGCTTAATTACCCGCCACAAGCAATCTAGCTTAACAACCCGCCATCGGTAATCTAGCTTAATTACCCGCCATCGGTAATCTAGTTTAACAACCCGCCATCGGTAATCTAGCTTAATTACCCGCCATCGGTAATCTAGCTTAATTACCTGCCATCGGTAATCCAGCTTAATTACCTGGCATCGGTAATCTAGCTTAATTACCCGCCATCGGTAATCTAGCTTAATTACCCGCCATCGGTAATCTAGCTTAATTACCCGCCACCGGTAATCTAGCTTAATTACCCGCTACCAGTAATCTAGCTTAATTACCCGCTACCGGTAATCTAGCTTAATTACCCGCCATCGGTAATCTAGCTTAATTACCCGCTACCGGTAATCTAGCTTAATTACCCGCCATCGGTAATCTAGCTTAATTACCCGCCTTCGGTAATCTAGCCTAATTACCCGCCATCGGTAATCTAGCTTAATTACCCGCCACCGGTAATCTAGCTTAATTACCCGCCATCGGTAATCTAGCTTAATTGCCCGCCACCGGTAATCTAGCTTAATTACCCGCTACCGGTAATCTAGCTTAATTACCCGCTACCGGTAATCTAGCTTAATTACCCGCCATCGGTAATCTAGCTTAATTACCCGCCATCGGTAATCTAGCTTAATTACCCGCCATCGGTAATCTAGCTTAATTACCCGCCATCAGTAATCTAGCTTAATTACCCGCCATCGGTAATCTAGCTTAATTACCCGCCACCGGTAATCTAGCTTAATTACCCACCATCGGTAATCTAGCTTAATTACCCGCCATCGGTAATCTAGCTTAATTACCCGCCACCGGTAATCTAGCTTAACAACCCGCCACCGGTAATCTAGCTTAATTACCCGCCACCGGTAATCTAGCTTAACAACCCGCCATCGGTAATCTAGCTTAACAACCCGCCATCGGTGATCTAGCTTAATTACCCGCCATCGGTAATCTAGCTTAACAACCCGCCATCGTTGATCTAGCTTAATTACCCGCCACCGGTAATCTAGCTTAACAACCCGCCATCGGTGATCTAGCTTAATTACCCGCCACCGGTAATCTAGCTTAACAACCCGCCATCGGTAATCTAGCTTAACAACCCGCCATTGGTGATCTAGCTTAACAACCCGCCATCGGTAATCTAGCTTAATTACCCGCCACCGGTAATCTAGCTTAACAACCCGCCATCGGTAATCTAGCTTAATTACCCGCCACCGGTAATCTAGCTTAATTACCCGCTACCGGTAATCTAGCTTAATTACCCGCTACCGGTAATCTAGCTTAATTACCCGCCATCGGTAATCTAGCTTAATTACCCGCTACCGGTAATCTAGCTTAATTACCCGCCATCGGTAATCTAGCTTAATTACCCGCCATCGGTAATCTAGCTTAATTACCCGCCATCAGTAATCTAGCTTAATTACCCGCCATCGGTAATCTAGCTTAATTACCCGCCACCGGTAATCTAGCTTAATTACCCACCATCGGTAATCTAGCTTAATTACCCGCCATCGGTAATCTAGCTTAATTACCCGCCACCGGTAATCTAGCTTAACAACCCGCCACCGGTAATCTAGCTTAATTACCCGCCACCGGTAATCTAGCTTAACAACCCGCCATCGGTAATCTAGCTTAACAACCTGCCATCGGTGATCTAGCTTAATTACCCGCCATCGGTAATCTAGCTTAACAACCCGCCATCGGTGATCTAGCTTAATTACCCGCCACCGGTAATCTAGCTTAACAACCCGCCATCGGTGATCTAGCTTAATTACCCGCCACCGGTAATCTAGCTTAACAACCCGCCATCGGTAATCTAGCTTAATTACCCGCCACCGGTAATCTAGCTTAATTACCCGCTACCGGTAATCTAGCTTAATTACCCGCTACCGGTAATCTAGCTTAATTACCCGCCATCGGTAATCTAGCTTAATTACCCGCCATCGGTAATCTAGCTTAATTACCCGCCACCGGTAATCTAGCTTAATTACCCGCTACCAGTAATCTAGCTTAATTACCCGCTACCGGTAATCTAGCTTAATTACCCGCCATCGGTAATCTAGCTTAATTACCCGCTACCGGTAATCTAGCTTAATTACCCGCCATCGGTAATCTAGCTTAATTACCCGCCTTCGGTAATCTAGCCTAATTACCCGCCATCGGTAATCTAGCTTAATTACCCGCCACCGGTAATCTAGCTTAATTACCCGCCATCGGTAATCTAGCTTAATTGCCCGCCACCGGTAATCTAGCTTAATTACCCGCTACCGGTAATCTAGCTTAATTACCCGCTACCGGTAATCTAGCTTAATTACCCGCCATCGGTAATCTAGCTTAATTACCCGCCATCGGTAATCTAGCTTAATTACCCGCCATCGGTAATCTAGCTTAATTACCCGCCATCAGTAATCTAGCTTAATTACCCGCCATCGGTAATCTAGCTTAATTACCCGCCACCGGTAATCTAGCTTAATTACCCACCATCGGTAATCTAGCTTAATTACCCGCCATCGGTAATCTAGCTTAATTACCCGCCACCGGTAATCTAGCTTAACAACCCGCCACCGGTAATCTAGCTTAATTACCCGCCACCGGTAATCTAGCTTAACAACCCGCCATCGGTAATCTAGCTTAACAACCCGCCATCGGTGATCTAGCTTAATTACCCGCCATCGGTAATCTAGCTTAACAACCCGCCATCGTTGATCTAGCTTAATTACCCGCCACCGGTAATCTAGCTTAACAACCCGCCATCGGTGATCTAGCTTAATTACCCGCCACCGGTAATCTAGCTTAACAACCCGCCATCGGTAATCTAGCTTAACAACCCGCCATTGGTGATCTAGCTTAACAACCCGCCATCGGTAATCTAGCTTAATTACCCGCCACCGGTAATCTAGCTTAACAACCCGCCATCGGTAATCTAGCTTAATTACCCGCCACCGGTAATCTAGCTTAATTACCCGCTACCGGTAATCTAGCTTAATTACCCGCTACCGGTAATCTAGCTTAATTACCCGCCATCGGTAATCTAGCTTAATTACCCGCTACCGGTAATCTAGCTTAATTACCCGCCATCGGTAATCTAGCTTAATTACCCGCCATCGGTAATCTAGCTTAATTACCCGCCATCAGTAATCTAGCTTAATTACCCGCCATCGGTAATCTAGCTTAATTACCCGCCACCGGTAATCTAGCTTAATTACCCACCATCGGTAATCTAGCTTAATTACCCGCCATCGGTAATCTAGCTTAATTACCCGCCACCGGTAATCTAGCTTAACAACCCGCCACCGGTAATCTAGCTTAATTACCCGCCACCGGTAATCTAGCTTAACAACCCGCCATCGGTAATCTAGCTTAACAACCTGCCATCGGTGATCTAGCTTAATTACCCGCCATCGGTAATCTAGCTTAACAACCCGCCATCGGTGATCTAGCTTAATTACCCGCCACCGGTAATCTAGCTTAACAACCCGCCATCGGTGATCTAGCTTAATTACCCGACACCGGTAATCTAGCTTAAAAACCCGCCATCGGTAATCTAGCTTAACAACCCGCCATCGGTAATCTAGCTTAACAACCCGCCATCGGTAATCTAGCTTAACAACCCGCCATCGGTAATCTAGCTTAATTACCCGCCACCGGTAATCTAGCTTAACAACCCGCCATCGGTAATCTAGCTTAATTTCCCGCCATCGGTAATCTAGCTTAACAACCCGCCATCGGTAATCTAGCTTAATTACCCGCCATCGGTAATCTAGCTTAATTACCCGCCATCGGTAATCTAGCTTAATTACCCGCCATCGGTAATCTAGCTTAATTACCCGCCATCAGTAATCTAGCTTAATTACCCGCCATCGGTAATCTAGCTTAATTACCCGCCACCGGTAATCTAGCTTAATTACCCACCATCGGTAATCTAGCATAATTACCCGCCATCGGTAATCTAGCTTAATTACCCGCCACCGGTAATCTAGCTTAACAACCCGCCACCGGTAATCCAGCTTAATTACCCGCCACCGGTAATCTAGCTTAACAACCCGCCATCGGTAATCTAGCTTAACAACCCGCCATCGGTGATCTAGCTTAATTACCCGACACCGGTAATCTAGCTTAACAACCCGCCATCGGTAATCTAGCTTAACAACCCGCCATCGGTAATCTAGCTTAACAACCCGCCATCGGTAATCTAGCTTAACAACCCGCCATCGGTAATCTAGCTTAATTACCCGCCACCGGTAATCTAGCTTAACAACCCGCCATCGGTAATCTAGCTTAATTTCCCGCCATCGGTAATCTAGCTTAACAACCCGCCATCGGTAATCTAGCTTAATTACCCGCCATCGGTAATCTAGCTTAATTACCCGCCATCGGTAATCTAGCTTAATTACCCGCCATCGGTAATCTAGCTTAATTACCCGCCATCAGTAATCTAGCTTAATTACCCGCCATCGGTAATCTAGCTTAATTACCCGCCACCGGTAATCTAGCTTAATTACCCACCATCGGTAATCTAGCATAATTACCCGCCATCGGTAATCTAGCTTAATTACCCGCCACCGGTAATCTAGCTTAACAACCCGCCACCGGTAATCCAGCTTAATTACCCGCCACCGGTAATCTAGCTTAACAACCCGCCATCGGTAATCTAGCTTAACAACCCGCCATCGGTGATCTAGCTTAATTACCCGCCATAGGTAATCTAGCTTAACAACCCGCCATCGGTGATCTAGCTTAATTACCCGCCACCGGTAATCTAGCTTAACAACCCGCCATCGGTGATCTAGCTTAATTACCCGCCACCGGTAATCTAGCTTAACAACCCGCCATCGGTAATCTAGCTTAATTACCCGCCACCGGTAATCTAGCTTAACAACCCGCCATCGGTAATCTAGCTTAACAACCCGCCATCGGTAATCTAGCTTAATTACCCGCCATCGGTAATCTAGCTTAATTACCTGCCATCGGTAATCCAGCTTAATTACCCGGCTTCGGTAATCTAGCTTAATTACCCGCATCGGTAATCTAGCTTAATTACCCGCCACCGGTAATCTAGCTTAATTACCCGCCACCGGTAATCTAGCTTAACAACCCGCCATCGGTAATCTAGCTTAACAACCCGCCATCGGTAATCTAGCTTAACAACCCGCCATCGGTAATCTAGCTTAACAACCCGCCATTGGTGATCTAGCTTAACAACCCGCCATCGGTAATCTAGCTTAATTACCCGCCACCGGTAATCTAGCTTAACAACCCGCCATCGGTAATCTAGCTTAATTACCCGCCATCGGTAATCTAGCTTAATTACCCGCCATCGGTAATCTAGCTTAATTACCCGCCATCGGTAATCTAGCTTAATTACCCGCCATCAGTAATCTAGCTTAATTACCCGCCATCGGTAATCTAGCTTAATTACCCGCCACCGGTAATCTAGCTTAATTACCCACCATCGGTAATCTAGCTTAATTACCCGCCATCGGTAATCTAGCTTAATTACCCGCCACCGGTAATCTAGCTTAACAACCCGCCACCGGTAATCTAGCTTAATTACCCGCCACCGGTAATCTAGCTTAACAACCCGCCATCGGTAATCTAGCTTAATTACCCGCCATCGGTAATCTAGCTTAATTACCTGCCATCGGTAATCCAGCTTAATTACCTGGCATCGGTAATCTAGCTTAATTACCCGCCATCGGTAATCTAGCTTAATTACCCGCCATCGGTAATCTAGCTTAATTACCCGCCACCGGTAATCTAGCTTAATTACCCGCTACCGGTAATCTAGCTTAATTACCCGCTACCGGTAATCTAGCTTAATTACCCGCCATCGGTAATCTAGCTTAATTACCCGCTACCGGTAATCTAGCTTAATTACCCGCCATCGGTAATCTAGCTTAATTACCCGCTACCGGTAATCTAGCTTAATTACCCGCTACCGGTAATCTAGCTTAATTACCCGCCATCGGTAATCTAGCTTAATTACCCGCTACCGGTAATCTAGCTTAATTACCCGCTACCGGTAATCTAGCTTAACAACCCGCCATCGGTAATCTAGCTTAATTACCCGCCATCGGTAATCTAGCTTAATTACCCGCCACCGGTAATCTAGCTTAATTACCCGCTACCGGTAATCTAGCTTAATTACCCGCTACCGGTAATCTAGCTTAATTACCCGCCATCGGTAATCTAGCTTAATTACCCGCTACCGGTAATCTAGCTTAATTACCCGCCATCGGTAATCTAGCTTAATTACCCGCCATCGGTAATCTAGCTTAATTACCCGCCATCAGTAATCTAGCTTAATTACCCGCCATCGGTAATCTAGCTTAATTACCCGCCACCGGTAATCTAGCTTAATTACCCACCATCGGTAATCTAGCTTAATTACCCGCCATCGGTAATCTAGCTTAATTACCCGCCACCGGTAATCTAGCTTAACAACCCGCCATCGGTGATCTAGCTTAATTTCCCGCCATCGGTAATCTAGCTTAACAACCCGCCATCGGTAATCTAGCTTAATTACCCGCCATCGGTAATCTAGCTTAATTACCCGACATCGGTAATCTAGCTTAATTACCCGCCATCGGTAATCTAGCTTAATTACCCGCCATCAGTAATCTAGCTTAATTACCCGCCATCGGTAATCTAGCTTAATTACCCGCCACCGGTAATCTAGCTTAATTACCCACCATCGGTAATCTAGCATAATTACCCGCCATCGGTAATCTAGCTTAATTACCCGCCACCGGTAATCTAGCTTAACAACCCGCCACCGGTAATCCAGCTTAATTTCCCGCCACCGGTAATCTAGCTTAACAACCCGCCATCGGTAATCTAGCTTAACAACCCGCCATCGGTGATCTAGCTTAATTACCCGCCATAGGTAATCTAGCTTAACAACCCGCCATCGGTGATCTAGCTTAACAACCCGTCATCGGTGATCTAGCTTAACAACCCGCCATTGGTGATCTAGCTTAACAACCCGCCATCGGTAATCTAGCTTAATTACCCGCCACCGGTAATCTAGCTTAACAACCCGCCATCGGTAATCTAGCTTAATTACCCGCCACCGGTAATCTAGCTTAATTACCCGCTACCGGTAATCTAGCTTAATTACCCGCTACCGGTAATCTAGCTTAATTACCCGCCATCGGTAATCTAGCTTAAATACCCGCTACCGGTAATCTAGCTTAATTACCCGCCATCGGTAATCTAGCTTAATTACCCGCCATCGGTAATCTAGCTTAATTACCCGCCATCAGTAATCTAGCTTAATTACCCGCCATCGGTAATCTAGCTTAATTACCCGCCACCGGTAATCTAGCTTAATTACCCACCATCGGTAATCTAGCTTAATTACCCGCCATCGGTAATCTAGCTTAATTACCCGCCACCGGTAATCTAGCTTAACAACCCGCCACCGGTAATCCAGCTTAATTACCCGCCACCGGTAATCTAGCTTAACAACCCGCCATCGGTAATCTAGCTTAACAAACCGCCATCGGTGATCTAGCTTAATTACCCGCCATAGGTAATCTAGCTTAACAACCCGCCATCGGTGATCTAGCTTAATTTCCCACCATCGGTAATCTAGCTTAACAACCCGCCATCGGTAATCTAGCTTAATTACCCGCCATCGGTAATCTAGCTTAATTACCCGCCATCGGTAATCTAGCTTAATTACCCGCCATCGGTAATCTAGCTTAATTACCCGCCATCAGTAATCTAGCTTAATTACCCGCCATCGGTAATCTAGCTTAATTACCCGCCAACGGTAATCTAGCTTAACAACCCGCCACCGGTAATCCAGCTTAATTACCCGCCACCGGTAATCTAGCTTAACAACCCGCCATCGGTAATCTAGCTTAACAACCCGCCATCGGTGATCTAGCTTAATTACCCGCCATAGGTAATCTAGCTTAACAACCCGCCATCGGTGATCTAGCTTAATTACCCGCCACCGGTAATCTAGCTTAACAACCCGCCATCGGTGATCTAGCTTAATTACCCGCCACCGGTAATCTAGCTTAACAACCCGCCATCGGTAATCTAGCTTAATTACCCGCCACCGGTAATCTAGCTTAACAACCCGCCATCGGTAATCTAGCTTAACAACCCGCCATCGGTAATCTAGCTTAATTACCCGCCATCGGTAATCTAGCTTAATTACCTGCCATCGGTAATCCAGCTTAATTACCCGGCATCGGTAATCTAGCTTAATTACCCGCCATCGGTAATCTAGCTTAATTACCCGCCACCGGTAATCTAGCTTAATTACCCGCCATCGGTAATCTAGCTTAATTACCCGCCACCGGTAATCTAGCTTAATTACCCGCCACCGGTAATCTAGCTTAATTACCCGCCACCGGTAATCTAGCTTAACAACCCGCCATCGGTAATCTAGCTTAATTACCCGCCATCGGTAATCTAGCTTAACTACCCGCCATCGGTAATCTAGCTTAATTACCCGCCACCGGTAATCTAGCTTAATTACCCGCTACCAGTAATCTAGCTTAATTACCCGCTACCGGTAATCTAGCTTAATTACCCGCCATCGGTAATCTAGCTTAATTACCCGCTACCGGTAATCTAGCTTAATTACCCGCCATCGGTAATCTAGCTTAATTACCCGCCATCGGTAATCTAGCTTAATTACCCGCCATCAGTAATCTAGCTTAATTACCCGCCATCGGTAATCTAGCTTAATTACCCGCCACCGGTAATCTAGCTTAATTACCCACCATCGGTAATCTAGCTTAATTACCCGCCATCGGTAATCTAGCTTAATTACCCGCCACCGGTAATCTAGCTTAACAACCCGCCATCGGTGATCTAGCTTAATTACCCGCCATCGGTAATCTAGCTTAACAACCCGCCATCGGTGATCTAGCTTAATTACCCGCCACCGGTAATCTAGCTTAACAACCCGCCATCGGTGATCTAGCTTAACAACCCGCCATTGGTGATCTAGCTTAACAACCCGCCATCGGTAATCTAGCTTAATTACCCGCCACCGGTAATCTAGCTTAACAACCCGCCATCGGTAATCTAGCTTAATTACCCGCCATCGGTAATCTAGCTTAATTACCCGCCATCGGTAATCTAGCTTAATTACCCGCCATCGGTAATCTAGCTTAATTACCCGCCATCGGTAATCTAGCTTAATTACCCGCCATCAGTAATCTAGCTTAATTACCCGCCATCGGTAATCTAGCTTAATTACCCGCCACCGGTAATCTAGCTTAATTACCCACCATCGGTAATCTAGCTTAATTACCCACCATCGGTAATCTAGCTTAATTACCCGCCATCGGTAATCTAGCTTAATTACCCGCCACCAGTAATCTAGCTTAACAACCCGCCACCGGTAATCTAGCTTAATTACCCGCCACCGGTAATCTAGCTTAACAACCCGCCATCGGTGATCTAGCTTAATTACCCGCCACCGGTAATCTAGCTTAACAACCCGCCATCGGTGATCTAGCTTAACAACCCGCCATTGGTGATCTAGCTTAACAACCCGCCATCGGTAATCTAGCTTAATTACCCGCCACCGGTAATCTAGCTTAACAACCCGCCATCGGTAATCTAGCTTAATTACCCGCCATCGGTAATCTAGCTTAATTACCCGCCATCGGTAATCTAGCTTAATTACCCGCCATCGGTAATCTAGCTTAATTACCCGCCATCGGTAATCTAGCTTAATTACCCGCCATCGGTAATCTAGCTTAATTACCCGCCATCAGTAATCTAGCTTAATTACCCGCCATCGGTAATCTAGCTTAATTACCCGCCACCGGTAATCTAGCTTAATTACCCACCATCGGTAATCTAGCTTAATTACCCGCCATCGGTAATCTAGCTTAATTACCCGCCACCAGTAATCTAGCTTAACAACCCGCCACCGGTAATCTAGCTTAATTACCCGCCACCGGTAATCTAGCTTAACAACCCGCCATCGGTAATCTAGCTTAATTACCCGCCATCGGTAATCTACCTTAATTACCTGCCATCGGTAATCCAGCTTAATTACCTGGCATCGGTAATCTAGCTTAATTACCCGCCATCGGTAATCTAGCTTAATTACCCGCCATCGGTAATCTAGCTTAATTACCCGCCACCGGTAATCTAGCTTAATTACCCGCTACCGGTAATCTAGCTTAATTACCCGCTACCGGTAATCTAGCTTAATTACCCGCCATCGGTAATCTAGCTTAATTACCCGCTACCGGTAATTTAGCTTAATTACCCGCCATCGGTAATCTAGCTTAATTACCCGCTACCGGTAATGTAGCTTAATTACCCGCCACCGGTAATCTAGCTTAATTACCCGCTACCGGTAATCTAGCTTAATTACCCGCTACCGGCAATCTAGCTTAATTACCCGCCATCGGTAATCTAGCTTAATTACCCGCTACCGGTAATCTAGCTTAATTACCCGCCATCGGTAATCTAGCTTAATTACCCGCCATCGGTAATCTAGCTTAATTACCCGCCATCAGTAATCTAGCTTAATTACCCGCCATCGGTAATCTAGCTTAATTACCCGCTACCGGTAATCTAGCTTAATTACCCGCCATCGGTAATCTAGCTTAATTACCCGCCATCGGTAATCTAGCTTAATTACCCGCCATCAGTAATCTAGCTTAACAACCCGCCATCGGTGATCTAGCTTAATTACCCGCCATCGGTAATCTAGCTTAACAACCCGCCATCGGTGATCTAGCTTAATTACCCGCCACCGGTAATCTAGCTTAATTACCCGCCACCGGTAATCTAGCTTAACAACCCGCCATCGGTGATCTAGCTTAATTACCCGCCATCGGTAATCTAGCTTAACAACCCGCCATCGGTGATCTAGCTTAATTACCCGCCACCGGTAATCTAGCTTAACAACCCGCCATCGGTGATCTAGCTTAACAACCCGCCATTGGTGATCTAGCTTAACAACCCGCCATCGGTAATCTAGCTTAATTACCCGCCACCGGTAATCTAGCTTAACAACCCGCCACCGGTAATCTAGCTTAATTACCCACCATCGGTAATCTAGCTTAATTACCCGCCATCGGTAATCTAGCTTAATTACCCGCCATCGGTAATCTAGCTTAATTACCCGCCATCGGTAATCTAGCTTAATTACCCGCCATCGGTAATCTAGCTTAATTACCCGCCATCAGTAATCTAGCTTAATTACCCGCCATCGGTAATCTAGCTTAATTACCCGCCACCGGTAATCTAGCTTAATTACCCACCATCGGTAATCTAGCTTAATTACCCGCCATCGGTAATCTAGCTTAATTACCCGCCACCAGTAATCTAGCTTAACAACCCGCCACCGGTAATCTAGCTTAATTACCCGCCACCGGTAATCTAGCTTAACAACCCGCCATCGGTAATCTAGCTTAATTACCCGCCATCGGTAATCTACCTTAATTACCTGCCATCGGTAATCCAGCTTGATTACCTGGCATCGGTAATCTAGCTTAATTACCCGCCATCGGTAATCTAGCTTAATTACCCGCCATCGGTAATCTAGCTTAATTACCCGCCACCGGTAATCTAGCTTAATTACCCGCTACCGGTAATCTAGCTTAATTACCCGCTACCGGTAATCTAGCTTAATTACTCGCCATCGGTAATCTAGCTTAATTACCCGCCATCGGTAATCTAGCTTAATTACCCGCCATCGGTAATCTAGCTTAATTACCCGCCATCGGTAATCTAGCTTAATTACCCGCCATCAGTAATCTAGCTTAATTACCCGCCATCGGTAATCTAGCTTAATTACCCGCCACCGGTAATCTAGCTTAATTACCCACCATCGGTAATCTAGCTTAATTACCCGCCATCGGTAATCTAGCTTAATTACCCGCCACCAGTAATCTAGCTTAACAACCCGCCACCGGTAATCTAGCTTAATTACCCGCCACCGGTAATCTAGCTTAACAACCCGCCATCGGTAATCTAGCTTAATTACCCGCCATCGGTAATCTACCTTAATTACCTGCCATCGGTAATCCAGCTTGATTACCTGGCATCGGTAATCTAGCTTAATTACCCGCCATCGGTAATCTAGCTTAATTACCCGCCATCGGTAATCTAGCTTAATTACCCGCCACCGGTAATCTAGCTTAATTACCCGCTACCGGTAATCTAGCTTAATTACCCGCTACCGGTAATCTAGCTTAATTACTCGCCATCGGTAATCTAGCTTAATTACCCGCTACCGGTAATCTAGCTTAATTACCCGCCATCGGTAATCTAGCTTAATTACCCGCTACCGGTAATGTAGCTTAATTACCCGCCACCGGTAATCTAGCTTAATTACCCGCTACCGGTAATCTAGCTTAATTACCCGCTACCGGTAATCTAGCTTAATTACCCGCCATCGGTAATCTAGCTTAATTACCCGCTACCGGTAATCTAGCTTAATTACCCGCCATCGGTAATCTAGCTTAATTACCCGCCATCGGTAATCTAGCTTAATTACCCGCCATCAGTAATCTAGCTTAATTACCCGCCATCGGTAATCTAGCTTAATTACCCGCCACCGGTAATCTAGCTTAATTACCCACCATCGGTAATCTAGCTTAATTACCCGCCATCGGTAATCTAGCTTAATTACCCGCCACCGGTAATCTAGCTTAACAACCCGCCATCGGTGATCTAGCTTAATTACCCGCCATCGGTAATCTAGCTTAACAACCCGCCATCGGTAATCTAGCTTAACAACCCGCCATCGGTGATCTAGCTTAATTACCCGCCATAGGTAATCTAGCTTAACAACCCGCCATCGGTGATCTAGCTTAATTTCCCGCCATCGGTAATCTAGCTTAACAACCCGCCATCGGTAATCTAGCTTAATTACCCGCCATCGGTAATCTAGCTTAATTACCCGCCATCGGTAATCTAGCTTAATTACCCGCCATCGGTAATCTAGCTTAATTACCCGCCATCTGTAATCTAGCTTAATTACCCGCCATCGGTAATCTAGCTTAATTACCCGCCACCGGTAATCTATCTTAATTACCCACCATCGGTAATCTAGCTTAATTACCCGCCATCGGTAATCTAGCTTAATTACCCGCCAACGGTAATCTAGCTTAACAACCCGCCATCGGTGATCTAGCTTAACAACCCGCCATTGGTGATCTAGCTTAACAACCCGCCATCGGTAATCTAGCTTAATTACCCGCCACCGGTAATCTAGCTTAACAACCCGCCATCGGTAATCTAGCTTAATTACCCGCCATCGGTAATCTAGCTTAATTACCCGCCATCGGTAATCTAGCTTAATTACCCGCCATCGGTAATCTAGCTTAATTACCCGCCATCGGTAATCTAGCTTAATTACCCGCCATCAGTAATCTAGCTTAATTACCCGCCATCGGTAATCTAGCTTAATTACCCGCCACCGGTAATCTAGCTTAATTACCCACCATCGGTAATCTAGCTTAATTACCCGCCATCGGTAATCTAGCTTAATTACCCGCCACCAGTAATCTAGCTTAACAACCCGCCACCGGTAATCTAGCTTAATTACCCGCCACCGGTAATCTAGCTTAACAACCCGCCATCGGTAATCTAGCTTAATTACCCGCCATCGGTAATCTACCTTAATTACCTGCCATCGGTAATCCAGCTTAATTACCTGGCATCGGTAATCTAGCTTAATTACCCGCCATCGGTAATCTAGCTTAATTACCCGCCACCGGTAATCTAGCTTAATTACCCGCTACCGGTAATCTAGCTTAATTACCCGCTACCGGTAATCTAGCTTAATTACCCGCCATCGGTAATCTAGCTTAATTACCCGCTACCGGTAATCTAGCTTAATTACCCGCCATCGGTAATCTAGCTTAATTACCCGCTACCGGTAATGTAGCTTAATTACCCGCCACCGGTAATCTAGCTTAATTACCCGCTACCGGTAATCTAGCTTAATTACCCGCTACCGGTAATCTAGCTTAATTACCCGCCATCGGTAATCTAGCTTAATTACCCGCTACCGGTAATCTAGCTTAATTACCCGCCATCGGTAATCTAGCTTAATTACCCGCCATCGGTAATCTAGCTTAATTACCCGCCATCAGTAATCTAGCTTAATTACCCGCCATCGGTAATCTAGCTTAATTACCCGCCACCGGTAATCTAGCTTAATTACCCACCATCGGTAATCTAGCTTAATTACCCGCCATCGGTAATCTAGCTTAATTACCCGCCACCGGTAATCTAGCTTAACAACCCGCCATCGGTGATCTAGCTTAATTACCCGCCATCGGTAATCTAGCTTAACAACCCGCCATCGGTGATCTAGCTTAATTACCCGCCACCGGTAATCTAGCTTAACAACCCGCCATCGGTGATCTAGCTTAACAACCCGCCATTGGTGATCTAGCTTAACAACCCGCCATCGGTAATCTAGCTTAATTACCCGCCACCGGTAATCTAGCTTAACAACCCGCCATCGGTAATCTAGCTTAATTACCCGCCACCGGTAATCTAGCTTAATTACCCGCTACCGGTAATCTAGCTTAACAACCCGCCATCGGTGATCTAGCTTAATTACCCGCCATCGGTAATCTAGCTTAACAACCCGCCATCGGTGATCTAGCTTAATTACCCGCCACCGGTAATCTAGCTTAACAACCCGCCATCGGTGATCTAGCTTAACAACCCGCCATTGGTGATCTAGCTTAACAACCCGCCATCGGTAATCTAGCTTAATTACCCGCCACCGGTAATCTAGCTTAACAACCCGCCATCGGTAATCTAGCTTAATTACCCGCCACCGGTAATCTAGCTTAATTACCCGCTACCGGTAATCTAGCTTAATTACCCGCTACCGGTAATCTAGCTTAATTACCCGCCATCGGTAATCTAGCTTAATTACCCGCTACCGGTAATCTAGCTTAATTACCCGCCATCGGTAATCTAGCTTAATTACCCGCTACCGGTAATGTAGCTTAATTACCCGCCACCGGTAATCTAGCTTAATTACCCGCTACCGGTAATCTAGCTTAATTACCCGCTACCGGTAATCTAGCTTAATTACCCGCCATCGGTAATCTAGCTTAATTACCCGCTACCGGTAATCTAGCTTAATTACCCGCCATCGGTAATCTAGCTTAATTACCCGCCATCGGTAATCTAGCTTAATTACCCGCCATCAGTAATCTAGCTTAATTACCCGCCATCGGTAATCTAGCTTAATTACCCGCCACCGGTAATCTAGCTTAATTACCCACCATCGGTAATCTAGCTTAATTACCCGCCATCGGTAATCTAGCTTAATTACCCGCCACCGGTAATCTAGCTTAACAACCCGCCATCGGTGATCTAGCTTAATTACCCGCCATCGGTAATCTAGCTTAACAACCCGCCATCGGTGATCTAGCTTAATTACCCGCCACCGGTAATCTAGCTTAACAACCCGCCACCGGTAATCTAGCTTAACAACCCGCCATCGGTAATCTAGCTTAATTACCCGCCACCGGTAATCTAGCTTAATTACCCGCTACCGGTAATCTAGCTTAATTACCCGCTACCGGTAATCTAGCTTAATTACCCGCCATCGGTAATCTAGCTTAATTACCCGCCACCGGTAATCTAGCTTAACAACCCGCCATCGGTGATCTAGCTTAATTACCCGCCACCGGTAATCTAGCTTAACAACCCGCCATCGGTAATCTAGCTTAATTACCCGCCATCGGTAATCTACCTTAATTACCTGCCATCGGTAATCCAGCTTAATTACCTGGCATCGGTAATCTAGCTTAATTACCCGCCATCGGTAATCTAGCTTAATTACCCGCCATCGGTAATCTAGCTTAATTACCCGCCACCGGTAATCTAGCTTAATTACCCGCTACCGGTAATCTAGCTTAATTACCCGCTACCGGTAATCTAGCTTAATTACCCGCCATCGGTAATCTAGCTTAATTACCCGCTACCGGTAATCTAGCTTAATTACCCGCCATCGGTAATCTAGCTTAATTACCCGCTACCGGTAATGTAGCTTAATTACCCGCCACCGGTAATCTAGCTTAATTACCCGCTACCGGTAATCTAGCTTAATTACCCGCTACCGGTAATCTAGCTTAATTACCCGCCATCGGTAATCTAGCTTAATTACCCGCTACCGGTAATCTAGCTTAATTACCCGCCATCGGTAATCTAGCTTAATTACCCGCCATCGGTAATCTAGCTTAATTACCCGCCATCAGTAATCTAGCTTAATTACCCGCCATCGGTAATCTAGCTTAATTACCCGCCACCGGTAATCTAGCTTAATTACCCACCATCGGTAATCTAGCTTAATTACCCGCCATCGGTAATCTAGCTTAATTACCCGCCACCGGTAATCTAGCTTAACAACCCGCCATCGGTGATCTAGCTTAATTACCCGCCATCGGTAATCTAGCTTAACAACCCGCCATCGGTGATCTAGCTTAATTACCCGCCACCGGTAATCTAGCTTAACAACCCGCCATCGGTGATCTAGCTTAACAACCCGCCATTGGTGATCTAGCTTAACAACCCGCCATCGGTAATCTAGCTTAATTACCCGCCACCGGTAATCTAGCTTAACAACCCGCCATCGGTAATCTAGCTTAATTACCCGCCACCGGTAATCTAGCTTAATTACCCGCTACCGGTAATCTAGCTTAACAACCCGCCATCGGTGATCTAGCTTAATTACCCGCCATCGGTAATCTAGCTTAACAACCCGCCATCGGTGATCTAGCTTAATTACCCGCCACCGGTAATCTAGCTTAACAACCCGCCATCGGTGATCTAGCTTAACAACCCGCCATTGGTGATCTAGCTTAACAACCCGCCATCGGTAATCTAGCTTAATTACCCGCCACCGGTAATCTAGCTTAACAACCCGCCATCGGTAATCTAGCTTAATTACCCGCCACCGGTAATCTAGCTTAATTACCCGCTACCGGTAATCTAGCTTAATTACCCGCTACCGGTAATCTAGCTTAATTACCCGCCATCGGTAATCTAGCTTAATTACCCGCTACCGGTAATCTAGCTTAATTACCCGCCATCGGTAATCTAGCTTAATTACCCGCTACCGGTAATGTAGCTTAATTACCCGCCACCGGTAATCTAGCTTAATTACCCGCTACCGGTAATCTAGCTTAATTACCCGCTACCGGTAATCTAGCTTAATTACCCGCCATCGGTAATCTAGCTTAATTACCCGCTACCGGTAATCTAGCTTAATTACCCGCCATCGGTAATCTAGCTTAATTACCCGCCATCGGTAATCTAGCTTAATTACCCGCCATCAGTAATCTAGCTTAATTACCCGCCATCGGTAATCTAGCTTAATTACCCGCCACCGGTAATCTAGCTTAATTACCCACCATCGGTAATCTAGCTTAATTACCCGCCATCGGTAATCTAGCTTAATTACCCGCCACCGGTAATCTAGCTTAACAACCCGCCATCGGTGATCTAGCTTAATTACCCGCCATCGGTAATCTAGCTTAACAACCCGCCATCGGTGATCTAGCTTAATTACCCGCCACCGGTAATCTAGCTTAACAACCCGCCACCGGTAATCTAGCTTAACAACCCGCCATCGGTAATCTAGCTTAATTACCCGCCACCGGTAATCTAGCTTAATTACCCGCTACCGGTAATCTAGCTTAATTACTCGCTACCGGTAATCTAGCTTAATTACCCGCCATCGGTAATCTAGCTTAATTACCCGCCACCGGTAATCAAGCTTAACAACCCGCCATCGGTGATCTAGCTTAATTACCCGCCATCGGTAATCTAGCTTAACAACCCGCCATCGGTGATCTAGCTTAATTACCCGCCACCGGTAATCTAGCTTAACAACCCGCCACCGGTAATCTAGCTTAACAACCCGCCATCGGTAATCTAGCTTAATTACCCGCCACCGGTAATCTAGCTTAATTACCCGCTACCGGTAATCTAGCTTAATTACCCGCTACCGGTAATCTAGCTTAATTACCCGCCATCGGTAATCTAGCTTAATTACCCGCTACCGGTAATCTAGCTTAATTACCCGCCATCGGTAATCTAGCTTAATTACCCGCCATCGGTAATCTAGCTTAATTACCCGCCATCAGTAATCTAGCTTAATTACCCGCCATCGGTAATCTAGCTTAATTACCCGCCACCGGTAATCTAGCTTAATTACCCACCATCGGTAATCTAGCTTAATTACCCGCCATCGGTAATCTAGCTTAATTACCCGCCACCGGTAATCTAGCTTAACAACCCGCCACCGGTAATCCAGCTTAATTACCTGCCACCGGTAATCTAGCTTAACAACCCGCCATCGGTAATCTAGCTTAACAACCCGCCATCGGTGATCTAGCTTAATTACCCGCCATAGGTAATCTAGCTTAACAACCCGCCATCGGTAATCTAGCTTAATTACCCGCCACCGGTAATCTAGCTTAATTACCCGCTACCGGTAATCTAGCTTAATTACCCGCTACCGGTAATCTAGCTTAATTACCCGCCATCGGTAATCTAGCTTAATTACCCGCCACCGGTAATCTAGCTTAACAACCCGCCATCGGTGATCTAGCTTAATTACCCGCCACCGGTAATCTAGCTTAACAACCCGCCATCGGTAATCTAGCTTAATTACCCGCCATCGGTAATCTACCTTAATTACCTGCCATCGGTAATCCAGCTTAATTACCTGGCATCGGTAATCTAGCTTAATTACCCGCCATCGGTAATCTAGCTTAATTACCCGCCATCGGTAATCTAGCTTAATTACCCGCCACCGGTAATCTAGCTTAATTACCCGCTACCGGTAATCTAGCTTAATTACCCGCTACCGGTAATCTAGCTTAATTACCCGCCATCGGTAATCTAGCTTAATTACCCGCTACCGGTAATCTAGCTTAATTACCCGCCATCGGTAATCTAGCTTAATTACCCGCTACCGGTAATGTAGCTTAATTACCCGCCACCGGTAATCTAGCTTAATTACCCGCTACCGGTAATCTAGCTTAATTACCCGCTACCGGTAATCTAGCTTAATTACCCGCCATCGGTAATCTAGCTTAATTACCCGCTACCGGTAATCTAGCTTAATTACCCGCCATCGGTAATCTAGCTTAATTACCCGCCATCGGTAATCTAGCTTAATTACCCGCCATCAGTAATCTAGCTTAATTACCCGCCATCGGTAATCTAGCTTAATTACCCGCCACCGGTAATCTAGCTTAATTACCCACCATCGGTAATCTAGCTTAATTACCCGCCATCGGTAATCTAGCTTAATTACCCGCCACCGGTAATCTAGCTTAACAACCCGCCATCGGTGATCTAGCTTAATTACCCGCCATCGGTAATCTAGCTTAACAACCCGCCATCGGTGATCTAGCTTAATTACCCGCCACCGGTAATCTAGCTTAACAACCCGCCATCGGTGATCTAGCTTAACAACCCGCCATTGGTGATCTAGCTTAACAACCCGCCATCGGTAATCTAGCTTAATTACCCGCCACCGGTAATCTAGCTTAACAACCCGCCATCGGTAATCTAGCTTAATTACCCGCCACCGGTAATCTAGCTTAATTACCCGCTACCGGTAATCTAGCTTAACAACCCGCCATCGGTGATCTAGCTTAATTACCCGCCATCGGTAATCTAGCTTAACAACCCGCCATCGGTGATCTAGCTTAATTACCCGCCACCGGTAATCTAGCTTAACAACCCGCCATCGGTGATCTAGCTTAACAACCCGCCATTGGTGATCTAGCTTAACAACCCGCCATCGGTAATCTAGCTTAATTACCCGCCACCGGTAATCTAGCTTAACAACCCGCCATCGGTAATCTAGCTTAATTACCCGCCACCGGTAATCTAGCTTAATTACCCGCTACCGGTAATCTAGCTTAATTACCCGCTACCGGTAATCTAGCTTAATTACCCGCCATCGGTAATCTAGCTTAATTACCCGCTACCGGTAATCTAGCTTAATTACCCGCCATCGGTAATCTAGCTTAATTACCCGCTACCGGTAATGTAGCTTAATTACCCGCCACCGGTAATCTAGCTTAATTACCCGCTACCGGTAATCTAGCTTAATTACCCGCTACCGGTAATCTAGCTTAATTACCCGCCATCGGTAATCTAGCTTAATTACCCGCTACCGGTAATCTAGCTTAATTACCCGCCATCGGTAATCTAGCTTAATTACCCGCCATCGGTAATCTAGCTTAATTACCCGCCATCAGTAATCTAGCTTAATTACCCGCCATCGGTAATCTAGCTTAATTACCCGCCACCGGTAATCTAGCTTAATTACCCACCATCGGTAATCTAGCTTAATTACCCGCCATCGGTAATCTAGCTTAATTACCCGCCACCGGTAATCTAGCTTAACAACCCGCCATCGGTGATCTAGCTTAATTACCCGCCATCGGTAATCTAGCTTAACAACCCGCCATCGGTGATCTAGCTTAATTACCCGCCACCGGTAATCTAGCTTAACAACCCGCCACCGGTAATCTAGCTTAACAACCCGCCATCGGTAATCTAGCTTAATTACCCGCCACCGGTAATCTAGCTTAATTACCCGCTACCGGTAATCTAGCTTAATTACTCGCTACCGGTAATCTAGCTTAATTACCCGCCATCGGTAATCTAGCTTAATTACCCGCCACCGGTAATCAAGCTTAACAACCCGCCATCGGTGATCTAGCTTAATTACCCGCCATCGGTAATCTAGCTTAACAACCCGCCATCGGTGATCTAGCTTAATTACCCGCCACCGGTAATCTAGCTTAACAACCCGCCACCGGTAATCTAGCTTAACAACCCGCCATCGGTAATCTAGCTTAATTACCCGCCACCGGTAATCTAGCTTAATTACCCGCTACCGGTAATCTAGCTTAATTACCCGCTACCGGTAATCTAGCTTAATTACCCGCCATCGGTAATCTAGCTTAATTACCCGCTACCGGTAATCTAGCTTAATTACCCGCCATCGGTAATCTAGCTTAATTACCCGCCATCGGTAATCTAGCTTAATTACCCGCCATCAGTAATCTAGCTTAATTACCCGCCATCGGTAATCTAGCTTAATTACCCGCCACCGGTAATCTAGCTTAATTACCCACCATCGGTAATCTAGCTTAATTACCCGCCATCGGTAATCTAGCTTAATTACCCGCCACCGGTAATCTAGCTTAACAACCCGCCACCGGTAATCCAGCTTAATTACCTGCCACCGGTAATCTAGCTTAACAACCCGCCATCGGTAATCTAGCTTAACAACCCGCCATCGGTGATCTAGCTTAATTACCCGCCATAGGTAATCTAGCTTAACAACCCGCCATCGGTGATCTAGCTTAATTTCCCGCCATCGGTAATCTAGCTTAACAACCCGCCATCGGTAATCTAGCTTAATTACCCGCCATCGGTAATCTAGCTTAATTACCCGCCATCGGTAATCTAGCTTAATTACCCGCCATCGGTAATCTAGCTTAATTACCCGCCATCTGTAATCTAGCTTAATTACCCACCATCGGTAATCTAGCTTAATTACCCGCCATCGGTAATCTAGCTTAATTACCCGCCAACGGTAATCTAGCTTAACAACCCGCCATCGGTGATCTAGCTTAACAACCCGCCATTGGTGATCTAGCTTAACAACCCGCCATCGGTAATCTAGCTTAATTACCCGCCACCGGTAATCTAGCTTAACAACCCGCCATCGGTAATCTAGCTTAATTACCCGCCATCGGTAATCTAGCTTAATTACCCGCCATCGGTAATCTAGCTTAATTACCCGCCATCGGTAATCTAGCTTAATTACCCGCCATCGGTAATCTAGCTTAATTACCCGCCATCAGTAATCTAGCTTAATTACCCGCCATCGGTAATCTAGCTTAATTACCCGCCACCGGTAATCTAGCTTAATTACCCACCATCGGTAATCTAGCTTAATTACCCGCCATCGGTAATCTAGCTTAATTACCCGCCACCAGTAATCTAGCTTAACAACCCGCCACCGGTAATCTAGCTTAATTACCCGCCACCGGTAATCTAGCTTAACAACCCGCCATCGGTAATCTAGCTTAATTACCCGCCATCGGTAATCTACCTTAATTACCTGCCATCGGTAATCCAGCTTAATTACCTGGCATCGGTAATCTAGCTTAATTACCCGCCATCGGTAATCTAGCTTAATTACCCGCCATCGGTAATCTAGCTTAATTACCCGCCACCGGTAATCTAGCTTAATTACCCGCTACCGGTAATCTAGCTTAATTACCCGCTACCGGTAATCTAGCTTAATTACCCGCCATCGGTAATCTAGCTTAATTACCCGCTACCGGTAATCTAGCTTAATTACCCGCCATCGGTAATCTAGCTTAATTACCCGCTACCGGTAATGTAGCTTAATTACCCGCCACCGGTAATCTAGCTTAATTACCCGCTACCGGTAATCTAGCTTAATTACCCGCTACCGGTAATCTAGCTTAATTACCCGCCATCGGTAATCTAGCTTAATTACCCGCTACCGGTAATCTAGCTTAATTACCCGCCATCGGTAATCTAGCTTAATTACCCGCCATCGGTAATCTAGCTTAATTACCCGCCATCAGTAATCTAGCTTAATTACCCGCCATCGGTAATCTAGCTTAATTACCCGCCACCGGTAATCTAGCTTAATTACCCACCATCGGTAATCTAGCTTAATTACCCGCCATCGGTAATCTAGCTTAATTACCCGCCACCGGTAATCTAGCTTAACAACCCGCCATCGGTGATCTAGCTTAATTACCCGCCATCGGTAATCTAGCTTAACAACCCGCCATCGGTGATCTAGCTTAATTACCCGCCACCGGTAATCTAGCTTAACAACCCGCCATCGGTGATCTAGCTTAACAACCCGCCATTGGTGATCTAGCTTAACAACCCGCCATCGGTAATCTAGCTTAATTACCCGCCACCGGTAATCTAGCTTAACAACCCGCCATCGGTAATCTAGCTTAATTACCCGCCACCGGTAATCTAGCTTAATTACCCGCTACCGGTAATCTAGCTTAACAACCCGCCATCGGTGATCTAGCTTAATTACCCGCCATCGGTAATCTAGCTTAACAACCCGCCATCGGTGATCTAGCTTAATTACCCGCCACCGGTAATCTAGCTTAACAACCCGCCATCGGTGATCTAGCTTAACAACCCGCCATTGGTGATCTAGCTTAACAACCCGCCATCGGTAATCTAGCTTAATTACCCGCCACCGGTAATCTAGCTTAACAACCCGCCATCGGTAATCTAGCTTAATTACCCGCCACCGGTAATCTAGCTTAATTACCCGCTACCGGTAATCTAGCTTAATTACCCGCTACCGGTAATCTAGCTTAATTACCCGCCATCGGTAATCTAGCTTAATTACCCGCTACCGGTAATCTAGCTTAATTACCCGCCATCGGTAATCTAGCTTAATTACCCGCCATCGGTAATCTAGCTTAATTACCCGCCATCAGTAATCTAGCTTAATTACCCGCCATCGGTAATCTAGCTTAATTACCCGCCACCGGTAATCTAGCTTAATTACCCACCATCGGTAATCTAGCTTAATTACCCGCCATCGGTAATCTAGCTTAATTACCCGCCACCGGTAATCTAGCTTAACAACCCGCCACCGGTAATCCAGCTTAATTACCCGCCACCGGTAATCTAGCTTAACAACCCGCCATCGGTAATCTAGCTTAACAACCCGCCATCGGTGATCTAGCTTAATTACCCGCCATAGGTAATCTAGCTTAACAACCCGCCATCGGTGATCTAGCTTAATTTCCCGCCATCGGTAATCTAGCTTAACAACCCGCCATCGGTAATCTAGCTTAATTACCCGCCATCGGTAATCTAGCTTAATTACCCGCCATCGGTAATCTAGCTTTATTACCCGCCATCGGTAATCTAGCTTAATTACCCGCCATCTGTAATCTAGCTTAATTACCCGCCATCGGTAATCTAGCTTAATTACCCGCCACCGGTAATCTATCTTAATTACCCACCATCGGTAATCTAGCTTAATTACCCGCCATCGGTAATCTAGCTTAATTACCCGCCAACGGTAATCTAGCTTAACAACCCGCCACCGGTAATCCAGCTTAATTACCCGCCACCGGTAATCTAGCTTAACAACCCGCCATCGGTAATCTAGCTTAACAACCCGCCATCGGTGATCTAGCTTAATTACCCGCCATAGGTAATCTAGCTTAACAACCCGCCATCGGTGATCTAGCTTAATTACCCGCCACCGGTAATCTAGCTTAACAACCCGCCATCGGTGATCTAGCTTAATTATCCGCCACCGGTAATCTAGCTTAACAACCCGCCATCGGTAATCTAGCTTAATTACCCGCCACCGGTAATCTAGCTTAACAACCCGCCATCGGTAATCTAGCTTAACAACCCGCCATCGGTAATCTAGCTTAATTACCCGCCATCGGTAATCTAGCTTAATTACCTGCCATCGGTAATCCAGCTTAATTACCCGGCATCGGTAATCTAGCTTAATTACCCGCCATCGGTAATCTAGCTTAATTACCCGCCACCGGTAATCTAGCTTAATTACCCGCCATCGGTAATCTAGCTTAATTACCCGCCACCGGTAATCTAGCTTAATTACCCGCCACCGGTAATCTAGCTTAATTACCCGCCACCGGTAATCTAGCTTAACAACCCGCCATCGGTAATCTAGCTTAATTACCCGCCATCGGTAATCTAGCTTAACTACCCGCCATCGGTAATCTAGCTTAATTACCCGCCACCGGTAATCTAGCTTAATTACCCGCTACCAGTAATCTAGCTTAATTACCCGCTACCGGTAATCTAGCTTAATTACCCGCCATCGGTAATCTAGCTTAATTACCCGCTACCGGTAATCTAGCTTAATTACCCGCCATCGGTAATCTAGCTTAATTACCCGCCATCGGTAATCTAGCTTAATTACCCGCCATCGGTAATCTAGCTTAATTACCCGCCATCGGTAATCCAGCTTAATTACCTGGCATCGGTAATCTAGCTTAATTACCCGCCATCGGTAATCTAGCTTAACTACCCGCCATCGGTAATCTAGCTTAATTACCCGCCACCGGTAATCTAGCTTAATTACCCGCTACCAGTAATCTAGCTTAATTACCCGCTACCGGTAATCTAGCTTAATTACCCGCCATCGGTAATCTAGCTTAATTACCCGCTACCGGTAATCTAGCTTAATTACCCGCCATCGGTAATCTAGCTTAATTACCCGCTACCAGTAATCTAGCTTAATTAACCGCTACCGGTAATCTAGCTTAATTACCCGCCATCGGTAATCTAGCTTAATTACCCGCTACCGGTAATCTAGCTTAATTACCCGCCATCGGTAATCTAGCTTAATTACCCGCCTTCGGTAATCTAGCTTAATTACCCGCCATCGGTAATCTAGCTTAATTACCCGCCACCGGTAATCTAGCTTAATTACCCGCTACCGGTAATCTAGCTTAATTACCCGCCATCGGTAATCTAGCTTAATTACCCGCTACCGGTAATCTAGCTTAATTACCCGCCATCGGTAATCTAGCTTAATTACCCGCAATCGGTAATCTAGCTTAATTACCCGCCATCGGTAATCTAGCTTAATTACCCGCCATCAGTAATCTAGCTTAATTACCCGCCTTCGGTAATCTAGCTTAATTACCCGCCACCGGTAATCTAGCTTAATTACCCACCATCGGTAATCTAGCTTAATTACCCGCCATCGGTAATCTAGCTTAATTACCCGCCACCGGTAATCTAGCTTAACAACCCGCCACCGGTAATCTAGCTTAATTACCCGCCACCGGTAATCTAGCTTAACAACCCGCCATCGGTAATCTAGCTTAACAACCCGCCATCGGTGATCTAGCTTAATTACCCGCCATCGGTAATCTAGCTTAACAACCCGCCATCGGTGATCTAGCTTAACAACCCGCCATCGGTGATCTAGCTTAATTACCCGCCACCGGTAATCTAGCTTAACAACCCGCCATCGGTGATCTAGCTTAATTACCCGCCACCGGTAATCTAGCTTAACAACCCGCCATCGGTAATCTAGCTTAATTACCCGCCACCGGTAATCTAGCTTAACAACCCGCCATCGGTAATCTAGCTTAACAACCCGCCATCGGTAATCTAGCTTAATTACCCGCCATCGGTAATCTAGTTTAATTACCTGCCATCGGTAATCCAGCTTAATTACCCGGCATCGGTAATCTAGCTTAATTACCCGCCATCGGTAATCTAGCTTAATTACCCGCCATCGGTAATCTAGCTTAATTACCCGCCACCGGTAATCTAGCTTAATTACCCGCTACCGGTAATCTAGCTTAATTACCCGCCACCGGTAATCTAGCTTAACAACCCGCCATCGGTAATCTAGCTTAATTACCCGCCACCGGTAATCTAGCTTAACAACCCGCCATCGGTAATCTAGCTTAACAACCCGCCATCGGTAATCTAGCTTAATTACCCGCCATCGGTAATCTAGCTTAATTACCCGCCATCGGTAATCTAGCTTAATTACCCGCCATCGGTAATCCAGCTTAATTACCCGGCATCGGTAATCTAGCTTAATTACCCGCCATCGGTAATCTAGCTTAATTACCCGCCATCGGTAATCTAGCTTAATTACCCGCCACCGGTAATCTAGCTTAATTACCCGCTACCGGTAATCTAGCTTAATTACCCGCCTTCGGTAATCTAGCTTAATTACCCGAAATCGGTAATCTAGCTTAATTACCCGCTACCGGTAATCTAGCTTAATTACCCGCTACCGGTAATCTAGCTTAATTACCCGCCATCGGTAATCTAGCTTAATTACCCGCCTTCGGTAATCTAGCTAAATTACCCGCCACCGGTAATCTAGCTTAATTACCCGCCACCGGTAATCTAGCTTAATTACCCGCCACCGGTAACCTAGCTTAACAATCCGCCATCGGTAATCTAGCTTAATTACCCGCCACCGGTAATCTAGCTTAACAACCCGCCACCGGTAATCTAGCTTAACAACCCGCCATCGGTAATCTAGCTTAATTACCCGCCATCGACAATCTAGCTTAATTACCCGCCATCGGTAATCCAGCTTAATTATCCGCCATCGGTAATCTAGCTTAATTACCCGCCATCGGTAATCCAGCTTAATTACCCGCCATCGGTAATCTACCTTAATTACCCGCCATCGGTAATCTAGCTTAATTACCCGCCACCGGTAATCTAGCTTAACAACCCGCCATCGGTAATCTAGCTTAACAACCCGCCATAGGTGATCTAACTTAATTACCCGCCATCGGTAATCTAGCTTAACAACCCGCCATCGGTGATCTAGCTTAATTACCCGCCACCGGTAATCTAGCTTAACAACCTGCCATCGGTGATCTAGCTTAATTACCCGCCACCGGTAATCTAGCTTAACAACCCGCCATCGGTAATCTAGCTTAATTACCCGCCACCGGTAATCTAGCTTAACAACCCGCCATCGGTAATCTAGCTTAACAACCCGCCATCGGTAATCTAGCTTAATTACCCGCCATCGGTAATCTAGCTTAATTACCTGCCATCGGTAATCCAGCTTAATTACCCGGCATCGGTAGTCTAGCTTAATTACCCGCCATCGGTAATCTAGCTTAATTACCCGCCATCGGTAATCTAGCTTAATTACCCGCTACCGGTAATCTAGCTTAATTACCCGCCATCGGTAATCTAGCTTAATTACCCGCCTTCGGTAATCTAGCTTAATTACCCGCCACCGGTAATCTAGCTTAATTACCCGCCACCGGTAATCTAGCTTAATTACCCGCCACCGGTAACCTAGCTTAACAATCCGCCATCGGTAATCTAGCTTAATTACCCGCCACCGGTAATCTAGCTTAACAACCCGCCACCGGTAATCTAGCTTAACAACCCGCCATCGGTAATCTAGCTTAATTACCCGCCATCGACAATCTAGCTTAATTACCCGCCATCGGTAATCCAGCTTAATTATCCGCCATCGGTAATCTAGCTTAATTACCCGCCATCGGTAATCCAGCTTAATTACCCGCCATCGGTAATCTACCTTAATTACCCGCCATCGGTAATCTAGCTTAATTACCCGCCACCGGTAATCTAGCTTAACAACCCGCCATCGGTAATCTAGCTTAACAACCCGCCATAGGTGATCTAGCTTTATTACCCGCCATCGGTAATCTAGCTTAACAACCCGCCATCGGTGATCTAGCTTAATTACCCGCCACCGGTAATCTAGCTTAACAACCTGCCATCGGTGATCTAGCTTAATTACCCGCCACCGGTAATCTAGCTTAACAACCCGCCATCGGTAATCTAGCTTAATTAACCGCCACCGGTAATCTAGCTTAACAACCCGCCATCGGTAATCTAGCTTAACAACCCGCCATCGGTAATCTAGCTTAATTACCCGCCATCGGTAATCTAGCTTAATTACCTGCCATCGGTAATCCAGCTTAATTACCCGGCATCGGTAGTCTAGCTTAATTACCCGCCATCGGTAATCTAGCTTAATTACCCGCCATCGGTAATCTAGCTTAATTACCCGCTACCGGTAATCTAGCTTAATTACCCGCCATCGGTAATCTAGCTTAATTACCCGCCTTCGGTAATCTAGCTTAATTACCCGCCACCGGTAATCTAGCTTAATTACCCGCCACCGGTAATCTAGCTTAATTACCCGCCACCGGTAACCTAGCTTAACAATCCGCCATCGGTAATCTAGCTTAATTACCCGCCACCGGTAATCTAGCTTAACAACCCGCCATCGGTAATCTAGCTTAATTACCCGCCATCGACAATCTAGCTTAATTACCCGCCATCGGTAATCCAGCTTAATTATCCGCCATCGGTAATCTAGCTTAATTACCCGCCATCGGTAATCCAGCTTAATTACCCGCCATCGGTAATCTACCTTAATTACCCGCCATCGGTAATCTAGCTTAATTACCCGCCACCGGTAATCTAGCTTAACAACCCGCCATCGGTAATCTAGCTTAACAACCCGCCATAGGTGATCTAGCTTAATTACCCGCCATCGGTAATCTAGCTTAACAACCCGCCATCGGTGATCTAGCTTAATTACCCGCCACCGGTAATCTAGCTTAACAACCTGCCATCGGTGATCTAGCTTAATTACCCGCCACCGGTAATCTAGCTTAACAACCCGCCATCGGTAATCTAGCTTAATTACCCGCCACCGGTAATCTAGCTTAACAACCCGCCATCGGTAATCTAGCTTAACAACCCGCCATCGGTAATCTAGCTTAATTACCCGCCATCGGTAATCTAGCTTAATTACCTGCCATCGGTAATCCAGCTTAATTACCCGGCATCGGTAGTCTAGCTTAATTACCCGCCACCGGTAATCTAGCTTAATTACCCGCTACCGGTAATCTAGCTTAATTACCCGCTACCGGTAATCTAGCTTAATTACCCGCCATCGGTAATCTAGCTTAATTACCCGCTACCGGTAATCTAGCTTAATTACCCGCCATCGGTAATCTAGCTTAATTACCCGCCATCGGTAATCTAGCTTATTTACCCGCCATCGTAAATCCAGCTTAATTATCCGCCATCGGTAATCTAGCTTAATTACCCGCCATCGGTAATCCAGCTTAATTACCCGCCATCGGTAATCCAGCTTAATTACCCGCCATCGGTAATATAGCTTAATTACCCGCCACCGGTAATCTAGCTTAACTACCCGCCACCGGTAATCTAGCTTAACTACCTGCCAACGGTAATCTAGCTTAATTACCCACCACGGGTAATCTAGCTTAATTATCTGTATTCGTTAATCTAGCTTAATTACCTGTAATCGTTAATCTAGCTTAATTACCTGTAATCGTTAATCTAGCTTAATTACCTGTAATCGTTAATCTAGCTTAGTTAACTGTAATCGTTTCTCTAGCTTTATTAACTATAATCGTTTCTCTAGCTTAATTACCTGTAATCGTTACTCTAGCTTAATTACCTGTAATCGTTAATCTAGCTTAATTACCTGTAATCGTTACTCTAGCTTAATTACCTGTAATCGTTACTCTAGCTTAATTACCTGTAATCGTTAATCTAGCTTAATTACCTGTAATCGTTAATCTAGCTTAATTACCTGTAATCGTTAATCTAGCTTAATTACCTGTAATCGTTAGTCTAGCTTAATTACCTGTAATCGTTAGTCTAGCTTAATTACCTAAAATCATTCAGTTTTTGCAACGAAAGAGAGTAAAATCAGATAAAAGTCCGCGGTAAAACAGCGTATGTGCAATAGTGGCTTTCTCCTCGGCTTTATCCACGGTAAAACGCCGTAGGTCCAACAGTATGACATATAGGGTGCAACAACGTAAGTCAAAGCATGATTAAAAAACATGAAATTTAGCACTTAAACTTAATTATTCTCAAAAACCTTAAAAATTGTCCTAGAAAAAGGTTTATATTTTGATATAAAACCGTTCCCAAACGTAACAAACGAATATTTCATTTCAAAACGGTTGCGACAAAATGGGTAAAATGGAGAAAAACTCCCATGTTATTTCTATGGGAAAATTTGAACGTTTTCACAAAAAACACTGACTAATTTTAATGAAATGAAAACCACCCTTAGCAACTTTATTTTTTATAAAATTAACTAATGGGTGGATCTTTTTGAAATTTTAAACACAGATTGAGGGCCTGAATTGTAGTTCTGTGGAATATTTTCAAAACAGTTGAAACAATGCAAAAAAAGTTACATCCAAACAAAAAACCCTCCTTATACATTAAAGTCAGTATGAAGTCTTATCTAAGAGAGCTATCGCTCTCCTAGAATGAACCGGAATTATCTACGAGGCTTTTTTTCGCCACAGGCAATGTCTTCGAGTGAATGGGGAGGGAGTCTAGAAGGAAGGTTAGTAAATTTTACCCTCCCGCGGCAGCGGTAAAAATATTTTTGGAATCATGGGTAATTTCGTTGCCATGGTCACAGCCAAACAATTTTTCTTCTTTCTTTAAAATCGTCGTGACGTCGTCTGCAAACCTAAGCCTAGTGGTCAATGGTGCACTGGTTGGTCGGTGGTTAGTTTGCAATTATGCTAAACGTGGAAGAATTAGTAACTTACTTAAAAAACCTTTCAAGACCATTTATTTCTCAATTTTGATTAAAAAATAAGGCACATGATTAAATATTCACTTCTGGTTAATCCCTACAAGAAAAGCAGACTGCCATTATTACAAAGACTAAAAGAGACACTTTCCCCACAGTATATTTTTAGTCTGTGTATAAACAAAGCTTCTTGTAGCAATCGCTAGGTAGCGCATTCAAAGCTCCCTCTTGAATCAGAGATGATTGTATTTCTAACAGGCGAGAGCTATAAAATACGGCGCCGAAGGAGGGGAAACAGAGAGAACTTGTCTCTAGCGTTAGAGGAATTTGTCTCCGATAATTTCGGTTCATGTATTTCTGATATTAAGAGATGTATTCTAAGAAATGTATTTGTGGGAATATAAATAATTACTAAATGTATTTGTGAGAAAATAAATAATTACTAAATGTATTTGTGACAAAATAAATAATTACTAAATGTATTTGTGGGAAGATAAATAATTACTAAATGTATTTGTGGGAAAATAAATGATTCCTAAATGTATTCGCGGGAAAATAAATAATTAGTAAATGTATTCGTGGGGAAATAAATAATTACTAAATGTATTTGTGGGAAAATAAATACTTTCTAAGTGTATTTGTGGGAAAATAAATACTTTCTAAATGTATTTATGAGAAAATAAAGACGACCAAAAATAATTCTCGGTTTTTGATAATGTCAGAAGTGGATCATATTACAGCTCCCTAGAAGTACTGGACGATATAATATCGCTGTGCATCAGCATTGTCTCCCAGCAGTGAAGGGAAAAGGGTATATGCGAAACCCAGCGGCGAATTTGTGAACTAAACAAGAGGAATGATTTTGGCTCGAAAGATATTTTTTAATAAGCGGGGCAAACAAACGGAAGTAAGTGATAGCCAATGTGGAAAGGTTTGAGAGAGAAAAGCGCCAAAGGAAACAAGTTGTTCCATACATAGTTGTTGGGATGTGAATATAATAGTAGAAGTCCACTTTATTTTTCCGACTTAAAAAAAATTAATAGGTATTTTGCGCAATTTTTAAACGCTTGTGTTGGAATGGAAATTAATATGAATTCTAATGATCAAAATAGCCTTCATCTGCTAGAACATTTTTCATGCATTCCTAATACAGCACTGAGTTTCCACCGATTTAAAGGTTTTTAGCGGGGATAGTTGTACCGATTTATTAATAATTATAGATTATGTGCGTAGACAGAAATTTGTTTTCCTTTTTACCTCTCCGTGTGACGTAGTCCAGGAGAGGTTCTGTAACGGCCGTGTCTGTCTGTCTGTTGTTACACCCACGTGACCGCGTTCGCAGTTTGCGTATCGGAGCAAACGTGTTCGCCATTTCCGAACTGCTTTCACAGTCACGGAAATGGCTCCTCTACTTGAGATCTCACACCACCATCTTCTGGTCTTTGTCCATCCCACACGGACACTAGTCTGTACATACTGGCTTCTAATCACCACCATCTTCTGGTCTTCGTCCATTCCACTTGGACACCAGTCTGTACTTCTGTTCTTTGTCAATCCCACATTGACACCAGTCTGCACTTACACTGGCTTCTAACACCACCATCCACTGGTCTTCCGTCTATTCCACATAGACACCAATCTGTATCATTGGCTACTACTCCATTATCATCGTTTGGTTTTAGGATATACGCGGCGATCAGCTAGGGTTACGAGAAACGTCTAGCCTCCCTAAGGTGGGATCGGCCACCAAAGGTTTTCGCAATTGCGCTTTTTCCTTACTATTATAATGGAAACGAATCGTATATATACCCCAAAATTTGAAGAAAGCGGGCAAGAGGGGTACGCTTCACTTTAAACGTCAATATTAGCAAAGTTTGAGAAGATAATAGGTATAACTTTATTTTAAACGATTTAACTATTATTAGTGTTAATTATTGAAGATTAAAATAATTAAAAATAATTAAAAATAATTATATTTATTTAAATATTAAAGATAAACCTCTCGTGCAAAGAGAGAGATTATCATTGCCTCCTATATCTACCAAGGCCCGTGCATTGTGATATATTTCATTCATTGTTTCCTATATCTATCAAGGCCCGTGCATTTCGATATATTTTTCAAAACAACAACCAAAATGGGAAGCTCCTCTCAGAAACATAATAATTTCTTTTCTCTGTATATGAAATGAAAATATGGATAATATTGCGCTCCTTTAATGGTATGAATCCTTGCCTGTCTATTAATATTTTACGTAGGAGTAAAACGTTTTTAGCGAAGTCTAGAGAGGATAAACACAAGCGAGATTGTTTCGGAAAAAAAATACTGCTTCCACTAATGGGTTTATAATCCTTGTTACTGTTGTATAGAGTAATCATGATAAAAGCTTAAAAAATTACAAGAGGACAGACCTTTTTTATCCTCTTGATTTATTCTTAATAAGAATATAAAACATTTATTTTGTATCAAAAAATATTTTTTGGTGCTAAGATTGTTTTAGAAAAATCCAAACGGTTAGGCATTGGTAAAAAAAGACATGTGTATTGTGTAAGCTTTTTGCAGAGATGATAATTTATTTACATGTTTTAAATAAGACTGAAGCTTCCACTATTGTGTTTATGCTCCTTGTTTGTTTGACTGAAAACCATCTAGGTGTAGATAACAGCCAGACCAAAAATTTCAAAAATATATATTTTAAATCTAATCAGATACGCCCACCTAGTTGAAAATAGACCTTTTAAATTTGCGCGAGCCTTCTTGAGAATTTTTCTTTGCTTGTAGGTTGTCAATTTATCTACCAGTAAATATTTGTGTTTGGAAGTTGGATATTAAGTCAAATTAAGTGGTTGTAAAGAGCCAGCAGGTATTTGCCGCTTCTTTTTGTGAGTATTTGATTTTTGTATGTAAAATGGAGGAAGATAATGTTGAGAGTAAGGATGTAAGGATGAAATGCGGAAGCGCAAAGCGCGGGAAAGGATGAGGGCAAAAAGGTCGACGTTTTCATTGGATACTTAAGTTTATATAATCTTCTCGACACGGAGAGGTAATATTTTGGTTTTCCCAACTTAATTAAGTCTGACAAATTTCTTCAATGCTTTAACGTTTTCCGTTTGCGAAAGATGCTGGTCAATATTTTTCAGTTTTACAAAACGTTTTAGTCGCTTACGGTTAAGTGCTTATAATATCACATAAATCTTGTTCAGATGTGTCTTTCATTTGGGCATTGAAATTAAGTACATTGATACTAGTCCCTTTTCCTAATTAGCAAAAAAAAGCCATTCTAAATCAAAATTATAACACGATAAAAAGTTTCACACTAATCACGACACTGACAGCGGTCTGACAGCCATTCCCATCAACCGGAACATCCGTAGTCTAACGTAACTCCAGATCCGGTTAACTAAACTATTGAAACTGATTTATAGATGCCGGGCTTGGATGTTCTGGAAGAAAACGCTGTTTATAAAAGCATAACCTACGTCCAGTACTTATAGGGAGCTGTAATATGATCCACTTATGATAATGTGTAAATTTATTAAAGCAAAGCAGGGAGGAAACAACATATTAATTACCGCATTTTTTCAATGCTGAACGCTCAATTTACGGGCTCCATTACGACGGGGAATGATGCTGCGCGTAATACCGAAATGGTCTATTCACTTCTTGGTCATTAGTTTTAATGATATAGAGAATAAAATAAAAATAAAGACGCTTCGGCTGCTGCTTATTAGGAAAGTAAAGATTTTGAATTACATTTTTGAATGAAATCAACGCTGTCGTAAGAGAAGGACAATTATCTCTTTTTTTTGAAGATACAAAAAGCCGGCCGAATGTTTGGCGGGTGCGATATTTTGACTCGGCACCGGCCATCCACATGACCCATTCTCCACATGACTCATTTTCATGCTGGGTTGAGTGCCAACCGACTAATCGGCCCGAAGCCGTTGCACTTCAAGGGCAACCTCGTCTTTTAATCTCTGATCTTAGAGTGGTGATGGTAACTAGGGGCGTACTATTAGCGTCGAAAAGATTAGCATCGAATGAGAATAGCGTCGAAAATTTTATTTTGGAGCAATAGCACCGAATAGAAGTGAATCGAAATTCTTAGCATCGAATAGAATTGTGTCGAAAGGAATAGCATCGAGGGCGTCAAACCCGCCATTGGAATAGTGTCGAAAATATTTTAGAAAATTTGGATTAATGGCGAAAGGAATATCGTCGAATTTATGAGAATGAGATTAGTATCGAAAAGATTTGTAGTTAAGTAAGCCAATACTTGACATTTGCAAGTGAAAAGTAAGCTTTCACGACGACTGTCCGAATCACTTTTTCCAGCATAAAAATCCCCTCTGTGTAGGGTTTTAGAATACCAGTTTGTACCTCTTTGGTAGGATTTTAACCCAAACAACACTTGATTCTGATTAATTAGACCACGGGGAGTTCGAAAAAAATTACTTAAGGTATACTACATCTGCTTATAGCATAATCCTTTCTATAGTGATTACAAGAAGAACGCTCCTATGTTAGTCAAATGAACTTTTGTTTGTCAATAGGCCTAGTGAACCAAAAGTAAACGCTTGGTTTTCGTTTCTGTAATGCAGAGACATTAACGGTTCAGAGTGAGCCGAAAGTTAAATACACTTTTATATAATCAGGCTTAGATTTTATATAAGAAGAAAGCATCATGGTGGAAATCTGGACCGCGTTTAGCAGAGCTCAGCGCTGTTAGCTGTGTCGTACAGAACGGGGTTTTGGTTTTGAATTTTGACGTCACGGTGCTTGGCGCTGAGCCAGCGCGGTCACAATAGAAAATAGTCGGGTTTGTGGATAACGCAACGTAAAAAGCGTAGTTCTCAGCTTGGCGAGAAAAACATGGAGGAACTAAAACGATATAATTCAATTGGCGCAAAGAGAGTAAAGGGGAGGAGTGGAAGCTACCCCGCTCCACAAACGCCAATAATGATGTTGCTCCTAAATTGGTACATGAGAGCTTCCGGCCCGTTTCATTTTCTTAGCGGAAGTCGCCCTGTACCGGGAAAAAGGAGCAACAAGTTGAGGCATTCCTTCCACTCCTCCCCTATACTCTCTTTGATTGGCGTGAAACCAGTTGATCACGCGAAAACTTTAAGAGACATGTTAGTTTCTAATTTTAATTATAAAAGTTGTTCTTATCTATCTCTACAAATATGTTATCATACACTTTTTGTTACTTGGTACCTTGCACGCTTTATAGTGCTAGCGTCATTTTTAAAACACCGATGACCGGAGAAAAGCTATGACGACAGAGCTCACCGGTAAACGTTTTTCAAAATCCTCTTTCTTTATTGGTGAGCTCTTCTGAACGCAGCCCAGAATAGTGAAAGGTCTGATCGTAATCGGATTATAGCTTCGTGTTTTCATGCTTTTAATGTTGCGCATTTACTTTCAGTGTGTGTAGCCACAAATAAGCTTTGGTGCTATGTAACGTTAACAACCATGTTGACAAACTAAGAAAATCGTTGAGGTGAAACGAGAAGATAGTGTTTACATGGCAACCCTGTTGTGAATATGTCTTTGAACATAGAGGGTATACAGTTGAGGAGTAGCAAATTGGGCCTTTACAAACACGTAAAGGTAATATCCCTCCAAAGTTTTATCTCTTCATTTCCCGTTTTCCCCCATCGGATGATTTTAATGTGTACAAGTATATCCTTATTGGATGTAAAATGTCGTCTGATTTACAGTATATTTGCTATGCTTTGTATACTGCTTTAATATCTCATAAATTTTAACTTCAGTATTTGTTTATACAAAAAGAAACATTACCATATCTGGGTAAATTAGTTTGAAAGTAGTTCTCCTCTTGTCTCGGAGAGGTAATATTTTGGTTTTCCCAACTTGTTTAGTAGTATTTATTAACGAATTTTCTACTAAATTAAGGGGAATTTTTTTTACGGTTCCTTGAAACGTTTTGAATAGAGGAGCCACGCCTAAGATTGCTAGTTTCAGTATTTCTCACAATGCCATAGTCGATAAATGAAAGTGAAAGCTTGATAAATTGTACATATCGTATTTATTATTATTTATTTAGTATTTATTGTAAAAATAACCCATCCAGCGCATGAGAAAAGCACAGTGACACTCTGGGGTTGTCAGACCCTCCTATAGATATATTAAATAATAATAGGCCAGTCCGAAAAACATTTTAATAGCTCGGGGCATATTTTTGAAATGGTCCTGCCGCGTGCGTATAAAGTTGATAAACGTGAGCGGCTGAGTCTTTTAACGTCGAAATCAGGTTAGTTCTTCGTTTCAATTATAAAGTCACCTTTAAATTAGCGTAACTGCGATGGCGCTTTTAGCCATATGTCCAATCACCCAGGATTCGTTACCTTTTATTCGAAAAGGACTATTTCATAACTTGTATTGTAAGAATTTTAACACGTTTCAATACCATTAACACAGGATTGAGATCTTTCGAACCTTTTTTATTCAAAACACAAAAACTTCACATGTATACCTCGAACGTGTCAAGATGCAGTTTTAAAATATTGTTGACCTTTGTAATTACCTAAATGTACTTGTAATTGCTTCTGTCTAGGCTTAATAAACATTTATGTAACGTAACGAAAATAAGTATGGCACTCGATTTAACACGCTTATGAAGGTATGTTTGCGGCAACCAACATGTTATTTTTCAAAACTAGCTTCCATAGAAGCGACCCCTACCATATCGTTTAGTGGTGCAAAAAATGAGCATTGGACCCTAAGAAGCATTGCCATGGAATCCTTAAATTGCTAGAGATATTTGTAAACTTGCATATTCCGTCAACACTGTCTTTTCAGTTTCGACCGTCCTTCGGATAAATCGGACAGATAATTAATAATTTTTTTGGCCGAGTAACAGTTTCCGTGATATAGTTGTGTTATGTCTGACTTGATGTAAAAAAAACCAAGTCTATTTTCCACATCTTTAGCTGTAATCAAAATCACTTTCAACTGTCAGGGACCATTTTTTCTCTATGAGATTTAGGACATATAATATCCCTTCGCCGTGGCATTTTGCCTGCTGACAAGACATTTCAAGGTGAATTTCAATATAGGCGACTGTGTTTATGCCGAGGGGCTAATCACTCTCGGATTATATGTACACCGCTTACGGAATATGCGTAATCATTTAAGCATTCTCAAAGGCAGGGATTTTAATCATTTCGCCTAATCACTTTAGTACAGCCATAGGTACTGCGTGTACGCAAATTACGCTTAGTGACTGGCCCCTTGATTTAGGTCTTAAACCAGAAACCCACCTGGCCATATAGTGTGGTTTTTAGAGCGACATTTCAACGACAATTTTATTCAGCCACTTTTAAATTTTCTCGGTACCGTTGAGACTTTTAGTTTTTCCCGAGCTGTAGTAGGCGAAATTTTGTGGTATGTTTTATTTTACCTGATTATTATTGCAAAAATATGAGTTGTGAAAAACTTATAAATAGTACACATTAAGGTCAACCATATATGGCTAAAGATGTATTAAGATGCGGGATTATGACATTGAATAAGCCATAAAAAACATATTCTTCTGGAATGTACATACAGTTCGTACGATGTGCATTAAAGTGGTTATAACCATCTTATTTTGCTAAGTTTATATACAAAAAGCTGGGTTTTGAAAGCAGTACATCTCTAGAGTCCAGAATGGGGACGAAAACGAACGACCCTGGCCTTTAGAATCTCGACCCACAGTCATTGCCAAATTTTTGCACGTGTTTTTGGTTGAATAGAATCATCCCCAAGGTACCAGGGACTGTACGGCGGATTCCAACCCCTTTGTACCGTCATTTTTAATCTAATGCTTTTCGTGAAGAGAAATTGCCCTTTAGCTAAATTTTGTATTACAAGAAATTTTAACACAAAATTCAAAAATAAGAAATATATAAGAGAAAAATCCAAAACACTTTTAGGTTTCAACACACTCCCTGCAAAAATTATTTTCAAAACTTTAATAATTGTTTGAGGCGAACCAAGTAATGAAAAAAAAAACACTATTTGAAAATTTTTCGAAAGTAATATTTTTAACTTCAGTGAACTCAATTGGAAAATTTAACTTTCACAGACTTAAGTATAATTTACTGGGAATCCATTTTCTACAACTGGCAGACAAATTTCATAGACAAAAAATATAGGTCGGGGATTTTTTTAATAGTAAGAAGTTAACGCACGTAAGCTACTTTACATAATACCTTGGTCCAATTCACTTTGGATGACAGTTAACAAATATGTGCGTAAAGAGCACAGCTAAAATTCTCTAACTTGAAGGAAATTTACGAATTTTTATTAATGTTGTGAAATTTAACGTTTTCTCGGAACTAAGATTCAATTAATTATAATCTCAATGTCTTAAAACATTTGTTGTTCATTGTTTTGATAAGAAAGCGTCCTGAATTATTCAAGCGAGGGACCCCTCGATTTTACACAAGATTCGCGGAATTGAAGAAGTCGGGAAGCAAAAACATGCCCATGAAAAGAAGTTTCGTTTTTTTGGTCTCAAGGTCGTTGCGCGCAACCCCTTTGAACTGTGTGTCTATTTTTAGAGAAAGAATTTTTGGGCCATAAACTACGTCACGCGAAAAAAAGCATTTTCTGACCCCCCCGTCCCCCCAGATCAAGCTTCGTCACGCTTTTCTCAGACCCCTCCCCTAAAAACCACGTCACATTTCTTTAACCCCCCCTCCTCACTATGATTTGTCTTAATTTACAAATTTAATTTCATTAATTTATTGAGTGATATTCCACCCTCTCAGAAATATTTGGCTCGGCTGAAAATTCAAATTCTCTTCCGTTTTAAGCTTTTTCCCTCTGATTGACCTTTAGAATTTTAATGTCTGGATGTGCTTTTTATAAGATTCAAAAAAGTTCCACGAAGCTTAGTTAAAGGGGTACACTTTTTAGGTTTCGACACTGTCACCGAAAACAGACTAATCGAGCGTGATATTTAGAAAATTTGCCAAAGAATCGAAACCATTTCAATCGGCAGGGGGATTTGATTCATCCTCACAAATAATAGGGGCGTATAAACAGGGACATGAGAGAGTTTACGCTATTTATTTTAAATGCGCTATTTAAATTGGCTATATAAAGGTGTAAATAGTAGAAATTTTCTACTATTTAAGCGATGATGGAATAACAATTTTGGTAAATTATTGTAATGGTGGGCTATGGAATGTTGTCTTTCTTCATCTATAACATAAGAGAGCCAATCGGCCTCTTACTGACTTCGTAACAAAATCAATGCTAAATGTGACGTCACGCATCGAAGAACCCTCCTTGTCACGGACCGTCACAAATTTAGAAACCCCCTCCCCCCCATAAGAGTGTGACGTAGTTTATGGACGGTCTCAGAGTAAAGGTAAAAAAATATTTTCTATTGAGATAGTCCACACTGGGGACTTGCGATGAAAGAGTTCCATTTCTCAACTTTGAAAGTGAAAGAGCAGTAAGCAGTTTCAAACCGTTCGTGTGATTATAGGCGTAAATTCGGAATTCTGAGCTTACGTGTTAGAAAAGGATGGCTAAATCGACACAGAAACTGCACATTTTAATTAAGTGGATCGAAGAAAGTGAAACCTATGATAACTATTCAGTTAGAACAATCGCTAATGAAGCACTCGCAACAGAAATCGCACATGCAGTGGATTACAAAAAATATATTAATTTGGTAACGGACATCAAGTGGAAAGATGAGACTGCTCCAGCACAACTACTAGCATTTGGTAAGTCAAAATTTCTTTTATTTTACTAAAGTTGTGTTTAGTTGGACTTGATGTATTATTAGAAGGTAAATTTGATGAATACTTAATGTTAATTTTCGTGGGAAAGAAAATTGTTGTACTCAAGTCCGATTGAACAGGAGTGTATACGACCCACTTTATTTACAAAAAATATTCATCAGTGTTAATTGACAGTTAAGGCCTCTGAAATACAAATATTAACGGTTTTTATCCTGAACATCGGGCGTGCAGTACTTGAATTACACTACGTGCATGTATAAATGTTGCAAATGCTTCACACTGGGTGAAAAACGCCTGAAAATCCTTATTTTGTGGCTCCTAGGGTTTTATCGTCAAAAACATTTTATCAAAGTTGAACTTATGACGTTCATTGAGATAAAAATAGCATTTTCAGTGGAAAAAGTTCATAGTCTAGAATTTAACCAGAATTTTTTGAGCACGATCGCCCATTAATTAGTTGCTCGGTTTTCAGTTTTGACTAGAACCATTCTCGCCGTTTCACGGCATTTAAGCTGCCACAAGAAACGTGAGAGTGGAGTTTTTAAGGCAATAAACACTTAGGAACTATGAATGTAGGGAATTTCACAGCGAGTATAGAATATGTTGCAAGCTTTTATCAGGGGCCAGGAAAAACAATGTATTAACAGTCCTTGAGCAAAATCTGGTTATAACAATGTATTAACTGTCCTTGAACAAAATATGGTAGTAGGAAGTCTTACTTTCAAAATTTAATTATAATATATTTAGGAACTTCAGCGGAAATGGAAAAAAAAATTAATAAGATAATGTCCGGGAATAACAAGGCCAAATAAGGCAGAAAAGAGAAAAAATCCCGCTTTGATTGAGGTAATATTAAAGATTCCTATAATTACAGAAGTCGGTTACAAATAAAATTACGTCCTTTTTAGTTTTTAGCGCCATCTATTGATGGGCTAAAAACTAATGCATTTATACCGAAGATTTACTACCCCCACTTTTACCCCTTTCACCCCCACTTTTTCCCCCCATTTCCCCCTTTTTTTAGTTCCTTTCCCCCCTATATTCCCCCCTTTTTTCCCCCATTATATCCTATGTTACGGCTGGTTGGGCGTCTTAACCCCGCCCATTTTCGCGTTAATTTATTCAAATTTATTCATAGTTCATATATAATGCTCTTAAACGCTAACAGATGGACCTAGGGTAGCTAACCTTCATATTATTTTATTTCGCAAATTTCCAAATCCCCGACGGGACTCGAACGTACCAACGTTAACGCTACAGTTCAGAAACCCGGCACGCTAGAACTGCGCCACCGAATGCTTATATAGACCTTTGCTTTCATAAGATATGAGCTGGGATAGAAATCCATCTCGAGTCTAGGCGCGTTTCGCGCTAAGAGAGAGAAATTTAATAATTGCCCACTACCACGTTAATATGATGTTAAGTCGGCCTCAAAGTCACGTCTGAAGCTTAGAGTTCTTTTCCTAAAACCTTATCAGTCTTGAATGTAGAGAGAAACGAATTAGCAGGCAAAGTTCACCATGAGTTAACCAATGATATCGTCTCTTGAAAACTCGTCTGCTACTCTACTTTGTTAAGCGAGCAGTCCACGTTTACAAGTGAGATTAATGATAACTTTATAAATAATGATGTAGTTTAATTAAGTTTAAAATTAACCGATTGAGGAAGTTACAATAGTTCAATATATATTATTCTGTAATTTAATTAAGATTAAAATAAATATATGTTCACGAGTGAGATTAATGATAATTATAGGTAATGATGTTTCAAGTAAGTTAATTGAAGAATTCACTGTAGATTAATTAATATTATACTTTAATTTAATAAATATTATACTTTAATTTAATTAATATTATACTTTAATTTAATTAAAATTGAGGAAGTTACAATAGTTCAATATATATTATTGTTGAGTTTGTCGGTTACTCAAAACGTTAAGAACTTTTACCTCGACAACTCATTATGTAATAAAATGACTTTATTAATAAAAGAACAAACAAACAACTATCACCGATCGTGACCCACGGAACGAGACCCCGATTCTTTAGGGAGTTTTAGTTTAAATAGCATAGAATAGGCCAAAAAACTATTATTAAATTAACAAAGCTTAAGAGTTACATACATAAAAAACTATTGATTAACAAGCTGAAGAGTTACATTCATAAAAAACTATTTAGATTGGATTCATAACATCTCCCTTTCTCGAGGAAGCGAAGCGCGAGATGAGGTATAGCATCGCTGGCTCGGATTGACTTGAAGACGCGATGGCTTGCGAACTTCGCGGCCCGACCGGCGCGGGATGGTGTCCGGATCCTCGTCGACCGCGTCGTGCGGCAAATTAAATTGAACATGACGTTCCGGGTTTTCCGTCACTTCCAATGGCTCCGTACATGGTGTTAATTGGAACGAATCCAAGATAATGGAATAAGGGTCGCTGCTTTCTTCTGCCTCAGCCCTATGCTGAAGATGATTTGCATGAAAATCACGAGAAACTCCATCCTGGAGTTGAACCGTATACACGAGCCCTCGGGATTTTGTTACCCGACCGGCAGTCCAAGTGGGTACTAAGGCGTTCCTTGCCCAGACCAGAGTAGTACTTAAATGCCGTTCCCAGCACAGGTACAGTGGAAGGCAGGGGAGGATTGGAGGATGGGAGGATGGGAGGATTGGAGGATGGGAGGATGGCAAGATGGCGGGAGAGAAAACGTAAACCTTTTGATTGACTCACCCCTCTCTCAGACCGGTAAGAGGGTGTTTATGATTGACTCACCCCTCTCATCCCCGCACCTGCAAGGGGTGTTTTTGATTGACAGGTCAATGAAGCGTGTTCGATTCTCGGATGTAGAAGTACATACATTGGAGTATGAAGATAGGTTGAATTATGATTTAAGAAATAAACAGTATTTTAATATGTTAATTAGATTAAAATTTGAACCATTAATTTCCCCGGTATTAATCAAATGGTTAAGGGGGGGGTATGAAACTCCAGATGACGTTGGGGGTAAATAAAGAATCCCAGTAAAAACCCAGCTCTACCGATTATTCTAGATCATTCCAGAAATTTAAAATACCCCATAAAACCCAGTTAACGTTGTTTAAGGTCATGACGTAAAATGTACAGTCAAAGTTGTAGATTGTTCGAGAAAAATCTTTCCGAAAAAACCCACTGCGTAAACACCATTAATGTACAGTCAAAGCTAGGATGGTGACCATATTAAATAGTATAAATAGCTAGGACCCTGAGTTAAACCATCATCACAATCTCTCTAAAGTCCGACGAGGAAGGAAGGAACAGCTACCAAGTACAATGTAAGTATAGTTTTTGTGGACTTGGTGTTTTTTAAAGTTAAAGTTTGAACCGTAAATATCAGTGTTAATGGGAGATTTTTTTACCCTCACCAAGGCTTAAGAAATCCGTGGTCGTTGATTTTGATTTTCTTACCGGGCGAATTGTTGGAGTTGAACGGGAACAAATCGCGAAAGAGGTGGCGGTAACCAGCGTGGAGAAAACTCCGAGAGTTGGATCATGGTCTTTCGCGCCCCCGTACAGTGAAAAAGAACTTACATACGACACTGTGCGTCAGAACAGGTGGCTTCTTAACAACCTGCATGGTTTGGGATGGGATGATGGAGTAACGCCCTACGAAAAACTCGGGGAGTGCCTCCGGACTGCAGTACAAGGCTACGAACGGGTATTCTGTAAAGGGGAGGAAAAGTGTTTCTTTTTGTTGAACCTTATTAATCGAGAAGTTATAGACTTGAATGGAGTAGGATGTCCAAAAGCTAACGAAATCGATGATGATGGTCCGATGATTACATGCATGTTAAATCATAAAACTGTCCGTAATAATAAAAAGTATTTATGTGCACTTTCTAAATGTATACTATTTTCTGAGTGGATTTATAATCATAAGAATGTTGTAAATGAAAATTTAGGAGATGAATAAAAATTCAAACAATATATAGTCTATTTTATATATTTTTTTTCTTTATTTTTTTTTTTAAATTTGATATGCTAAATTTAAATTTTCACACACACTACGATTAATCGCAACACCGATGTGCTGAACCAACGCTCTATCGAGCTGGGTTGCATTTTCCAACTCTTCCGGGGTTAGCCCTCCTGAACGGTTGCGGTTGTCCCGCCTTCTGATAATATGTGTGAACACGGCGTTTTGAACACTGATAACAATAAATAAGAGGTATTTTTTTTTAATGGATATATGTGTATTGTAATTAATGTAAATAAGATTAAATATTTTTAATGTATCATACCCGTATCCATCACAGTTAGGCGTTGGGAGCCAAGCATCTGGGGTGGGGTAAGCCCCATCGGCATCCCTAGTCGGGCTAAGGGGGGGATCCCAAAATATATTAATAAAACAATCTGAAACTCGGCTATATTTTCAATACACACCTTGGACGTATGTACCTAGCAATTAAATCTTCCAGGCTTGTTAAAAGGGCCTGGACCGTGGGGGTGCCCATACTAGGTAATAGTAGGACACGTACGGTGTCTATGATCCTAAACGAAATCAATTAGCGCTATTTATGGTAGGATTCATAAATATGGAGGTATTTACCGGTAGCCATCGCAGTTTACGTTTAAAACTATTTCTTCATTAAAATCATCAAAATCGCCGAGATCGGCTCTAATTATATAGAAGTTGACTTAATTATTGATACTAAAAAACAATAAATGGGAAAAATTCACTTACATGTCCCCTGGATGGAGAATCGGAAACGTGACGAGTGAATCAACACTTGTAACCTCATCCTCATCATTCTCGACAATGAAGTTAAGTACCTCCTCTTCATCATCTATAAATATCTCTCCTTCCATTTCTATTTGTATTATGGGCTGATCATCTGGTGCGTACACCCAAGACATGTCACCCATAGGGACGCGACCCAGAACCATTATTAAGTTAATTTATAAAAGTTTTTTTTTTTTTTAAATAAATTTGACTCGACTTGTAACAAGGACAGAAAAAATCGTTGTGAGTAGAATATTGAAAATGGCCCATGTCCCTGGTCCATCATGTAGTATGAAATCCTCTAACCCTTTTTTCAAAAATCACAATAGAACTTCAAACAGTTAGTATGAATTGTAGGATTAAAAACCATACACACATGAATCACTGGTTTCAATCGGGATTCCCCCAAAAAACCCAAAAACCGCGAAGAAATCAAGCCCGATGCTGGGTGGTCGGTTACTAGTTCAAAATATACTGATAACTTAAAGGACATGGTACATAGAATTAGTACGTATCCGACCCCTCGTTTCGAACCATCTAGAAGGCGAAAACACGTGCGTCTTAACCTAACATGTCAACTTGACGTCTCGACAAACCCCTCGTGTACGAACGTACCTGCTACTATAGTTAAAGATACCGTTTGGGTTTTTCATCATAGGAGTAAATTTCTTAGACTCGAGGGAGTCTTCACATCAAAGCGTCATTGTTGACTTTACACTACCTACAATATAGACCGAATTCGGATGTACAATGAAGTGTCGATCACCTCGAACCATCTAGAATATTCTTTCCGATTCCAGAACATTCCATTGTTTCTAGAAGGTTCTTTTTAGGTCTTCCATATTACACCATCTTAAACCAGGTGCAATTGGATTTCTGTACGTTGATGGGGAAACCCCGGAAAAGCCAAGGAAAAGACACTGTTTAAAGCTGGCTATATTTTTATCCAATTGGAATCACGGGAAAGGGTGAAACAATATATACGTAGGCCTAAAAATTGTATAAAAGGGAGGTGAAATGGGTCCTATGGCCACATTCGATTTCAAGATGTACTCCTGTTCCACATGCGCCGATGTCTTCACGAACCAGCAGAACCTCACTCGACATATGCGGGTCAAACACGGTAATATTTCTTTTGCGTGTCCAGTTTGCGATAAGTCATTTTCGCGGAGAGATAATTTATTGCGTCATCAACGGCGAACGAACCACGATGGAGCCGCGGTAAATAACGTCGCGGAAAACAACACGCGTCCAGCATCTCCTCAACCCGGGCCATCACACCGTGTAACCCCTCCTAATTCCCCCGTTAAGAGGAAGGGAGAACCGACTCCAGAGAAAAGAAAACGAATCACAGTTGAAAATGGTAATTATTTTGTTAAAATATAATTAGTCATACCCTGTAAAGGTTCTCACTCCCCGCACATTGATGTACAGGGTGTAGGTACCCACCAGGGGCTTAGTAGTATAAAACATTGAACTTACAATCGGTACAAGAATTAAATCCTAATATATTTATGTAGAAGATGCATCAAGGTCTGATGACCCGTTATCTACCCAAGATCTCGAAGGGCTTGATGAGTTTATAAAGATGTGGGAGGATAGACATAATCTAGATGGTGGAGGTAGGGAGGACGTAGATGGTGATGTTATGCTCTCGCAAGATGACGTCGGGTTAAATGAATTTATGGACAATTGGGAGGCCGAACAAAACGCGGTAGAACAACCCGGGAGTCAACAACCGGACATTGAGGAAATTAACGCGTTGAACGATGCGATTTTCTCGGCCAGAATCACCGCGCCCGAAGGTGTTACGGATCCAATTTTGTTCATAAATGAACATATGCATAAGCTAGAGAGATATATTAGAAACAAATTAAACGAAAAACGAGGCGTCAAATGGTACATAGTCATACAAGCGCGGTACACCCGCGAGTTGGGAAACACCGGGACTGAGACGGAAACCTCGCCATTCTTCCGTGGGTTCACGCACGCAACTTTGACGCCGGAAGTCATTCCGGGACAAATCAATGTCAGTAGGGATAAGATCGCCGAAAGCATGAATACGTTCACGGCTAAGGGGAGTGGTTGGATATTGGATAGAATCCTATTTCTACAAATTAATATTATCCAGTATCTACCCCTCGTTGGTGGAACGTACTTTGAACTGCCAGACGTGATCGCTAATAAACGGGCTACTGTAAATGTTAATCCGGAAGATCCAGAGGATAACAAGTGTTTCCTATGGTCGGTTTTAGCAAAACTTCACCCAGCGTTAGTCAACGCAAACCGCGTATCACATTATAGACCATACGAGAACGAACTAGACCTATGCGGAATCACTTTCCCTTTTGAGTTAGACTCTTTTAAACTGAAACGTTTCGAATTAAAAAACAATTTATCCGTGAATATCTTCGCCTACGAAAAAGGATATTTCCCTCGTTACGTGAGCGAGAATAAAGTGCGTGAATCGAGACAAATAGACCTTCTCTTGGTTTCCAATGGGAAATCAAAGCACTATGTTTTAATTCGTAGCATTAGTCGACTGTTTAACGGCTTCACGAAACATTCCCACCAATCGTTTTATTGTCGGTATTGTTTGAAAAGAAGTGCCACCGAGGCCACCCATAACAACCACGTTCGGGAATGTAACGTACACGACCCGCAGCGAGTATTAATGCCGCATGATGAACCCATTTTGAAATTCAAAAATTACGGGTGGAATCAAATGGTAATTTATTAACAATATAAAAGTTTGGTAGAATTCTATAATAGTTACACGTTTATTTATAGGTTCCATACATCATAATAGCTGATTTTGAATCGTTGTTGGCAAAGGTGACAACGTGTCTCCCGGAAGCAACATTATCTTCCACAACAACTTTGGCGCTTCATACAGCATGCGGGTTCTCATACACGATTATTGGTCCTACTGGTAAGTTAAAGCCTGTGGGTACAGATATTATACAGTCATCTAACGATATACTATTTTCAGGAAAACTTGTTAAACACAAGACATATAGAGGGTGCGATGGTGGCATAAAATTTCTAAAAATGCTCATGGATGAATCCAAAACTATAATGGAAAAATTGAAGAAAAACATTCCAATGCAGTTAACGGTGGAAGAGGAGGCCTCATTCCAATCCTCAAGTCGCTGTTACGTATGCGAAGAACCATTCCTTCAAACATCGGTCAAAACACGTGACCATGATCACTATACTGGAGCGTGTAGGGGAAGCGCTTGTCAAAGCTGTAATTTGAAGCTAAAAGCGCCAAAATTCATCCCAGTCGTGATGCATAATTTAAGCAGGTAATATAGATTATTCATCATTTACCATAAGGGGAGGTGTTTACCAAACATTTTTAATCAACAGATACGATGCTCATCTCATTATGCAACATATCGCTACCGTGAAAAACACGAGGATAGACTGCATAGCGTCTAATAGCGAGACAAATATTTCATTCTCACTGAGCAATCTCCGCTTTATAGATAGCATACGTTTTCAACCCGCCTCGCTGGAAACGCTGGTTTCAAATTTGGCTAAGGGGGGTGCTCAAAAATTCCCTTTATTGAGCTCGGTTTTTAAACCAGAAGAAGTAAAATTACTTCTACGGAAGGGTGTATACCCATATTCATACATGGATTCCGAGGATCGATTTAAGGAGGCGCAATTACCACCAATCAAAAGCTTCCATAATGACTTAACGGATGAACCGCTGAGCTCCGACGACTATACGCATGCCCAGAATGTGTGGGAATCATTTAAAATTCGAAATTTAGGTAAATATATATATAAATAAACATATTCAAACAGGTGAAATTAATTATTCCATATATTAGGCGGGTATCACGACTTGTACGTGCTATCAGACACACTCCTCCTAGCGGACGTGTTCCAAAACTTCCGCAAAATGTGCATGACGTATTACCGTCTAGATCCCGCCCATGCCTATACACTACCTGGTTACGCCTGGAACGCCGCTTTGTGTATGACCAAGGTGTGCTTGGACCTATTCCTAGACGAGGACATGCACCTTTTTATCGAAAAGGGGATTCGGGGTGGGGTGTCGATGATTAGTCATCGATTCGCAGAGGCTAATAACAAATATCTGGAGACGTACGACAACACAAAATCAGATAGCTACATATGTTACCTAGGTATGAATTTTGAGACAATTCTGTACATCATGGTATTAACGAATAGTATCAATAGATTGCAACAACCTCTACGGCACTGTAATGTGCGACGCCCTACCAATGAAGCAATTTCGATGGGTTGAACCGAACCTGAACTCGGAGCGGGAAATATTGGACTGTCCCGACGCTGCACCGGAGGGTTTTATAGTTGAGGTTGATTTGGAGTACCCTGAGGACCTCCATGATAACCACAACTGCTACCCACTAGCCCCGGAATCAATGACAATAAAATCGGAATTCCTCTCCGAATATTCTAAGGAGCAGATGACGGCTCTTAACATCCCAATCAAGGAATCACTACCTAAACTCGTCCCCAACTTTTTCAAAAAGGAACGATATGTGGTGCACTATCGCAACCTGAAATATTACGTAGCAAAAGGGTTAAAAATCACCCATATTCACCGGATATTGAAATTCGAACAGGGGGCTTGGTTAAAAAAATATATAAGTTTTAACACGGAGAAGAGAACCAAGGCGACGGACGATTTTGAAAAGGATCTCTTTAAACTAATGAACAACGCTGTATTCGGTGTTTAGTAAAATTAATTATTACTATATCAAGCTCTTTTATTATATTTCCTCTCTCTCTTTTTCAGGTAAAACCATGGAGAACCTTAGGAATCGCCAAGATTTCAAATTGGTAACCACTCCCGAGAAGCTCACCCGCCTTTGAAAAATTCACAATTTTTCATAATGAACTGGTCGGTATTCATTCCGCCAAGAAGAAGTTGGTGTTAAACCGACCGATATACACGGGGTTCGCCATCTTGGATCTGTCAAAATTATTGATGTACGAATTTCATTATGACGTCATCCGGAGACAATATGGAGATAGGGCAAAACTCCTCTTCACGGATACTGGTATGTATTACGTGAATATTTAACATATACCTGTACTAACATTATGTAAAATTACAGATAGCCTCACCTACCACATCCAGACAGAGGATCTGTACGCGGACTTTGCTGCCCAATCCAACATGTACGACTTTTCCGGCTATCCTCGTGACCATCCTCTCCACAGTGACGTGAATAAAAAGCGTCTAGGGAAATTCAAGGATGAACTAGATGGGACACCGATCCAGGAGTTTTGTGGGCTTAGGCCAAAAATGTATAGCATTTTGTCCGCCAAAGGAGAAAAGAAGACTTGTAAGGGCGTGTGCAAGCGCGTCGTAAAGAAACGCGTCCGGCACGCGCATTACCGCGAATGCTTGCAGAACCGCGAGCTGACCACCGCGGAAATGGTTAGAATTGTGAGTGACAAACACATTTTAAAAACGGTACGGCAAAACAAACTATGTCTCAATCCCTGTGACGATAAACGTTACATAATGAATGATGGTATTACCACACTAGCCCACGGGCATAAAAATGCGGAATAAAAAGAAAAAATTATGACAAATTTATTGAGTAATTCTTATACATATATTCAGATATCATACGATCGTTAACATTTTTATTTTTAGAAAATCGTTTTATTATATCAAACATTTTAACTCCCCTACACCGATACAATGAAAAGTAAACGCAATATCCGCCACAAGTATGACTTAATTCCCCTTGTAGTTGGCGCGAATTAAACGTAACAGTTAGGCTGTTTCGCTCTACAAAATCATTAAATTTAAATAAATCCGGAGGATTTCCATAGCTTTCAAAGAATTCAGTATTCTTTTTCCTCGAAATGTATATAGCCGTCCAATGTTTTCCTCCCCCTTTAGACGTATCAGTGTTCACAATGTACAGCGATGGAAATGTTTTAACAGTTAGTGGTAGTTTATCCGCCGGAAATATTCCCCGGAACAAATTTCTAGTGTATGGATCGCGCCTTAATATTCTCTCAAGTTGTCGAGAGTCCATTATGAACTTTGATCGAATAAAACGGCTCGGTTTTTGTCAATTTCAATCAAAGATTGGAATTCGGAATAGTAAACGACGGCAATTGTAGCCGGTAGCGCTTCGGCAAATATTAACTCCAATCGGACACTACCGTTCTTTATAAAGTTGAAACTTTCAGTCGAACTACCATTCAGGTCGGGGGTCAAGTCGAATACGAAAAGAGCATTACCATTGGCGAACTCGTCACGGTCAATGAAATTATCCTCGTCGATATTCCATTCTCCGGTTTGAAGAAAGAGATTGGCGTACGATCTCATACATAGGTTATCCTTAAAGTTGGGGCTTAAGGGTTTATGGGGTACGCTAACCCCATCAACGGATAAGGTGATTTGAGTCACCGCTTCATTTTTAAAATTAAAAGGCGACATTTTATAATCACCCAAAAACGCGTTCTGGTCTACAAATCCAATTACAACTTTATTCGGTTGTTGACCGCTAAATAAATTGTCTTTGACTGCTATTTTACTTCCTTGAGATATGGAAAACGTATTACATTCCGTACGTGTTATGGGGTATTTCATCGTGGCCAATTCCAGGGTTTTGGCGTGTGATATCATAATCTCGGGGGTTAGTTTAACTCTTCTTATGAATAACGAAGCGTGGGTAAATATAGCTTTCGCTTTATTTCCATCCGCATGTAAGCAGATTTCGTTGGGACTTTTGATAAATTTAAAATTCACATCGACCAGATTGGGGATAAAGCGATTTTGCTGACATATATCGGCGTGTACGACGCCAATCAAGTCTATAACCCCATTTTGGGCGAATTCACTCCGTTTCAAAAACCCTTCATTTTCGGAAAAGTCGTCAAAATGTCCCGCCGTATGTTTGTAGAATAGTGCCCCGGTCAAAAAACTCTTTTTCGCTGGACCACCAAATGTCAATAGCGTTTGAATCATGCTCTTGTATGCGTATTGTTGAGGACATGATGTAACTGATCTATCATTCAACGATACGTGTAGTTCACTAAAAAGACTGGAGAGTAATAGGTTTTCGGGTCCAACTTTATCCGCCTGAGTAGTTATATCACCATTCGATTCGTACACAGAGGCTTTAGGTAGAGACCCATCGGCTTTAACCACTTTTACTTGCAAATGCAGGAGCGTGGTTTTCAAGTCCATGTATGTCTCGGAGTTCCCGGTGACGGGAAATATAATAGCCTGATTTTCATCCACATTGGAGGTAGAGTTATACTCCACCCATTGACTTCCTACTATCCCAGTTTGGGTATAGGGTACGTGAAAAACATTTATTTCCGAGCTGACGCTGTTCATAGAGTTTGGGTGTGCGAGCGACATTATGAAAATATATCCGGGTGTAAAGATGACGACCTTCTCTTCTTCTTAGCTCGAACAGAACTGATGATGGGTGACACTTTGCGTTTCCTTTTACGTCCGTTTCCAGTTAGCTTGGTCACTTCTTCGGCGGCCCTTCTCAATGTTTCCTTACCCGCTTCTTTACCCCTAGTTCTCAATGCTTGTTTAATGGGTACACCGCTTGTATAATCCGTCGCAATTTTCGCGCCAGTGTTTAAAAACTTTCGACCTAGGAACGTGGCACCCCTTTTAAGTAATGGCATGGCCGATCTGAACGCCGAGGAGATAATTGACCCCAGGCCATAACCACGTTGCACGGCCAAACCTCTATATACTGGGATGGATCCATGTCCAATTTGATTTAGATAATAGTCCTCATAATCCTTAACAGAAACGTGACCCGTATTATATGGAGACATCCTTACACTTTGGCAATCACGTCATAAATGGGGCGGAGATTGAATTCAACGTAGTTCTTATAACAAGTGCCAAGTTCTTCTGGGCCTGAAATGCAGAGTGACGTGAACTTTCCCACGTTCGAACTTAACCGGTTTACCCATTTCACTCATAATGTTTATTTCAATTGTTTGGAAGTTGTTTTTCGCTATGGGCATGTAATGGGGTTTAGCAAACTCTTTTTCCACCGTGTCACCATCTTTCCCGTTGATACTTATAATTCTTAAGAGAGGGACGTCAGAGTCTCCTACCGATCGAGACTGAATTATATCAGAGTATACGAATAAGGAGTGCATTCCAGCATCCATATCACAACTGAATGGGGCCGTCATAGAGGCGACCACAGTGAAGTCTTTTTTGGAATTCCTCGTGAACCCTAATATAATGGCAATTTCGCTTGGGATATAAAGTTGGTTCGTCCCTTTTAACTCAACCATCACCCGTCGATTTGGTTTGTTGTATGAAAACTCAACCCTAGATTTTATTTTTTCAGTAGCACCAGCATCGTCGTCGGCTGACAATATTTCGAGTAATTCCTCTACAGAACCGTAATATCCGGGAGGTATAATTATCGATATACCCCGGTTTTCATTCACTCCGTTAATTGTCTGTCCACTTTCACCAAAACCAGATCCCTCTTCTGGGAATTCATCCATTGCATCCGAAGCAACACCTACGAACGAATTATCCCAAATGCGAACTGCGCATTCCCTTTTTACATTATTCCAAGTTCTAGGATAGCTTATTTCAGCCAGAGCAACCTCGTGAGATCCCTCTAGAATTATAGGTTCTGGTAGATACGTTCTGAACTTGCTTATAGTATTTCCTTTGAAATATTGCGTTGACGAGTCAGAGGGTAGTGTGATGTAGAAACTCATTTTACGTCGATTTCTTGCACCCAGGAATCAAATTCGGAACTATACCCTCTCCACCGTACGAGGAGTTCTTTAGTACCGTCAGGTTTTTTACGTTTTCGTAATACTTTTTCAATTTTAAATTTACAGTTTTCTAGGTCCTTGCCAACTCTCTGTATTTCCTCTTTGTAGAACACACCGGAAATGAGCTCGGAGTTCAAATCCTTCAGTTTATATACCGGTGGATCTCTCGGGATCCGTTCTGTTACTTTGAATAGTTCTTCGGTATAATTGGCCAAATACCCTTTTTCAAACGTTCTTTTATTTTTGCTAATTCTAACTAAATCGTCAATTTCAAAGGGGTATGAAACTGGCGGCGAAAAGTTTACTTTCCCGTACAAATTTAACCAGATTTCTTTCGAATTTTCCTCTGTCACTTCAGTGGGTTTGCATTTAATTGACTTGTGGTAGTTGTTATTATACGATTCCAATAAGTCGGGTAATACGTCAATGTATTTGTAGGTGTCGTTTTGCGTAAAATAGCGGTACATTCGCTCCTTCAAGGTTCGATTAAATCGTTCAACTATACTGCATTTCACTTCCGAGTGTGTGGCGAAAAACTTGATATACAAACGTTTCAATTCACTTTGCAGTTCTTTATTTAGAAATTCATTCCCATGATCCGACTGAACAATCTTGGGTTTTCTACCAGACTCTAATACGGATCTAAACGCCGCAACCATCGTAGGTCCTTTCTTGTCTTTAATAGCGACGGCGAAAGCAAATTTACTGAATACGTCAATACAGCACAGTAGAAATCTATATCCGTCATTATGACGCTTAATGTTTTGCATGTCTGCCAGATCAAGTTGCCATTGTTCATCTATACCGTACACAATAGTCTTGTTCCTTCTGAAGTTGTGTCTCGCGGGTTTGTGTAGCGTGTACGTATCTTGACGTTGTAGGAACTCAATAACATCATTTAAGGAAACGTTAATCCCCTTTTCCCTCGCAGCCCTATATAGTCCTTGAACACCTCCGAAGCTCCCCGGATCTTTTTCATTGAAGTATATTTCTTCTAGTTTATCCATTAGTCGTGCAGTTTAAGGTTTTTTTGAGTATACCAATAAGCGAAATCAGATAACTCGATAATTATAATAAGAAATAATATCAAAAGCGCCGTAATAACTTTGGGATTATTTAAAAATGAAACGGACAGGGAGGCTAGAAGCCCTGTGGGAGAAGGGTCGTTACATCCTTCCATGATAACGTGTAAGTAATTTGTGAAAGAAATGAAACGTGATATTGATATATATTCTTTTTATTTCAAGTTTATCCAGGTGCGGAGACCATTACCGTAGTGGGAATCTGGGGTTGGGGGATAATAATCAATTTTCGGTAATTCGCTTTTAGATACATCGAGATAGGTATTTGGTACAACACTCGTAGAGTCTCCAAATGGGAATTTGTTTCTCACGATAGTTTTTGGTACATTTTCTTTTATTAACATTTCGTAAAACTGATTTATTCCAACGACAGTGTGTTTCGGTTTACTTTTATAACCTTTAACGGATTCGTGTAAAATATCCATAATATTCGACCTGACGATTGGTTGCCCCCTGTATATGAGTTCCCCGTTGGGAGACCAGTTAATCTTGGAGTTGATATCAATCCACTTGTATAAGGCAATGGCTGGTTTGAGGTGTGAATCTGGTATTGTCATGGCTATTTCAGAATACCAATCTTTCTTTTTCTGTTGTTTAACAGGTTTCTTCTTTTTTCTTTTTTTAATAGCACTCGTTAGTAAATGATTGTACATGTTAACTTTTTGCGTCTGGTTCAATTTGTTGTCTACCAAAACAGTCTTCGTATCCAAATTTTCACTATGTTCAACTTTTGGTTGCGAGTTTAATCGGCGGTAAACCTCTTCAGGTACCAATATCATCTTTCTAGCCATTTTTAATTGCTCTGCTTATAGCTGCACCAGCAGCAGTGCTAACAAGTGATAAGAGGGGTGCTAACAAAAGAGGTAAAAAACCACCTTTTTGAATAAGGATCTTTTTTCGTTTTGCTACAGTGCTTTGTTTAGATAACTTCCGTAACATTAGACAGTGCTTCTTCAATCGTTTCTTCTGGTCATCTGATAACTTCACGTTACCGCGTAGGACATTTATACAACATTCCACTATGGCCTTGATAGAGTCATTACTAGCGTGTTTGATAGCGTATTTTCTCTGACACGCATTACAAGTAGTCAGATACTTTAAGAAATGTTGATGCGTATGCACTCTTTTCATTTTGGAATATAGACTGCGGCTTCTTCGCCCGGTATGAGTCCCGTCCGTAGTCTATGATCATCTGACGTCGTTGGCTTTAAATCAACCCATAAATACCCAAAATATCTAGCGATTGCCTGATGGAACGCGTCGATAACGTATTTACTATTAGTGGGACAAATCTGTTTGGCTAAATGAAATATAGCCGATTTATCTCGAAGAGATTTGAATATTATCAAGTAGTGGGCGTTTAAATTTAATGTTCTAATTTCCTTCCCGGGGTAATATAAATTTTGCATCAAAATAAAAACAGAGGTGTTTTTATGGTGCGAACCCCGTATGAATAAATTAGTTACATCCTTGTTATTAGATATTTCACAAAGTAAATCATCAAGTATAACAAAATTCTTGATATTGGGGTCTAATATATTCACATTTAATATACCTTCGTGAAATTCTACAGAAGGTGTGTGATCTAATACCGAATTAAATAATTTCGGTTGATATTCAGTGTAACACCATATTATCCTATCTGGAGGGGGTGATATACATATATCTTTATACTTTATAAGGTTAGCTACAAAGTATGATTTTCCCGATTGTGTCGCCCCGGCTATGAGACCATTAAATGGGTGTTGTAAGCTGAAGTCCATTTTAAGGAATGAATCACTTTTTCAGAATTACATACGATTTGACCAATCATAGACTTACAAAATTCGTCACTTAAAAAAGTGCTTAGGGTAAATATCTTATAAATTTCAACATAATCAAGATTACTTATCGCGGTGTCAAAGTTCATTGAAACACGCATTTCCCACCCATTCAAACAATCGTGTTGAGTTTGAGAGGGGTGATCAATACTACATCCATAACAACATTTACGGATGTTTGATTTCAATTGTTCTACAATACAATTTTTTAATAACACACGTACTCGACTCGCCTCGTTAAGAAAAGTGACTACGTCTTTATACGTATCCATTAACGTCTTGGCAAGGTAGTGTCCAACGGCGAATCCCTTCTTTGTTGGGAAGAACTTGCCGTACATAGCACCTGTTCCAGGATATAGTTCCCTGATGTCTATAATCTTACGGTCTCGATATGTTCGCAACTCCACACGCTTCGTTTCAGAACCGGTAAAGAACCATGATGTCTCCGGAGCGTCGTCGGTTTCGAAGAACTTGAATATTTCATCCTTCCTAGCGTATAGCTCGTGGAAATCGGACTGGTGAAGTATGAGTCCCGTAGAACTGTCTTTGAACCCTAGTCGTACGTCTAACTTCGGGGTAACCTCAATTACTTTCTCATCTGATAGGGGAAATAGCACTACGGCAGACATTCTGTCAAGTAGAAAAAACTAAGTTTTACATCCAAACTTTAACTTTAAAAAACACCAAGTCCACAAAAATTTATACTTACATTGTACTTGTTGGATGGTCCTTCCTTCCTCGTCGGACTTTAGAGAGATTGTGATGATGGTTTAACTCAGGGTCCTGGCTATTTATACAATTAATAAAATCATCATCCTAGCTTTGACTGTACATTAATGGTGGGCTTTTTCGGGAAGATTATTCTCGAACAATCTACAACTTTGACTGTACATTTTACGTCATGGCCTTAAACAACGTTAACCTGGGTTTTATGGGGTATTTTAAATTTTCTGGAATGATCTAGAAAAATCGGTAGAGCTGGGTTTTTACGGGGATTCTTTATTTTCCCCCAACGTCATCTGGAGTTTCATACCCCCTTAACCATTTGATTAATACAGGGGAAATTAATGGTTCAAATTTTAATCTAATTAACATATTAAAATACTGTTTATTTCTTAAATCATAATTTACCCTATCTTCATACTCCAATGTATGTACTTCTACATCCGAGAATCGAACACGCTTCATTGACCTGTCAATCAAAAACACCCCTTGCAGGTGCGGGGATGAGAGGGGTGAGTCAATCATAAACACCCTCTTACCGGTCTGAGAGAGGGGTGAGTCAATCAAAAGGTTTACGTTTTCTCTCCCGCCATCTTGCCATCCTCCCATCCTCCAATCCTCCCATCCTCCCCTGCCTTCCACTGTACCTGTGCTGGGAACGGCATTTAAGTACTACTGACCAGATCACCAGCATTAAAACGGCGAAGACGTGCCCCATGTCGTCGGTTAAACTGGCGCTCCATTTCCATGTCACGGACAGCGACGTGCTTGGCCGGTGGACGAAGAAGGTCCAAGGACGTTCTGAGTTTGCGTCCAAGGAATAGTTCCGCAGGAGTCTGACCTTGAATACGGTCATTTGGCGTAGTCCGGTACGTCGTAAGGAAAACTTCCAACAGCTCTTGAACCTTGCCTTGGCCTTCAATCTTCAGTAGTGCCCGTTTAAACGTATCCACAAACCGTTCCACTTGGCCATTTGACTGTGGATGATACGGTGGCGAAAAGACATGCTGAATGCCGTGACTTGCGCAGAACGTAGCAAAGGCTTCTGAGGTAAATTGTGGACCATTATCACTAACGAGAGTGTCTGGAAGTCCATAACGAGCAACAAGGCCTCTTAGAATCTTTGTCGTAGCGTCTGTAGTTGTAGACCTCGTTAGGAAGATTTCCGGAAACTTAGAATAGGCATCCACGACCAGTAGGAAATAGTCCCCATGATGTGGTCCTGCATAGTCTATGTGGATCCTCTCCCACGGACGTGACGCTTTAGGCCAAGACTTGAGGAAAGTTTTGGTCGGTAGTTTGGCTGCTAGAGCGCATTTGGCACAGGAACGGACCAATTCTTCAGCTTGCTGATCCATGAATGGCCAGTACGCGTAGCGTCGAGCTAAGGACTTCATACGATTTTTGCCAGGGTGTCCGTTATGGAGAAGTTCCAAAACCTTTCGTTGGAGCAGCTTCGGGACGACAATACGATCGTCAAATAGAAGACAATCCTCTTGTATGGCCAATTGATTACGTCGACGAAATAATTGTTGAAGCTCGTCGTTGCCTTTGCCGAACCCCAAGGATCGAGAATCTGGCCAGCGGGTTTTTGTAAAGTGCATGACCCGTTGCAGGAGATCATCACCTCTAGTGGCCGCCTGGATGTCCTTATAAGTCAACGGGAGGTGACGAATAGTTGCCCGCATATCAGAGTCAACTTGTATGTGGGCGATAATGACCTCGTCTTCTGTCGACTTCTGAGATGATATCAAGCGAGACAACGCATCCGCCTGACCGAAGATAGTCGTTCCGCGGTACTCAATGCGAAAATCATACGCAAGGAGGATAACAGCCCAGCGCTGAAGTCGATTAGCAGAGTGTATAGGTACTCCCTTCTTGCTGCCAAAGATAGAAACCAAAGGTTTGTGATCCGTAAGTAAGGTAAAATGCCGGCCGTAAAGCATTTTGTGAAATTTCTTGACGGCGAAAACCAGCGCTAAGCCTTCCTTCTCGATTTGCCCATAATTACGTTCGGCTGGTAATAACGACCGTGAGGCATGGGTTACGGCTTTCTCGGTCCCATCCGGGAAGACGTGAAGCAGAACAGCCCCAATTCCTTGTTCAGACGCATCGGCGGCTACGATGATTTCCAGTGTTGGATCATAATGCGTGAGAAGCAGATCAGACTGTAAGATCCCTTTCAGATCATCAAACGCCTTTTGGCAACGTGGGGACCAGTGCCATGGTTGAGACTTCTGCAACAACGCGTCCAGTGGCGCCCGTATTTGACGCATGTTGCTTACGAAGGCCTGATAGTAATTGATCATGCCCAGATATGCGCGAAGCCCAGGAACGTCGGTAGGTTCTGGCATATGAGTGAGAGCGTCGATCTTAGCTGGATCTGGTCTTCTTCCCGTTTTGTCGATTATCATGCCCAGATACTTAATTGAAGGCTTGAACAAAGAGCATTTCTCCAGGCGCAAACGGAAACCAAAACTTTGAATCCGTGAAAGAACCTGCCGCAAATGATCTCTATGATCCTCGACGTTCTTGCTTGCCACAATGATGTCATCCAAATAACCCGCAGCAAAGGATAGCCCGGCGAGCATGTTGTCCATAATCTTTTGGAAGATAGCTGGAGCTGTCTTAATTCCAAAGGATAACCTTTGAAACTGGAACATTCCGCGGTGGGTAGAGATTCCGCATAGACGTTTTGACGGATCGTCCAGCTCGACTTGGAGATACGCATCCGATAGGTCGAGTTGGGAAAATACTTGACCGCCATTGAGAGTGGAGAAAATATCTTCCGGTAATGGGAGTGGATGATGGTTTGGTCGAAGAGCTTCGTTCAACCCCGTGGAGTAGTCAACGCAGAGTCGTGTCTTCCCATTCGCCTTCCGTATTACCAGAATTGGCGCTGCCCATTCGGTGTGATCGACAGGTGTAATATCGCCCAGAGTAAGTAATCGGTCTATTTCGGCATCTACCACCTCCCGTGAAGCGTATGGGACTGGCCTGGCCCGACAGAAAACAGGCACTGCCCCCTCAATGACCTCTAGACTGGCTTTTACTGTCGTACAGCGGCCTAAGCCATCTGCGAAGACATCCGGGAAGTCGTTCCGCAGGGACGTGAGGTCATCTTCCTGCCGCTGTAGCATGCAAGGGTTCAGAGACTGGAACGGTCGTCGTAGTTGATCAAGGAGCCCGAACACGTCCAGTGTTCCTACGCCTAGAAGTTTTAAGGCCCCGTTCTTGGCCAGAAAGAACGACTGATTGGCTTTGATGGGACCCAGTTGAAACGTCGCCAGACCCTTTCCAAGGAAGGAAGCAGTAGATCCATCAAAGAGAAGGCCAACATCCTCGCAGGGTTGCAGTGACGGCCTTCCTATAGCTTCGTAAGTCGTTTCATCAATGATATTAGCTTCTGCACCGCTATCCATAAGGAATTCGACAGGCACTCCATTGACTAAGATCTTCCCCGTGATTAGTCTTGACCCCTGAACGGAGTTGAGGCGTAACGTTGGAACCGCGAGGCAATTGACCCGTCTGCGGGACCTCCTGGGGAATTGTTTATGTATCCGCCACTTATCCCATTGACTTTCCAAGTGGCCCTCCTTGGCGCACTTGTAACAGACGTTATGTGTATAGGGGCAGTCCCGGATCCAATGCAATTTCCCGCATCGATAGCAAGGAGAGGGTGGTGGTTTGAGAGATCCACTTCCACTTGCGGAGCTGGTCGGTGAGCAGGACCGTGGAGCACGAGACCGCGCACGGCTTCGAGATGGCTTCCCCTTTGGACGCTTAGTGGTAGACTGGACAACATTAAGTCGGGCCGTGCGGTCTTGAAACACGGTCTGCTCGGATTTGGTGGCTACCACAGTTAGGATATCCTCGATAACTGATTCTAGCGCCACGGAGGCTTCTGTGTTTAAGCGTTGCAGAATCCGTGTCCGAATAGTTTCGTCCTCAGGTCGAGATAACCCAGAGAGAGCAATCAGAATCCCAAACTGTTCTTCCGTGACGTCGCCGAAATTAAAACGTTTAAGCTGATACTTGACGCGGTTGAAATAGCGCGCGTAGTCTTCGTCCAAGCTTCGTTGAATACGCATGGTGTTAAACCGTTCGATGAATAGCGTATGCGTTTTACCGAAGAGCTTGCGCAGGTGTGAAATTGTTTGGTCGAGGTCGAAATCTGTCGGTTCCTTGGGAGAGCAGAACTTGTCATACTAACTGAATGCTTCCATCGACAGCTTGGCAAGGAGACACTTGACTTTAGTTTCGTCATCCATAGTCGGGGCATTGACATCCAAAGAGTACTGGAACCGCTTAAGAAATTGATCCAAATTGGAACCATCGTCCTCCGGACTGAAAAGAGGAACGTCGATGGCATTGAAACGCGGTGGGCTGACCACAGAATCCTTATCCTGCAAGCCCGTAGTGCGAGGAAGCAGAGTATCATAAGCTCGTCGTGACGCTTCCCCGATTCCGCATTCTGCTTGATAAGTACGCGCAAGAGGTCTTCCAGAGTAGACTTTACTAGAAGAAGGTAATGTAGAGTTCACGCCCAAGGCCGATATCTCATCTCCGTCGCCACTGTTGAGTTTGTCGGTTACTCAAAACGTTAAGAACTTTTACCTCGACAACTCATTATGTAATAAAATGACTTTATTAATAAAAGAACAAACAAACAACTATCACCGATCGTGACCCACGGAACAAGACCCCGATTCTTTAGGGAGTATTAGTTTAAATAGTATAGAATAGGCCAAAAAAACTATTATTAAATTAACAAAGCTTAAGAGTTACATACATAAAAAACTATTGATTAACAAGCTTAAGAGTTACATACATAAAAAACTATTGATTAACAAGCTTAAGAGTTACATACATAAAAAACTATTGATTAACAAGCTTAAGAGTTACATTCATAAAAAACTATTTAGATCGGATTCATAACAATTATTCTGTAATTTAATTAAGATTAAAATAAATATAAATTCACGAGTGAGATTAATGATAATTATAAATAATGATGTTTCAAGTAAGTTAATTGAGGAATTTACTTTAGATTAATTAATAATATACTTTAATTTAATTAATAATATACTTTAATTTAATTAATATTATACTTTAATTTAATTAATATTATACTTTAATTTAATTAATATTATACTTTAATTTAATTAATATTATACTTTAATTTAATTAATATTATACTTTAATTTAATTAATATTATACTTTAATTTAATTAATATTATACTTTAATTTAATTAATATTATACTTTAATTTAATTAATATTATACTTTAATTTAATTAATATTATACTTTAATTTAATTAATATTATACTTTAATTTAATTAATATTATCATGATACTATAGTTTATGATAACTTTACAAATAATGATGTAGTTTAGTTAAGTTTAAAACTAACCGATTGAGGAAGTTACTATAGGGTTGGTACTGGTAATTATGGACACTTTGCAAATCTTTGAATAACTTCCGTGGAGCTAACGTTAGACAACAGAAACTTTCAGGATATGAAATATGATTCTTTATACACAATTCGCTATGTTTTCAGCTATTAACTCTCTTAAATTTTGCACAATATCCTATTTCCCAATCCCCTCGGAGGACCCCAATTGTGAACAATCGCTGGTAAATGTAAACACCCTGACCCTAAATACTGAAGGAGGTAGTGAATGAACACTGGACCCAAATGTGAACAACAATGATAATCAAATGGGAAGAATAAAAAAGGCCCTAGGAAAGGACAGGGTTGCCACAGTACCTGGAAATCCTGGAAAATCTGGAAAAGTCAGGGAATTTAAAAATGGGCCGAAAAGGTCAGGGAAAAGTCAGGGAATTTGATTTAGTGGGTAAAACTTCTGGGAATAAGTCTTTATTGAAAGAGTAATGAAAGTTTCTCCTCATGCTCTCTCAACGCTGAAAACTCTAGATTAATCCTTAAAAATGTCTAGAATTGTTTTTGTAAAGTAAATGCTCTCTTAGACTGTTATTTATAGTTAAAATGTTTTTTATTTGTATTCGTGCAACAAATACATGGGAAAATTTAATGTTGAATTATAACCACTTAAAACGTGCAGTAAACATTCACTTTTCGGCCTAAAAGGTCAGGGAAAATCTGAGAAAAAGGTCAGGGAAAACCTGGAAAAGTCAGGGAATTTGGTTCTGAAAATTCCGTGGCAACCCTGAAGGAGCTACCATTACGTAGGGCCTAAATCCATGCACCTAGATTAAAGTTTACGCAGATGTGATAAGTGATAATAGGATAATATAGTTAAATCAATACCGAGTCAAAATGTTCAATAATTTGTTGAGAAGTCCCATTTATTTCGATACCTCGCATAACAGCTGTCTCGTTTTCTCGCTTTCCCGCCCAATAAGTAGTCGTAGCTACCGCCCTCTTACCGCTAAATTGATAAACTTACTAATGGCGCGAAATTTGAGTCTTTTTTGGGTCAATGATGTATTTTAAAGTTAATATTATAACTTTTACTTTTATTTTTTAGTAAAATAGCTTAAAAAGGATTCTAATTAACCTTGAAACAATTGAATTTTTACCTGGTTTTTTCCAACTCTAAATTCGAATTCCGAATCGAAAACACAGATATTAATATCAATTTTATAGTGAAAAAAGTGATCTATCTAACGATTAAAGGTTTGTTATCGTGGGATTATTTTAACTCTTCCTAGAGCTTATTCCCCGATGGTATTGTATTAAGCAACACCTAAAATTGGCATCAACTTAAGTCGTTTTTTCGACGGTCCATTCCCCTATGGAATTCCCTACCCTCAGACCTCGCCTCCCTAACGTTCCTAACAAAATTTAAATTAGGTCTCAAAAAATTACTTTTCGCACCCTCCTCTTCCTAGTCCCTCATTTCCTCCCTATGGAGCTGTAAGGCTTGTCAAGCCCTAGCTCGTCACCCTCAAACGGAACAAAAAAAAAAAAAGATTAGTCCGAGTTGGTGTGTATATAGGTTCGTATCTTTCATCCACGTATTCCTACAATGTTCATACCATTTTTATCGTAATCCTCAATATTCAATCTACAAATAGAGCCCTTTTAAAATTAATTTAAGCCGCCCAAAAATTAGCTACAAAATGTTAAAGAAAAAATAGAATCGTTCACAATTACCAGTACCGACCCTAGTTTAAAAAATATTATTCTGAAATTTAATTAAGATAAAGTTCTGTAGGTTAAGTTTAAAATGAACCTAATGAGTAAGTTACTGTAGTTTATTACTAGATTGATTTTATTCATAATAGGAATGCTATTTTACAAACAATGAAAAAAAAACCGAAAAGCTAAATTAGCTGGGGTCATCTTATAATGCATATAGTAATACTAATTCTTGTTACTAGAAGGCGGTAAAAACTATATGACTGGGTCATCTTCCATAAGTACCTGAAAATCGCCCTTGCGGAGAGGTTCTAATTTTGACGTGTCTGTGTGTCTGTCTGTTGTTACACCCACGTGACCGCGTTCGCAGTTTCCAAATCGGAGCAAAAGTGTTCGCCATTTCCGAACTGCTTTCACAGCCACGGAAATGGCTCCTCTACTTGAGTTCTCACACCACCATCTTCTGGTCTTTGTCCATCCCACACGGACACCAGTCTGTACATACTGGCTTCTTATCACCACCATCTTCTGGTCTTTGTCCATCCCACTTGGACACCAGTCTGTACACACTGGCTTCTAAACACCACCATCTACTGGTCTTCCGTCTATTCCACATAGACACCAATCTGTCTCATTGGCTTCTAACTCCATCGTCATCGTTTGGTTTAAGACATTCGCGGCGATCAGCTAGGGTTACGAGAAACATCTAGCCTCCCTAGGGTGGGTTGTCCACCAAAGGTTTTCGCAAATGCGGTTGTTCTTGCTTTAAAGTGTAGTTCGACACCCTTATATACTACCTATTTGAGTAAGGCGAAGCAACCGGCGTATGCTTCATTTCAAACGCCAATATTAGTCAGGTCTCTCAAGAATGTTTAATTGTTCTTTATGAAAACGATGTAACGCTCAATAAGGCAAACAAGTGACGAAGAAAATATTTAATATTAATTATATTTATTTTAATATTTAAGATAATCTTGTTTCTCAACTCAAAATTAATACGGAAAGAGTTAAAAAGCAGCTTATGTTTTTGTCTGTGTGTGTCCGTCCATTGTTACACTAGTGCGTCGCGTTAGCAGTTAGCCTTGTGTTGATGTGTTAAGAAATCACACAGAACCTTAATATTCCCTTTTTCCATAATATAAAGTGAATATGTGGAAGTATTTTTCGTAATTATGATGCATTTAGTACTTTTGTAGCTTTAAAGCTCTGTTTCATTTTGATATTTCAAAGATTTTTTTTAATATTGTTATTTGAAATGGCTGTTTATATATTACTTAAGCTATACTACATCTGTACATAGAATAATCCTTGGTTTAGTGATTTCATGAAGAAATCTAAGACCTAAACTGCGGCCGGTATAACAAGTATTATCCGCAATAGGCTTAGTGAAACAAAGAGTAAATAATTGAGGCCTGAGGTGAAGTAAAATTTTGGCTTTAATTTTCGTGTCTGAAATGAATAGACATTAACGGTTCAGAGTTTTGCCGAAAGTTAAATACACTCTTAAATAATCAGGTTAAGATTTTATAATAGAAGAAAAGATCATGGTGGCAATTAGAATAGTAAAAGGGCTAATGAAAAACGGGTAGTAGCTACAGACTTATTATTCTCTTTATGGTGCGCATTGATTATTAGTGCGTCTAGCTACAATTTAGCTTTGGTGTTATTTAACGTTAACATTCATGTTGGCAAACTAAGAATATTGTTGAGGTGAGACGAGACGATAGTGTTTACACTGCAAACCAGTTGTGAATGTAGCTATCAGAATATAGGGTAAACAACTGAAGCGTAGACTTCATTTCCTGTTCTTTTCCCCATTGACTGATTTCCATGTGTCCAAGATTTATCCATATTGGATCTAAAATGTCGTCTGCTTTACTGTACATTCGCTATGTTTGGAATACTGCTTCAATATTTCGTAAATTTTTACTTCAAAAGTGAAATAATTCCATATCTAGGTAAATAAGTTTGTAGTGGTAGACCTCTTGACTCGGAGAGGTAATATTTTGGTTTTCCCAACTTGTTTAATCCTAAATTTGTTTAGATTAGCTCCCTAGAATGTTCAGCCCCTAATTTTTCAGTGCTTTATGTTTTGGTCGCTAGCTCAGATTTTTTCCGCAGATGGTGCTCGTTGAGTAATACGAATTTTGGCGGCTAGCGAGGGCAGAAAGAGACTTGAATATACAGGGTATGTACAGGGTGCTGTGTTCATAAAAATGTTATAATTTGACAATTCTGAAAACAATTTGAATTTTCGAGTAAATTTAATCATTCTTGACAGCACTATTTAATTATACGTATATATCTTAAGTTCTTTATTCTTTCTGACGTATAGAAATACCAAACAGAATTTGTTATACACTATTGTGTAACACTCTGTATTTTGAGTTTTTGACATGTTACCCCCAGGATGTTAGACCATGAACGCTGGATCTCTAAAGGGACCGGAAAACGCCCGCCTTCCACTGTACAAACCGAGTCCTCTCTAGCATAGCGTCGGGGGAAGGGATGGCGGTTGTGAATTTGGGAACACTCAAGGCCATTCGGTCTTTTGTGATTCTGAATAAACCTATTAAAAAGAAATTTAAACGACCTTGGCCGTACCCGTTTTTTTATTTATTTTTTTACATAGCAAACGTGCTATAGAGAAAAATCAATTCCGTTTACCAGCGTTCATGGTTAGACGCTTGCTTTATTGCCTGTTAGGGAAGGGGTGTTCTTTGGCGTTTTCGTTTTACTTCTCTCGTAACGCGGGCATGGAACAATAACAAAGGATACCAGGATTACAAATAACTATATGTAGAGGCGTTTTAAACTAGAACTCCTGTTGTTACGGCTCCATGGGATCGCTCGAAATTGGCAAACTAAATTCCTAGAAAAGGTTTCAGCTATTCAGAACTGTCTATACATAGAGTCCTACTCCTATTGTTCGAATAATCTAGAATGCGTGAAGGTCATGGTTCTTAGGGCAACATAGTCTTTGAAATCATTCTTAGGGAGAGCACCCTTTAGCTACAAGACTGAAATTTTGTGATCTTCAAGGGGTTCTGAAAACCATAAAGAGCGTTTCATATCTCTTTGTTTTCATTAATTGTTTTTGTTAAAAAATTAAAATGCCCTTAAAAAAGGGAGTTGTAATGAATAGCCGGAGCAAACGGGCTCAATTGATTAGAAAAATGTATCGCGAAAAGCGCGAACAATTAAGCGAAATATGTACAGTTGTCACGGGGAATAGAACAGATCTAGGTACGGTATTAGAAGAAAGACCTGAAACAATGACAGGAGCCGAAAATTTGCTTCAAGCGAGTCAAGAGGATTGTAGTACGCAACTCACACCAAAGCGTCTGATGAAAAATAAGATGCCTACGTAAGTAACCTACTCAGGGATTATAATAAAAAAGGGGGCGGGTAATTTCTTAGATCTAAAAGTATACGAATATTTGTTGACATTACATGTCTTACCGCTATTGGCTCTATAGATATCAACCAGATGATATTCAAAGTCATCATCTACAACATGAATATATGGAACCCAGTAGGTCTTTAGCCGATGATATCGAAGGTTACCGTATAGTAGACATTAAACATGTCTTAAAATGGGCGGTAAACCTCCAAGATAAGCATAGAAGAATTTGTACAATGGGAAATCTAAAATTCGACAGTGAGAAGAAAACGGGACTCATTAGTTTATTTAAGTTCCGGTGTGTCACTTGCAAACGCATTATAACTGAAACCTCTGAAGAAATTCCAAAAGCAGCAAAGAAAGAAAAAATTAAAATAATAAACATGACTTCGAAAGCTGTGTGGGGCACTGTTGCCATTGGTAATGGATACTCCCAGCTTGATGAATTTCTCGGAGTTTTGAACATTCCATCAATGAATTGGGATAAATTCTCTGCTCAAGAAGCTAATCTTGGAAAGGTGAGTGTGGGACTGTTAAATTAATACGATTAATTGTGATATTATATGCACTAATAAAAAATACATTATATTATAGTTTTGGGAGGAAAGTTTGTGGCGAAAAATGAAAGCAGCTGGAGAGAAGGAGAGAAGACTAGCGATAGAGAAAAATGAAGTTGACCCGGACAGAGTTCCATATATAACTGTTTACTTAGATGGAGGATGGAGTAAAAGAAGTTATGGACACAACTACAATGCTGCATCCAGAGTGGTAAGTTAGAATATAATAAAATAAGTTAATGAGAAATAATTCGTTTCCTTTAAATATATCTATATAGGCCGTAATAATTGGGCATAAAACCAAAGAAATCCTTTGGCTAGGATGCAGAAACGAATACTGCACCGTCTGTGCTAGAGCCTCAAATAAAAATGAAACAACGCGGGATCACGTCTGCTACAGGAATTGGGATAAGTCCTCATCCGCGATGGAAGCGGACATAATCGTCGAAGGTTTCAAAGAGAGCGAAAGTATGCATGGCTTACGATACAAACGGTTCATCGCTAATGCAGATTCGAGCGTGCATACACGAATTGTGGAAAGAGTTCCGTACGGTTTGTTTGTCACAAAACTAGAATGCGCGAATCACTCTGTCAAAAATTACACGTCGAGCCTGCACACAATTGCGGCCAACGTCAAATTACCAGCCCCTTCTGAAACAGGTTATACGGCGGCGGCTCGTGGTGCTATTACGCGTAATTCACTAGGTGACTCGACAGTCAATGACTTACGGGAAGACCTCCGTAATGGCTGTACTCACGTTTTTGGTGACCACCGTAAATGCAAGGATTATTTCTGCAAACCGAAAGAAGGAGAAGAAAATGTGCTTCCAAAAATTAAATTTGACGGCATTTTTCCATTCCTGGTCGCGGCTGTTGATCCACTGGTTAGAAAAGCGGATCGCTTATTTAGTAACGAAACCAGCAATAGAGCCGAACTTTTTATGAGCATTCTGGCAAAGGTCAACGCAGGAAAAAGGATTAACTTTACGCAAAAAGGATCTTTCCTCAGAAGAAGCATTGTTAGTGGACTAGCTTATCAATGCGGCAAAGGATGGTTTCAAAGCCCAACGAAACGAGCCACGAACAGAAGTCCTGGGCATTTTACTAAACAGTTCATAGAAAAGCGTCGAATGAAAAGGGAAAACTGGAATAGACGTCGAATTAAACTGCTGACAATCAAAAAAAGGTTACCGAGGAAAAAAGCAACTGTACTTCCAGCGATTGAAAAGGACTCTGCAGATGCTTTACCAATGACTCGAAACGAATTGGATGTGTCAATGACAAACAGACTCGATAGCTATCAAGTAAGTGATGGAAAATAAGGGTGAAGGCACTGACTTTTTTTGATATTTCAATTTCAGGTGTCAAGAACCGAGCAACTTGACATCGAATTCCGATCCCGTGGACTTACCAAATCAACAGAGTACGGAAAGACCAAAGAAACTGTTGCTAAAGAGATATTTAGACTTCAGATTCAAAAGGATTATCGTGATAGTGGACTTTACATTGACTTAGAAAACGGTTTCCTGGCAGCTAGTCCAGATGGTAAGTTTTAACTATACGTCAGTCATCTCCTTGCCCAATTTAACTCCCCGACTAGCTTAATATACAATATGGGAAATCTTTTTCCCGTAAATAGGTGTGTTAGAGTCGGACGGCGCTCTATTGGAAGTAAAAACAGTGCCAACGGCCATTGGATTGGATGTTGCCGAAGCCGTGAAGCAAGGCAAAATCAAGCTCTTGGACGACAATTTGAAACTAAAACGAAAGCACATGTATTTCTACCAAATACAAGGCCAGCTAAACATAGCAAACCACTCGAAGTGTTACTTCATAGTTTACATTGACGAGAAAGTACCAATTCATGTTGAAGTGATAGATCGCGACGAAGATCTATGGAAGAATTACATGGTTCCGAAGTTAGTATCGTTCTTCAAGAATTGCATCCTTCCGGAAATCGTTGAGCCACAAGTACCAAGAGGTAGAACTTGTAAGGATCCCCCCTACATAACGAAAGCCCAAGAAAATGCAAAATCCAGAAAAGGAGCAAAAAGAAAGGCGGAAACGACCGAAAAGGACATCTCTATTGTGGCGGAAGGAAAAATTAAGAAACCGGTTCCGAGAGATGGAAACTGAAAAGTGCATCGGCCATCTTTTGTCCCCCCAAGCTCACACACGTATATACTCCTCTGTGTGGTGGGACCAATGGAGAAGGAAAATGTGGCGGAAGTTCTAACATTTCCCTTCTACAACAAACAGAATGTTGTAGAAATGGGCGCTTGCGGAATTTACGATAAAATATAATTAAACCAACCCGCAGAATTTGAAACTACTTTCTTTTCTAAGATATTTCTACCTTATGTAGTCATACGCCTAAGCTTTTCTCAATCAATAACTGCGGGTATGAAAGAGTTTGTTTTCAAATGTAGTTTTCCCGAGGGGCTAGTCAAATGTGTTTTCCGGTGTACACTTTACTCTGTATTACCAAATAATATCAAATTTTCGCGAGTATTAGCAAAAATAAATAGGAGAAAGTGTCGGACTGCCATATTTTCCTGCCTTTGCCTTAGCTTCACATGCATTTCGAGACGCTCAAGCGCGCGCGAGGTGTTTAGCCAATCAAATTTGAAGTTGATGATGTCATCCCGAAAATAACGCTCGTACGCCACCAAACGGGACAATTTGGCATAGGCGTATCTCAAGGAAGAGTCACAACCTCGGACCTCAGCGCTCTGTTCTATTTTCTTTAGTGTTATTTTCGCGTTTGAACGAGGTTAAAATTTGTTTAAAACGTTAGCACGCCGAAAATAAATTAAAAATGCCGCAAATCATCATTTATTTCAAAAACTCATGGGTAAAATCCTTCAGAATTTCGTTCAAACTTAGGCCCTGGGTTGTCATTATAAGCTTAATGGTTTTAATATTAGTAAATAACATCAATATTAGCAAACTAAGTTTATACAATCATGCACATCATCAAATTAAATTGTGGCCACGGTTAGCCTCAGTCAAAAGCAACTAATGTAAAATAAAACCGCACTATTTCTTCACGCGCAATATCACAAATTATCTTAGGTACATGGTGAATAGGCGAGGGGATGAAACAGATTTCGCGAGTATTCATTCACCCTTCCAAATGCATGTCACAGACGAAAGAGAGAGTCCGACACTTTCCCCTATTTATTTTTGCTTTAAGTTAGTAATTCAGGGTAAAGAAGATCCGAGATTATGGAAACCGAACTAATCATTGAACAATTAAGAAGCAAAAACAATGAAAGTCAACAAACCAAACCGTACCGTCCAATAATAAACAAAACGAGGAACGAAGACTGAGCGATATGCGTTCAGTGCAATAGCGCAGTGAGACCGTAAGAGTCAGTACATTACTATACCGATTGTAGTAGTGCAGTGCACTGAACCATACGAAAAAAAAATTAAACAAGACTAGAAATAAGCTAGGAAGTGTTTTTTAATTAATTCAACTTGTTTATAATTTTTCCAGATATTTATTTATAATAGTTTCGCTTCATTTTCATGTGTTAATAGAAATTTGATTAAATTATGTCGCTTTTAACAAAATTTCATTTTATACAATTTTAATTTAATTCAATAAAGAAAAGTTTATAAACAATTAAAAATCAAAACAAAAATGGTTATTTTAAATTCTTAAGATATTCTGGAAAATTAGATGTATATTTGGGCGTTACAGTAGTTTTTGTTTCAGTCATACCAAACATACTCTTGGTGCCCTGGGCCCTTCCCCTAAATGTTTCCGGAAAATTAGATGTATATTCGGGCGTTACAGGAGTTTTTGTTTCAGTCATACCAAACATATTCTTGGTGCCCTGGGCCCTTCCCCTAAATGTTTCCGGAAAATTAGATGTATATTCGGGCGTTACAGGAGTTTTTGTCTCACTCATACCAAACATATTCTTGGTGCCCTGGGCCCTTCCACTAAATGTTTCCGGAAAATTAGATGTATATTCGGGCGTTACAGGAGTTTTTGTTTCAGTCATACCAAACATATTCTTGGTGCCCTGGGCCATTTCCCTAAATATTTCCGGAAAATTAGATGTATATTCGGGCGTTACAGGAGGTTTTCTTTCACTCATACCAAACATATTCTTGGTGCCCTGGGCCCTTCCCCTAAATGTTTCCGGAAAATTAGATGTATATTCGGGCGTTACAGGAGTTTTTGTTTCAGTCATACCAAACATATTCTTGGTGCCCTGGGCCATTCCCCTAAATGTTTCCGGAAAATTAGATGTATATTCGGGCGTTACAGGAGTTTTTGTTTCACTCATACCAAACATATTCTTGGTGCCCTGGGCCCTTCCCCTAAATGTTTCCGGAAAATTAGATGTATATTCGGGCGTTACAGGAGTTTTTGTTTCACTCATACCAAACATATTCTTGGTGCCCTGGGCCCTTCCCCTAAATGTTTCCGGAAAATTAGATGTATATTCGGGCGTTACAGGAGTTTTTGTTTCACTCATACCAAACATATTCTTGGTGCCCTGGGCCCTTCCCCTAAATGTTTCCGGAAAATTAGATGTATATTCGGGCGTTACAGGAGTTTTTGTTTCACTCATACCAAAAATATTCTTGGTGCCCTGGGCCCTTCCCCTAAATGTTTCCGGAAAATTAGATGTATATTCGGGCGTTACAGTTTTTGTTTCAGTCATACCAAACATATTCTTGGTGCCCTGGGCCCTTCCCCTAAATGTTTCCGGAAAATTAGATGTATATTCGGGTGTTACAGGAGTTTTTGTTTCACTCATACCAAACATATTCTTGGTGCCCTGGGCACTTCCCCTAAATGTTTCCGGAAAATTAGATGTATATTCGGCCGTTACAGGAGTTTTTGTTTCAGTCATACCAAACATATTCTTGGTGCCCTGGGCCCTTCCCCTAAATGTTTCCGGTGTCTGAAAACTCTGATTCTGAACTGGGCTTGGTGGTTTTACCGTAGTTGATTTTTATTCTGTATTATTTTCAAAAGTAGCCATTGGATCCAACAACTTCTGAACCTCCTCCATATTTGATAAAAGCTTTGGGGTTTCGGGAGTCGCGATAGTGCTAAACAATTTTCTGCGTAGGGGAGTTTTAGTTGTTATCATAGGAGCTGCTTTTTTGACTGGGGTCTCTGGAGTTTCATTGGGCTTAGGCATTTCCTCATTAGCAGGAAACTGGGCTTCAGTTTCAATTTTAGGCGCAGGCTCAACAATTTTGACTGCATTCTTGATAGCTACGTCCTGCTGAACATTAACTTCAGAACTTGCTGCATCTGTAGGACTAATACCGAACTTTGACTCTAGTCAAGCTTGACATGCATTTCGAGAGGTGTTTAGCCAATCAAATTTGAAGTTGATGATGTCATTCTTCCCGAAAATAACGCTCGTACGCCACCAAACGGGACAATTTGGCATAGGCGTATCTCAAGGAAGAGTCACAACCTCGGACCTCAGCGCTCTGTTCTATTTTCTTTAGTGTTATTTTCGCGTTTGAACGAGGTTAAAATTTGTTTAAAACGTTAGCACGCCGAAAATAATTTAAAAATGCCGCAAATCATCATTTATTTCAAAAAACTCATGGGTAAAATCCTTCAGAATTTCGTTCAAACTTAGGCCCTGGGTTGTCATTATAAGCTAAATGGTTTTAATATTAGTAAATAACATCAATATTAGCAAACTAAATTAATACAATCATGCACATCATCAAATTAAATTGTGGCCACGGTTAGCCTCAGTCAAAAGCCACTAATGTAAAATAAAACCGCACTATTTCTTCACGCGCAATATCACAAATTATCTTAGGTACATGGTGAATAGGCGAGGGGATGAAACAGATTTCGCGAGTATTCATTCACCCTTCCAAATGCATGTCACAGACGAAAGAGAGAGTCCGACACTTTCCCCTATTTATTTTTGCTTTAAGTTAGTAATTCAGGGTAAAGAACATCCGAGATTATGGAAACCGAACTAATCATTGAACAATTAAGAAGCAAAAACAATGAAAGTCAACAAACCAAACCGTACCGTCCAATAATAAACAAAACGAGGAACGAAGACTGAGCGATATGCGTTCAGTGCAATAGCGCAGTGAGACCGTAAGAGTCGGTACATTACTATACCGATTGTAGTAGTTCACTGCACTGAACCATACGAAAAAAAAATTAAACAAGACTAGAAATAAGCTAGGAAGTGTTTTTTAATTAATTCAACTTGTTTATAATTTTTCCAGATATTTATTTATAATAGTTTCACTTCATTTTCATGTGTTAATAGAAATTTGATTAAATTATGTCGCTTTTAACAAAATTTCATTTTATACAATTTTAATTTAATTCAATAAAGAAAAGTTTATAAACAATTAAAAATCAAAACAAAAATGGTTATTTTAAATTCTTAAGATATTCTGGAAAATTAGATGTATATTTGGGCGTTACAGTAGTTTTTGTTTCAGTCATACCAAACATATTCTTGGTGCCCTGGGCCCTTCCCCTAAATGTTTCCGGAAAATTAGATGTATATTCGGGTGTTTCAGGAGTTTTTGTTTCACTCATACCAAACATATTCTTGGTGCCCTGGGCCCTTCCCCTAAATGTTTCCGGAAAATTAGATGTATATTCGGCCGTTACAGGAGTTTTTGTTTCAGTCATACCAAACATATTCTTGGTGCCCTGGGCCCTTCCCCTAAATGTTTCCGGTGTCTGAAAACTCTGATTCTGAACTGGGCTTGGTGGTTTTACCGTAGTTGATTTTGATTCTGTATTATTTTCAAAAGTAGCCATTGGATCCAACAACTTCTGAACCTCCTCCATATTTGATAAAAGCTTTGGGGTTTCGGGAGTCGCGATAGTGTTAAAACAATTTTCTGCGTAGGGGAGTTTTAGTTGTTATCATAGGAGCTGCTTTTTTGACTGGGGTCTCTGGAGTTTCATTGGGCTTAGGCATTTCCTCATTAGCAGGAAACTGGGCTTCAGTTTCAATTTTAGGCGCAGGCTCAACAATTTTGACTGCATTCTTGATAGCTACGTCCTGCTGAACATTAACTTCAGAACTTGCTGCATCTGTAGGACTAATACCGAACTTTGACTCTAGTCAAGCTTGACATGCATTTCGAGAGGTGTTTAGCCAATCAAATTTGAAGTTGATGATGTCATTCTTCCCGAAAATAACGCTCGTACGCCACCAAACGGGACAATTTGGCATAGGCGTATCTCAAGGAAGAGTCACAACCTCGGACCTCAGCGCTCTGTTCTATTTTCTTTAGTGTTATTTTCGCGTTTGAACGAGGTTAAAATTTGTTTAAAACGTTAGCACGCCGAAAATAAATTAAAAATGCCGCAAATCATCATTTATTTCAAAAAACTCATGGGTAAAATCCTTCAGAATTTCGTTCAAACTTAGGCCCTGGGTTGTCATTATAAGCTAAATGGTTTTAATATTAGTAAATAACATCAATATTAGCAAACTAAATTAATACAATCATGCACATCATCAAATTAAATTGTGGCCACGGTTAGCCTCAGTCAAAAGCCACTAATGTAAAATAAAACCGCACTATTTCTTCACGCGCAATATCACAAATTATCTTAGGTGCATGGTGAATAGGCGAGGGGGATGAAACAGATTTTGCGAGTATGCATTCACCCCTCCAAATGCATGTCACAGACGAAGGAGAGAGTCCGACACTTTCCCCTATTTATTTTTGGTATTAATAAATAACATTGTATTACCAAGTGTAATGTGTATACGGTGTACACCTTTCCAAAGAGTGATTTACCCCTCGAGTGTTCCTGGGTGAAAACCTAACGCGAGATCCAACTCAACACGAATACTTCTTCCATCCACAAAACGTTTCCCCTTATTTGCACTTGTACCCATTGTCTAATTGCCCGAGGCAGCGCAGCCCGGAGACACTCCCACTCACTTATGGAAAGGGGCTGGGAACTTTGAATAGAATAGATTCGCGACGGATTACCGCCCCTATACTCGTTACAGATTTAGTTGTCACCAGGACCGAACACGTTGTTGCCATATTTTCTTATACATTTAAAACAAGGCTACACCTTTACCTTTGCTGTAAGGCAATTGTAGTGGTATTAAAGTTGAGGAAAAAATTCGTCAAAACGAGACAAATGTACACTATTACTAAATTTTAGCCCCTATCGGAAGAATTCCGAAACGTTTTTCTCTGACGGGGCCTTAAACAATTTCGAGAAAAAGGGACGAACACTTTCGGTACGCGTATCGTCTTCAATTATCTTATCTCGAATTTGGGCCCAATTATTTATCTTCCGTTATTCGTTTCAGGACTTAAAATGTTTCAAGCAATGGCGAAGGTCAGTTCGCTTTCAACGCGGATTATAAAATTTTGGAAACCAAAAATTACGAAGCTAATGGGTAAGAAATCAAAATGGAAAACCTATACGCGAGATTTTTAGCTTCATCCTCGACGATACTTTTACAACGTACTTTTTCAACGCTCTCTTTTTTTCTTCAGAAAAGGTCAAAAACGAACGAAACGTTCCCTTCGCGTCACACGCCGCTTCGTCGTCAACGACGGGACCCTCGATAAAAAAAATTAATTTTGAAACTGACGAAAACGCGTCCGAAAGGTTTTTTAGAAACTTTGCGTCTTTTATTTTTCATTTGTCTATTAACGCTAAATTTCAATTATATATATAGAAAACTTCTAAACGATGAACTTGATAGACAAGAAACAGGAAGAACCACACGTAGTACTAAATCTTCGAAAAGACACCTCTATGGAAAAAATGCTAGTAGAAGTTTGTCGTCTCTTAAAGCTTGTACATTCTGACAAAACAGGTAAATCCGACCGTAGAAGAAGTCTCTTCTATACCGTTTCCCCTCGACTAGAGGTCGGCGTTTGGACAAGATAATCCACAGAATTTTGGTTAATCAGTTATCCATGAATAATAATCAGATAATTATTCGTGACTACATTGCATTAATCATAAACTTCCCGTGGATAATTTCAAATTAAGGATAAAGATAAAACAAACAGATATTATCCTATCCAAATGCCGACCACTACCCTCGACGAAGAAAGGGTTAAAATTTTGTGCCCGAATGGCGTCAAAACTTTCGTGGAAAACTTGTGCCACCAAAAACTAGTATACGCCAACATAGACCCCGACAATTTGGCCGGCGCCACGTTCATGGCCAGAACTATACAACTTTTGAGCCCTTTAACGAGGGAATTCGCGAAAATCGTTAGTGACAGTAAGGCCAACTCGCGTAACTTTGAAAATCTAATTCAATTACTATTTCAGATAGTTTCTATGAAAATCTAATTCAATTAGTATTTCAGATAGTTTCTATGAAAGAAACATTCGTCAAGATAAGGAAATCTCTACAAAGATTTTTAGTCGCCGAAGAAATCGAAAAATGTCAGGTAAAGATGGTTTTCGAAGACAAAGGAGGGAAATTATGCGGAAGCGTCGAGATGGTCGAGTCCGCGACGAAATGTCTCGAAGGTCAACCAGAATTTTTAATCAATTTTACCACGGAGTTTATTGGAAATACGGATCGTTCCGACGGCGGTACGTTTCGCTCTATACTTTTTTATAAATATATATTTTTAATCGATTCTATCAATAACGAGAAATTTTTTCACCTAAAGAACTAAACAATCTCCTCGAAAAAGCGAACGAAAGAGCTCTCCGATTAAAATTTCCGGATGAAAATAGATCTTTCTTCGAATTAGCTAGTAGTAAATTAAGTATTACTAAACCAAAAATTTTTCATTTGCGAAAATCATTTTTCGCTCCCTTTTAGATCCGCGAGCGAGATGGCTATACGCCACGAATGACTCTCGCGAAGCCCGACGAGACAGACACGCTTAGGAAAGTCATTAAATTCGTCGCGCACGAGTTCATTTTCCTTTGCGGTAAAAATAACAAAAATTTGGATGACGTCGCTAAAAAATTCAACGTCGTTGCGCAGGTGCAATTGACATCCGAAGCGGGTACAGTCAAACTATTCGGCAATTTCTCCGACGTCATGCCTGCCGCTAACGCGTTAGAAAATATTCACGTCAAGGTTCGAAAGGACGTGGATTACATGTCCTTCCCAAGTACACCGGCCCTGGAAAGACAGTATTTGCAAAATAATAAACTCGTCAAAGATTACGGCGTTTATATCGAGAAAACCGAGGAGGGCATTTTTCGAATTCATTTTGACTAGGAAAACGAACTGGAATAGTTTTTCGAATCGTTAAAAGATTAAAATAGAAAAAAACCTTACCGTTTCGGGAAAACACGGTTTTAAAATTTTTCATCCGTTTTTCTCAATGGGAGATTGAAATTTATCGCCATTATAATTTTTAAATCGATAGAGATTTTTTGTTAAAATTTCATTAAAAAACTTGTAGAAAACGTACTAAAGTCGGTATTTTATTTTTTTGGAATAATACGAAAGTCGTAAAAAAAGAGTGCGGCTTTTAGTGGTAAATTTTTGTTGCCACTTTCGTATAACTCTAGGAAATAAGCGATTTACGTAAGTTTTTTTAACACAATTTTTTATTTTGCCAAACCGAGTTTATTATTAATTCGGCTTAATATGGGAATTAAGATAAATAACAAAACAAAAACTCAACGCTCGTCGTACGCTCGGAAAATTTCATTCTTTCAATTAACACCTGTTAATTTTGTTATACAAAAATAATACAATAAATACGACGAATGTTGGAGAACTTTGAATACACTTATCAAAACTTAACATCCTTCGTAAAGTTTTTATTTAATTTAATCCTTAATAATTTCTTTTCACATGATACAAGCCGTCGATATTTTGTATTTAAATACGGAACTTTGTGTAATAAAAGGGTAAGCGCAAAATGACTAGCAACGGTAGTACGTAGACGAAAGCCATTTTAATTTACTCGTGGCCAAGCGTCCGAGTTAAATTTCACCTTCAAGGAAATGGTTAACACCATACAAGTCATGCACAACACGTACTTTAATGAAATGGTATGCAGGGAGGCTCGTGGTGGAACATCTCCCATACTTCCCGAATGTAAGGAAACTGAAGGAAAAATTCTGCAAATGCGGTGGGGTGATGGACGTGAGTAATATAAGAAACTTTTATTTATAAATAAAGAGAATAAAAATGTAATAAATATGTGGGTGTGCGTGCTGTTAGGTGCAGCTATGGGACCCGAGAACCTCCACTGAGAACCGAGCGCGGGGGGAGATGTTTCTAAATCTTTTCGTGGAATCGATGGATGCAACAACATCGTTCCCTTCCGGAGTTCCTGTTGCACCTTCCCAACCTCAGGAATTCACAGTCACCGTACCATCAATGGCGGACAAGTTACAATAACAAATCAATCTTGATGAGATAATGACCCAGATAATGGCCGATCCTGAAGAGGACTAATTTTTTCACTCATTCTTTTCATTTATATACTAAACAATTAAAAAAATGAAAATACGTTGACTTTCCCTTTTCATTTATCTACTAAACACACTTTTATCTTCAAAGATAAGACAGAATGCAATCTCATAAGTCTCAAAGCAGTTCACCCTGAAATTTCAATTTTTGATTAAGCATATATTTTAACTCCCCAGATAGCCAGTTCGAGATTTTTATAGTCTAAAAGTGGTTCGAGGTGAAGTCGGTATATAAACCCCCCGAAATATTCCTCATTATTCTACTTCGAGTTACACCCTCCATAAACGTAGTAGTATTTCATATAATTGGTAAAAATGTTTCTGTGTAACACTTGTGATAAGCGGTATAAGAGTGAAAACATGCTGTCAAAACACGTATGCAAGCAGCATGACGATTTTAAATGCCACAATTGTGATCGGAAATTTAAGATAAAATGTTCGTTGGAAAGACACATCCGCGAACGGGTCTCGTACAAAATCCCCCTGGACATAATCCCCCCGGACAAAATCCCCCTATTTTGGATTTGCCAAGACTTTTTCCCCCCGATTTTAGACGTGTTTGTACAAAATCCCCCCAGAGAAAACGTCCAGGACAAAATCCCCCAAAAGGAAAACTGTTCAACAAAATCCTACCGAAAGGATCATTTTATTGAAAATCCCCCAGATAATAGGCATTTAGAAGTAAAGGTAAACGGAAGCCCAAATCCAAAGATTATCTTTAATAATAATGCAAAAGTATAATTCACAAGAGTGAAAGGTATTGCAAACAATGTTCCTAAACCAAAAGAAGTAAACTACTGATTTTGTTTTAACTTATTTCCAAAATTCCAATATTTTGGAAAAGGCGGCATTTTATGGTTAGTCAGCAATATTTTGGAAAAGGCGGAAATTTATGGTTAGTCAGCGATATTTTGGAAAAGGCGGAAATTTATGGTTAGTCTGCAATATTTTGGAAAAGGGGGAAATTTATGGTTAGTCAGCGATATTTTGGAAAAGGCGGAAATTTGTGGTTAGTCAAAAATATTTTGGAAAAGGCGGAAATTTATGGTTAGTCAGCGATATTCTGGAAAAGGCGGCAATTTATGGTTAGTCAGCGATATTTTGGAAAAGGCGGAAATTTGTGGTTAGTCAAAAATATTTTGGAAAAGGCGGCAATTTATGGTTAGTGATAGTCGGCAATATTTTGGAAAAGGCGGAAATTTATGGTTATCAGCAGTATTTTGGAAAAGGCAGAAATTTACGGTTAGTCAGCGATATTTTGGAAAAGGCAGAAATTTATGGTTAATCAGCAATAATTTGGAAAAGGTGGAAATTTATGGTTATCAGCAGTATTTTGGAAAAGGTGGAAATTATGGTTAGTCAGCGATATTTTGGAAAAGGAGGAAATTTATGGTTAGTCAGCGATATTTTGGAAAAGGCGGAAATTTATGGTTAGTCAGCGATATTTTGGAAAAGGCAGAAATTTATGGTTAGTCAGCGATATTTTGGAAAAGGCAGAAATTTATGGTTAGTCAGCGATATTTTGGAAAAGGCGGAAATTTATGGTTAGTCAGCAATATTTTGGAAAATGCGAAAATTTATGGTTAGTCGGCAATATTTTGGAAAAGGCAGAAATTTATGGTTAGTCAGCAATATTTTGGAAAAGGTGGAAATTTATGGTTATCAGCAGTATTTTGGAAAAGGTGGAAATTATGGTTAGTCAGCGATATTTTGGAAAAGGAGGAAATTTATGGTTAGTCAGCGATATTTTGGAAAAGGCGGAAATTTATGGTTAGTCAGCGATATTTTGGAAAAGGCAGAAATTTATGGTTAGTCAGCGATATTTTGGAAAAGGCAGAAATTTATGTTTAGTCAGCGATATTTTGGAAAAGGCGGAAATTTATGGTTAGTCAGCAATATTTTGGAAAATGCGAAAATTTATGGTTAGTCGGCAATATTTTGGAAAAGGCGGAAATTTAAGGTTATCAGCAGTATTTTGGAAAAGGGGGAAATTTATGGTTAGTCAGCGATATTTTGGAAAAGGCTGAAATTTAGGGTTAGTCAGCGATATTTTGGAAAAGGCGGAAATTTATAATTAGTCAGCGATATTTTGGAAAAGACGGAAATTTTTGGTTAGTCAGCGATATTTTGGAAAAGGCGGAAATTTATAGTTAGTCAGCGATATTTTGGAAAAGGCGGAAATTTATGGTTAGTCAGCGATATTTTGGAAAAGGCGGAAATTTATGGTTAGTCAGCAATATTTTGGAAAAGGCGAAAATTTATGGTTAGTCGGCAATTCATACTATTTTCTCCATCATTGGTTCCGCTTTTCCTCGTAGGGGGAATACTACTATTTTTACTACTATCCTACTAAAAAAATTTCCACTGTGGAAAACGACCTCTAAAATAGGAATGACCCCTGAAGGGTTCGTCTCCAAGGTGGGGATTTCGTTCCGTAAGCGGGGGATTTTGTCTCCAATTTGGGAGGGATTTTGTCTCCAGTTTGGGGGGATTTTGTCTGCAAATGGGGGGATTTTGTCTTATGCGCATTTGGACGGGGGGAAATTTTTGGGGGGATTATGTCCAGGGGGATTATGGGAGTCACCCATCCGCGAACAGCATGCCGATGCTAAATATTCGTGTGTTAGGTGCGGAAGAAGTTTCGCGCGCAAAACTCGTCTTAACCGCCATTCCCAGATACACAGCCGAAATCCGTTACCATCTCCTCAAAGGTCTTCCGTCTCAACCTAACCTGACGATTCCTCGTCAGAGGATTATCCGATAGCAACATCTCCAGAAGAGCCCGCCTCTGATAATTCCTTCTCTAACAATGCCGAGGAGATGTTAGCTCTGGGTGATGCCGTTCTTAGCGCTAGATATTCCCCGCCAGATATTCACACACACTTCGAACTCTTTATTACCCCTTTAATCCTCAGTTTAATTAAGTATTTGAGCGACCAAATGTTTAAGAGAAATGGGATAAAGTGGAATATATTGATTCGAGCACGTTATACTAAAGTCTTGGACGATGGTTCAGAAGTTGAGCACACCCCATACATCCGCAGCATAACACATAAAATTAACGAACACATTTTGTTAGGTTTCAATACTACATTTATTTTATCAGCTATTTACGATTTTAGTACATTTTATTCTCCTTGTACAGCCGAATGCTCAAACCTAACTGTATTTTTTCAGCAAAAAGTAAAATGCACATGCGTAATGTTTTTAAAACGATGCAGATATTTCATAATGAAATATTTTTACTATAGTCTGTCAAACGAAAGAAGAGCCCTGAGAAATTTGTCCAAATTGGTGTCGCCACCATCGACCCCATAGTACTTTATCAACTTGTTTTGTTTTGTCAATAGTCGTCTGTAATATAGTCTGCTATAAACAGATAGGCTTAATCGCAATAGAACCAATAAATTTTGCTATATATATTTAATATGTTTATGTTTCATGATTTTTTACGATCATCGAGTATTAAAGAATAAAAAACAAAATTAACGACAAGACACCAGTTTTATCTTTGTTGAACTAGCATTGCAATATATTTTAATGACATAAGTTAAAGTACTCGTCCATAAGTAGTTCAGCATCAAAGCGTCTTCAGTCCACGTTTTCATCAGAGTCTTCGCTGTCTTCTTCCTATTAATTTTAAGAGGTTCAATTGTGGTTTCGATGATGGGATCTTTTTCCCAATACTCATGCATTATATTCTCGACGTGCTCTATTGCCTTACGCCAATTCTCTGGTGTCACACGTTCAATGGCCCTCAATGTTGCATCTTTGACCGTCGAGAGTTTGAAACCAGAATTCTGCTTCGCAACGTCTCACTTGTGCCCATATTAGTTCAATCGGGTTAAACTGGTGGAATCATCACTACCGTGTGACCTCTACTTTTAGCAACCTCGTCAATTTTGTACTTCAGGGTTCAGGGCTTGTGACGCTTTATTATTTCATAAAGTTCACGTCGAGAATATAATGCATGAGTATTGGGAAAAAGATTCCATCACCGAAACCACAATTGAACCTCTTAAAATTAATATGCAAGAAGACAGCGAAGACTCTGATGAAGACGTGGACTGAAGACGCTTTGATGCTGAACTACTTAGACTTATGGACAAGTACTTTAACTTATGTCATTAAAATACATTGCAAAGCTAGTTCAACAAAGATAAAACTGGTGTCTTGTCGTTAATTTTGTTTTATATTCTTTAAGACACGATGATCGTAAAAAAATCATGAAACATAAACATATTAAATATATATAGCAAAATTTATTGGTTCTATTGCGATTAAGCTTATCTGTTTATAGCAGACTATATTACAGACGACTATTGACAAAACAAAACAAGTTGATAAAGTACTATGGGGTCGATGGTGGCGACACCAATTTGGACAAATTTCTCAGGGCTCTTCTTTCGTTTGACAGACTATAAAGGTATTTTGGTGAAAAATACTAAGATAAGAATTCTTTTCAAATATTAAATGTTTTATAATCATGGCATCCCATTGTTCTAGGATTCTTTTTACAACCGTTTCCAAAGACAGCCATCTTGTTTGACATGGTCAAAGTACTTTCTGGGGCTCTATTTTAACGAAATCATTGAATTCTTTGAATTCGGAAATTCTTTTTGCACTATGGCTAAAATACGAATAAATGTCTCTAGGGAGATCCTCGATTGTACGCGGCAATGTCTCGCAGGCTGACGAAGCACACAGATTGAATATATACGCAACCCATGACGCATAAATTAGGACAACGCTCTTTTAAAAGAGCTTGAACGCCACTTATGATCCCCATCAATACAGATGCATTATCTGCAGCAAATCCGATCAAGTTTTCTAGTGGAAGCCCTAACGCTCTAAAAGTTCCAGTAATTTTTTAAATAACGTTTGTGCGTCTGCTTTAGGAACTTCCACTAGTCCCATGAACGAATCACGGACGCGATTAATTTCCTCATCAAAATATCTTGCAACAAAAATGTTTCAAGACATTTGGAACGGTCATACTTAAATGGGTCATTAAATTATTCTTGGATAATTAGAAATTATTAAATTATATTGCTTTTCTCTCACATGACTAACATCTGACCCTCCACAAAATTACTAGTAATAAAAGGGAGCTAGTATGTGCCAACCAATATATTCAGTGCACGCGGATTTTATTGACCAAATTATTTTAACCAATTTAATTATATATGGGTAGGTGTGACTGTTCTTTTTTTTTCAATTTCGAGTTGGGATAGTTTAAAGTCACAAAGCCCAATTTTTAATAATTGTTTTTGATTTATTTATTCTTTTTTATGTTTGTACAAGATAGTGGCTATCCATTAACTCCATGGATATTGATCCCCATAATAGGGCCCGAAGAGTGTACCCCAGAATTTCGGTTTATGTCAGCTTTTTTAAGGCTAGATGTACCATTGAAAAGTGTAATGGATGTCTAAAGCAACGCGTTCGGTGTTTGCTAAAGGCTAGGGCTCTCCATTACAATCGGAAATTCGCGGCAAATAACATTATGGCATGTGTTGTTTTCCATAACATGTGTATGGCGAGTGGCCTTTGGGAAGACATTGACGTAGAAGACGACGATGCTCCATATGTGTTAACGTGTTACTATGGAAGATGGGTATTAAGAAAATTAACAAACCGAAATTCAACGCTCGTCGTTCGCTCGGAAAACTTCATTCTTTCACTTAACACCTGTTAATTTTGTTATAAATATGACAAAAATAATACAATAAAGACAACGAAAGTTGGAGAACTTTGACTACACTTATCAAAACTTAACATACTTCGTAAAGTTTTTGTTTAATTTAATCCTTAACAATTTCTTATCACATTATACAAGACGACGATATTTTGTATTTAAATACGGAACTTTGTGTAATAAAATGGTAAGCGCAAAATGACTAGCAACGGTAGTACGTACACGAAAGCAACTTTAATTTACTCGTGGCCAAGCGTCCGAGTTAAATTTCTCCTTGAAGGAAATGGTTAACACCATACAAGTCATGAACAAGCAGCACAACATGTACTTTAATGAAATGGTATGCAGGGAGGGAAGGGGTGTCGTGGAGGTACATCTCCCATACTTCCCGAATGTAAGGAAACTGAAGGGATAATTTCTGCAATTGCGGTGGGGTGATGGAGGTGAGTTATATAAGAAACTTTGATTTATAAATAAAGAGAATGAAAATTTAATAAATATGTGGGTGTGCGTGCGGTTAGGTGCAGCTAAGGGACCCGAGAACCTCCACTGAGAACCGAGCGCGGGGGGAGATGTTTCTCAACCATTTCGTGGAAACGATGGATGTAACAACATCGTTCCCTTCCGGAGTTCCTGTTGCACCTTCCCAACCTCAGGAATTCACAGTCACCGTACCATCAATGGCAGCACCACCAACTCAGCCGCCACCCCTAAGACGGTCTAGGAATCAAAAGAGACCAAGATTCCAACAACCAACGGAGGACTCAAGACCGTCCTTAGAGGATGGATTGGTGGACGGTGACGGCATTTTAAGTTTATTATGAAGAAAAATGAAATAAAAAAACAATTTAAGATAATAAAATATATTCCAAATTGGATAAAAAATTACTACATGTTTATTTCCTAGAGGCGAAGCATACATTTTCTTCATATAATTAGTAAAAAATTGATAAAAAATCACTTTATTTTCTACTCCACCCTCCCTATAAAGGTTAAGAATAATCCTTACACTGCAGTAAAATGTACAGCGTCTACACCGATTAATTTTCCTTATCCATTGCTCATTAGGCACGAAACCAAAAGTGATCACGCCCTTTGATTTTAACGCCAACATGCTAAAATTGCTTGCTTCACTTTTTCCCATGGCCGAATACGGCATAACGAACACTGCACCATTTCATTTCATTTTTAAACTTGTGTTCTTGAGAGTAGAAAGTTCAAACAAATGGAAGACTTCCCAATTCCAATGAAATATGGTTCATCCGACCCGTTTTCTAATGGTTGTTCGTGTCGGTGTGTGTGTACTCGAGCCCATGGGCGCCTAGTGTATCCATGCAAGGCAAATGGTGTCGAGTGCACCGATCGATTTAACTGAGGAGTTGTGAGCAAATGTGTGCTAGTTTGCAAAAACCAGCAAATTCCTAGCACCTCACGCGCCCCAGACCCTCAAATTATTGTGGGAAGAGCAGGGGAGCCAACTCGGTACCTCATCGAAGAATTGGAAAGAGGTAGCGAGGATTCGCATTTCCAAGATGAGGATCCCAACGAAGATACTTCCTCAGAAGTACTTCCCCAGCTCGAGGTTAGGTTTTGACTTTTTAAAATTAATATAAAATATGGCCACTTTGACGGTGCTGGACATTTAGTGTTGCGACCGCCGCATCAAGCGTGGCATAGCGTGAAAGTCATTCTTTGTTAATTGGCCAGATTTCTTTAAAGACCATTTTAACATAAAGCATCTGAGGATAAATATTGCATGCCCGCATGATTTGAATGACAGCCTCCTTTTTTAAGTTTTCATATGATGTAAGGACAAAATATAAATTTTATAGCCCACCCCGTCTCGTAAAAAACGTTGTAGGAGTCGCGGTGCCCGTTCAAGACGCCAACGAGACTCCGTGCTCCAACCGGCTCAAAAAAGGCTGCGACAAGCCCAAGACCCGGCGATGAGGGGGGCATTTTCTGTTTTGGGAGTGTCTGCCGAGGCAGGGCCATTGTCTAAATTAAATTCAAAGGTAAACAACATTTTTTCTTCGATGTTATCGACGGTCTAGATATTACTACCAAAGATAGACTTCTCCGAAGATTGGCCCCGTTGATTCCAGAAACAGAAGCTATTTTAGGAGAAAGTAAGACATTTTGTAATTGTCTAACAACAGAGAATTTCCATATCTCTTTCCACAGAAATTTATAGCCGTGTTCAATTGGACTTCAGCAGTCCTACTTTCTATCCTATATAACATTCTGACTGATCACGACTATGTATACGGTCTTTGCGTGAAAAAATGGGATAAGAAGTAGGGGTCAAAGTCGGTTTACGGCTACGTGAATATCGCGTTGAAAGAACATACTCCTGTAAACAGCAAGGAGACTAGAAAGGGGGAATGAAATGACGTCACAGGCTATACTTTAACGAAGAGGATAGAAAGAAGAGAAGTAGAAACTAACAGCTTCGGCAAGACATTTTTCGCCTTTCGTTTTTAATTTTACACGGAATTTTTATTCCGGTAAAAATTAAGAGAGGCCCCAAGCTTTTGCCCTTTCCCGGACGCGCGCACGATTTGGAGGGAGAGAGGTAAAGCGCTTGCCCTCTGAATGAGAGAAGGCAAAGGTAAATTTAAGAGATAGGGGAAGACAGGGGCCGATTTGGAGAGAAAGATAGAGGGGAAAGCGCTGGCGCGCTGAATGAACAGAAGTAAAGAGAAGGTTGTAGCGGACAGCTACATTTGGGCCTTCACAAACATCATAATTCTTATAGACTTACCCATTCAGGCTCCAAATCATATGCACTTAACCCTAGGCCTATATCCATTCTAGAAAATGGAGTCTCTAGCTAGAGGGCGCTCTATTGCACTACTTGAGCGGCCCCTTGTTTAGATAGGCGGAACTAGAGATAAGTTACAAGTATATATAGCCTGACTAGCCTAGGGAACTGAGTTAGTTAGTTAGTTCCTGGAGTAGTAAACTAAGAAGCTAGTCAGTAGGAGTTCGATTCAACAACCGAGTGGCTAACACCTGTCATCGGGAAAATAGAAGGTCGACATCCCGGCCCTCTAACGGCTTCTGTTTTTCAATCAGTGAATTCCCGCGCTTTGATTAGTTTCCTAGTCGCGTACCGTTTATAGTAGGGCACAGACACAGTTCACATGGCTCTTAACAACATCTCTGTAAGTGTTTCAACTCTTTAGTACGGACATTCCCTGCTGGCGCTTCCCATAATTACTTTCATTCTACATATGTAAATGGTCATTATCATAAATTTATTATATTTAACTAACTCCAAAATTATTATTATGTATAAATACCACTAACCTAACGAACCTGGATAATAAAAAGATCATTATATGTCATCCAAATTTTGGTCTCAATTATTTCTTGACCTGCTAACCATAGCTTTTTAAGCCAATCTGTTACAGGGGAGAAATAATTGGCGAGCATGCCAGGACCCAAATATTTCGAGTGTTAGGTTAGGTTACATTTAATTTAAGATATTGAATAGCCTAGGCTTACAGCCGTAGTCTTTAGGATCGGACTTTTAGGCTTATCGGTTAGTGCGGACTTTTTCCCCTCCGGTAAACCAGTTTGAACCAGTTATAAAATGTGGCGTAATTGAAACAATGCAGCCCCGGAGACGGAAAGCGACTCGGACGCTTCCCCCGTGTTGGCTGCGGGAGCTTCTCGCTCAAATAGATTAGCCAATCAGAGAGGCGCTAGCGCTGGATCACGTGATCCTCGCTGTATTGCCGCTAGAAGCGCTTTGTTAGAACTCCTTTTCTGTTGCGCCTTCACAACCAAGGCTTAGCACTAATACGCATGCCAATGTTAGTGTGCCTAGCTCTTATGTGACCGTTAGCACTAGGCCTATGACCAGTACTACTTCAGTGTTAGGACAACAACCTGTGGCTACCACAAGTATTTATCCTTCCAAAAATCCATTTGGTGACATAGCACCAATTTCGAACATTTCCTCAGTGTTAGGCCAACCAACAACTTCTGGTCCTTCACACTTTGCTCCTCAAGGAACTTTACCAGTAGCGGGTCGGGGTTCTGTAGCTTCCTATGGACCTTTACATTCCACCCCTATTAATCAATTTTTGCCTGTTCCGGCACCAGATCCATAAATTGCCATGTTAAACACTAAGGATACTGAATTAACAGAGTTAGTGTCTACTTATGTAGTTTCCAGTACCACGAACAATGCTACTATAGCTTTAAACATGTCACAAGGTGCTAGGATATTAAATCTGAATTTTAGATTTAATGGTAATTGCACAGAAGCTGCCAATTTCCTGTATCAATTAGACGGCTTTCAATTGTTACATTCCTTAAATGACATTCATCTTTTACGATTAATGCCTACTTTAATGGTGGCTGGAGCAAGAGTATGGTATCGGCAGGAGAGGATGGAAGAGGAAATGTCCTTACTTAATTTTAAGCTAAGAATCCTGGCTTACTTTACGTCTGAAGATAAACAACGGTTTATCAGGACAGAATTAATTACTACTAAACAAAGTCAGGATGAAAGTGTGGTTCAGTTTATTGAACGTATGCAAAATATGAACTTTGCCTTACGTAATCCTTTCAGAGTTTAGAATTACTTTCCTTGTTAGAAGAAGACTTACGTCCTGTCATTAGTTTATATTTACAAAGAAATTATAATACTATTTCTGATTTAAGCTCAGACAGTACAATCACGACTTAGGGCTTGTCAAACTAGAGTAACCTCTAGTTCTTCCAGAAGTGATAGTTCTCGAAGTATGACCGCAGCTAGTCAGGTTACCCAAGCCACGTCTAATTTTAGTAGCTCTACTAAGCTAGTATGCCATAAATGTGGGAAGGCGGGACATATTAGTACTAATTGTCCGCATTCAAAGAGAAATAAGCTGGTTTCTCCAAAATCCAAGGCATCGCAAACTAGTAAGAAGAAGAAGGGAAACTAGATAGCAAGAAGGACAGAAGATGGTCCCTTTCTTGCAGTTTTAAAACCCCTCCTAATTCCTATCGTTTGCCTTGCCTTTAAAATTTTCCCATACTAGAATTATTCTAGCTAGAGTAGATCAGGGTTCTGATACTAGTTTTATATCAACTAAGGCATACTCGGACATACTTATGGACCTTCATGACACAGACCCTGACACATATACACAAAACACCGAAGATTGCATCTTTTTGCCAAATGGGCAGTACTTCTTTACTAGTAAAAGTGTAGAATTAGAATTCACTATTTATGGGACTTCATTCACACACTATTTCCACATTGTCCCTGATCTGTTCTGTGAGATCATTCTAGGCGCGGATTTCCTTATGAGAAATTTAGCTATCATAGACTTCCCTAGTTTAACGGTAACTTTGTTAGGCAAACCCTATTCTTTGTATTATTATTTTTCTTTGAATATTGGGTGGTTAAAAAATAAAACACTAGAAATGGTCAGTAGATTAAAAACAAGAAACAAATTTGATAATTACCGTCGCCGAGGCTCTGTAAGCACGCACGCGGCACGCACGATTCACGAAGCGACACGAGTATCGGAGTATCACCGAGACACCCACAATTTTTACTCCTTGTTTCAATTTAATTGTGCTTCCGTAACTAAGAGGGTTTTCAGAATCGTAATATACTCGGCTTAATTTTGATTTCATTGTTATTGCTAAGGTTAAATTCTATTACCCTATTCCTTTTATTTAGAATTGATTTCACTATAACAAAACAACTGTATTCATACGCTATAAGTTATCACCATAAGTCTATAAGTATGGGTCTATAGGATATATGCCAAAAGCATTAATCACCTACGTAAATAGTAAGAATTTAACAATAGAATTTTTCCTGCAATTGAAAAGTATGAAACTAGCGCCTCGCGCGGAGTTAAAATGTGGGAAGGAACTCGCGATGATTCCCCGCGGCGGCGGCAGCGAACAGTTCAAACCATTGAAATATGCTAATTTTAGTTTCCACGCTCCTAATTATACCTCTACCGTGGTAAATAGTGGGGCCCTATACTACTCTAAAGTTAGTTAAAGGGTTCCCCTCAACACGAACTTATGACCCTCCCCATCTTTGAAATATTATAAAAGCGCTATTAGTCCTATAGTAAAACATCATTCGCCACTGAGAGCCCAAATCAGAACGAAGCTAAAAAGAGTCAACCCCTCTTCCAAAGAAGAAATGGCCCGTAATTGCAACTAATAAGTCTTCTTAATACTATTTTTTTTGGAAATAAAATCTCTTTCTCTCTGTGTGTATAGCTGTTTATAACACGAATTAGATACCACTTTTTCATCATCACGCCTAAGTGATTTAGAAGATCTCGAACCATTTAAAATTATAAAGTGTAGAGAAGATAATCCAACTAGTCCACCACTCTCACCGCCGCTACCACCACCACCAGCCCTACCTTGGCTAAATGAGGCACCATCAAAAGTGCATACGATTGTTTGTCATTGCGCCATGTATGTGTATATTTCACCTACAAGGAAATGGTTAACACCATACAAGTCATGGACAACATGTACTTTAATGAAATGGTTTGCATGGAGGAAAGGGGTGTCGTGGAGGTACATCGCCCATACTTTCCGAATGTAACGAAACTGAAGGAAAAATTCTCCAATTGCGGTAGTGTTGTGGAGGTGAGTAATATAACAAATCATTTTCGGATTCGTTCGTTTTGGGGTTTGGATGTCGACCTCTCCCTCGACTCCTACACATGGGGGCGATTATCTTCAATTCATTTTCGGATTCGTTGGTTTTGGGGTGTGGATATCGACCTCTCCCTCAACCCCTACCCATGGGAGCGATTTTCTTCAATTCATTTTCGGATTCGTTGGTTTTGGGGTGTGGATGTCGACCTCTCCCTCAACCCCTACCCATGGGAGCAATTTTCTTGAATTCATTTTCGGATTCGTTGGTTTTGGGGTGTGGATATCGACTTCTCCCTCAACCCCTACCCATGGGAGCGATTTTCTTCAATTCATTTTCGGATTCGTTGGTTTTGGGGTTTGGATATCGACCTGTCCCTCAACCCCTACCCATGGGAGCGATTTTCTTCAATTCATTTTCGAATTCGTTGGTTTTGGGGTTTGGATATCGACCTCTCCCTCGACCCCTACCCATGGGAGCGATTTTCTTCAATCCCACAACATTCAGGGCTTCTTGAACGACTCTTATCCCTAAAAAGGGTGATCTCTCGTTGGCCACCAATTCTTCTTACCAGCGGACGGCTTAAGAGCAAATACGGCATTACTGCATCTCTCTCTCATTTGTTTGAGTGTGAGTGGGTTTTTTAAGTGCCCTTTTTGAGTTCTTTTAATTTCGTTTTATGTGCGGATTTTTTCGTACTACGATTTTAAAGGACCGTTCGAAAGGTATTAACCTTTTTTCACTTTTTTTCACTGTATTTAAATCGCTTTTGAGCGTTTATAGTCGGTACCATCTCATTCGGACCTTGGCGCCCATATTTCCGCCTGAGTTTTATTTCCCGAGCCGCTATGGAAGGCGCACGCCATCTTTCAGACTCTCCGGACAAATCTATAAATAAATTACCAATGACCAGTCAGCCCTCTCCAGGGCTTACACGCTGTCTCTCGCTCTCTCGTACGCGCAGGCGGCAATGCCAACTACTACCAACGTGAACCCTCCACCAAATACATTTGTATTCAAATCTAAAACGCGGAATTCTGACCGTGGCATTTCCTTCCGCTCTACTCACCAGAGAGCATCAATAGAAGATTATCTAGTTGCGGTGGCGCTACGTCTGCTGCTTCTCCTGCTCTCACCCATACCGTTAACACCACCGCTCCCAACCTTACAGGCAGTTACAGCGCCCACCGTCACTACTACTCCTAATATTGCCGCAACTAATCCTATCACTACAGTTATCACCACCAACCCCTTGACCACGGTTGCCGTTACCGTTACCACTGCCAGTAAGGTAGTTTCCCCTTCCTCTACTTTGAACACTGGCACTTCTGACCAAGACTCCTCCATGGATGCTGAGGCAGGCTACTCTGTGGATATTGCTGGGGAGATCCCCTTTAAGGATGACCTAACAGTTAAGACCGTTACATATCACAATAAGCGCAGGCAGGCCGATTTACCGCCTGCTGAAGCCGTTTTTGTCACCCCAACACGGACACCTCCAAAGAACATAAAACAACGCCGTACACCAGCTGTTACCCGATACAGCTACGTTGCCGAAACAAACCACTGGACCGACCTCCGTGGCCACTTTTCCTCCGTTTTCCCGTATGATGCCGTCGCCTCTTTCGTCAGTGAGGCACTTCATCCTAGTAGCATGGATTCAGGGGGTTCACCATCTCAAAGTAAGGGGGGGACAGTAGCACGAAGAGATAGGGTCTGTAGCTAAGCCTAGGCCACTCTATAGGTTAAGAAGAAGCTCTTCGTTGGGTATAAAAAGTCGCCAGAACGCAAGCAGAATCACATTTTCTCGTGAGTTTCCCAACCAAGACGAGAACGTCGAAGTTTAAAACTGAACTTTTTTCTTGTTTTTATCCATTCTCTTTTTATTTTGCAATTTTGTAAAAATTTCCCGAGATGTCTCAGCATCAAGACTCAGAAGATTTGGATAATGGGTGATTTTATTTTATTCTTTATTTTTAGTCTCTACATATTTTATCGATGAGAAGCACACTTCGTTCTTGATTTCAATGTTTATTAAATTAATTTATTATTTGCCAGGTCAGAATGTTTTAATACTGTTTAGAAGTTCGGGGAGGTTATATAATTTTTTTCATTATTTTTCTTACAAATGCCAAGAATAACATTCAATCTTTATCCATTGATAGAACACGTGATATAAGAAATTGCATTTTCTAAATAAATCTATGCTAGGCCTAGTCCCAGTTTTAACAGAGGAAATGAATTTAAAAAATCACTGGCATTTTTCTTTCATTCATTCCCATACCTTTTCAAAATTCAATCGGGATCTAACCATTCAGAACATACTTATTGGGATAGAAGCATTTTAAACATAACTAATCTAGATCTAACCGTTCTAATCATACTAACATAATTATCGAGATTTAATCGTTCTTAACATACAAATCGAGATTTAATCGTTCTTAACATACAAATCGAGATCGAACCTTTCTTAACATACAAATCGTAATCGAACCATTCTTAACATACAAATCGGGATCGAACCATTCTTAACATACTAATTGGAATGGAACCATTCCAAGCATACTAATCGGAATGGAATCATTTTTAGCATACTAATCGGAATCGAACCATTCTAAACATCTATTAAAACGCGACAAGCAGAATTTTTCCTCTAAAATATGCACTAGTGTTAAAAATGACCCAAAAACCTTTTGGTCCTATGTAAATAAAAAATTCAAAGAATTCAAAAAATACATAACACTGAAGACTACTTGTGAACAACGACGAAATAGCCAGTGAGTTTCGCGACATTTTTTCTAATATTGCAAATGACAATTCGCATGATTTCGAATTTTCCCCGAATTGCAAGGTTCAAAGAGAATTCTTCAACACTATAATAACAGACGTTGAAATTAAAAATACAATTAAGAAACTTAAACCAAAATTGTCTTCAGGCGTCGATGGAATCCCAAACTTTATTATCAAGGGCTGTAGTGATCTGCTGTCCCCTGCACTTGCGAGAATATACAATCTCTCCCTGGGAGCTTGCCTGTCGGGGGGGGGGTTGCCACTAGCCCTCTCGGGACCGATGAGGTGTAGCTAGGTCCCTTCTGAACCCCTCTGTTAAGGACCATGGGGACGCTACGTGCCATTCAAATCAATCTGCACCATAGTAAGGCGGCCTCTGCGGTACTCTGCAGGAGGTTTGCTATAGAGGGTCTTGATCTGGCCCTCATACAAGAACCGTGGATTTGCCATGGCAAAATCCTCGGTCTTGACGCGGCGGGGTCACTATTTTATGACCATACTGCTGCTAGACCTAGGGCGTGTATTCTGGTTCGGAGGGATCTTTGTTGTATCTCTCTACCGCTGTACACGTCCCAGGACACGGCGGCCGTGAAGCTAGTCCTGGCCACTGGGCATGCCAAGTTGACTATCACGGCTGCCTCTGCATACTTTGCCCACGACGCGGACTCTCTCCCGACAATTGAGGTGATCAATTTGGTCAATCAATGTGAAAAGAGAGGAGACAAACTAATCATTGGCTGCGATGCCAATGCTCATCACATCACGTGGGGCAGTTCTGACTGCAACAGGAGAGGTGATGATTTACTAGAATATTTAATTGGTTGTAAACTCTATATTCTTAATCAAAACAATGCAACGCCTCTGCAGACGTCGTTGCAGACGACGGCTGGGGAGCCAATAGTCCCCGACTTATGTCCCGCCAGCCGTCATCCTTATCTTAGTAACCCCTCCCCCTTTTTTTGTACGCGATTGAAAACGAAGGTGATAAGAAACACCGGTTCTCGTATAACGAGCAGTTGCGTTTTAGTTTTGACCGCGAACAAGAAAATATAGTCGCTGACTTCAGGAACCAGGTTCGGGTTTTGTTTATGACATTCCGAACATTTTTGAGTCGCGTCATCCATTTGGAAAATTATATTTGAATTCTTTGAATAAAATATATTTCATCGAGAGCATAAAGGTATGTGTTTTCTTGCTTCTTAAATCTTTTTCCGTTCGGAACAATAGGCCGATAAATTCTATTTTTCCGCGGCTTGTAACGATTTCCCCTTCCGCGACCGGCCACTCTGTTTTCCGACGGGGCAATCAGTTACAAATGGTGCCGATGCCCATGCTTTTCGAACCCTGGGTTATCGCTTCCCTCGCTCCGCCGTCGCCATTTTTTTTCGACGGGGCGGTCGGGCCCGCTTCGGCTTCGTTCTCGTTTTAGTTCAAGTTTAGGCATGAAGGCCGCCATTTTGGTTTTGCGCCCATGTTTCTAGAATATTCTACAGCGTAGTTCCGACTTTCGGATTTCTATTATTTATTGACTCCGTAATCTTTACAAATGCCTATTTCTTTTATAATAGAATAAATTAATTAGGCTTAAATAATTATTTGGACACATAGTTTTTGACTAATGATTTTAGGCTATTTTTCGGGGAATTTATTGTCGGCATAAAATAAATTGGCTTTAATCTTCCTATTTTGAATGAGCGAATCCGAACCGTGCCCAAGCTTTAATAAATTTTATCGTGAACGCAAACAATCGGACTCGTCCTCGGCTTCTTCCAAACCTTCGGAATTATCGGGATCCCCGATTCATTCAGCTAAGCCTAATCTCGTGGTCGGAAGCCTTTTACGCCCCCCTCGGTTAACCACAACAAAGATGGCTTATGCAAACGACTCGAATGAGGAACCCCTGTGGGATGAGAACCCCGACTTAGATCCTGAGAGGACAACACAGTCTGGACGAGAAAATATATCATCTCAGACCCGTGCTCAAATTGAAGCAGAAAGACATAGGCTCGAAGCCAATTTAGCTCTTTTTAATCAAAGAAGCCAGAGTCCGGTCCCTAGCGGAAATTTAACAAGGAGAAACAGATTCGGGAGCATATCAGATCTCCCTACAGTACAAGTAACTCCTAGAAGTAGCCCAATTAGACCCTCAACCGTATTAAGCGCTTACGCAGGGGCCAAACAGTTTATGCAGAATTGGCCTACTTCCACGCGAATAAATCCCACAATTACGTCGACAGTCACAATGCCTTTAGCTACCCAAACGACAACTTCCAATCATGGAACCCTCCCAAGGAGAAGTTCCGTTAGTCACATGAGTGCCCCGATACGATTAGCTAGAGCAAATCCAATAGGACAATCGCAGGGGACCATCAGCCAACCCTCCGTTGCCCCTCAAACAAATCCTCCGCCCCCTCCTAGCTCTCAGCCACAAGGAACACAGGGTACAGGTCAGACCCAAGGGACACCAAATCCCCAATCACAAGGAAATCCTACTACCGGAGGCGCCCAACAGGCTGCTTTTCTAGCATCAATTTTACAGTCATTTTCTAATCTGGCAATATCTAACCAAGGAAATGTAAAGGGTTTAGAGCCCCCTGAGAGGCTAGCATTCTATGGTAAAAGGAGCGAGAGCGTCCCTGAGTTCATTAGGAACTTTGAGGAGTACGCAAGTTTGCACAAAATTAGTGATGACGATAAAATGCTTTTTATGCCAGTATTGTTACGGGATAATGCCCTCTATTGGTTCCGCTCCCTTCCCCCAGGAGTTGATTGGGCAGAGTTTAAGGGAAGATTAAAAAGGCACTATAGAATAAAGGATGAGGGAGCTAAAGCTAGATTAGACTTGCAGACCAGAAAACAAAAACCTAATGAGTCCATAGATGAGTTTTTCGGTCATTTTATTAGGGTTAATCAGAGTTTAAATCCCCCAATACCAGAAGATGAGTTACTCGTCATTATGAAACGTAATCTAAGGATGGAATTTAAGGGATTACTCATGGTCCTCCCAGCGGACACAATAACAGAACTACATGACGTTTGCTTAAATATCGAACAAACTTTTGACTTACATCCCCCAAGCCCCTCCAAAAAGGAGACTGCCCTACCTAACAAAGCCACTCAAGACCCCATAGTTGTTAGAGAACAGGTAACTCCCGCGATGGTGAATAGCTCCCAGACAGGGACTGGTCAAGGGTGTACCAATTGTATGGGACAGGTTACTAATAGGGACATCCAGTACGGAATTACTAACACCCCTCTTCCGGACGGATCACAAACCCCTACGTCTACCCCAGTTGTTCCACAAGGTCCTCCAGCTCATAACTACCGAGCTCCTTTCCCGAGAACAAACCCCCAAACTAGGCAACCTCAACGGGACACACAACGGGACACAAGAAGACGTCCCTTACCAGACGATTACCCTCGTCAAACTAGAATTTTTGAAAGAAGAAATCCAGCCTATGAACCACGAGAGCAACGGCCTCGACAACGAGCCCTTCCACCTCCTCCAAGACGCCACTCGAATCCAGAGAATCAAATCCCTCAGCATGTCCAACAAGAAGCTCGTCCATTTACCTGCTTCAACTGTGGTGGTCAAAATCACTATGCAAGCGAATGCCCCTCACCACGGGTTGAAAGGCAAAGAGACCAGAATCCGGGAAACGCCAACCCGGGGGGGAGTCACAGAGGACGTCTCCCTCCCGCGGCTCGATAGTCCCTAACGAAGAAGAAGGAACTGTGACAAGATCGCCCCTTCGACTTGCCACAGTCCAACGAAGACGAGGTCTTCCGAAACGGAATCCTCATTTATTAAAGATCAAATTTGAACATTTAAGCCTACAGACCAGAATTGACAATGGGGCAGAAGTATCAATGATCAGTCTAGATCAGTGGAGGGCAATTCAAAGGTTTAGAGGAGACGTGAGACTAGAGCCAAACTCAGAGAGATCCGAATGCATAGTTATGGGAAATGGACAGTATTCCTTCACCAAAGGCTCTACTGTCTTAAGGCTCGTTTACACAAGCGCGAGAATATGAAGCTTAAAGATGAGAGATGAAGCTGACCCATGCTTCTGTTTCTCGCGTGACCGTTCATATGCCCGCGAGACTATCACTTGAACGAGCTTTTGCCTAGAGATGAAGCTGATTTTCCGAATAAGCTCGCGATCTGCCAAGGCAGATTTTCTCGCACGAGTTCAGCTTAATCGGAAAGTCATGTGACCTTTGCTATCCAATGACAAGCATTTGTTTAGTCGGCGCAAGGTTAGTGGTTATTTTGTCTTTGTCTTCTAGTCATTCACGCTTGATTTTGAGAGTAAAATTAGTCAGAATAGAAAGAACGATGTCTTTGAAAGAAAAAAAGAACATGAAAAAACTTTGAAAGCCAACGATAGAAAAAAGGACAAGAAAGAAAGGAACATTTAATAAATATAATTCGCGATTACTCGGAGATTTGGGACAAGTCCAACGTTAATTATCGAGACAGGGACTTGCAAAACTTAAAATGAGAAGCCATTGCCAGGGAAATGAAAATGACAAGCAATTAATATTATATTAAATGATAACGTCGTTACTAGTCCCGCCGCCATTTTGCATGTTTACCTTCTCGGCTTCTCGCAAGAGTACCCAAAAGCGCGCTAACTTGAAGCGCCTATGTGAACGATAGGCCTCGCGTAGAGAACAAGCTTACGACGAAACCGATTTTTTGCGCGAGATACGACATCATACTTCGGAACCTACTTTCCGCTTCAGCTAGAGAACCTCGCGCTTGTGTAAACGAGCCTTTAGACTTCGAAATAACGTTTGACCAGAACATTACGAGGCGATTTAGCCAGGAATTTCATATCGTCCCCTCCTTACTATGTGACGCCATTCTAGGCCAAGACTTCCTTGAGGACTGGAACACGATCATCGACTTTGGGAAGTTGACTTGTACCATTGATGGACTTTCCCTTAAATTAATCGACGTATCGGACGATCAATTACCTCCATCGCCCCAGATGATCTCCAATGTAAACGAAGCGGTTGAATCAACCTCACTTTCGCGAAGGCAAAAGAGAGAGTTGAAAGAACTCCTCCTGCGATTCCCAGAGTTATTCAGTGACAAATTAGGGCGCACTAGTTTGGTACTGCATGAGATACATACCGGCAGCGCGAAACCCATCCACAAAAGACCATACCGCGTGAGCGAAGATAAAAAGAAAATCATTGAGATGTTACATCTACGAGATGCTGAAGGACGGCATTATTAAGCCATCGACTTCCCCATGGGCTTCTCCTGTCGTTATTATTGAACAAGATGATGGATCCGGGACCGGAAGGAAAAAGTACAGATTCTGTATAGATGTTCGTGAACTTAATTCCATCACAGCGAAGGACCCTTATCCGATTCCACGGATCGATGAGACTCTGAGTAAACTGGGAAAACCGAAATATATAACGGCCCTGGACTTGAAATCTGGCTATTGGCAAGTCGAGATGGAACCAGGAAGCGCACCCAAGACTGCCTTTATAACTCATGCCGGCAAGTATGAGTTTAATGTTCTCCCATTTGGACTCTGTAATGCTCCGAGTATCTTCCAGCGCCTAATGGATGAAGTCTTCCGAGATGGGGAAAAATTCTCTATCGTCGTATATCTGGACGATATCGTCATCGCATCTGAAACATGGAAGGAACAGAAAAATGCTCTAGAATACGTCATGAATAAATTGAAGAACGCTGGTCTTACTCTTCAATTGAAGAAATGTCGATTTGCTCAGTCGGAAGCTGTAGTCTTGGGACATGTCATAAATGAGACCGGAATCTACATCGATCCATCCAAGGTGGAAGCCATCCGAAAATATCCTCGACCAAGAACTTTAAGGTAACTTCAACGCTTTTTGGGAATGGCCGGATGGCATCACCGCTTTATACCCCATTATTCGAAACTGGCCACCCCACTTAACCACTTGAAGAAGAAGGGAATCAAATTTAAATGGGGCCCTGAACAAAACGACGCCTTCCAAAAGATCAAGGAAGCTATTTGCAACTCACCACCTCTAGCTGCGTACAAGCCGGATACGCCCAGCATCCTAACGACAGATGCATCAGACGCTGGGTTAGGAGCAATGCTCTCCCAGATTCAAGACGGAACTGAAGTCCCGATTGCCTACGCCAGCAGAAGTCTCAGAAACGCTGAAGCGAGTTACAGTACATCCGAGAAGGAATGTCTCGCGATTCACTGGGCTATTAGACATTTCCGCCCATATTTGGAAAATAAACCATTTACGGTGATAACAGACCACAAGGCTCTACAATGGCTTTTTGGACTCAAGGAACCCAATTCGAAACTCGTCAGATGGGCGATGTACTTACAGACCTTTGATTTCAAGGTTCAACACAAGAAAGGAGTCGAAAATGTCGTTGCTGATGCCCTCTCCAGAGCCCCAATTGGACTTTACGCCATGTCAATTGCTTCCTCAGTCGAAGAAGAGAACCCAGGCGCATCATCCGAAGAATCCAATGCACCTTCGGATCCGTCTCATCTCGCTTATATCTTACCGCCGTATCCTCACGCGAACTTCCACATTTTCGATCGCGACGATATTATAACTGCTCAGGGGGAAGACCCTGTTCTCCGCGATATTATCGAACATTTCCAACAAGAAAATCCACCGGAACATCCCGATTTTGAGATGGTCAATCATCTAATCTACCGCAAAGCTTCAGGAGTCCGTCCAGCAAGAATTTACTTACCAAGATCTTTACGAAGGGAAGCAATACGGCTTCTACATGACCATCCGCTTTCCGCTCACCGAGGGAAATACAAGACCAAAGAAAAAGTTGGCTATAGATACTGGTGGCCTGACCTCGATAAGGACGTAAGACAGTACGTCAAAGAATGCGTCTTGTGTCAACAATATAAGATCAGTAATCGCAGAACACCCGGACTCATGATCTCTACCGTTCCTACTGGACCATTCGACAAAATTGGAGTCGACATTATGGGACCTTTTCCAGTCAGTAAAAGAGGATATAAGTACCTTCTCGTTTTCACCGACTACATGACTAAATTTGTCGAACTAATACCGTTAAAAAGAATAACTGCCGACGCTTGTGCATTAGCCCTCAAGAACTTTGTCTGTAGATGGGGCGCACCGAAACAGATCCTCAGCGATCGAGGAACACAGTTTGTGTCCTCCCTATGGCATGACACCTGCAAGTTATTCCACATTGGACCGATTCATACATCCCCATATCATCCACAGTCCAACATTACAGAACGGGTCAATCGCGTCCTGGGAGAAACGATCTCCATTTACGTTGAAAACAATCATCGCACTTCGGATGAAACATTGAATGCTCTCGCCTTTGCAATCAATTCCGCTCCTCACGAGACAACTAAGCGATCCCCATTCTACCTAAACATGGGACGAGAACCTAGACTCCCATGGGACATAGACATTGGTATGCCACTTGAAGAATTCGAAGATCGTTCCGAGACATTAAGAATCCTTCGAGACCAATGGAAGCTCACAAAGAACTTTTCAAAACTGGCCCAAGCAAAACAAAAGAAGTATTACGACCTCAGGAGGGAAGATCTTGAGTTCGATGTTGGTACAATAGTTTGGAAGGTCACCCATCCGTTATCCAACGCCAGGCTTGGCCGAATGGCCAAACTTTGCCCGAAATGGACCGGCCCGTTTAAGATCATTGAAAAACAAAGTCCTCTAGTGTATATCCTTGAAGACATGATATCGAGACAGAGGACAGGCCCTATTAATATCTCCCAATTGAAATTGTATCAAACACCGGAAGCTCCATTGGAAAAGGATGAGGAGCATAGTTCTCCAAGAGAAGAACGAATGGAACCCATCGAACCTGAAAATCCTAACCAAGAAAGCGAGGAGACGCGACTGAAAGAAATTGTCTCTCCACTTCGACCGAGAGAACGCTTTACAGGTGGAAGACAACCCCAAGAAGTTCCAGAAGACGTCGTATCTGCGGAAGGAGTCCAGAATATAGAAGTCGTCAGACCGAGAACCCCAATTGCTCCAGTAAGGACAACAGAATTACCACCTCGTGAAGGAGAGCCTTCCCACGACGTATCACAAGAAGGACCTCAACCACCCTCTGAATCGTTCGAGGAAGTTGTCGAAATGATCGGACCATTCCGATTTGTAGATAAAGTTCCGAAGAGAAGAGCACAAGAACCAGAAATCATTACGCCGACCACTCCTCGAGCAGAAGTACCCCAACCGAAAGAGACACGGCAAGAACCCCAAGAGCATAATGTTATTCAAGAAGTACCTCCGGAACCAAATCCATCTCCCCAAGGAACCGTACCTCCCCCCGCAACTGCACAAGTATCTCCGAAACTTACAACCGGGAGAACGAAGAGGGATCACCCTACCACAACGTCGACGGAAGGGATCCGACCTAGGAAGAAAACTCTTCGGAAATTGAGTACATCTACCGACGACGACAGAGCATCCGACACGGAACCAGAAAGACGAGGTCCTCCGATGACCCCCACCGCGGCTCCAGGACCACGAAGACGGACATTAAGAAAATCGTCTAGTAGTAGTAGTCTCACTAGTGACGAACCCGAGATCCACGATCTCCGTAAATGAAGTCACCCGACAACAACGTCGTCTGGTATAAGACCAAAGAGGAAACAATTTAGAAAGGCCTCCAGTAAAAGCCCTTCGACCAAGGACTCCAGGAGTCGGACTAAGCAACGAATAGTTCAACCGAGAGCTCAAAGGCGGGATGAATTGAGTTCGTCCTCCGAAAACGCGGACCGAATTGTAAGCGCAGGACGAGGAAACAAACGAACCAGAGGGCCAACAACAGGAAGTTCGTCCACCAGACCTCAAAGGAAGATGCAGAAGGCCCACACCTTATCAACAAGCCCGGAAGGCGATCTTCCCCCTTCCGCCGTAGCAGAAGAAACGGAATCTTCAAGTAGTGAAGATGACACTCGACCCCTAATTACTCCCTCCTTTCCGGAACATAGAGCCACAAACTATGAGAAACCCTTCCGGAAGGGATGGATTCGCAAACTATGTTACCGCCATACAGTCCAACCCGGAAAAGTGAATATGGATATTTATTACTATCCCCCTGGTCGAAAGAGCGGTATGTTACGCTCCCCCAACGAAATCGGTCAATATTTAAGGGATAATCGAATACGCGACCTGGAACCGAGTGATTTTTGCTTTAAGTGAATGCCCATCGCTAAGCCGCCTTGGGAACGAATCCGATTGGCTCACCCGAGGAGGACCATATTAACGGCAGTTTAACTAGATGCATGGACGCGGCCCGCTGGCTAATGGTCACCCTCTGGATCTAATGTTTATTGTTTGATCATTTCCAGGATGGAACCACCACGCTTTTTATATAAGTCGGGAAATGTCCGGCTGCGCCGCGGAAACCACCAATTGCGTGCTCCGGAAGATTACCTTCTCAACCCCATTCCACGGAACATGCCGATCGTCTCGTTGCCTCCGGCAAGACACTTTCTTTCTGACGCTGTTCTTCAATCCCTGGACGTCTCACGTCCACCCCAACGAAATGAGGTCCCTGTCGGCCCTCAACCCTGTCCACGCAGCCAGAGCCAACCCGCCGACGAAGCAACGCCGGATATTTTGCATCTGCATCCGGAAGACACCGAGCGCCAAAACACTACTTGACGATGAAGAACGTGAACAACAAATACGTCCCGAAGGCAGACCTCCCCTCTTTCCACAAAATTTTAGGGTCCGCATCACGCGCCCCCTTTCAGCACCTGTCTATATACCCCTTCCCTCACGCGTGGATATGACGCCGCTGCTGCCACCCGCCACTACTTTGCAGGAGGCCATGGAGCTTAGTGCTCAGCTCTGCCCAGTGCCTTACCCATCCTCAACCGAAACGATGGAACGTTCTGTCCCTGCTCCCATGGAAACGTAAACCGCTGGTGCCAGTGCCACTCCAAAGACGAGCGCAACCGCGCCCGTCACTGCCACGTCAGCCCCGCCAGACACCGCAGAAAACGTTAACATCCCTGAAGCAGGTGCTGCCGCCTCTCTTCCAACCGAAATAGATCTTGACGTCACTCACGCAGACGACCCCACTCTCGATTTCGGAAGTCAAGCCGCTAATCAGCAAGCAACGAGCCTTAACGATTTTCCTCGCCAATCCACAGTGCCATTCAGGGACACCCTGCCCTTGCATACGCAATATGAACGTATGTTCCAGGACTACGGCCCGTTCCCATCCCGCAGGAGAAGCTGTACGAAGTTTCAGATTATGACCGCCTCTTTGTGCCAGATCTTCCGTACCTTCGAGCACCACCCCGCAACCGCACCCTATTCCCGATTGCCTGGGACGGAATGCTCGAGTCGGACCGTGCTCGCTTATATCCGGTAACACCTGGAGGGTTCCCTTTTATCACCCGTCCGGCTGCTACCTACGAATGTCCAGTATGTAACGCGGTAGGCCTCCACCGAGCGATGGTCTGCCCCAGAAAATTCATCCAGAAGGATAGGAAGAGAGGTATCAAGTCTTCCTATATAGATTTCTCGGAATATCCCCCGCAGTAACAAAAAAAAAAAAAAAAACAATTTTTGTTCCACAACCTTTTTGTATCAAACCCATTTTTTTGTATCTTTTCTTATACCCCGCACTTGGTTCCTGTCCCCCGTTCTCTCTCTTTGTTGTGTGGGCGGATGCAACGCCTCTGCAGACGTCGTTGCAGATGACGGCTGGGGAGCCAATAGTCCCCGACTTATGTCCCGCCAGCCGTCATCCTTATCTTAGTAACCCCTCCCCCTTTTTTTTGTACGCGATTGAAAACGAAGGTGATAAGAAACACCGGTTCTCGTATAACGAGCAGTTGCGTTTTAGTTTTGACCGCGAACAAGAAAATATAGTCGCTGACTTCAGGAACCAGGTTCGGGTTTTGTTTATGACATTCCGCACATTTTTGAGTCGCGTCATCCATTTGGAAAATTATATTTGAATTCTTTGAATAAAATATATTTCATCGAGAGCATAAAGGTATGTGTTTTCTTGCTTCTTAAATCTTTTTCCGTTCGGAACAATAGGCCGATAAATTCTATTTTTCCGCGGCTTGTAACGATTTCCCCTTCCGCGACCGGCCACTCTGTTTTCCGACGGGGCAATCAGTTACAACAATGAACCTACTTTTGTTACTTCTAATAGAAGGGAGGTCATTGACCTCACGCTAGCCACGGAAAACCTCGTGTCTTCCGTGTCTAACTGGCATGTGTCTAATGAGCCGTCTCTGTCGGATCATAGGCACATCTGCTTTACTGTCGCGACTACCTCTGTCCCGGCGAGGACGGAGATACGCAATCCAAAACGAACTAATTGGGCCGGCTATAGGGAAGACCTAATCCTACGCTACGGAGGGGGTCATACTCCTAAACTTACTTCACCTAAGGATCTTGATAGGGCTGCTGGTGATTTACAGTGCTCCATCATGGAGCCGTTCCACCGGAACTGCCCACTTAAGACCGTCAACCGCTCGAGGCTTGTCCCTTGGTGGAACGCGGATCTCAGCCGGCTTCGTCAATACACGCGCAGGCTCTTTAACAAAGCCAAGCGCACGGGTGACTGGGCTGGATACAGGCACTCCCTTAACACCTACAACAGGGCCATTAGGGCTGCTAAGAAGGACTTCTGTGAGCAAGTCTCCAATGTCCCTGCTACGGCTAGGGTCATGAAGATTCTAGCGCACGACAGCACACATCGACTTAATGCTATTAAGCTACGGGAGTGTGTGTACACTAAGTCTGGGGCTGAGACTCTCAAGCACATGCTGGAGGTCCATTTTCCTGACTCTACTTTTTTCAATCCAACAAACCCCGACTCTCTCTACCCTGTCCTGCACAGGCCTAAGAGTGAAGACTGGCTTGTAGCCAGGCAGGTTGTCACGATTCCCAAGCTTCGGTGGGCTGTCAACTGTTTTGAGCCCTACAAGTCTCCGGGACCCGATGGGGTCTTCCCTCTCCTTTTGCAGGAGGGAATAGACCACATCGCCTCTCCGCTATGCAAGATTTACAGACTCTGCATTGCTCTCGGTCACATACCTCGTGACTTGAAACGCTCTAGGGTCATCTTTATTCCCAAGCCCGGGAAGGCTTCCTATCTCGAGGCGAAGGCATTTAGGCCCATATGCCTGACCTCCTTCTTCCTCAAAATTCTGGAGAAGCTGGTGGACAGGTACATTAGAGACGAGGTACTTTCGGTAACTCCTCTCTCTTCTTCACAATTTGCTTACTAAAAAGGCAAATCCACTGAGACGGCCCTTCACGGCCTTACGAATTGCCTGGATAGGGCATTCGAGTTTCAGGATATTTCACTGGCCGTCTTCCTCGATATTGAGGGGGGCTTTGACAAGGTCTCTAGCTTGGTTATTACTGAAGCTGTTAAGAGATTTGGCATCAGCGACACTCTTGGCCGCTGGATCAAGTCCATGCTTACCGACCGCGAGGTGTCGGCGTCCCTCCTTGGGGACTCTCTAGGGGTGACTACCAGCAGGGGCTGCCCTCAGGGTGGAGTGCTCCCCCCCTGTTGTGGTGCCTGGTGATGGACGAACTCATGGGGAGGCTCGGGGGTGCTGGGGGCGGACGATGTAGCGATAGTCTTTACCGGGAAGTTCCCGGATACTGTTACCGCGTTTATGATATCTGCTCTCTCTAGCGTGGAGCAATGGTGTCAGGCGGTTAAAATCACCATTAATCCTGATAAAACTGTCCTTGTTCCTTTTACGAGGAAGAATACTAAGGATCTGTTCAATGATATCTCTTTCTTTGGCCAGGTCATGACAAAGTCCTCCGAGGTGAAATACCTGGGGGTGACCTTTCATTGCAGACTCACATGGAAGCAGCATCTTGATCGGTGTATTAAGAAGGCCAAGATGCTCTTCTGGAGGACCAGGAGCTCTGTCGGCCAGACTTGGGGCCTCAACCCCAAGGCTGTACACTGGCTCTATACTGGGATCATCAGACCCATACTATCTTACGGAGCACTTGTCTGGTGGACAAGGGTCTGGCTTAAGACGGTGCAGGCTGCCCTGCGCAAGATTCAAAGGCTTGCCTGCATTGGTGTTACGGGGGCCATGAGATCGACCCCAACTGCTTCCCTGGAGGTGCTCCTTGACATGCTTCCTCTTCATCTCTTCATTGAGGAGGAGGCTGTCATGAGGGCATACAGGCTCAACATAAGTGGCTGCTGGGTTCCAAGACTTTGGGATTACAGCCATACGAAGCTCTTTCGGGAGTACGCCGCACTTGAGCCGTCGCTAACGATGTGCTCTGACAAAACCGTTACCAGTTTTGATTTCATTAAGCTATTCAGCATCCACTTCCGCAGTCGAGGAGAGTGGGCTAACCTGCTGCCTCTTGGCACTGGGGGTGAAACTATTTGGTTCAGCGACAGGGTTGGCAACTACCTATCCAGTCCGGTTTAAACCACCTGGTTTAATCCGGATTAATCCACTTAAAAAAATCCACCTAAAATATCCGGCTTAATTACGAATGGGGAAAAATCAATTTTGTGCCATATAAATAATTAAAATACAACCAGAAACAAGGCAAAAATATATGTAGCGACAACTAAAGATTATTTATTATGAATGATAAAACTAATAGTTATGTTACCGGTTACTGTCCAGTTAGGCAGGACGTTACGCGATTGGCCGGAGGACCTTCTTTAAAATTATCCTTAAAATCTGAACCTAATTCGAATTTTAAAATCATTCGGAAGTATTTCCTGGATGTTTGACTATGCAGACTAGTCTTATAATTAGTAGAAAAATCGATAAAAAATCACTTGATTTTCTACTTCACCCTCCCTTTAAACTGTGGGCAATACGTTTAATATTATTTCGATTACAGCAGTCTATTGCATTACATATCTATTATTCACGTTATCAATCCTGCAACACAATATGGTAGGAAACATACTATTTTCAGTGGAATAATACTATCCCATAGAAGCTATTGGCCACTAATACCGAAGCCACCCTGTATACTTAATATAATAGAGATTTCCCTCCCTATCAATCACAGTTTGGGCGGAAACAGCAACCGCTCTTTTGGGAAATTGCGCTGTATTGAGAAACGCGGAAACAGCAACCGAGATTTTGCTTCCACGCGGTTTTGCAAACCGCTGTTTTGGGAACCGCTTTATTCCAAAACGCTCTTTTGAAAACCGCTCAACTACCCGTGAACCGGCATTTATACGTGCATGTATAAATCCCGCCCACTAGCCTTTGCCAAGCCAAACCCGGAATTTATAAGGAAAGTCCCCTTGTAAGGGATCCATTTCGTGAAAACATTTTATCAGTTAAACTAGCAGACTATATTGGAATCGGGGCTAGGGGTCGGGGAGTGCCCCAAAACTAAAATAAGACCTAAACAGAAGTACTTTGCCTTCAAAAAAACCTAAAATAACTCGTGTTTTTAAAAAATCCGGATAAATCCAATAAAATCCGGTTTAATCCAATAAAAACCACTGGTCTGGATTTTATTCAAATTATCCGGATTTTTGCCAACCCTGTTCAGCGATGGTTCCAAGACTGATTCCGGCACTGGCGCCGGCTATTAGTGCCAAACCACAAGGGTCGGCTTTTCTGCTTGACTGGGCACCTTCGCTTGTGTGTTCCAGGCGGAAATTGCCGCGATCTGTTATTGCGCAGATTACTGTATTAACAAAGGGTATACCGGACGGACTGTGAGAATTTATTCTGACAGTCAGGCCGCCCTGAACGCGCTGAACCAGTGTCAGATTACCTCTCAACTGGTGCGCAGCTGCCTTGATCTGCTAGCGCGACTGGCATCCTGCAACAGGGTTCTGCTTTACTGGGTGCCAGGGCATAGCGGATATCATGGCAATGAGCAAGCCGATAGATTTGCGAAAAGGGGTGCGGAGGCCAAGCTCTTGGGGCCAGAGCCGGCCGTCCCCATCCCATACAGGCACGTCAAACGGTGTCTGCATGACAGGTTGACTGTCATACAAAACCAGCTCTGGCATAACATGGAGGGCCAGAGACAGACAAAACTGTTAGTCAATGGTCCCTGCAGATCTCGTGCTAGAGACCTAATTTCGCTCAGCAGATGGGATATTAGGCTGGCCACCGGTCTTCTGACCGGGCACTGTCGGCTTAATAGGCACCTCCATCTGATGGATTTTGCCGACGTCCCTCTCTGTAGGTCGTGTCAGGAGAAGGAAGAAACATCCGCTTGCGTACTTTGCGAGTGCGACTGCTTCGCCTCGCTTAGACTAGAATATTTCGATTCACACACTTTGGAACCCTCGAGGGTCTCCTCTATTACGGTGGAGCGAATTCTTCGCTACGCTGTGGCCACGGGTCTATTCAAGACCTGAATACGTGGGTGCACAATATGCCTATGGCATCGGTGCTAGGGTGCGAGCCCCCCTACTCACTAATAATAATAATAGTTCACTGGCAAAATTTCAAAGCAGCAAACAGAATACGAAAAAAGTTACGGCCAATCAAAGAACACTCCTTTAGCATTAGAGGCAGTATCAAGTCTTATCTAAGAGAGCGACCGCTCTCCTAGAATAGTTGCTTGAGATATGCATATATGCGAACAATAGGGTAAGACTGCGAAGGAGTTAATTTAGTAAAATACTCAAATATTCAGCATTAATTTCGCTTCGGAACCAGGGCTCCGTGGCTTAGTGGTTACAGTGCCTGTCCTGTAAACAGGGGATCATGAGTTCGATTCTCGTCGGAGCCTCGCTGTTATGTTACTTGAACTAGTTTTCGTAGCTATTAAATTTTGAAAAACTAAAAATAATAGTTGCTTGAGATACGCATATATTTAAACAATAGGGTAAAACTACAAACGAGTTAATTTAGGAAAATTACTGAAATATTCAGCATTAATCTCGCTTCGTAACCAGGGCTCCGTTTCTTAGTTGTTAAAGCGCCTGTCTCGTAAACAGGAGATCATGAATTCGATTCTCGTCGGAGCCTCGTTGTTATGATACTTGAACTAGTTTTCGTAGCTATTAAATTTTGAAAAACTAAAAATAATAGTTGCTTGAGATAAGCATTATTGAAAACAATAGGGTAAAACTACAAACGAGTTAATTTAGTAAAATACTGAAATATTCAGCATTAATTTCGCTTCGGAACCAGGGCTCCGTGGCTTAGTGGTTATAGTGCCTGTCTTGTAAACAGGGGATCATGAGTTCGATTCTCGTCGGAGCCTCGTTGTTATGATACTTGAACTAGTTTTCGTAGCTATTAAATTTTGAAAAACTAAAAATAATAGTTGCTTGAGATAAGCATTATTGAAAACAATAGGGTAAAACTACAAACGAGTTAATTTAGTAAAATACTGAAATATTCAGCATTAATTTCGCTTCGGAACCAGGGCTCCGTGGCTTAGTGGTTATAGTGCCTGTCTTGTAAACAGGGGATCATGAGTTCGATTCTCGTCGGAGCCTCGCTGTTATGTTACTTGAACTAGTTTTCGTAGCTATTAAATTTTGAAAAACTAAAAATAATAGTTGCTTGAGATACGCATATATTTAAACAATAGGGTAAAACTACAAACGAGTTAATTTAGGAAAATTACTGAAATATTCAGCATTAATCTCGCTTCGGAACCAGGGCTCCGCGGCTTAGTTGTTAAAGCGCCTGTCTCGTAAACAGGAGGTCATGAGTTCGATTCTCTTCGGAGCTTCGTTGTTATGATACTTAAACTAGTTTTCGTACCTATATTTTTGAAAAACTAAAAATAAAGGTTGCTTGAGATATGCATTAATGCAAACAATAGGGTAAAACTACAAAGGAGTTATTTTAGTAAAATTACTGAAATATTCAGCATTAGTCTCGCTTCGTAACCAGGGCTCCGTTTCTTAGTTGTTAAAGCGCCTGTCTCGTAAACAGGAGATCATGAATTCGATTCTCGTCGGAGCCTCGTTGTTATGATACTTGAACTAGTTTTCGTAGCTATTAAATTTTGAAAAACTAAAAATAATAGTTGCTTGAGATAAGCATTATTGAAAACAATAGGGTAAAACTACAAACGAGTTAATTTAGTAAAATACTGAAATATTCAGCATTAATTTCGCTTCGGAACCAGGGCTCCGTGGCTTAGTGGTTATAGTGCCTGTCTTGTAAACAGGGGATCATGAGTTCTATTCTCGTCGGAGCCTCGCTGTTATGTTACTTGAACTAGTTTTCGTAGCTATTAAATTTTGAAAAACTAAAAATAATAGTTGCTTGAGATACGCATATATTTAAACAATAGGGTAAAACTACAAACGAGTTAATTTAGGAAAATTACTGAAATATTCAGCATTAATCTCGCTTCGGAACCAGGGCTCCGTGGCTTAGTTGTTAAAGCGCCTGTCTCGTAAACAGGAGATCATGAGTTCGATTCTCTTTGGAGCCTCGTTGTTATGATGCTTGACCTAGTTTTCGTAGCTATTAAATTTTAAAAACTAAAAACAAGTTGGGAAAACCAAAATATTACCTCTCCGTGTCGAGAAGATTATATAACCTTAAGTATCCAATGAAAACGTCGACCTTTTTGCCCTCATCCTTTCCCGCGCTTTGCGCTTCCGCATTTCATCCTTACTCTCAACATTATCTTCCTCCATTTTACATACAAAAATCAAATACTCACAAAAAGAAGCGGCAAAAACCTGCTGGCTCTTTACAACCACTTAATTTGACTTAATATCCAATTTCCAACAACAATAATATACCGTTAGTTTAATTGAATACCTACTAGGATCGAAATTCTCATTAAGAATGGCTCCCGCGGATAAAAAAGGGCAATTTTCAACTAGGTGGGCGTTATCTCATTAGATTTGAAAATTATCATTTGTCTTTTTTACCAATGCCTAGCCGTTTGGATTTTTTTAAAGCAATCTTAGCACCAAAAAATATTTTTTGATACAAAATAAATGTTTTATATTCTTATTAAGAATAACACAAGAGGATAAAAAAGGTCTGTCCTCTCGTAATTGTTTAAGCTTTTATCATGATTACTCTATACAACAGTAACAAGGAGTATAAACCCATTAGTGGAAGCAGTAATTTTTTTTCCGAAACAATCTCGCTTATGTTTATCCTCTCTAGACTTCGCTAAAAACGTATTACTCCTACGTAAAATATTAATAGACAGGCAATGATTCATACCATTAAAGAAGGAGCGCAATATTATCCATATTTTCATTTCATATACAGAGAAAAGAAATTATTATGTTTCTGAGAGGAGCTTCCCATTTTTGTTGTTGTTTTTAAAAATATATCGCAATGCACGGGCCTTGATAGATATAGGAGGCAATGAATGAAATATATCACAATGCACGCGCCTTGATAGATATAGGAGGCAATGAATGAAATATATGACAATGCACGGGCCTTGATAGATATTGGAGGCAATGAAGGAAATATATCGCATGCCCAGGCCTTGGTAGATATAGGAGGCAATGATAATCTCTCTCTTTGCACGAGAAGTTTATCTTTAATATTTAATTAAATATAATTATTTTTAATTATTTTAATCTTCAATAATTAACATTAATAATAGTTAAATCGTTTAAAATAAAGTAATACCTATTATCATCTCAAACTTTGCTAATATTGACGTTTAAAGTGAAGGGTACCCCTCTTGCCCGCTTTCTTCAAATTTTGGGGTATATATACTATTCGTTTCCATTATAATAGTAAGGAAAAAGCGCAATTGCGAAAACCTTTGGTGGCGATCCCACCTTAAGGCGCGTTTATAAGCGAGCGAAAACCTGAGGCTGATAGTTGAAGCTTTAATTTTTTACTCGGCGTCGGCTTCCGCGCGACCGTTTATAAAATTGCGAGAGCTGGTTTTCCATAAGCAGACGCAAACAGCACTAACTTATCGCTCAAGCTGAGCGCTTCAAAGAAGCTTTGATCTTCTCGCCCGTGTATTTTAGGTTTAGGCTCTCGGTTGGGGTCACGTGTTTAATTTTATCCACTAAAACGCCAAAAAAATATTTCGTCTGCTATTCTGCTTAGGTTTGAGACATTGCGAGATTTCCGCAATAGAGGTGGTTGTGTTTTTTTTTAAAAAATGTCGCTTAAGCAATTAAAAGAACAGCATAAAGCGAGGAAAGAAATTGAAAGGAAAAAAGACCACGAAGTTAAAGAAATGTTAATTAATATAATTCGCGATTATCCCCAAATTTGGGCGAAAAATGACCCACACCATAAAGATCGTGAGGCAACAGATGCAGCCTGGGAAGAAGTGGCTTCTATGGCCTCTTTACCAAGTATGATTAGGCATAATGATAATGAGGTAAATAATGTTTTCTAATTTTTATCTCATTAAAAAGAGGCGCAGGCAAAAAAGATATGGAAATATTTGAGAGATCAATTCGCATCCAATTTTCATACTGTAAGCAAAAAGACGTCTGGCCAGGAGTATGTGGCGGAAGAGGATATCCTTCTAGTGAAGTGGCCCTTTTTTAAGCAATTACTTTACCTTAAAGATGTTATTGCGAGAAGGGAGTGAGTAATGATTTTATGTGTATGTATTAGTAGTTGTTCTCATATGTTAATTATCTTTTTAGCACATCGTCAAATATTAGCCAAATTATGGATAAGGAAGCTAGTCAGGTAAAAGATATTTATACTAGTGTGAAATGTCAACATTTTTGGTTATCAAACAATTATAACTATGTATAGATATTATCTGCTATGTCCAATGGACAGTGTAATTATGGAGAAGAGGACACCTCCGACGAATTGACAATCCCCCCTCTCACAACAACTGAGGCGCCAACTCCTGTCAATGAAGAGATATCTTCACGACCAGATGATGAAATCGTGGCATCAACGTCGGGGGCAACTAGCCGTTCACCTACCCCGTCAACATCCTCGGGTAGAACAGACCCTTCAACATCTTCAGGTTTGAACAAAAAGAAGCACTGTTTGAAAAAGAAGTCATCTCACATCAGCAAAATGAGTTCGATTGAAAAAGAAAAGGATGCTATTGACGAGGAAATTGACAATATTAATGGGTAATGTATTTAAGACTATTAAAACATAAAGTTACAAATTGTAACTAACAATACCAATGGGCATTACCATTGATAGTACTCTTGGGGTAATGGCAACAGCTGCTCAAGCTATTGCTAAAGCTTCAGAACAGAAACCAGATAGTAAAGAAAAAGAAGACAAGGAAGACAAATTCGGAAAATATCTGGTAGAACTGTTGAGGGATGTAGTGCCAGAAAAGAGGCGAAAATGTGAAATGAAACTTATTGAAATTGTTAACCACTACATAGATGACAATGAACAAGAATAATTGTTGTTGTTAAACGCTCAATTAAAAATATTTTTATTGTTTGTATTCATATTTCATTCTCTCTGTCAACTCCGGGTATTTCACATTGCCAAGGAACCTCCCCTTCTTCACTCCAAAAGTAATCGGCAAATGCATTCCGTGTCACTTTGGCCTCTTCAGTAAAATTTCGTGCTGCTGCCGAAATAATGGGACAAAAAGCATTTGCTTCTTCATGGCATGCCCCTTGAAAATAGTTCCCCAAGCTGTTTGTATAATCGGCAAACCCAGGAGGGCAATAAACCTTTTTTGGTTGTCTCTTCTCTTTTGTCAACAAGTAATTATGCAAAACCACTGCGGCTTTGATCACCCTGTCAACATTAGTAGGAGCCAACGGTATCGGTTTTTGGAATATCCTCCATCTCGCCCCAAGGATACCAAATGCATTCTCACTACAGCGTCTGTTGTCATAAAAATGGAGCATTATTAAATGCAAATAATTGATGTTCTAACAATGAGAAGATACTACCTTGCTCTACTTAGACGATAATTAAAAACCCTAGTTTTTGAATTCAAATCATTCGCGGAAAATGGACGCATAAAATCGGGTCGAAGCTGAAATGCCTCATCTCCCAGCAAAACATGGGGCAATATTGTTTCGGATCGTGGTAATTTACACGGTGGTGGCAAGCCTAATTTGTCTTTGGCCAACGCCTGACCAATAGGGGACGCTTTAAATACACCCCCATCAGAGCTTGATCCGTAACCTCCTACGTCAACAGCTAAAAATCTGTAGTCTGCAGCTACCACAGCCATCAAAACAATAGAATTTGTGCCCTTTAAAACGTTTGAAATAATGAAACCTCTGGCTATAATTGTTCTATATCAATGCTTCGTACTTTATAATTGTAGTACATAGAGCCGGTCTTTGGTGGTTGTTGGATAACGACATGTTTCCCGTCAACAGCTCCACAACAGTTAGGAAATTGCCACAGACGACCATAATCAGACGCAGCTTGGGTCCACATAACTTCCGTTGGTGCCTTGTGTCAAAACTAATGTTATACAGAGCCTGATATCTAAGATGTAAGCCTGTTGGTACTTTACTTTCAAATATAAAGGCTGAAGGCGTTTCCAAATAGCATCACAAGTTTCTACAAGAACAGTATGGACTGTAGACTTATGAACTCTAAACCCAAAAGCTGTGCTAGTCAGAGAGTCACCACTGGCCAATAATCTGAAAAATTTATAATTTGCCTTGAATTTTTATACACACGATTTAACAATAATTGAAGATTTACCTTAAAAGTATGGCTAAACGATGAGCTGGAGAAAGTGGTTTTCTTGATGGTGGAAATTTTTTTAAATCATTTGAAATCAAGCCTACTAGCTCATCAAAATGTTCTGGTGACATTCGAACAAAATTGCAAAAATAATCTTGATCAAGATTTCTCATGTTCACTAACTAGTGTTATCAATATATAAATTTGATGCAAAATACATAGAGTAAAACAGGAAAGGCTTAACAACGTATGAAAATATCCCTCCTCTTCCCGGTTCAACCAAATTGGATGAGTTCCCCACCTTCGTGCTTTTCTTTCCTTTTTCTTTTCCAACTGTTTTTTCTTTTTTAACAGCAATAGTTTCTTTTTGGTTAGTAATAAACCTTCCATTGCTGTTAAAACGATTATGCGTTGCTCAATCATCGTCGCCATTTTAACTCTCTCGTTCTAAAACAATCAGTTCTCGAGTCGCGAGTCCCAGCGCCTTTATAAACATGAACTATCTAGTGTACGCTGACGTCGCAAGCTTTTTCCGATCACGACGATGAAGTTTTGGCTTCATACACAAGCGAAAGCACCCTTTCTCGCTCGCTTATAAACGCGCCTTGAGGGAGGCTAGACGTTTCTCGTAACCCTAGCTGATCGCCGCGTATATCCTAAAACCAAACGATGATAATGGAGTAGAAGCCAATGATACAGATTGGTGTCTATGTGGAATAGACGGAAGACCAGTGGGTGGTGGTGTTAGAAGCCAGTGTAAGTGCAGGCTGGTGTCAATGTGGGATTGACAAAGAACAGAAGATGGTGGTGATTGGAAGCCAGTATGTACAGACTGGTGTCCAGATCGAATGGAATAAGACCAGAAGATGGTGGTGATTAGAAGCCAGTAAGAACAGACTGGTGTCCGTGTGGGATGGACAAAGACCAGAAGATGGTGGTTTGAGAACTCAAGTAGAGGAGCCATTTCCGTGACTGTGAAAGCAGTTCGGAAATGGCGAACACGTTTGCTCCGATAGGCAAACTGCGAACGCGGTCACGTGGGTGTAACAACGGACAGACAGACAGACACACACACACACACAGACACGGCCGTTACAGAACCTCTCCTGGACTACGTCACACGGAGAGGTAATAATAGTTGCTTGAGATATGCATTAATGCAATAAATAGGGTAAAACAGTGAAGGAGTTAATTTAGTAAATTTACTGAAATATTCAGCATTAATCTCGCTTCGCAACCAGGGCTCCGTGGCTTAATGGTTAAAGCGCCTGTCTAGTAAACAAGAGATCATGAGTTCGATTCTCGTCGGAGCCTCGCTGTTATGTTACTTGAACTAGTTTTCATAGCTATTAAATTTTGAAAAACTAAAAATAATAGTTGCTTGAGATATGCATATATGCGAACAATGGGGTAAAACTGCGAAGGAGTTGATTAAGGAAAATTACTGAAATATTCAGCATTAATCTTCCTTTGGAACCAGGGCTCCGCGGCTTAGTTGTTAAAGCGCCTGTCTCGTAAACAGGAGATCATGAGTTCGATTCTCGTCAGAGCCTCGTTGTTATGATACTTGAACTAGTTTTCGTAGCTATTAAATCTTGAAAAACTATAAATCTGGGTGCACGGCAGTGCACCCGCCAAGTTGTCGTGCACTACCAGCAATCCTTTACCCGAAACATTTCAGCCTCATTTTGACCCCCTCTTAACTCGGTTCTGGGGAATAGTACACCACTCATATTTTCACCTCAAGGGCACAGTGTTAATCCTAGGAAGTCCTCCAACTTCCAGCTTTCTAACTCATTTGGTTTCTGTGATAATCCTATGTGAAAATGATACATTATGAGACTGACTGACTGACTGACACATCATCACAACCTCTAGGGCATTTCCGGTGGTGCTAGAATTTTGAAATTTGGCATACTTGTACCACTAAGCATACAAGCAAAGGGAAAAGTCCCAAAAGCGGGAGTTTCCCCCTTTTAGCCCCTGAAATGGGGGTTTAAAATTAGAGTCATCATCTAAACCTCTAGGGCATTTCCGTTGGTGCTAGAATGATGAAATTTGGCATACTTGTACCAATAAGCATACAAGGAAAGGGAAAAGTCCCAAAAGCGGGAGTTTCCCCCTTTTAGCCCCTGAAATGGGGGTTTAAAATTAGAGTCATCATCTAAACCTCTAGGGCATTTCCGGTGGTGCCAGAATGATGAAATTTGGCATACTTGTACCACTAAGCATACAAGCAAAGGGAAAAGTCCCAAAAGCGGGAGTTTCCCCCTTTTAGCCCCTGAAATGGGGGTTTAAAATTAGAGTCATCATCTAAACCTCTAGGGCACTTCCGGTGTTGCGGGAGTGATAAAATTTGGCATACAAAGAAAGGAAAAAGTCCCAAAAGCGGGAATTTTCCCCTGTTAGCCCCTGAAATGGGGGTTTTATAATTTATATCCCCTCGTAATAGGACATTATAATTTAATTTTTTCGTCTTTTAATATTAATATTTTTTACTAATATGATTCTTTCGTATTAATGCAAAATTTATGTTTTTTACATAATGTTTTAGTAATTAATTTTTTTACTCATTTCCTTTTCATTTCGTCTGAAATGGTTCTAAGCGTGTTCTGATTCATTTCGTTTTTCTTAAATCTATTCTGTTGATTAAAAGTGTTACTTGCCACAATATTGTGTTCTTCGAATAGAAATACGGTTAACATTTATCACAGCCTGAGAAAAAAAAAGAAAGTTGAATGCAAAAAAGTTGAAAAAGGCAAAGCCAAGTAAAACTCTTGGAAAGAACAAATAAAAATCTAAAAGTACAAATGTTTATTTCACTTCATAATCCTACTTCTATAAATCTACAAGAACATGCACGTACAAAAAGGAGTGAAATCTCACCAAAAACATCTCTGTAAAAATATGCCAAATTGTTTGGCCGTAAAAAGAAGTGAGATCTAAAATACGGCCAAGTTATTATCTCCAGGTGAACCAACATTTTATTCGACTTAAGTTAAAACTTCTCAAGAATGTTTTTCTGACTTGGCCATTAGCATTCCAAACTTGCATCCTTCTTCTTTGCACCCGTGAAGGTCAATAACGGAAATTACAAGTTTAACCACAAAGGCTTATCAAGAATATTTAACCAATTTGATTTAATATTTTAATTTCGATCCATATCTGGAATTAAACGAATCCTTGATATGCAAATGGCCAAGTCAGAAAAACATTCTTGAGAAGTTTTAAGTCGAATAAAATGTTGGTTCACCTGGAGATAATAACTTGGCCGTATTTTAGATCTCACTTCTTTTTACGGCCAAACAACTTGGCATATTTTGACAGAGATGTTTTTGGTGAGATAATAGTTGTTTGAGATACGCATATATTTAAACAATAGGGTAAAACCACAAACGAGTTAATTGAGGAAAATTACTGAAATATTCAGCATTAATCTCGCTTCGGAACCAGTGCTCCGCGGCTTAGTTGTTAAAGCGCCTTTCTCGTAAACAGGAGATCATGAGTTCGATTCTCTTCGGAGCTTCGTTGTTATGATACTTGAACTAGTTTTCGTAGCTATTAAATTTTGAAAAACTAAAAATAATAGTTGCATGAGATAGGCATATATTTAAACAATAGGGTAAAACCACAAACGAGTTAATTGAGGAAAATTACTGAAATATTCAGCATTAATATCGCTTCGGAACCAGGGCTCCGTGGCTTAGTGGTTATAGTGCCTGTCTTGTAAACAGGGGATCATGAGTTCGATTCTCGTCAGAGCCTCGTTGTTATGATTCTTGAACTAGTTTTCGTAGCTATTAAATTTTGAAAAACTATAAATAATAGTTGCTTGAGATAAGCATATATTTAAACAATAGGGTAAAACTACAAACGAGTTGATTAAGGAAAACTACTGAAATATTCAGCATTAATCTCGCTTCGGAACCAGGGCTCCGTGGCTTAGTTGTTAAAGCGCCTGTCTCGTAAACAGGAGATCATGAGTTCGATTCTCGTCAGAGCCTCGATGTTATGATACTTGAACTAGTTTTCGTAGCTATTAAATTTTGAAAAACTAAAAATAATTGTTGCTTGAGATACGCATATATTTAAACAATAGGGTAAAACTACAAACGAGTTAATTTAGGAAAATTACTGAAATATTCAGCATTAATCTACCTTTGGAACCAGGGCTCCGTGGCTTAGTTGTTAAAGCGCCTGTCTCGTAAACAGGAGATCATGAGTTCGATTCTCGTCAGAGCCTCGCTGTTATGATACTTGAACTAGTTTTCGTAGCTATTAAATTTTGAAAAACTAAAAATAATAGTTTCTTGAGATAAGCATTATTGCAAACAATAGGGTAAAACTACAATCGAGTTAATTTAGTAAAATACTGAAATGTAGCTAATATTTCAAAATAAGTTTTTTTTGGTTTTAATGCAGATTTATTCTTAATCACAAAATCTTTTTTTTTAAATTAATTTCCAGAATTTCAATCATATATTTTGATACATAGTAGCACTATGAAATTCCAAATGACATTTAGTGGGTTGAAATGAAAAACAGTTTAAATCACGAGCTTCGACTTGTGATCTAACTGTACACAAATTTAGACAATCGCTACCTATTTTGTTTCTTTTTTTTTTGGTTTTAATATCTGTAACTTTTGAAAATATTCTTTCTGCCTTCGCATTTGAAAATTGCATTGATATTATAATTTTAGCTAATTTACTAATATTTTGGAACCTTTTCGTTAAGACGAAGAACAAATGAGTTGTGTATTCCTACCTTAGTTGAACACCCATCGCATGCCACTAATATGTTTTCCAAGGGAATTTCAAACTTATCAAGACATTGGCTAAAACCATTAAACAGCTTTTCAGCGGGACAGTCTTTTGCGTCAAGTTTCATTAGTTCTAAAAGCTGTTTTAGCAACACCCGAACTATCGCATAGGTTCTTAAAATCGGCGATATCCTTACTTTCATCAACTAGTATAGAAAAATTTGAATTTCGCAGACGTTCCACTGTCTTCTCATTTATTTCTTTTGCGAGGATCCCATTAACTATAGATGAACATTTAGTTTGACATAGATGCGTTTTTCGTAAAACTTTTGAGTCTTTGAAGCAATCTTTCAAAAGGGGTATTAGATGGTCTTACAGTATGCAACGCTATATTATGTCCTGCAAAAAACGCGGTTAGTTTAATTTCAGCCTTCTTCACTGCATTATCTTCATTAGGTTTTTGGATTTTGTCGGAAATGCTACTGGTGTTGGACAAACTCTTAACGTTTTTGATGTGTTTCAAACTTTCAACCCCTTGGAATGTTTTTCCAATTCACTTTTTCCACAGCACGTAAATCATCATTACCAAGGCAGGCATCTTGGAATAGTTTGACTCTTTTAGAAGGTGGCTTATTGCTCTTGTCCACGTTTTTCGGGGGTGTGTGATAATTAAGAGTCTTCATCAGAAATTAAGAGTCTTCATCAGAATCCATGCTTACTAAAAAGTCTTTTTTCAAAGAAATTAAATTATAACCCGGTAGAATTGCACTATATCTATGCACATAAAATAACGGTCTTACCTGACTAATTAGACCACGGGGAGTTTAAAAAAATAGTTAAAAAAATATTGGCCCGCCGCAAGTTGGTCAAAACAATTATTGAAAATTTGAAAATTGCATGTACTACTACTTACCGCCATAAACAAAGATATTTTGCTAAATTGCGTAGATTATTTCGGAAGTAAATGAAGGTAAGCAATAATATTTTGGAAAAGGCGTAATATTATTTGGGAAGTAAATGAAGATAAACAATAATATTTTGGAAAAGGTGTAACATTATTTGGGAAGTAAATGAAGATAAACCACAATATTTTGGAAAAGGCGTAGCGGTCTTAATGGCGGTAAGTACATGCAATTTTCAAATTTTCCAAAAAAATTTTGACCAACTTGCGGCGGGCCAATATTTTTTTAACTATTTTTTTTAAACTCCCCGAGGTCTAATTAGTCAGGTAAGACCGTTATTTCATGTGCATAGATATAGTGCAATTGTACCAATAACCCCTTGTCACTAAGAGATATAACTGAAAATCACAATATTAGAAAAAATGTCTCACATAAATCCTTAAAAGATACTCAGGTTCCAGGACAAAAAATCTCTTAACGCTCGTCTTGTGTCAAACTTAAAACGGCAGGTGTGAGCCGCATGAATACATTTGGTTCGGTAATTCGGTTGGATAAGTTAAAGGCTAAGCTAACTTTGCAGGCACCCTGTCTCAGCCGGAGTTTCCCGCCTAAACTATCAACTTCTACGCGCAGCTACCCAGCCTCTACCGCTTACCGTTGAGTCATGACGTATGACTATGAGTATGGAGAGTTGAAGGAGCCCCAGAGCTGTTTCTATAAGAGGTGGATCTTACAGGTTAGAGTGAAAAAATCTGCCTTGTTCTTTGCATTTACTTAACCGATTAAAATTTTTCAACAACCACGAAAATTCCCACATTTGACCGAATTTGGAAAAAAATTACCTTCTTCCCACAGAAACAAGACCAAAATTTCCCACAATGTGGGAAAATTCCAAAATAATGGCAACACTGTTGTACTTATTAGTCATTTAGAGAGTTTGCGTTCATTGATGATTATCAACGGGAGAAGATTACGTAAACAAAGCGGAGTTACTTTTACCATGATAATGAACTTATATATCGTCTATCTATTAATGGAAAAAAATTCCTCTCTTCAGAATTTCTCGTACTTAGACCTGATATTTGACGCAAGGAAAGAACTCAAGTTGGGTGACTTTCAAAATTCTTTCTTTTTCAAACGCCTCTGGGAATAGCTCTAAATTTTCTGAGGTTTTTTAAACAAGGCCCAACTTATCTTATCAGTATTTTGGATAGGCAAGAAAACATTTCAAAAACAAACAAGGAACGCTACGTGTACTTCCCAAACTGATAACGAGAGAGTTAAGATTACTACTCACGTGATTGACGTCACACATTCGTTGCTGACTCGATAAGGCGACGCCATTTTCCCATTTTGAAGAGAGACTCTGGAATGGGAAGGTTGCATTTCATTAGCTCTGAATTCTTAGATTATAAATTAATTGGATGGAACTTGGAAGAAGTGCGGACCTCTCTGAAAGGCCTTAATGCGCTCTCCGAGTAGAAATCCTAGTTATTTATCTGATATTTATGTAAAAAGCAGAAAATGATTACTATTTGAAAATACCTAGGCTTAGCTGAAAGCTTGAGCCTAATTAATTCGTGAAATAGGTTAATTTTGGATGCCATGAAAAAATGTG